>NC_052624.1:121888894-123088894 GCF_016161935.1 Mauremys reevesii | reverse complement strand
TGAAGCAATGCTGCTAGTTTCTATGCCCCCTCCCCCACCACTCAGGAACTCTACCTGTCTTGCTTTCCCACACCCTCCACTAACCCATCCATCCTATAGCCTTCTGCTGTAGAACTAACTAAAGGGCTAGATCAGAAGTGGGCAAACTATGGCCCGTGGGCCCGTCCTGCCTGCCCCTGAGCTCCTGGCCGGGGAGGTCAGCCCCCGGCCCCTCCCCTGCTGTTCCCCCTCTCGCGCAGCCATGCTGCTGCGTGGGCAGCACTCTGGGCGGCAGGGTTGCGTGTTCCTGCAGGGCAGTGTGTCTGGCTCTGTCCGGGTGGCGCGGCTGCCAGACATGCTGCTCTGAGTGGCATGGTAAGGGGGTCGGGGGTTGGAAAAGGGCAGAGGTTTGGGGTTGAGGGTTGGATAAGCATGGGAGTCCTAGGGGGCCTGTCAGAAGGCAAGGGGTGTGGCTAGGGGTCAGGGAACAGGTTGGGTTGGATAGGCATGGGGTACCGGGGAGCCTGTCGGGGGGCAGGAGTGGGGATAGGGGTCAGGGAACGGGGGTGGGGGGTTGGATAGGCATGGGATTCCAGGGGCTTGTCGGGGTGGTGGTGTGGATAGGGGTCCGGGGGAATCAGGGGACTGGGAGCAGGGGGCTTGGATAGGGGGTGTGGCCCCGGGAGGCAGTTAGAGGTGGGGAGCCCTGGGAGGGGGCAGTTAGGGGACAAGAAGCAGGGGGGTTGGATAGGTTGGGGATTCTCAGGGGGGTGGGAAGTGGGAAGGGGCAATAGGGGGTAGGGGCCAGGCTGTTGCAGGCCTCCATACAGTTTTGCAACCCCAATGTGGCCCTTGGACCAAAAAGTTTGCCCACCCCTGGGCTAGATCCACAAAAGGATTTAGGTGCCTAACTGCTACTTTTAAGCACCAAAATCCAAAATTTAGATCCTCTCAACCCCTGCTCAGATGCCACCTAACCCTATAGGTGCCTAAATTCCCTGCATGCCTAAATTTCTGTTGGTGGGCATATACAAAACTGCCTCACTCCAGACACCACTGAGCTGTTTGACACCAGCCTCTCACGTGTAAGCCTTGGTGAGATTCACAAACTAAGTGTTCCTCGGTCTGGCTTGCTTGGGGAGTCTGATCTGGTAGGCATGGTCTGAACACATGTAAACTGCACAAAAGACAGCTACCATCCATTACTCAGCACATGCACTTAAGATGCAGGAGACCCAAGTTTAAACCATTGCTCCGCCTGATTCAGGTTGGAGATTTGAACTCAGTTGTCCCAGGTAAGTGTCCTAACTCCTGGATTACAGAAGAATCACCTAGGGTTGGTTTCTTTTCTGTTGAAGTTCTAAGCATGAATTTGCATGAAATTCTTAAATAGTCATTGGGGGAGCAAAGAAAAAAAGTTAGACTGACTGTATATCCTGCTGGTGTTGGGGGCAGACCTGGGTGGGTTCAGGTTCCTGCTTGAATGAATATCTAATTATTTTATGATAAATGGAACAGCTTCAATAGGAGAAAGAGAGTTCCATATTTGGCACACCTCTACCAGGGAGCTCTGCTCTAGCTGTGAAGCAGTCACAAATTAACCCTCTGTGAAAGGAGTGCATAAATGAAGACTTTTGAAGAGCTCAGCACCATGTCCTAGCTATGTCCTGCATTATAAGATAGGGGTGTGATACCACTGCTCATGCACACATACTCGCTCCAGCTCTCATCAAGCTAGTACGAGCATACGCGGCGAGTTCCATACCCATGTGGTGCTCAGGCACCAGCAATATTCAGAACCAGGGACCCAGCTCCAGCAATATGTGGAGCCAGGTGCCCCCCCCAACGCGTCCCCCGAGTGTTCCGCGGCCCCGACTTGCTGCCCCCGGGCCCTGCCCCCCCACTCGTCTTTCCCGGGCCCAGGAGCAGAGAATCACTGACTGTCTCTTCCCTGAGCAGCTCCATGTTGCCTCCCAGCAACTGCTGCTGCAGGGTCCTAGTGCCCCCCAGCTCCACAGCCAGGACAGACTGACTGAGCCTGCCCTGCCTCCTCAAACACTTCCCTTTTCCGGCAGGACCCTTAAGCAGCACAGGGGGGCGGGGGAGGCGGGCCCTCTGCCCACAGTCACCACTCCTGCCCCATGCAAGGAGGCAGCCCCATCCCTCACCCCCAGTGAGGCTACAGTGACAGTGTGCTGCTGGGGAGCAGGAAAGGGGGGCTCCTCCCCCAGAGCTTGCTGCTGCCTGCAGGGAAAGGGCTGGGGGGAGTTATCTCTGGCCCCTCTCCCAGAGCAGCCTGCCTGCACCCCAAACTCATCCCCAGCTCTGCCCCACCCCAGACCCCCCCCGCACCCTCAACCCTCTACCCTAGTCCTGAGCCCCTCCAGCCCCCCAAAACCTTATCCCCAGTCCCAGCCAGAACCCTCATCCTGCCACAACTTGACCCTCTGCCTGAGCCCCAAGCCCCTCCAGCCCCCCCAAACACCTTATCCTCAGTCCCAGCCAGAGCCCTCATCCCCCACACTCCTACTCTTGCCCTGAGCCCCTCCCACACCCCAAACCCCTCATCTGCAGCCACACCCCACAGCCTTCACCCCATCCCTCTGCACCCCTCCCATCCCCAAACTCCCTCCCAGAGCCTGCATCCTGCATCCCAATCCCC
This sequence comes from Mauremys reevesii, assembly GCF_016161935.1. Classification (NCBI taxonomy): domain Eukaryota; kingdom Metazoa; phylum Chordata; order Testudines; family Geoemydidae; genus Mauremys; species Mauremys reevesii. Next base: position 123,086,253 of record NC_052624.1, on the reverse strand, counting down.
TGCCCCAGCCTAGGGTCTGCACCCCAGACCTCCTCCCTCACCCAAACTCCCACCCAGAGCCTTGGGCAGGTGGGGGGCGGAGTTTGGGGGCGGGACAGAGTTTGGGCAGGGGCGGGTTCTGGGCACCACCAAAATTTCTACAAACATGCCACCCATGAGTATGAGTATAAATAAAAGTGTATCTATGGTAGCACTAGTAGCAGCAGCAGAGGGGCATCTGAACCATGCTGAGAGCAAACCAGCCTGAAACTGGTGGGTATGAACTCAGTTCAGGGATGCTTCCACTGCTGCTACTGTGGCTACTTTGCTATTTATACTCATGCTAGCTCCAGGGAATTACACACCTCACTCATAGTGTAGATGTAGCCTATGAAAAGTTTTGCTATAAGGCAAATTAATTTTAAAATTTTTAAACAATAAATATTTTTCAATAAATTAATATAGCTGTAGTTGGCTTTATTTGTAGCCTTTCCTTTTTTCTCTTCATAGACCTTACCTTTTTCTTCATGACTCTGAATTTCTTAGCAGTGGGCTCTGTTTATTTATTTTTTAAAAAAAAGCTTCTAGCCCCAAGGGAAAAGCTCAACCTAGGGAAATAAAAATGCCATAGTTTTCTCCTTTCACAGGGTGAGCTGCATTTGTAAGAGGTAAAGGACCCAATCACTGGCCTGTAAGTCATGTGACAGCAGCCCAGCAGTGGCACCTCCCATAAGCTGGGCTGCTGATACACAGGGAGTAAGAAGTCTCCTGTGGTAGAGCCAAGAGAGTGGTAGCTGGGGAAGCTTGTCAGGACAGAGATAGAGCCCCTAGAAGGAGAGCTGTGGGGGATCCTGCAGCAAGAGTGAACACTTGGGGTATGTCTACACCCAGGGCCGGCTCCAGGCACCAGCTTAGCAAGCAGGTGCTTGGGGCAGCCACTCCGGAGAGGTTCAGGTATTCAGCGGCAATTCGGTGGAGGGTCCTTCACTCCCGCTCAGAGCGAGGACCTCTCGCTGAATTGCCACAGATCGCGATTGCGGCTTTTTTTTTTTTTTTTGGCTGCTTGGGGCGGCAAAACCCCTGGAGCTGGCCCTGTCTACACTACAATTAAAGACCCACGGCTGGCCTGTGCCAGCTGAGTCAGGCTTGCGTAGCTTGGGTCAAGGGATTGTTTAATTGCTGTGTAGATCAGTGGTTCTCAAGCAGGGGTACACATATATCTGGGGGTATGCAGAGGTTTTTCAGGGAGTACATCAACTCCTCTAGATATTTGCCTAATTTTACAACAGGCTACTGTAGTGAGGCGGTCTGGCTCCCAGCCGCACCTGAGAGGGACGAGCCAGAACAGCCTCCACAGTGGGCGGAGCCACCGCTGCCTGTCCCTGCCCCCCCCCTGAAGTCAAGGGGCGGGACAGGAAGTATAAAGGCCCGGCCCCAGCACTCAGTTGCTGCCTGGCAGCTGGAGAGGACAGATGCTATGGACTAAGCTTGGTACCCTGAGGAAGTCTGGCTGAGCCTTCCCTGAGGAGCTGCCTGAGTATTCCCTCACCGAGCAGCCTGACCTACTCAACACCATGAGGAGCCCATGGTATGGGACATGGTGGAGGATGCCAGAGATGAGCAGGTACCCATGGAGGGGGAGATGGGAAGTATCCTGGGGGTAGCCGACCCCAGTCTGGCTACAGCAGACTTTGAGCCAATGTTGGTGTGTTGCGGTCAGGACCCCACTGACACAGCTGCAGACTAACTACTGCTGTTAGGGCCCCAGGCTGGGACACAGTGGAGTGGGTGGGCCTGTGTCCCCCCTGCCACCCCACTCATGGGTGGCAGTCTCCCCCTCACCCCAGCGCTCAGGCAAAGAAGCCTGGACTTACCAGTGTTTGCTCAGCTCCTGCCTGAGGACCTGAGCCCTTGAACTGCTGTCTGTTGCCCTGCCCTGACTGAGGGCTAGGGCTTAAATTACTGTTTGTTTTGCTCAGCCCCTGCCTGAGGGTCTGAGCCCCTTGAACTACTGTTTGTTGCCCCGCCCTGACTGAGGGGTTGGACTCTGGGGACCGAACTGGTTGCTAGCCTCCTGTAGTGAGGCAGCCTGGCTCCCAGCCGCACCTGAGAGGGCCGAGCCCCCACACCGAATGCTTACACTACTGAAAAGCAATAGCGAAGTCAGGACAAACTAACATACAGGTGACTTGTATATACTGCTCTATATACACTGAAATGGAAGTACAATATTTATGTTCTAGCTGACTTATTTTATAATTATATTATAAAAATAAGAAAGTAAGCAATTTTTCAGTAATAGTGTGCTGTGACACTTTTGTGTTTTTTATGTCTGATTTTGTAAGCAAGTAGTTTTTAAATGAGGTGTAACTTAGGGGTATGCAAGACAAATCAGACTCCTGGAAGGAATACAGTAGCCTGGAAAAGTTGAGAACCACTGGTGTAGATGTTTGAGCTTGGTCTGGAGCCTGGGCTCTAGGACCCTGTGAAGTGGAAGGGTCTGAGATCTTGGACTGCAGCCCAAGCCCAAATATCTACACTGCAATTAAATCACCCCTTAGCCTGAGCCCAGCGAGCCTGAATCAGCTGCAGGTGTCTAATTGCAGTGTAGACATACCTGTGGAGTTGCAAATACTGTACCATTATACTGTTCTTAGCAACTTCTGGGTGGGAATCTCTGAATAACAATATTTGTAAATCTAAAGATCTGTTGACTGAGGTGGAACATATATTCTCTTATTAAAAAAATTATCCATAGAATTTAATCAAAAGAAGCTCTTTCTCAGTGTCCTTTGAAGTCCATGCACAATTACAAATTAGCTAAAATTGCACTTGTATAACATTACTGGTTTATTTATTTCTGCAGCTTGAAATGGAAAATATTGACATAGTATTTACTATCTTAAAGAATGTTACTTTTTCCAGAACAAATTATATAGTTAGATAAGGACATTTTAAGGACGTCTTAAGCTTTCTGCCGACTTTATAGCTATATCTTTGTGTAAATATTACAAAATCCTTTGAATTCCAACACATTAGAGCTTTTAACTTGCATATGTTCTTTTCTAGTCTACTTGCCTGATAGGAATTCTCATTGGTAAGTTTTTTATGTTGTTTGCTTACCTAGATTTTTCATTACATTAGCTTTATTTAAAAAGCAGTCATTTAACTACATTTAAGTAAAGCAGTCGCTCAAAATGGCTCTTTGATTATTTAGGAGTTTTGTTTATTATTAATGTAACATAAGAACAGCCATACTGGGTCAGACCAAACGTCCATCTAGCCCAGGATCCTGTCTTCCGACAGTGGCCAATGCCAGGTGCCCCAGAGGGAATGAACAGAACAGGTAATAATCAAGTGATCCATCCGCAGTCTCCCATTCCTAGCTTCTGGCAAATAGCCATTGATGGACCTATCCTCCGTGAATTTATCTAGTTCCTTTTTTGAACCCTGTTATAGTCTTGGCCTTTACAACATCCTCTGGCAGAGTTCCACAGGTTGACTGTGTGTTGTGTGAAGAAATACTTCCTTTTGTTTGTTTTAAACCTTCTACCTATTAATTTCATCGGGTGACCCTAATTCTTGTGTTATGAGCTGGAGTAAATAACATTTCCTTATTTACTTTCTCCACACCAGTCATGATTTTATAAACCTTTTTCATATCCCCCCTTAGTCGTCTCTTTTCCAAGCTGTAAAGTCCTAATCTTATTAATCGCTTCTCCTACGGCAGCTGTTCCATACCCCTAATCCTTTTTGTTGCCCTTTTCTGAACCTTTTCCAATTCCAATGTATCTTTTTTCTTTTCTTTTTTTTTTTTTAAGATGGGGTGCCCACATCAGCACACAGTATTCAAGATGTGGGCTTACCATGGATTTATAGAGACAATATGATATTTTCTCTCATTATCTATCCCTTTCTTAATGATTCCCAATATGCTGTTGGCTTTTTTGACTGCCACTGCACATTGAGTGAATGTTTTCAGAGAAATATCCACAATGACTCCAATATCTCTTTCTTGAGTGGTAACAGCTAATTTAGATTCCACCTTTCTGTATATATAGTTGGGATTATGTTTTCCAATGTGCATTACTTTGCATTTATCAGCATTGAATTTCATCTGCCATTTTGTTGCCCAGACACCCAGTTTTGTGAGATGCCTTTGTCAGTCTCCACAGTCTGCTTTGGACTTAACTATCTTAAGTAGTTTTGTATCTGCAAATTTTTCAGATTATTTATGAGTATGTTGAATAGGACTGGTCTCAGTACAGACACTTGAGGGACACCACTATTTACCTCTCTATTCTGAAAACTGACCATTTATTCCTACCCTTTGTTTCCTATCTTTTAACCAGTTACCAATCTGAGAGCATCTTCCCTCTTATCCCAAGTCATCTTACTTTGCTTAAGAGCAGTGGTGCTGGAACGCTTTTCATAGTGGGGGTGTGTGTGTGTGCTGAAAGCCAATAAAACTATCCCCAAACTTTTTACCTCACGTGCTTCCCTCCCCTTTCCAGAGCTGAGCCTAGGAGGAGAGCTGTGTCTCCAGGAGGGAGAGATACAGACAGGGATATGGGGCTGAGGCTGGTGCCACAGCTGGGGACAGGTGTGCCCCTGCATAAAATCTAGGGGTGCTGCAGCACCCCCTGCACCCTTACTTCCCACACCTATGCTTAAGAGCCTTTGGTGCAGGATCTTGTCAGAGGCTTTTTGCAAATCTTAGTACACTATATCCATTGGACCCCCCCTTGTCCACATGCTTGTTTACCCCTCAAAGAATTCTAGTAGTTTGGTGAGGCATGATTTCCTCTACAAAAAACATGTTGACTCTTCCCCAACAAATTGTGTTAATCTATGTGTCTGACAATTGTATTCTTTACTACAGTTTCAACCAGTTTGCCCAGTACTGAAGTTAGGCTTACTGGCCTGTAATTGCCAGAGGATCACCTCTGGAGCCCTTTTTAAAAATTGGCATCACATTAGCTATCCTCCAGTCATTTGGTACAGAAGCTGATTTAAATGATAGGTGACAGACTATAGTTAGTAGTCCTGCAATTTCACATTTGAGTTCCTTCAGAACTCTTGGGTAAATACCATCTGGTCCTGGTGACTTATTACTGTTTAGTTTATCAATTTGTTCCAAAATCTCCTCTAATGACATCTCAATCTGGGACAGTTCTCAGATTTTTCACCTAAAAAGAATGGCTCAGGTTTGGGAATCTCCCTCACATCCTCAGCCATGAAGACTGATGCAAAGGATTCATTTAGTTTCTCTGCAATGGCCTTATCCCTGAGTTCTCCTTTTGCATCTCGATTGTCCCCACTGGTTGTTTAGCAGGCTTCCTGTTTCTGATGTACTTCTTTTTTTGCTATTACTTTTCAAGTCTTTGCCTAGCTATTCTTCAAATTATTTGTTTGCCTTCCTAATTATATTTTTACACTTCACTTTCCAGAGCTTATGCTCCTTTCTATTTAACTTCCACTTTTTAAAAGGAAGCCTTTTTGCCTCTCACTGCTTCTTTTACTTTGTTTAGCCATGGTGGCACTTTTTTGGTTCTCTTACTATTTTTTAATTTGGAGTATACATTTAAGTTGAGCCTCTATGATGTTGTTTTTAAGAAGTTTCCATGCAGCTTGCAGGGATTTCACTTTGTCACTGGACGTTTTTAATTTCTGTTTAACTTAAGGCTGCCATGGGTGTTTCAGGCAGAAGCCCAGGGCAGCCTGCCAAAGAGGGTGCCATGCACAGGGTGTGCCTGATTCCTATCTGACCTGCTGAGAGCCAGCTGGGCTGACGGAGGTGGCAGGCAGGTGGAGGAGCAGCAGCATCTGGAGAGGGGGGAGGGACCTGAGGTGCAGGGGGCAGTTGGACAACCAGCCAAGCCACGTGACTTCTCTGCTCCATTGCCGTATGCAGGTGGAGCATATGCCACTGCTCCCATTTCTCCCCCCCCCCCCATTCCTTACCTGGAGCTGCCCCTGGCCACTCTGGACTGGGACCGTCCTCCTGTCTGCTCTGTGGGGCAGGGGGAAGGGAAGCTGATGTTTGAGTGTTCCCCTCCTCCCACCCATGTACCCAGTCTTCACTGAGTTGGGGTGATGGGATAGGAGGAATTTGTGTGTGCTTTTGACGCCTCTCTGGGTCCAGGAGCTGCTGGCAGCTGCTTGTGTCTGAACAAACCTTCAGGTGCCTGATCCTGAGTGCTTCCTTAAAGAAACTGTGTGCTCATACTCACTCTCACTCACTCAGTCCCCCAAACACACACACGAGGGCTCCCTGTATCCAGGTCACCTTCCCTACCTGGGCTGTGCTGTGAGGTGAACAGCAGGAGTTGCTGCTCTCCTATCCCCTCCTTACGCCACCCAGATGGGGAAAGTGACCTGGATGTAGAGAGCCCTGATGTTGCTCCTCACTCCTCCACTCACAGCCCCCTAGCGGTGCGCAGGTCGGAGGAGCAGCAGTTCAGTGGGGGAGCGAGCAGCAATGCCAACTGCTCCATCTGTGCATCCAGGTCAGTTTTCTCACATGGCTGTAGGAGAGAGATGCAGAGATTAGGTGTAAAGGGGCACAGTGCAGGGCTTAGGGGTACAGGAGTGGAGGGATTAGGGGTGAAGAAGGCACAGTGCAGGGGTTAGGAGAGGAGTGGAGGGGTTGGCGCAGGAGGGGGTGCGGGGATTAAGGGTTAGAGTGCAGGAGAGGGTAGGGGTTAGAGGTGAAAGGGGCACAGTGCAGCGGTTAGGGGTGAAGGGAGGGTTGGGGGGCCTGGGGCTGTGGGGGGGGGGCACAGGGGACAGATGCACTAAAATGCAAGTTTGCCCAAGGTGCCATTTTCTCTAAAGCTGGCCCTGAGTAACTTCCTCATTTTTGTGTAGTTCCCCTTTATGAAATTAAATGCTACCATATTGGGCTGCTGTGGTGGTTTCCCACTCACAGGGATGTTAAATTTTAATTATATTCTGGTCACTATTAACAAGTGGTCCAGCTTGGATCAGATCCTGTGCTCCATTTAAGACTAAATCAAGAATTGCCTCTCCTCTTGTGTGTTCAGGACTAGCTGCTCCAAGAAGCAGTCATTTAAGGTGTCAAGAAACTTTATCTCCACATCCTGTCCTGAAGTGTCATGTACCCAATCAATAAGGCAATAGCTGAAATCCCCCATTATTGAGTTTTGTAATTTTAATATTCTCTCATTTCCCTGAGCATTTCACAGTCACTATCACTATCCTGGTCAGGTGGGCGGCAGTATATCGCTACTGCTATATTTTTATTATCTGAGAATTCCTCCTGGGGGCATCCCACACCAAAAGATTAAAAATTCTGTGCACAATATTTTTAAAATTTTACAAACATTTGCAGAATTTTGCAAAATAATACTATAAACTTACACCAGTTTTAATTATTTTGGTAATTTATTTCAAAGTACATGTCAGCAAGTAGGTCTGTAAAAATACAGACAGACACACACACAAAATTTCCCCCAGGAGTAGAGAGTTAAAGAAACCCCTATAACAACCCAGTTTTCTCTGCCCGATTCCTCTCTTCCCCCCCCACCCCTGAGCCCAGCTGGGGGAGCCAGGTACCCACAACCCTTCTCCCCACATACCTTCACCCTCTCCCCACACAAGCCAAGCCATGGGCCCCCCTCCCCAGAAATATACACCAACTCTCCCCCATAGAGTCCAGCCATGGCCTACCCAGCCCAGACACCCACCCGCCCTGTCCCAAGCCCAGGGATCCAGAGGGAGAAACAGCCTGATGCTTGGTCCCAGGCTTGCATGGATTTTTTCCGGTGCTGCTGTTTGCTTCTCTCAGGGCATTCTGGGAAATGCAGGTGCCAGAACTAGAAACCCTCTAGTTCACTCCCCACCCCCAGTCTTTTGTGTGCAAACTGGGCTTTGCTGGGTTAAGCAGCCCCTAGCATCACTGCAGCTGATTTCTGTGGGGGAAAGGAAATAATGCCTTCAGGTTAATTTATGCAAAATTCTGCAGTGCACAGTGGTGCAGAATTCCCCCAGGAGTAGAGCACGGAATGACTATCCATAGAGATTCTATGGTACAATTTGGTTCATTTAAGATTTTTATTTCATTTGATTCTACACTTTCAGACTATCCTAGTGAGAAGGCACATACACAGGTGGATTTGTGATTTGGATTCTTTGTTTTATACCTCTATAACTAGCTAAGTGATTAAAAAATACACCTAAGTTCTTAAAGTACAGGCCTTTACAAGCAGGCCTGAATATCTAGATTCTAACACTGGCTAGTGCCCTGGGCTGGAGGGTCTTGGGCTTTCCCAGGGCATCAGCCCAGCCAGACGTCCCTATGGGGTTGCAGGGCCGGGGTAGAAGTGACAGATTAGTCTCTTCCAGGACCAACCGTGTCTGCCAATCGCGCTGGCCCACGGGGGCCCCCCAAAGTGCAGGGCTTGGAGTGGTTGCCCTAATTTGCCCTATCCAAGGGACAGCTCTGCCTGCTGGCCAGGCTGTTGGTGAACTGAGCACTCCCACAAGAAGCTGCCTTTCTGCACAGCACTGGGAGTGGGACATGCCCTGCCGGGGGGAAGATGGAGGAGTAGAAGGGCTGGAGTGCGGTGAAGGGGCAAAGCAGGGAGAGGACACTGAGAGAGGGAGCATGTAAAGGGCCTGTGGGTGGGCAGCAGAGGTGATATGTAACCAGCCGCTGTCTGGCACCTGCCCTCACTCACCAGCCACCACAACTTGCAGCGCACCACCTGTGCCAGCCAGAAATGCAACAGGGCAGGGCCCTGCTGGCTGAGAGATAGCAGGCAGTGGGGACAGCGGCCAGTGCTGCATGCTGTGGCTTTGTCCTGCCACCAGCCTTGCACCCACCACCCCATTGTCAGCCACTGGAACCCCCACTCACCGCCAGTGGGTGGGCAGCTGGTGAGCAGGGATCTGGCTAGCAGCAGGGCCTGCCAGTACTGGGGTGGGGGTGGGGGGGGAAATCAGAAAATGAGACAATTGTCTCATTTTTAAGAAAGCTGGGACACCTGCAGGAGGGCTTAAATATGGGACTGTCCCTTTAAAAACAGGATGTCTGCTCACCCTATCCATAGAAGACCCAAATTTCAAAATATCATCCAGGCAGAATACAACTCGATTTGTGTTCGTTAACAGTGGTGCTATCTTTGAAAAATTTCAGCTGCATTGGTAATCCTAAAAGGTAATGGTCAAAAGCAAAATCTCCCAAAGGGTGTAAGAAGGGACTCACAGTTTAGCACTCACTTTGGCTAAAGGAATTTGCCAGAATCTGCTTGAGAAGAATACAGTAGCTCTGTTCATTTTTTTTGGAGGAATTCATCCAGTGTTGGGAGAATATATTTTTCTCTCGGAATTGTAAAGTGCATTCCTGGGCATGTGGGTTCACCTTGGATGAAAAAAACTGAAATGACACAGTATGATGAGGTCATATCAAGGTTGCAAAGGGTGGAGAAGACAAATATTGTGTAACCTTGTTGGGTCAGACACTTTCAGTATGGGACACAAAGATGTTGTTATGATTGGCTAATGATCTGCTTAGTACCAAGAAAGGTTACTCCAGTAGGGGGACAAGGTAACTTTTCCAGTTTCCTAGCATGAATTCACAATGTATCTGCTGATGACCCTCTGACTGGTGGTGCCCTAGAAACTGTGATACAGCTAAGACAAGTCATACCACCATTGCATTTAAATGTGCAGGACTCAATAAATAGATGCCTAGAACATTTGTTGACCTTAAGACAGCATAGTCAAAATATTTTTGTAGTGACATAGATACAGTGGAAAATACCCCAAGGGTAGGAGTTAGTGTAAAATGTTGGAGAACATCTGTGGATGCTCATGATATCAGTAGGCTTTGCAATTGTGCATACCATATTAATGGTGCTATTGCTTTCATGGAAGGTTAGGAGCTTGGTTAAGCAGCTGGGAAAGGGAAAGAGAAAAATGCATATGAATTACAGACCTTAATGACTCCTTAGCAAATTACTAGACTAAATTGTGACAATAGCCTATTCTTTCTGTTTGAGTGGAAAGAGTGTGTTGTGAGTTTTTGTTGCTTTAATGACTTAAACAGATATGAATGTGTTCTGTATTTTGTTTAAATGGTATTCTATTGTTTAACAGTGTGATTAAAAATGTGATTAATAGTGATTCATTTTTTTAATTGCTTGACAGTCCTAGAAATACCATTTCTTATCTAGAGGGTAAGGGCAACATAACCATGAACAATAGGCAGCATCTGTTTATGGGGAAAAAATTGACAGACAAACTTGATTGCTTTCTTGATAGAATTAGTGTTAGTGAAACTACAGAATCCTATAGATTCTTCTTTCAGAAGAACATTGGCTCGTGCAAATTTAATAATTAATGCAGACTAGTTTTGGTAAACCCCCTGCTCAAAGCAGGACCAATTCCCAACTAAATCATCCCAGCCAAGGTTTTGTCAAGCCTGACCGTAAAAACCTCTAAGGAAGGAGTTTCCACCATCTCCCTAGGTAACCCATTCCAGTGCTTCACCACCCTCCTAGTGAAAGTTTTTCCTAATATCCAACTTAAACCTCCCCCACTGCAACTTGAGACGATTATTCCTTGTTCTGTCAGCTGGTACCACTGAGAACAGTCTAGATCCATCCTCTTTGGAACCCCCTTTCAGGTAGTTGAAAGCAGCTATCAAATCCCCCTCACTCTTGTCTTCTGCAGACTAAACAATCCCAGTTCCCTCAGACTCTCCTCATAAATCATGTGCTCCAGCACCAAAATCATTTTTGTTGCCCTGTGCTGGACTCTTTCCAATTGTTCCACAGCCTTCTTGGGGGCCCAAAACTGGACACAGTACTCCATATGAGGCCTCACCAATGTGGAATAGATGGGAATGATCACATCCCTTGATCTGCTGTCAATGCCCCTACTTATACAGCTGAAAATGCTGTTAGTCTTTTTGGCAACAAGGGCACACTGACTCATATCCAGCTTCTTGTCCACTACATGTCTATTCCAGTATTCTAGCAGTGATCGCACCAGTGCCAAATACGGAGGTAAAATATCCTCTTTACTCCCACTTTAGATTCCCCTGTTTATACATCCAAGCATTAACCCTTTTGGCCACAGCATTGCATTGGAAGCTCATGTTTAGCCGATTATCCACTAAGATCCCCAAGTTTTTTTTTTTTTCCAGAGTCACTCTTTCCCATCCTGTATGGCCTTCATTCTTTGTTCCTAAATGCATAACTTTACATTTGGCCAAAGGTAACCCATGCTTGATCTCTGCTTACCAAGCAATCCAGATCATTCTGACTCATTTACCTGTCTTCATTATTTACCATTTTCCCCCAATCTTTGTGTTTGCAAATTTTGTCAATGATAGCTGGCCATGGTCTCCAGGGTTAAGGATTGTCCAGGCAGTGGTATGGTATAGCATGGCATGATCATCTAGCATTGTAAGATGGTGCCACCCTTCCATAAAGAAGCATGGGTCCATAGGCAGGACAAATCCAATTGTCGGAAGAAATAATTTAGACAATATAGCATAGCAACCACTACTCTGCTATTAAAATATGTCAAGCCCCTGCAACTCTCTTGCTCTGTGGTCTTGTAAAGTCTTGAAGGGAATTTACAGGAACTGAATTCCAGTCATGCCACTTAGGCTCCACCTATCACAGTAATGCATGCCAACACCAAAAGGGGCGAATATCTTGCTTATTAGTGATCAATTAGGGTGACACATTTCCCTATCCTGAATACAGGACACCTGGTAAAATTACTCCTATTCAAGCAAGTTCAATGGCAATCAGTCAGAACTATGTAATACAAACATTCAAATTAACATCAAGTTGACTGAGCCTCTATTAAAAAGAGAATGCGTATTTGGATTCTTTTTATTTACCTTATCTTTAAGGCTTTATGGCTCACACTGGGAGAGGTCACACACACACACACACACACACACACACGTCTCACATGGGGCAGGGGGGTTAACCAAACGAACTGACCCTCCCTCCCCAGTGCTCTCTGCCCTCCATACTGGCTGGGCCCCAGGACAAAATCTCCTCTCCCATTACATGGTGCTGCGTCTTCCCGAGGCAAGGTGTGGGAGGGCAAGCAGGGTCAAATGCCTCCCCTCCCCAGATTTCTGCCAGGATTCACACCAGAATGTGGCCAGCAGCAGCCTTTCGGCACTGTGTGGGAGGGAAGGGATGGGAGCTGCTTCCAGCCATTGGGGAGGGGGGGGGGAAGGAAGGGGGGGGGAGGGATGACCTGGCCCATGTCTTTGCAGAGCTCATCTCATTCCCTCCCATTCCCCAGTGGCTGGAAGCAGCTTGTCCCTTCTTGCCCGCACAGTGTTGAAAGGCAACTAACACCTGCTGCTGTTGGCCACCGATATATCCCAGCCGTTTCCTGGCTACGGCACAGGCAGGAAGAGGTTAAGTTGTAAGGATGTATTGTGCATCAGGCCCAGGGAACCTGACTGCAGGGGCTTCAGTGAACCCAGCCAGAGAATTGGCTCAGCAGGGCAGGGCCGCCCAGAGGATTCTGGGGGCCCGGGGTCTTCGGCAGCAGGGGGCCCTTCCGTTCCGGGACCCGCTGCCGAAGTGCCCCGAAGACCCGCGGCGGACCCCTGCCGCCGAATTTCCGCCGAAGCCGGACCCGCCGCCGAAGCGCAGCCCGGTCTTCGGCGGAGGGGAGCCCCCGCCGTGGGTCTTCAGGGCACTTCGGCGGCGGGTCCCAGAAGGGAAGGACCCCCCCCGCCGCCGAAGACTGGGCTGAACTCGGCAGCGGGTCCCGCTCCGTCTTCGGCGGTAATTCGCCAGCGGGGGGTCCTTCCGCCCCGGAGCGGAAGGACCCCGCGGAAGGACCCCCCCCGCCAGCAAAGACCGGGAGCGGCAGAAGCTCCTGCGCCCCGCCGCACAAGAGTTTGCCGGGCACCCCAGAGTGAGTTAGGGACCCCGCTCCAGGGGCCCCAAAAAACTCTGGTGGGGGCCCCTGTGGGGCCTGGGGCAAATTGCCCCTCTTGCCCCCCCCTCTGGGCGGCCCTGCAGCAGGGGAGGGTGTCTAGGGGATGGAGCAGCCCCGTGCTCCCTGGGGGCAGGACAGGTGAGGGGCAGACAGGTGAAGAGGGTGCTAAGCATCTGCCCTAGGGTTGCTAGGTGTCTGGCTTTCGAAAAAGGACCCTGGTGGCTCCGGTCAACACTGCCAATCAGGCCGTTAAGTCCGGTTGGCAGTGCTGCAGGGCTAAGGCAGGCTAGTCCTTACCTGTCCTGGCACCGCGCTTCTGGAAGTGGCCAGAAGGTCGGCTCCTAGGCAGGGGGATGGGCACGGGGCTCTGTGCGCTGTCCCGAGCACTGGGAGCTGAGGGGGCAGCACCTGCGGGCGAGAGCAGCGCACAGAGCCTTCTGCCTGCCCCCCCCCCCCTCCCCTTGACTAGGAGCCAGACCCGCTGGCTGCTTCCAGGATGCAGTCCAGAGCCAGGAGAGGCAGGGAGCCTGCCTTAGCCCCACTGCACCACTGACCAGGAGACGCCTGAGGTAAACCTGTGCCCCAATTCACTGCCCCCTCCTAGAGCCCCTCCTGCAGCCTGAATCCCTGAGTCCCTCATTTCTGTATCCACCCTGGAGCCTGCACCCCCAGTTAGAGCCCTCACCCCCTCTTGCACCCAACCCTCTGCCCCAGCCCATTGAAAGTGAGTGAGGGTGGGGGAGAGCGAGTCACCGAGGGAGGGGGAATGTAGTGAGTAGGGGGTGGGGCCTTGAGGAAGTGGCAGGGCTAGGGTGTTTGGTTTTGAGATCAAATGAAAGATCAACAATTAAATTAAAAAATGTGAGTATTTAGGGCCAGATTAATTAGTATGCTTTGTTACTTTAATTGGGCAGTTAAACTGGATTGACTGTGTTGCATCACCAGGGAAGAAAGTATGGATGAGAGGGGTTGAGCGAAGCAGGGATGTTTGTGGACCATCCTAGAGGAATATGGTTGTCTTTTAAGAAAGGTAGCTGAGTTAAGGAAATCAAGTGACACTACATGAAGGGGTGGTCTGTGAATAGGGCACCCCAGTCACTAAGTCCTAATGACTTTTTACCTAGTGCTACTGCCTCAGTTCCTGCTTCCCTGTTACCTCAGTGGAGCTAAGGCAACAATGCAAGCGAGTGTGTGGCTATAGAGCAGTGAAAGATGGGCCAAGTAACCTACCAGTGAGAACTCTTGATGTGAGTCCAGTTTGTGGACTTATTACAATTGTATTGGTTGTAACATTTCAATTAGCTGCAAAGATTCCTAGATTCCAGGGCCAGAAGAAACCATTGTAGTTATCTCGTTTAACCTCCTGTATAACACAGGCTATAGAACTTCCCTGAAATAATTCCTGTTTGAACTGGAGCAGGTCTTTTAGAAAAACATCCAATCTGGATTAAAAAAATTCCCGTTAAGGAGAATCTACTAGAGCCCTTGATAAATTGTTTCTATTGTTGAATATACTCAGTTAAAAATGTACTCCTTATTTCCAGTCTGAATTTGTCTAGCTTCAACTTTCAGCCATTGGATCATATTATACCTGTGTCTGTTAGACTGCACAGCCCTCTATTGTTAAATATTTGTTTCCCATGTAGGTATTTACAGACCATAATCAAATCCTTTCTTAACCTTCTTGTTGTTAAGGTAAATAGATTGAGTTCCTTAAGTCTATCGCTATAAGCTTGTTTCCTAATCCTTTCATCATTCTCGTGAGTCTTCTCTAAAAACTCTCCAATTTATCAACATACTTTCTGAGTTGTGGACCTCAGAACTGGAGACAATATTGCAGCAGGAGCAACACCAGTGCCAAGTACAAAGGTAATATACCATCCTGACTCTTACTCAATATTTCTCTATGCATCCATGTTTTGAAAATGGAATTTTCTTCTGTTGAGAATTTGATATTTTGAAATTAGTTTCTGTTTTGAATCTGAACAAAAACTTGAAATTTCAAATTGGAAATGTCAATGTAACTTTTGATCAAAATGAAAAATTCTGTTTTGAATCAATACTTGAAAAAGAAAAATATTTCATTTAAAATTGTCAATTTGAAACAATTTTTGTTTCAGTTCTCCCAATCAGAAAATGTAAACATTTTGTTGAAATCCATGTTTTGATAAAACCGTATTTTCCAACAGAGAAATCTAATGTGTAAAACTTTGATCAGCTCTAGTTAAGTGACCTGAGTTGTTGTCCTGCCTCTAGGTATAGTCATAACAATGAGATAGAACAAACTTAGTTTAGCTACAATCTACTTTATTCAAATGTTGCTTATGCACAAGATTTCAATGTGTTACTCCATTATGGAGATAATTGGAGACAAAAGTACCAATTTTTAAATTAGTGTAAAATAATAAACTGATTAGTAGAACTACTTGTAAAGTCTCACAAAATTGTGAGACCAGGCGCTATTATTTTTAGGGAGATAAAGTGTATTCCTAGTATCTAATAGAGGCTGAATTCCAGCTTTAAGTACAAAATTTAGTTCAGCCTTAACTGTGGAGTCATGGACAATGCTTCCATAATTTCATATTATCAGGACAATCTTAATGTCATTGAAGATCCTTCAATCAGCCATTTCTTATGCAAGCTTCTATCTTAGGGCTTGTCTACACTTATAGTTGCACTGCTGTAGCGCTTAGTGAAGATGCTACTTACACTGAAGGGAGAGCTTCTCCCATTGACATAAGTACTCCTCTTCCTCCCTGTGAGGCACTAGCCCCCTGTGAGAAGCTCTCCATCCATTCCCCCGAGCGACCTAGTTAGTTGACCAAGCCTCAGCTACCTACTGGGAAAGTCACTTATCTATCTTCACTGAGTCTAATGGAGACAGACCTGGTTGTAATTTGCATATAGAAAGCAGCCCACACCACTTCACTATTACTTCTAGTGGCTTTACACATTGACCAGGAGAGGTGTATGTGCAGTAAACAATTCTTTGTACAGTGCCTAGCAGGGCACAGTCCCTGATCTGTAATTGGTACCCCTAGGCATGGGCGCCAACTTATATGGGCTCGTGGAGCTAAAGCCCCAGGAATATTCAAAATCAGGGGCTCTGCTCCACCAATATTTGGAGCTAGGTTTCGCCCCTTTAAATCCCAGCTGCAGCTGGGAATCAGAGGGCTCTGGGCTGCCCGCAGGGGCAGAGAGCCCAGAGCCCTTTGAATCCCAGCCACCGCGGCTGGGATTTAAAGGGCTCAGGGCTCCCGGCGGCTGCCAGCAGCTCAGAGCCCTTTGAATCCCAGCCCCTGGCTGCTGATTGCCCCCTCCCCGGACCCCCACCCCCTATCTAAGCCTAAGGACTGGTCCTTGTCCCCTGTTACCCACTCCCGAGACAACTGCCCCTATCTAAGCCTCCCTTCTCCTTATCCCCAACTGCCCCCTCCTGAGACCCCACCCAACTTCCCACCAGGACCCCACCCCCTACCTGTTCCCTGATAAACCCCCTGGACTCCCATGCCTATCCAATTGCTGCCTGTCCCCTGACTGCCCCTCCGAACCTCTGCCCCATCCAACCCCCCCTGCTCCTTGTCCCTTGACTGGCCCCTGGAACCCCCTACCCCTTCTCCAACCTTGTAATCTTGTGGCACTGATGCGTTGTAGCTTCATTTTATATCGGCTTACAGGGCGGGAGTGGGGGGGGGGCACCACCATTTTGGGCCCCACCAAAAATTATAGAAACCTGCCGCCTATGCCCTTAGGTCCCACTGCAATGCAAATAATAGTAATAATAATTAATAATACAGTCTCTAATGTGTTAGATACATTTTAAAAGTTGTTTACTAGAGTCAGGAAATCTGGCCAGTGCGCTAATGTACTTGCAGACATTTTGGGCCAACTTCTTGGGTGGAATGTGAATTTCTGGTGCCACTGGTAGAATCTGAAGATAAAGCTAGTACATATGGCCTTGGGAAAATCACATCAGGGGATCTTCTGATGACACAGACCTGGCATGGTGGCTCTTAAACCTCATTCCTCTCTCCTTCTGGACAGAGCAAAGGGGCATGTCTGGGGCTTACCTAAGGTCTGCCAGTCCCTTGCTGCCATTTTGGTTGCTTGGGACTGTTGGCTGCTAGAGCAGCATCCAGTGCTAGAAGCTCTCCAATTTAAACCATGGAAGCAGCCTGGCATACAGCTTTGCCAAAGAATGGGAGTGTATAAAAGTGAGCTTTATGCCATCTACTAATCTTCTTTTTTTATCTGTCTCAGCAGTTCATATTTTTACCTGCATATGGTATTAAATAAAGCTAATAGTACCACCTGGTGGCCATCTAATTTTTTGTACTTGCTCAACCAGCAAACAATGCAAGCAACATTTTACAGGATGATAGGACAGAGGGCTCTACTTCACAATTTTTAAAAAGCGAATATAGTAATTTAGTGTTAGATCTATTGTTTCCAAAGATTAAAGGAGATTAGTTCAAAGTAAAGTCACAAAAGGAATACAGAATAAAGTCTATATAAAACACAATGTGCTTTTATTCCATTACTTGCTCCTTTCAAATTGTTATGTAAGTGCCACATGTCGTTTTATACTGAACTCTTTTAAATGCCTTGGATTAAATTTTGGTATGTATTTAATATAATAGAGTATTACTCACAGTCCTGAGATGCTAGTTTAGATGCCAATTTTAATGATGCTGTATGAACGTTTTATCTAGGATGGATGTAAAGGACAATGGTGTCCATTTTAAGTATAAAAGGGGATGTTGTAAAATGTACCAGTTTATATTTAAAACAATAGTGATAACAGAAATTTCACAGTAGCTATAAAAATAACTTTCAATATCTCACTAATTCTGGTGTGTATTGTATCTGCACTAGTTATTGTTAAAGCTCTAAAAGCTGGTTTTTAAGGTGCATAACATCACTAGATGACTGCAGAGTAGTTTTGCTTTGGGTTAGTGAAAATGTGTCCTTTTCTAACAGTTTAAGGTTGGTATACGATGCACTCAGCTGTGACCGTGACCTACTAATTTTGTTATAAACATGCTCATAATTTATAAAAACATTGCTATTTCTGTAGGAAATTTTCCATTCTTCTTTTCTGCCCAAAGCTGTCTTATTGTTGGAAATTAGAGTGTAAATCTTTTGGCTATGCTAAAATTTGGTGTGGGTACAAAATTATATTTTTCCCCATGAAAAATAAATACATAAAAACTAAAGTTTTTTTAACAAAACTTCACTTATATTTTGCTGCAGTCAAAACTTGAAATTTCACATGGAGATGGTTCTAACTTCTTGATTTTTTTTTAAATAAATTTGGTTTTGTTTTATGAAAATGTGCCATCTGAGGCCCTAATCCTGTAAAGGCTCATGCAAACGAACTTTATGGTCTGTGTAAGCTTTTTGACTTGAGCAGGGGTGGCTCTTTTTTTTTTTTTTTTTTTTTTTTTTTTTTTGCTGCCCCAAGCACAGCAGGCAGGCGGCTTTCAGCGGCGTGCCTGTGGGTGGTCTGCTGGTTATGTGGATTTGGCAGCATGCCTGCGAGAAGTCCGCTGGTGCAGTGCCATCAGCGTCCCCGCTGCCAAATTGCTGCCAAAGCCGCGGGACCGGCGGACCTTCCGCAGGTGTGCTGCCAAAAGCTGCCTGCCTGCTGTCCTCACAGCAACCAGCAGGCAGCCCCCCGCAGCTTGCTGCCCCAGGCCTGTGCTTGCTGTGCTGGTGCCTGGAGCGCCCCTGAACAGGAGTACTCAGTAGCTAAAATTAAGCACCGATATAAATCTTATCAGGGCTGTGGCTTAAGTATGCATAGCAGTTCTGTTAAATTGATAAATATACACACATTGAGACACATAATACACAGTTATGTGTATATTTTTAGAATAGGAGCAGGGGCAAATGTTTGGGTTAGTTCTTCTGTTGCTTCTGCATTTAACAGGCAAGTGTTCTCCCATTGGAGCAATTAAGAGGCAGGAATAGCCATTTGACTGACATGTACCTATTTCACAAGATGAATGTATAGTCCACAAGGCCAGGAAAGATAGTCATGAACATAATTTTCAATGTATAATTGCTTTGCTAACTTTGCATATTCACAATAAGCAGTTCTGTGAAACTGTCAGCTGTGCACATATGGATAGGAAGATGAAGTGTACATGTGTAACCAGGCAAGTGATCAAACCCAAGGACTCCACACTGGGAGCTGCTGCTGACCCCCTGCTTCAGACCAACTTTTGCTGTGACCAAAGGGTGGATCCCACCCTCAGTCGCACTTATGAGCTACTAGCCACTGTTGATGGGACTGTAATTGACCCCCACCAGGCAAAGCAGTGGCCACACTTCGAACTACATCAGGATTGGCTCTATGGGGTAGAACGGGACCCACGCACTGGAGAACCCCCAACCCAACTACTTGTGCCTCGATGTCATCGGCAAGCACTAATGAAACTTGCCCACGACATCCCTGCTGCTGGGCACTTAAGCCACGAGAAGACTCTAGCCCAGATACTGACATGGTTCTTCTCATCCGGCATGCATCAGGAAGTGAGGAACTATTGCAGTTCTTGTCCAGAATGCCAGCTAGCTGCACCCCTGCGGACCCTGCTGGTCCCCATGCCCATAGTCAAAACGCCACTGGAGCGTGTGGCCATGGACCCTAGTGGGCCCCCTCCCAAAAACCATCACTGGACTTCAGTATGTATTGGTCTTGGTGGATTATGTCACACATTTCCAGGAGGCAGTACCACTACAGAGTATCACTACCTGAACTGTCATGGGGGAGCTCGTGAAGGCCTTCACTCATGTAGGCCTGCCCCGGGAGATTCTTACTGACCAGGGCACCAACTTTACCTCCCTGCTGCTGTAGCAGGTGTTTGGGCTCCTGGGGATCAAGCAGTTGTGCCCCTCTACCTACCATCCACAAACCGACCGCTTGGTCGAATGGTTTAACTGTACTCCAAAGGACGTGCTGTGCAAGTTCCCCTCAGAAGAACTACGCTGATGGGACCAGCTACTCCCGCCCTTGCTCCTGGTGATCTGGGAGGTGCCCCAGTCCTCTACAAAGTTTTCCCCCTTTGAGCTGCTGTATGGTTGCTGCCAGCGGGGGCTGATGGCCCTAACGCATGAAACCTGGGAGCAAGCTCCATCACCATCCCAGGGCCTCTTGAAATATGTCCTCCAGCTCCAGGCTGGAGTCCTCACTCAGGAAAACTTAAGGACCACCCAGGAGGCTCAAGCACGAACCTATAACTGAGATGTGTGGAGCCGCAACTTTAAACCTGGTGATCGCGTCCTGCTTCCTTCCCTTGAGTGAAGGAAAGCTACTGGCCTGCTGGCAAGGGCCCTATGAGGTGGGTCAGAAGGTCAGGCCAATCACCTATGAGGTTAACAAGCTGGACTAATGTAAGAAAACCCAGCAGTACCATGTCAACCTCCTGAAGCCCTGGCGGGCTTATTAATTAACTCCTACCTGCCAGAGTCAGAACGGGGTCCCTGTGCACCCCTGACTGAGGACCCAGAGGGGCCCCAGCTTGGGGAGAAACTCACCGACGAGCAATGTAAACAAACCCGGTGCCTTCTGCAGGCATTCCCATGAACCTTTACCATCCAGCTGGGCTACACAACCCTGGTTTGTCATACCATTCAGACAGAACCTGGGGTAGTGATCTGAGAGATGAACAGGCCCTTGCTGCACTGAATGCAGCAGGTCGTCAAACAGGAGGTACAGGCCATGATAGAGCTGGGAGTTATTGAACCCTCACAGAGTGAATGGTGCAGTCGGGTATTGCAGGTACCCAAGCCCGATGGGACGTGGCGTTTCTGCATCAACTTTCAATGCGTCAATGCTATTTCCAAATTCAACACATCTGATGCCTCATGTAGACGAGTTGCTTGGCCAGTTAGGGGTGGCTCACTTCTTCATCACACTCGATCTCAGCAAGGGAGAGTCCCCGACCACCACTCCCAGGAGGAGGGTGGTGGTGGTCGGGGACTCTCTCCTCAGGGGGACGGAGTCATCTATCTGCCACCCTGACCGGGAAAACTGAGAGGTGTGCTGCTTGCCAGGGGCTAGGATTCACGATGTGACAGAGACTGCAGAGACTCATCAAGCCCTCAGATTGCTACCCCTTCCTGCTTCTCCACGTGGGCACCAATGATACTGCCAAGAATGACCTTGAGCATATCACTGCAGACTACATGGCTCTGGGAAGAAGGATAAAGGAGTTTGAGGCACAAGTGGTGGTCTCGTCTAGCCTCCCTGTGGCAGGAAAAGGCCAGGGTAGAGACTGTCGAATCGTGGAAATCAACGAATGGCTACGCAGATGGTGTCGGAGAAGGGTTTGGATTCTTTGACAATGGGATGGTCTTCCAAGAAGAAGGATTGCTAGGCAGAGACGGGCTCCACCTCACGAAGAGAGGGAAGAGCATCTTTGCAAGCAGGCTGGCTAACCTAGTGAGGAGGGCTTTAAACTAGGTTCACCAGGGGAAGGAGACCAAAGCCCCAGGGGAAGTGGGATACCGGGAGGAAGCACAAGCAGGAGACTGCAAGAGGGGAGGACTCCTGTCTCAGACCGAGAAAGCGGGACAATCAGCGAGTTATCTTCAGTGCCTATACACAAATGCAAGAAGCCTGGGGAACAAGCAGGGAGAACTAGAAGTCCTGGCACAGTCAGGGAATTATGATGTAATTGGAATAACAGACTTGGTGGGATGACTCACATGATTGGAGTACTGTCATGGATGGATATAAACTGTTCAGGAAGGACAGGCAGGGCAGAAAAGGTGGGAGTTGTGTTGTATGTAAGAGAGCAGTATGACTGCTCAGAGCTCCGGTATGAAACTACAGAAAAACCTGAGAGTCTCTGGATTAAATTTAGAAGTATGAACAACAAGGGTGATGTCGTGGTGGGAGTCTGCTACAGACCACCAGACCAGGGGGATGAGGTGGACGAGGCTTTCTTCCAGCAACTAACAGAAGTTGCTAGATCGCAGGCCCTGGTTATCATGGGTGACTTTAATCACCCCGATATCTGCTGGGAGAGCAATGCAGCGGTGCACAGCCAATCCAGGAAGTTTCTGGAAAGTGTAGGGGACAATTTCCTGGTGCAAGTGCTGGAGGAAACAACTAGGGGAAAAGCTCTTGACCTGCTGCTCACAAACAGGGAAAAAATAGTAGAGGAAGCAATAGTGGATGGGAACCTGGGAGGCAGTGACCATGAGATGGTAGAGTTCAGGATCCTGACACAAGGAAAAAAGGAAAGCAGTAGAACAGAGACCCTGGACTTCAGAAAAGCAGACTTTGACTCCCTCAGGGAACTGATGGGCAAGGTCCCCTGGGAGAATAACATGACGGGGAAAGGAGTCGAGGAAAGCTGGCTGTATTTTAAAGAATCCTTACTGAGGTTGCAGGAACAAACCATCCCGATGTGTAGGAAGAAAAGTAAATATGGCAGGCGACCAGCTTGGCTTAACAGTGAAATCCTTGCCCATCTTAAACACACAAAAAACAGCTTACAAGAAGTGGAAGATTGGACAAATAACCAGGGAGGAGTATAAACGTATTGCTCAAGCATGCAGAAGTGAAATTAGGAAGGCCAAATAACACTTGGAGTTGCAGCTAGCCAGAGATGTTAGGAGTAACAAGAAGGGTTTCTTTAGGTATGTTAGCAACAGGAAGAAAGTCAAGGAAAGTGTGGGCCCCTTGCTGAATGAGGGTGGGAACCTAGTGACAGAGGATGTGGAGAAAGCTAGTGTACTCAATGCTTTTTTTGCCTCTGTCTTCACAGACAAGGTCAGCTCCCAGACAGCTGCACTCTGCAGCACGGTATGGGGAGGAGGTGACCAGCTCTCTGTGGAGAAAAGTAGTTCGGGACTATTTAGGAAAGCTGGACGAGCACAAGTCCATGGGGCCGGATGCGCTGCATCCGAGGGTGCTAAAGGAGTTGGCCGATGAGATTGCAGAGCCATTGGCCATTATCTTTGAAAAATCATGGCGATCGGGGGAGGTCCTGGACGACTGGAAAAAGGCTCATGTAGTGCCCATCTTTAAAAAAGGGAAGAAGGAAGATCCAGGGAACTACAGGCCAGTCAGTCTCACCTCAGTCCCTGGAAAAATCATGGAACAGGTCCTCAAGGAATCAATCCTGAACCACTTAAAGGAGGGGAAAGTGATCAGGAACAGTCAGCATGGATTCACCAAGGGCAAGTCATGCCTGACTAATCTAATTGCCTTCTATGATGAGATAACTGGCTCTGTGGATGAGGGAAAGCAGTGGATGTGCTATTTCTGGACTTTAGCAAAGCTTTTGATACAGTCTCCCACAGTATTCTTGCCAGCAAGTTAAAGAAGTCTGGGCTGGATGAATGGACGGTAAGGCGGATAGAAAACCGGCTAGATGGTCGGGCTCAATGGTTCCATGTCTAGTTGGCAGCCGGTATCAAGTGGAGTGCCCCAAGGGTCGGTGCTGGGGCCGGTTTTATTTGATATCTTTAACGATCTGGAGGATGGTGTGGACTGCACCTTTAGCAAGTTTGCAGATGACACTAAACTAGGAGGAGTGGTTGATACGCTGGAGGGTAGGGATAGGATACAGAGGGACCTAGACAAATTAGAGGATTGGGCCAAAAGAAATATGATGAGGTTCAACAAGGACAAGTGCAGAGTCCTGCACTTAGGACGGAAGAATCCCATGTACTGTTACAGACTAGGGACTGAATGGCTGGGCAGCAGTTCTGCAGAAAAGGACCTAGGGGTTACGGTGGATGAAAAGCTGAATATGAGTCAACAGTGTGCCCTTGTTGCCAAGAAGGCTAATGGCATTTTGGGTTGTGTAAGTAGGGGCATTTCCAGCAGATCGAGGGATGTGATCATTCCCCTCTACTCAGCACTGGTCAGGCCTCATTTGGAGTACTGTGTCCAGTTTTGGGCCCCACACCAGAAGAAGGATGTGGATAAATTGGAGAGAGTCCAGCGGAGGGCAACAAAAATGATTAGGGGGCTGGAGCACATGACTTATGAGGAGAGGCTGAGGGAACTGGGATTGTTTAGTCTACAGAAGAGAAGAATGAGGGGGGATTTGATAGCTGCTTTCAACTACCTGAAAGGGGGTTCCAAAGAGGATGGATCTAGACTGTTCTCAGTGGTAGAAGATGACAGAACAAGGAGTAATGGTCTCAAGTTGCAGAGGGGGAGGTTCTAGGTTGGACATTAGGAAAAACTTTTCACTAGTAGGGTGGTGAAGAACTGGAATGGGTTACCTAGGGAGGTAGTGGAATCTCCTTCCTTAGAGGTTTTTAAGGTCAGGCTTGACAAAGCCCTGGCTGGGATTTAGTTGGGTTTGGTCCTGCTTTGAGCAGGGGGTTGGACTAGATGACCTCCTGAGGTCCCTTCCAACCCTGAGATTCTATGATTCTAAGGGGTACTGGCAGCTCCCCCTCAACCCCACTTCCAGGGAGAAGACCGCATTTGCCACCCTGATGAGACTGTACCAATTCACCCAGATGCCCTTTGGCCTCTATGGGGCCCCAGCCACATTTCGGTGGCTGACGGACCATGTCCTCCAACCTCATTGAGACTGCGGCCGCCTACTTGGATGATGTGGTCATCTGCAGCTGTCATTGGGAGGATCATTTGGTATGGGTAGTCCTGTGAACCTTGTGGGCAGCCAGGTTGACAGCCCACCCAAGAGACTACTTATCTTGGGTACACCACAGGGAACTGACAAGTGAAGCCCCTCATGGGGAAAGTCCAGGCCCTGGCAGCTTGCCCACTGCCCACCACAAAGCGTCAGGTGTGACAGTTCTTGGGGCTCGCCAGCTACTATCAGCACTTTATTCCCCAATTTGCATCCATTGCCATCCCTTTGACAGGGCTTTTAATCAAGGACAGCCCTGGATGTGTAGTTTGGACCCAGAAGTGCAAAGACATCTTTCAGGAGCTCAAAACAAGTCTCTGCTGTGAACCAGTCCTTTATAGTCCAGATATCAACTGGGACTTCATCCTCCAACTGGACACCTCAGAGGTAGGACTGGGTGCCTTTCTCTCCTAATAGATCAATGGAGAAGACCATTCTGTCTCTCATATCAGCTGGAAATTTTTTCTGTAGGAGAAGAGCTATGTGGTAGAGAAGGAGGCCCTCACAGTGCAATGGGCTTGTGATGCTCTACTTTACTACCTTCTTGGGACCCCATTCACATTAGTCACTGACCACACTCTGCTCCAGTGGCTAAAGAAAATGAAAGACAATAATGCAAGAATATTACATTGGTACCTGGCATTACAACCCTATGCCTTTACCGTTCACCATAGGGCAGGCAAGGACCATGCTAATGCTGACTTCCTGTCCTGCCTGGAACTTGCAGCCAGAAAGAATGGCAGGAAAGCCAGAGAATATCACCAACACCAGGAAGAGGCCGGCCTACATGATTGGTGACTCCCTACTAAGAAGAACAGACAAGTCTGTCACCATAGCGGATCCTGAAAACACAAGGGTTTGCTCTCTGCCAGGAGCTAACAGATGGGATGTGTATCTGAGGCTGAAAAGAATCCTAAAGGGAGCAGGAAAGAACCCCCTGATTGTCCTTCCTCTAGAATAAATGATATAACTAGATCAGAGGTGGGCAAACTATGGGCTGCAGGCCACATCCAGCCTGCAGGATCCCTCTGCCCAGCCCCTGAGCTCCTGGCCTGGGAGGCTAGCCCCTGGCCCCTTGCACACTGCTCCCCTTCCCCCACACCGTCAGTGCAATGCTCTGGGTGGCGGGGCTGAGAGCTGCTGGGGCAGCACAGCTGCAGAGCCCAGCCTGACCCTGTGCTATGTGTTGTGCAATGGTGTAGCTGGCTCCAGGCAGCATGGCTGTAGCACCACCAGCCACTGGTGCTCCAGGCAGCATGGTAAGGGACTGGGGAGAGGGGGTTGGATAGAGGGCAGGGGTCCTGGGGGGGGGCAGTCAGGAAGGGGAGGGGGGGTTGGACAAGGCAGCAGGGGGCAGTCAGGGGCAGGAGTTCTGGTGGCAGACAGGGAGCATGGGGGGAGCTGTCAGGGGGCAAGAAGTAGGGGGGGGGTCAGATAGGGGACAGGGCTGAGCCATGCTTAGCTGTATGGGGAGGCTATGCCCCCCATACAACTTCCAAAACCTGATGTGGCCCTTAGGCCAAAAAGTTTGCTCGCCCTGAACTAGATTCTCACTGGAATGCATCAAAGGAGACTATGCGAGGCTGGGGAAGATGCTTAAAGAAATGGAGGCTCAGGTGGTCTTCAATGGGATTCCACCTGTCCCTAGAGGATGAGACCAAAGGAGAGACAAGGTTACAATGATCAACTGATGGCTCAGGCAGTGGTGCTATAAGGAAGGCTTTGGGATGTTTGACCATGGGAGGCATTCATGGACAAAGGACTGTTCTCATGGGATTGACTCCACCTGAGTAGGGACGGAAACAGATATTATAGGGATAACAAAAACATGGTGGAATAGCAGTAATGAATGGAGTACGGGTATTGAAGGGTACAGGTGGTTCAGGAAAGAAAAATAAAGGTAAAAGTGGTGGAGTAACATTGTACATTAATGATAAGATAGACTTTAAAGAAATTAGAGAGGGAATGGATAAGACACTGTGTCAAAATCACTTTGAGGAAGAAAACTACCAGAGGTTCCCTTGGGATAGTGCTCTGGGTATGCTACAGATCACCAAGATCCAACTGGGATATAGGTAGAGACCTCTTTATTGTTTTTAATAAAATAAATACTACTGGGAGCTGTGATTATGGGAGACTTTAATTTCCCGGATATAGATTGAAGGACAAGTGCTATTAATAAAAGTAGGCTCAGATTTTCCTGGATGTGATAGCTGACAGATTTCTTCATTAACTATGACTGGAGAATTGCTAATATAATATCTGTTAAGAAAGGGGGAAAAAAAGTGATCCAGGAAACTAGAGGGCCCATTAGTTTGACCTCAATTGTATGCAAGGGTCTTGGAACAAACTTTGAAGGAGAAAGTACTTAAGGACATGGAGGTAAACAGTAGTTGGGGATAAAGTACAACATGGATTTACAAAAGGCAGATCGTGTCAGACCAACCCAATCTCTTTTTTTTTTTTTTGAGAAGATATTTGTCTAAAAATCAGTTAAAATGCAGCAGATCTAATCTATCTGGATTTCAGTTCGGCACTTGCTATAGTTCCACACAGGAAATTATTAGTTAAATTGAAGAAGATTGGGGGAATATGAGAATTGAAAGGTGGATAAGGAACTGGTTAAAGGGGAGACTACAACCGGTCATACTGAAAGGAGAACGCTCAGGCTCGATGGAGGTTACTAGTGGAGTTCCTCAGGGATCAGTCTTGGGACCAATCTTATTTAACATTTTTATTAATGACCTTGGCACAAAAAGTGGGAGTTTGCTAATAAAATTTTGGATGACACAAAGTTATGAGATATTGCCAACATGGAGGAGGACCAGAATATCATACAGGAAGATCTGAATGACCTTGAAAACTGGAGTAATAGAAATGGGATGAAATTTAATAGTGCGAGGTTATCCATTTAGGGACAAACAACAAGAATTTTTGCTATAAGCTGGGAATTTATCAGTTGGAAATGACAGAGGAGGAGAGAGAGACTTGGATGTATTGGTTGAACTCAGGATGACTATGAGCTGCCAATACGATGCACCATGGAAAAAGGCTAATGCAATCCTAGGAGGTCAGGAGAGGTATTTCTAGTAGAGAGAGCAAAGTGTTTAGTACCGATTACACAAGGCACTGAGACTTCATCCAGAATACTGTGTGCAGTTCTGGTCTCCCCTGTTTAAGAAGGATGAATTTAATTGGAACAAGTGTAGAGAAGGGCTACTAGGATAATCCGAGGAATGGAAAACCTGCCTTATGAGAGGAGACTAAGAGAGCTTGGCTTGTTTAGCCTAACCAAAAGAAGGCTGAGGGGAGATATGATTGCTCTCCATAAATAAATCAGAGGGATAAATACCAGGGAGGGAGAGCAGTTATTTAAGTTAAGTACTAAGGTGGACACAAGAACAAATGGATATAGCCTGGCCATGAACAAGTTTAAGCTTGTAATTGGACAAAGATTTCTAACCATCAGAGGAATGAAGTTCTGGAACAGCCTTCTAAGGAGAGCAGTGGAAGCAAAAAACCTAAAAAAAAAAAAAAAAAAAAAAAAAAACTGGCTTCAAGACTGAGCTTGATATATTTATAGAGGGGAAAATATAAAGCGATTGCCTACAATGGCATGTAGCTGACCTGCAACTGCTAGCAGCAAATATCACCAATGGCCAGTGATGGGACACTTGATGGGGAGGGCTCTGAGTTACTACAGAGAATTCTTTTCCAGGTATCTGGCTGGTGGGTCTTGCCCACATGCTCAGGGTCTAACTGATTGCCAGATTTGGGATCAGGAAAGAATTTTTCCCCAGGTCAGACTTTTTTTTTTTTTTTTGCCTTCCTCCGGCATGGGCCACAGGTCACTTGCATGTTTAAACTAGGTGGCTTCTCTGTAACGTGAAGTCTTTAAATCATGATTTGAAGACTTCAGTAACAGCCAGAGGTTATGGGTCTACTACAGGAGTGGGTTGGTGAGGTTCTGTGGCCTGCAAAGTGTAGGAGATCAGAGTAGATGAT
Organism: Mauremys reevesii; assembly: GCF_016161935.1. Classification (NCBI taxonomy): domain Eukaryota; kingdom Metazoa; phylum Chordata; order Testudines; family Geoemydidae; genus Mauremys; species Mauremys reevesii. Next base: position 123,057,691 of record NC_052624.1, on the reverse strand, counting down.
CCCAATTGTCCCTTCTGACCTTAAAGTCTATGAGTCCTTTGTGTCAAACTGTTTCATTACAACACAAACAAGAGACACTTTGATCTAGAAAAGATAAGACATGTTAATCAGTATTAAGTAGCAACTACCCTTCACAGGCATTATCTTATTTTTCCAAGTGGGTGCTCCACCCCAATTCTGCCCTGAGACCCTGTCCCCACTCTGTCCCTTCCCAAGTCTTCCCATCTGCTGCTCTCCACCCTCCTCTGAGGGCCTCCCGCCAGCCACCAATCAGCTGATTGGTGGCCACACTGAACAGCTGTTGCTGATGAGTCTGAGTACCACCTACATTTTTTTTCCATGGGTGCTTGAGCCCCGGAGCACCCACGGCATTGGCGCCAGTGGTTTCCCCAGGAATTGAAATTAGGAGGGGTGTTCAAATTTATGGGGGAGGGGCAGTGTCAGGACCGATGAGATATATAAAAGAGATATGAATAAAGTAAATGTTTTGTTAGGATAATGCACATTTAACATAAGGATAATGCAAGTTACACCAAAACATATAACAGGTCTAGATTTCTAAAAACATAATTTAAAAAAAAATGTATTTAATTTAAATTGACTTTTGAAAAGTAAGCCATCATGGGATAAGAAGGAAGTCCTCTCATGGATCAGTAACTGATTAAAAGATGGGAAACAGAGTAGGAATACTCAGTTTTCAGAATGGAGAGAAATAGATAGTAGTATCCCTGAGTGGTACCCGGTACTGGGACCATTACTGTTCAACATACTCATAAATGATCTGGAAAAATGGGTGAACAGTGAGGTGGCAAAATTTGCAGATGGTACAAAACTATTCAAGATAGTTAAGTCCCAGGCAGACTGCGAAATGTTACAAAGAGATCTCACAAAACTGGGTGACTGGGCAACAAAAATGGCAGATGAAATTCAATGCTGATAAATGCAAAGTAATGCACATTAGAAAATAATCTCAACTATACATACAAAATGAAGGAGTCTGAATTAGCTGTTAACACTCAAGAAAGAGATCTTGGAGTCATTGTGGAGAGTTCTCTGAAAACATCCACTCAATGTGCAGCGGCAGTCAGTGATTCCCAACATTCTGTTTGCTTTTTTAAAAAGAACAGGAGTACGTGTGGCACCTTAGAGACTAACAAATTTATTTGAGCATAAGCTTTTGTGGGCTCAGCCCACTTCATCGGATGTAGCCCACAAAAGCTTATGCTAAAATAAATTTGTTAGTCTCCAAGGTGCTGCAAGTACTCCTGTTCTTTTTGTGGATACAGACTAACACAGCTGCTACTATGAAACCTTTGCTTTTTTAAGAAAGGGATAGATAATAAGACAGAAAATATCATATTGCCTCTATATAAATCCATGGTATGTGTACACCTTGAATACTGTGTGCAGATCTGGTCACCCCATCCCCAAAAAGATATATTGGAAATGGAAAAGGTACAGAGATGGGCAACTAAAATGATTAGGGGTATGAAACAGGAGGAGAAATTAAAATGACTAGGAATTTTCAGCTTAGAAAAGAGACAACAAAGGGGGGATATGATACAGGTCTATAAAATCTTCACTGGTGTGAAGAAAGTGAATAGGGAAATGTTATTTAATCCTTCACATAACACAAGAACTAGCAGTCACCCACTGAAATTAATAGGCAGCAGGTTTTAAAAAAACAAAAGGAAGTACTTCTTCACACAACATACAGTCAACCCGTGGAAGTCTTTGCCAGGAGATGCTGTGAAGACCAAAACTATAACAGGATTTTAAAAAGAACTAGATAAATTCCTGGAGAATAGGTCCATCAGTGGCTATTAGCCAGGATGGGGAGGGATGCAACACCATGCTCTGAGTGTCCCTAGCCTGTTTGCCAGAAGCTGGGAATGGGCAACAGGGAATGGATCACTTGATGGTTACCTGTTCTGTTCATTCCCTCTGAAGCACCTGGCCTTGACCACTGTCAGAAGACAGGATACTGGGCTATATGGACCATTGGTCTGACCCAGTATGACCATTCTTATGTAAAAATTAATTATAACAATAAAAATGTTTACTACAGAAACTCCCCAACATAATGACCTCTCAAGATAGCAACGATGTGAGATAACAACCTTGGCAAATACTGCATTTTAAAAATCGTGGCCTACTAGGACACACATTTATATACGTTTCCATTCCCAGTCACAAATCTAGCATTCTGGAGCAAAGTCACTAAAATACAGTCCAACAAACAAATGTTTATTTAACGTGCCCCTTATTTAAGCCGTCAGAGGTGCTTTCACGTGAGTACACCTCCCAGGTGGGGGGGGCAAGAAGGGACCTTACTCATTCCTCCAGCTGCTCACTCTTTGCTCTGGCCACGGCTGTTCGTTGTGCCATTGTTTACTCCACCACTCTGTTGCCAATGGCCCTGTGCAGTCACCTTCTGCTGCCACCTGCCACTGTGACCTCTGCGAGTCGGTCTCTTGAGGTTCCACCCAGCTCTCAGTGATTTCAGCTGAGCTCTCAGTGGGGGAACCTCGCTGCTAGTGCAGTCTGAGCTGTCTTTTACACAAAAACACTGTACGCACAGGAACACTGTCCCCACAGCAGGACTAAGCACTTAGACCTGATTATCAGTGATTTCAGCTGCAGTGGTCACTTAATAGAACAAAAGACTATCTATGGAGCCTAATCAGCTCCGCCTTTAAACAGTGGACAGGGACAGGTCCCCACCCTCTCTTTTCATGCCCTCAATCAGCACAGGCTAAGTACAGTTCTACTGCCCTTTACTCATACAATAAGAACAACATTTCATTCCCAACCTCACACACACATTCAAGTGATTTGTAACCCAACCCCAGCCAAAATCTATCACTTGGGCAACACACCTCTGTTTGCTGGATATCTAGGTAGATTAGGTCTGAATGTAAATACAATCTGGTCCTGAAGCCTTTTCCCCCAGCTCATCATTAGCTGTCAGGGAGAGCTCATTGAGACTTTGCTTACAAATCATCATTGGCCAACATCACTGAAATGAATGCACTGACATGGTCATAAAAAACAACAGGTGTATAAGGAAGCTAGTCTTTGTTCATACTTTTCAAATCTATTATACTTTCAGATACACGTATTTTATCATACACCGTATATGCTTTTAAAGTGTGTATTAATGTTTCATTTTCAATTCAAATTTCCAAACAGTCAGTAAATTGGCATGTTTCAGAGTAGCAGCCATGTTTGTATCCGCAAAAAGAACAGGAGAACTTGTAGCACCTTAGAGACTAACAAATTTATTTGAGCATAAGCTTTTGTAGGCCCACTTCATCGGATGCATAGAATGGAACTTATAGTGAGGAGATATATATGCATACAGAGAACATGAAAAGGTGGGAGTTGCCCAACCAACTCTAAGAGGCTAATTAATTAAGATGCGCTATTGTCAGCAGGAGGAAAAAAAACTTTTGTAGTGATAATCAAGATGGCCCATTTAAGACAGTTTGACAAGAAGGTGTGAGGATACTTAACATGGGGAAATAGATTCAATGTGTGTAATGGCTCAGCCATTCCCAGTCTCTATTTAAGCCTAAATTGATTATTTCTAGTTTGCATATTAATTCAAGTTCAGCAGTTTCTAGTTGGAGTCTGTTTTTGAAGCTTTTCTGTTGCAAAATTGCCACCTTTAAATCTGTTACTGAATGGCCAGAGAGGTTGAAGTGTTCTCCTACTGGTTTTTTAATGTTATGATTCCTGATGTCAGGTTTGTGTCCATTTATTCTTTTGAATCATAGAATCATAGAATCATAGAATTCAAGATCAGAAGGGACCATTATGATCATCTAGTCTGACCTCCTGCAAGATGCAGGCCACATAAGCCGATCCACCCACTCCTTAGCAAGCGACCCCTGCCCCATGCTTCGGAGGAAGGCGAAAAACCTCCAGGGCCATTGCCAATCTTCCCTGGAGGAAAATTCCTTCCCGACCCCAAATATGGCGGTCAGCTGAACCCCGAGCATGCGGGCAAGACTCTCCAGCCAAACCCTCTGGAAAAGGTTATATCATACCATTGACCCATTGTACTATTTACCAGTGTGGCACTTAATTGACCTATTGACTAAGCCCGTTATCCTATCATACCATCCCCTCCATAAACTTATCTAGCTTAATCTTAAAGTCATGGAGGTCCTTCGCCCCCACTGTTTCCCTCGGTAGGCTGTTCCAGTATTGCTGATGGTTAGAAACCTTCGTCTAATTTCAAGCCTGAATTTCCTGACTGACAGTTTATATCCGTTTGTCCTCGTGTCCACATTAGCACTGAGCTGAAATAATTCTTCTCCTTCCTGGTATTTATCCTCTGATATATTTAAAGAGTGTAATCATATCTCCTCTTATCCTTCTTTTGGTTAAGGAAAACAAACCGAGCTCCTCAAGTCTCCTTTCATACGAAAGGCCTTCCATTCCTCGGATCATTCTAGTGGCCCTTCTTTGTACCCGTTCTAGTTTGAATTCATCCTTCTTAAACATGGGAGACCAAAACTGCACACAATACTCCAAATGAGGTCTCACCAACGCCTTATATAACGGGACTAGCACCTCCTTATCCCTACTAGAAATACCTCGCCTAATGCAACCCAAGACCGCATTAGCTTTTTTAACGGCCACATCACATTGCCTACTCATAGTCATCCTGCGATCAACCAGGACTCCTAGGTCCTTCTCCTCCTCCGTTACTTCCAACTGGTGCGTCCCCAGCTTATAACTAAAGTTCTTGTTAGACATCCCTAAATGCATAACCTTACACTTCTCACTATTGAATTTCATCCTGTTACTAATACTCCAGTTTACAAGGTCATACTCCAGTTTACAAGGTCAATTTTTTGTGTAGAGACTGTCCGGTTTGGCCAATGTACATGGCAGAGGGGCATTGCTGGCACATGATGGCATATATCACGTTGGTAGATGTGCAGGTGAATGAGCCCCTGATGGCGAGGCTGATGTGATTAGGTCCTATTATGGTGTCACTTGAATAGATATGTGGACAGAGTTAGCATTGGGCTTTGTTGCAAGGATAGGTTACTGGGTTAATGTTTTTGTTCTGTGGTGTGTGGTTGCTGGTGAGTATTTGCTTCAGGTTGGGGGGCTGTCTGTAAGCAAGGACAGGCCTGTCTCCCAAGATCTGGGAGAGTTGAGGGATCATCTTTCAGGATAGGTTGTAGATCTTTGAGGATGCGCTGGAGAGGTTTTAGTTGGGGGATGAAGGTAATGGCTAGTGGCATTCTGTTATTTTCTATGTTGGGCCTGTCTTGTTGTAGGTGACTTCTGGGTACTCTTCTGGCTCTGTCAATCTGTTTACTCACTTCCTGAGGTGGGTATTGTAGTTTTAAGAATGCTTGATAGAGATCTTCTGGGTGTTTGTCTCTGTCTGAGGGATTGGAGCAAATGTAGTTGTATCTTAGAGCTTGCTTGTAGACAGTGGATCGTGTGGTGTGTCCTGGATGGAAGCTGGAGGCATGTAGGTAAGTATAGCAGTCAGTAGGTTTCTGGTATAGAATGGTGTTTATGTGACCATCGCTTATTAGCACAGTAGTGTAAAGGAAATGGACCACTTGTGTGGATTGGTCTAGGCTGAGGTTGATGGTGGGATGGAAATTGTTGAAATCATGGTGGAATTCCTCAAGGGCTTCTTTTCCATGGGTCCAGATGATATAGATGTCATCAGTGTAGTGCAAATAGTGTAGGGTGTTAGGGGATGAGAGTTAAGGAAGCGTTGTTCTAAGTCAGCCATAAAAATGTTGGTATACTATGGGGCCATGCGGGTACCCATACCAGTGTCTCTGACTTGAAGGCATATATTGTCCCCAAATGTGAAATAGTTGTGGGTGAGGACAAAGTCACAAGGTTCAGACACCAGGTTTGGCATGTAACTAGTTCACAAGACTGGGAGGGGTGTTGGAGAAATTCGGGGGTGTGTGTAGGGAAATCACTGGTCAGCGCCTATGCTGCCCTTAATGATTTCAAAAGACAAACAAAAATAATAGAAAATTTCAACAATTATATTGTCATTTTACGATGTCATAAAATAATGTAAAAATTAAAAAACTCATACAATAAAATTTGAAATACATTTTAAAGTTATGAACAAAATTCTGAAATCTGAACAGAAATTTTGAAATGGCCTGTCTTACACATGAGGTCAGACTAGACCAGTCGTTCTCAAGCAGGGGTAAATGTACACAGAGGTCTTCCAGGGGGTACTCTAGATATTTACGTAGTTTTACAACAGGATACTTATAAAGCACTAGCGAAGTCTTTACAGACTAAAATTTCATTCAGATGACTTGTATATACTACTCTATATACACTGAAATGAAAGTATATTTATATTCCAATTGATTTTATAATTGTATGGTAAAAATGAGAACGTAAGCAATTTTTCAGTAATAGTGTGCTGACACACTTTTGTATTTTTATGTCTGATTTTGTAAGCAAGTCATTTTTAAGAGAGGTGTAACTTGGGGGTACACAAAAGAAATCAGACTCCTGGAAGGGGTACAGTAGTCTGGAAAGCTTATATTAGAATATCAGGGTTGGAAGGTACCTCAGGAGGTCATCTAGACCAATGCCCAACTAAATCATCCCAAAAAGGGCTTTGTCAAGCCTGACCTTAAAAACCTCTCAGGAAGGAGATTCCACCACCTCCCTAGGTAACCCAGTCCAGTGCTTCACCACCCTCCTAGTGAAAACGTTTTTCCTAAACCTCCCCCACTGCAACTTGAGACCATTACTCCTTGTTCTATTATCTGCCACCACTGAGAACAGTCTAGATCCATCCTCTTTGGAACCCCCTTTCAAGGAGTTGAAAGCAGCTATCAAATCCCCCCTCATTCTTCTCTTCTGCAGACTAAATAATTCCAGTTCCCTCAGCCGCTCCTCATAAGTCACATGCTCCTGTCCCCTAATCATTTTTGTTACCCTCTGCTGGACTCTTTCCAATTTTTCCACATCCTCCTTGTAGTGTGGGGCCCAAAACTGGACACAGTACTCCAGATGAGGCCTCACCAATGCTGAATAAAGGGGAATTATCACGTCCCTCGATCTGCTGGCAATGCTCCTACTTATACCGTTAGCCTTCTTGTCAACAAGAGCATACTGTTGACTCATATCTAGCTTCTTCCACTGTAACCCCTAGGTCCTTTTCTGCAGAACTGCTGCCTAGCCACTCAGTCCCCAGCCTGTAGCAGTGCATGCGATTCTTCCGTACTCAGTGCAGGACTCTGCACTTGTCCTTGTTGAACCTCATCAGATTTCTTTTAGCCCAATCCTCTAATTTGTCTGTATCCTATCCATACCTTCCAGGGTATTTACCACTCCTCCCAGTTTAGTGTCATCTGAAAATTTGCTGAGGGTGCAATCCACGCCATCCTCCAGATCATTAATGAAGATATGGAAGAAAACCAGCCCCTGGACCGACCTCTGGGGCACTCCATTTGATACCAGCCTCCAACTAGACAGGGAGCTCTTGATCACTACCCATTGAGCCCAATGATCTAGCCAGCTTTCTATCCACATTATAGACCATTCATCCAGCCCATACTTCTTTAACTTGCTGGCAAGAATACTGTAGGAGACCGTATCAAAAGCTTTGCTAAAGTCAAGGAATAACAGGTCCACTGGTTAAGAGACACTGGACTAGATGATCACAGTGGTCCCTTCTGGCCTTAGAATCTATGAATCTGAAATTCCAAAACCAAATATTTTCTGAAATTGAAATGTTTCAGAAATTCCAGTTCACTGGAAATTTCAAAAATACAAGTTGCTGTTCCAAATCGGGGAAAGGGAAATTATAAAATGTCAAGATATCATGTGAATTGGAAATTCTGTGTGTTGACCACCTCTATCACAGACAGAGTGATTGTTAACTATTTTGCAAGTGGAAAATAAAAAAGGATTACATAAGAATATGACTAATTTCACTATTATGAATAGGCCCACAAATCTACTCTTTAATACCATGCACAAAGCCAAACTGTGTCCAGTTTTGGTGTCCACACTTTAAAAAGGATGACGACAAATGAAAAAGAACTACAAGAATTGTTTTACATCTTGAAAAGCTGACGAAGTTACAGACTAAAGCAGCTCAATTGACTTAGGTTAACCAAGAGAAAGATAAGAAGTGTCTGTACAGGCAGAAAAGATTTCTGATAGTAGAGGGGTCCTTCAATTTAAGCGATAAAGGCACAACAAGACCCAGTAGTTGGAAGCTGAAGCTAGACTAAGAATAAATAAGTGAGGGTAATTAACTATTAGAGCAATTTACCTATATTGTGGATTCTCTATCACTTGACATTTGTGTGTCTTTCTAAAAGATATACCTTAATACCTTAGCTGAACCAGAAATTGTGTAAAAGCAGGAATCATTTCATGAAATTCTCTGGGCTGTGTTATGCAGGAAATCGACTAGATGGTCATAATGGTCTCTTTTGGTATTAAAATCTATGACTATGGAAAAACAATCTGCAGTTACAATGTGCTCATAAGGTGGAGAGAGTGGGGAATGGGACGATAGATTCACCTGCATCCTATTGTCTTTTTGTCCCTGCTTTAATGGTTGCTTTCTCAGAGGGCCACATATGTTGGTTCCATGATAAGGCACAGTAGCACTAGCTTATGCTCGACAACTCTGTTTCTCTCTCCATGCTGCACAGGGAGAGCAATGTGCCACTGAAAGGTGTCAGTGGTGGGGAATGAAGCTGTAATAGAGTCAGGGTCTGTGTCAGATACTGTTGGGTCACTGATGAGGGCAAGATCAGGTATTAGTGGTTCAGAAATGTGTTCATTTGGTACTTCTGGCTCGGGGAGCATGTATGAGGACTCAGTTTGGGCCTTGCTCTCAGCGCATTATGATGGTGGTGAGGGAACAGGAAATGTTAGGGGAGAGAGCACCCCTTCACCAGTCCAGATACCTGTGACTGTTCACACAATATGGGGATGGAATGAAGTGGGAAACTGAGTTTGCTGACATGTCTAAATCAGTAACTATTTGACAGTTACCAGAAAGGGACTCTAAATTCAGCAAGCATCTTTAGACTTTGCTATTGATAACTGTGCATTGCACATCTCTCTCAGAATTTCTCAGCCTGCACTGAACAATAATGTGTGTTGTGGAGAGAGCTAGATTACTCAAATTATCCTTCTCCCCAACAGACAATTATGTAAATCTATGAATGCAAGTGTCCTCAGACACCTACCATAATGACTAGGCATCTCAGCATGATCACATTATTTTCTAGTTCCATAAGGACTAAAACACTGGTGATGATATCATAGAAGAGCTGGGAACAGGTGCCTTTGATTTTTCTAACCCCTAAACATATGTGGAGCATAAAAGAAAGTCCGAACACATCATTTGCCTACCATTGTCAAGTTTTTTGTAGTCATTGCAGCAAAGGAGTTTTAAGGGTAGATCTGAAAGAAACAATGAAGTAGTGTTGTATATGTTTACAGGGAGCTACTCCTGTTGTCAGATGCTACTGGTGTGGTGCTCTGTTCTGTTCCTTGTTGATATTACTCAGCTGCGTGCATGTGTTCCCTCTGTGTGCTGTCCCAGCTCTTCGAAGATAGCTGACACAGCAGACCCGAAGAGAACCCCCAATGACCACAGAGTCTAGTAAGGTACGAAGGCACGTCGGCCAGGTTTATTGCCGTATGGACACAATTGCAGTTCCCCCTAGATCGTTACTCTACAGGGCATACTACGAGAAAGTGCCTCTTGGCAATGGACTCAGCTCAGTCAGTGGCAGGACTTTCCACTGCCCCCCCGTCCGGACAAAGACACCGCCCCAGGAATACATTCTTATACACAGGTACAAACAAGTTATACATCACTCCTGACGTATTGAGGTGCAACCCTTCTACGTAGCAAGGTACAACCCCTCTACGTAGTAATGTGCCGCCTTCTCACCTTGTACATGTTGGTTTGAACAAAACAACTCTATCCATCATATTACCCTTTTGGCCCTGTCATTGGGATGGGTCAGCCTGTTCCTTGTTATTTGTGTGGAATGTACAAGTATGTGAATGTTCTGATATCTAGTGTTCAGTACCTTTTAGGTATGTATCTTCTTGCAGCATCAGCCTTTTCTTTGCCAGCTTCTGTGAGCAGGGCCTGCCTCTGGCTCACAGCTTAACTTTGCTTTATGTTAGCAAAGTCTTGACCATTACTTTAGTTTAGGCCTCTGATACCAAGGTTTATATCTTAGGGCCTCCTTTTACTACAACTCCCATATAAAAAGGGCAGCATGAGAAAAAGTATGCAGCTGCTTGTTTAAAAATTTAACATGTGGGTGATAAAGGCTAATATTAAAACAGTAGTTATCAACTATTCCTTGGTGGAGACTGTTGAAAATGAGGTGGGTTGGGCCCAGCAAGGGATAAGATAGGAAATCCTTGTCCACTGTTACTACATCTAACAGTCAAGTGTGGCCCAGGGTTTCATGTCAAATTATTGCTGATGACTCCATTTTTTATTCTATTAAAGACAAAAAAACAATTAAAACATTTGAAACGTACAGTTATTTATTTTAACATTCCTTATGGGGTTATCTCTCAGGCTTCTTTTTAAAAAGGGAAAATGCCTGTGTGGATAGTATTAAAGGTGGCATTAATTGTCCTTTTATGGGAGAAAATGTAGAGAGTCTAAAATTATTGTCTTTGCTGTTGTGCTGCTGGAGTCCAATCCTGTTTTAAGACAAAACAGGAATGGGAGAGAAAAGAACAGCAAAGAGAAAAGTGTAGCTTCTGTCTCTAATATTGACTTTCAATTGCTGCTAGAGAAACAGAGGCCCAGCACTTGGTCTTATCAGCAACTCCAAGAATGGCAAATTTGTATCTGCGTTGGGCCATTTAAGGCATTGCTTTTAGTTCCTTTTCTGTTCAAAAGCTCACAGTAGTGTTGCCATTTAAACCAGACACCTATTACCCAGAAGACAAAAAGGAAGACTTAGAAAAGGGGAGAAAAAGTAAGAAGGGAAACTGACAGACAAAGGAGAGGGTGAGAGCAGGATCCCAAGTCTCACATCCCAGGTATTGTTCAGGATTTAGCTGAAGCCAAAGATGATGTCAATGTCATCTGTTTCCCTTCTCTGGCAAGTCTAGACAATATGCCTTATAGGATCAGGATGACAGAGGCCCAGTGGTGTCATGGTAGATTCTGTGGCTCCAGGGAATGGTGGGTGTGGTAGCCATAATGGTAAAGTCTGATCCTTCCAGTCCACATGTACCACAGCTCCCATTTAGTAACCCTCAGATAAACAGTCTTCTGGAAGAGGTGGTACCTTTATTCCATAGGAATTAAGGAAACAAATGTTGGTGTTTTCATATATAAACATTGTCTTCCTTTTCTGGAGTCCTTTTTAGTTTGTTCTTATGCTAACCCGTGACTTTACCATGATCCCCTTATCATAAGTTTTAACTTAAACAATTCAGATAATACCAGCCTCTTTGTCTCCCACTTTCAATGACTGTCACAATTTTATGTAACTGAGCTGGGCTTTTGTTTCATTGGACATCTGACTGTACAGGCCTCTGCACAGAAAAACTCACTTGCAATGGAGGTGAGCACTTCCCTTATGTCCCTTTGTGTCATGTTCTTGCATTCTTGCCCCCAACTCCTCCCCCCCATAGTCTTTGAATTCTCTGTAATTTTGTTTTGTTTGCAATTTATTTTTTTGTGGCTCCCTCTCACTTTATTTTTTTTTTTTGGCCAGTCAGCAAGTGTGTAGTTGGGGGAATCCTTTTGTGGCTCCCTGTGGCCTGTAGCAGAGCATGGCAGGGCTCCCTTGGCCATGCCTCTGCTAGGTCAACAAAGTCACTCTGAGGCCCTGGGCTTAGTAACCACAGGTGCAGTTTATTCATAGGCTTGTTCCCATCGCAGTTGACCCTTCACCATTTGCAGGCAGGAGGGAAAAGCTACCTCCCCGATTCCACTCCTTGCCTTTTCCCTTTCTTTCTACTCTTCCTTTGGCTTTCTTCCCCTGTGGCTTTTATACAGCCCCAGACTAATTAGGCAACAGCTGTCTCTGCTTCCCCAATTAGGGCCAGGTTATCTCCAGCCATCTCTAATTTATTTCCCTAAATGGGAGCTAGGATGACAGAGGGCTGAATCAGCAACCCTTTGCCCAGCACCCTGTCACACACCTCACTCCCCCACCTCCTCCAATTGCCAGGTTCATCCCTCTGCTCCTCTCCTCCCTCTACAAGGCAGAGGGGTGGGGGTGGCTCCTCAGGGGAGTCTCAGGGTTTGCTGTGTGGAGTTCCTCCATCTTCTATCCACAGAAACTACATTGTGTGTAGGGTGGATGGCACACCACAACCCACAGGTGAGGGGTTGAAGGCTCCATGAAAACCTACAGGTCCTTGCACCATTCACACCCCCCTAGGTGTTCCCCTGTTTTTCCCCCTCTTCTGTCAGGGGCTTGTCCCAGCCCTCTCCTGGAATCTCAGGGCTTACTGTCCCCAAAGCTCATCCAGCGGGGCTTGGGTCTCTTCCTTTCGGGGTCTGCTAATAAGGACCTTTGCCAGACCTTGCGCTCTGGTGTCAGACCCTGGGGTGGCTGTCTCACCAATAGCTTCCCTCTCCCTTCTCAGGCTCTGTGGTCTACGGGTTTTCTGCTCATCTTCAGGGAACCTCACCCTTTTCTTATCTTGGGCTGTCTCCCTCTGCCTATGTTCCCTCCTGGGAAGTGGTCCCAGTCTGTAGCAACTACCACTGGATAAGGCAGCACTTTACTACCCTGACCCGTTGCCACTTAAACCTGCCCTAAATGTCAAGGGCACTGGGCCATAAGGTATTGCCTTCTATCCCCATAGACACATTCTATGTCCATCTATGCACTGGGAATCCACCAGTGCGGCCTCATCAGCTTCCCTTGTGCCAGAGAGCGGGCCGAGTCAGAGTCCACCAGATCTTGCTTGGATGTCCTCCCCACCATTACTGGAATTGTGGACAGCTTCCACCCCTTCCCCTGCCCTCCAGCATTTGCCCAGCCACAAAACTCTGCCTACCTGCAATCCATGGGCAGGCAGTCCCCCTTCTTGTGTCCCGGTTGTCTGCACTGCCAGCAGACAACCAGTCTGGACCCCATGGGAGCCCCTAGGTGTCCTCCCACTTGTTCTCCAGGACTTTTCTGGCCATCGGTTCTCTGGGCATTCTCCTGGTATCCACTTCCTTGCTTGGCCCGCCCTGCTTCCTGGGGAAGTCTGCCTCCGCGTATTCCTCCCTAAAGCTTAGGGCTGCCTTGACCATATTTGGTTGGTGCCTCCTTACCCACACCCTTATGTTCTCAGGGAGGCCCTGTAACAACTGCTCTAGGATGAGCATGTCCATAATCTCCCCTACTGTCTGGGCATCCGGCCTCAGCCAGTGGGTGACCCAGTCCATTAACTTTTGGACAAATGCCCAGGCCACAACCCCGCCCCCCATCCACCTCACCAACTGGAACTTCTGGGGGTACTTCTCCAGACACCTCCACCCGATCCAGGACAGATGCCTCTATTGCTTCATAATTGCTGGCCTGCTCTTCACTTAGGGCCATGTAGGCCACTTGGTATTCACTGGCTAAATACAGAGCCAGTTGCAGGTCCTAGGTTGTCCCATCTCATCCTGCCCCCGCAACTACCCATTAAAAATGTGTAGGAAGGTGTTGGGGTCATCTATTGGGCCAGTTTTACGTAGTACTAAGCTCAGTGCCTGAACACCATCCCCCTCTCATGGGACTCACCACTTTCTGCAGGAGCTGCTATTGGATGCCAGCCTACTCTTGAATAAAGTCCTGCAGGCTCTTCTGCTGTTTTGCCTGCCAGGTGAGGAAGGCCTGTCTCTCCAGCTGGTGGGCTTGCTGAAAACTGCATTGCCTTCTACACCTCTTCCTGCTGCTTGATCAGCCATTACAGGGTCTTGTCTCTCTCCGGGCTACCAAACACTTGCTCTGTCATGGGATCCCAGACAAGCCCCCATGTGTATCAGAACATAGCAGGGCCCCCTTGGCTCCTTCCTCTGCTAGGTTCACAAAAAGTCACTCTAAGACCCTGGGGTTAATAACCACTGGTGCAGTCTATTCACAGGTTTGTTCCCATCACCATATACAGTTGTCCCTTCACTGTCTGCAGGCAGGGAAGAGATCCTTCCCTGCCTTTTCCCTTTCTTTCTACTGCCCCCTGCCAGGCTTTTATACAGTCCCAGGTTAACTAGGCAACAGCTGTCTCTACTTGCACAATTAAGGCCAGGTTATCTCCAGCCAGCTCTAATTTATTCCTCTAAATGGTAGCTGGCATAACAGAGGGCTGAATCAGCAAGCCATTGCCCAGCACCCTGTCACAGGGCCAGATCATGTATGCTCTTGCAGTTGAGCAGAGTATTAAAGAAGCAGAGGAGATAAGTCTGAAACAACTGGCTGGTGCTTGAGCCTGCAGTCCTGCAAATATGAATTGCTCCTATGTTGGCTTCATTAATGGCCCAAATAGGAATAGAAAGCAGGTGACTTTCAAAGAAGTACCCACAGTTTTAGCCAAAGTTGCAGGAGCATATTGGCATCTGGAGTCATGCAACTTTCTTCACCCATATTATTTTAAACTGCCCTGGGCTACCCCACAATCTCCAACTTGGTCTGGAGCCCTCACATAGGTCCCACCCATACGTTTGGAAAACTTTGCATTAAAATATAATTAACATGAACATATTATTGAACCCAATTTATACAGACTGTATAATTCCATGAAGTCACACATTTATATTAATTCATTAATTAGTTAATATTTACTGTTCAGATGTTTCATTGGCAGCAGGAGTCAATTCATGACTGTTCTCCACTCTCAGGAGAATGTACTGATTAACATAGCAGGGTATCCTGTAATTGAAATTTACGGCTTTGCTTCCTAAATGCAGTGTTTAGTGTCGCTTTGTTCTTTCAACTTAGAGTTTCATTTAACTCAGTTAAATTCATTTTAAATGTCCTTTTAGATATGTGTTTGAGACACAAAACTCAGATCTGGTTTCAGCTCCAGATTTTGAACAAACTCAGAGTTTGAGAGGTTGTCTAGATCTGGAATTTTGCTTTAATACACTGTAGTAACATTCTATAAAATAAGTATAGCAATAGAACATTATGTTCATTTAAGGGTTATTTAAGAAAACAAATATAGAATAGCTGACCTATCTAAGGATTCTCTTGTGAGTAAAAGTTGCCAGACTGGGCCATAAATTTGGATAAGTAATTAATTCACAAATGCCTACATTGGGGGAAACATGCAAGTACTACAAAATAAATTATTTGTAACATTTTGTAAGCACTAAAATTAGTGTAGTGTGAATTTGTCACCTCAATGAAAAGTTATAGATTGTTGATATTATAATTTAATTTTTAATGTAAAAAATAGGAATCTTGCCCTTTCTGGCCTCTTGAGAAGCAAGAACTAGTGTTTCTAATTATCTGAACACTCAAGAACATAAAGGAATAGCAAGTAGTGAAATTATAAATCTGTTGGAACAACTCCATGTTTTCTGATTAAACTCTATTTCTGGTGGCGCTCAGCAATCATGTTCCTCCTATGTTCATAGTAATTGCATGTGTCAAAGCGGAAGCCTTGTGTAAACTGTACCAAATGAGTTACAATTTTAATTTAGAAGGAGATAACTGTATTTGCCCCTGCAGGCAGATTGCATCAGGTCAGAAGTAAACAACCAAGAAAGAAAGGGAGAAGGGGAAAGGGCTTCCAGGTTAATAATAAGTGGGAAATCTAATAAGGCCCACAGTTGAATTTTAGAAAAAAAATGTAATTTTCAAATATGAAGCTAACCCCCCACTACTATGTATATCCAATCAGTGTGTGTGTGTGCATATGTGCATGCATGCATATGTGTGGGTTTAAAATCCTCATGCAAAATTATGTCTAATTTTTTGTAGCTCAAGGGCACAATGCATTTTAACAATTGGAACTACACCGATGAAAAAAATATGACAGCTTTTGAGAAAGAACAGATTTAAAAAAAAAAAAACTTTGAAAACACCCAAGAAAGCCTGATGTATGTACACTAGTTAAAAATGCATATATAAATCTTTAGATTTATGTTTCTTTTCAGATTTCTCCTTTTGTAAACAACATATTAAATAATTATCTTGGGATTACACTTACTGAGCATTTGGGAAATGTTAGTGATCTTCTCTAGATAAGAAACTGAATCATTTGTCTAAATCTAATAAAAATTGCATTTTGATACTAAATACTAAATCTAAAAAACTACAAGCAATATATAGACCCATAGAAACTATTCATGATTAGCTATTCATTTTTGCTTCCACTGCACAAAGTCTAAAGTGTAAAAAGTCTAAATGAAAAATTATGCTTCTTGATCATGGGCTTGTGGAAACTAAAAAGGAATACCTAAAATTTTTCATGGTGGAAAAGTCATGTTATCAGTGATCAGCTCCTGATGGTAAATCAAGAATTTGCTTATTGCTGTGGACTGTGGAGCAAGTCTTTACCAGAGCTTCTGCTCAGAGTTATAGGATAAACAGAAAGAGATTTGAGAAGGATTAATTAAATTAGATGCAAAGCAGGTAGTGCTGCCTATAATTAAAGCTGGCTAACAATTTCTACCATGAGACCAATTCCTTGCTTACATTTTCTTACAACTTTGCCATTTTTAAACTTTCAAGCTGAAATTTTTCAAGCTGGGTGTCTGCCTAAGTTGTGGTGGATAATCAGCTGCACAAGCTCACAGGGTGATGCTGTGGCCAAACAGGCTAATACAGTCCTTGGATGCACAAACAGGGGACTCTTCAGTAGGAGTAGAGAGGTTATTTTACCTCTGGAACGAGTCCTAGTGTCACCATCGTTGGAACACTGTGTCCAGTTCTTGTGTCCACAATTCAAGAAAGATTTTGATAGATTGGAAAGGGTTCAGGGAAGAGTTATGAGAATGATTAAAGAATTAGAAAACCTGCTTGATCACATTCTATAGGTAGCTACATTGGGAACACACATTTGATAGTGGGCTCTTAATCTAGTGGACAAAGGTATAACAAGATCCAATTGATGGAAGTTGAAGCCAAACAAATTCAGACTGGAAATAAGGAATAAGTTTTTAACAGTAAGGGTACTCAACAATTGGAATAATTTACCTAAGGTTGTGGTGGATTTTTTTTATCACTGGCGATTTTTAAATCAACAAGGAGCAATGGTCTCAAGTTGCAGGGGGGAGGTCTAGGTTGGATATTAGGAAAAACTATTTCACTAGGAGGGTGGTGAAGCACTGGAATGGGTTACCTAGGGAGGTGATGGAATTTCCATCCTTAGAGGTTTTTAAGGCCCGGCTTGACAAAGCCTTGTCTGGGATGATTTGGTCCTGCTTTGAGCAGGAGGTTGGACTAGATGACCTCCTGAGGTCTCTTCCAACCCTGATATTCTATGATTCTATTAATTATTCTGTGCAAGTTCTATGGCCTGCATTATGCAGGAGGTCAGACTAGATGATCACAATGGTCCCTTCTGGCCTTGGAATCTATGAATCATTAATATTTTGGAAAGGTTGAGAAAAGTATCTTTTGTGGGTTATACAAGAGTTGAAATAGCTCACAATTTTATCCTTTAAAAAAATGGCTGCAACCACTTTTTTGCAGGAGAGTTGCACAGAAATGACTGATCTTCACAATTTGAAATTTGTCATATGCATAAGCCAAAATAAGCACAAGCAGCATTAACAACTCAGTAGCCTTAACAACACTCTGCAGCACTAACAGAAGTTCATTCTGTTAGTGCTGCAGAGTGTTGTTAAGGCTACTGAGTTGTTAATGCTGCTTGTGCTGCTGTTCTTGCAGCTCTGATGTCAGTTGCACTAGCAGACAGTGCAGCATGTTGATTCAATGGACCTCAATGTTATTCATAAGAAAGACCACAGATTCAGTTCAGTGGCGAACATGCTTGGACAGGTTTACAGTCAACAAAACATGGTCCTAGTGCCCCATAGCAGCTACAGGTTCACTAACACATGAGTGCCCATGTGATGCAGTGTATAAAACCCGCACTGGACAGCAAAGGGTTGAAGAGCAGCTCTGGGCTCAGGAGACTCCGCCTCTCCACCTGTGCCGAGCGTGCTCCATTTAGGAAGGGTTTAAAAAGGAGCTGGACAGCTCAATTGGGGTGGACAGGGCAGGGAGAAGGACTGACTCTGTGAGCTCTGAGGGTGGAGGAGAGGGGTGCAGCTGCATTAGGAGGAGGAGGAGGAGCATTGGCAAGCAGCAGCTTTTATGAGCTGGAGATGGGTAGGCAACCCATGAGGCCGTGCATGCCAGGACAAACTGGAGCATGTTGCAGGAAAGGGGAGATAGGAAGTGACCCATGAAGGCTCCAAGATGAAAAGCACTGGAGAGGCTTCACAAGGCCCTGAGTTAGAACCCAATGGAGCGAGAGAGCCCTGGTTTCCCTACCCCCATACTGCAACCACTAGGTAGTGGACCTGTTCACAACCTGCAACAAGATACCAGCTCAATCAACATAATATGATGCTGTCCACTAGACTAGACAAAGATGCCTGTCCTATGATTTCTCCTTTTATATAGTGATACAAACAAGTTACTTATTACACTCAAGATATTTCTACTTACCACCCTTATCCCTGTACCTGCTGGTTCGAACAAAAGATCCTTATCCATTACCTGTCATCCCTTCCTTATTGTTACAAGGGTCAGGGTATTCTTGTACCATTTCTTACGAATGCATTTACATAGTTATTTGAGAAATCTGTGTGTGTTTGTACCATCCTCTCTGGTCAGGAAAGTGCTTACTTGGTTAGCTGACACCTAGTCTGTTACTATTCTGCCTTTGGGTCATACTGATAATTATTCCTAAGACTCCAGCAAGGCCTGCACATGCTTTACTAAATTTTCACAAAAAGCTGGTTATAAAAGTTGAGTTCTTGGCTGTTGAAAATCTGTCCTGGCACATGGGAATATTTTACAGCCAATTTGAAAGAAAAAGTAACTGAGGCATAGAGAAGTTAACCAAATTCCCAAAGGACAGAAAGCAATGCTGTGGATGAGCAGTGGACAGAACCCAGCTCTCTGGTTTCCCATGGCTTCTTCACTAGACTATAGTATCCCTAAATGCATTCCTTTACAGGCCTTAGCTTCATCTGTTGTATATAATAATCACAGACTTCCACCTGAGCCTGCAGTATCCTGCAAGGAAAGGTATTTCCACAAGGGTTCAGGCAACAGTTACAGCATTTAAAAGAGTGCTAGTATAGCTTCATCCTGCAACTGCTCTGCCCACACTGCTAACCTAAGCTTGTGGCTACTTGCAGGGTGCAGAACAATAGGAGCAAAATTTAAAAAAAACCAAAAACCATTACTAGGGACTTCATCCTAATCTATTCAACCTTTACATCAATATCACCACTTTTCTCTTTTGTTCCTATGTGACATCACTTCACTCCCATCCTCTAACTGACCATTTGATTTATTCACCTCACTTTATCATCTCTAGTTCCCTTTACTTACATCTCATGATTTCTGTACATATCACACTGAATCAAAACCATATGCACAAGAAGGCAGAATTAAGCTTATGCTGGCAATCTTATCTTTGGCACTCATTGATTTAAATCCTCTTCTGGCCTCATTCCATCCCTCTCTGGGGCCTGGTCTACACTAGGCGTTTAAATCGGTTTTAGGAGCGTAAAACCGATTTAACGCCGAAACCGTCCACACTAGCAGGCACCTTATATCGATTTTAATGGCTCTTTAAACCGGTTTCTGTACTCCTCCCTAACGAGAGGAGTAACGCTAGTATCGGTATTAACATATCGGATTAGGGTTAGTGTGGACGCTGATCGACGGTATTGGCCTCCGGGAGCTATCCCACAGTGCACCAGTGACCGCTCTGGACCGCAATCTGAACTCGGATGCAGTGGTCAGGTAAACAGGAAAAGCCCCGCGAACTTTTGAATATTTCCTGTTTGCCCAGCGTGGAGCTCCGATCAGCACGGGTGGCGATGCAGTCCGAAATCAAAATAAAAAAAAGAGCTCCCGCATGGACCATGCGGATGTGATCGCTGTAAGGGCAGGCAAATCCGTTCTATCCGTTCTATCAGCGCTCCGTTAGAATCCTTTTTTAAAAATCTCCAGACAGACGCCATAGCAGGGACTCAGCGCACTGCAGCGTGACAAGCGTAACGGAAAGCCAAAGAATCAAATGGATGCGCATGGACTGGAGGACTGAAGCTATCCCACAGTTCCTGCAGCCTCCTAAAATTATTTGCATTCTTGGCTGAGCTCCAAATGCTTCTAGGGTCAAACACAGTGCCCGCGGGTCAGGGCATAACTTGGCAATCTACTCACCCACCCCCACCCACCCCAGAAGCGAAAGGTAAAACAATCCTCTGACTCTTTTACATGTCACCCTATCTTTACTGAATGCTGCAGATAGACGCGATAGTGCAGCACTCAACACCAACATCCTTGCTCCCCCCCCCCGTCATGGGCGGCTGATGGTACAAAAAGATGGAAATCTATCATCATCATCAGCCTCAGCTGATGGTACAAAAGGACTGGTAACCGTCCTCGTCATCAGCCTATTGGCCCTAATTTTTTCTGGTGGATGGATGGTGCAATATGGCTGGTAACCATCCTCATCATAGCAACAGGGGGCTGAGCTCCATCAGCCCCCACCCTTCATGTGTAAAGAAAAGATTCAGTTGCCCCTGGACTAGCAGTGGGATGCTGGGCTTCTCTCCTACACACTGCTTAATGTCCTGTCTGGACTATCATAGCAGCTGGAGGCTGCCTTCCACTCATTTCTCACTAACAAGTCAGTGTGTCTTATTCCTGCATTCTTTATTAATTCATCACACAAGTGGGGGGACAATGCTACGGTAGCCAAGAAAGGCTGGGGGAAGAACGGAATCAACAGGTGGGGTTGTTACAGGAGCACCCCCTGTGAATAGCATACAGATAATTTCTGCGGGCTCTGACACAGAGCAGGTGGTTCTCTAGCACACTTGCCTATATTAGGCAGCACAGATTCTATTTTTAGATACCAAAAAGGAGGGATTGACTCAGGGAGTCATTCCCAATTTTTGCTTTTGCGCCCCTGGCTGATCGGCCAGGGGCACTTATGACAGCAGCCAATGGTACAAAACGATGGAAGGTACAATATGGCTAGTAACCACTCTTGGCTTTTGCGCCCCTGGCTGATTGACCAGGGGCACTAGCAGCAAATGGTACAAAAGGACTGGTAGCCATGATCATCCTCAGTTCCAATTTATGGAAGGGTTTGGATGGTGCAATATGGCTAGTAACCATCTCTGCTGTCATGCAAAAGCATGCTTCTGTGTAGCGCTGCTGAATTGCCTCTGTGAGCGGCATCTAGTACACATACGGTGAGAGTCACAAACGGCAAAACAAGCTCCATGATTGCCATGCTATGGCATCTGCCAGGGCAATCCAGGGAAAAAAGGCGCGAAATGCTTGTCTGCCGTTGCTTTCCCAGACGAAGGAGTGACTGACGACATTTACCCAGAACCACCCGCGACAATGATTTTTGCCCCATCAGGCACTGGGATCTCAACCCGGAAGTTCCAAGGGGCGGGGGAGGCTGCGGGAACTATGGGATAGCTAGGGAATAGCTACCCACAGTGCAACGCTCCAGAAATCGACGCTAGCCTCGGACCATGGACGCACACCACCGATTTAATGTGTTTAGTGTGGCCGCGCGCACTCGATTTTATAAAATCTGTTTTACAAAACCGGTTTATGCAAATTCGGAATAGTCCCGTAGTGTAGACGTACCCTGGTATCACTGAGTCCCATACAGAGCCCCTTCCCACCCACTGCTCCTTCCCTCACTTCTCCAGATCCTGGAATCCAGCAGTAATCAGGCCACAGGACTGTTGTTTGGCTAGGGAGACACAGACATGTGAAGAAGCTAGAATCAGATACAGTCTGCCCAGAACTCTAAACTGCTGGGCTGAAGCATCAGGCTGTTCTCCTCTGTGATGAGAAGATAAAGTGAACAGATGGAGAAAGAGGGAGGGAGCATGGATGAATGTCATGGAGAAGGAATGTGAGTGAGCTAGCTTTTATGCATGAGTGATGGATGGGGGAAAGGAAGAGAAACTATTGCATAGAAAATGGGGATAGAGGGAGGATGAGAGAGAGATGAATGTTTTGAGACTTTTTGTTTTTTAATAAATTTTTAATATCATGAGTCTGATTCTTAGCTTCCCCCCACAGCATCTAACCCTGTTAAGGTTGTCTATTTTATACTTACCTGTGTGGGCTTTTGTCATCTGCCCCTTTTGAACCTGTGACAAAGTGGGAATGTTCTTGCTGTGTTATGTGAATGCTGAGTGGGGAATTTTGACCTGGGAAGGTTGCAGGGGAGTTGGGAGGCCTGCCTTGGGGAAGGGAGCATACCTGAGCATGTAACCTGAGAACCCAGGAGGGGGGTTGAAGGCCAGGTGACACCTCTGCCCGGGACACTGAACAAAGGACACAAAGGCTGGGGGAGGAGCTGGGGGGAGGCTGAGTGAGAGGCTGGGGGGAGTTTTCAGTTTGAAGCTGGCTGGGAAATGGAGAGGGGCGCCCTGACAAGGCTTGGGCTTCCCAACGGGGCTGAGGTCTCCCTGGGGGCCCCAAATGGACCTAACTAAAGGGGGTCCTGTTGTCTGTACCGGCAAGACCTGTTTTGGACTGTGTTCTTGTCATCTAAATAAACCTCTGTTTTACTGGCTGGCTAAGAGTCACGTCTGACTGCGAAGTTGGTGGGGGGAGGGCAGGACCCTCTGGCTTCCCCAGGACCCCGCCTCCGCAGAGCTCACTGTGGGAAGCTCACGGAGGGGCATATGCTGAATGCTCCAAGGGAGAGGAGGCTCCCCAAAGTCCTGACTGGCTTTGTGGGGAGCAGTTTCAGAGCATCGCCCAGGGACTCCGTGACAGAACCTTTAAAGCCCTCTTCACTGGGTTGGCAAACTGGTGCATGAAGATGCCCTTCTCTTTCTAGGTCAAATGGAGCCTCTCTCTCCCCAACAGTACTTCTTCCCGGAACAGCCTCCAATGGCTGAAGTCAAAGCCCTTCTGTCGACACCATCTGCACAGTCATGCATTCATCTCCAGGATGCATCTGGCAATATCACTAGTGTATGTTTTCTCACACTTTAAATAGGGTTGGAAAAGATTATTTAACTTGATTAAAATAACATAAATTGGTTGTGAATTCTTTAACAAACAGTTTTGCTACCATTTTACTCTGAACTGAAAAATATTTCCACAGAATTGTCTTCAGAAATAACTATTAACACAGGTGTTTGTAAATATTTAGTCTTTTTAGGGACTGCTACAGAACACAGTGAAGTTGATTGGAGTCTTGTATAAACTGACTTTTTGAAAGAGCAATATTGAGGAAACATATGGATCTACTGTAACCTCTTATCTCCACTATACCAGTTCAAACAAAAGAAAATTTATCTTTAA
Source organism: Mauremys reevesii (assembly GCF_016161935.1). Lineage (NCBI taxonomy): Eukaryota > Metazoa > Chordata > Testudines > Geoemydidae > Mauremys > Mauremys reevesii. The sequence continues at coordinate 123,034,178 of NC_052624.1, read as the reverse complement.
CAACAAAGCCAGAATTTGTCTGTAACAATCAGGCAGTCTACCCTGGAGAATCCCAAACTGACACAACATGATATCATCTTATGGTTTTGCTGATCCTCTTTGAGTCTCAAAAGGACATAATTGAATGTTCATCCTGATCCATCTGGTCTATTATCAGATGTATTTCTGTTACAGCTAGTCCTTTAATTTTCTCAAGAACAAGTATTTGTCTAGAATCAGAGGAGTTTAATACCAAATTTAAATAAGTCTAAAAGAAGTCCCATATTAGAGTATATTTGATTTTTTATGTGCACAGAAGACTGGACGATGTGGATGTACTATGTCCAAGAAAAATGCTTTTCAGCTTGTTTGCAGGCAGTGACTGCTTAGTCTTGTATTAAAAATTTTGGAAGTGACTACTTTGATTAATGGTTGTAATGCATTACTTCTGCTAAGAACAATAGGCCAGATTTTGCTCTTATGTCATTGTAAAAGTGGAGTGATTCCAATGAGTCAGTGAAGTTAAAGCAGATTTACACCACCATAACTGAGAGTAATTTAGCCCAGTATTTCCCTGACTAATGGAACTCCTTCACCTTGCTTAATCCTACTTCATTTCAATGACATAAGACAACCTGTATTCTGAATGTTAATTACTGCTTTCTAGTCTAATATATTGTATATATAATATAATATATATATGTTTACATGTGTCTGATGAAGTGAGTATTCACCTACGAAAGCTTATGCTCCAATACATCTGTTAGTCTTTAAGGTGCCACAGGACTCTTTGTTGCTTTTTACAGATCCAGACTAACATGGCTACCCCTCTGATACTTAAAAAATAAAACTTAATATTGAATCCACTTTCAAAGCTGCTTTAGAGCATTCATTACTAATAATTGCTGATGGTGTTTATTTTATATTTGGATTTATGTTGGTTTTACATGGTTTTTTTCTGGCAAACCTACTGTAAGTGTTCAATAAACATTGGCATCATCCTTTAAATAAGTGGCAGCTAACTTTAATATTTTTTCCATAATATCATATATAATTTGTATAAGAAATAATGATTGCATATTAACTGTTGGAACAGCTTATCAAGGTTGTGGTGCATTCTCCATCACACAAACATTTTAAATCTTGAGTGGATGTTTTTCTAAAAGACATTCTCTAGGAATTATTTTAGGGGTGTTCTATGATCTGCTACATAGGAGGTCAGACTAGATAATCATAATGGTCATTTCTGGCCTTGGAATCCAAGGAATTGTAAGTTCTGTGAGTTGTTCTTTTCTACTTTTGCTTGTATTAGTTTTAATGTAAAATACAGTATAATATTTTTTTATAATATTATTAGAACTGTCAAAGGGAATGCTTGCTTCTTTTCCCTCTATTGCAGTGGTTCTCAACCAGGAGTCTGGGGCACCCTGGGAGGCTACGAGCAGGTTTCAGGGGGGCTGCCAAACAGGACAGCATTAGACTCGCTGGGGTTCAGGGTAGAAAGTTGAAGCCCCACTGCATGGGGCTGAAGCCCAGGACCCTGAGCCCTGCCACCTGGTGCTGAAGCTGAAGCCTGAGCAATGTACCTGTGGCATGGGGGCCCAGGCAATTGCCCTGGTTGCTATTCCTCAATGCTATCCCTGGCTTTTAGATGAGGAAAACCAGTTATTGTGGCACAGGTGAGCCATGGAGTTTTTATAGCATGTTGAGTGGGTGAGTCTCAGAAAGAAAAAAGTTGAGAAGCCCCGCTCTATTAGACAAGCCAGGACCTGTACAAGGACTAGAGCTGGGGAAATAATGGATTTTTTTTGTTTGCTGGCAGTTCTGAAGAAATCAAACAATTTCAGTTTAATTTGAACCAAATCAAAATTTTTTTGGCAAATCGAAAAAATCTATTTTAGGATGAACTAAACGTTTTTTGTTCAACCCAAAATATTTTTCTGGTCACTTTTACAAGGGGAGAGTAAAAAAAATGGCAGGTGGAGGAAGAACTACTTGTATAGTCATTGGGCTAGGGAGAGAGTGAGAGACTGACTCTGCAGCCTGGTGGTTAGGGCACTCATGTAGGGGACCCAGGTTCAAACCCTTGTTCTAAAGACTATTTATTCAAAGGAAAACAGCTTCAGTGGGAGAGATTGAGAGACCAATCCCAGAGTAGCTGTTAATCTGGTCGTTAGGGCACTCATCTGGGGGTGGAGGGAACCCTGGGCTCAAATCCTTGCTTCAGAGTGGGAATTTGAAGCAGGGTCTCCCATAGAATATCATAGAATCATAGAATCTCAGGGTTGGAAGGGACCTCAGGAGGTCATCTAGTCCAACCCCCTGCTCAAAGCAGGACCAAGTCCCACCTAAATCACCCCAGCCAGGGCTTTGTCAAGCCTGACCTTAAAAACCTCTAAGGAAGGAGATTCCACCACCTCCCTAGGTAATCCATTCCAGTGCTTCACCATTCTCTGAGTGAAAAAGTTTTTCCTAATATCCAACCTAAACCTCCCCCACTGCAACTTGAGACCATTACTCTTTGCTCTGTCATCAGGTAACACTGAGTCTAAATCCATCCTCTTTGGAACCCCCTTTCAGGTAGTTGAAAGCAGCTATCAAATCCCCCCTCACTCTTCTCTTCTGCAGACTAAACAATCCCAGTTCCCTCAGCCTCTCCTCATAAGTCATGTGCTCCAGCCCCCTAATCATTTTTGTTGTCCTCCACTGGACTCTTTCCAATTTTTCCACATCCTTCTTGTAGTGTGGGGCCCAAAACTGGACACAGTACTCCAGATGAGGCCTCACCAATGTCGGATAGAGGGGAATGATCATGTCCCTCGATCTGCTGGCAATGCCCCTACTTATACAGCCCAAAATGCCGTTAGCCTTCTTGGCAACAAGGGCACACTGTTGACTCATATTCAGCTTTTCGTCCACTGTAACCCCTAGGTCCTTTTCTGCAGAACTGCTTCCTAGCCATTCGGTCCCTAGTCTGTAGCAGTGCATGGGATTCTTCCATCCTAAGTGCAGGACTCTGCACTTGTCCTTGTTGAACCTCATCAGGTTTCTTTTGGCCCAGTCCTCTAATTTGTCTAGGTCCCTCTGTATCCTGTCCCTACCCTCCAGCATATCTACCTCTCCTCTCAGTTTAGTGTCATCTGCAAACTTGCTGAGGGTGCAGTCCATACCATCCTCCAGATCATTAATGAAGATATTGAACAAAACCGGCCCCAGGACCGACCCTTGGGGCACTCCGCTTGAAACTGGATGCCAACTAGGCATGGAGCCGTTGATCACTACCCGTTTAGCCCGACAATCTAGCCAGCTTTCTATCCACCTTATAGTCCATTCATCCAGCCCATACTTCTTTAACTTGCTGGCAAGAATACTGTGGGAGACCCTATCAAAAGCTTTGCTAAAGTCAAGGAATAACACCTCCACTGCTTTCCCCTCATCCACAGACCCAGTTATCTCCTCATAGAAGGCAATTAGGTTAGTCAGGCATGACTTGCCCTTGGTGAATCCATGCTGACTGTTTCTGATCACTTTCCTCTCCTCTCCCACATCCCAGGGGAGTGCCCTAATGACTGGGCTAAAGGATATAAGGGGTGCCCCTCTTCCCATTGTCTTATGAATAGTTCCAATTACTGAAACACCATGCCTACTCCCTACTCTAGGAGAGGGCTGAGCACTACTGGAGAGGAGTTCCAACAGCAGCAGCCCTTCACATCCCCAGTAATCTCCTGCCTACATACGACACTTTTGACTTCTATCTGAATTTAGGACAAAGTTCAAAGCTGTTGCACTTTTCCAACTACTCTGCAATGCCTGCTGCCTCATGCTCCCTACCTTCAACGATCATTCTCTCTCTCATCTGAACTAGGGTGCTGCTGCACCCCCTGGCTTGCAGTAGTAATAACAACCTAAATATATGGTTTCTGCCTTCAGCACCCCCACTATTAATACTGTCAACACCATGGCTCTCAACCATTTTCTTATCTCTCCATCCCTTAATCCTTCATCTCCTCTTTTCCTTATTCTCCCTTCGTCTCCTTTTGTTCTTCCTTCTCTCCTTCCTTTTAGCCATGCCATCCCCGTCTTCCCTTTTTTCAATCCATAGAAACCCCCCTGAAGAGGTTTAATCAGAAGTTACGGGCTTCATTCAGGAATTACTGTGTGAAATACTATGGTTGCTGTTATGCAGACGAGACTGTATGGAATGGCTAGATATGACTGGTTTTGGAGACTATAGGTTGAATATTAAGCCTTGCACTGGTCTCTTTATGGTCCTCCTGTGTTGCAAAGGGATCAGAAGTCAATTGAATCTCCCCAGCCAGTGACTTCAGTGTGGGAAAGTGTTGTAGTAACCAGGCAAGGTACTAACAAACTTCAACAGGACTTTATTTTTAAAGTGGAAACCTCTTTACCAAGCTGCTGCTGCACCCTCGGTAGCTCTTCCTCTCCCTCCTCAACTCCGCCCCCCTCCTTCCTGTTTCCTGTCCTTTCAGACTCCCTAATTACAAGCAACATCTAAACACCACAGAAAGTCCAGGACTGGCAAAGACATAGTGTAACTAGTGCTCATACTACTTTCCCCCTTTGGTTCCTAGAATAGGGGCTTGCTGGGGGCATTCTCTGCAACTCCTAGCTGGTAGAGGAAGAGAGATTTGCTCTAAACTTTATTTCCTCCCCCACTTCCTCCTGTGGCAGCAGCATGGCTAACATGTCTGCTAGGGAAACCTCTGAAAGGGGTTTCCCCCATAAACATTCAGAAGCCCTGTAGCTCCAGACCACTCTCTTACAGACCTTTGCCTAACTGGTTTTGGCCTTTTCCTTGTTGTTGTCCTGGATCAAAACCTCCAGCTCCTTGTTATTATCCATGATCATTATGGGGTGGGAGGAGGCACAAGTCTCCAGTATGTGATCCATCTCCTTTTCTTGTGTCCCCCACAGCACCTTAGCCTTGTAGCTTACCTTTGGGCTCTTAATACTAGCTTGGTATTGGTTGACATTCTGTAGTGTAGGAGTTTAGCCAGCCCTTCTACAAGCTGCAATACACATGTACCCACCAGGACATGATAAACAGCCATTTCTAGATCTTTGCTTCAGAACAGATTGAGACCATGGCCCAATGTCTGCCTCTGGCCAGTTGGCAGCTCAATAATATTATGGACTTCTCTGAGATATAGTATTTGAATGGACAAAGCATCAGAAGACAAGAGAGAAGTAGATTGCCATGGAAATAACAAATGAGGTCTGCCACATGTACAGGGTGTCTGCCTGCCTCAGACAAAAGACTACAGCAGCACCAGTCTTCCCTCTCCCTTATGGGGCAGGGGAATGGGTCTTCCATACTAAAGGCCTGCTATTCTAGCCTCTCCATGTCTCAACCATAATATCTACTTCTCAGAACAGGTAGGAGACCATGTTTTCCAGTCCGTGGGTTAGTAGCAGGCAATATACCTATGGACACATATGACATGCTGTAAAAGTAAAAATGGAAAGTAGGACTCTCTAGAAAAATTAAGTTTAGAAAGTGTTTGTATCTAGAAGATTTATTTTAAGCATGTTTGTTAGACTGAGGTATGTTTTACTACACAGAATAGTTGAGATGTATGATAGTACTTGAACATACAAGTTTCAATATAAGGGTTATATTTAATATGCTGCTTTTTTCTCTTGGTTTCTGTTACCCTGGATATGCCTCAGGAAATGGAGCTTTATGAACAATTTTAATGAACAAACTAAAAAACAAAATCCAATCTAGGTCAAATGACATTTGTTTTAGGTTCAGTGTTTCTCAGGTTAAATTCTTTAGTCAGGTAGTGGTGTTTATTGCAATACGGAATTGATTGGGTCATGTAGAGCACATAGTACAAATAACTGTGTCATTCACCAATAGGCACCACAATTTGTTCCAACATGTATTGAACTCCTACTGGTCCTTCCAGCTCTAGTGGAAGAGAAACAGGAGAGAATGTCAGTAAAATCTCTTCGTTTTCATTCCTATATCTTAAATAAGCCCTTAGGCTAAGGCACAACCAACTGACAGTCTGGCTTGTGTTGTTTGAGTCTACAAAAATGTTTGATCAAATCAGTACTGCTGTATGTCAGTCAAATTTGACCTCTGTATGGAAAATGTTTACACAGTGTTATTAACTGTTTTGCTGCAGGGTTTTCTTATGAATCTGCTATATTCTTGCATTAACAACATTAATAGCCATTATGTATTTGTAACCAACCCTGCTCTGCCTCTGTGTTTTTATGCTTTCCCTGTTCAGCAACACAATGTAGTCAATCTTCTGGTAGCAATTCTTTGAGAATGCTGTCCCTTATATGCCCACAGTTTTACCAAATGCCTTTGGCTGACAACCTTATGGCAAGAAGTTAGTTCAAAATTCTTAAATATAGGTGTCTAAATTGATTTAGAGCAATATTGACTGTCAGTGCAATGGTCTCAATAACAGTTACCAATTTCAAATTCAGTTTGACTTGGTTAACAGCATGTATAATAGAGAACAATAACAGAAAATCATCCAATAAAAATAAGGTAAATAGCACATCTCATCTAATATTGCTTAAGTGGGATAGAAAGATTAATTTACATGACTAGAAATTCTATCTTTGCTTTCCTTGTTGAGGGAAACCAACCTCCTTGCCAATGAATCACAATATTATCTGACATCCTCCAGTTGCAGCCAGATCCTCTTGTTAGTCCAGTCACATGCTCCCCCGCCTCTTACACTGTAGAAATGTTCTCTGTTAACCCCCAAACCATCTTTCCCCCCTCTTTTTTGCTGTTTTATAAGACCAATTTTCAAATAGTATTCACGGACATTATTGTCACATCAGGCCAAACCTATTGTGGGAAGGTGTCATCATTTGCCCTCCTCCATCCACCAGGAAGGGCTTGTGAGGGACTGAATCTGATCTGTATACAATTAGTATTCTCATAAAGTGCAACATATATTAGGGGGAGCTCATAGTGATTTTTATTTTTAGATTGCCTTATTTTTGCAACTCTTTCTTAGAGATGCTCTCACACCTCCAGTGTTTTCAGGGCGCCTTTGATATTCAGCACTTTCGAACTTGTAAGTGCTTGACTTTGCAAACTAAATAATGTTCTTGTAATGTAGGGATTTTGTGTGCACTTTCCAAGTTTTTTCTTTTAAAAAGAAAAAAGGTAAAAAACTCTATTATGTGTAATCCCCCCCTTCATTAGTAGAAGGGTTTGAACCCTCAACCTTCAGCATAGTTGGACAGACAATTACTACTATTTGAACTATAAGACTAACAATAGTGAGTAGCAGCAAGAGAAGGCTGTTTTTGAAAGCAAGGGAGGGGTTGCTGAGTCCACTGTCCCCTGAGCTGAATCAGCTCCTGTCTGATGCAGTATTTCTGGATGGTCTGGTGGGGTAAATGGGCCTCTCTAGCCTTCATTGGGCTAGGAGTTACCAGAGGACCAGGTCTGGCCCTCTCCCTCCAGAGCAACAACATGAATCTAGCCTTAGATTACTCTGTTGTTTTTTTTTGGGGGGGGGGGGCGGGGAAGAGACTTGATTGGTTTCTAAACTTTTCCTGAGGAATGCCAGTGAGAGAAGGGAAATTAAAATTCTAAAAGTTGTAAATCTCAGCCAATTTTTAATGGAATTTAATGGAACTAAGAAAAGGCACTTCTGTGACCGGAGGGCTTTCCCCTGCTGAATATCAAAAGCCTGCTGGAAACAATGGAGATGCAAGAGCTTCTCAAAGACAATTCCAGAAGCATCCTGTAGTAGAAAGCACTGGCAACCTAAATATGGGCGTCGCTCTCCCTACAATATGCATAACTTGTGGAAGTTAAGGAAATGCTAGAATGAAGGTTGGCCATAATTATTTATCTATATTATGGTGCAACCTTAAATTAGCAATACTGTGACCACCTGCTATTTTTTACAACAGGACCCCTATTTCATTCAGGGCAAAAGATTGATAAACTCCATGTATGAGGCTGCTGTTCAATATTTTTTTGAATCACATAAAATCGCCTGGTTTTATTTATTGTGCACCATACAAACCCTCACACAATAAGGTTTTTGTTTGATTAATTCATATGGAATTTTCTATTGAATGGATCACTATATCAGAGAAGGTTAAGATCACCATGGTCTATACGCACCTGCATAGAAAATTTGCCATTTTAGTCTGATTGTATGCAGATACCAAACTGAGACTACTAAAATATTTTGCTCCTGACATTTTATCCAGAGTGTTTGTTATATGGAAGAAGTGAGTTGCTATCTTCAATGGTGTGTGAAATAAGTCTCCTGTAGTCAGTGGATATCCTTAAATCTCTGGCATTTTCATAATTACAATTGGGAATGCCCATCGTGATATGGATTGCTCTGTCAGGCCATCCTCCAGCATGCAATTTACCTTCTCTTTCACTGCAACCTGATATACCAGGGAGGTCCAATTGTAAGGTCTGAGGCCTCTTTCTGCAGTAAAAACAGCAGCCAGAGTGAGAAACAGCAGCCATGAGCTAAGGTGCTGAGAGTCACAGCCTCATGTTCCATCTATTGCACCAAAACAATGTAACACCAGGCTGTTAAGAAGGCACCCCTGTCCTAATAGTACCCACCATTACTAGATAAAGAAACAGAGCTTAAGATGCTTAAAGAAAACTTTGTTTGTTTGATAACATTCTGTCTGGCAAGAAACCACTTATCTATAGTTAAGTATCAGAGGGGTAGCCGTGTTAGTCTGGTTCTGTAGATGCATTCGAAGAAGTGGGTATTCACCCACGAAAGCTCATGCTGCAAAACGTCTGTTAGTCTATAAGGTGCCACAGGATTCTTATCTATAGTTGTGATTGTGAAATCTATACTTTCTAGTATGTTACCGTTATGGTAAAATACTTTATACTTTAACTGAAGGAAAACATTATTCTTCAGTCTCCATGGAAGGATAAACATGCATTTATGAAGAAAAATTGACCAACCAACCAAACATTCTTAATATATATATATTTTTTAAATCTAACCATTGCATGGGAGCAGCTCAACGTTCAATTTTTGTGTAGACAGTGTATGAGATGTGATCATTAAGGACAGAGAAAAGCTCAAACAATGAGTGGTACGTTTCTTAAAAGACCCATTTATAAATTAGTTTTAATCTATAAGATAATTAGCAGATTTACTTACAAATTCTCAGAAAATGAATTCAGTACTCAGAGTATAGGCAGTAGTGTCTTTTTCATACATAACAAGGAGAATCCTTGCTTGAGGTGCAAAACTGAACTGAACCTTAACTATGGAGTCGTAACTAGCGTCTCCATGATTGCATATTGTTTCATCTGCAGGACTCCTTTGCGAAGATGCACAGTACTTGGTCAATGAGGCAGCTATTCAATCAGTGGTCCTCTATCTGCTTGGGTGTACATTACCCAAATGCTGCACAGAATAGGATTGTTTTCCTTATAAGCTTTTCTATAGCCCTTTTTATTATGATATGAGTGCCCCACAATCATTAATGAATCTATTATCACAAAACCAATTTATGCTAGATGGAGAGCTGAGGCAAAGAGACATTAAGTGATTTGCAAAGGGTTGCACAGAATGTCCATGTCAGGGACAGAAATGAAACTTGAGTTTCAAGCCCAGTGTCTTAATCACAAGACCATCCTTCCTCTTTCTGCAGACCACACCTCATTACACATCATCATTACACATAAGGGAGTGGCTTAGATGACTTACCAATAAAATGTAGGTTTAATGGCAGTATCCTATATATTTGCTATGGGTGGAGGGATAGAGACTGGAATCCTGCCCCTCCCACCACCCACAAGCTCGGCCTACATTAACAGCAAAGTGTGCAACCATCTGTTATTCTCTTTTAAGATGAAACAAATAATTCATAATAAATCATTCACTGATTTGATGATTTTTGCTGCCTTCTCACCCTTAATTGTCTGTGAGCAGTCCCTGATTCTCCCAAATGTATCAGTTTTTCCAAAATACTTGCTGAATAGTTTCTATGAACAGTTCTTAGGCTGCAGCTCATTTGAACGCACTTTACTTGGAGCATTCATGTGTATAAATTGAAAAACTGTGTTGGTTAGTTTGAAAGTCAGGACTCCTGGGTAGAGCTGGTTGGGAAATAGTTTTCCCATCATGCACTGAGAAAAATCTGAGACCTTTCACATTTATTTTTGAGAAAAAGAGACACCCCTCCACTACCACAAAAAGTTAATAGTCTGGTGGTTTGGACACTCCTCTGGGATGTGAGTGTCCCTGGTTCAAATTCCTGTGCCACTGAATATTAATTATTTATATAAAGTGGAACAATTCCAAGAGAGAGAATAAGCAAAACCCACTTCAGGGTGGCCAGTAGCCCAGGTACTCACCTGGGATATGGGAGATGTGCATTCAAGTTTCTGCTCTGCCATGTTCATCCAAGTGCTTTAACCACCAGACTATTGCTTGTTCTGAAGCATGTTACTCCCCCTCTCTGGTTTTCACCAATAATTTCATCCTGGTCCTCAGAAACCTCCCCATGATAGTTTTTTTCAAAACTCACAGTTTTGCAAAATATTTTGGTTTCAATGAATCCGCATTTTCTGATAAAAACATTTTGTCTAATGTGTTTAGGACAGACTCTTGTACATTTGTATGTGGTTTTGGATAAAATGTAGGTAAGTGGATCAGTTGGTTGAGGTGGAATGATGATGATATTTTGTGCATAAATTTAGTATGTGGTCTCAGTGTTACTTTGTCCTTGAAGAATATGGTTTATGGAGGATGAGATATGAGCACCCCTATGTCGCTTACTCTTCTTGTGGACGTGATAGCGACCAAGAAAGCCACTTTCATTGATAAGTGAAGTAGTAAGCATGTGGCTAAAGCAATTATATAGCTTTAATATTTTCACATTCTTATTTATTGTGCATTTTTAGTAGGTTAGAAAATGTTGAATGATTTATTGCTTGTTTACTAGATAATTAACTTTTTGTTCATGGTTTGTATCAAGCTACTTTAGGATGGTAACTGGAATTTAATTAAAGACACAAAACAACATATAACATTTATTTCATTGAACAAAACAACCTTAACTGTTTTGTATACATAAACTTCTCTTATCAAAACATGTTTCACATTTACAACTATGTTATTTATTAAAGGAACAAAGGGATTAACTGTAGTCAGTGAATTAAGTTGATTATTTGAGGTCAGACTGTCCTTCAAACTTTTAAAACTAGTAGATCTCATCCCCTCCCTCCTTGTTTTTACTCATAGGGTATGTCTACACTACGAAATTAGGTCGAATTTATAGAAATAGTTTTTTCAGAAATTGTTTTTCTGAATACAGAAATACAGTCGATTGTGTGTGTCCCCACAAAAAATGCTCTAAGTGCATTAAGTCACCGGACTGCGTCCACAGTACCGAGGCTAGTGTCGACTTCCGGAGCGTTGCACTGTGGGTAGCTGTGGGTAGTTATCCCACAGTTCCCTCAATCTCCACCAAATGGAGATTGAGGGAACTTCTGGTTTGGACTTCTGGTTTGAGATCCCAATGCCTGATGGGGCAAAAACAGTGTCACGGGTGATTCTGGGTACATGTTGTCAGGCCCCCCGCTCCCTCCATGAAAGCAATGGCAGACAATCATTTTGTGCCTTTTTTCCTGGGTTACCTGTGCAGATGCCATTCCACGGTAAGCATGGAGCCTGCACAGCTGACAATCACCATAAGTCTCCTGGGTGCTGGCAGACGTGGGACTGCACTGCTACACAGCAGCAGCTCATTGCCTTTTGGCAGCAGATGGTGTGTTATGACTGGTAGCCATTGTCATCATATTCCTGGGTGCTCTTTTAACCGACCTTGGTGAGGTCAGTCAGGGGCGCCTGGGCAGACATGGGAGTAACTCAGCCATGTCATTCCTATCTTCTGCCAAGCACCCAGGAAATGACAATGGCTAGTAGTCCTACTGCACCATCTTCTGGCAAGCAGCCAGGAGATGATGATGGCTAGCAGTCATAATGCAGCATCTTCTGCTGAGCACCCAGGAGCTGACGATGGCTTGCAGTAGTACTGCACCATCTGCTGCCACCCTAAAGATGTAAAAGATAGATGGAGTGGATCAAAACAAGAAATAGACCCAATTTGTTTTTTATTCATTTGCTCCCTCCGTGAAATCAACCACCTGCTAAACCCAGTTTTTGAGTTCAATCCTTGAGGGGGCCATTCTGTGTGACAGTTGTTTGCGTTTCTCCTTGATGCAAAGCCACCCCCTTTGTGGACTGTAATTCCCTGTAAGCCATGTCGTCAGAACAGACAATCGTTTCGTGCCTTTTTTCAGCCCAGACGCCATAGCACAGACCATCATGGAGCTCGCTCAGATCACTGCGGCAATTATGAGCACTATAAACACCACATGCATTATCCTGGAGTATATGCAGAACCAGAACCTGCCAAAGCAAAACCAGGTGAGGAGGCGATGGCAGCGTGGTGACGAGAGTGATGAGGACATAGACATGGACATAGACTTCTCGCAAAGTACATGCCCCGTCAATGTGCACATCCTGGTGTTAATGGGACAGGTTCATGCTGTGGAACGCCGCTTCTGGGCCTGGGAAACAAGCACAGACTGGTGGGACCACGTAGTGTTGCAGGTCCGGGATGATTCCCAGTGGCTGCGAAACTTTCGCATGCGTAAGGGCACTTTCATGGAACTTTGTGACTTGCTTTCCCCTGCCCTGAAGTGCTAGAATACCAAGATGAGAGCAGCCCTCACAGTTGAGAAGCGAGTGGCAATAGCCCTGTGGAAGCTTGCAACGCCAGACAGCTACCAGTCAGTTGGGCATCAATTTGGAGTGGGAAAATCTACTGTGGGGGCTGCTGTGATCCAAGTAGCCAACACAGTCAAAGAGCTGCTGATATCAAGGGTAGTGAGTCTGGGAAATGTGCAGGCCATAGTGGATGGCTTTGCTGCAATGGGATTCCCTAACTGTGGTGGGGCGATAGATGGAACCCATATCCCTATCTTGGCACCGGAGCGCCAAGCCAGCGAGTACATAAACTGCAAGGGGCACTTTTCAATGGTGCTGCAAGCACTGGTGGATCACAAGGGACGTTTCACCAGCATCAACGTGGGATGGCCGGGAAAGTTACATGATGCTCGCGTCTTCAGGAACTCTGGTCTGTTTCAAAAGCTGCAGGAAGGGACTTTCTTCCCAGACCAGAAAATAACCGTGGGGGATGTTGAAATGCCTATAGTTATCCTTGGGGACCCAGCCTACCCCTTAATGTCATGGCTTATGAAGCCATACACAGGCAGCCTGGACAGTAGTCAGGAGCTGTTCAACTATAGGCTGAGCAAGTGCAGAATGGTGGTAGAATGTGCATTTGGATGTTTAAAAGTGCGCTGGTGCAGTTTACTGACTCAGATAGACCTCAGCAAAACCAATATTCCCATTGTTATTACTGCTTGCTATGCGCTCCACAATATCTGTGAGAATAAGGGGGAAACGTTTATGGCAGGGTGGAAGGTTAAGGCAAATCGCCTGGCCGCTGATTATGTGCAGCCAGACACCAGGGCAGTTAGAAGAGCACAGGAGGGCGTGGTGCGCATCAGAGAAGCTTTGAAAATCAGTTTCATAACTTGCCAGGCTATGGTGTGAAAGTTCTGTTTGTTTCTCCTTGTTGAACCCCCCTCTCCTGGTTCACTCTACTTCCCTGTAAGCTAGCCACCCTCCCTTCCCTCCTTCGATCATCACTTGCAGAGGCAATAAAGCCATTGTTGCTTCACATTCATGCATTCTTTATTAATTCATCACATAAATAGGGGGAAAACTGCCAAGGTATCCCAGGAAGGGTGGTGGAGGAGGGAAGCACCAGGTGGAGTGGGGTGGTGGATGAGGGGAGGAGAGAAGGCCAAGAACACACTGCACTTAAAAACTTTAAAACTTATTGAAGGTCAGCCTTCTGTTGCTTGGGCAATCTTCTGGGGTGGAGTGGCTGGGTGGCCGGAGGCCCCACCACTGTGTTCTTGGGCATCTGGGTGAGGAGGCAATGGAACTCAGGGAGGAAGGCTGTTGGTTACACAGGGGCTGTAGCGGCGGTCTGTGCTTCTGCTGCCTTTCCTGCAGCTCAACCATATGCTGGAGCATATGATTTTGATCTTCCAGCAGCCTGAGCATCGACTCTTGCCTTCTGTCAGCAAGCTGATGCCACCTATCATCTTCAGCCCACCACTTACTCTCTTCAGCCCGCCACTTACTTTCTTCAGCCCACCACCTCTCCTCGCGTTCATATTGTGCTTTCCTGCACTCTGACATTGTCTGCCTCCACGCATTCTGCTGTGCTCTGTCAGTGTGGGAGGACAGCAGGAGCTCAGAGAACATTTCATCCTGAGTGCATTTTTTTCGCCTTCTAATCTTCACTAGCCTCTGTGAAGGAGAAACATTTGTAGCTCGTGGAGGAAAAGGGAGAGTGGTTAAAAAGACACATTTTAGAGAAAAATGGGTACACTCTTTCATTTTAAACCTTTCTGTTCACATTACACAGCACATGTGCTTTCATTACAAGGTCGCATTTTGCCTCTTGTATTGAGGGCCTGCCGGTTTGGTGTGAGAGATCACTCACGCTTCACCCCCTCTCCACCGCGTGGCTAACAGCAGGGAACATTTTTGTTCAGCCACAGCCAAACAGCCCAACAGGAATGGGCACCTCTGAATGTCCCCTTAATAAAAGCATCCTATTTCAACCAGCTGACCATGAATGATATCACTCTCCTGAGGATAACACAGCGAGATAAAGAATGGATATTGTTTGAATGCCAGCAAACACCGGGACCATACACTGCCATGCTTTGTTACGCAATGATTCTCGACTACATGCTACTGGCCTGTATAATACTTATGGAGATGTCCCTGGAGGATTTCCACTCCATCCCCATACATGTTAACAGACTTTTCCAGTAGCTGTACTGGCCGCGAATGCCAGGGCAAATTGATCATTAAACACAGTTGCCTTTAAACCATGTGTAATATTTACAAAGGTACACTCACCAGAGGTCTCTTCTCCACCTTCAGGGTCCGGGAGCCCGCCTTGGGTGGGTTTGGGGGTTACTGGCTCCAGGTCCAGGGTGAAAAACATATCTTGGTTGTTGGGGAAACCGGTTTCTCTGCTTCCTTGCTGTGAGCTATCTTCAATATCTTCATCATCATCATCTTCCTCGTCCCCAAAACCTGCTTCCGTGTTGCGTGATTCTCCATTGATGGAGTCAAAGCACAGGGTTGGGGTAGTGGTAGCTGCACCCCTTAGCATGGCATGCAGCTCATCATAGAAGTGGCATGTTCAGGGCTCTGATCCGGAGTGGCTGTTTGCCTCTCTGGTTTTGTGGTAGGCTTGCCTTAGCTCCTTAATTTTCACACAACACTGCTGTGCGTCCCTGTTATAGCCTCTGTCCTTCATGCCCTTTGAGACTTTTTCTAATGTTTTGGCATTTCATTTCCTGGAACGGAGTTCAGCTAGCACGGATTCATCTCCCCATAGGGTGAGCAGATCCCGTACCTCCCATTCGGTCCATGCTGGAGCTCTTTTGCGATTCTGGGACTCCATCATGGTCACCTCTGCTGATAAGATCTGATGAGATCTGTACTCATCTGCACCTTGCCACGTTGGCCAAATAGGAAATGAGATTCAAAAGTTCGCGGGCCTTTTCCTGTCTACCTGGTCAGTGCATCTGAGTTGAGAGTGCTGTCCAGAGCAGTCACAATGGAGCACTCTGGGATAGCTCCCGGAGGCCAATACTGTTGAATTGCATCCACACTACTCCAAATTCGACCTGGCAAGGCTGATTTCAGCGCTAATCCCCTTGTTGGAGGTGGAGTAAAGAAATCGATTTAAAGAGCCCTTTAAGTCGGAAAAAAGGGCTTCATCGTGTGGATGGGTCCAGGCTTAAATCGAGGTAACACTGCTAAATTCGACCTAAAATCGTAGTGTAGACCAGGCCCTAGACTGGAAGAGAAAAACTTTTCCTGCTTTTTCAATTCCCAACTGATTTTTCAACTTTGAATGAATTAATTTAAATGAAGAAAATGTTCTTTCTGTGCCTGCAGAAGAGGCAATTGCTGTCAAAAGCTGGTTTAGCACTTCAACAAACTCTGGTTCCAGGTGCTTAGCTAGTTGTAACATGTTCCCCCTGGGGAGCCACCTGAAACTGCGGTACCACTGAGTCTGCCTGGCCCACCATCCTGGGCTCCCTTTACTCTGTACTGCTGTGACTAGCCTGCCAAGCCCTCTCCCAGGCTCCAGTCTTCACTTTTATCAGTATACATACAGGTAGGGACACATCCAGCTGCAGTTACATACAGATGCTGTGATCAGCTCTGCATGGGGAGGCTTCAGCTAAGGAACTTCCCCTTTAGCTAAGGAATTCCCCTCTGGGATATAAACCCCAAAATATACTGTCTTGCACTGCACAGGGAACTGTATAGCGTAAGCTCATGAAATTCGCCCCCTCCCTCAATGTGGAGAGGAAATATACAACAGCTTTCTGCCCCAAGTTATGATTTCCACACACACTGGTTTTAGACAAAACAAAATAGAGACAGTGGATTTCAGGAAGGCGGATTTTGGTAAGCTCAGAGAGCTGGTAGGTAAGGTCCAGTGGGAATCAAGACTGAGGGGAAAAACAACTGAGGAGAGTTGTCAGTTTTTCAAAGGGATACTATTAAGGGCCCAAAAGCAAGCTATTCCGCTGGGTACGAGAGAGAGAAAATGTGGCAAAAGACCACCTTGGCTTAACCACGAGATCTTGCATGATCTAAAAAATAAAAAGGAGTCATATAAAAAATGGAAACTAGGACAGATTACAAAGGATGAATATAGGCAAACAACACAGGAATGCAGGGGCAAGATTAGAAAGGCAAAGGCACAAAATGAGCTCAAACTAGCTATAGGAATAAAGGGAAACAAGAAGACTTTTTATCAATACATTAGAAGCAAGAGGAAGACCAAGGACAGGGTAGGCCCACTGCTCATTGAGGAGGGAGAAACAGTAACAGGAAACTTGGAAATGTCAGAGATGCTTAATGACTTTTTTGTTTCGGTCTTCACCGAGAAGTCTGAAGGAATGCCTAACAAAGCGAATGCTAATGGGAAGGGGGTAGGTTTAGAAGATAAAATAAAAAAAGAACAAGTTTAAAACCACTTAGAAAAGTTAGATGCCTGCAATTCACCAGGGCCTGATGAAATGCATCCTAGAATACTCAAGGAGCTAATAGAGGAGGTATCTGAGTCTCTAGCTATTATCTTTGGAAAATCATGGGAGACGGGAGAGATTCCAGAAGACTGGAAAAGGGCAAATATAGTCCCCATCTATAAAAAGGGAAATAAAAACAACCCAGGAAACTACAGACCAGTTAGTTTAACTTCTGTGCCAGGGAAGATAATGGAGCAAGTAATTAAGGAAATCATCTGCAAACACTTGGAAGGTGGTAAGGTAATAAGGAATAGCCAGCATAGATTTGTAAAGAACAAATCATGTCAAACCAATCTGATAGCTTTCTTTGTTAGGATAACAAGTCTTGTGGATAAGGGAGAAGCAGATGTGGTATACCTAGACTTTAGTAAGGCATTTGATATGGTCTCGCATGACATTCTTATCGATAAACTATCGAGAATACAATTTACATGTGGCTACTATAAGGTGGGTGCATAACTGGCTGGATAACCTTACTCAGAGAGTAGTTATTAATGGTTCCCAATCCTGCTGGAAAGGTATAACGAGTGGGGTTCCGCAGGGGTCTGTTTTGGGACCGGCTCTGTTCAATATCTTCATCAATGACTTAGATATTGGCATAGAAAGTACGCTTATTAAGTTTGCAGATGATACCAAACTGGGAGGGATTGCAACTGCTTTGGAGGACAGGGTCATAATTCAAAATGATCTGCACAAATTGGAGAAATGGTCTGAGGTAAACAGGATGAAGTTTAACAAAGACAAATGCAAAGTGCTCCACTTAGGAAGGAAAAATCAGTTTCACACATAGAAAATGGGAAGAGACTGTCTAGGAAGGAGTACGGCAGAAAGGGGTCTAGGGGTTATAGTGGACCACAAGCTAAATATGAGTCAACAGTGTGATGCTGTTGCAAAAAAAGCAAATGTGATTCTGGGATACATTAACAGGTGTGTTGTGAGCAAGACACGAGAAGTCATTCTTCTGCTCTACTCTGCACTGGTTAGGCCTCAACTGGAGTATTGTGTCCAGTTCTGGGCACCGCATTTCAAGAAAGATGTGGAGAAATTGGAGAGGGTCCAGAGAAGAGCATCAAGAATGATTAAAGGTCTAGAGAACATGACCTATGAAGGAAGGCTGAAAGAATTGGGTTTGTTTAGTTTGGAAAAGAGAAGACTGAGAGGGGACATGATAGCAGTTTTCAGGTATCTAAAAGGATGTCATCAGGAGGAGGGAGAAAACATGTTCACCTTTGCGTCTAAGGATAGAACAAGAAGCAATGGGCTTACACTGCAGCAAGGGAGGTTTATTTTGGACATTAAGAAAAAGTTCCTAACTGTCAGGGTGGTTAAACACTGGAATAAATTGCCTAGAGAGGTTGTGGAATCTCCATCTCTGGAGATATTTAAGGCCTGGTCTACACTAGGAGTTTATGTCGAATTTAACAGCGTTAATTCGACTTAACCGTGCACCTGTCCACACCAGGAAGCTAATTAGTTCGACCTAGAGGCCTCTTTAGTTCAAATTCTGTACTCCTCCCCGACGAGGGGAGTAGCGCTAAATTCGACATGGCTATGTCGAATTAGGCTATGTGTGGACAGAAATCGACCTTAGTAGCTCCGGGAGCTATCCCACAGTGCACCACTCTGTTGATGCTCTGGACAGCAGTCCGAGTTTGGATGTTCTGACCAGCCACACAGGAAATGCCCAGGGAAAATTTGACACGCTCCGGCTGTTATATCCTTGGGGGCAGCCAGTTTAGGAAGAAATCACTTGAGGCCAGAGAGCAGACAGCTAACAAAACCACCATTTTATTTACAGACCATAATACTCTAACTCAGTTGCCATAGCAACAGAAACCATGACAACCAAATACACAACATATTCCTCCCCCCCAATAAGAACATCCCCTAAATAAAAAAAAACAAACACACACTAGACTAGAGAAGGAGGGTAGACTGCCTCCATTCCCGGCTAAACCCTGGGGATTATTTTGCCCCATAACCGTGGGTTCGCCCTAGCTAGAGATCCAGCCGATGAGGAGGCCTTCTGTCTCTAGGTGGATTACGGCGAACTTCTGGTGTTATTGCACCTGAAAGCACTAGGGGCTCAGGGTCCGCAGCACGAACGGGTGAGGAGGTGGTATCAGCTCGTGCTGGGCAAAGGGGTATCTCAGCCGCCGGCAGTAATGGAGGAGAACAGTCAGGAACAGGTGACTCGTGATTCGGTGCCTCACCAGAAGAGGTGAAGTCAGACCCTCAACTGCAGATGGGTCCTGAGGACTGGCATGACCTGGCAACAGCTGATCTACATGTCGCCTCCAGGTAACATTCTCTGCAGTCCGGACTGTGTAGGAAACAGGTCCTGTTTGAGTGATGACTGTGGCTGGGACCCATTTAGCTCTGGAAGTATAATTCCGAGCCAAAACTGGCTGTCCCGGGCTAAAGGTTCAGTCTTTTGCTCTGGGTGCCCGTCTGATGACTTGATATTGCTGCTGATGTTGCACAGTTTGTCGGGGTTCAGAAGGTTTCAGCAGATCAAAGCAAGTGCGCAGCT
This sequence comes from Mauremys reevesii, assembly GCF_016161935.1. NCBI lineage: Eukaryota > Metazoa > Chordata > Testudines > Geoemydidae > Mauremys > Mauremys reevesii. The sequence continues at coordinate 123,014,442 of NC_052624.1, read as the reverse complement.
GTCGTCCCAACATTAGAAAGGCTGGGGATGCCTGGGTCGTAGCATGAGGGGTGTTTCTGTAGGAAAGTAAGAAGATATCAAGACACTTTTGAATGGAGTGTTGTCCCCTTGCTGATTTCAAAGCGTTTTTCATTGTCTGCACAAATCTTTCAGCTAATCCGTTGGTGGACGGATGATATGGTGCTGATGTGATGTGGTGTATCCCATTTGCCTTCATAAAATTTTGAAACTCCTGAGAAACGAACTGCGGTCCGTTGTCGCTCACAAGTTGTTCTGGCAGACCAAAACGACTAAAGAGTCCTCGTAGTTTTTGGATAGTACTCTCTGCAGAAGTGGACTGCATTATAGAGACTTCTGGCCATTTAGAATGGGCATCTATTGCCACCAAGAACATGCTTCCTTCAAGGGGGCCAGCAAAGTCAACATGAATACGTTGCCACGGGTTTTCAGGCCAGTCCCATGGGTGTAGGGGTGCCCACTGGGGTGCATTCCTCACACCCTGACATGACTTACAAGCTTTTGCCTTCTCTTCAATAGCGCTGTCCAATCCAGGCCACCAAAAATAGCTTCGTGCAATTTCCTTCATGCGCACTATTCCACAGTGACCGGAATGTAGCTGTTCTAACATCTGTGATCTCAGTGGTGGTGGAATAATGACACGTCTCCCCCACAACAAACAACCAGATTGGACCGATAACTCCATCCGTTTGGACATGTAGGGAACAAGGTCGGATGAGACCGGAGAGGTTTGTCGAGATTTTCCATGCATCACCAGGTCCATAACTTGGGACAATACTGGGTCAACGCGAGTTGCTTTCTTTATCTGAGTAGCAGTGATGGGTGTATTCTCTACCTGTTCAAAGTAGAAGATTTCCTTTGGGCGCTATCTTGATGTTTGACCGGCAAAGGCAACCTCGAGAGGCCATCTGCATTGCCGTGCAGAGTGGATTTCCGATATTTAATTTCATATGTGTGTGCTGAAAGTAACAATGCCCAACGTTGCATACGACTAGCAGCTAATGGGGGAATGCCTGTGTAGGGTCCAAAAATTGACGTCAGAGGTCGATGGTCTGTAAGAAGAGTAAACTTTCGCCCAAAGAGGTACTGATGAAACTTCCGAATTCCAAAAACAATTCCTAATGCCTCCCGTTCGATTTGGGCGTAGTTAGTTTCTGCTTTGCTTAGAGTGCGTGAAGCAAAAGCAATAGGTCTCTCTTCTCCCGAAGGCATAATGTGTGACATGACTGCTCCCACTCCATAAGGGGAGGCATCGCAGGCCAATTGCAGGGGTAAGGATGGATCAAAGTTCGTTAGAACTTCAGAATTTAACAATGCATCCTTAGCTTTGTTAAATGCAACATCACAGGCTTCAGTCCACTTCCAGGCCTTGTTCTGCCCAAGGAGCTCGTGAAGTGGTTTTAGCAGTGTGGCTAACTGAGAGATGAACTTTCCATAATAGTTCAGTAGTTCTAGAAACGAGCGCAGCTGGCTTACATTTCGTGGTGGGGGAGCCTCCACAATATCTTTAACTTTTGCAGGGGCCTTATGAAGACCTGCAGAATCGATGATGTGTCCCAAATATTCAACGGAGGGCTTGAAGAATTCACACTTGTCTTTGCGAACTCGTAGGCCATACTCTTCCAATCTTTGTAGGGTAGCCTCTAAATTCTTTAAGTGATCCTCTTCATTTCTTCCAGTGACCAGGATGTCATCCAGATAGCACTGAACTCCTGACAAGCCACACAAGATCTGGTCCATAGCTCTCTGGAACAGGGCGGGAGCCGATGTTATTCCGAAGGGTAGGCGACAGTATCGATAAAGCCCCTTATGAGTCACAATAGTCAACAGCTCTTGGGACTTTTCATCGACGTGCATCTGTAAATATGCTTGACTCAGATCAATCTTACTGAACTTTTGTCCCCCAACCAGGCCTGCGAAGAGGTCATCGATGCGGGAAGCGGTATTGCTCTGCACACAACACTGGGTTGACAGTGACTTTAAAATCACCGCAAATCCGGAGAGAGCCATCTTTCTTCACTATTGGAACGATAGGAGTGGCCCATGAGCTATGGGTAACTGGTATTAGGACTCCATTGGTGACCAGGCGCTCCAGGTCTGCTTCAACCTTTGGCCTGATGGCATATGGCACAGTTCGGGCTTTCAGATATTTTGGTGGACTGCCAGGTTTAATGTTCAATGTCACAGTGATTCCCTTCATACTTCCCAAATCATCTCCAAAAACAGCAGCATGTTTCCTTAGTATAGGGTTAGACTGGTTTCTTCTTTAGTCATCCGGTGCACTTCTGCCCAGTTCAGTTGAATCTTCCCAAGCCAAGACCTACCCATTAAGGCTGGGTAGTTACCTCTCACCACAAACAGTGGCAATCTAGCGGCCTGTCCATTGAGCTCCACCTTAACATCAATAGTGCCGACCATGGGCACAGCTTCTCCCGTATACGTCTTCAGAACAGTTTTTGTTGCCTTAAGCGGAAGATGCTGTAGCTTTTCTTTATACACAGTCTCAGAGACCAGCGAGACAGCTGCACCGGTGTCCAGTTCCATGCGTATAGGTTTGCCCTCCAATAAGGGGGTTACCCAGTATTCATGTGAGCCCGCTGCCAAAGACAAAACATGCAGTGGCACTTCCTCTTGTGATGAGGTGTCTCCTTGATCATCCTGGGTCTGCTCTAGAGTATGCAAGGTTCCTCTTTTTGTCGGCCAGACCACAGGCCTCTTTTTCTTTTGTTTACAGGCACACTCAATGTGTCCCTTTTTGCCACAGTGTCGACACACCAGGTCCTTACACCAGCATTCTGATGCCTGGTGTCCTGGCTTACCACAACGGTAACATTCTTGACTCTGCACAGTTTTGTGGGTCGGTTCTTGTGACACTTTTTGCACCCTAGGGGGTGCACTGATGTATTGTGCCTCCCTTGTAGGCAGTTCCATGGAGACAGCAATATCAACAGCCTTCTGTAAGGTAAGCTGAGCCTCTGTCAGTAGGCGCTTCCGTATAGCTTCACTGTACAGGCCACACACTAACCTGTCACGCAGGGCATCATGTAACATTTCTTTAAATTCACAGTGTTCTGCTAGCTTTTTTAGAATGGCTACAAATTGTACAACTGTTTCATCTTCCTTTTGGTCTCTTTTGTGGAACCTATATCTTTCAGCAATTACCAGTGGTTTTGGGGAAAAATGGGACCCCAGGATTTCCACAATGTCACTGTAAGGTTTAGTTGCTGGCTTAACAGGGTGTAGTAAGCTGTGTAGCAGGGAGTAGGTTTTAGCTCCTACAACACTTAAGAATATTGGCACCTTCTTTGCTTCTGTAATGTCATTTGCAATACAAAAAAGCTCAAAACGCTCAGTATACACATGCCACTGCTCTGTATTCTCATCAAAAGGCTCCAGAGGTCTGGTCAGAGTAGCCATGATTTTAGTTTCACTTTCACAGTCAGTGCAAAGAAGCAGCTTGTTTGTTTGTTTGTTCTTTACCTTGACTTCTACTTCCTTCTGTTACTGGAGCAGCACCGGAATCCCATCCTCGTCGCCACTTGTTATATCCTTGGGGGCAGCCAGTTTAGGAAGAAATCACTTGAGGCCAGAGAGCAGACAGCTAACAAAACCACCATTTTATTTACAGACCATAATACTCTAACTCAGTTGCCATAGCAACAGAAACCATGACAACCAAATACACAACACCGGCGCCTTGTGGATGTTCTGCAGGACCGCAGGCAGGAGGACAGAGCCCCCCTGCACTGTATCTGCAACCACCCTCCCCCGCCACAAAGTCCCAAACCCCCCTCACCCAAAGTAACAAGAAGGAGGGGTGACAGGGGCCGTGAAAACTGTCACTCCACCCCAGCAGAGTGCACAAATACAAGAAGGCTCTCATTCCCTAAATGTTGAGAAGTCCTTCCCTTCCTGGCTCACCGAAGCCCCAATCCCAGTTTCATCCCCTAACTGTGTAGTTGATTATAAAAAGTAGTTTGCTGTTAATTACTATTTCCGTCAAGTTTTTCTACAGAAGACTGTCTGTGAAGGTGTGGGGGAAGGGGGTTGTTAATTGCATAGGACAGTCACCTTTACCAGGGTACAGACACGGGGGCAGGATCAACAGCAGGTCACACACACAGTGCAGTCAGTAGGCACCCTGGTCGGTCTGGGAGGTGTTTTCCATGTTCTGTGTGGGTGGGGGGTACGTGACTTTGTGGCATGGGAGGGCGGTTACAGAACTTATGCAGTGGTCCTTGTCCCGGACCACAGAGCCACACAGCAGGGGAATCTGTAACTGTCCTCCCCCACCACAAGGTCACATAGCCCCCGCACACAGAGTCCTGAAAAGGAGGGATGGCAGGCTCCATTGAAACAACCAGTCCGGCACTGCAGACCGCTCTAGGAGCAGGAGCCTATCATTCCTCGAGTGTAGAAGCGGCGTTAACATCACTGCACACCCTACCCACCACAGTCTGCATCCCTGTTTCAACCCTTTAATGCGAATTCATTAATAAAGAAAACGTTGTTAATTAACAATGTTCCATTAACTTTATTTTTAAATGTGTGTTGGAAGGGAGGAAACGTGGTGAACGGGGTATGTAACCGCAGAAGAAAGTCAACAGTAACTGAAGCAGGGGCAGGTTCAGCTTCTCTGTAAAGAAACTGAACAGTCACAGGTTACCCTGCTCACTGAGGAACCTAGCTTTCAAAGCCTCCCGGATGCACAGCACTTCCCGCTGGGCTCTTCTAATTGCACGGCTGTCTGGCTGAGCATAATCAGCAGCCAGGCGATTTGCCTCAACCTCCCATCCCACCATAAAGGTCTCCCCCTTGCTCTCACAGAGATTGTGGAGCACACAGCAAGCTGCAATAACAATGGGGATATTGGTTTCGCTGAGATCTGAGCGAGTCAGTAAGCTTCTCCATCTCCCCTTGAGACATCCGAAAGCACATTGAATGATGACAGTAACCCAAGACCACCCTCGACACATTTTTCACCCCAGCATGCATTGTGGGAAAATCCCAGAATTCAAATGGGCAGCGGGGACTGCGGGAACTGTGGGATAGCTTCCCACAGTGCACCGCTTCCAATGTCGACGCCCCGTTAGTGTGGACTCACAAAGTCGAATTAGTGTCCTTAGTGTGGACACACAAATTCGACTTTGTAAGGTTGATTCCACAAATTCGAATTAAGTTAAATCGAACTAATCTGGTAGTGTAGACATACCCTAAGAGTAGGTTAGATAAATGTCTATCAGGGATGGTCTAGACAGTATATTTGGTCCTGCCATGAGGGCAGGGGACTGGACTCAATGACCTCTCGAGGTCCCTTCCAGTCCTAGAATCTATGAATCAAAACAAGTTTATTAACTACAAAAGATAGATTTTAAGTGATTATAAGGGATAGCAAACAGATCAAAGCAGATTACCTAGCAAATAAACAAAACACACAAACTAAGCTTAATATACTAAAGAGATTGGATATGAATAGCAAATTCTTACCCTAAATGATGATACCAGCAGGCTGCAGATTCTTGAGGGGCAAGCTGCACTAACTTACAGCTTGGAATCCCCAGTTGTTTTTTTTTCACAGTCTAAGAATCCCTTTAGCCTGGGTCCAACACTTCCTCCAGTTCAGTCTTTGTCCTCAGGTTTTTCCAAGAGTCTCTTTGGGTGAGGAGTTAGTGAATGACCACAATGATGTCACTCTCCTGCCTTATATAGCTTTTGCATATAGAAATGATGGGAACCCTTTGTTTCAAAGCTTGGTTCCCACACCAGTCAGTGGAAAAACACTGGTATCCCAAGTTGGAGTCCAGCACCAGGTGACCTGGTCACATGTCCCTGTAGTGTCACAGTGGCCATAACTCGGAGGCTGTCTTTAGCATCCTCAGGAAGGCCCCCTGTAGCGGGGTGGTCACCTGCGCTGGCCCAGAAAAGGTTAAAGCCAGCCCTGGGAGAGGGCTGGGGCTGTGAGAAGTGGCTAGGCTGATGGGGAAGGCAGCCACAGCTGGGGCCATGCCCCAATCAGGTTGCAGCTGGCCCTATAAAGAGGGAAGGACCTAGCTGCCTGGGAGCTGAGTAGGGACCTGACCTAGGGCAGTGCTGGGGGAAAGGCAAGAGGGGTTGGGGAGCTCCAGCCCCTCAGGCTGCAGGGCCTAAACCAGGTACTGGGGTTGCAAAGGGGCAGCCCAGGGCTAGGCAGTGGCAGCAGGTTCTATCCCTCCTTGCCAGTGATGAGTGGCCATTACAGGCTGCAGTCTGCCCCAAGGAGCAGGGGCTAAATGATGACTGGCAGTAAGCAGTGAAGCAAGGTGGGATTAGAGGGTTGGGGGTTCCCTAGGAAGGGGAGACCCAGAGACTGAGGGGATACTGCTGGGGCAGAACTCTCAGATAAAGGGGCACTGGGGTCTGGGAGGGACATGAGGACCAGTGAGTGGTGATGATACCAACCTGCAGAGGGTGCTCTGGAGCTGGAAAGCAAGCCAACTCACAGACCTCCAGTAGGAGGTGCCACAGGGGTGAGTCCTGAATTGCTACATGCCCCCCCGCCCCACTAATGGGAAATAAGCTGCTTCTAACGCATATTGTTTTCTCCTGATGGCTCATTAACCTGAGTGGGCCCTTCCCAACCAGCCATCTAACTGAGAGACTTTTGCCTAGTGGGCATTCCCCATGTGTAAACACATGTGTAATAGATACATAGACAATATTCCTAACTTCAGATACAAAAATGATACATGCATGTGTAATCCATGTGCCTAATAGGGAGATATCTCTTTAAGAGACACATTGTCGGGAGGTAGTAGTCTCTACCTGGGTCATTGTTGCTAGGCAGATTTAGCACTCCACATCCAAAAGCTTCTGGAATTGGGTGTGGTAGTTTTGGGTATACTCCAATAGGTTCCCTGTTGTGGGGGTCAGGGCAGCTGCTTTACTAAGGGCCGTGTATCCTGTGTGTGTTGGGAGAAGCTGAGCCCAGGAGCGGAAAGCAGATGGTTGCAGGCATTTTGCAGCAGGTTAGTGTTATTGTTAACCCTCTAATAGAGAAGCATGGGTAATGCTAAATATAGCAAGGGGAAAACAACTTCTATTTTAATTATATGCTTTGAATGTTGTTTTGATTTTAGCCAAACTGTTCTAGTTAAATTGTATCAACTAGTCTGATTCACCAACTTTTCTTTAAATGTAGCAATGGTGAAAGAGTAACATATTTTGCTATTCTCAGTTTTGTGTTTTCTTTTAACAGGGTTTTCTTTACATCTATACACTTGTAACTTAAATGAGTGATTGGTTGATCAGCTAGCTGACTGACTAGCAGTGATTTCAGCAGAGGAAGAGTCTGCATGGTTTCCAGCTGAAGATTCCTACAAGCAAGTGGAGGGAAGATGTTGTTTTAGACTCAGCAAACTGTATAGATTTGGTGATCAAAGACTCTAACTGAGACTTAGATTAACTAAACCTAAGTTTTTGGGACCTTCCAGTTTCTTCTCATTGTGTTTCTGTGGGGACTGAACTGTTCAGATTTTATTTTCTTTATGTATGTTTATGTATAACTGAAGATAATGTCTGGGGATTATAAAATAGCAATGTTATGCTGTAAAACTAGATTTGTTTCTTTGTCATAAGATTTTATAAAGTTATTTAATTAAATTCATTTTAGTTTCTTTTGGCACTTGAATGTGGGGAGGTTGACCCTGTGCAATCCTTGCTGAAAATTTTTAGAGACTGAATTTTGGGTCTCCAGCTACTTTTCTATCAGAGCTGGGGTTTTTTAAGCACTGGAGAATGGCAATGAAGTGAACTTTAACCCACCCAAAGATTACACATACAAGCAGGATAATCCATATTCAGTAAATTATAATCTTTCCAATGATATCTTGCATAAAATACATCATAGTTATGCCATAATATCTCTATGAAGAATATGGGGTGTTGTGTCACACTAGTGACTCCCATAGTTCAGTGGTGTGACTTTCTTTAAACATCATCAGCAAATATGTACTGCTTGAATGGTTCATTTCCAGCCTTGAAATTTATGATGGTTGACATGGTTGTTGGGTGATTATTAGATATCCATGTCATAGCAGCATCTTCTTTAGCATCTACTCTGATACTATACTGGTAAGAAAATAAGGTGGAGTAAGTGCTTGATCCACCTGCTTTTTTTTTATAGACTGCAATTTAACCTTGTTGTTGGATATTTCTTCAGTGTCACTTGCAGTTGTTGCCAAATTTCAACAGCATCTGCAATACAGATCTTCTATATTTCTCTTTAGTCCATGTTGACTACTTTGGCTGTGATAGTTCCATCTATTGTCATGGTTTTCTTAATAAATTGCCATCAGAATAGGCTAGCTCTTAATAAAGAGCTCAAAACAGTAAACCACTGAATTCCATTGTATATCTTGGGGGATAATTAGTTTGGATTCTCCTGTTCGCTGAAGCAAAGTGGCCGTTATGGAAGTATTTTGCAATTTCAACATTTTCCTTTATTTCTGGAAGTGTACTTAAGTCTATGGCTAAAAGATGATTCAAATGAGTACTGTAGCCATATGCTATAAAGTTCAGGTTCCCTTCATTATTTTCTTCCAGATTTCTTCTAATCTTTGCTACATTTGCAGCATTATCTGTGATGTGCCTAGGCACTTGACTCTTGAAGTTTTGTTTAGTTTGTTATAGCTCTTACTGCAACTTCTTTTAAATATTCTCCTTTTATGGGCATTTCCTGATGTATCAATTGTTTCTGTAAAATAGACAACCCCATCTCCTGTTGTGTCACAAGCATACACTGCTGGATCATTGTGTATATTGCTACAACCATCAAGGTTCAGATTAACAAATTTCAAACTTTCAGTTTCCTTCTCACAAACTGTATTGAGCAACCTTCCAGCAGTGTCTGGTCTGCCAGGTGGAGTGTAGCCTGGTCATAATGATTGAAATGAAATATATGTTTTGAACAAGATGAAAGGGAGATTCATTGCAAAAATGAACAAGCAATTTTTTTTTTCCAATCTATGGCTTCTTGCTGGAATTTGCTGGTCCTGATTATGAACTCATCTGTGGTCTTACTAGATGATGCAGGTAATACAGGTAATCCACTGTTTGTTGTATGTTTACTTGAAGCACTGCTGGTGGTACCAGCAAATGACTCAAAGTCTTGATCTGGTAAACAGGAATATCTTGTTGGATTGTATGTGCTATTGTTTCATGTGAAGTTATAAGGTTTGACTGTTTCAGTGTTACTGAAACATGTTGTGAGGTTGAAAACATCCACAAGCAGCCCTTCATGTACAACAGTAAAAAGGCCAAACAATGGTTTATTTCCCCCTTGTTTAGATAGAAAAAGATTTTTTTTTTAAAAGCGTTGGGGGGGGGGGAATCTAACTTTTGACATCAAACTTTATAAATATGGCACAATCGATCATGTCATGTATTAAGAGCTAGATCCTGTGGGAGACATGGGGCTGTGTTATCATCCTGCCCACTACTGAGCAGCCTTTAATTCAAAGCTTTTTTTTTTTTTAAAGAGGCATATAGATTCTCTGTGTAAAACAAAATATATAATAAATTGTTTTAAGAGAGGCCTTAAATATTTTGTATTAAATTCAGATTTTATTTTATTTTGAAGAGCTTATTTTAAAAAAACTTGTACTTTAAATAACAAAATAAGAAATCCAATTTAAATAAAACTTTGTAATTTTTCAAAATATCAGATTTTTATCTATTGTCATAGAAGCTCATTGTGGAACAGCCATTGCACAATACACCCATTGTTGCTGTTTGCAACCTCACATGCTGGGACTCTCCTGTCTCAGCTCCCCAACTCTTATGCTACTCAGGCCCCGATCTGGGAGTTATTGCCCCTCCCTAACTGGGGTTACCTCCTAGTTGTAGTTGTCATGTTCAGGCAGAGGTGGTAGGAAACTTCACTCTCCTGGTTAGACAGGTGATTTCACTCCAACATTATAGTGGCCTTTGAGAGATTATCACTGTCCTGGTCTGCACCCTCACTTGAAACTGGGCGGTTTCACAGTGAGGACCAGCATGTCTTCCCCCCACCCCAAAATCCTAGGGTAGGTCTCCCCTTCGGCTGCCACCACCCGGTCAATTCCGTGGGCCGGGACACCCCTGTTCCCCCCTTGGGAACACAGATCAATTCACAGAGGAGGAACCTTCCCCCTCCCCCCTCTTCCCTCTCTCCAGCCTGCTCCGGAGACAGAGGTGCCTGGATTCAAACGCCTTGAATCTCTACACACAGGGAAGCAGCCCACTTCCCCCTCCCCTTCCCCTGAATTTCCCCAAGGGAAGGAATTAACCAAGTCCAAAGAAAAGAAAAGAATTTATTAAGAGAACAAAAAGAAAATACAGAATCTCTATGAATCCAAGCTGGGCACTCAGAGGGTATAACCTTGCTAAGTTCTGGAGAGAATCCTCTCTCTTTCTCAGTACAACCAGTACAAGCAGAATTAAGAATAATCAATAACAAACACACAGAATTGCAAACATAGGATTATTAGATAAGGACCCAAAGTATCTTTCTAATACTCACTATCTTGACTAGAAGAAATTAGTCCAGAAAGGTGGAACTTGTAGGGACTTGATTAACTCGTCTGGTCTCTTGAACTCCAAACGGCCAAAGACAAAGACCCCCCCAAACAGAGAGAAAAAGTTCCCTCCTAGGAGTTTCAAAATCTCTTCCCTGATTGGTCCTCAGGTCAGGTGCGCACCAGGTACTATGCTTTAACCCTTTATTAACTATTCATGACAATCACAATGGGGCTATATGGGGGGGGGGAGGGTCCAGTGGTGAGAGCAGGGGAACAGGTTCTATTCCAGCCCTCCCCTCCACTCCACTCTTGGTGCTTCAGTTTCCATTCTTGTTGGCCTGTGCCTATTTCCCTGCAGTTTCATGCCCATTTTGGTGCCAGTCCCACTCCTGCTCTGCAGAGTCTAATACGGGCTCCTTTTTCCTGCTGAAGTCAGCTCTAGCTAGAATCTCACCGTCTGTAGGCTGCCCTTCAGTGTCTTCACCATGGACATGGAGAAGGACAATACCCGCATCCAAGTAGATTGTCATCCTAATCCTCCATCCCAGGAGTAGACCTCTGCTCCTTTGTATAGATGCATCTGCTGAGACAGGAGTGGGTGTGCAGGGATGGGAACAGGCTGCAGGTAAGGATCCATCCTTCCAGGGGAGATTACATTACCCTCTGTGGGGAATTCCTTCCTTCCACGTTCTGTGCTTTGGTTCCTGGTCTCTACCAAGCAGCCCAGCTCCCATTCCTAGGAGTATGACTGTTCTACACCCTTTCGTGTACCAGTTCCTCTGTGGAGAACTACTAAGGGCAAGGATTGAAGATCCAGCTGTCAACCTGCTATGAACTCTTGCTAGTTTCTCCCAGAGGGATAGGAATGGTAGAGGCCAGGATATGCATTTGGGGTCTCACCAAGGCTCCCCACAGAACACCCCTAATCATCCCACAGCAAGTGGAGCCCTGGGTTCCATGACTCTGACCCATTGCTTTTCCTCCTCTCGCAAGCTCTGTATATTATGCAGAGAACCTGGATATCATTGCAAGGAGTCTGCTGGAAGAAATCCACATCACAGACAAGGTCTAGTACAACTTGGAGGTGAGCACAATGGGTAGGGGCTAGAAGAACTTTACCTTATCCCTATGGGAAGTCTGCAAAGGAGAGACTGGAGGATCCACATTTCATAGAATATCAGGGTTGGAAGGGACCTCAGGAGGTCATCTAGTCCAATCCCCTGCTCAAAGCAGGACCAATGCCCAACTAAATCATCCTAGCAAAGGCTTTGTCAAGCCTGACCTAAAAAACCTCTAAGGAAGGAGATTCCACCACCTCCCTAGGTAATCCATTCCTGTACTTCACCACTTCCTGAGTGAAAAAGTTTTTCCTAATATCCAACCTAAACCTCCCCCTCTGCAACTTGAGACCATTACTCCTTGTTCTGTCATCTGCTACCACTGAGAACAGTCTAGATCCATCCTCTTTGGAACCCCCTTTCAGGTAGTTGAAAGCAGCTATCAAATCCCCCTCATTCTTCTCTTCTGCAGACTAAACAATCCCAGTTCCCTCAGCCTCTCCTCATAAGTCATGTGCTCCAGCCCCCTAATCATTTTTGTTGCCCTCCACTGGACTCTTTCCAATTTTTCCACATCCTTCTTGTAGTGTGGGGCCCAAAACTGGACACAGTACTCCAGATGAGGCCTCACCAATGTCGAATAGAGGGGAATGATCAAATCCCTCGATCTGCTGGCAATGCCCCTACTTATACAACCCAAAATGCCGTTAGCCTTCTTGGCAACAAGGGCACACTGTTGACTCATATTCAGCTTTTTGTCCACCGTAACCCCTAGGTCCTTTTCTGCAGAACTGCTTCCTAGCTATTCGGTCCCAAGTCTGTAGCAGTGCATGGGATTCTTCCGTCCTAAGTGCAGGACTCTGCGCTTGTCCTTGTTGAACCTAATCAGATTTCTTATGGCCCAGTCCTCTAATTTGTCTAGGTCCCTCTGTATCCTATCCCTATCCTCCAGCATATCTACCACTCCTCTCGGTTTAGTGTCATCTGCAAACTTGCTGAGAGTGCAGTCCACGTTATCCTCCAGATCATTAATGAACAAAATGATCAAAATGAAGAGAGTCCTGCACTTAGGACGGAAGAATCCCATGCACTGCTACAGACTAGGGACCGAATGGCTGGGCAGCAGTTCTGCAGAAAAGGACCTAGGGGTTACGGTGGACAAAAAGCTGAATATGAGTCAACAGTGTGCCCTTGTTGCCAAGAAGGCTAATGGCATTTTGGGTTGTATAAGTAGGGGCATTTCCAGCAGATCGAGGGATGTGATCATTCCCCTCTATTCGACATTGGTGAGGCCTCATCTGGAGTACTGTGTCCAGTTTTGGGCCCCACACTACAAGAAGGATGTGGATAAATTAGAGAGAGTCCAGCGGAGGGCAACAAAAATGATTAGGGGGCTGGAGCACATGACTTATGAGCAGTGATGAGGTGCCATAATCATAACAACCGGTTCCCTCCTCACCCCAGGAGCGATCATGCCCCCCCGACTCCTGCCCCAACCAACCCCCCGTGTTCCTTGATGGACCCCAGCCCCATCCACCCCCCTTCCCTGTACGCTGAGTACCCTTCACCGCCCCATCCAATCCCTCCTCTCATTCCTGATGGCCCCCCAGGACCCCTGCCCCATCCAACCACCCCTTCTCTCTGTCCCTGACTGCCCCTGGAATCCTTGCCCCTGACTGCCTCCCACCGCCCCATCCAACCTCTGATGCTTTCTGACTGCCCCACCAGGACCCTTGCCCCTATTCAATCCCCCCTGTTCCCTGCCTTCTAACCCCCCAAACCCCAAACTCCCCTACCCTCTCTCCAACACCCCCTCCCTGCCCCCTTACCGCGCTGCCTGGACGTGGCTGGCGGCTACAGTCCGGCTGCTGCTGGAGCCGGGAGTCCGGGGATGCGGGGCCGGGACAGGAGTCACACGGCTGGAGCCGGAGGATGTGGCAGGAGCCCGGTGGCCGGAGCCAGGTGGCTGACCGGGTGGAGCCAGGGAGGGCTGTGGCCAGAGCTGGAGCCGGGCAGCCGGGGCCGCCACCATGCCCAGACCCGCGCTGCCGGAGCCCGGCCCCGTGGCAAAACAGCAGGGGTGGCTGGAGCCACGGGGCCAGGCCGGGCCAGAGCTGGGGGGCCGTGTCCAGAGCCAGGCATCCGGGTAGGTGGGGGCACGGCGGGGCCGACGGGGGGATGCGGCCGGAGCCGGGCGGCTGGGGACATGGGGCCGGGGAGGGTCGGGGACCTGGGGCCGGGGGCACAGCCGAGTGGCTGGGGAGGGTCGGGGCCGGGCGGGGATCCAGGGACGGAGGGGGCGGCGCGGCCGGGTGGCCGGGGAGGGTCGCGCCTGGGAATGTGGGGCCGGGCAGGGTTGGGGACGCGGGCCGGTGGCCAGGAGGGTCGGGAACGCGGGGCCGGGCAGGGTCACGGCCGGGGGTGCCGTGGGGCCGTGGGGGGATGCCACGGCCGGTGGCCGGGGAGGGTTGGGAACGCGGGGACGGGGAGTCGCGGCTGGGGAGGCGGGGACGGGCGGCCAGGGACGGGCCGTGGCTGGAGACCAGCCAGGGCACACGGCACCCCCTAGTTTCCTACCTCAGCGTCGTCTTCCTGGGCTGGGGAAGCCTGCTTGCTTCTCAGCCCTCCCAGGCTTACCGCCCGAACAGCTGATTTGCGGGAAGCAGGGGGGGAGGAGAAGCAAGGAGGAGCATTCATGGCAGGAGGTGGAGGCAGAGCTGAGGTGAGCTGGGGCCGGGCAGCAGGGAGCGCTTGTTAAATTTAAATGCCCTTTTAGAACCAGTTTGTCCCACGGGGAACAACCGGTTCTAAAAGGGCTTCTAAATTTAACAACCAGTTCGCGCGAACCGGCTGCAGCTCACCACTGCTTATGAGGAGAGGCTGAGGGAACTGGGATTGTTTAGTCTGCAGAAGAGAAGAATGAGGGGGGATTTGATAGCTGCTTTCAACTACCTGAAAGGGGGTTCCAAAGAGGATGGATCTAAACTGTTCTCAGTGGTAGAAGATGACAGAACAAGGAGTAATGGTCTCAAGTTGCAGAGGGGGAGGTTTAGGTTGGACATTAGGAAAAACTTTTTCACTAGTAGGGTGGTGAAGAACTGGAATGGGTTACCTAGGGAGGTGGTGGAATCTCCTTCCTTAGAGGTTTTTAAAGTCAGGCTTGACAAAGCCCTGGCTGGGATGATTTAGTTGGGTTTGGTCCTGCTTTGAGCAGGGAGTTGGACTAGATGACCTCCTGAGGTCCCTTCCAACCCTGAGATTCTATGATTCTATGAAAACCAGCCCCAGGACCGACCCTTGGGGCACTCAGCTTGATATTGGCTGCCAGCTCGACATAGAGCCCTTGATCACTAGCTGTTGAGCCCGACGATCTAGCCAGCTTTCTATCTACCTTATACTCCATTCATCCAGCTTATACTTCTTTAACTTGCTGGCAAGAATATTCATAGAATCATAGAATCATAGAATTCAAGATCAGAAGGGACCATTATGATCATCTAGTCTGACCTCCTGCAATATGCAGGCCACATAAGCCGATCCACCCACTCCTTAGCAAGTGACCCCTGCCCCATGCTTCGGAGGAAGGCGAAAAACCTCCAGGGCCATTGCCAATCTTCCCTGGAGGAAAATTCCTTCCCGACCCCAAATATGGCGGTCAGCTGAACCCCGAGCATGCGGGCAAGACTCTCCAGCCAAACCCTCTGGAAAAGGTTATATCATACCAGGCACATAATTGACCTATTGACTAAGCCCGTTATCCTATCATACCATCCCCTCCATAAACTTATCTAGCTTAATCTTAAAGTCATGGAGGTCCTTCGCCCCCACTGTTTCCCTCGGTAGACTGTTCCAGTATTGCACTCCCCTGATGGTTAGAAACCTTCATCTAATTTCAAGCCTGAATTTCCTGACTGACAGTTTATATCCGTTCGTCCTCGTGTCCACATTAGCACTGAGCTGAAATAATTCTTCTCCTTCCCTGGTATTTATCCCTCTGATATATTTAAAGAGTGTAATCATATCTCCTCTTATCCTTCTTTTGGTTAAGGAAAACAAACCGAGCTCCTCAAGTCTCCTTTCATACGAAAGGCCTTCCATTCCTCGGATCATTCTAGTGGCCCTTCTTTGGACCTGTTCTAGTTTGAATTCATCCTTCTTAAACATGGGAGACCAAAACTGCACACAATACTCCAAATGAGGTCTCACCAACGCCTTATATAACGGGACTAGCACCTCCTTATCCCTACTAGAAATACCTCGCCTAATGCAACCCAAGACCGCATTAGCTTGTTAACGGCCACATCACATTGCCTACTCATAGTCATCTTGCGATCAACCAGGACTCCTAGGTCCTTCTCCTCCTCCGTTACTTCCAACTGGTGCGCCCCAGCTTATAACTAAAGTTCTTGTTAGACATCCCTAAATGCATAACCTTACACTTCTCACTATTGAATTTCATCTTGTTACTAATACTCCAGTTTACAAGGTCATCTAAATCTCCCTGGAGAATATCCCGATCCTCTTCCGAATTGACAATACCCCCCAACTTGGTGTCATCCGCAAACTTTATCAGCCCACTCCTACTCTTGGTTCCCAGGTCAGCAATAAATAGATTGAATAAAATCGGACCCAAAACCGAGCCTTGAGGAACTCCACTGGTAACCCTCCAACCGGACAGTTTCCCCTTCAATACTACCCTCTGCAGTCTCCCCTTTAACCAGCTCCTTATCCACCTCTGGATTTTCATTTCGATCCCCATCTTTTCCAATTTAACCAGTAATTCTTCATGCGGTACCGTATCAAACGCCTTACTGAAATCCAGATATATGAGATCCACCGCATTTCCCTTGTCTAAAAAATCTGTTACTCTCTCAAAGAAGGAGATCAAGTTGGTTTGGCACAATCTACCTTTCGTAAATCCATGCTGTAATCTATCCCAGTTGCCATCGGCCTCATGCTCCGAACCACTCTCTCTTTTAAGATTTTTCCATGACTTTGCATACTACAGATGTTAGACTAACAGGCCTATAATTCCCGGGTCACTTTTTCCCTTCTTGAATATAGGAACTACATTAGCTAATCTCCAGTCAGTCGGTACAATCCCGAATTTAGGATTTATTAAAGATTATCGCTAACGGGCTAGCAATATCCCTCGCCAATTCCCTTAATATTCTAGGATGAAGATTATCCGGGCCCCCCGATTTACTTCCGTTAAGCTGTTCAAGTTTGGCTTCTACCTCAGATACCGTAATGTCTACCCCCATATCTTCATTCCCATCGGTCCCTCTATCACTATTCCTTAGCCCTTCATTAGCCTCATTAAAGACCGAGGCAAAGTATTCGTTCAGATATTGTGCCATTCCAAGATTATCCCTAATCTCCACTCCATTTAAAGTTTTAAGCGGTCCCACTTCTTCTTTCTTGGTTTTCTTCCTATTTATATGGCTAAAAACCCGTTTGCTATTGGTTTTAATCCCCTTTGCTAGGTCCATCTCCACTCGTCGCTTTGCCTTTCTCACAGCTTCCCTGCACCCTCTGACCTCAATAAGGTAGGTTTCCTTGCTGATCCCTCCCATTTTCCACTCCTGGTACGCTTTCTGCTTTTTCTTAATGACCCCTCTAAGACGCTTGCTCATCCAGCTCGGTCTAAAACTGCTACCTACGTGCCGTTTCCCCCTTCTCGGGATACATGCCTCTGACAACTCCTGCAACTTCAACTTGAAGTAACCCCAGGCGTCATCTGCCCTTAGATCCCTAAATATGTTAGCCCAGTCCACTTCCCTAACTAGTCGCCTTAATTTAGTAAAATTAGCCCTTTTGAAATCATACACCCTAGTCTCAGATGCACTATTGATTATCCTCCCATTTATTTGGAAACGAATTAGCTCATGATCACTCGAGCCAAGGTTGTCCCCTACAACAATGTCCTCAACAAGGTCCTCGTTACTCACCAAAATCAAATCTAAAACGGCATCCCCTCGTCGGTTCAGCAACCACTTGATGAAGGAATTCATTAGCTATCACGTCTAGGAAAAGCTGAGCCCTATTATTATTACTAGCATTTGTTTCCCAATCTATATCCGGGAAGTTAAAGTCCCCCATGATCAAGCAGTTCCTATTAGTGTTTACCTCCTTAAAAACATTAAAGAGCTCTCTATCCATCTCTAAGCTAGATCCTGGCGGTCTATAGCACACCCCAATCACTATCCTGGATGAGGCTCTGGTAGTTTTCTTCCCCAATGTGACCATTGCCCAAACAGACTCTGTATTGTCCATTGCAGCGCTAGTTATCTCATTACATTTTACCTCATTATTGATATACAGTGCTACTCCCCCACCTTTACCTTTGCATCGGTCTTTCCTAAACAGCACATACCCTTCCATACCTGTACTCCAGTCATGGCTACCGTTCCACCATGTTTCTGTTATTCCTACGATATCCGGTTTCAATTCCCGGACCAGGAGCTCCAGTTCCTCCATTTTGTTACCTAAGCTTCTCGCATTGGTGAACAAACATCCTAATTTTTCCTGTTGGGCTCCTCTCACTCTTTTCACCCAACTCGGTAGGGACACAGTACTTCCAGTATGACTTGTAGATCTAGAATCTGTCCCCCCGCTCTTCCTTACACCTGCCTGCCCCCCTCTGGCTATATCTGTTGTTATCTTGTTGTCCTCACTCCCAATGTGAAAATTTGGCGTGGAGAGCACTAGGACCTCTCCCGACCGTCTCCCCCCAGTGTCTAGTTTAAAGCTCTTTTAATCAGATGAGCCAGCCTCCCTCCTAGAAGTCTACTTCCTTCCCTACTTAGGTGGAGCCCATCCCTTGAGAACAGTTGTCTGTCCCCAAAAGCCTCCCAGTGCCCATACATCCCAAAGCCCTCCTTGTAACACCACTCCCTCAGCCAACTATTAATCATCACGATCCTCTCACCCCTTTGGCGCCCTTCCCTAGGGACAGGTAGAATCCCACTGAAGATCACCTGAGCCTCAATTTCCTTGAGCGTCTTACCCAACCTGGCATAGTCTCCCTTGATCCTCTCTAGCGAGAATCTAGCCGTGTCATTCGTTCCCACATGAAGGATGATCAAAGGGTTCTTACCCGCTCCTCTTAGGATCCTTTTCAATATTGTGGGAGACAGGATCAAAAGCTTTGCTAAAGTCAAGGAATAACAAATCCACTGCTTTCCCCTCATCCACAGACCCAGTTATCTTGTCATAGAAGGCAATTAGGTTAGTCAGGTATGACTTGCCCTTGGTGAATCCATGCTGACTGTTCCTGATCACTTTCCTCTCCTCTAAGTGCTTCAGAATTGATTCCTTGAGGACCTGCTCCATGATTTTTCCAGTGACTGAGGTGAGGCTGACTGGCCTGTAGTTCCCTGGATCCTCCTCCTTCCCTTCCATTATCACCCTTGGATGCAGTACATCTGGCCCCATGGACTTGTGCTCATCCAGTTTTTCTAAGTAGTACCAAACCACTTCTTTCTCCACAGAAGGCTGGTCACCTTCTCCCCATACTACAGCAGTCTGGGAGCTGACCTTGTTTGTGAAGACAGAGGCAAAAAAAGCATTGAGTACATGAGCTTTTTGCACATCATCTATCACTAGGTTGCCTCCATCATTCAGTAAGGGGCCCACACTTTCCTTGACTTTCTTCTTGTTGCTAATATACCCAAAATAACCCGTCTTGTTACTCTTAACACCTCTTGCTAGCTGCAACTCCAAGAGTGATCTGGCCTTCCTGATTTCACTCCTGCATGCCTGAGCAATATTTTGAACAAATGACCAGGGAGGAGTATAAATCTTCCACTTCTTGTAAGCTTCTTTTTTGCATTTAAGATCAGCAAGGATTTCACTGTTAAGCCAAGCTGGTCGCCTGCCATATTTACAATTGTTTCTACACATTGGGATGTTTTTTTCCTGCAACTTCAATAAAGATTCTTTAAAATATAGCCAGCTCTCCTGGACTCCTTTTCCTCCTCATGTTGTTGTTCCAGGGGATCCTGCCCATCAGTTCCCTGAGGGAGTCAAAGTCTGCTTTTCTGAATTCCAGGGTCCATATTCTGCTGCTCTCCTTCCTTCCTTCCTTGTATCAAGATCCTGAACTCAACCATCTCATGGTCACTGATTCCCATCCACTTTTGCTTCCCCTACTAATTCTTCCCTGTTTGTGAGCAGCAGGTCTAGAAGAGCTCTGCCCCTAGTTGGTTCCTCCAGCACTTGCACCAGGAAATTGTCCCCTAAACTTTCCAAAAACTTCCTGGATTGTCTGTGCACTGCTGTATTGCTCTCCCAGAAGATATCAGGGTGATTGAAGTCTCCCATGAGAACCAAGGCTTGCGTTCTAGTAACTTCTGCTAGTTGCCGGAAGAAAGCCTCATCGCCCTGGTCTGGTGGTCTATAGGAGACTCCCACCACGACATCACCCTTGTTGCTCACACTTCTAAACTTAATCCAGAGACTCTTGGGTTTTTTTTTTTGGTTTGGTTTTTTTTTCAGTTTCATTCCGGAGCTCTGAACAGTCGGGGCAGCAGATAGATGACTCAGTCTCCCTGAGAAGGGAGTCCCCAACCACCACCACCCTCCTCTTTCTCTTGGGAGCAGTGGTTGTGGAACCCCCACCTCTAGGACAGGCATCTCATGCCTTCCAATCGGTGGAGTCTCCTTCTGCTCCCTTCCCTTAGATGTATCATCTAGTCCATTCTCCGCATTAGTACCTGTGGAAAGAACATGAAAACGGTTGCTCATCTGTATCTCCATTGCTGATACACGGACGCTCCTCTTTCTTCTTCTGGAGGTCACATCCTGCCACATTTCTTTACCGTCCCTCAGTCCCCTCTGTGCAGTCTAATTAATTGGTAGATGTGCAGGTGAACAAGCCCCTGATGATATGCAAACTAGATACCATTAACTTAGGTTTGAATAGAGACTTGGAATGGCTGAGTCATTTCACAGATTGAATCTTTCCCCATGTTAAGTATCCTCACACCTCTTGTCAACTGTCTGCAATGGCCCATTTTGATTATCACTACAAAAGTTTTTTTTCCCCCTCCTGATTATAGCTCATCTTAATTAAATAGCATCTTAGAGTTGATATGGCTGCTTCCACCTTT
The DNA here is from genome assembly GCF_016161935.1 of Mauremys reevesii. Classification (NCBI taxonomy): domain Eukaryota; kingdom Metazoa; phylum Chordata; order Testudines; family Geoemydidae; genus Mauremys; species Mauremys reevesii. The sequence goes on along the minus strand of NC_052624.1, from coordinate 122,993,718 downwards.
TCATGGTGTGTGTGTGTGTGTGTGTATACCTCCTTACTATATGTTCCATTCTATGCATCTGAAGAAGTGGGCTGTAGCCCACAAAAGCTTATCCTCAAATTTGTTAGTCTCTAAGGTGCCACAAGTACTCCTGTTCTTTTGATTCTTAGAGGCACCCAGGGTGGTGGTTAAATTTCCCCGATTACTGGCTGGATGCTGGAACTGGTTTTGTATTGTGAAGAGGAACCCCTAGATATTTAACCCAGCCCTTGTTACTGCTGACACCACCTGGCAGAAGGATTCATAAACCTGCCTCACCTTCACTTTCCTCCTCTAGGGACAAGTAGCATCCCACTGAAGATCACCTAATCCTCCATTTCTTTAAGCATCTTCCTGAGTCTGGTGTAGTCTTCCTTCATGCATCCCATCAAGAATACAGCTGTATCACCCCCAAAGATAGTGGAGGAGAAGGCATGTACCACCAAGGCTGGGAGGATTGCAGCCACTGCTCCTAGGAGTAAATGTTGCAGTGATTGGTGACTCTCTTCTGAGGGGGATGGAGGCACCTGTCTGTTGGCGAGACATGGCATTCTGGGAGTGTTGGGAGAAATATATATCCAAATTATATTGTGATTCAATGTTATAGGTCATTGAGGCCTGGTATGAATGACACATGCTTGACATGAATGTGTGTGTTGTAAGTTAGCAACTGAAACAAGGTCAAGGACTATTAGAACTCTGTGCAAGAACAATCTTACGTTCCGAGAAAAGTACAGAAAATCATCAGAAAAGGAAATAACACCAGCTGGACTGATATCAAATTGTATAAGAATTGGAGGAAATTGCATGCTTTGGATCATAGTGACCCACCCAAGACTGTCTCTTTGGAATTGTGTGGGTAGAAGGCCTAGTAAACAAAGGCAAAGAATAGATGATGCAACAGAATGAACTATAAATAGGTGCCTATGATTTCTGCAAATTGGAGTCATTTATTGATCCAGAGTCCCATGTGGATATAGTTGTGGTTTTCACTGGCTCCCCGCATCTTATGATCTTATCCTGCTGGAAGGAACTTCAATTGGCCACCGGGACCATTCTGACCTTTGGACTCTGGTATAGTATGTTTGGGCTGTGAATGTGGAGTGAGTAAGGTTTGTTTTGTAATCAATAAAGAGCATTTAGAGTATTATGTATCAACACTGTGTCTGGTATCTGCTTGCTCTCCATCCTGCCGGGAGACCTCTATTGTGGGTTTAACAGGTGGTGGAGAATGCGGAGGGTGGAGAGAGATTAAGGGGTGCCAGATTTTGAGATGGGGGAGTCTTAGGTTGTTGGGGGAGTCCTTATTTAAGACTAAGGGTGACTCCTTATTTGTGAAAGGGAAAAAACAACCATGGGGAAGATACACGTGGTGTTAGTGTAATAATGTTAAAAACACTGTTTAAGAAGAAAAGTAAAGGGGTGGAAGAGGCACCCCAGCAAAGGGCCCTAGTATGGCTGTTGTGGCAAACTGTAAAATAGGCAATTGCACAGACTTCCACCTTAAATGCAGAGTTACAAACATTACAAAATAATTTTAAAACTTGCCAGGAAAATTTGGAACGGGAAGTAAGGCAGGCACAGATAATGCAAACTCAGTTAGAACAAATGTGGAAACAAAATGGGGTATTGGAGAAAAGAATGATGGAATGGGAAAATATTAAAGCAGACAAAGATAAATTAGACTATCAAGTGAGAGGAATGAAACAGTTAATTCTGGATTTGACTAAAGAAAAGGAAGAGGAGATCGCAAGCATTTCTCACAGTTGGTGCCAGGAAAAATATAGCAGCATTGTAAAAGCCAGTGAAAATACAGGAGCTGCAAGTTGAGGCTGTGTGTCAAAAAGAGGGATTTGGATTTGGATTCCAATGATATTTGGTATGGAGAACATCTGCAAGTGGGTCAACAGACCCTAAGGGAACAAGGAATTCAGGTAGATGAACAAAAGGTGAAATTATTAATTAATTTACTAAGGCCAGAGGATTCTCATGCGTTGACGGTGATGTTAGGAGGGCTTATCTATTTAAGGAAACACATCTGGAATTTTGCCACTATAACTAGACACTTGTGGTGGTTACTAAAAAAGAAAGGAGAATGAGAGTGGGGGCCTGAACAAGAAAAAGCTCTCTAATTAAAACAAGCCTTGATGCAAGCTCCAGCATTGAAATTCCCAGAAATAAACAAGCTGTTTGTGATTAAGTTGGCAGCAACCCAATGAAGTCTAGTGGTGATATTTAATGCAGGAAATTGACAGGAAGCTAATACCGTTAGCATATGAGTCTAGAAGATTAATCCGTATGGAGCAACAGTTTGGGATCTGTGAAAGAGAATGTTTAGCTGCTATGTGGGCCATTGAAGCTTTTGCTTTGACTACTGGCACAGCCCCTATTATAATACAAACACCTCACTCTCCCCTGAAATATATTTTATCAGGATAATTGCAGGGGAAAGGAGTATCAAATTCCAGGATGGTCCAATGGACCTTGACGTTAACTAGCAGAGATGTTACTTATGAAAACTGCAAACAAGCAATGATGTTACCATATGCTCTCCTGATGGAAGGAGAGGAGCATGAATGCCCACTTCCAGCAACTGAACTGAAGTTAGTTGAAGAAGCATCCCTGGTAGATGAAGTGTTAAATCTCAGAGAAAAAGAGGTTTGATTTACAGATGGTAGTTCATACCATGAGAACTCTAAGAAATATATGGGATATGCAGCAATACAAATTGATGGGGAAACTGTTTCTGGTTCTGTGAGTATGACTTCAGCTCAAGGAGCAGAGGTTAGAGCTCTTAGTGATCTGCTTAAACAGAAAAATAATGTTGCAGACTGTCTTTATGTCTATATGGATTCAGACTTTGTGGTACAAGGACTGTTATACTGGATTGGGATTTGGAAAAAGAATCACTGGTAAACAGCTGAGGGGAAAAATTTGGTCCAAAAGGAGGATTGGAAATCTATCTATAGTTGGTTGAAGAAATACCCAGGAAAATTAAGAGTAAGACACATTAAAGGTCATCAAAAGCAAGAAGGGAATGAAAAATATTGGAATGATAAAGCAGACACTTTAGCTAAATAAGCAGCAAAGGAACCGTTGGAAGTTATGGTAGTTACTAGAACTCAAGCCATAAAACAGGAGGTTAAAACTGAAGAAGGATGGGGAAACTGGAATATACAAGGTGGCTATGCGGTGAATAAGAAAACAGAAGAGGTAAAGTGGGTACCTGACAAACTTCAAAGAGAAGAGATTATTAACCTGTGTCACTCTATGGCCCACCAAGGGATAGAGAATGCTCTCTTTAAAGTAAAACAAACTGGAATATGACCTAAGGTGCAAATGGACGTAGAAAACTTTGTTTAAAAATTGCATAAAGTATGCAGCAGACAGAAATAGACCAACAAATTGTTGCACCAAATAATTGTGGGGCCATGGAATAGAATAGATAAACTGCCTAAGACCCAAAGGGGGAATCAGTATTTATTAGTAGATTCCTTTTCTGGATGGGTGGAGGCGATTCGAATCAGAAATCATACTGCAGAGACCACTGCCAAAAAGTTGTGGGAAGTAGTGTTTAGTAGATATGGAACTCCAAAAGTAATTGATTCAGATAATGGGTCACATTTTGTAGGAGGAGTAATTAAAAGTTTATTAAAAGCTTTAGGAATAAAGCAACAGCTACATATCCCCTATTATCTTCAATCATCAGGGACAGTAGAAAGAATGAATCAAACTATTAAACAAGCTCTACATAAAGTAGTGCAAGAAACTGGCAAAGATTGGGATGATAAATTGCCAATGGTATTGGCATCAATCCAAAGTGATCGATTGGGTACTGGCTACCAGCCTTCTCAAATTCTCCTTGGAAGGCCTATGAGATTGTGGAGCCTTTTATTGTTCCCAGAAGAAGAGGAGGAGGAGGTATCAGTTACCCAATGGGTAAGGGAGTTACCAATGGAACATAAGAAAATGGAATTTAAACTGACCAACACCATTGAAAAAGCAAGAGACTATGTGGATTCTCGTGTTGCTCAGGACAGTAAATTATGGAAAACTGGAGATTAATGTATTTGAAATTAACATCGAAAAATCATGTCCTGGAGTCTAAATGGATTGGACCATTTTCCATCATGAATAAAATTTCACTGTCTGTAGTGCAGATTAACAACGTGGGAAAGGGAAGGTGGATCCACACATTACAATTAAAGTTATGACCTAAAGATTAAATGTTCCTTTCTTTTTCTTTTAGTTTATTTTACAGAGGGAAAGGAATGCCCAGTTGCACCAGAGATTATCCTGTATGGACCTGGGATTTGGAGTGTGGATATGGTGCTCCAATTTTTGTAATTGGTTTATTGCTTATGCTTGTTTTGCTTTGCATTTTGTGCTTAGTAGAAGAATTGTGGTGTGTGTGTGTGTGTCATATTTTAGGAAGAAAAAAAATACGGGAGCTCAAGCGAAGATAGACAAAGTTAATGTATTAGTATTTAGAATAATATGGCCAGAAGCATCGGACATTATTCCTATGGCTTCAATATTGAGGATCCTCATAATTCAAAAAGGGTGGAAATATGTTTTTTGGCTTTTATGTGTTTTGAATATTTGGGGAAATTTAGGGATACATGGATATACATATGGGAGCACTTCTAGGATGGAGGTATGGATCAAAGGGGATACTACATTTTGACTATTCATGGGACAGAATGGGGAAAACAGGACCAAACAAAACCAGATGTAAAGAAAAACCTTTTGAGGTAAAATCTGAAATATGGTGGGAAGATGGCAAAAATGTGACATGGGAATATCTAAAACCAAAAGATTTGGAAGAGCAATGAAGATATTTGTACATACTAAGGGGGGAAGGTCACCTAAGGTTTAGATTTAGTTATGATGAGAACAAATCTGAATGAGTACTGTGAACCATCTCTTTTGGAGTTTGGGATGTGATGTAGTTACCCTAGATGTGACAAATGAACAAGGATTGGCTAATACTCAGGTGGGATGAAATGAGTTAATGGCTCTTAAATTATGGGAATATGGTGTAGTAGCAAATCTTTCCATAATGATAAGGTTGAGTTGCTTTAGGAAAATTAATGGGGGAAATATTTTCAGGGATATGGTCAGTTTTTTTTAATGTTTATTAATCAGATACCAGTAAACAAGATTGCACCATGAATCATGGCAGACGAGCACCCATATAGGAGGGAGAAGTAATCGAAGCTCCAACTATTGTGGAACAATCTGGTTGGAAAGAGCGCAAGTAAACATAAGTGCACAACATCCGGGGGGTATGCCATATGCCTTGCCTCTATTACAAGCATGGCATCAACAATGGGGAAATAGGACTATACGAAATAAGACGTATTGGGGAATATATTGTCGGTAGTATTGGAGCTGGAGTTTTAAACTCATTTGATATTAAGACGTTACAAGGGAAAATGTCAGCTTTGGGTAAGAATTTGGGGGCTATACAGACATGTGACATAAAATTTTGGTGCATTATCAGAACAAGGAATAAGTGTAGAACTCCAACTGAAACAAGCCCAAGCCTTGAAAAGGTCTATAAATGTAAATCTATTTGGTATGTCTGAAATTGACAATAAAATTCTACTAGCAATACGATGTGTGCATTGTATCCCATAAGTTTGCATCTGTATAGAGAGACAGGTCAATTTGTTAAGTAATGGGAAATGGCCTTCTGAATGGTTCAAAGATCCTCATATATGGAATCAACAAATTACAGGATGGAAGAAATATATAGAGTTTAATTGGAAAAGGCAGAAAGCTGTTACATAACATAGGGAAGCAAAGAAAAGCAGCAATGGCCTGGGTGTTGCCAAAAAATATTAATTGAGAATTATGGCAAATAGAAATAAGTGGGACACACTTGACTCAAGAAGGGAATTATAAATTAGTAGAATTAACAAAACATTGTGAAGAGTGAGGATGAAGCAAATGGGTGTGCCCGCAACTAACTTGGCCCTAGCAGGGGATGTCATCTGAACCATTCAAGCGGACAATATACCATGCAATATTTAGCCTCTAATGGCACAGGAGTGTTTGATATAGGCAATGGGTGTATCTCTGTGGTAACCACTAAAAAAACATGCATTTTGGGGAAGTATGACAGAAAAAGGCTCAACTGAGTCATGTAAATGTAATGTAACAGAGGTCATTATTAATGGAATTATTTATGAGGTCATAGAATCATAGAAGATTAGGGTTGGAAGAGACCTCAGGAGATCTAGTCCAACCTCCTGCTCAAAGCAGGACCAACACCAATTAAATCATCCCAGCCAGCACTTTGTCAAGCCAGGCCTTAAAAACCTCAAAGGATGGAGATTCCACCACCTCCTTAGGTAACCGTTCCAGTGCTTTACCACCCTCCTAGTGAAAGTATTTCCTAATATCCAACCTAGACCTCCCGTGATGCAAGCTGAGACCATTACTTCTTGTTCTGTCATCTGCCACCACTGAGAACAGACTAGCTCCGGCCTTTCTGGAACCTCCCTTCAGGTAGTTGAAAGCAGCTATCAAATCCCCCCCTTACTCTTCTCTTCTGCAGACTAAAAAATCCCGGTTCCCTCAGCCTCTCCTCAAAATCATGTGCTCCAGCCCCCTATTCATTTTTGTTGCCCTCTGCTGGACTTTCTCCAATTTGTCCATATTCTTTCTGTAGTGGGGAGCCCAAAACTGGATGCACTACTCCACATGTGGCCTCACCAGTGCTGAATAGAGGGGGATAATCACTTCCCTCGAACTGCTGACAATGCTCCTACTAATGCAGCCCACTATGCTGTTAGCCTTCTTGGCAACAAGGGCACACTGCTGATTTATATCCAGCTTCTCATCCACTGTAATCCTCATATCCTTTTCTGCAGAACTTCTGCTTAGCTAGTCGGTCCCCAGCCTGTAGCAGTGCATGGGATTCTTCCATCTTAAGTGCAGGACTATGCACTGTCCTTGTTGAACCTTAACGTATTTCTTTTGGCCCAATCCTCCAATTTGTCTAGGTCATTCTGGACCTTATCCCTACCCTCCAGTGCATCTACCTCTCCCCGCAGCTTAGTGTCATCCGTGAACTTGCTGAGGATGCAATCTAACCCATCGTCCAGATCATTAATAAAGATCTTGAACAAAACCGGCCCCAGGACTGACCCCTGGAGCACTCCGCTTGATACTGGCTGCCAACTAGACATCGAGCTGTTGATCACTACCCGTTGAGCCTCACAATCTAGCTAGATTTCTATCGATCTTCTAGTCCATTAATCCAATCCATACTTTTTTAACTTGCTGGCAAGAATACTGTGGGAGACCATATCAAAAGCTTTGCTAAAGTCAAGATATATCACATCCATATCCAGTTTTCAAAGGATTGTCTCCCAGTGTCACAGATCTTCTGAATTTAATGCTACATCCTATTGTGATATTATTTGCATTAATGATTTTGTTAAACTTTATAATACTATATTTATACTGATGAATAAGAAAGTGACAAGAAATTTTGGATCAAGTGATATATAAAGTTGAATTGCTTAAATTATAAAGTGATACAATAATTAATGGCATTAACCATGTATCAAGAGGGGCGACTGTTGGGGTATATATCAGTACACATTGTGATTATATATTATAGGTCCTTGAGGTATGAATGACGTATGCTTGACATGAATGTGTGCGTTGCAAGTTAGCAACTGAAACAAGGTCAAGGACTATTAGAACTCTGTGCAAAAACAATCTTACATTCCAAGAAAATTAGGGCAAATCACCAGAAAAGGAAATAACACCAGCTGGGATGATATAAAATTGTATAAGAATTGGAGGAAATGGCACGCCTCAGATCATAGCGGCCCACCTCGTATTGTCTGTTTGGAATTGTGTCGGTAGAAGGCCTAGTAAAGAACTGATGATGCGACAGAATGAACTATAAATAGGTGCCTATGATTTTTGCAAATCAGAGTAGTTTATTGATCTAGAGTCCCATCCGGATATAGATGTGGTATTTGCCAGCTTCCTGCATCTTATGATCTTATCCTGATGGAAGGAAACTTGACTGGCCATTGGGACCATTCTGACCCAGTCAGTGGCTGACTCCTCCTCTGAGAGAATCCGAGGGGCTGCCTAATCACATTTTCACTGTGAAGCCTCTGGAAGCCATGTAAACTGTTTGAAGAGATTTTTCCTTCTATAACTGTCATAAACAGATAGTTAAGGGTTAAAGTCTCTTTTACCTGTAAAGGGTTAACAAGCTCAGTAACCTGATGAACACCTGACCAGAGGACCAATCAAGGGACAGAATAATTTCAAATCCCTGTGGAGGGAAGGCTTTGTCTGTGTTCTTTGTTTGAGTTGTGTGCTCTCTTTGGATCTAAGAGAGGCCAGACATGTCTCCAAGTTCTCCTGAAGTATTTCCTACTATCCAGTATAGTGAGTATTAGAAAGGTGAATTAGTCTTATAATTTGATTTCTACATTTGCAATTGTGTGTTTGCTGGAGAAATATCTTTATTTCTGTTTGCTGTTACTTTGATTATTCTGAGAAAGGAGGGGGGGGGGAGAGCCTCTCCAGGTTTGTAAGTTAGACCCTGTATTTTTGCATCCTGGTAATACAGAGATAGTGTCCTTTTTTTTTCTTTCTTTAATAAAATCTTTTCTTTTTTAGAACTTGATTGATTTCTTCCCTTGTTTGGATTTTCAGGGGAAGGGGAGGGGGAAAAAGTGAATCCCTCTTTGTTTGATTCAAGGAGTTTGAATCAAGGTATCTCTCCTAAGTACTAGGAGAGGGGAGGAGGGAGATGGATTATTTCCCTTTGTGTTGAGATTCAAGGTGTTTGGATCTGTGTTCCCCAGGGGAAGTTTTTGGGGGAACAGGGAGTGTGTCAGACACTTAAAACTTGACTGGTGGCAGCGAGAACCAGATCTAAACTAGGATTTTAGTTTAGAGGAGTCCATGCAGGTCCCCATCTTGGAACCCAAAAGCTCCAAGTGAGGGAGAAGACCTATGACAATAACAAGGGGTTTCTGTTCTCCTAGACAATCAGCCAGTGAAGCCAGCTTGCAGAATATGGAGGAGCAGTTTAGTGATTGGCTGGAGGATTCACCATGCAGGTGGCAATAGCGGCAGTGCCTGGAGTCACCATGGGCCAGACTCTGCAATCCTGACAACCCAGGCTCACCTCCCACTGATTGCACTTGGAGTTTGGCTTGGGGAAGTAGTGGTACCTGTGTGCATAGACGGAGTACTCAGTTATTTATATAAGGCTAATCCAGAACAAATACAGCTCCATCCAAAGAAGTGAAGAAGGTAAGTGAAAGAGGAAAGCTGGGACACCTGCTAAGGTGCTGCAGTCAAGTGACCACAGCTAGAAAAGAAAAGATTGGGAAACTCTCTAAGGTGGTTGGCAGTACAACTGAGAAAAAGGAGTTTGGCAGCTAGGAGACTAAAATTAAATAGGAAATTATTACTGAGGGGTTTGTCATGTGACCTTAAAAAGTCTCTTCATTATCAAATCAAACTTTAAAATGTAATGGTAGGTCTAGACATGTAATAGGTCACAGTAGGAGCTTGAAATCTCAGATTCAATCTGCAAGTATGTGCTTCTACCATTTGAGCTCAAAGAAACAAATTCCTTTGGTAGCAGTAGTAACCTCTTATGGTCTTTATGAACTATCACAAGAGAGGGATATAACACATGTGGCCAAAATAACAAGGCCTAAGAGTCACCTTGCAGAGTTGCATTTTCATGCTGCCCTTCAGGGGAAGAACATCAGGGTACTATAGACTGGACAGAAGAAGACTAGAGGGAGGGATAGCTCAGTGGTTTGAGCATTGGCCTGCTAAACCCAGGGTTGTGAGTTCAATCCTTGAGGGGGCCACTTAGGGATCTGGAGCAAAAATTGGTCCTGCTAGTGAAGGCAGGGGGCTGGACTTGATGACCTTTCAAGGTCCCTTCCAGTTCTAAGAGATTAGTATATCTCCAATTATTACTATATTGCTTACCATTACTAACTGGATTAACTCCCTCCCTTGAACAGCTGCATAGAAGACAATGAGGGGGCTATGTGCCTTTTGCAAACTTTCCAAGTAACTTATCTTCTGCAACACTCACATGCAGGTCACTCATGCATTCACAGAGTCCATGCTGAATGTCATGCATTCATATAGGGTCTGGGAAGGAGGATGAGATGAGCTGCAGTAGATGTTCCTGTGATGGTAATGAACTATTAGAGAATCCACCACATCCTTAGATAAATTGTTCCATCACCTGAAGTCTTTAATCAAGCTTGGGTGTCTTCCTACAAAGAGATGATCTACCTCAACCAGAAATTGATATTGTTTGATGCAGGAATCACTTGCTGAAATTCTACAGCCCATGTTATACAGGAGGTCTGATCATAATGGTCCCTTCTGGCCCTAAAGTCTGTGCTTAGTAAACAATCTAGTTTAGTGCTTCACACTTGTAGTCAGTGCTGACTTCTTAATGTTTGCTTTTCTACATTGTGGTAGTCTGTAATGGGTCTAGTCAACATATTCCCTCTTATTTTATATTTTATTTTTTACTTCTCTGGATTCATTCAATAATAAAAAGGGCACCTATTCAAGGTTTTGGCATTCCTGTAACAAATTACACAAACAGAAATTTAAATGGCAGCTTACTCCTGAAAGCTAGCAGAACTCAACCCCCTATAAAATCCAAAGTGTAATGAACAAAGTACTTGAAATGCAACTTGAAGAAACAATGCAGCAGCTTACAATCAATGATAAAGTGGAAACACAAATCCATCTGGTTTGCTAATGGTCTCTGAGAGGGATGATCGTGCTTTTTTTTTCTTCTTCTGTGGACTGAGCCTTTTTTCTCCCATAGAATTTCTTCCATGTTGTCCTATCTCAGATTGTACCAAATTTCTTTGTTGAATTGAATGCTCAAGGCTCAGTCCTGAAGAGTGGTGGTGTTACTTTGGGCTAGAGTCACAAAGGGGATGAACAGCTAGGTACCCTGCTCTGGGACTGTGAATTCCACAGCAGTATGAGTTAGGAATCCTGGTTCCCTGTACAATGCACTGGGAGAATTAGGCATCTAAGAAAGGGATTCTCAGAATCCAGCAGGTTTAGCAGGGAGGCACCTAAGATAGCCAGCAGTAAAATGCAGAGGAAAGAGGCAGCATTTAGGGTCACATCAGCAAAGGAATTTAGGTGCTTGATTGACACATCAAAGGGAGGTGCCTCCCTCTGCTCAAGATTATCAGCTGTGAGCCCTTTCCTGGTGTTAGGCACCTAAATTAGGTCAACTCTTTCTAACAAAACAAACATAACAAAAAACAGCCCCACTACATTATAGCCAACAGACCTATAACTAGGGCACTCACCTGGGGTATAAGAGACCTGTTTTCAAACCTGATTTGGAGCAGGCAGCTTGAATGCAGGTCTCCCACACCTCTCAGGAGACTGCCCTGATTACTGAGATATAGGGTAATCTACCACAGAGGGGAAGCCCTCAATCTCTCCTTTTGAAGCTGTTCTACTGTGGATAAATGCTTAAATAGTTATTAGGCCAGCAAAAGCATGAGAGTGATTCTGTCACTTGTTGGGTAGGATACGCCCCTAGGAGGCCCAGCATCAAATCCCCCTGCTACAGTGATTATTCAGTTTATTTAAGGCATCAGGGCATTTAGAGTGAAGCATCGTGTGCATGCCCAGAGGCAGAAACATAGGCACTCAGTGGATTTTCACAATTAAAATTTAGGGTATTACAAGTTTAAGTGGCAATGGAGCAGGGATTTTGTGGATTGCAGTCATGCTTAAAACTGGGACTTAGGCATCTAAACATCTTTGAAGATCTGGGCCTAACTGATTTACCCAAGGTTGAACAGCAAGTTAATGGCAGATCTTTGACTATAAGCCAGGATTCATGACTCTGTCTCTTATTCTCCCCACCAGAATCATAGAATCAGAGAATATCAGGATTGGAAGGGACCTCATCTAGTCCAAACCCCTGCTCAAAGCAGGACCTATTGCCCAACTAAATCATCCCAGCCAGGGCTTTGTCAAGCCTGACCTTAAAAACCTCTAAGGAAGGAGATTCCACCACCTCCCTAGGTAACCCAGTCCAGTGCTTCACCACCCTCCCAGTGAAAAAGTTTTTCCTAATATCCAACCTAAACCCCCCCCACTGCAACTTGAGACCATTACTCCTTGTTCTGTCATCTGCTACCACTGAGAACAGTCTAAATCCATCCTCTTTAGAACCCCCTTTCAGGTAGTTGAAAGCAGCTATCACATCCCCCCTCATTCTTCTCTTCTGCAGACTAAACAATCCCAGTTCCCTCAGCCTCTCCTCAGAAGTCATGTGCTCCAGCCCCCTAATCATTTTTGTTGCCTTCTGCTTGATTCTTTCCAATTTTTCCACATCCTTCTTGTAGTGTGGGGCCTAAAACTGGACACAGTACTCCAAATGAGACCTCACCAACGTCGAATAGAGGAGAATGATCATTTCCCTCGATCTGCTGGCAATGCCCCTACTTATACAGCCCAAAATGCCATTAGCCTTCTTGGCAAGAAGGGCACACTGTCAACTCATATCCAGCTTCTCATCCACCGTAACCCCTAGGTCCTTGTCTGCAGAGCTGCTTCCTAGCCATTCGGTCCCTAGTCTGTAGCAGTGCATGGAATTCTTCCGTCTTAAGTGCACTTGTCCTCGTTGAACCTCATCAGGCAACCCTGTGTCTCCCAGAAACTCAGCATTGTATAGCCCTCACTGTAATAGCTGTACTACAGCTTTAGGATAAACATTTTTTCAGTTAAACAATGATTAGTAAGGGCCTGATCCTGCATGTGTTGAAGTCAATGACAAAACTTTCATTATCAGTAATGCTGCAGCATCTGACCTTAAACCCCAGGATTTGGGATTAACAAATGCCTGAAGTATGAATACTTCAATCAAATCACCTTTTTCTATTTTTACGTAGACATTAGTAAATCAGAGATTATGCTCAAAGTAAAGAGTGCCAGATTAAAAATAAGATACAGGAAGTATATATCAAAGATGTGATTTATAATTCAGAGGCACATCTATAAATCACTTGAACATCTTTTAAATGAACAGAATAACACACAAAGTGGCATGACTTCTAAATCACCCTCATATTTCATAAACCCAGTAGGTGGGATATAAATCTGGTATTTGACAGGATTTGTCAACAAATCAAACTATAAATAGTATATTTTGACAAGCGTCTTCCTCAGTTATAACCATGGTAAAAGGAAAGTGAGCAAAGGGAAAGGACAGCAGCATTTTTTGTATTTGCTCCATAGCTCAGGTTGAAAGAAGAATTCTTTCTGCTACACAGAGGAACTAGTAGTTTCTGCCAACCAAATAAACTTTACAGGTAGTGCTAATACATAATGAATTAACATAACCACAGCTAATTGAATAATATGAACTAATGCTAGGGTGAACTAAGCAATAAGGGTCAGATCCTGCATTCCTTGGGAGTGTAGGGTACCCAAGGAATGCAATGCTGGTCCCCAAGACATAACTGGGTGTGTTGTGCTTACATATTGTCAGGCTTGGTACAGGTTTATTAGTAGGGCCCTACGAAATTCATGGCCTTGAAAAAGGGACCATGAAATCTGATCTCTCCCCCGTGAAATCTGATCTTTTGTGTACTTTTACCCTTTACTATATAGATTTTACGGGGGGAGATCAGTGTTTCTCAAACTGGGATTCCTGACCCAAAAGAAAGCTGCAGGGGAGTCACAAAGTTATTGTAGGGGGTCATGGTATTGTCACTCTTACTTCTGTGCTGTCTTCAGAGCTCGGTGGCCAGAGAGCGGTGGTTGCTAGGCAGGTGCCCAGTTCTGAAGGCATCACCCCACTAGCCACAGCACAGAAGTAAGAGTGGCAATACCATACTATGCCACCGTTAGTTCTGTGCTGCTGCCTTAAGAGCTGAGCGGCTGGAGCATGGCGGCTGCTGTGCTGAGGGCCCAGCTCTAAAAGCAGCAGCAAGAAATAAGAGTGGCAATACCATACCATGCCATCCTTCTGTGCTGCTGCTGGCGGTGGCACTGCCTTCAGAGCCGGGCTTTCAGCCAGCAGCCACCACTCTCCAGCCACCCAGCTCTGAAGGCAGCACCACTGTCAGCAGCAGCGTAGAAGCAAGGGTGGCAATACTATGACCTCCCTATAATAACCTTGCGACCACCCCACACAGCCTCATTTTGGGCCAGGACCCCTACAGTTACAACACTGTAAAATTTGAGATTTAAATATCTGAAATAATGAAATTTATGATTTTTTAAATCCTATGACTATGAAATAGACCAAAATAGACTGAATTTGGTAGGCCCTATTTATTAGGCATGAGGCTTACTGAAATCACCCAAGAAATGGTGATATTTCAGCACAACACACTCTGGAGTTATAAAATGAGCCAACGGTATGTCAATATTATCAGGAAATCATAAAAAGAAAAAAATATGTTCAATATTTTTATTTTTACAATGATTAATGTTTTTCAAAAGATGTAGCTGAAAAATCAGGCCTCTTATCAAATGTAAATTCCTACCAGGAACCATTTGGAGCCACCACACTGGAAAACTGAAGCTCTTTTTAAAAAAACCACCCTGTTACCTTGTAGAAGTGGTGGCTATTGGTCAGTTATGATTTGGGATTTCCTAATGCTGTATGGAACTCTATCCTTGAGTTTAAGGTCTTGGAAAGGAACTTGGACATTACTTTAAATATCCTCAGGGTCCAGTCCCACTGACCCTTAATCATGAGTATTTCTTACTCACAGAGTAGTTCTATTGATCTTAGTGGGACTATTTCTGAAACTATTCCTGAAATCCAACATTCATTGGAGTAAATGGAAAGACTCAAATTGAGTTAAATAGATTTTTACCCTTAGTACAATGTTTTTAGAAGTAGAATCTAATTTTGATGCTTCAATTTTTGAGTGCCCAACTAGTCTGCCTGTGCCTCAGTTTCTTCATCTGTAAAACAGGAATTATAACACTTACCTTTGTAAGGAAAGCACTTTGAGATTCTCAGATAAACAATTATATCAAGTATTATTATACATTTATTATAATGTATTTCCTGTCAATCTTTTCTCTATCCTTTTCCATCCGGACACTGGATTAAGTCTCTTATTACCTTATTCCCAAATTATTACACAGTAATATTCTTCTTATATTTTTAAGAATCTCATGAAGCAACATTATACAGAGGCATTGTAGCACCAATTTAATGTGTATGCCTTTTTATCACCTAAAGTGATTATAATACTTGGCACTTATGTAATGTTTTTAATCCTCAAAGCACTTTATGAGTGCTAATTAATTCTCACAATACCACTGTGAGGTCGGTGAGCAAATATTACTATTCTTGTTTTTTTCAAAAGGGAAAACTAACGCACGAGTGGCTTTTCCAGGGCCACAGAACAGGAGTGTGATGTGCAGGACAGACTAGATGACCACGATAGTGCCTTCTGGCCTGAAAGTCTGAGACTCACAGTCAGTAGCAGGACTGTAAATTAAGAGTTCCTGTTTCTTAATCCTGTGCTGAAATGACTAGACCTCCATTGCTTTATTCTATATAAATTATGCAAATCAAAAGATTTTTTAAAAAGGACCAAGAAAAATCTGGGTACATACAAAGGGAACAAGCAGCAAAGAATCCTGTGGCACCTTATAGACTAACAGACGTTTTGAAGCATGAGCTTTCGTGGGTGAATACCCACTTCATCGGATGCAAATAGTGGAAATTTCCAGGGGCAGGTATATATATGCAAGCAAGAAGCAAGCAAGGGAACAAGGTGGCTTGCTATGAGGGAATGAAAGGGATCACCTGACAAAAAAACATCATAGTGAGAATGTTGTTTCCAAGGGTATATCTACATGGGAACTGCAAGATGTAACTTCCATCTTGAGGCGACATACCTGTGCTAACTCTGATAGAGTTAACTTGCTAGAAATAGAAATGCTGAAGCGAGCTGCGTGAGTATGTCCCTTAGAGCTGGAAGTTACACTTTCCAGCTCTAATGTAGACGTACCTTAAAGTTGTTCTGGCCCTTGCACAGTTGTTTAGTGGAGAGGATGCAAGGTTCCTTCACCACCCAGAAAGGTCATGAACAATTGCATTCCCTGTTGTGCTTTGGGGGTTGTTGCTACCTAACATCTACAAAGCTGCAAGTCATCTAAAAGGAAGTAGGCTGGAGATGGGTCTGTTGGCTCCTAAGGTGCAACAGAGGCATAGCTATGGGTGGGCCTGGGTGGTTCGTGGCCCACTTAGCCTCCAGGCCCACTTCCCAGCCCCAGTTCTGCTCTGGCCCCAGTGTTAGCCCTGCCCAGACCTGGAGGATGCTGCACACCAGGTGCACACATCCCTGGCCCGATCAGAGGGGGAGGGACAGCAGCCCCTGGGGGCCCCTGGCCAGAGCATCCGTTGCCCCCTGCAAGGCTGATTGGACTGGAGGAAGTGGACCCCCAAATCCTTTCTGCTGCTCCACCCCCCATCATTGCCTGCTCACCTGAAATCAGGGCCCACCCAAATGTCCTCTGACACCACTGACCTCCAGGAGCCACTCCTGCAGTGATGTAGCTCCCCACCACTCACATCCCAGAACTCTGTATAAATTGCAGAATCTTTCCTTTTATTTTCTATTTACTGAAAGAAAAATACCAGTAAGGATTGCATAATTGCAACAATGTATATGTAGATTGATGAGTAGTAGAGTACAATAACACTCGTAATGTAAAGATAACATATGTTCTTCTTCGAGTGCTGTCCCTGTGGGTGCTCCACTCTAGGTGACGGTGCGTCCCGGCGCCATTGATCGGAGATTTTCGGTAGCAGTGCCTGGTTGGGGCGCACGCACCCAGATGGTATCTCCCGTCTAGTTGGAATCTTCCTGAGTGCGTGCGCCCCACACCCTCCTCAGTTCCTTCTCAACCGTCCTCGGCCGAAGACGGATCTCGGGGCAGTGCTGCCTTCTCTTCCCTGGTATCTATAGGAAATAGTAACAAAGAACATAGAAATAATTATTATTTACAACCCAGTTGTTTCCCTTCCTTTACTGTAGTTACATAGTTAGTTACTTAGTTTAAAAAAAAAAAATCCTTCAGGCTTGTCTCCCGTTGAGACACTTTCCTCGCCCATCTCAAATTCATAATGCCAGGAGCTTCAGGATTCAAAAGATGCATCTCCTGCCAGGACTCCATGCCATGGACAGACGGGCACTCATACTGTGTGAGGTGCCTCGGGAACACCCACGTCCATGTGAAGTGCCTCCATTGCGCGAGCCTCGTTAAGAGCTCGCCGCGACAGGGACCTGCGGCTCAAAATGCTGATGAGGGAAAAATCCTTACAGCCGCTTTTGGAGACGGGAAAGGTTAAACCCGCTCCGACATGCTCCCCAGCCAGATCGGAACCGGCGGGGAGCGTTGCTTCACCCTCCCTGGAGCGGAGGCAAGAAGCAGAACAGTCTCACAGGAGAGACTTTAACAAGGGTAGGGGGTCTCCCACGAGATCCTTACCCTCTGTGCTGACAGCACCAAAGGCAGGTGCCTCAGCTTTTCCAATGCCTCAGCCGTGGCTCGGACAGAGCGCAGAGGCAGGGACCCGACCTCCTGTGTCAGGAAGGTCCTTGTGGCTCCGGTCCCCTCGGCACCGCAAACGGGCGCGGCGCCAGTAGCGCGCTGCTCCCAGGCACCGCAAACGGCCACGGCACCGGCGGCGCGCCGCTCCTCAGCAACGCAAATGGCCACGGCGCCGGCTGCGCGCCTCTCCCGTGCACCGCGAGCGGCCGCGGCGCCGGCTGCGCGCGCCTCCCGTGTGCCGCGAGCGGCCGCGGCGCCGGCTGCGTGCGCCTCCCGGGTACCGCGAGCGGCCCCGGCGCTGGCTGCGCGCGCCTCCCGGGTACCGCGAGCGGCCGCGGTGCCGGCTGCGCACGCCTCCCGGGTACCGTGAGCGGCCGCGGCGCCGGCTGCGCACGCCTCCCGTGTACCGTGAGCGGCCGCGGTGCCGGCTGCGCGCGCCTCCTGGGCACTACAAACGGCCACGGTGCCGGCGGCACGCCGCTCAGCAACGCAAACGGCCACGGCACCGGCTGTGCGCCTCTCCTGTGCACCGTGAGCGGCCGCAGCGCTGGCTGCGCGCACCTCCTGTGCACCACACGCGGCCGCGGTGCCAGCTGCGCGCACCTCCTGGGCACCGTGCACGGCCATGGTGCCGGCTGCGCGCCTCTCCTGGGCACCGCAAATGGCCGTGGTGCCAGCAGCGCAATCCTCCCCTGCAGGGAGAAGAATGTTGGCACGGAGCCTATCTCCCACCCGGACACCAGTAGCAGACCCCCTGCAGGACACCTCCAAGCAGTCTGCAGCACTATTGTCACTTTCACTCTCCTGCTAAGGAGCTAGAGCAGAGAGCAGGCTCAACTCAGCCCAGGGAGCAGGAGCAACAATTTCTCACTTAATGTGAGCTTTCAGTGCCACCTGAGCCTCACTCTCCGCTCCTAGATACATAGGGCTAATATATATATATTTTTGAACTGCCGTTCTCTCCAAGTGAACTGGTTTTCACTGACCATGAACTTGATTTACAGCAGCAAGTGGAGTTCTCCACTCCTGCTTCTCCTCCACAGGCACCTCTGCCACCTCAGGTCACAGTTCAAGAACACCAGCCTCAGTTTTCCCCATTTTGCCCCCCCCAGGGGCGACACTTGGGTTCTCCTATGTTATGCCTTGGCCTCAGTGGTACCCTTGGCAACATCCTCCTACCAATTATCCTCCTTCTGTGCCTCAGTCTCCTGCTCTGTCCACTTCTAAGTAGCCTGAGCCGCCTCCTGAGTATGCAAGTTACGCGACTCCTATCTCTCCATTAGCCCTGGACAGAGCCCTCCTCCCTCCGTCTCCACGGGCCATGGACAACTGTAAACAATTTCAAGAACTTTTCAGGAGGGTGGCACTCAATCAAGATATTCCCTTTCAAGAGGTTCAGGAGACGCAACACAGACTCCTCAGAATCCTTCAACAGTCTGCACCCTCAGAAATCGCGCTCCCTATAAACGAAGCACTCCTGGAGCCGTCTGACACTTTCTGGCAAACCCCACCGTCTTTAGTACCAACTTGCAAAAAGGCCGAATATAAATACTAGGTCTCTGCTAAAGACGCTGACTTCCTATTTCTCATCCACCACCCAACTCCTGGGTCATGGATGCAATTGCACAGAGGACGAAACAGTCGTAATATCAACCCACCCCGCAAGACAAGGACCTTAGATGCCTTGATGTCTTGGGCTGCAAGTTTTATACGTCCTCCACACTACAATTCAGAATTGCAAACTTCTGCACGCCTCTTCAGTTACGACTTTGGTATTTACAATAAACTTTTGAACTTGCCTCCTACATTCCAGAGGATAGGAGAGCAGACTTCAAATCAATCCTGACTGAGAACCAACTGATTTCTAGAATGGCACTACAGGCATTTCTAGACATGGCAGACACAGCAGCCTGTGGAACTGCTGTGGTTTTGCGCAAATCCTCATGCCTCTCTGCATCTGGCATCCCCAAAGAACTGCAGACCAAAGTGGAGGATCTCCCTTTTGATAAGGACAAACTTTCTCCTACCCTCCCCCGTCCCTCCTCACGGACCCTTCTCACGACCACTTACTTCACACAGAAGTGGCGCATCTTCTACAACTAGGTGCAGAGGACCTTTGCCACCGCAAAATCAAGGGACAGGTTTCTACTACTGTTACTTTCTAACTCAGAAAAAGACTGGAGGATGGAGGCCTATACTAGATCTACACCGACTGAACAAATTCATGAGGATACAAAGATTCAAAATGGTCACACTGGGCACAAGAATACCTACACTGGATCAAGAGGACTGGTTCACAGCTCTCGACCTACAGGATGTTTAATTTCATATATCAATCCATTCAGTTCACAGACGCTTTCTACGATTCACAATCGGTCACGACCATTTTCAATACAGAGTTCTTCCTTTCGGACCCGCCACAGCACCGAGAGTTTTTTCCAAAACTCTAGCCGTGGACGGGGCTCATCTCCGCAAACACGGGGTCACGCTGTTCCCCTATCTGGACCATTGCCTCATCAAGGGCAACTCCTATGGCGAGACACTTCAAGCTACCTGTTTCGCCATCTCCCTCTTTCACAGCCTAGGCCTCCAAATAAACATCCAAAAATCCACCCTGACACCTAAACAATAGATCGAGTTCATCGGAGCTCATCTCGACTCAATCCAGAGCAGGGCCTCTCTCCCATATCACAGATTTCTCGCTATCACGCAGCTCAAACGCACGCTCTTTATTCGTCCCAGGACACAGGCAAAACTCTGCCTACAGCTTCTTGGTCACATGACAGCCACCACCTTCGTGGTTCACCACGCCAGGCTACACATGAGATGTCTCCAGGCCTGGCTCAATTCCAATTCCAAACCCAACAGACACACCTGACGGATGCTGCTAACTCCTCCTCCCAATGTTATAGCTTCCCAACATTGATAAACAAGTCCAGAAAACCTCTGCACAGGGGTTTCCTTCCAGCAATGTTCCCCAACGCTCATGCTTACCCACCCCGGATGCTTCCCTGATTGATTGGGGAGCGCATCTAGGGGAACACAGGGCACAAGCCCGATAGTCCGCATCAGAGATGCACCTACACATAAAGCTCTTAGAACTCAGAGCAGTGAGGCGAGCATACCTTCACTTTCTTCCTCTCATAAAGAACAAATCTCTTCGGGCATTAAGAGACAACATAGCATGCATGTACTACATATACAGACAAGGGGGAGCCTGATCACATTCCCTTTGCAGGGAAGCCATTAAACTATGGATCTGGTGCATACGACATCGAATACAGATCATCGCTTCCTACCTACCAGACTGCCACAACACTACTGCCGACGCACTCAGCAGGCACTTCTTGACACAACGTGAATGGGAACTGTCCCTCGCAGTACTCCAACAGCTCTTCTCCCTCTGAGGCACCCTGTCAATAGATCTCTTTGCCACAACCCAGAATCGAAAATGTTCCGTTTTGCTCCAGAGTGAGACTCGAGACTGCATCCCTAGGAGATGCATTCCTCATACCATGAAACAACTCCCTCCTGTATGCCTTCCACCAATCCCTCTGTTACACAGGGTTCTTTGGAATATTGCGGACGACAAGACCCAGGTCATCCTTATTGCCCCAGCTTGACCAAGACAGATGTGGTATCCCTACCTACTCCGCATGTCCTCCCGTCTTCCACGGGCTCTCCCCAACAGGCCAGAACACATTTCCCAGGACAACGGACGGGTCCTTCACCCCCAGCTCCAAAAGCTCCACCTCACAGCCTGGTTCCTTCATGGTTCCAAACCCATGAACTAGCCTGTTCCGAGCAAGTCCAATATGTCCTCCTACACAGCAGGAGAGACTCTAGTCGTAAACCTACCTGCAGAAGGGGAAGCGTTTCGCCCTCTGGTGCTCACGTAATCACTTAGCACCCAATAACGTGACCCTCCCTAACATTCTAGACTACCTCCTGAATCTAAAACAGGACAGACTTTCGCTCAGCTCCATCAAAGCGCACCTGGCGGCGCTTACCACCTTCCATGACCTATTAGACAGTTATTCATTCTTTACCCACACCACCATAAAACGCTTTCTAACGGGTCTGAAAAATCTCTACCCTGAAATTTACCCAACAGCGGCTGCATGGAATCTTAACCTCGTTCTTCATGCTCTCATGAAACCTTCATTTGAGGCCTTGGCTACCTCTCATTTCCATACGTCCATGAAGGTACATTTCTTAGTTGCCATAACATCAGCAGGGAGAGTTGGTTAAATGAGCGCCCTGATGGCCCACCCTCCCTACACAATCTTCTCCACAGACAAAGTCACTTTGAGACCACATCCTAAATTTCTTCCTAACATGGTATTGACCTTCTACCTCAACCTACCTATATACTTACCTACTTTCTATCCCAAACCTCACAAGAGTCCACAAGAGGCAACCCTGCATACTCTCAACCTCAGGCAAGCAATCGCCTTTTATTTAGACAGGACTAAACCATTTCATAAGTTGCCATGACTCTTTGTTTCCATTACAGAAAGATTGAAAGGTACCGCTATCTCTAAACAACGTCTATCCAAGTGGATCTCTGACTGCATCAGATCCTGTTACCGTGCAAAGAATCTTCAACCGCCCGACAACATTAGCACTCATTCCACTAGAGCCATGTCGGCATCCATTGTCGTCTTACACAATATTCCCATTCCTGATACCTACATGGTCATCTGAACACATGTTTGCAAAACACTATGCTCTAATGCAAGACACCACGGCAGACACAATAGTAGGTCATACAGAACTATCTTCAGTACTCCCTGCCTTATCTCCAAAGTCCCACCGACCATAGTGGGTACTGCTACACATTCACCTAGAGTGGAGCACCCACAGGGACAGCACTCGAAGAAGAAGAGAAAGTTACTCACCTTGCAGTAACTGAGGTTCTTCGAGATGTGTGTCCCTGTGGGTGCTCCACTCCCCGCCCTCCTCCCCTCTACTTTGGAGCACGGTAGAGAAGGAACTGAGGAGGGTGTGGGGCGCACGCACTCAGGAAGATTCCAACTAGACGGGAGATACCATCTGGGTGCGTGCGCCCCAACCAGGCACTGCTACCGAAAATCTCCGATCAACGGCGCCGGGACGCACCGTCACCTAGAGTGGAGCACCCACAGGGACACACATCTCGAAGAACCTCAGTTACTGCAAGGTGAGTAACTTTCTCTTCTCTGGCTTATTATTCCACATTTATTATACATAGTCTAAATCTGTTTTTTTATATATTCAGGACATTTCTTATGGACCTATTGACTTACATAGTGTGAATAAAGCTTGGTTACAGGTCAAGAGTTTGCTTTTCTGACATTATGGTGCCACTCCAGTGAATGTTATTGTTTAGTATCATTTAGCACTTTGAATTGTCAATGTCCTGGAAGTGATAACCTGCTTCCTTTTTCTTGCAACATGTCATTCATTAGCATTCCAACCATATTACATACTCCTCTTGACTGAGAGAGAAAGTTAGGGCAGTAGTTTCCTATTACATTAAACGAGGTAATTTATTTCAAGTTCAGTGGTAACAGTTAACGGTGATGAAAATTCATTTGGATAAAGGACATTAAAAAAGTCTTTGAGCTGATTAAATTTAGTAATAAAATTATCTCTTTAAATATATCACTTTGCAGTTAATACAAATGAAATCAACAGAATGATTAATTACTTTAGTTTCTCAGTGGAAAAATCAGTCTATCACTGCTTATATCCAGGGATTCCTAGCAGGCCTCAGGCCAACTCCTGCTTGCTTAACTCACATGAGTAATCTCATTGATTTCTAAGCAGCCACTCAAATGAGTATGGTGAGCAGGATTTATGAAGTACTGCACTGAAAATACAATGAAAAATTCATCCAGTGTGCATTTGGTTTATGACTACTGTTTTTACTTGAAAAAATATTTTCATAGAAATGATAGAAGTTAAACATGAAAAAGATCCATTATTGACCTGCCAACACAGGATTGTTCCACAAAGCAATTTTTCTAGACCTTTTTCCAGTCTAATTTTAAAAGTCCCAAGAGATAGTGGACAGCTAATTGGACATGAGTTTCCAATGTGCTGTGGCTGCAAGAAAAGGTCAATGTGATTTTGGGCTATATAAACAAAGACATCCTGTCATCACATAATGCAGCAGGAAGCTAATAATCTTTTTCTATATAGATCTATGGTGCATACAATGCACTTGGAATATTTTGTTCAGTTATGGAGCATCATATTATCACAAAGCTATTGACAGGTCATGAAAGCTCAGGGCATCTTCACTTGTCACTAGAGTGCCATTCCACCCTTTCTGTCTTCCTTGGAGAAAAGAGCCAGAATTTGACCATAGGAGTATTATAGTATAATATACAATTAAATTATGGTAATAAGTATAGTAGGAAGAAAGTCCTTGTCTCAGAGGCCTGGTATGAGGCAGAACCTGTTCACAGAATCTGGCAAGAACAGGGCTGATATTGCAGAAATACACATTCCTAAGAAGTACTAAGCACAGAGTACTCACGGAAACACATCCCAATGTCAAGTGGTACCAGAGCATCCCGATATCAAGGATGATACAAAAAACATTCCCCAAGAATAACAGAAACACACTGACCCCTCGTAAAAAATAAGGTCAGTATGACAATACGTAATAGAGATGTTTTGATCGAACCAACATGTACAAGGTGATGGGGGCTAACTATCTACATCAGGGGGCAATAATTGACTATGTCAGAGGGGCAGTACTAACTTGTTTGTATCAGGGTATAAAGATGTATCTCAGAGGGAATATCTTTGACTGGCCTTGGGAACAATGGAAAGTCCTGCCATTCACTGAGCTGGTCCAGTGTTACAGGTATACATATATTAGTTGTCCAGTGAGTCCGTGGAATACTAATACCATACTTCATTGACAATAAAACGGGCTGCTCGCCTTTGTCCCTTAATGGATCTTGTGGTCAGTAGGTGGTTCACTTGAGGTCTGCTGTGCCAGCTGTCTGCACAGGGCTGGGGCAGCACAGATTGGGAACACACACATGAAGCCAAACATCTATCAACATCTAACCACACTCACTACTGGTGCAAAAATAACCTAATTTTGAGGGAGAATTTTTATGAATATACAAAACCAAAATATGTAAATGATTACCTGTATAGCTGTAATTGTCCATAATTTCTGGGGAGCCTAAACCAGCTAAACAAAAGCAGAGGAAAATGTCATATTTGGGCAGTCTCGTGGTGCTTTTACACATGCTTGCCGTTTTTACATTGTTTTCTTTACATTTGTCTCTCGATGTGGATTCCCCCACCATGTCCACCCCATGCATCTATTTGGTTGAGAGGAAGATAGGTATCAGAGAGCAGGGTCTCTTCCCTCAGTCACCTGAATGTAACTAAATGCATATTGTATTCTGAGGAAATTGGTTTTAATCTCCCAGAGGCTTCTCAGGAGTGAGTGAGGACCTAAAATTCACAACTAAGGTGTCCTTCTAATTTTTCCATTTTCATTGTTATGAGCAATTGTTCTTCAACCTCCCCCCACCCCACAATTTAAATTCCATTTCCAATCCTTTAGATCCAGACAGCTAAGGTTTTCTTCTAGGCTGTGATGCCCCATTAAGGATGGCTACTGGAGGCCTAATTATTGTACACAGTCCTAAATTTTGGCTTTATACCTGCTCCATCTGGAGTTATTGTCAGATATTTGTTGCATTCAACTCAAATTTGAAAGTTCAGTTTAACTTCTGAGAGGACTCAGATTTAAATTTTTAGAGGATAATATAGAACTGAAGTCTAAACTCTCAGAGCCCAATTTTTCATTGACCTGCATCTCATGTAGTCATTTACACCAGTGCAAAGTGGGTGAAAAACTGGATCATTTTGATTTGCCAAAAGAATATGACAAATGTTTAAATTTCTATCTTAACAGCTAACAAAGAGTTCCATGGTAATGTTAGGAATAGTATTATATCATCTGCACATAGTGCAAGAGCCTGTGGCATATTCTTCATAGCCTTTATTTTTAAGTTGTCACTAATCTTTTGAGAAAACATTGCCAGAACAAATTACTATGGAAATAAAGGGCAACTTTGCCTTGAGATTTTCAAAGCAGTCCAGAGGGATCTAGGCACATATTGTATGGAATCTACAAATTTTTAATTTACCTTTTTTTGGCTGTGAATTACATGCTTATTTGTAGTCAATGGTTGAGATTTCCGAGAATGTAATTCTCAGCCAACCCCCTGCCCACCCCCATAAAGTTAATGTACAGATTCATAGATTCTAAGGCCAGAAGGAAGCATTGTGATCATCTAGTATGATCTCCTGTATAACACAGGCCAATGAACTTCCCCAGAATAATTTCATTTTTAGGCAGAGCATATCTTTTAGAAAAACATCCAGTCTTGTTTAAAAAGTTGCCAGTGATGGCAAATACACCACAATCTTTGAGATGTAAACAGAGTCAGGATGAGCTCTACCCTGACATCTGGTGGTAAAGTATGGGGAGTGTGGAAAGGAATTTCAGGTATTTGCATTGGCATTTCAGGTATTTGCATTGGCACATCCACCCCACCTAGCATAGCCCACGGCAGCCTGGGATGGTTATTTTGACAGCTCTGGGACCCCCAATTTCTTTGTTATTGGGGCAGGAGGAATAAAGTGTTGTCACCCTGATTATGTGAATGAGGAACTATGAGACTGCTTTATGACAGAGAGTCTTACCATTAATTAAGTAGCACTTGCTAGACAAGGGACTTGGGTGCCAAAACCCAGTGAAGGGAGAGAGGTTGGGGACTGGTGTGTGTACCTGATGGTATGGGCCCCTTTTGAAGGCCTGGATAACCAATTGCACTTCCTCCTCTCTCCACTGTTGAAGAGCAGAGCTAATTTTGAATTCTTTAGGAGTCCATCTAGAGGCTGCTGACCTGAATTCACGTTGAGCCAATGGTGCACCAGCGCTGGGGCTCCCCTACTACAAGCTGAAATCACTAAAAGAGCTCAGCTTACTGAGCTGAGATCACTGAGTGCTGTGTTAACTAGTGGGGGGAGCCTGAAGATCTATCGCTAAGCGGCTGACAGAGCGGAGCAATTTGAAGCATGTTGGAGCAGCCCATGGAACAGTGAGCGGAGTGGAGCGGCTCCCGGGTCGGCTGGAGGAGCGGTGCAGCTGGTGGAGTGGAGCCAGTCGTGGTGAAGGCTGCAGCAGAACTCCATGGAGAGGCGGAGCAGTTGGCCCTGGCCCACGTAAGGTGCCCCTTAACACCCTGTGTGCGCGCCCCCCCATTTCCACCCAGGCTGGGGGGGTAAAACTCTGCAGATAAACTTTTGAACTCTGGGGTGAAACTGACCAGAGACAGAGACTTTTGGGTTGTTGGACTTTGGGGTGATTGGACTTAAGACCCTAAGGGGGAAAATACATTGCCAAACGTACTTGGAGGTGGATTGTTTTTTTTTTGCTTATAGTTTGTGTTATAATCTGGTTTGTGCTGTTTCTCCAACGGTGATGCCGCATTGTTTCCTTCCTTTATTAAAAGGATTTTGCTACACTCGGACTCCATGCTTGCGAGTGGGGAAGTATTGCCTCCTAGAGGCGCCCGGGAGGGTGGTATGTAATTGTCCCAGGTTACTGGGTGGGGGCTCGAGCCGGTTTTGCATTGTGTTATTGACACGGAACCCCTGGATACTGAACCCGGCCCTTGTTGCTGCCAACTCAGAGGGGCAGAAGGGTTACAGATACATTGTTCCAATGATTAATTACCCTCACAGTATGAATTTGTCTAACTTCACCTTCCAGCCATTGGATCATGGTATACCTTTATCTGCTAGATTGAAGAGCCCATTGTCAAAAATTTATTTCCCAGGTAGGCACTTATAGACTGTGATCAAGTCACCTCTTAGTCTTCTCTTTGTTAAGCTAAATAGATTGAGCTCCTTCAGTCTATAACTATAAGGCATGTTTTCTAATCCTTTAATCATTCTTGTGGCTCTTATCTGAACTGTCTCCAATTTGTCAGTTCCTCTTCTGGAATTGTTGACACAGCTTTCTAGCAGAGGTTACGCTAGTTCCATATACAGATGTAAAATAACCTCTTTACTCCTACTCAAGATTCCCCTGTTTGCGCAGCCAGTGATCATATTAGCCCTTTTGGCCATGTAGGCATTGCCAGAGCCCTGGCATAACTACAATGTGAACCAAAGGCTGTGAACAAGAGTAGGCCTGGCCTTGGCAAAATAACAAGGTATTAGCTAACACCAAATAAGCACTTTCCAAACGGGAGAGGATGGTACTAAAACCACACAGATCTCTTGAATAACTATGTAAACACAAGTATCAGGAGGTAGCCATGTTAGTTTGTATCCACAAAAACAACAAGGAGTCTGGTGGCACCTTAAAGACTAACAGATTTATTTGGGCATAAGCTTTTGTGGGTAAAAAACCCACTTCTTCAGATGCATGGAGTGAAAATTACAGACGCAGGCATAATACTGACACACGAAGAGAAGGGAGCTACCTCACAAGTGGAGAACCAGTGTTGACACGGACCATTCAGTCAGGGTGGATGTAGCCCATTCCCAATAATTGATGAGGAGGTATCAATTCCGGGAGATGCAAAGTTGCTTTTGTAGTGAGCCAGCCACTCCCAGTCCCTAGTCAAGCCCAAATTAATGGTGTTACATTTGCAACTGAATTTTAGTTCAGTTGCCCCCACCCGGGTTGCCCTGCCAAATTTGCTCCAATCCAGGACAGTTTCTATGTAAAAGAATAAATGGACACAAATCGGACATCAGCAATGGTAACATACAAAAGCCAGCAGGAGAGCACGCCAAGCTCCCTGGACATTCTATAACAGATTTAAAAGTAGCCATACTTGAAAAAAACCCTTCAGAAACAGACTTCAAAGAGAAACTGCAGAACTAAAATTCAGTTGCAAATGTAACACCATTAATTTGGGCTTGACTAGGGACTGGGAGTGGCTGGCTCACTACAAAAGCAACTTTGCATCTCCCGGAATTGATACCTCCTCATCAATTATTGGGAATGGGCTACATCCACCCTGATTGAATGGTCCCTGTCAACACTGGTTCTCCATTTGTGAGGTAACTCCCTTCCCTTCATGTGTCAGTATAATAATGCCTGCGTCTGTAATTTTCACTCCATGCATCTGAAGAAGTGGGTTTTTTTTAACCCATGAAAGCTTATGCCCAAATAAATCTGTTAGTCTTTAAGGTGCCACCGGACTCCTTGTTGTTTTTATTTAAACACATTCCTAGGAGATGCTACAAAAACACACCGACCTCTCGTAAGATAAGGATAGAATGACAGGACAATGGATATGGATAGTTTGTTCGAATTAGCAGGTACAAGGATAAAGGTGGTAACTAACAACATCTGGAGTGCAATACGTAACTTGTTTATATCAATGTATAAAGGGAGAAGTCACAGGAAGGCAACTTTGTACTTACCGAGGGGACAGCATCCTGGTGTGCTGACTGAGCAGGTATCTTGTCACATGTATTAGTGAACCTGAAGTGCTTTGTTGACAATAAAGATGGCTCAGTGCCTTCACCACTGAACTGACCCTGTGGTCTTTCTTATGAATAACATCGAGGTTTGCTGAGTTAACATGGTGCACTGTCAGCTAGTGCAGCTGACATCAGAGCTCCAAGAACAGCAACACTGGCAACAATAACAACTCTGCAGCATCAGCAACCACATTCCACAGCACTAACAACAGGCACAGTATTGCACTTGGAGCACATGTTCCGCTGATTATCCAGCACTACCCCCAAATCTTTTTCAGAGTCACTGCTTCCCAGGAGAAAGTCCTACATCGTGTAAGTAGGGCCTACATTCTTTGTTCCTAAATTTATTGACATTTATCTGTATTTAAGGACATTTTGTTTGCTTGTGTGGTGCAGTGTTACAGGCATACATAGTCGTCCGGTAGAGTGTGGGATACTAGTACCATACTTCATTGACAATAAACCTGGCTGGGTGCCTTCATCCCTTAACAGATCTTGTGGTCACTGGGCGGTTCACTCGTGGTCTGCCATGCCAGATGTCTGCGCAGGGCTGGGGTGGCACATAGAGGGAATACACACATGCAGCCAAACATCTATTAACATCTAATCACACTGGTGACCCACAATCACTGATCTGGTAAGTAAGCGAGCTGTCCTCTGTAGGAATCAGGATCTAACATTGTCATAAACAGTTAGTTAGGGGTTAAGGTCTCTTTTACCTGTAAAGGGTTAACAAGCAGTACCTGATGAACACCTGACCAGAGGACCAATCAGGGACAAGATAATTTCAAATCTCTGTGGAGGGAAGTTTTTTTTTCTGTGTTCTTTGTTTTGAGGAGAGTCTCTCTTGGGAGCTAAGGGAGTCCAGACATCTTAATCAAGTCCTCCCAGGTTTCTGCAGTATTTTTCATCTATTCAGTCTAGTGAGTATTAGAAAGGCGTACTAGTATTATAAGTTTATTTCTACATTTGCAATTGTGTGTTTTGCTGAAGGAATCTCTTTATTTCTATTGCTGTTACTTTGCTTTTACTGAGAAAGAAAGGGGGAGGGGGAATTCTCTCCAGGTTTATAGGTTAGACTCTGTGTATTGTTCCATCCTGGTATTACAGAGATAGTGTACTTTCTTTTTGTTCTTTTTAATAAATTCTTTTCTTTTTAGGACTTGATTGATTCTTCTCTTGTTTGCATTTTCAAGGGAAGGGGAGGGGGAGGTGAGTCCCTCTTTGTGTTGAGTCAAGGATTTGACTCGGTGTGTATCTCTCCGGAGCAGGCTGGAGAGAGGGAATGGGGGGAGGGGAACTGGCTGTTTCTCTCTCTCTGGTGAGATTCAAGGGGTTTGAATCTGGGTTCCCCAGGGGAAGTTTGGGGGACAGGCAGTGTGTTACCCACTTTAAACTTAACTGGTGGCAGCAGAACCAGATCTAGACTAGGATTAGTTTAGAGGAGCCCATGCAGGTCCCCATCTTGGAACCCAAAAGCTCCAAGTGGGGGAGAAGACCTATGACAAACATGACAAAAAATCACAAGCTAGGGAACTCCCTTATCCACTCCCTGCAGAGCCCCACAGATTTTAATGAAATTTGCACCCACTGGATTGCCAGCAAGGGGGCCCATATGCATTTAAAACATACAATGGGGAAGAAACAGGGAATAAAATTTGTAAGGCTAGGGCAGAGACTGTAGCCTTGAAATGTAGAATATTGCAAACTATAACCATGGCTGTTAAATGGTTAAGACAACATATCACAAATTTGGTGCGGCAAGTAACAGAACCAAAGAAAATTAAAAGAAGCAGGAGGAGCCCCAGAGCCATGGAATGCTCCCGCTCTTCTTGCAGGGCAGCAAGCAATCCAGAGACAACAAACACGGGAACCGAATAAAACATTGGAAAAAGCTGTAAAAAACCAACAAAAAAGAGATGTGCTGTCCGCTGTTATAAATATTTGTGGTCACCACAGGCTTCAGGTAGCTACCCTGTGCCTGAAGAATAGGGACAGAAATGGAGAAAGGTGGCCCTAGCAAAACTGAAAGATGAAATTGCAACCACTGCACTGCAATCACCACCATATGATAAAAATCAGGTTCTGGTAAAACTTAAGCCGAGACCTAGACTGGTGCCTGTCAGAATGGGAGAAATAAATGCACAGGAGGGAGAAGTAGTGAACAGTACTTTCACTAAATTGGTAAATCAGATGAAGGGAAAAACGGAACAGTTCAGAAAGCACATTAGGAAACAGGAGCTGCAACAAAATCGCAGGAGAGTGTATAAAAAAAACCCTTCAAAGTGAAAAACCAAAATTGAGTGGGTTAACACCTAGAATTGATGCATTAACAGATGAAGTTGCCCAAACTCAGTTAATTGAAGCATGTAAGGGCACTCCCACAATTCATTTGGCATGCAGACAAAAGCAACAGATGCAGGGGGAACAAATTCAGGTTTTGCAAGAACAGGTAATGACCCCCCGCTCTCTTTTCACAATAAAAACCAGATGCGGTGCGGGTTCCCAACTGCGCAGGTTCCCAACTGGTTTAAACCCTGGAGCCACACTCCTTGCTCATGGCTAAAAATATAACCTTCTTTCTCAAATATTTTTACATACTGGTTAAGTTTTCCTTTATATCCTTTCTCAGATACCTTAAGATACCTTACCTCAGGTACCTTAAGATGACTTTATAGAGTTAATCTCCCTTGGCTCAGGTCTACCTTCCTAGGTTGCTCTGCTCCCCACTTTCCCCACCTCTCTTCATTTCATCTCTCTCTCTCTCTCCCTCTGTTTTAAAAGTTAAAAGTTATAGTATTTACAGAAACTCCCAAAAGATAAAGCAATTGAAAACAGAACAAAGCAACAATCAAACAAAGAAAAAACAAGGTAAAAATTTTACTTTAAATAAATACAATAAATTAATTATTTTAACTCTTCAGGAATGCAGCAGCTGGAATTACTCCTAACTTTCTTGAAGATATGGTTGCCAAGCAACAGAAATGCAGACTTTGCTTCTAATACTAACCACAAACTAATATTTGAATTATGGGCTTTCCTTATTACCACATAGCAGAGTTTTTAAATTAAGTTAATATGAAGTAATGGAAAATGCCTTAAGTTACTAAATTAATATAACAAATTTGGAAAATACTACAAATTTTTATGAATTTTAATAAATGTTTTCAATAATAAGGTAATAACTTGTTTATTTAAAAGTTTAACCCTTTATTTTTTATTTTTATGTACCTTATTCTGTATAGTTATAAATATAATTCTGGCGCCACTTGTTTTTAATTGTAAGTTTGTCCTGTATATCATGTATGTTGTCCTATATTGTATGTTGTGTGTGTTACGTGATTACTTTTTTATTATTTTTATTTTGTTGCAACAAAAGTCAATTTTATACTTTAAAAATATATATATATAAGTGGTGCTACACTATTTTAATATTATGGTTGGCGTATAACCATCATAATATTTTAATACCATATTTTTAATGTTCAAAAAGGTTTAAGTTATAAATATATGTACATATATTTCTGCCTCAACAAATAATGCAATTGAAAACAAAAAGAATTCTCTTTTATTAATCACAGTTTTGATTTTTTGTTTTATTTTTTATTAAAAAAAAAAAAGGAGGGAAGACCTCAACATTAAGATAAGAGTAATATTAAAAAAAATTCAATTTCTTGTTTTGGTTTTTATGAACTTGTTTGCACTTTTAAAGACAGTTATAAGAATGTCATATCAAAAATGTTTAAAAATAACAATTTATGCATAAAGCTAACCAAACAATGTCAACAGGTTTCCACCTTTTCAGCAGGTTTCCACCTTTGGCTCCCAAACACAAAAAAAGTATCACAAAAATGTAATATCCTCAAAGTGTTTAGATGAATTTACATTTAAAATTTATTTTGGTTTAATTGTTATATACTTCCCCTTAACATAACATAAAAGAAAAGTAGTTGTTAAAGTGGTTGTGCTTCTAAATAGTTAAAAGTGAAATTGATATCACAAGCAAATTAACTCAAAGTCTTGGTAAAAATTATGTTACCATCTCTTTGGCTAAAACAGAGTGCTCAGCGGGGGAAAGCAATACATCTTCTCATAGAAGATTGTGGGCTTCTATTCCAGCTGTTAAGTGTTACATTAAGTATAAAATATTAGTAATGCAGCTCAAGTAAAAAATAATGTCTATACAACAATTGCAAAAGTATAGCTTGTGTTATAAAAGACTTGGTCCACATTAAATTGTAAACAAACTAAGTTAATCTGTGTATTAAATTTGGGTTACTGAAAACAAGAAGAAATGTATAACAAACAAAAAAAACCCATTATTATGTTAACTAACTAGTTGTTTAAGGTTGCATCCTACAGACCAAAGACATCAGAAGATATCACACCAGAAAAACATCAGAAGATATTAGTATATAGTGAAGGAACCCCCAAACATCAAGAAAAGTGAAGTGTTTTAAAAATAAGAGACTGATCAACTACACCTCAGTCTACCATATTTGCCAAAGACATCAGAAGATATCACACCAGAAAAACATCAGAAGATATTAGTATATAGTGAAGGAACCCCCAAACATCAAGAAAAGTGAAGTGTTTTAAAAATAAGAGACTGATCAACTACACCTCAGTCTACCATATTTGGACAATTAAGTTGGCAATCACCTACAAGCTACTAGCTGGACCAGGTTAAACTGTCATTTAATTTGAATTTGGCTACTGGGTAAAAGCAACTGTATTATTGCTGTATTATTGTATTATTTCTGTAAACCATTTACAATGTTCATAACATTGCTAAACTGTTTAACCTAGACCCAGGTAAAAATCAACAAGCCAATGACAGCAAACAACCCGGGCTTAACGGGTAGTGATCAATGGTTCCATGTCTAGTTGGGAGCCGGTATCAAGTGGAGTGCCCCAAGGGTCGGTGCTGGGGCCGGTTTTGTTCAATATCTTCATTAACGATCTGGAGGATGGTGTGGACTGCACCCTTAGCAAGTTTGCAGATGACACTAAACTGGGAGGAGTGGTTGATACGCTGGAGGGTAGGGATAGGATACAGAGGGACCTAGACAAATTAGAGGATTGGGCCAAAAGAAATATGATGAGGTTCAACAAGGACAAGTGCAGAGTCCTGCACTTAGGATGGAAGAATCCCATGCACTGCTACAGACTAGGGACCGAATGGCTGGGCAGCAGTTCTGCAGAAAAGGACCTAGGGGTTACGGTGGACGAAAAGCTGAATATGAGTCAACAGTGTGCCCTTGTTGTCAAGAAGGCTAAGGGCATTTTGGGTTGTATAAGTAGGGGCATTTCCAGCAGATCGAGGGATGTGATCATTCCCCTCTATTCAGCACTGGTGAGGCCTCATCTGGAGTACTGTGTCCAGTTTTGGGCCCCACACTACAAGAAGGATGTGGATAAATTGGAGAGAGTCCAGCGGAGGGCAACAAAAATGACTAGGGGGCTGGAGCACATGACTTATGAGGAGAGGCTGAGGGAACTGGGATTGTTTAGCCTGCAGAAGAGAAGAATGAGAGGGGATTTGATAGCTGCTTTCAACTACCTGAAAGGGGGTTCCAAAGAGGATGGATCTAGACTGTTCTCAGTGGTAGAAGATGACAGAACAAGGAGTAATGGTCTCAAGTTGCAGAGGGGGAGGTTTAGGTTGGACATTAGGAAAAACTTTTTCACTAGTAGGGTGGTGAAGAACTGGAATGGGTTACCTAGGGAGGTGGTGGAATCTCCTTCCTTAGAGGTTTTTAAGGTCAGGCTTGACAAAGCCCTGGCTGGGATGATTTAGTTGGGTTTGGTCCTGCTTTGAGCAGGGAGTTGGACTAGATGACCACCTGGGGTCCCTTCCAACCCTGAGATTCTATGATTCT
This sequence comes from Mauremys reevesii, assembly GCF_016161935.1. Classification (NCBI taxonomy): domain Eukaryota; kingdom Metazoa; phylum Chordata; order Testudines; family Geoemydidae; genus Mauremys; species Mauremys reevesii. The sequence continues at coordinate 122,958,688 of NC_052624.1, read as the reverse complement.
ATGATTAAAGGCAAGAAAAAACAAAATGGTAAAAAAAATTAAGTTATAGTAACTACAAGTTGGGTAAACAAATTCCCTGGTAGTACCAGTCACATTAGGGGGGTCAGTGACACTGCATCCTAAATGAGGAACAAAACAATCCTGTTCAGTGTCTGGGTACTAAATGCTGACACAGCAATATTTGATAAATTGGTTACTGTCCGTTCAATAGGTTATCCGGAGGACAGCATCTATAAGAAACAACTGGATCTACACCAGCTACTGATGTATCACAGAGCAATGGAACAGAGTGGCTAGCAGTTCCTGTTTTCTGGCCAGCAAAGCTTTCTTGAGGGTGACAACCAGCAGTAAGGGTAACCTATAACATGGATGGATACAGTGGTGAGCTGCAGCTGGTTTGCACTGGTTCGCGGGAACCGGTTGTTAAATTTAGAAGCCCTTTTAGAACCGGTTGTCCCGCGTGGGACAACCGGTTCTAAAAGGGCATTTAAATTTAACAAGGGCTCCCTGCTGCGGCCCCAGCTTAACTCAGCTCTGCCTCTACCTCCTCCCATGAATGCTCCGCCCTGCTTCTCCTCCCCCCCCCGCTTCCCGTGAATTAGCTGTTCACGCGGGAAGCCTGGAAAGACTGAGAAGCAAGCAGGCTTCCCACTCAGGAACAGGAAGATGACGCTGAGGTAGGGGTAGAGGGAACGAGGAGGGCCGGGCACCCCAGCCGCCCGGCGCCCTCCCTGGCCCCGCGTCCCTCCCTGGACGCCCGGCTCCAGCCGCGTCCCTCCCCGGCCCCGCATCCCCGGCCACCCGGCTCCGGCCGCGTCCCCGCCTGCGTCCCGACCCGCGTCCCCATCCCGCGTCCCCATCCCGCAGCCCTCCCGGCCGCCCGGCTCTGGCGCGCGGCCCTCCCCAGCCGCGTCCCGTCCCGTCTGCCCGGTCCCCGGCCCCTGCTGTTTTGCCACGCGGCCGGGCTCCGGCAGCGCGGGTCCGGCGCGGCAGCGGCCCGGCTGCCTGGCTCCAGCTCCGGCTGCATGGCTCTGGCCGCGGCCCTTTGGCTCTGGCCGCGGCCCTCCTCAGCTCCGGCCGGCCAGCCGCCTGGCTCCGGCCGCCCGGCTCCCGCCACATCCTCTGGCTCCGGCCACGCGACTCCTGCCCCAGCCCCGCATCCCCGGGCTCCCGGCTCCAGCCGCGGCCAGATTGTAGCCACCAGCCACGTCCAGGCAGCGCGGTAAGGGGGCAGGGAGGGTGTTGGAGAGAGGGCAGGGAGTTCGGGGTGGGGGTGGATAGGGGTTGGGGGGATCAGAAGGCAGGGAACGGGGATTGAATAGGGGCAAGGGTCCTGGTGGGGCAGTCAGAAAGGATCAGGGGTTGGATGGGGCGGTGGGAGGCAGTCAGGGGCAAGGGTTCCAGGGACAGTCAGGGGACAGAGAGAAGGGGTGGTTGGATGGGGCAGGGGTTCCAGGGGGGCCATCAGGAATGAGAGGAGGGGTTGGATGGGGTGGCGGGGGCAGTCAGGGTACAGGGAAGGGGGTGGATGGGGCAGGGGTCCCTGGGGTGGGGGGCATCAAGGAACGCGGAGGGTTGGATGGGGCAGGAATCCCGGGGGGGGGGGGATGATCCCTCCTGGGGTGAGGAGGGAACCGGTTGTTATGATTTTGGCAGCTCATCACTGGATGGATAGTACTGTGTACTAACTAAACACAAGAAGATTTATGTACGGAGTCCTCATTTGTAATGTCACTACTCCACATTTCTGTTTTATTTCTCATATACATAGCTCTGTGGGACACACTATAACAATGCCTATCCCAGTATTTCAAAACACTCAGCCTACTACTAATGATAATACAGGTGGTAACTGTAATTGCCCTAATAGGAGTGTGTTGCTACCTGCGGCACCAAAGAAAAAGGGCCAGACTACAAAATCATATTGGAAAAATATTGTTATGCTTGAATATAAGGTGGTGTCATATGTACACATACATACTATACCCATATACAGGTATGTATGTTATTATAATCCTGACCACAGCTCATCTCATTGACCACCAACTAAGTATAAAGGCCTCCTCATTTCACCTACAGGTTATCAAAGCATAACTCTACAGGGTTTGGTCCTGCTTTGAGCAGGGAGTTGGACTAGATGACCACCTGGGGTCCCTTCCAACCCTGAGATTCTATGATTCTATGATTAAAGGCAAGAAAAAACAAAATGGTAAAAAAAATTACCCCACACCTCAGTCATGGACCTGGGCCTAACATTTCCAGGTCCACTATAAGGGACTAAAAACAATTGGAAAATAAAATCTGTCCATCAGTCGTATGAGGGAATGTGCAGACTAAGGACATGAATGTGCGGATGGAAAAGTAAGGTGGCCACATAACAGTGTTTAGCCCACTGCATCATCATTTTTCCAGGATGATGGATAAACATCCTTCCCATAAAAAAAACAAAAAGTGGGGGAATGTAATAGGAAAACAGCCTGAGATATAAGTCTGTAGTGGGGTGATCAAAGGGGCCGAAGGGGTTAAAAGCCCTGGAGAGGGCTGCTGCAGGGAAAGGGAGTGAGAACATCTGTGAGAAGCCAAGTGAGTCGCTGACCACAGCTGTGTCCAGCTTAATCAGGGCCCAGCTGGCCCTTATAAGAGGGCTGGGGCCAGAAGCTAAACAGAGACACTCCCTCTCTAGCCTTTTGAGAGGGAGGGGCCTGGCTGCCTAGGAAGCTGAGGAGGGTGCCTAGGGTGGAGCAGTGCTGGGGAAGGGCTGGGGAGCTCCAGCCCAGCAAAGCTCCAGGTTGCAGGATGAAGTAAGGGCCCACTAAAGGGTACTAGGGCTACAAGGGGGCAGCCCACATATGGGAAGAGGCAGCTGGTCTAGCCCCCCTCCCCCCTTGATGATGATGAGTGGTTTACAGACTGTAGTCTGCCCCAGGGAGTGGGGGCTAGACGATGACTGACAGTAGCCACTGAGGTGGGTTGGGGTTTCCCCTGGGTGGGTAGACCCAGATTGTGGGTTACTACAGGGGCAGAACCTGACATAAAAGGGCACCGGGGTTGGGGAGGGACACAGGGGCCAGTGGCAGGCAAGACACTGGCCTGCAGAGGGCGCTCCAGAGGCCGAGAGCTAATGCCCTGTACAAGCAGCAGGGGGTGCTGTGCCAGTGAGTTGTTGCCCTGTAACAAAGCCCTTGTGTCAGAGGCCTGGTATGAGGCAAGACATGCTCACAGACTGACAAGAACAAGGCTGATATTGCAGAAATATTCCTAAGAAGTACTAAGCACAGAGTACTCACACAAACACATTTCAATATCAAGTGGTACCAGAACATCCCAGTATTAAGGATGATACAAAAACATTCCCCAAGGATAACAGGAACACACTGATCCCTCCTAAAAGATAAGGTTAGGATGACAGTATGTAATAGAGATGTTTTGATTGAACCAACATGTACAAAGTGCGAGGTGCTAACTAGCACTGTCAGAGGGCAGTAACTAACTATGTTAGAGGGGCAGTACTAACTTGTTTGTATCGGGCTATAAAGATGTATCTCAGAGGAAGTATCTTTGTCTGGCCTAGGGAGGAATGAAAAGTCCTGCCGTTCACTGAGCTGGTCCATTGTTACAGGCATACATGTATTAGTGGTCTGGTAGAGTCTGTGGGATACTAGTACCATACTTCATTGACAATAAACCTGGCTACATGCCTTCGTCCCTTAACGGATCTTGTGGTCATTGGGTGGTTCACTCGAGGTCTGCCATGCCAGCTGTCTGCGTAGGGCTGGGGCAGCACACAGAAGGAACACGCACACGCAGCCAAACATCTAACAACATCTAACCACAATAAGCAACTTATAATTCAACATAACTAATAACCTGAGGAATTTCAGTGAATGCTTTTGTGGCTGTTCCTTTTAAACAGTAGCCAGTTTTTTTCCTGTCAGGAGAGTGGAGAAGCTGTCCACTGACTTCAGCTAGTGCGGGACTAGCCAGTAAACAAAGGAAAAATTCGTGAACCCTTGGGGCATGCTCAGAAGGGTGTCTCCAGGGCTGGGGGCCAATTCCACTACAACTATAAAGAAAAAAGATACCAAACTCTTCAGTTAGTTCAGCCAGAGCCAAAGGGAGACTGGTGGGGAGGTGAAGATCTCTGCCTGAAGGGCTTGATACTCATAGGTCTGCTTTTACTATTTGCAGCAAGATGATAATCACAAGGCGAAAGATGCAGTCTATTTGAAGAACTAGGTGCTTTCTGCTTGTTTAGCTCAGTGGTGTGGTGGCATTAATGCCAAATCTGTAGTGTATGTTGTAAATACACTGGATTTGTGTCCGGTGTACCAGTTGGTACAGAAGAACTTGATATGTTTTATACTAATTTTGTTGTTGTTGTTGCATAGTATTTTCTGTATTGAAGTAATTATAAGGTTGTATTAGATTTATAAGGAGTCTTAGTTAACTCTCAAATTGTTCGCTTATAAACCTACAGATTTTTTTTAGTTGAAATAGCTTTATTACATTGCAGTGTCTTTATTCCAAACTGGAGCAACTCAGGGTACTGGCATCCATCTGTCCGAATCTGCATATTTATCTATGTGTTATTCACAGGTGAGAATTCCACTGTCAAAACAGACTGAACCCGCTCACTATTCTTGAAATAAAATGGAATGATAGTGGATACTCTAATCAAAGTTTAGTGGGTTACAAATGCAAGAAAGCAGGAATAATGACCAATGCGTCAGTGCTGGTGACTTTTCTACTATTCTCCATTTTTTCTCTGACGACTTAGTTCTGGATTCCCTCCACCCCATTCTCTTCTACTCTTGACTCTTTTGTGTCTCTTTCTTATTGCAAAAGATAGCTCTTCAGTTCCCAACATCCTCTTCCTTTACTCTAGCTTCCTATCTGTCTGAGTCCCACAGAGAAAGTCTCATAACGCACAACTCTTAACTGTTTGTTCTGCTATATATCCCTTGCCTAGCAGCACTGTTTGTCCAGACATATTAACTCCCATGCCTACATACACAGATACTTTTGTTACTTCTGTCATTTCTAAAATCCGGCCCTCCACTCTCTAGCTCTCCAAGCAAGAGCTCACTGCATTTTTGAAAATTAACAAGATCTGCCATGACCAATCTCCCCTTCGCTAATCTTCTTACCACTCCTTGCAACACCTTCTTTTTCTGATGGTCATTGACACAGAGATTTCTCATCTACCCTCTGTAACTGCTCCACCTATCCCCCCATGATGCTGTATGATAAATATGACCATGTATATCAGCAGAGATGAGCTGCCAAAATATTAACAACCAGTTCCCTCCTCCCCCCCCCACGGGGGGGGGTCGTGCCCCATCCAACCCCTCATGTTCCTTGACACCCCCCCAGGACCCCTGACCCATCCCCCCCTTCCCTGTCCCCTGACTGCCCCTTGCCACCCACCCAACCCCACCTCTCATTCTCGATGGCCCCCCAGGACCCCTACCCCATCCAACCACACCTTCTCTCTGTCCCTGAGTGCCCCCACCACCTCATCCAACCCTGCTCTTTCCTGACTGCTCCCCGGGACCCTTTGCCCCCATTCATTCACCCTGTTCCCTGCCCTATGACCGCCCTGACCCCTATCCACCCCCTCACAACCCACCCCCTCCCTGCCCCCTTACCACACTGCCTGGGGCCGGGACCGGGTCCACTCCACCAGGACCACGACCGGCGCCGTGGTGCCCAACTCCCCGAGCCCGGTGGGACCAGAGCAGGCACCGCTCGGCCGGAACCGCAGGGCCCGACTCCCCAGGCCGGCACCGGGGCCGGAGCCGCTCGGCCGGAACCGCGGGGCCCGACTCCCCGGGCCGGCACCGGGGCGGGCCGCTCGGCCGGAACCACGGGGCCCGACTCCCGGGCGGCACGGGGCGGAGCCGCTTAGCGGAACGCGGGGCCCGACTCCCTGGGCCGGCACCGGGGCCGCTCGGCCGGAACCGCGGGGCCCGACTCCCCGGGCTGGGGCCGGAGCCACTCAGCCGGAACCGTGGGACCCGACTCCCCGGGCTGGGCTGGGCTGGGCCAGGGCCGAGACACTCGGCCGGAGCCGCGGGACCCGACTCTCCAGGCCGGGTCGGGCTGGAGCCGCTTGGCCGGCAGCGGGGCCCAACTCCCCGGGCCGGCACCGGGACCGAGCCGCTCGGCGGAACCGCGGGACCCGACGCCCTGGGCGGCACGGGGCGGAGCCGCTCGGCGGCAGCGGGGCCAGAGCCGTGGGGCCCGACTCCCCGGGCCGGCACCGGAGCCGGTGCCGCGGGTCCCGAGCTGGGCCGTGTCGGAGCCACTCAGCCGGGACCAGACCGGGCTGGGGAGCTTGGCCGGGGCCAGGGGGAGCCGCTCAAAGTGGAGCTGGACTGGGCCACGCGCGCCGTCCGCCCCGCCCGGCTTACCTGCCTGCTCCTCGTTTCAGGCTTCCCGCGAACATCTGATTCGCGGGAAGCAGAGGGAGGAGGAGAAGGAGGGCGGAGCGTTCAGGGGAGAGGGGGAGGTGAGCTGGGGCTGCGGGCCGGGTGGACAGCTGCCCGAGCTTTGTTAAATTTAAAAACTTTTTAGAACCTGGTTGTCCTGGAACAACCGGTTCTAAAAAGGCTTCTAAATTTAACAACCGGTTTGCGTGAACCGCTGCGAACCGGCTGGAGCTCACCACTGTATATCAGTGATATTGCCACTGTTACGCAATTGCAACAAATCTTGTACAAAGCGTTGTATGTAAGGTATCTATGAAAAATCATGATTTGCTAAGTATGATTATCCTGTTTATATGCATGTATTATTTTTGTATCTGAAGTTATGAATATTGGCTATGCGCTGGTATCTTATGTATGTGCCGTGTTCCTGGGCAACACCTACCAGATAAGATTTACATCTAGGCTAGACAGCTTTGTGTTGATGGCCCGTCAAAGACACTTAGCTGTCACAATGGGCCACAGAAGAAACTCATTCTGCGCAAATGGCTCTTCTTGCTGATGCCTCAGCCTTCAAGGGGCCAATGGCTACCTCCTGTGAGTCAGCAAGTCATGCAAGGACATGTGATATGCTCATGTGATGCTGGAATCCATCTTGTGCCAGTAACTTTCCACAGAGGCTGTGAATTGTGTTTTGAATCAGTAAATTTCCAGGCACATGGAAAAAGGTATAAAAGACCCCTGAAATGACTCTATTTTGCCTCTTTCCTGCTCTGATTCTCTGGACTGTGGATTTATAACTAAAAGAAGCATATTGGACTATGGACTGAGGACCTTCCAATCTTTTGGAAATTACCAGAGAGTTTACAAGCCAGCAGTCTAAAATATCACTGCTAGAAACCTGATATAAGAACATTTCAATTATTGTATGCATAGGAATCTATTAGTCATTTTAATTCTCTTCTTCTTTTGTTTTATTAATAAACTTAGATTTTAGTTAGTAAAGGATTGGCTGCAGCATGATTATTGGGTAGAATCTGAGTTATACATTTACCTGGCTATGTGGCTGATCTCTTGAGATTAGAAGGACCTTATATGTGATGAAATTGGTTTTTAATAACTACTCATCATAGAATCCAGTGTATGGGTGGTGAGATAAGGGCTGGGATGCCTAAGGAGACTGTATTACTGACTTCTTGTTAACTAGTGGTGAGACAGAAGCTTACTTTTGTTACTGGCTTGGTATAATCTTATGGTAGAATAACCATCAGTTTAGAGTGAGTCTGCCCTATTTTTCAGCAGTTTGTCTTGCATCTGGCATTCTCAGTTGTGACCCACTGAGGCATGGTGACACCCAATCCCATCTCTTCCTAGCTACTATCTTTCTTTACCCTTTCTTCTCAGCATTTCACTCTCTTCTGACTGGATCCCCTCAAAACAGTAACATCCTCTGGTCTCACCCACCCTCAAAAAGCCAACACTTGACTCTCCCTGGTCTAGCACTCTAGTCTAGATTTCATCCTTTCCACTGCACCAAAGATTTTAACTACCTTTTCCTGGCCAAACCCCAAGGGTTTCTCTCCAACTCCATCTTCCTTGACTTCTCTGCTGCTTTTGACAACACTGATGGCATATCTTTCTTGGAATTTTGTTCTCCCTTAGTTATTGTGACTGTCCTTTCTTTGCTCTCCTGCCTCCTTAAGCATGCCTTCAGTATGTCTTTTAGTGGATCCTTCATTCCTCTCCTACTCTCTGTGGCATCTTATAGGGCTCCATCCTTGGTCTTCTCCTCTGTTCTCTTTCTAGGTGATGCCTCCCTTCTTTAATTGATGTAGAGACATAGTTTCAGCTACCATCTTTATTCCTATGACTCATAGGTCCAGCTATCCAAAAAAGGAAAAAGTAATTATATTTGTCAAGCAAGACTGATCCTTTATAAAGCCATGCTTCCTATTACTTAGGATTCTGTCATCGAGCTGCTGACTAATGATTTATTTTTTATAGTATATATTTCACTATTGTGCCAGGCGGAAAAGTTTGATATATGGGATCACATTTACCAGGCTTCATTTTCTTTCTTTTTTGTAAAATTGTTACAGGTCTATTGTCTAGGTCTAGTGTCTAGGTCCATGAATGTGCCAAAACTGTGAGTGACAGCTGAATATTCTAGGGCTGCTATATGGCTGTTGCTATTCAGAGGCATCCTGGAAGCAAGTGATCTTCTCTGAGCAGCATGTTACTAACTTCTCATATCTGCCGAGCTGGCTTCTATTACCTGGCTGAATCACCTAAGCTTTATACACAGATGTGCCTGAACAAATTATTTGGCCCTTGAATTTTTCAAAAGGAAGGATGGAAGGGGAGTACTTTAGGAAGGGAGAGTTAATAGACCTGAGGAATTTTATGGAATTTTACACCTTGTCTCTTTTGCACAAGAAAGAGCAATATATTTAAGAATATTGCATACTTAAGCCCTACAATTGATTAAGAAATCACTAATAGCCACTTCAGTTCTTAAAACAAGATCATATGATGCTAAATTTGAAAGACAAAGCAAGCTCAGGCCCCAGACTAACTAATCCAAGTAGTCTGACTGAGATCAGAGGGGTTACTTGCTTGGAGTAGGGACTACTTAAGTAAGGATTCCAGGATCAGGCTCAAACTTTGTGTTCACTGAAGACATACCATGCAACTTTGTCTCTCCATCTAATCACCCATCTTGGCTTGCCCTGACATCTCTTGGTGAATGATGGAAACTGAACTCTGTAATTTCCTTCTTTCCTCCTTTTTTACTGTTGATGGCATCACTATTTTGTTTGTCATCCAGCCCCCACCCTGAGTGTCTCCTTTGACTCATCTCTCTCTCTCTTATTCCATACATGTGGTCTGTGCTCTAATCTTGCTGCTTCTTCTCTAATATCTTTAATACTTTGTGTTTCCTTCTGTTCACACAACTAGAACTCTTGGGCAGGCCCCCAACATTCCCCATCTTGACTGTTGCCACCCCTTCCTCTCTGGCCTCTCTGACATAACAATTGCCTCCTGGTATTCCATGCTATTAAGACTTTCTTTTCTTGCTTTTCTTATCACTGTCACCTGCCTCCAGGAATCCTTGGTCTGATCTTTTTTACTGCATCAGGTTCAAGATTCTTATGGCTCGTCACAATTCTGCTTCTCCCTACTTATCTGCTCTTTCATCTTATCAGGTTGTCCTCCATTCTTGTCTGTTCCATCAGTGATACCAGCCTCAGCTATCTACTTGTCCACTTCTCCCAAAAGCATGGAACCCTTTATGCATGGAATGATCTCTCTGAACTAGTCTGTAAGATCATTACCCTCTACTCCTTCAAATTCCTCCTCAAGACCTACAGGAAATCACCAATGACTAACTTTTATATGATTTGGAACCATTGAGTTATGTATAAAGCTAGCTGAAGTGTTTTTTATTACTGTTAACCTCTGTCTCTCCCATCTACCCTTTTTTATGTGTTATGCTCACTTATTGCATCAGGTCTTAAATTAGACTGTGAGCTCTCCAGGGCAAGGAACCATATCTTCCTATGTGTTTGTACAGCTCCAAGCACAATGGGGTCCCAATCCTCATTTGGATATTTTGATGGTACCACAGTCCAAATAATAATGTAAGTGAAAAATTACATATAATAAACATTATTTGCAGTGTTGTTGCCATATTAGTCCCAGGATATTAGCTCGACAAGGCGAGTTAGGTAATATCTTTAATTGGACCAACCTCTGTTTGTAAAACAGATGAGCTTTCCCTAAGACCCGAGGAAGAGCTCTTTGTAGCTGGGAAGCTTGTGTCTTTCACCAACAGAAGTTCGTACAATAAAATATATTACTTCACCCACCTTGTCTATCTTTGTAATAAGCATAACATTTAATATACAGTTAATGTATAGGATGGATGATAATTTGTGTATATTCAGAAATATACTCATCTTCAGTTTTCTTCAACGTAATGCAATTTGCATATGTTTCAGTGAAAGATGAATGGATAAATTAAAAGAAATTACCAGAGACTAGAAATATTCACTTTCTTCCTTTTTGCTCTTTTCATGTATTTCAAAATTCCACAGCACCAGCAATTACCTAGCTGATTCCCATCCCTCCCCCATTGCATGAATAGGGCAGCACACTTCTGTCCTGTGATCTACTGCTTGTGCCCATGTTGTCACTACCTACAAAATGTAGTAGCATTCTCCCCAGAGTTGGGCTGGCTTTGAGTGTACATGTGCGTGTGCATTTGTGTTGTGTTTGCCTGGTGCTGGAAGGTGACAGTGGTCCCTAGGAGATCCTATACTATACTTGTGATGTCTGCTTAGCAGCAGACAAGTGTTAGTGCCATGTTCCCCTTCCTTCCCCCATGACTGTCAAAATGTGGCTTCATGAATCAACATTGTGATGTGGTGTTAAATAGTTCTACAGCAGTAATGTTAATTTTAAAACAGCCCCACAAAACATATAGACGCAACCTCCACACTGGTTTTTTTCATATATTTGGAAGCTGTTTAAGCTGCAGTTTATCAGCCCCTTATGCAACCAGAATGCATTGTTCTCAGTCAACAAATGGTGGAGCTGTTGCTTTGAAAAATGACCATGATACACATTGCTGAAAAACTGATGCAGAAATTGGACTATCCAAAGCACACACACGTTTTAAATTGTAGGGCTAGTGGGATGCTGCCATGTCAGTATGCTATAGCTAGAATGCACCTCTCTGCAAGAGATAAAATTACTGATTCTGCAGGGCAGTTATATAGAAAAACATGGATTAAAACATTAAAATTATGTTTTTGAAGTAGAATTGTACTTAGTATTCTAAAATTGATGGAAAATAGATTCTAACATACATACGTATGATTTTTTTTCTTTTAAAATATCTTGATGTATAGCAGTTAGTGTCTTAATTTTCTAAAAACAAATGTGCTGAGTTTATTATGTTCATTTCTTTTGAATATAAAGAAAAAATATGGTAGAGCTCTGCTGAGATAAGGTATTTTTTAGTCTCTTCAACAGCAGCATTTGGGTTAGCTGGTACATTTTTATAAAACTGATATAAAGAGGGATTATAAAAATAACCCTTGTGAGAATACTCTGTGTAATTTGAATTAGAATTTCAGTCTCAATTTCCCCAACATTGCCTTTATCTTTATCAAAAGATGTTCAAACAGATCTTCCTAATAATTGAGTACTTTCTCGCAAATAAGTGATATAAAATATTTATTCCTTTGTATGGACAAGCATTCACTAAGATCATCTTTTGGACATGAAAATATAAAAATATGGCTGATTAAGTTTTTAAAAGTTCTATGAAAAATAGAATATATCAAAAAGCCCAACCCCCTCATTTCCCAAGTATGCCTACATAGAATAGTAAGAAAAACAAAAATGTATGCCAAACACAACCTCCCACACAACCACCAACAAATAGAGAAAGTGTGGCAGCTAGCTCCACCCTACTAACCCATAGCCAGTCTTTACACTAACTGAATTTGCAACTGGAAAAATCTGTGCAATTTTAGTCCTTTCAGTGGTGTTTAGGATTTATCACCATTTAATGCTGACTAAAGACCCTAATCCTACAATCAGATTCACATAGGTGGGTCCCAGGGACCCCTGAACGATATAGCATCCTATTGAAAGCATGGGCACAAGTATCTATTTGCAAATACCCATTTTGGGGCGGGGGGGGGGGGGGCGGGGAGATCAGGGTCTAATTTTTGGCCTTTCCATGTAGCATTGTGTTTATTCAGCCTGGATGTAGATAATTCTGCACTAAAAAAAACCCAGGATCCCTAAAACACACTTTCTAGCTTTCAATGAAGATTATACTCAGATTAAAACAAATTAAAGTAAAATTTATCCTTGTACTCTTTAGAAGCTACCTCGCCAGAAAAGCCTTTACCCTCAATTTCTCCCTTCACTCTTTCATTTTTTCATCTGAGGAGTGGCCACTGGTCTTGGTAAAATAAGAACAACTCCATTATCCCCCAGTTAGAGTAAGGAAGGGCTTACTTTGCTTATACTGTCTGGTGGGTGGAGTGCTTGACCATATCAAATACTTAGTCCTGCCATGAGTGCAGGGGACTGGACTAGAAGACCTCTCGTTCCAGTTCTATGATATGACTTCTTCTGATAAGTCTCAAATGGCCTGTAAAAGTCATTGCAAAGTCACTTGTATTTGAAACAGCATATGGCTTATTTTATTTTTTTATCTACAATCTAGTTTACGGAGAAACTAAATGAATTCTTTGCATCTGTCTTCACAGCTGAAGATGTGAGGGAGTAAGTAAGTAAGCAAGCTGCCACGGGATAAGTAAGTAAGCTGCCACGGGATAACAGTGAAGGTGCTCTCATGGATTGGTAACTGGTTAAAAGATAGGAAACAAAGGGTAGGTATAAATCGTCAGTTTTCAGAATGGAGATTGATAAATAGTTGTGTCCCACAGGGGTCTGTTCTGGGACCACCAGTCCTATTCCACATATTCATAAATGATCTGGAAAAAGGGGTAAACAGTAAGATGGCAAAATTTGCAGATGATACAAAATTACCAAAGATAGTTAAAAGCGACAAAGAGTCCTGTGGCACCTTCTAGACTAACAGAAGTATTGGAGCATAAGCTTTCATGGATGAATACCCACTTCAGACGCATGCATTCACTCACGAAAGCTTATGCTCCAATACTTCTGTTAGTCTATAAGATGCCACAGGACTCTGTCACTTTTTACAGACCCAGACTAACACGGTTACCCCTCTGATACTTGACAATGATAGTTAAGACCCAGGCAGACTGCAAAGAGCTACAAAAGGACCTCTCAAAACTGGGTGACTGGGCAACAAAATGGAAGACGAAATGTAATGTTGATACATTAAAAGTAATGCAGATTGGAAAGCATAATCCCAACTATACATATAAAATGATAAATCTAAATTAACTGTTACCACTCAAGAAAGATCTTGGAGTCAGTGGATAGTTCTCTGAAAACATCCACTCAATGTGCAGTGGCAGCCAAAAAAGTGAACAGAATGCTGGGAATAATTAAGAAAGGGATAGATAATAGGACAGAAAATATCATGTTGCTTCTGTATAAATCCATGGTACGCCCACATCTTGAATACTGTGTGCAGATGTGATTGCCCCATCTCAAAAAAAGATATATTAGAATTGGAAAAGGTTCAGAAAAGGGCAAAAAAATAATTAGGGGTATGGAATAACTTCTGTATGAGGAGAGATTAATAAGACTGGGACTTTTCAGCTTGGAAAAGAGATTCCTAAGGGGAGATATGATTGAGGTCTCTAAAATCATGACTGGTGTAGAGAGAGTAGATAAGGAAGTGTTGTTTACTACTTCTCATAACCACAAGACTTAGGGGTTACCAAATGAAATTAATAGGCAGCAGGTTTAAAACAAATAAAAGGAAGTATTTCTTCACACAACACAAAACCTGTGGAACTCCTTGCCAGAGGATGTTGTGAAGGCCATAACAGAGTTCAAAAAAGAACTAGATAAGTTTGTGGAGGATAGGTACATCAATGGCTATTAGTCAGGATGGGCAGGAATGGTGTCCCTAGCCTCTGTTTGCCAGAAGCTGGGAATGAGTGACAGGGGATGTACCTGTTCTGTTCATTCCCTCTGGGGCACCTGGCACTGGCCACTGTCGGAAGACAGGATACTGGGCTAGACCTTTGGTCAGACCCAGTAGGGTCATTCTTACGTTCTTAAGTGTAATATTAATATTCTAAATATATAAGATTAGGAACATGTGAAATTGAGGAAAATAGGTCACAGTTGTAGGGCCTGATTCTTGATCTAGTACAACATTCACACTTGTGCCAAGTGTGCAAAATGATCTCATATTAATCTAGTAATATTTTACCCAGCTGAAAATGACTACCCATGATAATTTGTCCCAAGTATTTTTACAAATAACTATAAAATTACTTTAACTGAAAGATTAGAGAAAGTATATTTTTCTTTATTTTTGCAGTTTGTTTACCTTGTGCATTTGACAGCTTACTGTATTTCTCTGGTTTCCCTATTCAGTCAGTCATTTCAACGTTTTGTGTGGGTCTTTCACTCAACAAAGGTGAGAGAAAACTGTTAATAAAAATAGGAGAATTATTTTTAAAATCAAAATATTGGCAGAAGGCTTCAGGGGCAGGTGTAATAGCTAGAAACTACATCTGAATCAGTTTTAAAAACAGACTATATTTCAAATTGATAGTCTCCCTTTTAAACTGAAGTGATGACAAAGACTCATTATCTCACAGCCTGAAGCAATTTTAGAACTATTAAGACCCCTTTTCTGCAAAGACCCACTTGTACAAACCTTAATGTTTGTTTTGAGTTCCACACATAACACCTTGACCAGTGGCTACTCTTAGTCAGGAGTTAAGTACTTTGCTGAATTTGGGTCTTGGTCACTTATTTCAAGATACCCCAGTGTTCCTAGTTTTTGTTTTTACAAGTTTCTAATTTTTCAAAATCCACTTTTCTAGCTGACTGGATTACATTTTTGCATACTCCTTTTGATAGATTTATAAGACAATATTCCATAATGATATTTCTAATATCTATTTTATGTAAAACCTTGAATGTCAATCTAAATTCTAACTAGGAGATCCCTTAGATTGAAGTGGGGATGAGATTTGGGATCTTCATTAGAGTCAATGGTTTGGAAGGAAGCATTTAGCTCCATTTCATCTGTGATGCTGACAAACGAGGTGCCAGCTCAAGACAAGGCCCCAGGTCTCACTGAACCCTGACAAATGCATAGCTAGAAACCAGTCTGGCTAACCTGTGTGTAGACGCTGTTAATATAGATGTTAAGCTGATAAGAATGTGTTCAGTGTTTAGACTTGATGCTTGTAGGATGCTACATGTATTGATCTCACTTATAACATCTGTAGGCCATGGTATTAAGTTATATTGAATGTTTGCATTGTTAATCTCTGTAATTGTTTATCTCGAAACAGGAAACAAGCATTAGTTAGTGTAAAGTGCTGGTCCTGCACATAAGAAGGTCCATTGAAACCAAATGAGCCATTGTGAAATATCAAAGGACAAAAACTATGGTGATTGCTTTCTAGGGTGACCAGCCGTCCCGATTTTATCGGGACTGTCCCGATATTTGCTTGTTTGTCCCGCGTCCCGACCAATGTTAGGTCGGGACACTGGACAAACAAGCAAAGGCTCTGGACCCCAGAAGGGCTCGCGCCCTCCCCCGCCCTGACTCTGCCCCCTCCTTCCCCCATTGGCTCCCTCCCCAAATCCCCGCCTCTTGCCAAGCATGCCATGCCCAGGAGACGCAGGGGAGTGCGGGGCCGGGGTGAGTGTGAGTCTGGCCTGGCCCCGAGCAGGCAGGACTCGGTACCTGAAGGGAGAGTAGGGGGGCGGCCCGCGGGGCCAGGTGGCGGCGGCTGTTCTCCCCACCTGGGCAGCAGGACTCGGGAGCAGCCGCTGCTGCAGCTCCCACTGCCGCGGGGGGAGGAAGCGGCCAAGCACGTGGCGCTCAGCGGCTGCGGCTTTGGCGCCCGGGCCAGAACCCCCCGAGCCCGGGCCTGCTGCAGGGACCCAGCAGTGCGCACGCTGTGCCCAGCCCCTGGCCAGTCGTGTCTGGGCTGGCTGCCCGGCTGGTGCAATCCCGCAGCGGAGGCATCGGCAGCCCAGCCCCATTCTTTCTCCTGCGGGACCCAAGCGGGATGGGGGGGCTGGGGCCTGCTGCCCCCACTCCGGGGCCGCCCGCGGGATTGCACCAGCTGGGCAGCCAGCCCAGATGCGACTGGCCAGGGGCTGGGTGCACGCTGGGTCCCCGCAGCAGGCCCGGGCTCGGGGGGTTAATGGGTGCTAGAGCCGCAGCCGCCAAGCTTGGCCAGCGGCCGCTTCCTCCCCCCGCGGCAGTGGGAGCTGCAGCAGCGGCTGCTCCCAAGTCCCGCTGCCCAGGTGGGGAGAACAACCGCCGCCTGGCCCTGCAGGCTGCCCCCTACTCTCCCTCCAGGTACCGCGCCCGAGTCCTGCCTGCTTGGGGCCAGGCCAGACTCACACTCACCCCAGCCCCGCGCTCCCCTGAGTCTCCTGGGCCTCCCTCCAGCGCTTGCGGAGGGAGGAGGAATCGGGGGTGGGGGATTTTTTTTAATTTTTTTTTTTGCTCTGCCGCCATTTTTTTCCCCTCTGTCCCTGTCCCCCCCCATGTCCCGATATTTGACCTGGGTGATCTGGTCACCCTATTGCTTTCCCAAATGAAGTGAGGTGCTCATAGACTTTTAGACAAGAAGGAACCATCGTGATCATCTAGTCTGGCTTCCTGCACATTGCATGCAACAGAACCTCCTCCAGCCACTCCTGTAAAAGACCCATAATCTCTGGCTGAATTACTTGAAGTCCTCAGATCATGATTTAAAGATGTCAAGTTACAGAGAATCCACTATTTACACTAGTTCATATCTACAAGTGATTCATACCACATGCTGCAGAGAAAGGCAACCCCCCGACCCAGGGTCTTTGCCAATCTGACCCAGGAGGAAATTCCTTCCCAACCCCAAGTATGGCAAGCAGACCCTGAGCATGTGGGCAAGACCCACCAGTCAGACACCTGGGAAAGAATTCTCTGTAGTAACTCAGAGCCCTCCCCATCTAGTGTCCCATTACTGGCTGTTGAAGATATTTGCCTGCTAGCAATCACATGTAGGCAGACTCATCATAGCATCCCCTCCATAAATGTATCAAGCTCACTCTCAACACAAGTTGGGTTTTTTGCCCCCACTGCTGCCCTTGGAAGGTTTTCTAGAACTTCACTACTCTGATGATTAGAAACCTTCATCTGATTTCAAGACTAAACTTGTTCATGGTCAGATTATATCCGTATGTTCTTGTGTCCACATTGGTTTAAATAATTTAAATAACTCCTCTCTCTTCCTGATATTTATCCCTCTGTATTTGTAGAAAGCAATCATATCTCCCCTCAACCTTCATTCGGTTAGGCTAAACAAGCCAAGCTCTTTGAGTCTCCTCTCATAAGGCACCTGGTCCAATTTAAATTCATCTTTCTTAAATATGGAAGACCAGAATTGCACACAGTATGTGAGATGAGGTCTCACCAATGCCTTGTATAATAGTACTAACACTTCCCTGTCTTTATTGGAAATACCTCATCTGATGCTTCTTAGGAATGCATTAGCCTTTTTCACAGCTGCATTGCACTAGCAGCTGATAGTCATTCTGTGATCAGCTAATACAACCAGTTCTTTCTCCTCCTCTGCCACTTCCAACTGTCACTTGCCCAGTTTATAGCAAAAATTCTTGTTGTTAGTCCCTAAGTGCATGCCCTTGCACTTTGCACTACTAAATTTCATCTAATTTCTATAACTATTTTCAAGATTTACAAGATCTTCTTGTATGATATTCCAGTCCTCCCCCCATATTGGAAATACCTCCCAACTTTGTCATCTGCAAATGTTATTAGCATACTCCTAATTTTTGGGACACGGTCATTAATAAGAACATTATATAAGATAGGTTCCAAAACTGCTCCCTGAGGAACTCCACTAGTAACCTCTCTCCAGCCTGACAGTTCACCTTTCGGTATGAGCTGTTGTAGTCTCCCCTTTAACCAGTTCCTTATCGACCTTTCAATTCTCACATTAATCCCCATCTTCTACAATTTAACAATAATTTCCCATGTGGAACTGTATCAAATGCCTTATTGAAATCCAGACAGATTAGACCTACTGCATTTTCTTTGTTTAAAAAAAAAAAAGCAGTTATCTTCTCAAAGAAGGAGATCAGGTTAGTCTAGCACAGGGATCGGCAACCTCTGGTATGTGGCTCGCCAGGGTAAGCACCCTGGCGGGCTGGTCCAGTTTGTTTATCAGCTGCGTCGGCAGGTTCGGCGGACCACAGCTCCCACTGGCCGCGGTTTGCCGTCCCAGGCCAATGGGGGCAGCAGAAAGCACCGTGGGCCGAGGGATGTCCTGGCTGCAGCTTCCCACCACCTGGGTGAGCCGCATGCCAGAGGTTGCCAACCCCTGGTCTAGCATGATCTACCTTTTGTAAAACCATGTTACATTTTATCCCAAATACCATTTACCATCTATATCCATAACTACCTTCTCTTTCAAAATTAATTACAAGACCTTGCATACGGTTGAGGTGAAAGTAAGAGGCCTGTAGTTTCCTGGATCATTTCCCCCCCCTTTCTTAAAAATAGGAACTATATTAGCAATTCTTCAGTCATAGGGTCTGACCCCCCCAAGTTTACAGATTCATTAAAAATCCTTGAAATTGGGTTTGCAATTTCATAGACTCATAGGACTAGAACAGACTTTGAGAGGTCATCTAGTCCAGTCCCCTGCACTCACGGCAGGACCAAGCATTATCTAGACCACCCCTGTCTAACATGCTCTTAAAAATATCGGATGATGGAGATTCTACAACCTCCCTGGGCAATTTATTCTAACCACCATGAGAGTTAGAAAGTTTTTCCTAATGTCCAACCTAAACTGTCCCTGCTGCAACTTGTCCTATCCTCAGAGGTTAAGGAAAACATTTTTTCTCCTTCCTCCTTGTAACAACCTTTTATGTACTTGAAAATGGTTATTATGTTTTCTCAGTCTTCTCTTCTCCAGACTAAAAAAAACCCAGTTTTTTCAATCTTCCCTCACAGGTCATGTTTTCTAGACTTTTTATCATTTTCGTTGCTCTTCTCTGGACTTTCTACAATTTGTCCAAATCTTTCCAGAAATGTGGTGCTCAGAACTGGACACAATACTCCAGTTGAGGCCTAATCACCGTGGAATAGAATGGAAGAGTTACATCTCATGACTTGGTTACAACATTCCTGCTAATGCATCCTAGAATGATGTTTTCTCTCTCTCTTTTTTTTTTTTTACCACAGTGTTACACTGTTAACTCATATTTAGCTTGTGATCCACTCTGACCCCTATATCCTTTCTGCAGTATTCCTTCTTAGGCAGTCATTTTCCATTTTGTATGTGTGCAACTGATTGTTTCTTCTTAAGTGAAATACTTTGCGTTTGTCCTCATTGAATTTCATCCTATTTTCTTCAGACCATTCCTCCAGTTTGTCCAGATCATTTTGAATTTTAATCTATCCTCCAAAGCACTTGCAACCCCTCCCAGTTTGGTATTGTCTTCAAACTTTACAGGTGTACAATCTATGGCATTTTCTAAATCATTGAGGAAGATATTGAACAGAACTGGACCCAGGACTCATCCCTATGGGACCCCACTTGATTTACCCTTCCAGATTTACTGGGAACCTACTCTCTGGGAACAGTTTTCCAATCAGTTATGCACCCACCTTATAGTAGCTCCATCAATCAATGTGTTATGTTGCAGAACTAAAACAGAACTCAAAACACAATGCCACCTCTGAGTTTAAAACAATATATCTCTAATCCCCAAATAAAATGTTTCATTTGAATAAACAATTTACTGTTGTAGACTT
This sequence comes from Mauremys reevesii, assembly GCF_016161935.1. Lineage (NCBI taxonomy): Eukaryota > Metazoa > Chordata > Testudines > Geoemydidae > Mauremys > Mauremys reevesii. The sequence goes on along the minus strand of NC_052624.1, from coordinate 122,938,771 downwards.
AGAACTATTGCCCTGTAAATATTTACATTTAATAATTGGGCCCAATATTTTAAAATATTTTAATCTATCCTCCAAAGCACTTGCAACCCCTCCCAGTTTGGTATTGTCTTCAAACTTTACAGGTGTACAATCTATGGCATTTTCTAAATCATTGAGGAAGATATTGAACAGAACTGGACCCAGGACTCATCCCTATGGGACCCCACTTGATTTACCCTTCCAGATTTACTGGGAACCTACTCTCTGGGAACAGTTTTCCAATCAGTTATGCACCCACCTTATAGTAGCTCCATCAATCAATGTGTTATGTTGCAGAACTAAAACAGAACTCAAAACACAATGCCACCTCTGAGTTTAAAACAATATATCTCTAATCCCCAAATAAAATGTTTCATTTGAATAAACAATTTACTGTTGTAGACTTAGAACTATTGCCCTGTAAATATTTACATTTAATAATTGGGCCCAATATTTTAAAATATTTATAAACACTTACTGTCTTATGTGAAGTCCTTCAGTGTAATTTCCAAAAGTTCTGCATAGCATAGCAGCAATCTTTTTAAAGCATCTTTTCTAAGGCCCCTTCTCCTACAGTATTTCAAAAAATACTCTTACCACATCAGCTGGAACACTGAGGTTGCAAGAGGCAGCAAGGCTCAAAGTTTGAAAGTCTGTGCTGTGGATTTTCCATAATTCAAGAGATATGGTGGAGCGATTGTCCAGGGAAGGCATTGCCATGTAAGCGTGGAATTCACTTTCCAGTTTTGCCCTTTCTTCATTAGAAGCCATAAAGCGGGAAATTATATCAGCATAATCTTTACATTTATCAGATGAGTCCACACCTTTACAATGAGGGTCAAACAGCACAATGACTTTTCAGAATGATGATTTGCTGGGAAAAGCTTCAGAGTACATACTGCAAGTGACAGTAGCTTCCCACTTCTTTAACAGCTCTCCTTAAAAGCTTTTGCAAGGTTGTCTTGCTCAGTGATTGACAACATAGACATGAAAAGATCTGTTTTTTTTCTGACATTTCCCCAGATTGGCTTTTCTGAGAAAGTTCTGCAGATATATTGTTAACCAAAGTCCCATACATTTTTGTATTAGAAAATGTGCCATCTGTTAAAGAATTGGATTCCAGTTTCTTCTGTGCTTCATGTAGTGGTTGAAGTGTTTCAATCAGGAATTCAAGTTTTGTATCAAGGCTTTGCCTAATTTCTTGTGTAGATGCTTGAGATTTCAGCTTTTCCACTGTTGAACAATGTGTGATCTAAAAGTCACATTAAGATGTCCCATGCCTTCTGAACACTCCATGCAGCCAAATACAGACTAAACCATCTTGTTGGTACAACTGGAACGCTGCATTCAAATGCAATCTCTTCGCAAACACCATAGAAGTTTTTTGTTATATTTGAATGCTTGAAAACTGCACAAGCATCTATTAAGAACATTTAAAAATCAGCCATTTTGGGAACACCTCTTTGCATGAGAGACAGCAACATGTGCAGCAGGTGAGTTGGGCAAGACAAATGAAGCAATTTTGGTTTTTCATTCAGCTTTACATCTTGTGTGAACTTCGCGCAGTAAGAAGCAGAATCAGAATTCACTCTTGCCACATCCTTCCAGGTAAGTGCATTTTCATTTAAAGTTTTACTGACACAAGCTGCAACTGTTTGATTATTTGTTGACTTTACAGACTCCAAATCTGCAACAAGAAGTGCAGGCTTCTCCACAACAAAATCAAAAAATGAAAACAAAATCACCAGAATGGGGCGGTTGAGAACATCTGGTGATTCATCAGAATCAAAGAACTAATTATATTTCCAGACAACCTCTCTTTACTTTTCTTGGTCAGAGCAACATCATTCTCTCCTAACTATTTCTTGGTCAGATTGATTGAATTTTGCAAGGATTTTGCAGCTGGACAGAAATTTCATACAAAGTCCCCCAAAGGACCATCAGCAAGGCTTAGCACCCTGAAAAACAGAGGGCACATACAAATTTGCTTACTACATCGTGTTGATCTCACTCTTTCTGCCGTGCCTGCATACATACTGATTCCAATATTTGCTTGTTTCTATTTTCACCTTCTTGGTGTCGTTTGCTCTCCAAATGTTCTTTAATCTGGTCAGCCTGAGTGTCAGCTTCGATGCCACACCATTTGCAGCGCATACACTCAATTTAATCCTTTTGTCATGTTTTTGTTTTTTTTGAAATTTTCGAATACTTTCTTGTGTTCTGAAATGTATTCTGATACAGATTTTCATTTTCTTCCCATTTTAGTGTGTCAAATCTTTAAACTTTTATCTGCTAACAGCTTAAAATGTGTACGTGGTGGGCGTGAGATTCATCAGTACATTCAGATGCACATTCATTTCAGAGCTTGTGTGCATGCCTGTTTGTTTATTGTGTGTATTTTCTAGACTAATACATAGCCTTACTTCAACAGGCAGTTTTGCATATACTCACAGACTAATGTATTATTGTAATACATATATTTCATGCAATGTATTGTATTTTTCTAATAAAACAAGTTATTTTTTATATATTTCAATAGTGCAAAACTAAAAGAATAATACTTTTTGTACAACCTAGGATTTTTTTTTGCAAAAATCAGTTTAAAACTGAAAACGAAGGGGTTTAGATGTATTTCATCAGGCCCTGGTGACTTGAAGACATCTAACTTGTCTAATGGTGACAGGTTTCAGAGTGGTAGCTGTGTTAGTCTGTATCAGCAAAAATAACAAGGAGTCCTTGTGGTACCTTAGAGACTAACAAATTTATTTGTGCATAAGCTTTTGTGGGCTAAAACCTACTTCATCAGATGCATGGAGTGGAAAATAGAAGAGCAGGTATAAATACATGAAAGGGTAGGAGTTGCCTTACCAAGTGTGAGGTCAGTCTAATGAGACAATTCAATTAACAGGATATAAAGGAAGGAAATGAGAATGGCCCATTTCAGACAGTTGACAAGAAGATGTGAGTAACAGTAGGGGGAAATTAGGTTTTGTAATGACCCAACCACTCCCAGTCTTTATTCAGGCCTAATCTGATGGTGTCCAGTTTGCAAATTAATTCCAGTTCTGCAGTTTCACGTTGGAGTCTGTTTTTGAAGTGGCAATTCTTCAACAAAAATATTTCAAAAACAAATGTGAAATTGCAGAACTGGAATTAATTTGCAAACTGGACACCATCAGATTAGGCCTGAATAAAGAGTAATTTTTAACTTGTTCTTTTCTTGTTTTAGCCTCTGATCCTACCTCAATTGTCACTGGAATTCATTATGTTAGATGTCCAATTGCTACTAAACTTTTTGGTGAAAACTGAAAGAAAAAAATCATTTAACATCTGCCATTTCCCCATTTTCTATCATCATTTTTTTCACCCCTTTTTGAGTAATGGACCTACCCCATCCTTGGTATTCCTCTTGCTTCTAATATATTTGTAGAATGTTTTCTTGTTACCCTTTATGTCTCTAGCTAGTTTAATCTCATTTTGTCCCTTGGCCTTTCTAATTTTGTCCCAACATACTTGTGTTATTTTTTTATATTCATCCTTTGAAATTTGTCCTAGTTTCCATTTTTTGTAGGATTCTTTTTTGAGTTTCAGATCAATTAAGATCTCCTGGTTAAGCCAGAGTGGTCTCTTATCATACTTCCTATCTTTTCTATGAAGTGGATAGTTTGCGCTTGTGCCCTTAATAATGTCTCTTTGAAAAACTGCCAACTCTCTTGAACTATTTTTCCCCTTAGACTTGCTTCCCATGAGATCTTACCTACCAGCTCCCTGAGTTTGCTAAAGTCTGTCTTCTTGAAATCCAGTATCTTTATTATACTGTTTCCTTAGACTCATGAACTCTACCATTTCATGATCACTTTCACCTAAGCTGCCTTCCACTTTAAAATTCTCAACCAGTTCCTTCCTAGTTGTCAAAAATCAAATCTAGAACAGCTTTCTCCACCCTGTGAAGTAAAAAATTGTCTCCAATACATTCCAAGAACTTGTTGGATAAGCTGTGCCCTGCTTTGTTATTTTCCCTCAGATATCTGTGTAGCTGAAGTCCCCCATCACCACCAAGTCCTGTGCTTTGGAGTATTTTGTTAGTTGTTTAAAAAAGCCTCATCCACCTCTTCTTCCTGGTTAGGTGGTCTGTAGTAGAGCACTACCATGACATTATCCTTGTTCTTACCCCTCTTATCCTTATCCAGAGATTTTCAATAAGTCAGTCTCCTATTTCCATCTTAACCTCAATCAAGTGTATACATTTCAAATATTTTAGGCAACACCTGGTATCCTTCTATACCAATATTCCAGTCATGTGTATTATCCCACCTAGTCTCTGTGATACCAACTATGTCATAGTTGTATTTAATATGTCATATGCCAGTTCCTTTAGTATTTTGGATGGAGATTATCAGGGCCCCCTGATTTAGTCCCATTAAGGCGTTTGAATTTGACTTCCACCTCTGATATGCTATTTGCTAATTCTATAACCTCATTCCCATTAGCTACCCTGCCAATACGCCTAAGATGACTTTAGCCTTATTACAAACTGAGGTAAAGTATTTGTTTAGATGTTGGGCCATGCCTAGATTATCTTTAATCTCCACCCCATCCTCAGTTCTTCTTTCCTTGTTTTCTTTTTATTTGTATGGCTGTAGAATCTTTTAACACTGGTTTCAATTTCCTTTGCAAGGTCCATCTCTGTTAAACTTTTGGCAGTTCTCACTTTATCCTTACATTTTCTGACCTCCAAAAGGTAGCTTTCCTTGCTGATCCATTTCCCAAAGGCCTCTGCTGTCTCTTAAGGACCTGTTTGAGATGCTTGCTTGTCCGGCTTGGTCTGAAACCCTTTCCTACAAACGTTTTCTCCTTGCTTTGGATGCAGGCTTCAGATAGTTTCTGCAATTTTGTCTTAAAGTAAATTCAAGCCTCCTTCACATTCAGATTCTTGAATTCTTCAGTCCAGTCCCCTTCCCTAACTAATTCCCTTATTTATTTATTTATTTTTAAATTGCAGTTTTGAAACCAAGGACCCTAGTTGCAGGCCTATTTTTGTTTATCTTTCCATTTAATCATGCCGTCAGCTTGAACTCTGGAAGAAGGGGATAAAAATGTCTGACAAGAAGGAACTGTATCACTATGCTGCTTGAAATTCAGAGAGAGAAATATTTCTAAGCATAATCAAGGGATCCCCAAGCTGCTTAGTTTGGGTTAGCCATAAAGAACATATAGAGCTTGCATATATAGCAGCTACTATAACCTTTTTGCACCTAAGACTGTAGTTCATTTGTGTATGTTTACCTGCTTTAACCTTGTAAATAACACTCATCTCTTTTTTTTCAGTTAATAAATATTTAACTAGTGTTATAGGATTGGCTACAAATGTTATCTTTGGTTTGGGATTTGATGTACATTTGAACTGGGGTAAGTGACTGGTTCTTTGGGACTTGGAGTAAACTGAGTATTGTTGTAAGGGACCATCTATCACAGAGGTAAGCTTTCCTAGGTGGCAAGATAGATTGGAGTACACAGTGGGTACATCTGTGGCTCTGTGTTAAGGCTGTTGTAGTGCTTGAGGAGTAGATCACACTTGATACTTGAAGACAGGATCTAAATGAAATCTAAGTATGGAACACACAACCAGTTTGAGGTTTGTACCCTGTTTCTTGACAATCTGCCTTAGCATTCATACTTGTGAGCCACTTAAGGTGGCTTGACAACACCCATTATCTGCCATTAGAGAAACATTTGTACAGAGATTTTTTTCCTCCAGCCCTATGCTTTAAAGTTTGGAATTATGCAGTTTGGAATCTGATTAAAAGTAATTTATGTTAAACTGACATATATCATTATTTTTGAGACTGTCTCAGATATATAGTTTCAGGTCTGATTTCTTATCCACAGTAGCCTTGGCATATCAAATCATTTGTTTCAACCAACAGAACTGCAAATTAATTCAGAGGCTGGGTTACGATTGGTTAAGTTACCCCTAATGTCACTATAACACATTTTAAGAATGAGCTCAGCCTCTTATTTGGCACTGATTATAATAATTAGATGCAACAACAGTCAAAATGTTACCAATTACACATTTCTTCACATGTAGCCTGTGCATGTGTTCTCAGTGAGATCTAACTATATTGTTAGTTAAGGGTTAGTAATAAGCCATTTACTAGCTAGAGGAATCCAAAGAACTGTCAGACACTCAGAATTCAAAACGTCAATTTTAACTGTTTAGAATTCCCAAACTCCTCAAAGTATTTCCTTGTAACTTTCCCCCAAATCCATTTCTATCCTAACTGTGTGTATGAGAATGTTTATTAGTCTCCCCTTTATTTCTCAGTAACAGACAGAATGGTACCACACTTCAACAGGCAGCAGTGGTGGTACCTACGTTCTTATCACTTGTTTTGGGCACCAGCTGCCCTTGCATGTAATTAAACTAGACTGGCTTCAAGTCCCACTTGGATATAGAAAGATTCTCTTGTAATTTTCTTTCATATTTCCTCTGGGGACATGCTTTGGGGTCTCTTCATTTACCCTTAATATTTCCTCTTTATTTGCTTTTATAGACTTTAAAAAAAAATAACACGTAGGTGGAAAAGAGTAAAGTTTATACTAAAACTAGCTCAAGCATGTTGATTTTGAAATCAACTACTTCTTGAGGGGATACCTTAGGCATGTTATCGGAAGGTTATACTGTCAAACCTAATTAGTCATGCCTCTGTAATCCATGGTATATGTTACTTTGGTCTCTGAGACTCTTAAGGAGATGTTTCACATGCTAATTTTTTCCTAAATAAAACATCTAAGGCTAGATCCTCAGTTGAAGTAAAGTGGCCAATATACTTCAGTTGAGGATGCAGCCCATAAATTACAAATACTGAAAAAAATCCACATGGGCAAACCTTTAAACTATTCCAGTTTCTAGATTTAAACTAAACTAGTTATACTTATAAATTTAAAATTTTGTGTTGTAGGCACAAAAATAGAATTAGTTACTGCATGTTCACACAATTAAATGCTTAAAAGCCAGAAAATGCCAACATAATCATAGAATCATAGAAAATTAGAGTTGGAAGAGACCTCAGGAGGTCATCTAGTCCAATCCCCTGCTAGATGCCAACCCCAGGGCCAACCCCAACTAAATCATGATATCTGACTATGCCCCAACACTACTCTTTCATGTATATATGTTACAATAGTTTTTTCCCCCCATGGTCATATACTTTCTCAAATACTGCTACCCTTTTTGACCTGAGTGGTTAGCCAAAAATTTGGGATCTTGTGCATTATTCCAGTTAGGAAGAGAAATTGATGGATTTTTTTGATGCAATTATGTTCATTTACAGACAACCTGTTTCCCTGAACACAACAGGGATCAAACTATGAGGCAGTGTCTGTGCTCACAGTTCCAAGCTTCTCTTGGACAGTATTCAGGCCCAAAGCTCCCTCTCTCAGGGCCAAGCTCCCACTGCTTGTGCTGACTGCATCCTTGACTTTTCTACTCCTTTTTTGTGTCCATCTGTGGTGTGTCTCACTGCTTCCCCCCACACCTCCACCACACTAAATCAATAACCAACATAGCCCCTCTGCCCACATAGTTCACATTCCTGAGTGGCCTCACACTGCCTTGGTTTTGGGCAGCGACAAGTACCTGGGTTTGATTGCAGGCCCCTATGGTTCAGCTGTCTGCTTCCAGAAAGCATTTGAGTAGTTTTTCATAGATTCCAAGGCCAGTGATCTAGTTTGACTTCTTGTCTAACACAGGCCATAGAACTTCCCTGAATTAATTCCTGTTTGAACTAGAGCATATCTTTTAGAAAAACATCCAGTCTTCATTTAAAAGTTGCCAGTGATGAAGAATCCACCACAAATCTTGATAAGTTGTTCTAATGGTTAATTACCCTCACTGTTAAAAATGTACACCTTATTTCCAGTTTGAATTTGTTTAGCTTCAACTTCCAGCCATTGGAACAAGTTATACCTTCGTTTGCTAGACTGAAAATCCTTTCCAATTTCTCAGCATCCTTCTTGAATTGTGGACCTCAGAACTGGACACAGTACTTCTGCAGGAGTAATACCAATAACAACTAATGAGGTAACATCGACTCTCCACTCCTACAACTTCTATTTCCTTGAACTATTTATAATGAAGGGTTGTATTTTCACAACCCCCAGTTTCAAAAAAAAACTAGATAAGTTCAGAGGATAGGTCCATAAATGGCTATTAGCCAAAATGGTCAGGGACACAATTCCATGCTCCAAGTGTCCCTAAATATCTAACTGCCAGAAGCTGGGGCTGGATGACAGGGGATGGAACACTTGATAATTTGCCTGTTTGGTTCATTCCCCCTGAAGCATCTGGCATTGGCCACTGTCAGAAGACAGGAGACTGGGCTAGATGGACCATTGGTCTGAACCAGTATGGCTGTTCTTATGTTCAATGATGTTTAACACAACCCACAATATGTTACATATTTTTTACAATTTTAGATACACGTGTGGTATTAGTGAAACTTTCATTCATGAATGCTTACCCTAATTTCATTCTCATTACAGACCATCATATCCTTATTAATTGTGGCTTTTTATATCTTAATTTTTCTTCTAAAATATATATTTTTATCTTCTATATTCTAATATATATTTAGACTCAGATTTTGGCTGGCTATTTGTGGGTGCCACGTTTGGACTGGCTGGGGTCAGAAGTCAGGATGCTATCATATAGGCATCACCCTCTCTGACTTGACTGAAGTTCTCTTGAAACTTCTGCTGCTAATCGGTTCTTTATGCCCATTCCAACACATAAGTACTTTAAAGCTACAGTTTGACTTTTAAACAAGATGTTTCCTTTTCCTTTGGTAAAAGCAACTTCCCAGAGCTAGTCTATGTTTGTGATACCTCACAAACTGTATTGTAAAGAAATATTCATACAGATTCACTTTTTCAAAAGTAGCATTTGGTTTGCAGGTAATAATTGACTCAAAGCTTCAGTGTTGCCATCCTTAATATGGACCACCAGAATCCCTTGCTTGAGGCCAATAGAACCAAACTACCCTTGAACAATATCACAAGAAATTGTCCGCTTTTCAGTGAGGCCTATTGAATGTATAGGAAAATATACCTCTTAATCTTTATTCACCAACTTCTGTTGTATTAGAAAACCAGAGCTTAGAGTTTCCTTTGGAACTCCTGTATATTCACTATTATGTGTCTTAGTACTAGTTAAATTAAACCACATTACATGACAATTGTGCTAACACTGTCCTGATTTAATAGTTATTACAATTGACTAACTTTGCTTAATCATTTTTCCTGCTCCCAACACAATAGCAGGCATGTATTCTATTTCCCAATTAAATAAATTGTACTACAATAACATTTTAAATTTATGAAGGACCTTTCAATCTAAAGCACATTACACAGTATTTATTACTATTACTTATTATGGAATCATGATCACAGCAATAATTGATGCATCTAATTGTTGTGATTATAGTCAGGGCCAAATCAATAACTGAGAACATTCTTAAATTACTTTATTGTGACACTACGGATAACTCAGTCAATCATTATCCACGCTTTCAGCTAATTTGCAACTAGATGAAGGGAACAATTTGAATGAGTGGGACTGTAGATGTCAAGAACACTACTGTGGACAAGAAGTCACAGACCTGAAACCAAAAACCTGAGACAAGCACAGTCTAAAAAATTATAAAATATACCTCAATTTAATATAAATTTCATTTAAACCAGATTCAAAACTATAATTCAAAACTTTAAAGTGGGGGGGAGTGGGTAAAAAGCCAGCCAAAACCTGGACAACTATTTAGACTGGATTTCCCTACTTCAGCAGAGAGGGAAGTTGATGGAATGGTTCTAAATGCTTCTTTCCAAACCACTAGTTCGAATGCAGATCTCAAATCCCATTTCCACTCCAGTCTAAGGGATCTCCTAGTTAGAATTACATTCAAAGTGTTTTTATTAAATGGAGATTAGAAATTTCAGTGTAGAAGCTCATCTAATAATTTTAGCAAAAGGAGTATGCAAGAGCGGCAGCAGTCTATTCCAACAGATGCTTTAGAAACTTGTACAAATGAAAATCAGGAACAGTGGGGTATCTTAAAACAAATGACTGTGGCTCAGAGGCGTGCACACGGGGTGTGCTGGGTGTGCCCAGGTAATGCCCGTGGGCCGGATCTGGCCCCTCAGGGCTTTGGATCCGGCTGGTGGGACTTGCTTCCCGTGGTGCTGCAGGCCCTGCGCTGCTCTCAGAAGCGGCAGGCACCACGTCCCTGGGGCCCCGGGGGCTGGGGCAGAGGGCTCCGTGCATTGCTCCAGGCACCGCCTCCTGCAGCTTCTGTTGGCCGGGAATAAGGAACTTCAGCCAATGGGAGCTTCAGGGGAGGTACCTGGAGGTGTGGCAAGGGCAGCGTGCAGAGCCCTGTGCCCCCAACCCCCGAGGGGCCGCACAGGGTCATGGTGAGTGGCGCAGCGTGGGGCCAGGGCAGGCAGCCAGGGAGCGTGCTGCTGCCACCCCGAGCCGCTGCAGGTAAGCGGCCCCGGGCTGGAGCCCAAACCCCGCTTGCACCCCACCTTCCAACTCACTGCTGCGAGCCCTCTGCCACACCCCTCCTGCACCCCAACTCCCTGCCCTGAGCCTCCTCCTGCACCTTGCCCCCAGCTCCCTGCCCTGAGCCCCTGCCACACCCCGCACTCCTCCTGCACCCACCCGCCTGCCATGAGCCCCTGCCTGCACCCTGCACCCCAACTCCCTGCCCTGAGCCCCCTCCTGTGCCCTGCCCCCAACTCCCTGCCCTGAGCCCCCTGCTGCACCCTGCACCCCTCCTGCACCCCAGCCCCCTGCCCTGAGCCTCCTGCCTGCACCTTACACCCCAACTCCCTGCCCTGACTCCCCTGCTGCACCCTGCACCCATGCACCCCAACCCCCTGCCCTGAGCCCCCTGTCACACCCTGCACCCCTCCTGTACCCCAGCCCCCTGCCCTGAGCCTCCTGCCTGCACCCCACACCCCAACTCTCTGCCATGAGCCCCCTGGTGCACCCTGCACCCCAACGCCCTGCCCTGAGCTCCCTGTCACACCCTGCACCCAAACCCCCTGCCCTAAGCCCCCTGCCTGCACCTTGCATCCCCCCCCTGTCCTGAGCCTCCTGCTGCACCCCAACCCCCTGCCCTGCACCCCTCCTCTGCCCCAATCCCTTGCCCTGAGCCCATTCCTGCACACATAGAATCATAGAATATCAGGGTTGGAAGGGACCTCAGGAGGTCATCTAGTCCAACCCCCTGCTCAAAGCAGGACCAAACCCAACTAAATCATCCCAGCCAGGGCTTTGTCAAGCCTGACCTTAAAAACCTCTAAGGAAGGAGATTCCACCACCTCCCTAGGTAACCCATTCCAGTGCTTCACCACCCTCCTAGTGAAAAAGTTTTTCCTAATGTCCAACCTAAACCTCCCCCTCTGCAACTTGAGACCATTACTCCTTGTTCTGTCATCTGCTACCACTGAGAACAGTCTAGATCCATCCTCTTTGGAACCCCCTTTCAGGTAGTTGAAAGCAGCTATCAAATCCCCCCTCATTCTTCTCTTCTGCAGACTAAACAATCCCAGTTCCCTCAGCCTCTCCTCATAAGTCATGGGCTCCAGCCCCCTAATCATTTTTGTTGCCCTCCGCTGGACTCTCTCCAATTTATCCACATCCTTCTTGTAGTGTGGGGCCCAAAACTGGACACAGTACTCCAAATGAGGCCTCACCAGTGCTGAATAGAGGGGAATGATCACATCCCTCGATCTGCTGGAAATGCCCCTACTTATACAACCCAAAATGCCATTAGCCTTCTTGGCAACAAGGGCACACTGTTGACTCATATTCAGCTTTTCGTCCACCGTAACCCCTAGGTCCTTTTCTGCAGAACTGCTGCCCAGCCATTCGGTCCCTAGTCTGTAACAGTGCATGGGATTCTTCCGTCCTAAGTGCAGGACTCTGCACTTGTCCTTCTTGAACCTCATCATATTTCTTTTGGCCCAATCCTCTAATTTGTCTAGGTCCCTCTGTATCCTATCCCTGCCCTCCAGCGTATCAACCACTCCTCCCAGTTTAGTGTCATCTGCAAACTTGCTAAGGGTGCAGTCCACACCATCCTCCAGATCGTTAATGAAGATATTGAATAAAACCGGCCCCAGCACCGACCCTTGGGGCACTCCACTTGATACCGGCTGCCAACTAGACATAGAACCATTGATCACTACCCGTTGAGCCCGACCATCTAGCCAGTTTTCTATCCACCTTACCGTCCATTCATCCAGCCCAGACTTCTTTAACTTGCTGGCAAGAATACTGTGGGAGACTGTATCAAAAGCTTTGCTAAAGTCCAGAAATAGCACATCCACTGCTTTCCCCTCATCCACAGAGCCGGTTATCTCATCATAGAAGGCAATTAGGTTAGTCAGGCATGACTTGCCCCTGGTGAATCCATGCTGACTGTTCCTGATCACTTTCCCGTCCTTTAAGTGGTTCATGATTGATTCCTTGAGGACCTGTTCCATGATTTTTCCAGGGACTGAGGTGAGACTGACTGGCCTGTAGTTCCCTGGATCTTCCTTCTTCCCTTTTTTAAAGATGGGCACTACATTAGCTTTTTTCCAGTCGTCCGGGACCTCCCCCGATCACCATGATTTTTCAAAGATAATGGCCAATGGTTCTGCAATCTCATCGGCCAACTCCTTTAGCACCCTCGGATGCAGCGCATCCGGCCCCATGGACTTGTGCTCGTCCAGCTTTCCTAAATAGTCCTGAACTACTTTTCTCCACAGAGAGCTGGTCACCTCCTCCCCATACCGTGCTGCAGAGTGCAGCTGTCTGGGAGCTGACCTTGTCTGTGAAGACAGAGGCAAAAAAAGCATTGTGTACACTAGCTTTCTCCACATCCTCCGTCACTAGGTTCCCTCCCTCATTCAGCAAGGGGCCCACACTTTCCTTGACTTTCTTCCTGTTGCTAACATACCTAAAGAAACCCTTCTTATTACTCCTAACATCTCCGGCTAGCTGCAACTCCAAGTGTGATTTGGCCTTCCTAATTTCACACCTGCATGCCTGAGCAATACTTTTATACTCTCCCTGGTTATGGTTATTTGTCCAATCTTCTACTTCTTGTAAGCTGTTTTTTTGTGTTTAAGACGAGCAAGGATTTCACTGTTAAGCCAAGCTGGTCGCCTGCCATATTTACTTTTCTTCCTACACATCGGGATGGTTTGTTCCTGCAACCTCAATAAGGTTTCTTTAAAATACAGCCAGCTTTCCTCGACTCCTTTCCCTGTCATGTTATTCTCCCAGGGGACCTTGCCCATCAGTTCCCTGAGGGAGTCCAAGTCTCCTTTTCTGAAGTCCAGGGTCTCTGTTCTACTGCTTTCCTTTTTTCCTTGTGTCAGGATCCTGAACTCGACCATCTCATGGTCACTGCCTCCCAGGTTCCCATCCACTATTGCTTCTTCTACTATTTCTTCCCTGTTTGTGAGCAGCAGGTCAAGAAGAGCTTTTCCCCTAGTTGGTTCCTCCAGCACTTGCACCAGGAAATTGTCCCCTACACTTTCCAGAAACTTCCTGGATTGTCTGTGCACCGCTGTATTGCTCTCCCAGCAGATATCAGGGTGATTAAAGTCACCCATGAGAACCAGGGCCTGCGATCTAGCAACTTCTGTTAGTTGCTGGAAGAAAGCCTCGTCCACCTCATCCCCGTGGTCTGGTGGTCTGTAGCAGACTCCCACCACGACATTACCCTTGTTGTTCATACTTCTAAATTTAATCCAGAGACTCTCAGGTTTTTCTGCAGTTTCATACCGGAGCTCTGAGCAGTCATACTGCTCTCTTACATACAACGCAACTCCCCCACCTTTTCTGCCCTGCCTGTCCTTCCTGAACAGTTTATATCCATCCATGACAGTACTCCAATCATGTGAGTCATCCCACCAAGTCTCTGTTATTCCAATTACATCATAATTCCCTGACTGTGCCAGGACTTCTAGTTCTCCCTGCTTGTTCCCCAGGCTTCTTGCATTTGTGTATAGGCACTTAAGATAACTCGCTGATTGTCCCGCTTTCTCGGTCTGAGACAGGAGTCCTCCCCTCTTGCAGTCTCCTGCTTGTCCTTCCTCCCGGTATCCCACTTCCCCACTTACCTCGGGGCTTTGGTCTCCTTCCCCCGGTGAACCTAGTTTAAAGCCCTCCTCACTAGGTTAGCCAGCCTGCTTGCAAAGATGCTCTTCCCTCTCTTCGTGAGGTGGAGCCCGTCTCTGCCTAGCAATCCTTCTTCTTGGAAGACCATCCCATTGTCAAAGAATCCAAACCCTTCTCTCTGACACCATCTGCGTAGCCATTCATTGATTTCCACGATTCGACGGTCTCTACCCTGGCCTTTTCCTGCCACAGGGAGGATAGACGAGAACACCACTTGCACCTCAAACTCCTTTATCCTTCTTCCCAGAGCCACGTAGTCTGCAGTGATATGCTCAAGGTCATTCTTGGCAGTATCATTGGTGCCCACGTGGAGAAGCAGGAAGGGGTAGCGATCCGAGGGCTTGATGAGTCTCGGCAGTCTCTCCGTCACATCGTTAATCCTAGCCCCTGGCAAGCAGCACACCTATTGTTTTTCCCGGTCAGGGCGGCAGATAGATGACTCCGTCCCCCTGAGGAGAGAGTCCCTGACCACCACCACCCTCCTCCTCCTCCTGGGGGTGGTAGTCGTGGAACCCCCATCCCTAGGACGGCGCATATCCTGCCTTCCAATCAGTGGAGTCTCCTTCTGCTCTGCTCCCTCAGATGTATCATCCACTCCACTCTCTGCACTAGTACCTGCGGAGAGAACACGAAAATGGTTGCTCACCTGTATCTGTGTTTCTGGTACATGGACGTTTCTGGTACTCTTTCCTCTTCTGGATGTCACATGCCACCAGTTATCCTCACTGGCCTTCTGTCCCCGCTGTGTAGCCTGCTCTGGATCTTCAGAACATTGTGCCCACTGAAGCTGATCCTGACGTCTATCCAGGAAATCCTCATTTTCTTTTATGGAACGCAGGGTTGATATCCGTTTCTCCAGACCTTGAATCTTCTCGTCCAATATGGAGATCAGCTTGCACTTTGTACAGACAAAGTCGCTTCTATCCTGTGGAAGGAAGACAAACATGGCGCATCCTGTGCAGGTCACAACGGCAGATCGCTCAGCATCCATGGTCTCTTCCTTCTAAGAGCTCTCTCTAGGCAAACTCCTTCTGTTTGCCTCTCTGCTGTTCGCTGCTCAGCTGGTTCGCAGCTGACTGCCTTTTTATAACAGTCACGCCCAGCTGGAACAAAGCACTCCCAAATCAAACTGGTCAAACAAGCAATCAAACAATCAAGCACACAGTCAAACTGCCAAACTGCCCCCCCAATAGACACTCAGATACTCACCAGCGCAGTCCCCCTACTGCAGCACTTAGCATACCTCTGCTCAGAGGGATCCCAGGCAAACTCCTTCTGTTTGCCTCTCTGCTGTTCGCTGCTCCCACACCCCCTCCCACCCTCCACCCTTTATGATGTTCGCCTTTAAAAAAAAATTATCTGGGTGCACACCCTAATGAAATGTGCTTCACATGCCTATGCTGTGGCTAGACTGACAAAATGATTTTGGCCCCTAAATCAACATCTAAGTGTCATTGAGAGCCTCTAAAACCCCATTCAGGTGTTGCCTAATCCTGTCGGCTTCTCAATTTCCATATTAAAGTCTCCTACATTTCTGTCAGTGAGTATGTGCTCTGCCATCTCAGTCTAGGTGTCTACCTTAGCCATAGCAGCATCCTCAAACAAGGTGTTTCCTCCCCTATCTTGCCTGCAGGGCCCAATCCAGTAGGTGCTCCTAGAACATACCCAATCCTACTCAAAATGCCCATGGGAGAAAGTACTGCTACCTAATGATCAGTAGCCCCTGGTTTGCATGTTTGTCTAGGAGGTGAGAGATCCATATTCAATTTCCTGTGCTGCCTGATGTGGAAGAAGGCATGTGAACTTTCTTTTCCTCAAGAACTGCCTCAACCACTAGATTACAGATTCATTTTCACTTTCTCTGTTCTAATGCACATTCAATTAAATAATTGAATATGCATTGGCACAGAGAGGAGGGAGGGATAGCTTAGTGGTTTGAACATTGGCCTGCTAAACCCAGGGTTCTGAGTTCAATCCTTGAGGGGGCCATTTAGGGATCTGGGGCAAAAATCAGTACTTGGTCCTGCTAGTGAAGGCAGGGGGCTGGACTCAATGACCTTTCAAGCTCCCTTCCAGTTCTAGGGGATAGGCTATCTCCATTCATTCAATACAGATTGGAACAGTTTCAAAACAAGAGAATCATAAGAACCCCTTACTGCTAGAGAGGTTACTTGCCCTATTCCCAGGTGTAACAGTGTGGGACTCACCACCTGGCCCCTCCTGCTGGTGACTCTGGGAATTAGCTCTGTCCAGTGGAGCACCCCCTCCTGGTGGTGTCCCATCTGTCATTCTGCCCTCTGTTGCTGTCTCTGGACCCGCGTTGCTGCCTGCTCAGCAGCGTCCTCTTCGAGGGCAGTGCCCCTTAGTCCATCTGCACCCCCTTCCGGGGGTCGGTGATCAGCAGTCCTACACCCCAGCCACTATGTCCAACCGCCCTCTGAGTCCAATCCCTCTTGTCAGGGATCTGGGGTAGTACAATGGCTGCTCCCTACGGCCATTGGCTGGGTGTACTGCAAGGAGGAAGGGGGGGGACCCAGGCCCGCCCTCTACTCTGGGTCCCGGCCCAGGGACCCTCTGGCATCAGCCTCACTGTCCTTCTCTCCCCTTCGCTGTCTGTTTCCCTGGGCTGCTTTCCCTATGGCCCCTTGCACCCGCTAGGCCCTTCCCTGCAGCCTGGCAAGCTACGGGCTCAAGCTCTCTAGCCTCCCCGAGCCCAGGCCAGCACTACGCTGTCCACGGTGCTAGTCTCCACCTTTGGGAGACTGACCTTCCCCTCTCAAAGGCCAAGGACAGACTGACGTCTCCCTTCCTGAGCAGCCTTTATATATATCTGAGCCTGGCCCTGATTGGCTGTCTCCAAACTGGGCCCTGATTGGCTCACAATAAGCCCTTCTTTGATTGTCTCACAGGGAGTGGGGCAGTCCACCCCACTACACCAGGGTTAAAAAAGATGGTGGTTGACACATCTGTGATTTAAACTGCTGTCAACTTAGCTCTTTAGGATTAATTTTCTTTGGCCAAAGGAAGTGTGTAACATACTTGCCAATCTTTAATCTTATTTAGTAGACTATGTGAGTCAGCTGCACAGGCTGTTTCTTTATCTCAAGCTGTGGCAAGTCATTTTTTTAACTCTGGAGGTCCCAGTTCAATCCCTGGTGTTTTGACCAAAATATAGGTACATGAGTAGTTTCCTTGACTTCAACATTCAGGTAGTTAAAGGTAAGCATGTTCTTGAGTGCATTTCTGGATCAGGGCTAGAGTGCTCAGCACTTTCCAACATGAAGCCCTATGTGAAGAAATGTAAGATTAATTAAAAGGATATGGCCAAAAGCAGGAAGTAGTAATGATTGCCCTTATTTAGACTGTTACCTTTACACTTTTACTGGATTGAGCCTAGGGACTGGTTTAGGAACTGTTGAGCTGTTCTTTTATTGTAAAACTTACTGTGTCTTTATGTCTTGAGACAAGGTAGGTAAGGTAATATTACCTCACCCACCTTGTCTCTCTAATATCCTGGGACTGACACAACTACAACAACACTACAAACCTTTATTTCCTGACAGTTCTAGTAAAGTATAGACTCTATTGCTTATATGACATATGTTAATTGGGTCCCACCAAGAATGAGTGCCTGTAAAGCTTAATTCATGGAGCACCTATAGCACTTGCCTCCAAGCTCATGGTACGCAGAGCATGCTATCAATATATGGAGTGGACTGCGCACCACAAAACTCACAGAACCACTCTGTAGTACTATTGCTTACAAGAGGTACATGTAGGTACCAATGACATAGGGAAGGGTAGAAGAGATGTCCTGGAAGCCAAATTTAGGCTGCTAGGGAAGAGACTGAAATCCAGGACCTCTATGGTGGCATTTTCAGAAATGCTCCCAGTTCCACGCGCAGGGCCAGGTAGGCAGGCAGAGCTTCAGAGTCTCAATGCGTGGATGAGACAATGGTGTAGAGAGGAGGGGTTCACATTCATTAGGAACTGGGGAAACTTCTGGGATGGGAGGAGCCTATACAGGAGAGATGGGCTCCACCTAAACCAAAGTGGAACCAGACTGCTGGCACTAAACATTAAAAAGGTTGTAGAACAGTTTTTAAACTAGGAGATGGGGGAAAGCCGACTGCTGCAGAGGAGCGAGTGGATCGGACACAGACTTCTCTTAGGGGAGAGTCTGATGATAGAGAATCTCCAGGTTATAGTCAGGAGCAGAGGAATGAGAAGTATAATGTAAGGGCCGGATCAGATGATAAACAGTCACATAAAAAAGAATCTGGTACATCAGAAAAAGGCAGGCTAATAAACAGGGACAAGTTTTTTAAGTGCTTGAACACAAATGCCAGAAGTCTAAATAATAAGATGGGTGAACTAGAGTGCCTTGTGATAAAGGAGGATATAGATACAATAGGCATCACAGAAACCTGGTGGACTGAGAGCAATCAATGGGACACAATCATTCCGGGGTACAAAATATATCGGAAGGACAGAACAGGCCGTGCAGGGGGAGGAGTGGCACTATATGTTAAAGAAAGTGTAGATTCAAATGAAGTAAAAATCTTAAGCGAATCCACAGGTTCCATAGAGTCTCTATGGATAGAAATTTCATGCTCTAGTAAAAATATAACATTAGGAATCTATTATCGACCACCTGACCAGGACAGTAATAGTGATGATGAAATGCTAAGGGAAATTAGAGAGGCTATCAAAATTAAGAACCCAATAATAGTGGGGGATTTCAATTATCCCCATATTGACTGGGAACATTTCACTTCAGGACGAAATGCAGAGATAAAATTTATCGATACTTTAAATGACTGCTTCATGGAGCAGCTGGTATGGGAACCCACAAGGGGAGAGGCGACTCTAGATTTAATCCTGAGTGGAGCGCAGGAGCTGGTCCAAGAGGTAACTATAGCAGGTCCGCTTGGAAATAGTGACCATAATACAATAGCATTCAACATCCCTGTGGTGGGAAGAACATCTCAACATTTCCAAAGGGGGAACTATACAAAAATGAGGGGGTTAGTTAGACAAAAGTTAAAAGGTACAGTGACTAAAGTGAAATCCCTGCAAGTTGCGTGGGCCCTTTTTAAAGACACCATAATAGTGGCCCAACTTCAATGTATACCCCAAATTAAGAAAAACAGTAAAAGAACTAAAAAAGAGCCACCGTGGCTTAACAACCATGTAAAAGAAGCAGTGAGAGATAAAAAGACTTCCTTTAAAAAGTGGAAGTCAAATCCTAGTGAGGCAAATAGAAAGGAGCACAAACACTGCCAACTTAAGTGCAAGAGTGTAATAAGAAAAGCCAAAGAGGAGTTTGAAGAACGGCTAGCCAAAAACTCCAAAGGTAATAACAAAATGTTTTTTAAGTACATCAGAAGCAGGAAGCCTGCTAAACAACCAGTGGGGCCCCTTGACGATGAAAATGCAAAAGGAGCGCTTAAAGATGATAAAGTCATTGCGGAGAAACTAAATGGATTCTTTGCTTCAATCTTCACGGCTGAGGATGTTAGGGAGATTCCCAAACCTGAGCTGGCTTTTGTAGGTGACAAATCTAAGGAACTGTCACAGATTGAAGTATCACTAGAGGAGGTTTTGGAATTAATTGATAAACTCAACATTAACAAGTCACCGGGACCAGATGGCATTCACCCAAGAGTTCTGAAAGAACTCAAATGTGAAGTTGCGGAACTATTAACTAAGGTTTGTAACCTGTCCCTGAAATCGGCTTCGGTACCCAATGACTGGAAGTTAGCTAATGTAACGCCAATATTTAAAAAGGGCTCTAGAGGTGATCCCGGCAATTACAGACCGGTAAGTCTAACGTCGGTACCGGGCAAATTAGTTGAAACAATAGTAAAGAATAAAATTGTCAGACACATAGAAAAACATAAACTCTTGAGCAATAGTCAACATGGTTTCTGTAAAGGGAAATCGTGTCTTACTAATCTATTAGAGTTCTTTGAAGGGGTCAACAAACATGTGGACAAGGGGGATCCGGTGGACATAGTGTACTTAGATTTCCAGAAAGCCTTTGACAAGGTCCCTCACCAAAGGCTCTTACGTAAATTAAGCTGTCATGGGATAAAAGGAAAGGTCCTTTCATGGATTGAGAACTGGTTAAAGGACAGGGAACAAAGGGTAGGAATTAATGGTAAATTCTCAGAATGGAGAGGGGTAACTAGTGGTGTTTTCAGTCCTAGGACCAATCCTATTCAATTTATTCATAAATGATCTGGAGAAAGGGGTAAACAGTGAGGTGGCAAAGTTTGCAGATGATACTAAACTACTCAAAATAGTTAAGACCAAAGCAGATTGTGAAGAACTTCAAAAAGATCTCACAAAACTAAGTGATTGGGCAACAAAATGGCAAATGAAATTTAATGTGGATAAATGTAAAGTAATGCACATTGGAAAAAATAACCCCAACTATACATACAACATGATGGGGGCTAATTTAGCTACAACGAGTCAGGAAAAAGATCTTGGAGTTATCGTGGATAGTTCTCTGAAGATGTCCATGCAGTGTGCAGAGGCGGTCAAAAAAGCAAACAGGATGTTAGGAATCATTAAAAAGGGGATAGAGAATAAGACTGAGAATATATTATTGCCCTTATATAAATCCATGGTACGCCCACATCTCGAATACTGTGTACAGATGTGGTCTCCTCACCTCAAAAAGATATTCTAGCACTAGAAAAGGTTCAGAAAAGAGCAACTAAAATGATTAGGGGTTTAGAGAGGGTCCCATATGAGGAAAGATTAAAGAGGCTAGGACTCTTCAGTTTGGAAAAGAGAAGACTAAGGGGGGACATGATAGAGGTATATAAAATCATGAGTGATGTTGAGAAAGTGGATAAGGAAAAGTTATTTACTT
Source organism: Mauremys reevesii (assembly GCF_016161935.1). Classification (NCBI taxonomy): domain Eukaryota; kingdom Metazoa; phylum Chordata; order Testudines; family Geoemydidae; genus Mauremys; species Mauremys reevesii. Next base: position 122,917,628 of record NC_052624.1, on the reverse strand, counting down.
ATTCCCATAATACAAGAACTAGGGGTCACCAAATGAAATTAATAGGCAACAGGTTTAAAACAAATAAAAGGAAGTTCTTCTTCACGCAGCATACAGTCAACTTGTGGAACTCCTTACCTGAGGAGGTTGTGAAGGCTAGGACTATAACAATGTTTAAAAGGGGATTGGATAAATTCATGGTGGCTAAGTCCATAAATGGCTATTAGCCAGGATGGGTAAGAATGGTGTCCCTAGCCTCTGTTCGTCAGAGGATGGAGATGGATGGCAGGAGAGAAATCACTTGATCATTGCCTGTTAGGTTCAATCCCTCAGGGGCACCTGGCATTGGCCACTGTCGGTAAACAGATACTGGGCTAGATGGACCTTTGGTCTGACCCGGTACGGCCTTTCTTATGTTCTTATGTTATGTTCTTATGTTCTTATTGTGAAACAGCAATTTACAAATGTAGATTTTTTTTGTTACATAAATGCACTCAAAAACAAAAGAGTGTAAAACTTTAGCGCTTACAAGTCCACTCACTCCTATTTTTTGTTCAGCCAACCACTAAGACAAACAAGTTTGTTTAGATTTGCAGGAGATAATGCTGCCTGCTTCTTATTTGCAATGTCACCTGAAAGTCAGAATAGGCGTTCACATGGCACTTTTGTAGCCAGCATTGCAAGGTATTTACTTGCCAGATATGCTAAACATTTGTATGCCCCTTCATGCTTCGGCCGCCATTCCAGAGGACAAGTATCAGAGGGGTAGCTGCATTAGTCTGTATCCACAAAAACAATGAGGAGTCCAGTGGCATCTTAAAGACTAACAGATTTATTTGGGCATAAGCTTTCGTGGGTAAAAAACTCACTTCTTCAGATGCATAGAGTGAAAATTATAGATACAGGCATAAATATACTGGCATATGAAGAGAAGGGAGTTACCTTACAAGTGGATAACCAGTGCTGACAAGCCAATTCAGTCAGGGTGGATGTGGTCCACTCCCAGTACCTGATGAGTTGTCCTTACCAAGAGAGGAAAAATAGCTTTCCCTCTTTTTCCATAAACCTGGAAATCCCGGACGTCCCATTATCTCAGGTATTGGCACTCTTACAGCAGGATTATCTGGCTATTTGGACTCTCTCTCCTCAGACCCTAAGATACCAGCACTCCTAGCTATCTTCGAGACACCACTGACTTCCTGAGGAAACTACAATGCATTGGTGATCTTCCTGAAAACATCATCCTGGACACCATGGATGTAGAAGCTCTTTACACCAATATTCCACATGAGGATGGACTATTGTCAGGAACAGTATCCCTGATGAAGCCACAGCACACCTGGTGGCTGAGATTTGTGACTTTGTCCTCACCCACAACCATTTCAGATTTGGGGATAACTTATAACTTCAAGTCAGCCACACTGCTATGGGTACCCACATGGCCCTACAGCATGCCAACATTTTTATGGCTGACTTAGAACAACGCTTCTTCAGCTCTTGTCCCCTAGTGCCCCTCCTCTAGTATTAGGATATAGATATTCAGGCCTGTCTGCAAAGGCCTATACTTTAAGAATTTAGGTGTATTCTTATCACTTAGCTAGTTATAAAGGTATAAAAGAAAGACAGACGGTGATTTTTTAATTCTGGGTAATGGCCACCTTTTACTGTGCTAAGGCCTGGTTCTTCAGCTAAGCAGCAGAGGCCAGCCATAAACGGGGAAATGTATGGTCACATTGAAATAAGGCAATCTGGGGCTGTTAGGAAGGTGATCCGATCTATCACCTCCCGAGAAAGGGAAGAGCCTAGAAGATGTAAAAGGAAACTTAGTTTGATAGCATCTTGTCTGGTAAGAACTCACTTATCAATAGACACAGCTGGAGAACCCTTATGTCTGTATAGATGTAGTTGTAAAATCCTCATTTCTGTATTGTTCTATCACTGTAGTCTCTACTTCCCTATTGTTTGTCTGTATAATCTCTGTCTGGTTCTGTGATTGTTTCTGTCTGTATAACTAATTTTGTTGGGTATAAACCAGTTAAGGTGGTGGGATATAATTGGTTAAATAACCATGTTACAATATGTTAGGATTGGTTAGTTAAATTTCAGTAAAATGATTGGTTAAGGTATAGCTAAGCAAAACTCAAGTTTTACTATATAGTCTGCAGTCAATCAGGAAGTGGGGGCGGGGGATGGGAACAGGGACTGGGGATGGGAGTAGGGGAATTGGGATCATGTTTTGCTAAAGGGGGAAAGGGGAACAGGTGATGGGAACAAAAACAGGGACACAGGCAAGGCTCTGTGGTGTCAAAGCTGGGATCATGCTTGCTGGAAGTTTACCCCAATAAACATCGAATTGTTTGTGCCTTTGGACTTCGGGTATTGTTGCTCTCTGTTCATGCGAGAAGGACCAGGGAAGTGAAAGGGTGAAGGATTAAGCCTCCTAACATCTACTTGTGCTACATCGATGACATTTTCATCATATGAACCCACAGGAAGGAGGCCCTTTAAAAATTTCACCTGGATTTCAACAATTTCCACCCCACCATCAACCTCACCCTGGATCAATCCACACAAGAGATCCACTTCCTTGACACTACAGTGCAAATAAGCGATGGTCACATAAATGCCACCCTATACTGGAAACCTACTGACTGCTATACTTATCTACATGCCTCCATCTTCAATCCAGGACACATCACATGCTCCATTGTCTATAGCCAAGCCCTAAGATACAACCGAATTTGCTCCAATCCCTCAGACAGAGACAAACACCTACAAGATCTTTATCAAGCATTCTTCAAACTACAATACTCACCTGGGGAAGTGATGAAACAGATTGACAGAGTGAGACAGATACCCAGAAGTCACCTACTACAGGACAGACCCAACAAGAAAAATAACAGAACACAACTAGTCATCATGTACAGCCCCTAGCTACAACCCCTCCAGCACATCATCAACAATCTACAACTTATCCTGGAAAACGATCCCCCACTCTCACAGACCTTGGGAGGCAGGCCAGTCCTTGCTTACAGACAGCCCCCAAACCTGAAACAAATACTCACCAGCAACTACACTCCACACCACAGAAACACTAACCCAGGGCCCTGTAACAAACCCTGTTGCCTACTCTGTCCCCATATCTACTCTAGCAACACCATTAGAGGACACAACTTCACTGGCCGTTTGCTGCACAGCTCCTCCTACTACCCCATTAATGCACACAGCCTGCCCACCTGCATGCATGGACGCTTCCTTTCGGTCATTTTCCTTCCTTGGTCCATGAGGCTGCCCTGGGTTATGCCTTGGGTTATTAAACACATCACCTGGGCATTAGCAGTCCTTGTACTTGTGAGCCCCCCTTGCCCCTGCTGCAATACTGTCTGCCTTGGGTCCCCTTCCAGCCCTTGGTCTCCATTGGGACTGCCCTGAGTAGCTGCCTCTGCTTGTACCCTTTTAAGCAACCTGAGCCCAAAAGAATTGCAGCCTAATAAATCCACTTGCAGCACGGCTAGTACATGAAACAGTTAAATTTCCTTGCTTCCCTTCCCTTTCCCCTTCCTCCCCCAACCAAAGCACGTTGATTGTTTCAGATGCTAATTGCAGCTTCCAGCCTGCTTGGGGGTGGAAGTACCTGGGGCAGGGGTGAAGGAACTGAAGTTCGACACTGTGTAGAGTCAAGAACAAGGATTTATTACGCACAGCGCTGTCGGACTGTCTCTTCGCTTATTAGGCTCAGTAAGACACTGCTAAACAGTTGATTACAATAGCTTATATAGGGTGACAATGGGTGGAAAGAAGCAACAGGGTATGAGTTCTCGAGCCCCTGGATAGGTTCTAGCAGCAAGACAAAATTAGCACAATAAGCCAATAGTCTAAAAGATTACATAATGGCTCTGCCAATAGCTCAGGTTAACATGTTTGCTAATACACAGGTGTTATCCCTCAATTCTCCTTCTGCAATGTGTAAGTTAAATCCTGATTTCAGGTCCATAGAAATAACAGTGACTCTTTCCAGATAGGTTGGCCCACAGGTACATTCCTGGAGGGTTTAAAGCAAAAAGAACAGTAAACAATACATAGCAATGACAATCGTGCATAGTTTGCCACTGCGTTTCTGCGACCTAGGATTGGCGTCTGTGAGGGAGGATGCCATTACTCATGCTATCATGTTAGACCTCTCCCTAAACCCTGGTCGGCATTCGGGGAGTATGTACCGGTATCTCTTCCTGAACCAGGGAGCAGACTTTAAGGCTCCTCTCAGTGAGTCATGTGCCTATAACTCCTGATAAGCCTCCCAGTTACTGCTCTCCACCTGGAGTTATGCTGTCTCAGCTTATTGTATGTATAGTTGAAACAAACAAGGTTGCCTCCTGCTTATCCCAGCTTTCTTTAGCCATGTATTGTCCATTGTTAACTAGGGCTCATGCCTCAGACCAAGCCATGGAATTTGGGCCTATGTGAAAGGTTCTTAACAGAGACTGTGGTCAAGATCTTATATATATATTATTGGGATTTTGGCCCTTCCAGGGGGGTGCTAGTCCCCCTTCTTTCCACTGTCCCCTTTTTGTGTAATTAGCCTCTGCCTGCCCTTCCCTGTCTCTGGGGTGGGGGGCGGGGCCCCTATTTACCTGAGCTTACTCTTCTCCTTGCCCCTGGAGCCATGCTGCTTTCTATGCTGTTTGCTGCTTTTCTGGAGCCATGCTGTTTCCCATGCTGTCTTCCACGTGGTCCTGCAGCGAGCCATGGAGCCTTCTTGCCTGCTCAACCTATTCTGAGTGGGGAGGGGAGGGGCCAGGCCCATCTGACCTTTTTAAAACCCTTCATTCCTATGTGGTGAGTCATCCACCACACTGACCGCTCTTTCAGCAGCTTTACATTTCCCCTCCTCTCCCAAGCCAGAAAGCATTGCCTTCTTCTCCCAGCCAGCCAGCCAAACTCCCCACCCTGCTTAAGTGCAGGGTGGCGACTTTCCAGGTCTTCTCTTCACATTTTGATGCTGTGCTGACTTGCTGAATCTCACTGAACATGCCAACCCAAGTGTCTTCTTTCTCTTCCTCATCAGTGTCAGGCATTCCACAGTTTGGCGGAGGAAACATCTCAAGGCTGCAATGGCAGCAGCTAACCCTAAAACATCTAGAGGTATCAGTGTGTGTAGCCGCAAAAGGAAACAAGAGTTAAGTTTCAGAACTCCCTTTCTTTTCCTCCATGAAGTTTTAAACAAGGCCTGCTTATTGACAGTTCTGCTTGGGAGTGTCTGTGCTCAGCACTGCTCTCCAGCCCCAGACATGATGAGTATAGCGCAGCAGTGCCATGGTGGGGGGAGGAACAAAGAGGGGATATTTTGGTTGCATGAAAAAATAAAAACTCATCTCTTATTTCTATGGGTATGAATACAGGGCAATAGCAGTGAGTACTGACACTATTTTCCACAGGTGGTGGGGATTTTAGATGATATCTCACGCCTGAGGATAACAAAGGCAGAGAGAGCACAACAACTGCTGTCATCCCAAAGCCAGCTGGGCCCAGATGCTGCTAACCAGTTTACTGCAATTTTGCTTGACAAAATAATCAAGGACTGGCATGGGAAAGAGTCCTACCATGGAAGAAGAAATAAGGCTGCCATCCGTAGAAATGTTTGGCGGAGGATTGCAGAAGACCCCTGTCAAGGCTGAATCCCCACTCTGTCACTCTGAGTGCGGAAAGTGGGGGCTCACAAGGATACTAACAACTAATAATTGCCACTCCAGGCTTGTATTAAACTCCCAAGGTTATAGCTTTTCTCTGACCTTGGCTTGGTAAACGCTGCCACCACCCAAATGCAAAAAAACCCGCTTGGATTCAGGAAGGAGCATTTGTGAATTCCTCCCTGTGGGTTACCCTCAAGCCCTTTCACCCTCTTCCCCTTCTCCCCTCCTGCCCCAGGGGAAGACCTGAAAAGGAAAACAAAGGAAATTAGCTGTTGCCACCAGCTAGTCAAACAGCATGCGCACAAATCTCTTAGGACACCAAAAACCCAATCCTGTTCTTAAAAATGGTAAGTTTTATTAAAAACAAAAAGAAAGAAAATACATCTGGAACTTACACTTTTGCTAGATTTTAAAAGAGCAATTCCAAAAATCAAGCTTTCAAAATAGCTTTCTTGGGGGAGGGGGGGTTCAGTTTAAAGGTTACAAGCAAATAAAAGCATCTGGGGTTAGCACAGAGGAGTCCACAAGCCAATAAGAAATAAAAGAAATTACCCTGATCACGTCTTTTTAGACATTCCCTAATTTTATTTACATATCTGAGGCTTTAGATAAGTAGGTTCAAGGTATGAATTGATAATCTATAATCATACCTGGCTTAAGCTGCTTACAGCATTGCTGCTCCGTGCCTGCAGCCCAGAGAACAACAGACAAATGGAAAGTTTCTTTCCTAATTTTAAAAAGTTTTGCCTTCCCATTGGCTTTTTTGGTCAGGTGCCCACACCTTTTCTTTTACTTGTGGGCTTGTTAATCCTTTACAGGTAAAGCGAGTAGAGAACAGACAATCCAGGAAGCTGCACAGCCAATCCAGGAAGTTTCTGGAAAGTGTAGGGGACAATTTCCTGGTGCAAGTGCTGGAGGAACCAACTAGGGGAAAAGCTCTTCTTGACCTGCTGCTCACAAACAGGGAAGAAATAGTAGAGGAAGCAATAGTGGATGGGAACCTGGGAGGCAGTGACCATGAGATGGTCGAGTTCAGGATCCTGACACAAGGAAAAACGGAAAGCAGTAGAACAGAGAACCTGGACTTCAGAAAAGCAGACTTTGACTCCCTCAGGAAACTGATGGGCAAGGTCCCCTGGGAGAATAACATGACGGGGAAAGGAGTCGAGGAAAGCTGGCTGTATTTTAAAGAAACCTTATTGAGGTTGCAGGAACAAACCATCCCGATGTGTAGGAAGAAAAGTAAATATGGCAGGCGACCAGCTTGGCTTAACAGTGAAATCCTTGCTCATCTTAAACACAAAAAAACAGCTTACAAGAAGTGGAAGATTAGACAAATAACCAGGGAGGAGTATAAAAGTATTGCTCATGCATGCAGGAGTGAAATTAGGAAGGCCAAATCACACTTGGAGTTGCAGCTAGCCGGAGATGTTAGGAGTAACAAGAAGGGTTTCTTTAGGTATGTTAGCAACACGAAGAAAGTCAAGGAAAGTGTGGGCCCCTTGCTGAATGAGGGAGGGAACCTAGTGACAGAGGAAGTGGAGAAAGCTAGTGTACTCAATGCTTTTTTTGCCTCTGTCTTCACAGACAAGGTCAGCTCCCAGACAGCTGCACTCTGCAGCACGGTCTGGGGAGGAGGTGACCAGCTCTCTGTGGAGAAAGAAGTAGTTCGGGACTATTTAGGAAAGCTGGACGAGCACAAGTCCATGGGGCTGGATGCGCTGCATCCGAGGGTGCTAAAGGAGTTGGCCGATGAGATTGCAGAACCATTGGCCATTATCTTTGAAAAATCATGGCGATCGGGGGAGGTCCCGGACGACTGGAAAAAAGCTAATGTAGTGCCCATCTTTAAAAAAGGGAAGAAGGAAGATCCAGGGAACTACAGGCCAGTCAGTCTCACCTCAGTCCCTGGAAAAATCATGGAACAGGTCCTCAAGGAATCAATCCTGAACCACTTAAAGGAGGGGAAAGTGATCAGGAACAGTCTGCATGGATTCACCAAGGGCAAGTCATGCCTGACTAACCTAATTGCCTTCTATGATGAGATAACCGGCTCTGTGGATGAGGGGAAAGCAGTGGATGTGCTATTTCTGGACTTTAGCAAAGCTTTTGATACAGTCTCCCACAGTATTCTTGCCAGCAAGTTAAAGAAGTCTGGGCTGGATGAATGGATGGTAAGGTGGATAGAAAACTGGCTAGATGGTCGGGCTCAACGGGTAGTGATCAATGGTTCCATGTCTAGTTGGCAGCCGGTATCAAGTGGAGTGCCCCAAGGGTTGGTGCTGGGGCCGGTTTTATTCACTTTGGAGGGTAGGGATAGGATACAGAGGGACCTAGACAAATTAGAGGATTGGGCCAAAAGAAATATGATGAGGTTCAACAAGGAACGAATGACACGGCTAGATTCTCGCTAGAGAGGATCAAGGGACACTATGCCACGTTGGGTAAGACGCTCAAGGAAATCGAGGCTCAGGTGATTTTCAGTGGGATTCTACCTGTCCCTAGGGAAGGGCGCCAAAGGGGTGACAAGATCATGACGATAAATAGTTGGCTGAGGGAGTGGTGTTACAAGGAGGGCTTTGGGATGTATGGGCACTGGGAGGCTTTTGGGGACAGACAACTGTTCTCATGGGATGGGCTCCACCTAAGTAGGGAAGGAAGTAGAATTCTAGGAGGGAGGCTGGCTCATCTGATTAAACGAGCTTTAAACTAGACATTGGGGGGAGACGGTTGGGAGAGGTCCAGGTACTCTCCACACCAAATTTATACATTGAGAGGGAGAACAACAGGATAACAACTGATATAGCCAGAGGGGGAGGGTTAGGTATAAGGAAGGGGGGGTAACGGATACTAGACCGACAGGTCATACTGGTAGTACTGTGTCCCTACCAAGTTGGGTGAAAAGGGTGAGAGGAACCAAGCAGCAAAAATTAGGATGTTTATTCACCAATGCGAGAAGCTTAGGTAACAAAATGGAGGAACTGGAGCTCCTGGTCCGAGAATTGAAACTGGATATTGTAGGAATAACTGAAACATGGTGGAACGGTAGCCATGACTGGAGTACAGGTATGGAAGGGTATGTGCTGTTTAGGAAAGACCGAAACAAAGGTAAAGGTGGGGGAGTAGCATTGTATGTCAATAATGAGGTGAAATGTAACGAAATAACTAGCAATGCAAATGATAATACGGAGTCTGTTTGGGCAATGGTGACATTGGGGAAGAAAACTACTAGAGCGTCCCCTGGGATAGTGATTGGGGTGTGTTATAGACCACCTGGATCTAGCCTGGATATGGATAGAGAGCTCTTTAATGTTTTTAAGGAGGTAAATACCAATAGGAACTGTGTGATCATGGGAGACTTTAACTTCCCGGATATAGATTGGGAAACAAATGCTAGTAATAATAATAGAACTCAGCTTTTCCTAGAAGTGATAGCTGATGAATTCCTTCATCAAGTAGTCGCTGAACCGACGAGGGGGGATGCCATTTTAGATCTGATTTTGGTGAGTAACGAGGACCTTGTTGAGGAAATAGTTGTAGGGGACAACCTTGGCTCGAGTGATCATGAGCTAATTCGGTTCAAAATAAATGGAAGGATAAACAAAATTGCATCTGAGACTAAGGTTTACGATTTCAAAAGGGCTAACTTTACTAAATTAAGGTGACTCGTTAGGGAAGTGGACTGGACTAACATATTTAGGGATCTAAAGGCGGAAGACGCCTGGGGTTACTTCAGGTTGAAGTTGCAGGAGCTGTCAGAGGCCTGTATCCCGAGAAAGGGAAAACGGTTCGTAGGTAGCAGTTTTAGACCGAGCTGGATGAGCAAGCGTCTCAGAGGGGTGATTAAGAAAAACAGAAAGCATACAAGGACTGGAAAATGGGAGGGATCAGCAAAGAAACCTACCTTAATGAGATTAGAGAGTGTAGGGAAGCAGTGAGAAAGGCAAAGAGATTGGTGGAGATGGACCTAGCGAAGGGGATTAAAACCAATAACAAAAGGTTTTTTAGCCATATAAATAGGAAGAAAACCAAGCAGGAAGAAGTGGGACCGTTTAAAACTTTAGACGGAGTGGAGATTAGGGATAATCTTGGCATAGCACAATATCTAAACAAATATTTTGCCTCAGTCTTTAATGAGGCTAATGAAGGGCTAAGGAAAAGTGGTAGAGGGACTGATGGGAATGAAGATATGGGGGTAGACATTACGGTATCTGAGGTAGAAGCCAAACTTGAACAGCTTAACGGAAGTAAATCGGGGGGCCCGGATAATCTTCATCCTAGAATATTAAGGGAATTGGCGAGTGAAATTGCAAGCCCGTTAGCAATGATTTTTAATAAATCTCTAAACTTGGGGGTGGTATCGTTCAACTGGAGATTAGCTAATGTAGTTCCTATTTTCAAGAAGGGGAAAAAAAGTGACCCAGGTAACTACAGGCCTGTTAGTTTAACATCTGTAGCATGCAAAGTCATGGAAAAAATTATAAAGGAGAGAATGGTTACGGACCTTGAGGCCGATGGCAACTGGGACAAATTACAGCATGGTTTTACGAAAGGTAGATCGTGTCAAACCAACCTGATCTCCTTCTTTGAGAAAGTAACAGACTTTTTAGACAAGGGAAATGCGGTGGATCTAATATATCTTGATTTCAGTAAGGCGTTTGATACGGTACCGCATGAGGAATTACTGGTTAAATTGGAAAAGATGGGGATCGAAATGAAAATCCAGAGGTGGATAAGGAGCTGGTTAAAGGGGAGACTGCAGAGGGTCGTACTGAAGGGTGATCTGTCGGGTTGGAGGGGGGTTACCAGTGGAGTTCCTCAAGGTTCGGTTTTGGGTCCGATTTTATTTAATCTATTTATCGCTGACCTCGGAACCAAAAGTAAGAGTGGGCTGATAAAGTTTGCGGATGACACCAAGTTGGGAGGTATTGCCAATTCGGAAAAGGATCGGGATATCCTCCAGGGAGATTTGGATGACCTTGTAAACTGGAGTATTAGTAACAGGATGAAATTCAATAATGAGAAGTGTAAGGTTATGCATTTAGGGATGACTAACAAGAATTTTAGTTATAAGCTGGGGACGCACCAGTTGGAAGTAACGGAGGAGGAGAAGGACCTAGGAGTCCTGGTTGATCGTAGGATGACTATGAGTAAGCAATGTGATGTGGCCGTTAAAAAAGCTAATGCTGTCTTGGGATGCATTAGGCGAGGTATTTCTAGCAGAGATAAGGAGGTGCTAGTCCCGTTATATAAGGCGTTGGTGAGACCTCATTTGGAGTATTGTGTGCAATTTTGGTCTCCCATGTTTAAGAAGGATGAATTCAAACTGGAACGAGTACAAAGAAGGGCCACTAGAATGATCCGAGGAATGGAAGGCCTGTTGTATGAAAGGAGACTTGAGGAGCTCGGTTTGTTTTCCTTAACCAAAAGAAGGATAAGAGGAGATATGATTGCACTCTTTAAATATATCAGAGGGATAAATACCAGGGAAGGAGAGGAATTATTTCAGCTCAGTGCTAGTGTGGACACGAGGACAAATGGATATAAATTGTTAGTTAGGAAATTTAGGCTTGAAATTAGATGAAGGTTTCTAACCATCAGAGGAGTGCAATTCTGGAACAGCCTACCGAGGGAAACAGTGGGGGCGAAGGACCTCCATGACTTTAAGATTAAGCTGGATAAGTTTATGGAGGGGATGGTATGATAGGATAATGGGTTTAGTCAATAGGTCAATAACGTGCCACACTGGTAATTAGTACAAAGGGTCAATGTTGGGATATTGTTAGCCTTTTCCAGAGGGTCTGGCTGGAGAGTCTTGCCCACATGCTCGGGGTTCAGCTGATCGCCATATTTGGGGTTGGGAAGGAATTTTCCTCCAGGGTAGATTGGCAGTGGCCCTGGAGGTTTTTCGCCTTCCTCCGAAGCATGGGGCAGGGGTCGCTTGCTGGTGGATTATCTGCTACTTGGAGTCTTTAAAGCACGATTTGGACCATTCAACAGCAGAGTCAAGGAAGAGAACTAGTTCATGAGTGGGTGGATCGGCTTATGTGGCCTGCATCTTGCAGGAGGTCAGACTAGATGATCATAATGGTCCCTTCTGATCTTGAATTCTATGATTCTATGATTGAGGACAAGTGCAGAGTCCTGCACTTAGGACGGAAGAATCCCATGCACTGTTACAGACTAGGGACCGAATGGCTGGGCAGCAGTTCTGCAGGAAAGGACCTAGGGGTTACGGTGGACGAAAAGCTGAATATGAGTCAACAGTGTGCCCTTGTTGCCAAGAAGGCTAATGGCATTTTGGGTTGTATAAGTAGGGGCATTTCCAGCAGATCGAGGGATGTGATCATTCCCCTCTATTCAGCACTGGTGAGGCCTCATTTGGAGTACTGTGTCCAGTTTTGGGCCCCACACCAGAAGAAGGATGTGGATAAATTGGAGAGAGTCCAGCAGAGGGCAACAAAAATGATTAGGGGGCTGGAGCACATGACTTATGAGGAGAGGCTGAGGGAACTGGGATTGTTTAGTCTGCAGAAGAGAAGAATGAGGGGGGATTTGATAGCTGCTTTCAACTACCTGAAAGGGGGTTCCGAAGAGGATGGATCTAGACTGTTCTCAGTGGTAGAAGATGACAGAACAAGGAGTAATGGTCTCAAGTTGCAGAGGGGGAGGTTTAGGTTGGACATTAGGAAAAACTTTTTCACTAGGAGGGTGGTGAAGCACTGGAATGGGTTACCTAGGGAGGTGGTGGAATCTCCTTCCTTAGAGGTTTTTAAGGTCAGGCTTGACAAAGCCCTGGCTGGGATGATTTAGTTGGGTTTGGTCCTGCTTTGAGCAGGGGGTTGGACTAGATGACCTCCTGAGGTCCCTTCCAACCCTGAGATTCTATGATTCTATGATTCTATGAACAGACACCAAGAGGGATTTTACAGCTAACTGGCTGGCTGGGTGTCCATCAAAGGGAGCTCCCCCGACTTCATTTATCACAACCCCATGAACGTTTCATGGAGATCTCTCAGGAGGATTCAAGGGACATCATTCTTGTGCCCATAAACAAACTGCTTCACATGCCTCCCCCCGACAACTAGCTCCACAGGGGAATGAAAGGCAGATAACAATGCTATCTCTCTTTGTTGTACTGCTATCTCTTTGGCACCAGTAAATTAATGAAAAGTTGACATTTGTGTCCTGCTACATTGGGGTCAGGTGCCATCCGTATATTCAAACATTATAATGGGAAATGCATGCACACACTCATCTGAGGTTCCTCCCCCTACGTCAGGCTCATCCATGCTTGACTGAGGAGACTGACTAGACTGCAGTGGTGTCTCAAACAGATCCTAGTTCATGGCATAGATCTGTGTTACATGTCCTTCATCTGCCTCTTCACTGTTCATGGTGGGGGTTTGTGTCTCGGGCTCCTTGGAGTTATTCACATGCTCTGTGGGGTGCTGGTGGGGTCTCCGCCAAGTATGGCATGCAGCTCTTTGTAAAAGAAGCAGGTATCTGCCTCAACACCAGACCTACTATTGGCCTCTCTGGCCTTCTGTATGCCTGCCATAGTTCCTTTGCTTTCATGTGGTACTGCTGTTGATCCCTGTCTCATACCCTTTGTTTTGTATTTGGTTGTCATAGTTTTTGTTCCTATGGCAACTGAGTTAGATTATTAGGGGATAGCCAGCCAGCTTCGGCCGGTTGGGTGAGCTCTGTGTTTGTAAATAAAATGGTAGTTTTGTTAGCTGTCTGCTGTCTGGCCTCAAGTGATTTCTTCCTAAACCGGCTGCCCCCAAGGATATAACAAGTGGCGACGAGGGTGGGATTCCGGTGCTGCCCCAGTAACAGAAGGAAGTAGAAGTCAAGGTAAAGAACAAACAAAGAAAAAAAACTGCTTGTTTGCACTGACTGTGAAAGTGAAACTAAAAATCATGGCTACTCTGACCAGGCCGCTGGAACCTTTTGATGAGAATATAGAGCAGTGGCATGTGTATACTGAGCATTTTGAGCTTTTTGTTATTGCAAATGCCATTACAGAAGCGAAGAAGGTGCCAATATTCTTAAGTGTTGTAGGGGCTAAAACCTACTCCCTGCTACGCAGCTTACTACACCCTGTTAAGCCTGAGACTAAATCTTACAGTGACATTGTGGAAATCCTGGGGTCCCATTTTTCCCCAAAACCACTGGTAATTGCTGAAAGATATAGGTTCCACAAAAGAGACCAAAAGGAAGATGAAACAGTTGTACAATTTGTAGCAATTTTAAAAAAGCTAGCAGAACACTGTGAATTTAAAGAGATGTTAAATGATGCCCTGCGTGACAGGTTAGTGTGTGGCCTCTACAATGAAGCTATACGGAAGCGCCTACTGACAGAGGCTCAGCTTACCTTACAGAAGGCTGTTGATATTGCTGTCTCCATGGTACTGGCTACAAGGGAGGTGCAATACATCGGTGCATCCCCTAGGGTGCAAAAAGTGTCACAAGAACCGACCCACAAAACTGTGCAGAGTCAAGAATGTTACCACTGTGGTAATCTGGGTTGGGAGGAACCAGGGGCAGTTAGTCGCCCTGGCGGCTCTGCCAGGAAACGTGCCTGTGTGTGTGAGGCCGTGCGGCCTGTGTGTGTGTGTATAAGGCCGAGCGGCCGGAGTGTGTTGGTTGTGGAAAGACGCCCCAGACCCCCTGCGAAGTGAAAACTAGTGACCGGGGGTGTTCTGAAACCTCCACAACCCTGCTTGACGAAAGATTGAAAAGCTTCCCTGACTGGCAGGCCTTGGTAAGCGGTTAACCAGTCGAGGTGCTTGTGTGTTCCCCATCCTGTTATCCTTTACCCTTCCACATCCCCATGGCCCTGTGACTGCTCTTTGAGCACTGCCTTGTAAAAGGCCGCAGAGTCCCTTTTTGTTCCCCCCGGAACCATAAGCTCCCTTCCCTTCCTCGGAGAGGAGGGAAGCCCCAGGAAACCGTACCGTTGGCTCTGAAGCTTCTGCAGCACCGTTGGCTTGAAGGCTGGTGCCCAGAGCTGCAGAGGGACGTGCGGGGACCACAGGCTTTTTCGTTTAGCCCGCCCCCCTTGCCCGCTTGCCCGCAGGTTCGCCAGAGGACTGATGCCTGGGAACCTGCTCCCTTGTGTTCCTGCCATAAAACAAGGGCAGGCCTGGTTGGGCCATTAGTGTTAGAACTGTGGTGACCCCCGAGTTAGCATCCTGGTGTGACTGGCTTGAGTGAAGTGCGCTGTGGTGAGAATGGGGGCCAAAGGATCTAAAGTCCTGCCGGTCCCACCCCAAGGCACGCCTGCTGCTTATATGTACGTACATTATGGGTCGTCGACGTGTAAATATTTAGAAAAATGGAATTGGTATACCTGAAATGATCCAAAACTGCAGTTTCCCCTGGAGGGAAGTTTTGACCTTGACAAGATTGTACACCTCAGGGGTGCACTCCTTGTCAATGCCATGCCTGTGTTGTGAAGGTTGTTTTGTGTCGGTTATAGGTTTGAGGTTAGAACCCCCGAGGTAGAAGCCGCTATGAACCCTGGGGAAGTGAGTAACCCCGGAGTGGCCCTAGAGATAAGGTTGGCCAAGGCTCCTGTCAGCAATAGGCAGACAGTGGAGGGGCCGTAAAACTAGCTGCCAGTAATTGGAGCTAACAGCCCATAGGTGTGCCAGTGAATGCTGAAATAATTAAGAGTTACACCCTGACTGATGGTGACAGGGATGGAAGGGGTACACGGTAAATATGGTGTGTTTTGTTGTGTTTTGTCCACTGTGCTAGCCTGTTTGTTCAGTATTTTATATTTAGCCCTTTAGGGATGCCTGTCAGCTGGATTGTAATTGTCTGCTCGGTATCCATAATGGGGGTAAGGGGGAATCTAGGCAGATTCCCATGCCAGAGAAGGGCACTCCTGCCACGTATATATACTCATATTATGGTCCTAGAAAGTAAATAGGGAGCTGCTGCCCAGCCCCCACTGGCCCTGAGGGTAAAAAATATCAAAAAGATTTGCTTTGTGAATTAATTGTGCAATCTGTTGTACCCCAATTGGTGTGTATCTGGCTATGTCTGATCCCGCTCACAATGAGGTCCTGGCAGGTTTTCAGAAGGAGCAGACCGACCCCAGCCCTTCCTCGTTGCAACAGGAACAGCTGGTTAAGGTCTCTCCCTCCCTGTGGGCATTGTGAGCTGATCATGCCAACCAGGTTGGGCACATTGGGGCTGCCCAACTGGCTGAAATTTTGCCTAAACCCAGCAAGACCATTTCCCAAAGTGTAGTAAAACCCTCTCAAACTAGACCGAGAGAGAAATTTTACTGTGCTGTTTATGTTCTTTCCTGTTGTCTGTAGCCCTGCTATTATCCTTTTTATAATGTACCGGTGCTGAGAAGTTGTCACTTCCTCAGAGGAGGATTGTATTAAGTCCGGACATAGAAAAAATGTCATTATTAAATAAAATGCATCAAGATGTAATGTGTGTTAAGTCGAAAGCCCGCCCTCCTTGCTAAATTGGTAGTGAAACAATGCCTGTGCCCGTGAAAAGAAAAAAAATGTAGCAAGAAAAAAGGATTGGGCCCAAACAAGCAGGCAACCGCACTTTGAGGAAGTTAAAAGAAGGAAAGTTAAAAGTTAACTCTGTAGTTATTGGAGGAAATTAAGCAGTAAAACTATATACAATTATTAAAAGAAGGTGTTATGAAAAGAAAAGCTTGGTTTGTTTGCAGTCATTCCTTTGGGAGTGTCTGTGAATAATCCAAGCAAGAGGTTATTTAAGTAAAATCATTTGACTATGAAAGATAGTCAATTTTGTTAAAAACACGTATGGTGTGTACAATCTTTGTTTTATGATAAATTGGTGTTGTTTTGGGGTTGTAAAACAAACAAAAAGAAACTAGTGTTAATTTTGGAATTTAGTATTTGATCCTTAAGGTAATTTAATGTGTTATAAAATTTTGGTAAGAGATTTAAATCTGTTTTGGTAACAAATAGCAAATAGAAGCTGTAGTAAGTACCCCACACTAAGCCTTAAGGTGGCTTTATGCAATCAACGGTTACGTTGTCAAAGGAAAGCCAAAATGAATTTTTATGTTTAAATGTTGTAATTGTAAGTATGTGTTAGTTTTAGTAAAGCATTTTCTTGTAAAAAGACAAATGCCAAAACTGCTGTAAAACTTTGGCATACCTGTGAGTAGCAACAGTGATTGTGAACTTAATATACTGGACAAATTGTAACAAGTTATGTGCAGCTTCACAGATCTAATATGGTCACATGCCCTTTGAAGGCCACTCCCAATTGAAAGGCCAGATTAAGCTTTTATAAAATTTGTACCAGGGCACCTAATGCAACTATTGACAGTCCCCTGCTGGCTTTGGCTCAGGTGGACATTCATTTAATAAATAACACAATGCTTAATTATTGCCGGAGACTAATGACCTCTTCGCAGGCCTGGCTGGGGGACAAAAGTTCAGTAAGATTGATCTGAGTCAAGCATATTTACAGATGCATGTCGATGAAAAGTCCCAAGAGCTGTTGACTATTGTGACTCATAAGGGGCTTTATCGATACTGTCTCCTACCCTTTGGAATAACGTCTGCTCCCGCCCTGTTCCAGAGGGCTATGGACCAGATCTTGTGTGGCTTGTCAGGAGTTCAGTGCTATCTGGATGATATCCTGGTCACTGGAAGAAATGAAGAGGATCACTTAAAGAATTTAGAGGCTACCCTGCAAAGATTGGAAGAGTATGGCCTACGAGTTCGCAAAGACAAATGTGAATTCTTCAAGCCCTGTGTTGAATATTTGGGACACATCATTGATTCTGCAGGTCTTCATAAGGCCCCTGCAAAAGTTAAAGCTATTGTGGAGGCTCCCCCACCTTGAAATGTAAGCCAGCTGCACTCGTTTCTAGGACTACTGAACTATTATGGAAAGTTCATCTCACAGTTAGCCACACTGCTAAAACCACTTCATGAGCTCCTTGGGCAGAACAAGGCCTGGAAGTGGACTGAAGCCTGTGACGTTGCATTTAACAAAGCTAAGGATGCATTGCTAAATTCTGAAGTTCTAACGCACTTTGATCCATCCTTACCCCTACAATTGACCTGCGATGCCTCCCCTTATGGAGTGGGAGCAGTCGTGTCACACATCATGCCTTCGGGAGAAGAGAGACCTATTGCTTTTGCTTCACGCACTCTAAGCAAAGCAGAAACTAACTACGCCCAAATCGAACGTGAGGCATTAGTAATTGTTTTTGGAATTCGGAAGTTTCATCAGTACCTGTTTGGGCAAAAGTTTACTCTGCTCACAGACCATCGACCTCTGACATCAATTTTTGGACCCTACACAGGCATTCCCCCATTAGCTGCTAGTCGTATGCAACGTTGGGCATTGTTACTTTCAGCACACACATATGAAATCAAATATCAGAAATCCACTCTGCACGGCAATGCAGATGGCCTCTCAAGGTTGCCTTTGCCGGTCAAACATCAAGATAGTGCCCAAAAGGAAATCTTCTACTTTGAACAGGTAGAGAATACACCCATCACTGCTTCTCAGATAAAGAAGGCAACTCGCGTTGACCCAGTATTGTCCCAAGTTATGGACCTGGTGATGCATGGAAAATCTCAACAAACCTCTCTGGTCTCACCCGACCTTGTTACCTACATGTCCAGGAGGACGGAGTTATCGGTCCAATCTGGTTGTTTGTTGTGGGGGAGACGTGTCATTATTCCACCACCACTGAGATCACAGATGATAGAACAGCTCCATTCCGGTCACTGTGGAATAGTGTGCATGAAGGAAATTGCACGAAGCTATTTTTGGTGGCCTGGATTGGACAGTGCTATTGAAGAGAAGGCAAAAGCTTGTATGTCATGTCAGGGTGTGAGGAATGCACCCCAGTGGGTACCCCTACACCCATGGGACTGGCCTGAAAACCCGTGGCAACGTATTCACATTGACTTCGCTGGCCCCCTTGAAGGAAGCATGTTCTTGGTGGCAGTAGATGCCCATTCTAAATGGCCAGAAGTCTCTATAATGCAGTCCACTACTGCAGAGAGTACTATCCAAAAACTCCAAGGACTCTTTAGTTGTTTTGGTCTGCCAGAACAACTTGTGAGCGACAACGGACCGCTGTTCGTCTCTCAGGAGTTTCAAAATTTTATGAAGGCAAATGGGATACACCACATCACGTCAGCACCATATCATCCATCCACCAACGGATTAGCTGAAAGATTTGTGCAGACAATGAAACACGCTTTGAAATCAGCAAGGGGACAACACGCCATTCAAAAGCGTCTGGATACCTTCTTACTTTCCTACAGAAACACACCTCATGCTACGACCCAGGCATCCCCGGCCTTTCTAATGATGGGACGACAGCTGCACACTTGCTTTGATCTGCTGAAACCTTCTGAACCCCGACAAATTGTGCAACATCAGCAGCAATATCAAGTCATCAGACGGGCACCCAGAGCAAAAGACCGAACCTTTAGCCTGGGACAGCCAGTTTTGGCTCGGAATTATACTTCCAGAGCTAAATGGGTCCCTGCCACAATCATCACTCAAACAGGACCTGTTTCCTACACAGTCCGGACTGCAGAGAATCTTACCTGGCGGCGACATGTAGATCAGCTGTTGCCAGGTCATGCCAGTCCTCAGGACACATCTGCAGTTGAGTGGTCTTCTGGTGAGACACTTCACCTCTTCTGGTGAGACACCGAATCACAAATCACCTGTTCCTGACTGTTCTCCTCCATTACTGCCGGCAGCTGAGATACCCCTTTGCCCAGCACGAGCTGATACCACCTCCTCACCTGTTTGTGCTGCGGACCCTGAACCCATGGTACTTTCGGGTGCAACAACACCAGAAGTTCACTGTAATCCAGCTAGAGACAGAAGGCCTCCTCATCGGCTGGATCTTTAGGTAGGGCGAACCCACGGTTATGGGGCAAAATAATCCCTAGTGTTTAGCCGGGAATGGAGGCAGTCTACCCTCCTTCTCTAGTCTAGTGTGTGTTTTATTTAGGGGATGTTCTTATTGGGGGGGAGGAATATGTTGTGTATTTGGTTGTCATGGTTTTTGTTCCTTTGGCAACTGAGTTAGATTATTAGGGGATAGCCCAGCCAGCTTCGGCCGGTTGGGTGAGCTCTGTGTCTGTAAATAAAATGGTAGTTTTGTTAGCTGTCTGCTGTCTGGCCTCAAGTGATTTCTTCCTAAACCGGCTGCCCCCAAGGATATAACACCCTTTCTGCTGCATCCCCCATGCAATCTGCTTGTAGAGGTCCACATTTCAATGACTGCTCTGTAGCTGTGCCTGCACAGACTCTTCTCTCAATAGGCCTAAGAGATCCAATACAAGTACTCCAGGCATGAGTGTGTCTGGAGTGTGTAGTTGACATGGTTGGTTGGGCAGTTTCATACAACAGGGGAGAGCTGCTAGGTGTGCTCACTAAGCTGCATGATCAGGAAAAGGCATTTAAAAACTAAGCAGCATTTTTAAAGGGGGCAGGCTTCTGGCCTCCATGACCCCTGTGTAGTGGAGTTCACAATTCTGACAGACCTGTCCATACTAGGCATTGTGGGACAACTGCTGGAGGACTGTTAGGGTTGACATAGGTTACACAATGTCTAAACACACACTGCATTGACCATAGTTGGTCAACTCTATTTGGGGAGGTGGTGTTACCTGGAACAGGGTGCTTACATTAGTGGGAGACAAATTTGAGTGTAGCCACATGCACAACTACAAGGTGACCTATGTTGACCCCCAGGGAGCAGCCTTCGTGTTCCCCTGTCCTGACCCCCTAGGGGCTGCTATTTTCTCTCTGCTTCCCCCCGCTGAGCCGGGGTCTGAGGCAAGCTGCATGGTGCAAGCACATCGGGTGCCATGCCAGGGGTCCGCCCCTGCCTGCCCTTCTCTGTAGGCCACGCGGGTTCAACAGGGGCCCCCCCAGAGGACAGCCAAGGGCCTGTGACCCCACCCTCCCGATAGGCTGTGAGATTTGCTGAGAGAGTTTCTCCAGGATACCTGTGGGTCCTGGAACAAGGTGCAGCTTGCTCTCCAGCTCTGGGGGGACTTTTATCAAATCCTTCAGGCCACGAGGGCCATTTTGGGGGAGGGTAAAGGGACCGGGAGGCTGGCCACTTCAGCCTACCAGCGGACCCACTGCTTCCGTGACTCCCTGCTTACTTACAGGGTCGGTCACGGATTGCTGCGTGGCTTAACGGTGATCACAAGTGTCCCTGCCGGTGAAGATTTCCCCCCCCAGTCCTCCATAGGGCACCTATCACCTTCACTACACTAAACACCCAGGGCTGTAGGGTGGGTCTCCACGGGTGCCAGATGCTCTCCGTCCTTTGGGAGTGGGGGTACTCTGTGGTTTTCCTGCAAGAGACCCATACGGATCCAGCCACCAAAGCAAGTTGGTGGCTGGAGTGGGGGGACAGAGTCTATTTTAGCCACCTCACAGCTTGTATTGCTGGATTGGCTCCTCTGTTCTCCCCCAACCTACAGCCTGAGGTGCTGGGGGTTGATGAGGCTGTGCTGAGACGCGTGCTGCACCTCTGGGTCCGCATGGGCTGGTGGTCAATCTCATCAATATTTATGCCCCAACATCGGGCCTGGAGCAGCTGTGATTTTTCTAACAGGCGTCCACCTTCCTCGGCTTCTTGGATCCTCGCGAGTGCCTGGTCCTGGGCGGGGACTGTATTTTTTCCAGGATCTCTTGGAGCTCGGGTGTAGGGATGGTCTGTTGTTCGACCTTCTGTCCCTGGATCAGGAGAAGGCATTTGACAGGGTGGGGCATGGGTATCTCCTGGGTACTCTGCGAGTGTTCAGCTTCAGGTCCCAGTTCGTGGATTTTCTCCAGGTGCTGTATGCCTCCATGGAGTGTCTGGTCAGGCTCAACTGGACCATGACCAAGCTGGTCAGCTTCAGGTGCAGGGTGCGTCAGAGGTGTCTGCTGTCAGGCCAGCTGCATGCCCTGGCGATTGAGCCCTTCCTCTGTCTCCTCTGTCAGAGGTTGATGGGGTTGATGCTCCATGAGCCAGAGTTGTTGGTCCTGTTGGCGTATGCCAACGATGTGTTCCTCTTGGTCCAGGACCCGGGCGACCTGGTGTGGGTGAAGGCTTGCTACTTGGTAGCCTCCTCTGCCCGGGTCAACTGGGTCAAGAGCTCTGTCCTGGTGGTCGGGGACGGGTGGCAGGCGAGCTCCCTCCCACCCTGCGCTTCAAGCCATCCAGTGGAGCTTGGGTCCGCTGCTCTATCTCAGCATTTACCTTTCTGCCATGCATCCATCTCTGACGGAAAGCTGGCAAGGTTTAGAGGTCAGGGTGTCGGACTGGCTGTGGAGGTGGACGGGACAACTCCAGTGCCTCTCCCTCTCCACCCTGGTCCCAGCCCTGAGTTTTCTGGCCAACCTCTGGATGCTGGTTCTGGAGTTCTTTTGGCCGAGACTGCATTGGGTCTCTGCAGGGGTCCTTCACCTGCCCCTGGAGGAGGGAAAACAGGGGCTGAAGTGCCTGTGCACTCAACTCCACATCTTCTGCCTCCAGGCCCTGCAGAGGCTCATTTATGGTGCGCGTAGTCCGGCATGGAGGGTACTGGTGCACGCCTTCCTGCACCGCTTCTGAGGGCTCTGATATTACTGGCAGCTCCTTTATCTCCATCAGAAAGGTCTTCTGCAAGACCTCTCCAGGATGCTGGTCTTCTACAAGGGCTCCTCTGGACCTGAAAACTGGTCTCGGTGACCAGGTCCGTGGTGGCCACTGAGAGGGCAGATCT
The DNA here is from genome assembly GCF_016161935.1 of Mauremys reevesii. Classification (NCBI taxonomy): domain Eukaryota; kingdom Metazoa; phylum Chordata; order Testudines; family Geoemydidae; genus Mauremys; species Mauremys reevesii. The sequence continues at coordinate 122,895,190 of NC_052624.1, read as the reverse complement.
CCTCCTGGAGCCCCTGCTACACAACCCCTAGCTCCGTGTGCAGGTGGCGGAGTCCTGCTCAGTGTGACAGAGTCTGGTCCTGGCAGAAGTCACTAGAATCAGAGATCCCCTGGACTACGACTGGGGAGACTGGCTCAATTCCCTGACGCTCGCTCAGTGCATGGAGCTCTCCAGCCCTCATACTCCCTGGTGTGTACTTCAGGAGGTGAGGGCTGCTTTGCTGCCCACTGCTTGGGTCTACATTGACTGGGTCCTGTGGGAGGGCGCCCCCCTGCCCACCCTACACCCCAGGCCCTCCAGACCTTCTCATTGGGCCCCTTCTCATCAGGCCCACCTAGCCATCCGACCCCTTCACCGTGAGCTGGCTGCATGAAGTGCAGCCTGCTCATTTCCAGACCGCGCCAAGGAGACATCTGTAAACGCTTGTGCTCCACACCCTTCATGTCCTCACTCTCGCGTCCTGCCCCTTCATGAGGTGGAGGGACCTCCTACCTCCTCTGGAGAGTGAGGAAACCTGGTGTGCTGGCCTATATTCCACCCTGGTACTGAAGCCCGCTGGGGATATTAGTTGACAGCTCCTTTACGGAGCTGTGAGTACAAGTGTGTTCTTGGTGCGGTTCACCCCCTTCCTGGACACCTGCCCCTTCTGCAGCCTGAGGGAGACCCTGGTGCATGTGTATCTGGAGTGTGCCAAGTTGCAGCCCCTATTCCGGCTCCTCTTAGATATCCTGTTACGTTTTTGGCTGCACTTTTCCCCTCACCTCCTTATCTATGCACTCCCTAGCCATGGCCCCACTAAGTCACAGGACCTCCTTATCAACCTCCTCCTAGCACTGGTCAAAATGGCCATCTACAAGACCAAAGAGAGGAGGTTGGCTGACGGGGTTTCTTGTGACTGCAGGGCCTATTTCCGATCCTCTGTCTGCTCACACATCTGGGCGGAGTTCCCCTGCGTGCATAGGTGCTGAGTCCATGGGTGCTCTGGAGCTAGGGTACCCATCTGGAAAAATTAGTGGGTGCGCTGCACCTACCAGCAGCCAAACTCCAGTCACCCCACCCCTCCTTCTCCCCTGAGCACACCACGTCATAGAATCATAGAATCATAGAATCTCAGGGTTGGAAGGGACCTCAGTAGGCCATCTAGTCCAACCCCCTGCTCAAAGCAGGACCAAACCCAACTAAATCATCCCAGCCAGGGCTTTGTCAAGCCTGACCTTAAAAACCTCTAAGGAAGGAGATTCCACCACCTCCCTAGGTAATCCATTCCAGTACTTCACCACTTCCTGAGTGAAAAAGTTTTTCCTATTGTCCAACCTAAACCTCCCCCTCTGCAACTTGAGACCATTACTCCTTGTTCTGTCATCTGCTACCACTGAGAACAGTCTAGATCCATCCTCTTTGGAACCCCCTTTCAGGTAGTTGAAAGCAGCTATCAAATCCCCCCTCATTCTTCTCTTCTGCAGACTAAACAATCCCAGTTCCCTCAGCCTCTCCTCATAAGTCATGTGCTCCAGCCCCCTAATCATTTTTGTTGCCCTCTGGTGGACTCTCTCCAATTTATCCACATCCTTCTTCTGGTGTGGGGCCTAAAACTGGACACAGTACTCCAAATGAGGCCTCACCAGTGCTGAGTAGAGGGGAATGATCACATCCCTCGATCTGCTGGAAATGCCCCTACTTATACAACCCAAAATGCCATTAGCCTTCTTGGCAACAAGGGCACACTGTTGACTCATATTCAGCTTTTCATCCACTGTAACCCCTAGGTCCTTTTCTGCAGAACTGCTGCCCAGCCATTTGGTCCCTAGTCTGTAACAGTGCATGGGATTCTTCCATCCTAAGTGCAGGACTCTGCACTTGTCCTTGTTGAACCTCATCATATTTCTTTTGGCCCAATCCTCTAATTTGTCTAGGTCCCTCTGTATCCTATCCCTACCCTCCAGCGTATCAACCACTCCTCCCAGTTTAGTGTCATCTGCAAACTTGCTAAGGGTGCAGTCCACACCATCCTCCAGATCGTTAATGAAGATATTGAATAAAACCGGCCCCAGCACCGACCCTTGGGGCACTCCACTTGATACCGGCTGCCAACTAGACATGGAACCATTGATCACTACCCGTTGAGCCCGACCATCTAGCCAGTTTTCTATCCACCTTACCGTCCATTCATCCAGCCCAGACTTCTTTAACTTGCTGGCAAGAATACTGTGGGAGACTGTATCAAAAAAGCTCTGCTAAAGTCCAGAAATAGCACATCCACTGCTTTCCCCTCATCCACAGAGCCGGTTATCTCATCATAGAAGGCAATTAGGTTAGTCAGGCATGACTTGCCCTTGGTGAATCCATGCTGACTGTTCCTGATCACTTTCCCCTCCTTTAAGTGGTTCAGGATTGATTCCTTGAGGACCTGTTCCATGATTTTTCCAGGGGCTGAGGTGAGACTGACTGGCCTGTAGTTCCCTGGATCTTCCTTCTTCCCTTTTTTAAAGATGGGCACTACATTAGCTTTTTTCCAGTCGTCCGGGACCTCCCCCGATCGCCATGATTTTTCAAAGATAATGGCCAATGGTTCTGCAATCTCATCGGCCAACTCCTTTAGCACCCTCGGATGCAGCGCATCCGGCCCCATGGACTTGTGCTCGTCCAGCTTTCCTAAATAGTCCCGAACTACTTCTTTCTCCACAGAGAGCTGGTCACCTCCTCCCCAGACCGTGCTGCAGAGTGCAGCTGTCTGGGAGCTGACCTTGTCTGTGAAGACAGAGGCAAAAAAAGCGTTGAGTACACTAGCTTTCCCATATCCTCCATCACTAGGTTCCCTCCCTCATTCAGCAAGGGGCCCACACTTTCCTTGACTTTCCTCCTGTTGCTAACATACCTAAAGAAACCCTTCTTGTTACTCCTAACATCTCCGGCTAGCTGCAACTCCAAGTGTGATTCTGCTTTTCCCTGAAGTCCAGGGTCTCTGTTCTACTGCTCTCCTTTTTTCCTTGTGTCAGGATCCTGAACTCGACCATCTCATGGTCACTGCCTCCCAGGTTCCCATCCACTATTGCTTCCTCTACTATTTCTTCCCTGTTTGTGAGCAGCAGGTCAAGAAGAGCTTTTCCCCTAGTTGGTTCCTCCAGCACTTGCACCAGGAAATTGTCCCCTACACTTTCCAGAAACTTCCTGGATTGTCTGTGCACCGCTGTATTGCTCTCCTAGCAGATATCAGGGTGATTAAAGTCTCCCATGAGAACCAGGGCCTGTGATCTAGCAACTTCTGCTAGTTGCTGGAAGAAAGCCTCGTCCACCTCATCCCCCTGGTCTGGTGGTCTGTAGCAGACTCCCACCACGACATCACCCTTGTTGTTCATACTTCTAAATTTAATCCAGAGACTCTCAGGTTTTTCTGCAGTTTCATACCGGAGCTCTGAGCAGTCATATTGCTCTCTTACATACAACGCAACTCCCCCACCTTTTCTGCCCTGCCTGTCCTTCCTGAACAGTTTATATCCATCCATGACAGTACTCCAGTCATGTGAGTTATCCCACCAAGTCTCTGTTATTCCAATTACATCATAATTCCCTGACTGTGCCAGGACTTCTAGTTCTCCCTGCTTGTTCCCCAGGCTTCTTGCATTTGTGTATAGGCACTTAAGATAACTCGCTGATTGTCCCGCTTTCTCGGTCTGAGACAGGAGTCCTCCCCTCTTGCAGTCTCCTGCTTGTGCTTCCTCCCGGTATCCCACTTCGCCACTTACCTCGGGGCTTTGGTCTCCTTCCCCCGGTGAACCTAGTTTAAAGCCCTCCTCACTAGGTTAGCCAGCCTGCTTGCAAAGATGCTCTTCCCTCTCTTCGTGAGGTGGAGCCCGTCTCTGCCTAGCAATCCTTCTTCTTGGAAGACCATCCCATGGTCAAAGAATCCAAACCCTTCTCTCCGACACCATTTGCGTAGCCATTTGTTGATTTCCATGATTCGACGGTCTCTACTCTGGCCTTTTCCTGCCACAGGGAGGATAGACCCTGAACCTCTGCCTACCTCCCAGTGCTTCCAGCCCGGTCGCCTCCAAACAGCTGTTTGTCAGCATTAGCACATTCCGGGAGGGATGGGGAGGAGCGGGAATGTGGTGCACTCAGGGGAGGAGGCAGGGAAGATGTGGGGCTGGGGCGGGGATTTCGGGAAGGAGTTGGAATAGGGGCAGGTAGGGGGTGGAGTTGGGGCAGGGACTTTGGGGAAGGGGTTGGAATAGGGGTGGGAAGGGGCAGGGCCTCATGGAAGGGGTGGAGTGGGGGTGGGACCAGGGGCAGAGGTGGGGGTTGAGCACCCACGGGAAGAGAAGTCGACGCCTATGGCTGGGCAGCATCCGCTGGCTCCCTTGACACCTTAGAGGAGCAGTGGGCGCTGTCCGGGGTTCTCTGCTCAGTGTCCCTGTCAGGTTCCCTTTGTTTAGCCCTGTGACTTCAATCCTGTCCCTGTTATATCTTTAGTTGTCCCCTGTAATTAATTGAGATCATGTGGATCCTCCCCTTAGGCTTCTGCCCACCCACTTCCAGGATCCCAACAGGTCCAGACTCCTGCACCCAACTGGTCTGGGTCTGTCACAATACATGGACCTCTAATTTTACTAATAATTATATGAACTAAACAGTATTTTTCACATTTCAAGGACTACAATGACTTAGAATAAAGGGATATTTTTACCTGGCTGATTCTGGGAAACCTTCCCGGGAGAGGGCATCAACCACTTTGTTAGAGCTCCTGAAATGTGTGGGGTTTTTTTGTTAGTCTCTTTGACTGTAAAGCCACTTGAGAGCAACATGGTCAGTCTTCAGGTGGAAACGCCACCCCCAAATGTATGGGTGTAGAATCTCCAGGGCATACACAATGGCACAACATTCCTTTTCTGAGACTGACCAGTGGCTTTCCCTCTCAGAAAGTTTTTTGCTGAGAAACACAACAGGATGGAGTTGTTGATCTGGCCCTTCCTGCATTAAAACTGCTCCTACACCACGCTTGGACACATCTGTGGTTTTGATGAAAGATTGGTCGAAGTCCGGGACCCTTCGTACAGGGTCAGACATAAGGGTTAAGCTGGTTAAAGGCTTTTTGACACTTTTCAGTCCACTGAACTGCATTTGGCTGTTTTTTTCCTGGTTAGGTCGGTCAGTGAGGTGCAATTTTGCTGTAGTGTGGTACAAATCGTTGATAATACTTGGCCAAGCCCAAGAAGGACTGGACCTGCTTCTTTGACTTAGGGACAGGCCAGTTTTGGATAGCATTTGGATAGCATTTCCTTTAGCCTGTAGGGGGTTGATAGTTCCTTGCAGGGCTGTCCTTAGGATTTATGGAGCCCTGGGTGGGATTATTAAACTGGTGCCCCTATGCCTGACTTGCTCTTAGCAACACAAACATAAGCTTACAGTATTGGAAAACTTGCCACATATACGTTATTAAAATAGTTTAACTTAATTAAGCACACTGTCATGCTGATGGACTAGCACTAAAGAAGTAGCACTGTAGAAAAAATTCTGATTTGACAGAATGATGCAAATAATATAATTTTTTAAATTTGTCAACATTTTATTGGAAATTTATGTGAAGAGGTATTGAAACAAGGATTTGTTTTTAATTAAAAGCAATGTTTCTGGCTTTTTTGGATGCAAAATCAGTAATAATGTCATTGTATGACAAAGACAAAGTGATATCTTGTTTGATTGCAAGAATAGCAAGACCAGTCAAGCATTCCTGACTCATTGTAGAGCGGCAATAGTTTTTAATGAGCTTTAGTTTTGAGAAACTCTGTTCTCCTGATGCTACTGTTACAGGAATTGTCAGTAGAATATGAGTGGCAATGTATACATTAGGATATATGTCAACAAGTTTGCTGGTATGAATACGTTGTACAATGTCCATCACCGATTTTGCATGTGGCATCGTTGATGACAATGCACTCAATTCTTCATACAGTTCAAGTCCATTTAAATCAAAACTATCGCTGTGCTTCAGGAGACTCTCTAGGTCCTTGCACTTTGTCATTTGCTGCTCTTGTTTTCCTATTTCGTTGAATTTAGTTATGTCATACAAAAATCCAAACTGTTCATGGTGTACTTGTAAGGTATTAAACCTTTCATCAACAGCAGATATTGCTTTATCCATCACAACATTAAAAAATTCAACCTCAAATTTCTTTTCTGGATCATCTATGGGCTCATCTGCTCCTTCATATTCCGCTTGCCGTTTTTTCCTTGAAACTCGTGTCACATTCGGACATGGAAATTTTGGTTCTACACTGAGTGCCTGTGGAAGCTCTCTTGCTGTAACCTGTGCTTCTCTGAAACAATTTTCTCTGTATTTCACTAAAAAGTCTCGTGTGTTGTTTAGTAAGGTAAGTGTTGAATCAAGCTGCATCATTGGCCTCTGCATTATTTTGCTTACACTTGAGATTTTAACAAGAATATCATACCAGATTACGACAGATGTTAGAAACTTGAAGCTGGATATTTCAGAGGCTGTGCTTCACTTTTAGCTTTTGGATCTCTGGCTTCTTCCAAAATAGCAAACCAGTATTTTTGCACTTTCTACTCTGCTTTCCCAGCATGTCTTAGATAGAGGCTTAACGGTAATACCATTGACATGTGCTTTGAATATTTGCCATCGTTGAGTGGAAGCTGAAAAGTGCACGTAAATGCGTTGCAGCAAACCAAAAGAAGATATAGTTGTGACGGGACCTGCCAACTGATGTGCTAAGACCGATGTGCTAAGACTACATCTATCCAGTGGTGAGCTGGAGCAGGTTCCCACAGGTTCCCAAGAACCGGTTGCTAAAATTAGACCTCTGTGGAGAACCGGTTGTTAAAGGGCCAGGGAGTGGGCAAAGAACTCCGGTCCGTGGGACGGACCATCCTGTTGCTCCCAGGATTCCCAGCTGAGGAGGCTGAGGCTCCCCGGGCCCCTCCCCCACTTCCCTCCAGCTGCAGTGTGGCCAGCCGCCAGCACCAGCTGGGCAGCTCAGCTGAGCTCCGGAGTTGTCTTGCTGCTTTGAGCTGCCGGCACGGTAAGGGGGGAAGGGGGCTGCAAGCTCTAGGCAATTTGCCCCAGGCCCTGCAGGGGCTCCCGGCCCCACAAGTATGTCTCCCTCTGCCCCAGCCCCTCCCCCGTTCCCCCCTCTTAAATCAGAACTTTTTATAGGGAACCGGTTGTTAAGATTTTGACAGCTCATCACTGCATCTATCCCTGTTTTCCCTGCCAGCTCAGGACTCCAGCACCCTGTCTTGCTGAGCCAGACACTCTTGTCTACTTCAACAAAGACCCACAGTCTGAATTACCTACCCCAAAGCTGCAGGTTTACCTGAAAACAGCTCACAGAAGTGTGCTTGTCTTTAGCACCGAGATGCCCAACTCCCAATGGGGTCTAAACCCAAATAAATCCGTTTTACCCTGTATAAAGCTTATGCAGGGTAAACTCATAAATTGTTTGCCCTCTATAACACTGATAGAGAGATATGCACAGTTGTTTGCTCCCCCAGGTATTAATACATACTCTGAGTTAATTAATAAGTAAAAAATGATTTTATTAAATACAGAAAGTAGGATCTAAGTGGTTCCAAGTAGTACAGACAGAACAAAGTAAGTCACCAAGCAAAATAAAATAAAATGCGTAATTCTATGTCTAATCAAACTGAATACAGATAATCTCACCCTCAGAGATGCTTCAGTAACTTTTTTCCTCAGACTGGACACCTCCAGACCTGGGCACAATTCTTTCTCCTGGTACAGCTCTTGTTCCAGCTCAAGTGATAGCTAGGGGATTCTTCATGATGGCTCCTCTCCTCTTTGTTCTGTTCCACCCCTTTATATATCTTTTGCATAAGGCGGGAATCCTTTTGTCCCTCTTTGAGTTTCCACCCCCTCCTTCTCAATGGAAAAACACCAGGTTAAAGATGGATTCCAGTTCAGGTGACATGATCACATGTCAGTGCAAGACTTCATTGCCCATTTGCCAGCACACACATATACAGGAAGACTTACAGGTAAACACAGCCATTTGCAGACAATGGTCCTAGTTAATGGGAGTCATCAAGATTCCAAACCACCATTAATGGCCCACACTTTGCATAATTACAATAGGCCCTCAGAGTTATATTTCATATTTCTAATTTCACATACAAGAGTGGTACATTTATGCAAATAGGATGACCACACTCAGTAGATTATAAGCTTTGTAATGATACCTTACAAGAGACCTTTTGCATGAAGCATATCTCAGTTACATTATATTCACTTATTAAATTTTTATAAAACCATATAGACTGCACAATGTCACAATAGCTTCTACAGAAGACTTGGCCATATCACACAAAATCAAATTAAGGCTGTGGCATGCACACAGAACAAAAAAGTCTCATGGATTTTCTGCCCGCAATCTAGCTTGCATGCCAGAAATGCATCCTCTCATATTGGCACCATTATCATAGCCTTGTCCTCTAATGTTCATTACAGACAATCCCATTCATTTTAGTTCATCAAGGAGAGCTTGAAGAAGTCCAAAACCTGTAGTGTCTTCTACTTCTAAAAATGTGATGAATGATTCCTTAACTGTAATCTGTGTTGAATCACTAATGTCGACAAATCTCACTACTAACAACATCTGTTCTTGATGACTTATGTCCAGAGTACAATCTAGAATTATGGCAAAATATTTTGCCAAAGTAACCAATGAAACCATTTTGTCTCTCACTTTATCACTCATTAGCATGATCAGTTCATTTTGAATTCTTGGTCCCAAATAGTGGTCATGTATTTCATTTTCAGTTACTCTTCGGAGATGATCACTCAGCACTGTGTCAAATTTTCCCAGCAGTTGTACAAGGTCCAAAAAATTGCCATTTTTGGGCTGGAATAATTTCTCAACACTTCCTCTAAAAGCAAGATTGTTTGTTGATAGATATTCAACAATAGATAATAGATATTCAAGAACACGATGCCAACGCTGCTTCTCTGATTCCAGCAATCTTTGATTTTGGGCATCAAGGATTGTCTGATTTTTTTAACCTTACACTCAGCTCACACCATTTGTGCATACTTTCAATGTGGTGTTGTTTCTTTTCATGTTGCGGTAATATGTGACTAAGATTTTTCCAATCATTAATATGGTTGCTATCTTAAAATTGCAACATTGAAAATCTTGCATGGGAAACAAAATACAGCATCCTTGCATTTAGCGTATACAAGCCACATCTTTCGACAATTTCACCGTTAGAAAGTCTTTTGTAGTAATTGTTTTCTGTGAATTTCCTACCTCTAATGTCTTTAGGATATTCAAGACCTTTTATTCTCACAGGGCCTTTCTCAAGTATAATGGCACGGAATTCATTGTTTAATGATTGTGGCCATGTGCCAATGTCATCTATATCCCATGGTAGTACAGTTTCAACTGTTGTAATTTCTTGTTTTGTGTCTGCATCTGTTTCAAATGATTGTTCTCTGTGTTGTTGCATTTCTTGAGCTTCATCTGCATAAAAATTTTCTTCGGCAGTTACTTGATGATCTTGCAACTTTGTTGTTTTCATGATGTACAAACTTAAGTATAGAACCCTTCTGTACTTGTACAGCTAATCCTATTTCATCTTTCCGTTTTCTTGTTTGTGACCCAGAAAGTTGATTTGATACAACAATACTTATAAGGGTGTTTTTTAAAGAAATAATTGTTTAAATTATTGTCAGATTATCAGAAATATTATTTAAAATAACTAATATAGGATACCCATGAGTCTGTGACCTTGAGCTAGTGTGAAGATACCTCACAAGGCACTCTGCCCTGACTGAGACACAGTACAGTTGGAAACCCATGTCATTTTTACAGATCCACTTTTTAGTTTTAAATGTATAGTGGGCATCAGTCTTAATGTTAGTTGCAACTCTATATTAACTTTATACTGTAAATAGATCAATGGCATTATCCAGTTTAATAAGCTGGGTTTCCAAGCAGTAGGAAAATATAACCCTAGTTTTACTCCTAGGTAAAGCACAAAGTGACCAAAATGAAGTAAACACAGAATCATCTAATCTAGATTAAGGTAGCACAGAAATGTTACAAAAGTCCTATTGTGCCTTATTTTTGTTTGGAAAGACATTAGCAATAGCAGCACATTTGGGGCACTGCCAGAAATACATGATAAATCACTGCCTCTAAAGTTCCATCAAAAACTGACATTTTCACAGCTCTAGCATGATCTGCTGCACAGATTCTTCAAAAGGAAGTGTCCCTGGCCTTTTAAATTCATACTAACCATGCATTTACTTTATGAAAGTTGGACAAAACGTGAAAACATAAGACATTGGCTGGGCTGGCAAAAGCTATACTGACTCACTGGAAAAAAACCCAAGAGAATCTTAGTACAACATATGGTCACTCTATACACTAGTAAGGAGATGAACATATTACAGTTGTTGGAGGGCTCTATTTAGCAGTAACAGGGCTACAGGAAAGCCAGTCAACATTTTTTGTTTCTCTGACGAAAACTGGCCCACTCCCTGCCCCATACCAAACTTGTCACAAATAATTGTCAACAACTTAATTTTCTGTTTTTGGCTAAGATATTGATTTTTTTTTTAAATCCGGAATCCAATTTTATAGGGCCAGCCCCAATATTTGGGGCTTTGTCTTATATAGGCACCAATTACCCCCACCTAGGGTGACCAGACAGCAAGTGTGAAAAATCAGGACTGGGGTGGAGGGTAATAGGCGCCTATATAAGAAAAAAAAAATTGGGACCGTCCCTATAAAAGTGTGACATCTGGTCACCCTACCCCACCCCCCTGTCCTGATTTTTCACACATGCTATCTATCTGGCTATGCCCAGCCCAGTCAGCTGTGTGTGACCATTCCAATCCTGGCTGGCTGCCGAGGAAGTGAGTTACTTTCACTTTCATTCCTCCGCATGCAGCCAGCCAGCCCTGCCAGATGGGTAAGGGGGGGGAGAGAGAGGGGTGCTCTATGGGTGGGGAGGGACAAAGGGGGGTGCTCCATGGGGGGGAGAACAATGGACGTTATGGGGGGCAACAAAGGATACTGCCAGAGCCGCCGAGCCTGCCTCGCCTCACGCCGGGGTAAAGAGTCACACTCACAAGTGAGTTCCTTCCCCCACCTCTACCTCCTCCCCTTCCCAAAGACCCCAGCAGCCAATCCCCTCCCTCAGACTGTGCTGCATTCAGCTCTCTCTAGGACCCAGCACCCCTGCTCTTACATGCACCACTGCTTCCCGTCTGTCCGGGCTCCGGCAGAGTGGTGCCCCCAGGCAGAGTGGTGTCCTATGTGGCTGCCCTATTCTACCTATGGTTAAGGATGGCTTCACCAACTGTAATGGCCCCTTAACTTTGGGGCCATAAATGAGTTCAAAGGGTGAAAACCCCAGACTGGGATGTAGTACAGCCCTGTAGGGAAAGAGCAACTGCTGCAATACAAGATCCCAATCACTGGAGTGCTCATTCACGAATTTATGTATCATGCCCCCCAAAGTCCCATTAAACTTCTCCATTAGGGCATTCGTTTGATGGTGGTAAGGGGCGGCAACCAAGTGGTTCACCCCATGAGCTTCCCAAAGATGTTTCATGGTCCCTACCAGGAAGTTAGTTCCTGAATTTGTAAGGATGTCAGAGGGCCAACCTACCCTGGCAAAAATGTCTGTCAATGCCTGGCTCACACTTTTAGCCCTGGTGTTGCTTATGGCTACTGCTTCCGGCCATTGGGTGGCAAAATCCATGAAGATCAGTATGTACTGCTTTCCTCTGGGTGTCTTCTTAGGGAAAGGACCCAGAATATCCAGAGCTACACGCTCAGATGGAACCTCAATGATGGGGAGTGGCTGGAGAGGGGCCTTGACCTGGTCTTGGGGCTTTCCCACCCTCTGGCACACCTCGCAAGACTGGACATAGGAAGAAACGTCCTTTCCCATTCCCTCCCAGTGAAATGTCTTCCCCAAACAGTCTTTGGTCCTGTTTACCCGAGCATGGCCACTAGAGTGATCATGGACTAACCTCAAGAGCTTTTCCTTATACTTAGTTGAAACTACCAACTGTCTCTAAGGATGCCAGTCCTCCTTGTGCCCACCAGAAAGGGTTTCCTTGTATAAGAGTCCTCCTTCTACAACAAACTTGAACCTACTGGAAGAGCTGAGAGGCTCCCTTGGGGCTTTCATCCGCTTCCTGCTCTACCTGGAACTGTTCCCTTGATGCTGGATACATTAGTTCCTCTCTGGGTTGTGGACTTGGGCTTGGTCCTACTGGAAGTGATGCAGGTAATGGGGTTGTCTCCGATTGTGAACCGTTTTCCGCTGGTGCACTAGGTTGTATTTCAGGCTCTGGTTGAGCTTCTTGTTCCGGTTTAGCTGCTGCTGCAGGTGCAGGCTCTGTGGCGCCCTTTGGTGCTGGCTCCCATGACTGTGGTGGAGTTGCAAGCATGGGCTTTGGTGCTGACTGCTTCACCAGTTCTGATTCTTGGGCTGGTTCTGGCTGGGTCCCAGGAACTGGATCTACAACTGCTGTGGTAGACTTTGGTCTGTGGTCTGGTTTCACCACCTCTGGTGGAGTCCCTGTAGGAGGCCCAGGAATGGAATTAGGTGTGAAGGCCTGTTTAGCCTGGCTGCAGGTGACCATCCCCACCCTTTTTGTTTGATTTACATGGTTGGCTGTCTTCTCCCAGCAGCATGGGAATGGGATAATCATCATAGACTGCAGAAGTCCATATTCCTGACCAGCCCTTGTACTGGACAGGCAACTTGGCTGTAGGCAAGTGAAAAGAGTTGGCCTTAAAAAGTTGCACTGTCACTTGGGCCTCTGGGTCAATGAATTTGGGGTCCACCAGGGATTGGTGGATAGCTGACAGCTGTGCTCCAGTGTCTTTCCACAGAGTAATCTTCCTCTTGCCCACATTCACAGTTTCCCTTCACTCTGGGGGTATTTGTGAGGCATCTGGGCCTGAAGGTTCTTGGTTGGACCCCGGGGGTGGTGAGTTGCAGTTGGCTGGTGCTCTTGGGCAGTTGGACTTCACATGCCCCAGCTCATTACATTTAAAGCATTGCCCAGCTGACTGTGGGCTGGGGCGAGGTGGGTGGTTGGAGAGTGGGGTGGTGGGACAAGAGGGTATCTGGGGTTTCCTTGGCTGTGTGGAGGGCTCTTCCTTGCAAGGTGGGGCCTTGGGTTGACTCTGATGGTGGGGTGTCATCTCGGGTTGCCCCTTTTGGTATTTGCAACAATTGCTACTAGCTTTCTTCTTCTCTGCCACCTCTACCCATTTGGCTCCGATCTCCCATGCCTCAATTACAGTTTTGGGCTTCCCACCTAGGATGTACTTTTGTATTTCCTCAGGAACACCCTCTAAGAACTGCACCATTTGTATTAGGAGAGACAGATCTTCCAAGTATCCCTATTTTTTACAAGGTGGTAGGCATGTCGGGAAAATGCAATGTTGGTTTGCACCTTAGGGCTCTGAACCGCCGACGGGCATGCTTGGTGTTAGCCCCATCCTATTTCTGGCCTTTTGTTTAAAAAGTTTCATACTTGTTCATGTGTTCTTTAGGCATTTCAGCTGCCACCTCTGTGGCCTCAGCTCCACCATATACTGGTCTCTAGGGATGCTGTACCCAAGGCAGACCCTTTCAAAATTTTCTAAGAAGGCCTCTGTATCATTGCCTACCTTGTATGTGTGGAATTCTTTGGAATGGTGAGCGGGACCTGGAGAAGGATTGTTAAGGCTACCTGATTGATCCAGCTTAGCCTTTTCCAGTTCTAAGCGCTTCAGCTCCACTTGCAAGTGCTTCACCTCTCGCCCCTCCTCCATTTCCATCTCCAAGTGCTTTGCCTCTGCTTCTGCCTCCCAGAGCTTCGCCTCCACTTCCAAGCGCTTCGTCTCCGCTTCTGCCTCCAAGCACTTGTTCTCTGCTTCCAAGCGCTTCATCTCTAGGAAGAAATTCCTTTCTTCCTTAGTTAGAGCTCAGCCCGAGTTAAGGGCATCCCTCCAGCCTGGCTCTGGGATCTTGGTTGTGGGAGGGCTGACCCTTCCCTCCCGGGAAGTCTTCGTTCCCCCAACTCCTCCCTGCATTTCCATCATAGAGCTGCATGTCTGGGATTGATCTGGGTCTGTCTTCTCCATGGCATGCCGCTCTGGGAAGACTGGTTTCTCTAGGATTTTGGTGCCTGACCTGAACCTCATGCACAGGGCTGCCCTACTCTAACCTAGCTATTTCATTGCCACGAAGCTAGAAAAAAATAAACTGCTTGTTGGACTCCCTGGCTTGGCAGGCTGAACCCTTTGCATACCTGTTCCCGCTCAGGCAGCAAAGAAAAGAAAGAAAAAAAACCTCCCTGGCTTTGCAGGCTACCAAAAGGAAAAATGTGTCCTTTTAAAATCCTGCGGTCTGTGCTTCTGGTTCAAAATGATCTCACTGCTCTGCCACCATGTCAAGGCTGATTCCCCACTCTGGCACTTTGAGTGCAGAAGGTGGGGGCCCACAAAGATTCTAAAAATTGATACTGGCAACTCCAGGCTGGTATTAAACTCCCAAGTTTATAGCTTCTGACCTTTGATAGGTAGATGCTGCCACCACCCAAGTGCACTAAAAACCCCATAACCCTTTAAATGCAGGAAGGCGCACTTGGGAATTCCTCTCTGTGGGGTACCCTCAAGCCCTTTCACCCCTCCCTCTGGGGAAGAGCTGAGAAAGAAAACAAAAGAAATCAATTGTTGCCACCAGCTAATTAAACAACATATGCACAAACCTCTTAGGACATAAAAATCCTAATGCTGTTCTTAAAGTTAAATTTTATTAAAAACAAAAAGGAAAGAAAATACATCTGGAACTTAGGCTGTTGCTAGATTTTAAATGAGCAAATGTTTTTCTTGAGGGCCAGCTTAATGCTTACAAGCAAAACAAAATCATTTGGGGGTTAGCACAGAGGAGTCCACAAGCCATAAAGAAATGAAAGAGATAAACCTAATCTCATCTTCTTAGACATTTACTGATCTACTTATGTATCTGGGGTTTCAAATGAGAAGTTTCTAGGTATGATTTAATGATTTTTCATACCTGGCGCAAGCTCTTACAGCATAGTGCAGCCCTGTCCCTGCTCTCCGGAAGAACAACCACAGACAGACAAAAGAGGAGTCTTGTTTCAATTTTAAAAAGTTCCAGCCTTCCCATTGGCTCTTTTGGCCAGGTGCCCACCCATTTCCTTTTACCTATGCACGCAGTCAGATTTTTGAACCCTTTACAAGTAAAGCAAGTAGAGAACAGCTACCAAGAGGGATTTTATAGCTAACTGACAGTTCATAAAAGGGAGCTGCCCCCCCCCTTCATTTATCAGAAACGGTTATATTAGCTACCTTCCAAGTCATCTGGTGTGCAGGCTGATTTAAGCAATAGGTTACATACCGCAGTTAGTAGTTCTGCAGTTTCATATTTCAGAACTCTTGGGTGAATACCATCTGGTCCTGGTGACTTATTACTATTTATTTTATCAATTTGTTCCAAAATCTCCTCTACTGACATCAACCTGGGACAGTTCCTCAGATTTGTCACCTAAAAAGAATGGCTCAGATGTGGGGATCTCGCCCACATTTTGTGCGGTGAAGACCAGTGGAAATAATTTATTTAGCTTTTCCACATCGGCCTTGTCCTCTTTGAGTGCCCCTTTAACATCTTTATCTTCTAGTGGCCCCACTGACTGTTTGGCAGGATTCCTGCTTCTAATGTACTTACTTTTATTTTTGCTTTTAGTTATTGTGCCTTTTGCTGGTTGCTCTTCAAATTCTTTCTTGGCCTGCCTAATCATACCTTTACACTTGACTTGCCAGAGTTTATGCTCCTTTCTATTTTCCTCACTAGGATTTGATTTCCAACTTTTAAAAGTTGCCTTTTTGCCTCTAACTGCCTTTTTTACTTAGCCGTGGTGGTGGTTTTTTGGTCCTCTTATTGTTTTTATTTTTTGGGAGGAGGGGATATACATTTAATTTGAGCCTCTATAATGTTGTTTTTAAATAGTCCCCATGCTGTTTGCAGGCTTTTGCCCTTTTAACTGTTCCTATTAATTTATGTTTAACTAGCTTCCTCTTTTTTGTGTAGTTCCACTTTTTTAAGTTAAATGCTACTTTGGTGAGTTTATTTGCCATCTCACCCACCCCTGTGAGTATGTTAACTTTAATTACATTATGGTCGCTATTACCACGCAGAGTAATATTTACCTCTTGGACCAGATTTTGTGCTTCACTTATGGCTAAATCAAGAATTGCTTGTCCCTTCATGGGTTTCAGGACTAGCTGCTCCAAGAAGCAGTCATTAATGGTATGTGGAAATTTTATCTCTTAATACTGTCCTGAGATGACATGTACCCAATCAATATGAGAATTGTTGAAATCTCCGATTTTATTGCATTTTCTGCCTTTGCAGTATCTCTAATCTTGCTGAGCATTTCACAATTTTACTATCACCATCCTGGTTAGGTGCTTGGTAGTATATACCATCTGTTATACTCTTATTGTTCATGCATAGAATTTTTATCCACAGAGATTCTATTGTACAGTTTGATTCATTTAAGATTTTTACTTTATTTGACTCTATGCTTTCTTTTACATATAATACCATTCCTCCACCAGTGTGACCTACTTTGTCATTATTTATACCCTGGTATTATTGTATCCCATTGATGACCTTCATTCCACCAAGTTTCTAAGATGTCTGTTACATCAATAATCTCATTTAATGCCAGGCACCCTAGTTTACTCATCTTAATATTTAGACTTCTAGTATTTGTATATAAGCACTTGTACATTCTGTCAATATTCTGTTGCTTGTTTCATGTGTTATATTTAAATGGGAGTTTTTTATATTTGACTGTTCCTCACTAGCTCTTACCTGTACTTTACCAACTTATTTCCTAGCCCGTGTACTAGGATATAGAGTTCCCCCTTTAATAAATTAACCCATATGGGATGTCTCCACTATGTGATCTTCCATACCTGTTGTCTTTCCTCCAGTCCCTACATAGAATCGTAGAACTGGAAGGGACCTCAAGAGGTCATCTAGTCCACTCCCCTGCACTCAAGGCAGGACTAAGTATTATCTAGACCAGTGGTTCATAGAATCATAGAATCATAGAATCTGAGAGTTGGAAGGGACCTCAGGAGGTCATCTAGTCCAACTCCCTGCTCAAAGCAGGACCAAACCCAACTAAATCATCCCAGCCAGGGCTTTGTCAAGCCTGACCTTAAAAACCTCTAAGGAAGGAGATTCCACCACCTCCCTAGGTAACCCATTCCAGTGCTTCACCACCCTACTAGTGAAAAAGTTTTTCCTAATGTCCAACCTAAACCTCCCCCTCTGCAACTTGAGACCATTGCTCCTTGTTCTGTCATCTTCTACCACTGAGAACAGTCTAGATCCATCCTCTTTGGAACCCCCTTTCAGGTAGTTGAAAGCAGCTATCAAATCCCCCCTCATTCTTCTCTTCTGCAGACTAAACAATCCCAGTTCCCTCAGCCTCTGCTCATAAGTCATGTGCTCCAGCCCCCTAATCATTTTTTGTTGCCCTCCGCTGGACTCTCTCCAATGTATCCACATCCTTCCTGTAGTGTGGGGTCCAAAACTGGACACAGTACTCCAAATGAAGCCTCACCAGTGCTGAATAGAGGGGAATGATCACATCCCTCGATCTGCTGGAAATGCCCCTACTTATACAACCCAAAATGCCATTAGCCTTCTTGACAACAAGGGCACACTGTTGACTCATATTCAGCTTTTCGTCCACCGTAACCCCTAGGTCCTTTCCTGCAGAACTGCTGCCCAGCCATTCGGTCCCTAGTCTGTAGCAGTGCATGGGATTCTTCCATCCTAAGTGCAGGACTCTGCACTTGTCCTTGTTGAACCTCATCATATTTCTTTTGGCCCAATCCTCTAATTTGTCTAGGTCCCTCTGTATCCTATCCCTGCCCTCCAGTGTATCAACCACTCCTCCCAGTTTAGTGTCATCTGCAAACTTGCTTAGGGTGCAGTCCACACCATCCTCCAGATCGTTAATGAAGATATTGAACAATATCTCAAACTAGGTTTGCTGCTTGTTCAGGGAAAGCCCTTGGCGGGCCGGGCCGGTTTGTTTACCTGCCGCATCCTCAGGTTCGGCTGATTGCGGCTCCCACTAGCCACGGTTCGCCGCTCCAGGCCAATGGGGGCTGCAGGAAGGGTGGCCAGCATGTACCTCAGCTCATGCTGCTTCCTGCAGCCCCCATTGGCCTGGAGCGGTGAACCGTGGCCAGTGGGAGCTGCAATCGGCTGAACCTGCGGACGCGGAAGATAAACAAACCGGCCCGCCCATCAGGGGTTTTCCCTGAACAAGCAGTGGACCTAATTTGAGAACCATTGATCTAGACCATCCCTGAGAGGTGGTTGTCCAACCTGCTCTTACAAATCCCCAATGATGGAGATTCCGCCACCGACCTGGGCAATTTATTCCAGTGCTTAACCATTATGACATTTAGGAAGTTTTTCCTAATGTCCAACCTAAACCGCCCTTGCTGTAATTTAAGCCCATTGCTTCTTGTCCTATCCTCAGAGGTTAAGAAGAATAATTTTTCTCCCTCCTCCTTGCAACAACCTTTACGTATTTGAAAACTGTTATCATGTCCCCTCTCAGTCTTCTCTTTTCCAGACTAAACAAACCCAACTTTTTCAGTCTTTCCACAAAGGTCATGTTTTCTAGACCTTTAATCAATTTTGTTGCTCTTCTCTGGACTTTCTCCAATTTGTCCACATCTTTCCTGAAATGTGGCACCCAGAACTGGACACAATACTCCAGTTGAGGCCTGATCAGCACGGAGTAGAGAGGAAAGAATTACTTCTCACGTCTTGCTTACAATACTTCTGCTAATACATCCCAGAATGATGTTTGCTTTTTTTGCAACAGTGTTACACTGTTGACTCATATTTAGCTTGTGATCCACTATGACCCCCAGATCCCTTTCTGGAGTACTCCTTCTTAGGCAGTCATTTCCCATTTTGTGTGTGCAACTGATTGTTCCTTGTTAAGTGGAGTACTTTGCATTTGTGCTTATTGAATTTCATCCTATTTATTTCAGACAATGCCAGAAGTCTGATTCCATTTTGGGTTAGGTAGAACCAATCCTTCCTGTATAGTCTCCTCCTTTCCCAAAAGGTCCTCCAGTTCCTAATATGCCTTAAAACTCTCCTCAGTACACTATTGTCTCATCCCTGCACCGAGACCCTGCATTTCTGCCTGTCTGTCTGGCCCTGGATGTTGAACTGGATGCATTTCAGAGAATGCTACCATGGAAGTTCTGGACTCTAATCTCTTACCTATAAGATGAAATTTTGCCTCCAGGACCTCTCTCCTACCTTTCCCTATGTCATTGATATTGACATGTACCAGGATAACAGGCTCCTCTCCATCACTGCACATAAGTCTGTCTAAATGTCTCATTAGATCTGCAAACTTCACACCCAGCAGGCAATTTACAATGCGGTTTTGCCCGTCATCACAAACCCCATTATCTGTATTTCTAATAATTGAATCCCTTGTTACTATTACCTGGCTCTTCCTAGTAACAGGGATTCTTTCCCCAAGAGGGGTATTCTTAGTGCAAGAGGATAGCATGACATCGTTTGAAAAGAGGGTCCCAACTATGGGATTGTTTCCCTCTCCTCCATCTTGATGTTCTCCTTCCCTGAGACTTTTATCTTCCTCAACAGTACAGAGGCTGTCAGGCAGCTCTGTTCTGTTCCAGAAAGTCTCATCTGTGAACCTCTCTGTCTCCCTTAGTTCCCCTAGTCCAGCTTCTTTGGCCTGAAGACAGGGCTGCCGAGATCTGGTTCGGGCCCGGTGAAAAAATTTTTTTGGCCCCCCCAGCAAGAGCAGACTGGCTAAACAGGGCTGGCGAAGCCAGGCCCCGGTAATTTCTACTGGCTCTTCCCCCCCCCCCCCCCGCACCTTGTCGGCCCTGCCGGAAGAGCCCGTGCATTGTTGCTGAGAGCCATGATTTGCTTGCACTGTATGCACACATATACCACCTGTTCACAAAGCAGGTAATCAAACATGCTGAATTCAGTGCAATAAACTGGATAGCCTCCTCTCTGCTGCTGGACTTATGCCTGCATTATTTTTCTTTCATTTTTTTGGGGGAGGGAGAGTATAACATTTCAGGGTGCAATCCAGACCAGTGAGGGGCTGTGTCACCCCTGTCCTGTAACCTTGGGTGCCTTACAATGCCTTGCTGCTGGAGCTCCCACCTTGGCCATACACACACAGCATTCCAGCATGCAAGTCACACCTGAGTGTCTGTGCAACCTGTTTGCTAACTTCTGCCTGGACAGGGCTGTGGGGGTATGGAACATATGCGGAACAATAGCACCATGCAGGGGAATTTGATAACTTCATATACAATTTGCTACATATTTTTCCACCATGATAAGATTGACCAGGAAATTATTAGTTTTTAAATGAAGCAGCAAAGAATCCTGTGGCACCTTATAGACTAACAGATGTTTTGCAGCATGAGCTTTCGTGGGTGAATACCCACTTCTTCGGATGCAAGCAGTGGAAATTTCCAGGGGCAGGTGTGTATATATAAGCCAGCAAGAAGCAGGCTAGAGATAACGAGGTTAGATCAATCAGGGAGGATGGGGCCCTGTTCCAGCAGCTGAGGTGTGAAAACCAAGGGAGGAGAAACTGGTTCTGTAATTGGCAAGCCATTCACAGTCTTTGTTTAGTCCTAAACTGATGGTGTTAAATTTGCAAATGAATTGGAGCTCAGCAGTTTCTCTCTGGAGTCTGGTCCTAAAGTTTTTTTGCTGGAGGATGGCCACCTTAAAATCTGCTATTGTGTGGCCAGGGAGGTTGAAGTGTTCTCCTACAGGTTTTTGTATATTGCCATTCCTAATGTCTGATTTGTGTCCATTTATCCTTTTCCTTAGAGACTGTCCAGTTTGGCCGATGTACATAGCAGAGGGGCATTGCTGGCATATGATGGCATATATTACATTGGTGGACGTGCAGGTGAATGAACCGGTGATGGTGTGGCTGATCTGGTTAGGTCCTGTGATGGTGTTGCTGGTGTAGATATGTGGGCAGAGTTGGCATCGAGGTTTGTTGCATGGGTTGGTTCCTGAGCTAGAGTTACTATGGTGCGGTGTGCAGTTGCTGGTGAGAATATGCTTCAGGTTGGCAGGTTGTCTGTGGGCGAGGACTGGCCTGCCACCCAAGGCCTGTGAAAGTGTGGGATCATTGTCCAGGATGGGTTGTAGATCCTGATGATGCGGTGGAGGGTTTGAGCTGGGGACTGTATGTGATGGCCAGTGGAGTCCTGTTGGTTTCTTTCTTGGGCTTGTCTTGCAGTAGGAGGCTTCTGGGTACACATCTGGCTCTGTTGATCTGTTTCCTTATTTCCTCATGTGGGTACTGTAGTCTTGAGAATGCTTGGTGGAGATTTTCTAAGTGTTGGTCTCTGTCTGCGGGGTTAGAGCAGATACGGTTGTACCTCAGTGCTTGGCTGTAGACAATGGATCTTGTGGTGTGCCCGGGATGGAAGCTGGAGGCATGAAGGTAGGCATAGCGGTCTGTAGGTTTTCGGTATAGGGTGGTGTTAATGTGACCACCACTTATTTGCACCGTGGTGTCTAGGAAGTGGACCTCCCGTGTAGATAGGTCCAGGCTGAGGTTGATGGAGGGGTGGAAGCTGTTGAAATCATGGTGGAATTTTTCTAGAGTCTCCTTCCCATGATTTCAACAGCTTCCACCCCTCCATCAACCTCAGCCTGGACCTATCTACACGGGAGGTCCACTTCCTAGACACCACGGTGCAAATAAGTGGTGGTCACATTAACACCACCCTATACCGAAAACCTACAGACCGCTATGCCTACCTTCATGCCTCCAGCTTCCATCCCGGGCACACCACAAGATCCATTGTCTACAGCCAAGCACTGAGGTACAACCGTATCTGCTCTAACCCCGCAGACAGAGACCAACACTTAGAAAATCTCCACCAAGCATTCTCAAGACTACAGTACCCACATGAGGAAATAAGGAAACAGATCAACAGAGCCAGATGTGTACCCAGAAGCCTCCTACTGCAAGACAAGCCCAAGAAAGAAACCAACAGGACTCCACTGGCCATCACATACAGTCCCCAGCTCAAACCCCTCCACCGCATCATCAGGGATCTACAACCCATCCTGGACAATGATCCCACACTTTCACAGGCCTTGGGTGGCAGGCCAGTCCTCGCCCACAGACAACCTGCCAACCTGAAGCATATTCTCACCAGCAACTGCACACCGCACCATAGTAACTCTAGCTCAGGAACCAACCCATGCAACAAACCTCGATGCCAACTCTGCCCACATATCTACACCAGCAACACCATCACAGGACCTAACCAGATCAGCCACACCATCACCGGTTCATTCACCTGCACGTCCACCAATGTAATATATGCCATCATATGCCAGCAATGCCCTCTGCTATGTACATCGGCCAAACTGACAGTCTCTAAGGAAAAGGATAAATGGACACAAATCAGACATTAGGAATGGCAATATACAAAAACCTGTAGGAGAACACTTCAACCTCCCTGGCCACACAATAGCAGATTTTAAGGTGGCCATCCTCCAGCAAAAAAACTTTAGGACCAGACTCCAGAGAGAAACTGCTGAGCTCCAATTCATTTGCAAATTTAACACCATCAGTTTAGGACTAAACAAAGACTGTGAATGGCTTGCCAATTACAGAACCAGTTTCTCCTCCCTTGGTTTTCACACCTCAGCTGCTGGAACAGGGCCCCATCCTCCCTGATTGATCTAACCTCGTTATCTCTAGCCTGCTTCTTGCTGGCTTATATATACACACCTGCCCCTGGAAATTTCCACTGCTTGCATCCGAAGAAGTGGGTATTCACCCACGAAAGCTCATGCTGCAAAACATCTGTTAGTCTATAAGGTGCCACAGGATTCTTTGCTGCTTCTACAGAACCAGACTAACACGGCTACCCCTCTGATAGTTTTTAAATGAAATCTTACAAGGCATATTTTGCACAAAAATTATGGCAATAGTGTGTAGGGTTTCAATATAGGGGTGCATTCCATCACAGCGGGGGCATAGCATTATCGGCCTAAATTTAGAGTCTGTTTGTTAGATGTATCTGCCTCTTACAATCCCTCTCTAAACTCCCTCTCTAAACTCCCCTGTTTGTTAGCTGTTCTGGTCATTTTGGAGCTGGCATTTTAAACCTCTGTTCTCCCTGAGCCAGACCCACCCACTTGCCAAGGGAGCCTAAAGGGATCAAAGGAGAGCAGGCTAGAGCCTTGTTAATAAGTTCTTAGTCTTGCCTAGCAGGTTGCTGGGCTCAGCATGCAGCCTCCAAAACAGACCACACTATAAACTTTTATCAAAATTTTGATAAAAGCACACAGCAAACAAACAAACAGACAAACTCAATAGTCTCTCTCCCTTTACCTGGAGGACTCCCTTGCAAAACTCCCCTGTTTGCTGCTCCTGTTCACTAGCTCCCATGATCCAAATACTATTTAAGTATTTATACAGAATGGAACAGCTTCAGCAGGAGATTGTGACCGAGACCTGCCCCAAAACAGTCACTGGTTAAAATACTCTTGTGAGAAGTGGGAAACCCAACTTAAAATCCCTGCTCCATATTAGGCAGAGGGAGAAACTGAACCCAGGTTTCTCACATCCTGGGTGAATGCTTTAATCACTAGGCTAAAAGTTATAATGGAGGGCAGCACTTTCTCCTTTAGCATCTTTTGTATGGGCTTAGCATGCTCAGAGCACTCCAACAGGATTGGGCCCAAAGGCAAGGGAAAACCTATTTCCCTAGAATCCTATTTAGGGGCAGTATCAGAACTAAGGTGGTTGTGTATGCTCAGTCACCTATAGGATTAGGTAGCAGCTGAGTGGGAGTTTTATGAATGCTGGTGGCACCTAAATGTTGGATTTAGTCACTTAAAGTGGAACTTAGGTGCCTGAGACTCTTTGTGAATCTAGCCCTAGGTGAAGTTTGGATCCTTAACACCTCAAGCTTGGATCCTAAGTTTGGTCAGTTAACTTCAAAAAAACGCCCAATGAGGAGATCATTTCTGCCAGGGGCGGCTCTAGGTATTTTGCCGCCCCAAGCATGGCAGGCAGGCTGCCTTCGGCTTGCCTGTGGGAGGTCCCCGGTCCCGTGGATTCGGCGGCATGCCTGTGGGAGGTCCGTCGAAGCCGTGGGACCAGCAGACCATCTGCAGGCATGCTGCCGAAGGCAACCTGCCTGCTGCCTTCGCGGCGACCGGCAGAGCGCCTCCCATGGCTTGCCACCCGAGGCACGTGCTTGGCGTGCTGGTGCCTGGAGCCACCCCTGATTTCTGCTCTTATTAAACACGTATAATATTAACATTTTAAAAGAAAAATTAGTAATTATAGGCAAGATTTTTAAAGAAAAAGTTAGGCTCCTCTGTCCATATCTAGTACCTAAATACAAATGACAAATTCTATTCACAGAGAATGTGCAACTCCCTTTGACTGCAGTAGGAATTATTGCCAGATGGTTGCAATTCTTGTTATAATTATATAACAGACATCAATAACAGCTGTAATAGATGGTTATAAGCTACCCACTGACCAGTTACAATATAACTAGGCACATTAGTTTTAGTAGTCAGGAGCTTGGAATCCTTGTTATAAGAAAGTCGCAGGTGTTCTACATGATTGTAAGACATCTACTGGCTCATTACAAAGTAAAACAACTCAACACATGGTTGAGGGGTTGCCAACCTTGTTATACTTATGATAACATTAATAGAAGGTATTGATGGTGATTAAAAGCCACACAGTGTGTTACAGAATGAAACAACTTAACACTAATTGGGGAGTGTATAGCATGTTATAGTATGTTGGTTGCAGAATACCAGGTATTATAGATGGTTATAAGACATATATTTGCCTGCTGCACAGTAAAAAAATAATCTGAAAGAGGACTGGTATATCATCCATTAAATACATTTAGTAATTTACAAACTGTTATCATATATCTACAACTTATTAGCCATTTATTAAAACATATAATAATTAACTTATAAAAGCTAAATAAAAGTGCAACCTTCATATAAAGAGTCACCAATTTGCTAACGATAGCAAAGTTTAAACAAAGACTGTGTCAGGTTCATATTGAGAGGAACAGAGTTTTCCTTGTTTAATTTTTAATATAATACAATGTATGAGGAGCACATAAGTCACAGGGAAATACTGCATGCTCTCCTCTGAACTTGTTAGCTATTCATAGCCACTTGTTATGGGATTACTGACAAGTAAAGGATGTAAACTGGTTCTATTTTAATTATACTAAATATATAACTTACTTTTTAAATATGACTAATCTGCCAAAACAGATATTGTTTATGTAGAACCAGCACAAAAGCCTACATTTGGTGTTTTATGGAGCTGGGATCTGCTGAAGGATAATGTAGAAGGAGTGGAAGTCAGATAGATTGAAGGATTGTGTCAGATTATGTCGAAAAAGGGGACACTTGTCCATACTGGAGGACCACACAGAACTAGGGCAAAAGGGACCTTATTGAGAGTATCATGAAAAGAGAGGGAACCAGCTAGCCATTAGATGTTTACAAATAGGGAGGAGCACCCCATGGACACAAGAATGAGAAAAACTGGTGCAAACTTTTCATAAAAAATGTGTGCAATTTTTTTTTGCTTATTCACAATGCAAGATTTTACATTCCCAAAGTATTGATTGCTTTCAACAATTTGAGAGACTGGAAGAAATGTTTTGTAGTGAGGCATAGAAAAACTTAGAATGTACCTTGTACATAAACATTTCCAGGAGGGAAAGTGCAACATTTCAGTAAGAACAAACTCCCTATGAAAGCATGTAGTCTAGAGAATTAAGTATGGATTATCTGATTTCTAATCCCACTTTGCCACAAACAGTATTTAGTGCTAGCAGTTTAAAAACCTTGCTTAGTTATGAAACAGATATCAATTTTTTACTGAAGAGGAAATCAAGGCTCAGAGACTTGTCCATGTCATCCTGTCACACAGCAAATCAATGTTAGAATCAGGATTAGAAGAGATCTCTCGATTGCCTAGGCCTGTGCCCAAGACACCCTTATATTTTTTCTATCTGCATTATGCAGATAACTATGTTTACCATAGGTGATATCTGAAAA
This sequence comes from Mauremys reevesii, assembly GCF_016161935.1. Lineage (NCBI taxonomy): Eukaryota > Metazoa > Chordata > Testudines > Geoemydidae > Mauremys > Mauremys reevesii. Next base: position 122,868,970 of record NC_052624.1, on the reverse strand, counting down.
TATATTGGACTTAAGTTGTCTGCACCCTCAGGTAGGTACGTAAATAAGTATTATTATAACAATTTTACAGATTCAGAATTTGAGTCTCAGACCAACTAAGGGCAAGATTCTACTACCTTTACACAGAACAACACCTTATTCCATGAGCAGACCTATTCATTTCAATGGAACTACTCAAGCAGTGAAACGTTACTTGATGTGAGTAAAGGGTTGTGGGAGAAGAATCTGTCCCTATGTAATCTGCAGGTATAGGAATGTGAAAAATGGGATTAGATATAAAACTGGTAGTGAGGAGACTTAGGTTGCATAGAGTTTAAGGCCAGAAGGAACCATTACATCATATAGTCTGACTCCTGTATATCACAGGCTATTGAATTTCACTGTTACCGCTGTATTGAGCCCAATAACTTGGGTTAGACTAAAACATTTCAGTCCTCGGGTGTCTGTGTGTGTCACCTGCAGAGAATCAAGGTGCCACCAATGCCCAAGTCCCCTCCAATGGCCCCTGCACTCCTCTGGCTCAGGCTTCTTCTTCACCACCAAAGTCTCTCCATGGGCCTCTTCCTTATCTACCCCAGAGCCTGATTGTGTCACAAAACCGTAATTTTCCCTGCCTGAAGAGAGGTTGGCTATGTTACATGTGGGCTGAGAGCCATCTCTTCCAAAAGGGCCAGCCACTCTTTATCAACCCCTAAGTCTTTCTCTGAGTCACTGCTTTCCAAGACTGTCTCCCCTATCCTGGAGGTATAGCCTGCATTTCTTTTTGGAATCCTGGTACTTACCTTCACTCACTGTCTGTCCTCGAGCAGTTCAGTTCAGATGCAGCCTACTGTGGAGTACCATGTGCACATATGTGTGCTGTTTAGAGGTTGCTTGTGATTATTAGAACTGGGAGCACTGGCTGTTGGGAGTCTGAAAGGACAAGAAACAAGAAGGAGGGGGGAGGAGTTGAGGAGGCAGAGTGAGAGTTACAGAGGGTGCAGCAGCAGCTTGGTAAAGAGGTTTCCACTTTAAAAATAAAGTCCTGTTGAAGTTTGTTAGTACCTTGCCTGGTTGATAAAACAATATGCTGTGTGCTCGTCTAGATTTTTATTTTTTGTAGTTGTTTCTTTAAATATCAAATAAAGTGCATTCTGGATGAAAGTATGTGGCTGATCTTTTGGTATCGAAAAAGTTATTGAGTGTCTGCCTCTGGAAAACAGAGTCAATTTTATTAATAATAGACTATTTCTGAAAATATACAATATTTTATAAACCTGCAGATAGCTTTAAATATCTTTTGAGGTTTTCCCATCAGTATTAGCAAGTCAACTATTTTTTAACACATGATTTTTCTTCTCAGTTGCTCAGGTTCAACACACACAATGAAAATAAGCACATGCTATAACTGCAAAACAGCATCCACAATTTCTTACTGCGGGGAGGCTCAGAGGCTACAATAATGCCGTTTTAAAAAGTGGACTGGACATAAGGTAAATATGGACCTCGAATGCAAATTTAGATTTGCATCCAGAATTTGAAGCTCTGAAGAGAGGGAGTATTTGGATCCATTTTAAGAGCAGGGAGTCAAATGTGAAAATTGAGTCCTGATCCGGGTTTGAATTTTGATATCCCAAAAGTTTACAGGTGTTTGGTTCATGGGTTTTGTTTGAAAATATCCACAATGTAAAGATTCTTCTAGCTGCCAGCCACCTTAAAGATAGTCCATCCCATATTACCAAGTGAGACACCTTCCATACTAGTAAGTAATGTAACAGCTTACAAAATAAAGGCCCACAAAAATGAAACAGCCAATAAAAAGATAAATATGTCACCTGATACTTCAGAAGATCAAAGAACTCTGAAATTCCAGCAAAGTGTGGAGCAGTCTGCTTCTACACTTGTTAACTGATTGTACAGGAAGAAAGACAAAGAAGAGAAGCTCAGTCTAGGCATCTGCTTGCCTGTGAACTGTGACAAAGACATGAAGAGGCATTTACTTGTTATCATGAGCCCAGAGAGAACCATTTTGAGAATGGAAATGCTAATCATCAATCTCCCTGTGCATGCAACGTCTCTGTTTAATAGCTGATAGAGCGTCTCCAAAGGGGCTTTTTTTTGCTCTTTGTTTAAAATGACATATAATGGACCTGGACTTATCAGTGTCTCTAAATGCATTTTCTGTGCTTTATCCTTACTAAGGGATTTAGTCCAGTCTAATGAGTACGTGCAGAATTGATTTTGAGCTTGGTATAATTTAATCCATCAATTTAACATTAAATTAATATGCAAAGGGGGTCTCTGTGTGGATGAAAAACAGAAGGGGGACATTCTTATTAATTTAAAATAGACTTGAGAAATGGAAAGAGGCTGCTACTATTAGTATCTGCCACTGGTCTCAACCACTGTTTTGTGCATTACCTTGTGTGATTGCAGCAGCTGCTAAAACAAGTCTGCAGCTATTCAGAGATCCCTAGAACATGACAAGCTTAGAACTTAGAAGGACATAGTAATTTCATGAGACAGAATTAAAGTGAGGGTCATCCTTGCAATTCTGAAGGCTGGGCAGCTTGCCATCAGTCTACCAGAAAAGAACATTTTGTATTGACAGTCAAATCTGTTGCTCCATATTTGCTGTACCTGAACTGAAAGATGTAGCCAGAATGGGGTATTGATTGTATAATCTGAAATTACATCAAGAAGCAAGGATTTAGACACCACTTTTAATGGATTTTAGATTATTTTGATCAACAATGATCTATTAGAACCCTCAGCACAGAGTGTATTTTACAAAAGTCTGTCTAAAAAGAGCCTTTAAAATATGTACTGATGGAAATGCAAAAGGCATACATAAGTACAAAGACATGTGCAGGGGGCTGAAACAAACCAGAAGTTAATCACTTATTTGTTGGTTTAATGGAAAAAAATCTTAGAATAAAATGTAATGATTTGTCTCCATGCTTGTGGAAAGATGTTGAACACTTGTGAAGAAATGTTCTTTTGTTTTGTGTTATAAATAACATATACTGGATTGCTCTGATATATTTCTGATTAAGATAGCAATGTAAAAAGTTGTACTCTGTGAGCATTTCATTCTTTGATATGGGACAATAGAAGCTCTTGGAATTTTTCTTTTTTATGTATTACTTACCTCAACTCTGTCCACTCCTCCATTATGTTTTTGCCTTAACCAGTCCCTAAAATTTCCTCTGCTGCTTGTATTCATATTAAAACCTTTCCTTCCATTTCCTCACTTATATCTGCTTGTCTACTTGCTTACTTCTGCAAGAAAGTTTGTCTGCACTAGGATTGAAAAAATATTATTAGCATTTTGATCAGAAAGATATTAGATTCAATTTACTTTCATAAGAACATAGGATTTGCCAAACTGTGTCAGACCAATGACATATCTATCCAGTATCTTGTCTCTCACATTCATCAGTACCAGATGCTTCAGAAGAAGTTGTATGTCTCCATGATGACCTAATATGCAGTGTCATGCCATGAGGAAGGGTTCTCCTAATTCTAGGCAGTTAATTGTTGCCTGATGGCCTCGTACATTTATATCTGTTTAACATAACTACATTCCTTTTAATTATATGAATGTTTAATTCTTTATGAATTCTGCTAAACTCTTTCACTCAATGCTATCTTGTGGCAGTGAGTTCCACATGTTAATTATGAATCACGTGAAAAGAGTTTTTATTACTTTAAAATTTGCTTACTTAAAATCTAATTATGTATCACTTCTTTTCTTGTATTATGAAAAAAGTTAAATAAGTGCACCCAACTGACCTTTTTTTATAACATTTATTAAACTATGTATCTAGATAATGTCACTTTTTCATTAATCTATCTAAATTAAGTATGTTTTTAATATGTTGTTGTGTGGAAGTGTTTCCATGTGTTCTATCATTTTGATCCTATTCTCAGAACCTTATTTCTGCTATATCTTTCTTGAGATGGAGACTAAAATTGAAAACAGTGTTCCAGCTAAAGGGATACTATCAGTTTGTATGATGACTATGTAGCGTGGCGGTCATCCCACTCCGTCTCAGAAAGAATTAAAAGCCAGACCTTGGAAGGGGCTGAGGCTGACAGCTAATCAGGAAGAGGTGGGAGGCAGCCAACCAGGGCTGGCCAAGCCAATATAAAAGAGGGCAGATGAGAAGGGGCAGTCAGTCTCTCTCCAGCCTTGGAGAGAGGTGGACCTGGCTGTCAGATAGAGAAAAGGGTACCTTGGACAGTGCAGTGCAGTGCTGGGGAGGAGTTGGGGAAGCTCCAGCTTGGCAAACCCCCAGGCGGAGGCCTTGCTTTCAAGGCCGGAAGAGGTACTAGGGCTGCGGGGAAGTAGCCAGGGAAGGAAGAGGCAGCAAGTCCAACCCCCTTGCTGATGATGAGTAGCCATTTCAGACTGCAGTTTGCTCCTGAGGGAAGGGGTTAGATGAAGAATGGCAGTGGGTCACTGAGGTGAGGTGGGCTTAGGGGATTGAGGTTCCGCAGGGTCCTGCAGGGCAGTAGTCTAGAGAAGGGGCACTGTGGGCTGGGAGGGACATGGGGCCTGAAGTACAGTGGTGGAGATTGACAGAAAGATGGTACTAGCAGGGAGACACTGGCCAGCAGGAGGCACTGAAGAGGAGCTGGAAGAGCTAATTCCCAAGGCAGCCAGCAAGAGGTGCCGCGGCAGTGAGTGCCTGCTGTGCTACAGACTATATAATATTTTCCATATTATTCCACATCTCTTTTTAATACAACATAATATATTGTAATTGTCTGTAATCTGCATTCAGCAGATGTTTTCTTTGAGCTAGCTGCAATGACAAGGTTTTTTCTCCCTGTGTGGCTGCAGTTAATTTAGAGCACCACAATGTATATTAGTCATTTTGTTTTTTCCTTCAAATTTACATGAGTTTGTACTTGTTTACAGTAACTTTCTTCTCCTGTTATTTTATCTAATTGAATAGCTTTCTTAGGTCCTTCCAGAGTTCCTCACAGTCCTATCTAGTCTTTATTTTGTACCATCTGCAAAATTTCCACCTTACTGTTCATTACTTTCCATATCACTAATAGATATATGGATTCTGGAGGCACTCCACTACTAAGTCACTTTATTATGGAAAATTGACCATTTATTCTAATTCTTTGTTTTTCTTGACCAATTTCCAATCCAAAAATAGCACTTTCCCCCAGTCTTTCACTCTGTGACTATTTTGTTTCCTCAGTAAGTCTTAGAGCACTGGGAAGTTCCAGAAGACTGAAAGTAAGCTAATGCTGTGCCAAGTTTTAAATGGGGTAAATGGGATCTCTTGGTCAATTAAACAGCTATAAGACTGACATTAGTCCCAAACAAGATAATGGAGCAGCTGATACAGGACTTGATTAATAAAGAATTAAAGGATGGTAACATACTTAATGCAAATCAACATAGGTTTATGGAAAATAGATCCTGTCAAACTAAGTTGACATCCTTTTTTGATGAGTTACAAGTTTGTTTGATAAAGGCAATAGTGTTTACATATTATGCTTAGACTTCTGTAAGTTTGACTTGGTACCTCATGACATTTTGATTTAAAAAAAGTAGAACAACATAAAACTAAAATTGTACACATTAGATGGATTAAAAACTGGCTAACTGACAGGTTTCAAACTGTAAATGGGGAATCATCATCAAGTGGGTGTGTTTTTCCAGTCAGTCCCACAGGGATTGGTTCTTGGCCTTACGCAATTTAATATTTTTATTAATCACCTGGAAGAAAGTACAATAATCACTAATAAAGTTTGCAGATGACCCAAAAATTGGGGAAGTGGTGAACGATGAAGAGAATGGATCACTGATTCAAAGTGATCTGGATCACTTACTAAGTAAAATGCAAGCAGACAATATGTGTTTTAATATGGCTAAATATAAATGTATCCATGTAGAAACAAAGGATGTAGGCCATACTTATAGGGGACTATATAGAATCATAGAAGATTAGGGTTGGAAGAGACCTCTGGAGGTCATCTAGTCCAACCCCCTGCTCAAAGCAGGACCAACACCAACTAAATCATCTCAGCCAGGGCTTTGTCAAGATAAGCCTTAAATCTCTAAGGATGGAGATTCCACCACCTCCCTAGGTAACCCATTCCAGTTCTTCACCACCCTCCTAGTGAAATAGTGTTTCCTAATATCCAACCTAGACCTCCCCCACTGGAACTTGAGACCATTGCTCCTTGTTCTATGATCTGCCACCACTGAGAACAGCCTGGCTTCATCCTCTTTGGAACCCCCCTTCAGGTAGTTGAAGGCTGCTATCAAATCCCCCCTCACTCTTCTCTTCTGCAGACTAAACAAGCTCAGTTCCCTCAGCCTCTCCTCATAAGTCATGTGCCCCAGCTCCCTAGTCATTTTTGTTGCCCTCTCTGGACTCTCTCCAATTTGTCCACATCTTCTTGTATGATAGTCTGGTCCTCCTCTCCCAACTTTGTTTCATTCGCAATTTTTTTTAGCGCACTCCCAGTTTTTGTGCCAAGGTCATAATAAAAATGTTAAATAAGATTGGTCCCAACACCAGTCCCTGAGGAACTCCACTAATAACCTCCCTCCAGCTTGACAGTTCACCTTTTGGTATGACCTATTGTATTCTCCCCTTTAACCAGTTTCTTACTCATCTTTCAGTTCTCATATTAATCCTCATCTTTTCCAATTTAACTAATAATTTCCCATATGGAACTGTATCAAATACTTTACTGAAATCCAGGTAGATTAAACCTACTGCATTTCCTTTGTCTAAAAAATTAGTTATCTTTTCAAAGAAAGAGAACATGTTGGTCTGGCACAATCAACCATTTGTAAAACTATGTTGTATTTTATCCCAATTACAATTGAGGTCAACCCAATAGGCCTGCAGTTTCCTAGATCACTTTTTTTCCCTTTCTTAAAAATAGGAACTATATTAGCAATTCTCCAGTTATAGGGTAAGAACCATGAGTTTATGAATTAACTAAAAATCCTTGCTATTGGTCTTGCAATATCATGTGCCAGTTTCTTTAATATTTTTGGATGGAGACTATCTGGACCCTCCAGTTTGGACCCATCAAGCTTTTTTAATTTGTTTTTCACCTCAGATATAGTAATTTCTACTTCCATATCCTAATTCCCATTAGCCACCCTGCTACTACCCCAAGCTCTTCATTAGCTTTATTAAAAACTGATGCAAAGTATTTAGCTGTTGGGACATTCCTACAGTATTTTTAAACGACACCCCATCCTCAATGCTTCTTTCCTCATTTTTTATTTATTTATATGGCTATCAAGTCTTTTCATATTGGTTTTAATTTCCTTTGCAAGATCCAACTCTGCTTGGCTTTTGGCAGTTCTCACTTTGTCCCTACACTTTCTGACCTTTCCTTGCTGATCCTTCCCATTTTCCATTCCCTGTAGGCTTTCTGCTTTTTCTTAATAACTTGTTTGAGATGCTTGGTCTGCAACCCTGTCCTGTGATTTCCCCCCTCCCGCCCCCTTGCTTGGGATGCAGGTTTCAGATAGTTTCTGCAACTTTGACTTACAGTAACTCCAAGCCTTCTCTACATTCTTGAGTTCTTCAGTCCAGTCCACTTCCCTAACTAGTTCCCTTAATTTTTGTAAGTTTTCCCTTTTGAAATCAAGGACCCTAGTTGCTGATCAATCAGAAGACGAAACAACTCAATGTGGATATTGCATTCCTCCAAGAAACCTGGCTAGCATCAAGTGGGTCTCTCAGGGAAAAAGACCACATTTTTCCGATGGGGAAAAGCGCTGAAGAAACATGAGAGCACAGAGTGGGATTTGCTATCATGAACTTACTTCTGGTGATGATTAAGCCACATACAAATGGGTCAGAGAATTTTGGTATTACACTTGTTCACATCTGAGGGCCCAGTCCACCTTGTGAATGTGTATGCCCCAACACTTTCCTTGTCTTCTGACATCAAGGACCAATTCTACGACTAGCTGAACACTACCATCACCAGGATTCTGAAACACTAATATGTTTTCTTGCTAAGGGACTTAAATGTAAGGGTGAGAGCTGATTATGAAGCATGGACCAACAATTTTGATTAACATGGAACTGATAAGATGAATGGAAACAGTCAGACTGCTAGAATTTTGTTCATATTACGACTTCTCTGTAAGAAACTCATTCCTCCAGATAAAGCTGCAATATGAAGTCTTGGAAGCATCCCAGATCTGGCCACTGGCACCAACTGGATCTTATCATCACAAGGCCTACCAACTTTAACACCATCCTCATTACCCACAGTTATCAAAGTGCTGATTGTGACAAAGATCAGTCTCCATTATGCAGCAAGGTCAGACTTAAATCAAAGAAAATACACAAATCCAAAGTAAAAGGATGGCCTCATATTTACATCAATGCCATAGTGGACCAAGAAAAGTCACAGCAGTATAAGAACATACTACCACAAGCCGTTGACTCCAGTGATTGTCACAAGCACCCAGCTGAAGTGGGAGCAACTGAAGAACACAATCTACAATGTAGCCCTGTAAGTCTTTGGGAAGAAGGAAAACCCCAGTCATAGAGGCCAAATGCACAGCCCAATCCAACTACAAGAGAGACCCAAATGAAAAAAATCTTACAAGCATTGAGAGTGGCAAGAACCAACGTACAACAAACTGCTTGATGCTGTGCCAGTGACTATTGGCTGCACTTATGTGAAAGCATCCAAGTAGCAGTTGATGCAGGCAACATCAGAAACATGAATAATGGGATCAAGAAAGACTTGGGTCCAACTTCAAAGAAGACATTCTCCATTGAAATCAACAACAAGGGAAACAATCAATGACTGCACCAAGCAGATGGATCACTGGGTAGAACACTACTCTGAGCTTTACTCTTGTGAAAATATTGTTACGGACGCAGCCATCAATGCCATCGAAAGCCTGCCTGTTATGAGCCAACTCAACGATGAACCAACTGTTGAAGAGCTTAGCCTTGCCATAGATGGCCTCTCCAATGGAAAGGACCCTGTAAAAGACTGCATACCATCAGAAGTCATAAAATGTGGAAAACCTATTCTACTGCAACATCTTCAGGGGTTGCTCTGCTGTGCTGGAAAGAAAGCAATATACCACAAGAAATGAGAGACCCCAACATCATCAGTCTCTATAAAAACAAGGGTGACAGGAATGATTGTAGCAACTACCATGGCATTTCCATTCTTAGCATTATGGGAAAAGCCTTTGCCTGAGTTGTCCTGAATAGACATCAGACCCTTGCAGAAAGAATCTATCTTGAATCACAGTGCAGCTTCAGAGCTCAAAGGTCTACTATTGACATGATCTTCTCACTGAGACAACAACAAGAAAAATGCAGAGAACAAAAAAAGCCCCTTTACATAACCTTCATTGCTCTCACAAAGGCTTGTCAGTAGAAGTGGACTATTTGTGCTTCTAGAAAAGATTGGGGGCCCTCCCAATCTTTGGAGGACCCCCCCCAAGCTCTTAAGCATGATTTGATCCTTCCATGAAAACATGTACAGCACAGTTCAGTACAACGGCTCAGTCTCTCAGGCTTTCCAGATTCATAGCGGAGTTAAGCAAGGTTGTGTACTTGCCTCAACTCTGTTTGGGATCTTCTTCTCCTTGCTACTGAAAAAAGCTTTTGGTTCCTCAACTGAGGGAATCTACTTGCACACAAGATCTGATGGAAAGCTGTTCAATCTTGCAAGACTCAGATCTAAAACCAAGACTCAGGAGGCCCTTATCCAACAGCTCCTCTTTTCCAATGACACAGCAGTGACAACGCATACAGAAGCTCATCTCCAAAGCCTTATGGGCAGCTTTTCCAAAGCCTGCCAAGACTTTGGGCTTACTATAAGCCTAAAAAAGATTAACATAATGTGCCAAGGAGTTGAGGAAGCACCCTGCATGAAGATGAACAACTATGGACTTGAAGTGGTGAACGAGTTCACATACCTGAGGTCCATCACATTCAACCTTTCACTCGAAACAGAACTGAACATTTGCATTGGAAAAGCTGCCACGACAATGTCTAGACTGAGCAAGAGGGTATGGCAAAACAACAAACTGATAGAACACACAAAGATCTGTTTATCATGCATGTGTTATCAGCACACTTTTGACATCTGGAAAAAGACCCAAAGGGTGCCCAACAGTACGTTTCAAGCAGGGCCGGCTTTAGGAAGTGCAGGGCTCAATTCGAACATTTTTGGCGGGGCCCTGGCAGGGATGACTTAAAAAAAAACATGTAAAAAAAAAGCCTTTAATTTCTTCCATGTATTATTTACTTTCCATAACTATATAAATAATAAAATTATATATTATGTACTATGTATATACTACTATGTATTATTGTGTTATATACGCTGTTGATTGGTTATTAATGACCTCTGTTTCACATGTGTGGGTCCCCGCCACTCCCTGGGGGTGTGCACATGTGTGTGGGTCCCAGCTGCTCCCTGCCCCCCTCATTGAAGCAGGTGTGCAGGGTTACTGCCCTGGGAACTGCAGGGCACCAGTGGACATGGGGCTGGTTGGAGGCAGGGCAGGGGCTGACGGGAGGTAGGGTTTGGCTGCAGGCAGGGCAAGGGGTGCAGGGCTGGCTGGAGACAGGGGTTTGTGGGGCGGGCTGGCTTCAGGCAGGGCCACAGGGGGGTGCGGCAGGGGTTGGCAGGGCTGGAGACACAGGACTGCGGGACTGGCTGGCTTCAGGCAGGGGAGTGTGGCGGGGTTGGCTGGAGACAGGGCAGGGGGTGTGGGGCTGGCTGCAGGCAGGGTAAGGGGTGCAGGGCTGGTGTGGGCAGGGGTGTGTGTGGGGCTGGCTGGCTTCAGGCAGAGCTGCAGGGGTGTGTGGCAGGGGTTGGCTGGAGACAGGGCAGGGGATGTGGCAGGGGCTGGCTGTGGGCAGGGGGTGCAGGGCTGGCTGCAGGCAGGAGGGGCGGAGCTGTGTGGGCAGGGCAGGGGGTGCAGCAGAGGCAGCTGGAGCCCCGGCCCTTTAAATGGCCCCAAGCCCCCCGCTATCCCAGGGCTCTGGGGGCTATTTAAAGGGCCTGGGGCTTCCCTGCTTCTACCAGCCCCGGGACCTTCCCCAGGGCTCCCACAGCTATTTAAAGGACCGGGGTGGCAGAGGCAGCTGGAGTCCCAGCCCTTTAAATACCCCTGGATCCTCCCCACTACCCCAGGGCTCTGGGGGCTATTTAAAGGCCCGGAGCTCCAGCTGGGAGAGCGGGCTGCAAGGTAGGGCTTGCCGCGCTCTGGTCAGAGCTCCAGACCAGGTCGCAGGGCCGCGGAGCCACACTCCAGCCAGAGCTCCAGCTGGGAGAGCGGGACCGCGAGGCTTGCGGCACTCCAGCCGGAGCTCTGGCCAGGGGAGCGGGGCCATGGAAGACCCCGGAGCGGACCGCAGCCGGGGTAAGTAAAAAAAATTTAAAAGGCGCCTATGGCGCGGGGCCCTCTTAGGCGCCGGGCCCCATTCTGGGGAATCTGGCAAATCGGCCTAAAGCCTGCCCTGGTTTCAAGGATGTGTGCAAGGGACACCTCAAAGAAATGGATATGGATGTGGACAACTGGAAAGATCACATTCAAGACTGCAGCCTTTGGAAACAAGAGCTTTACAAAGGTCTCCAGAGTTAGGAGAGGAAGCAGAAAAATGAGCTTGCAGAAGGCAAAGCCCAAAGAGTCAAAACATCATCTTTAAATGTGACAGATGCAGCAGAGATTGTCTCTCTCGAATGAGCCTCTTCAGCCACAGTTGCCATAAAACCTACTCAGTAAATTCTTTACCTCTCTGGGGTGCATACCCATGGTTTCTCAAGACTGAAGGATGCCTATGACAAGTTGCTGATATATTTTTGTTTATTCTTCCATTTAGTTTAAACTGAATTAGCTCATGATCACTTAAACTAAGGTTGTCCCCTACAACTAGTTCTTCTATGATGTCCTCACTACTCACCAATACCAGAGCTAAAATGGCAACACCGCTTGTTGGTTCTGCAACTATTTGGTGAAAGAAATCTGTCAGCTATGACTTCCAGGAAAATCTGAGCCCTGCTATTATTAGTAGCACTTTGTCCTATAATCTATATCTGGAAAGATAAAGTCACCCATAATCACAGAATTTCCCATAGTATTTATTTCATAAAAACATTAATGAGGTCTCTATCCTTATCCAAACTGGATCGTGTGTGACTGTAGCACACCCTACGCACTATTCCAGGGGAACCTCTGGTTTCTTCTCCAAAGTGCTTTTGATCCAAAATCTGTCTTATCCATTTCATCACTTCTACTTTCCTTACAATCTACCTCATCTTTGATATACAATGCTACTCCAATACCTTTATCTTTATTTCTGTCTTTTCTGAACAGCACATACCATTCAATACCTGTACTCCAATTAGGACTACTATTCTACCATGTTTTTGGCTGCACTTCCTGCACCAATAGTTCTAGATCAGGGATGGGAAAACTATGGCGGATTCGGCCAGCAAAGCATTTTAAGCCGACCCACGAGGCTCCACTGGGGAGTGGGGTCTGGAGCTTGCCCCACTCTGGCCAGGGTGCTGGGCCAGGGGCCGTACCACACAGCTTGGCCCCGCTCCAGCACTCTGGCTGGTGCACAGGGTCAGGGGCTGCACCACATGGCTCCCAGAAGCTGCAGCATGGCACCGCTCCAGCTACTACATGCTCCAGTGGCCTCCTCCAGCACTCCAATGGGAGCTGCAGGGGTGCCTGTGGCTGTGGCAGCAAGTAGAGCTGCCTGGCCATGCCTCCGTGTAGGAGCCGGATAAGGGACATGCCACTGCTTCCAGGAACCTCTTGAGGTAAGCGCTGCTCAGAGCCTGCACCCCTGAGCCTCTCTCCACACCCCAACCTCCTGTCTCAGCCCTGATTCCCACCCCACACTCTCCAAACCCCTTGATCCCAGCCTGGAGCACCCTCCTGCACCCCAAACCTCTTATCCCCACCCCAGAGCCTGCACCCCCTCCCACACCCCAATCCCAATTTTGTGAACATTCATGGCCCGCCATACAATTTCTATTCCCTGATGTGGACCTCAGGCCAAAAAATTTGCCCATCGCTGTTCTAGATCCTCCATTTTATTACCCAGGCTCCTTGCATAGGTATCCCAGGATATTAGAGAGATAAGGTGGGTGAGATAATACGTTTTCTGGACCAATCTCTGTTGCTGAAGGAGACAAGCTTTTGAGCCCCACAGAGCACTGAAGAAGAACTCTTGTGTGGCTCCAAAGCTTCTCTCTCTCTCTCTCACCAACAGACATTGGTCCAATAAAATTTGGAAATATACTCAGTTTAAAATAGATATATTTGTATGGCCTTTGAGTCTATGGGTACCCCTGTTCATCCTCTTCTTTCATGGGCTATGGGGAGAACAGGAGTGGATGCATTATCTTCAAGATGCTCATAACACTTGCATCTCTCTGCATAAAAAATGACTAATCAAATTTCATGCTTCAGGGCTTAAGCCAATTACCTGCACAGGTCAGGAAAGCTTTTTTCTCCTGATTCACAAATGGCTAGATGTACTCTGAGTTTTTTTTCCCCACCATTCTTTGATGTGTCAGAGATTGACGACAGCTAGAGATCACCAGATGAGATGTACTAGTGGTCTGATGTAGTACAGAGAATCCTCTTTCTAGATGTCTAGCTGGTTCTTGCTCACACACTTGGGGTCATACTGATTGACACTTTGTTTTTCATTATAGAGTACTTCAAAGTAAGACTTTTCACTCTGCCTTCTACAAAACCCCTTGATTGAATCCACTAGCAGGGTCACCAGTTCTGCCTCTTTCAGTATCCTGCAAACTACAAACTAATGTCAGAGAGGGAAGGGGGGGTGGCCTTTGATGGGAGCTGGGCTTAGCCGCCATTTATGGCTAATCAGCACTTCCTAACTGGTGCTATAAGGCTAGGTATCAGTTTGGTCACCTGGTCTTCAAAGCAGCCATCAGGAAGCTCACTTGCTAAGTGAGAGCTACAGGGAGTAGGGAGGATCCTGCAGGAGTCCCTGGGTCAAGGGAAAGAACCAATTACTCTGAAAAAGACTTGGGGGTCATCGTCATGGTGAATAATCAGCTGAACATTAGGTCTCTCTGTGAGACTGTAGCTAAAAGGGCTTATACAATCCTTGGATGTATAAACATATAATCAATGGAATCTCAAGTGGGAGTAGAGAGATTATTTTACCACTGTATCTGGCACTGCTGGAGTACTCTGTCTAGTTCTGGTAGCCAGAATTGAAGAAAAATAGAGAAAAACTGGAGAGGGTTCAGAGAAGTGCCACAAGAATGATAAATGGGTTGGAAAGTATGCCTTATAGTGATAGACTCCAAGAGCACAATCTGATTGTTACGCTAAATAGAAGCTTAAGGGGTGACTTGATCACTATCTGTTATAGGAATTTGATAATAGAGGGCTGTTCAGTCTGGCAGATAAAGATATAACAAGGTCCAGGGACTGGGAACTGAAGCTACACAGTTTAGACTCAAAATAAGGTGCAAATGTTTCACAGTTAAGATAATTAGCCACTAGAACAACTTTGCAAGGATTCAAGTATAAGGGGGTAGCCATGTTAGTCTGTATCCATAAACACAACAAAGAGTCTGGTGGTACCTTAAAGACTAACAGATTTATTTGGGCATAAGCTTTTGTGGGTAAAAAACCCTGAAGAAGTGGGTTTTTTACCCATGAAAGCTTATGCTCAAATAAATCTGTTAGTCTTTAAGGTGCCACCGGACTCCTTGTTTTTGCAAGGATTGTGGTGGATGCTCCATTACTGGTAATTTTTAAATCAATATTGGATGCTTTTTCTAAAATATATGCTTTATTTCAAACAGGAATTAATTTAGGGAAGTCCTATGGCCTCTGTTATGCAGGAAACAAAATTAAATGATCACAAGTGTCACTTCTGACCTTATAAATTATGAATTTATTAGCTTGTTTTACTGAAAATGTTATCAGAACCATTATGAAAATGGAAAACACTGATAATGGTTTCAATAAAATTGTTTATAAAAACAATTACCAAAACTTCCAGGAAAACAAAAACTGGGTAGAAACAACTTTGAAATTTTGAAACTTTTTGTGAATTAAAGGAAAAACAACTACCATCTCTAGGAATTAATGAAGTTCAGGTAGGGCAACTAATCAAAACTGCATGAGCATAGCAAAAACCCCTTCTGGAAAAGAGGAGAAAAAATATGTATCATGTTTATTGTGGTACTAAGTCAAATGCCTTACTGAAGTTACTAGATCACAGGCCCTGGTTCTCATGGGAGACTTTAATCACCCTGATATCTGCTGGGAGAGCAATACAGCGGTGCACAGACAATCCAGGAAGTTTTTGGAAAGTGTAGGGGACAATTTCCTGGTGCAAGTGCTGGAGGAACCAATAGGGGCAGAGCTCTTCTCGACCTGCTGCTTACAAACAGGGAAGAAACAGTAGGGGAAGCAAAAATGGATGGGAACCTGGGAGGCAGTGACCATGAGATGGTCGAGTTCAGGATCCTGACACAAGGAAGAAAGGAGAGCAGCAGAATACAGACCCTGGACTTCATAAAACAGACTTTGACTCCCTGAGGGAACTGATGGGCAGGATCTCCTGGGAGAATAACATGAGGGGAAAAGGAGTCTAGGAGAGCTGGCTGTATTTTAAAGAATCCTTATTGCGGTTGCAGGAACAAACCATTCCGATGTGCAGAAAGAATAGTAAATATGGCAGGCAACCAGCTTGGCTTAACAGGGAAATTCTTGCTGATCTTAAACACAAAAAAGAAGCTTACAAGAAGTGGAAGACTGGACAAATGACCAGGGAGGAGAATAAACATATTGCTCAGGCATGCAGGAGTGAAATCAGGAAGGCCAAATCACACTTGGAGTTGCAGCTAGCAAGAGATGTTAAGAGTAACAAGAAGGGTTTCTTCAGGTATGTTAGCAACAAGAAGAAAGTCAAGGAAAGTGTGGGCCCCTTGCTGAATTGGGGAGGCAACCTAGTGACAGAGGATGTGGAAAAAGTACTCAATGCTTTTTTTGCCTCTGTCTTCACGAACAAGGTCAGCTCCCAGACTGCTGCACTGGGCAGCACAGCATGGGGAGGAGGTGACCAGCCCTCTGTGAAGAAAGAAGTGGTTTGAGACTGTTTAGAAAAGCTGGACAAGCACAAGTCCATGGTGTCTGTTACAGCTCCATTTTGTTCTTACAGCTGTCCCCTTACTCCATTTTGTTCTTGTTTTCCTCCTGTGGCCTCCCCTCCCTGGCTGTTAAGCTGTTTACCAGGGCCTCTGCCCTTCTCAAAGGGAGGGCCACTTATGCTAAGTGGGACCATTGCCCTGTTCAAAGGGTTAGTCCTGTTATCACCTTGTTAAAACCTGGGCTTGGTGTAGGGTGGGCACTGTCCAGAGCAGCAAGACCTATTGTGTTTTTAAGATCCTGGGCATGAGTCATACCTCTGGGCTCAGGGCTAGTCCAGACATGTCTTGGTGGCTGCCTGCAGTTTTTTTTCTCTGCCTTCTCTCCTCCCTGTAAGAGGGGGAGCCAATCAGAGTTACTGGCGGGAAGCTGCCAGGGTTTGCCTTTAAAAACAGACATTTTTTGAACAGACTTCAGAAAGGTTCTTGCATTGCTGCCTGGTCTGATCAACCAGGGGTTCTGCGGGTCCTTTCTCCGCTCTCGTTTTATTTTTGAGCGTACCCCTGTTTTTGACCCCCCCCCCACGAAGAATGAATTGCTGCCTGAGAGATCTCCTGATTATGAAGACTGTACCGAGCCTTCTGATGTTCTTGCTGCTTCTGCCTCTGCTGCTGCCTTGGGGGATGGTAAGAATCCCTCTGTGAAACTTTCTATACTTTTATTTTATTATTTTAGCTGCTGGCTCTGTCTCCCCAGCACACAGACTCAAGCTAAACCTTGGTCTTAAAACCTCTCTTAAACTCCCCCTGTCTTGGCTGCTGGCTTTCTTTCCCCAGCAGGCAGACCCAAGCTGTATCTGTAATCTGTTTCTAGTTCTGCAGTGCCTTTGTTGCTAGAAATAAGCCTGCTTGCAGCCACCCCACTGCTGCAGTCACCCGCCACCCTCTTTGGAGCTGTGTCCTGGACACACACCACTCAGCCCTCTGAAACTATCCTTAGCATAAGGTGCACCCATTAAGTTAGGTTTAGCATTATACTTTGTAAGTTAGGCTTAGAGAATAGTTGCATTGTGTTTTAATTTGTGTAGTCTTGGTTAAGTTAGATCATAGATAAGATTTTGCTGCGTTCTGTATAATTGTAATTCTCCGTCTTCTTCTTCGAGTGATTGCTCCTATGCATTCTAGTTGGGTGTGCACACCGCGCGTGCACGGCTCTTCAGAAGATTTTTACCCTAGCAACTCCGGCGGGTCGGCTGGGCACCCCCTGGAGTGGCACCGCTATAGCGCTAGATATATACCCCAGCCAACCCATCCGCTCCTCAGTTCCTTCTTTCCGCCCGTGACGGCCGTTGGAACAGTGGAGTGCTCTCTTGACCTCCACATCCCTAGCTTATCTCTGGTTCTTGTTGTAATTAGTGTATATAGTTAGTTAACATAGTTAGATTAGTTAGTTCGTTAGTAGTTTAAGGGGGATTGGGGGGCCTTAGCCCCTCTTTTTCCCGAAACGGTGCGGGCTCATGCCCAAGGCACCGGGCTTTAAGCCCTGTTTGGCTTGCCAGTGGCCCATGCCGATTGGAGACCCTCACGACTCCTGCCTGCGCTGCCTCGGAGAGTCCCATCATGCAGATAAGTGCCCTATTTGCAAGTCGTTCAAGCCGAGGACAAAGAAAGAGAGAGACTTTAGGTTAAAGCAGCTCTTGATGGAGTCGGCACTTAGCCCTACGGTGCCGACACCAGCAGCTCAACAGTCCTCCTCGGTGCGGAGCGCACCAGCGGTCCCGAGCCGGTCCGGTACCGAGACTCTGAAAAAACAACAGCCGGCACCGGCGTCCCGACACCGTTCCCTCTCTCCTGCGAGGAAGCGCAAGCCGACGCAGGCAACCTCCAAGCCTCCGACACCGGGACCGCTCACCCAGCCACCGCCGGCACCTCTGGCACCGACTGTGGTGGTGCACACACCGTGCACAGTACCGTCGACTCCGGCACCACAAGAACCGTTGAGTCCGGTACCGCCCTGCTCCCCAGTGCAAACCGTGGTCGAGCTGCCTCCCCCGTCGACGCCAGAAACATTCTCAACGGCGAGAGAGCTGATAGCGCTCACAGAGCCACCGTGTCTCCAGCCCCCGGCACCCCCGGTGCGGGCTGTGAAGTCAGTGGGCAAGCCGGCCATCATGAGGCCTCCTTCCCCTGACAGACGAGACAGAAGGCGTTCCAGGTCCCCATCCCGGTCCCGATCCCGATCCCGGAGACGTTCGCCTTCTCGCCGATCCGGATCCCGGCACCGGTCACAATCCTGGTACCGTTCTCCATCTCGGCGCCGGTCGCAGTCCCGGTACCGCTCCACATCGCGGTACCGGTCGCACTCCCGGAGACGATCCCGGTCCCGGTCACCTGACCATCGGTACCGGCGAAGGTCCGGATCCCGGTACCGCTCCCGGTACCGCTCATTGCGCAGCCGCTCCCACCGACGTCGGTCGCGATCTCGGTCGACCTCCCGGCACCCGCACGGTCGATGGTCCCGTTCTCGTTCCCGGCACCGCGACTACTGGCACCGTTCCCCGGCACCGTCCAGGGACAGACCAGCAGCATCGACGGCACAGTCCCTCAGTGCCTCTGCCCCCCCCCCCGTGGCCTTCCCGTCAACCTTCAGTCGCCTCCCAAGCGGGCAGCGTTGGTGATCTTCGCGCCGACCCCCAAGGGCAGGACCACGGACCTCAACAATGGGGCTTCTGGACCCCCTGGGCCTATCATGAGACTCAAGGGGTCCCCGTCACTCAGCTGCCCAGAACTTCCGACCACAGGGTGCCGGAAGCCACGGTCAGCAGACCTCCTCCATCACCGTTGGGGGAGGAACCGCCGCCACCTGTAGGGGGAGAACATCCCACACAAGCGGAGGCTTCACAACGCGTGGATGAACCACCTCCGGAAGCCCTGGTCCAGGGCCTATCCTCGTCTTCCTCACCAGATGAGGTGGTGGCGGGGGCAGCGACATCAGGCCCTCCACCGATTGACCTGCGGGCCCACCAGGACCTGCTTCGACGGGTGGCACAGGCCATTAACCTCCCTGTCGAGGAGGTCGCTGAGGACGATGACCCGGTGACAAGCGTTCTTGGAGCTGAGACCCCGCTGCGGGTGGCCTTGCCCTTCATTCGGACTATACAAAGAAATGCCAATATGGTCTGGCAGTCACCGGCTTCCATCCCTCCCACTGCTCGAGGGGTGGAACGGAAATACTCAGTCCCCCCCAGTGGGTACGAGTATTTATACACACACCCAGCTCCGGACTCCTTGGTAGTACAGTCTGTGAATGACCGGGAGCGCCATGGGCAACGTGCTCCAGCGCCAAAATCAAAGGAAGCACGGAGGATGGATCTGTTGGGCCGGAAGGTCTATTTGGCCAGTGGCCTCCAGCTATGGATTGCCAATCAACTGGCTCTACTCGGTCGCTACACTTACGACACCTTGGTCTCACTCTCGAAGTTTACGGAGCTGGTACCAACAGACTCCCGACCGGAATTCTCAGCCCTTATTGAGGAGGGCAAGAAAGCCTCCCGGTCCTCCCTCCAGGCCTCTCTGGACTCGGCAGACTCAGGAGCCAGAACCCTGGCTACGGGAGTGGCCATGAGGGGAATCTCCTGGCTGCAGGCGTCTACCTTGCCACCCGAGGTCCAGTACACTCTGCAGGACCTTCCATTCAACACCAAGGGCCTCTTCTCCGAAAAAACGGACTCGAGGATTCAGACCCTCAAAGATGGCCGAATCGCCATCCGCACCCTGGGCATGCACACGCCGGCTACCCAGCGGAGGTCCTTCCGGCAGCAGCCGTACTGCCAGTCTAATCAGGTCAGGCCACGGCCTGATAATAGGCGCAGTGGCAGGGTGAACCGCCGCAGACCGTCGGGCAACCGGGGTAATCAGTCCCAAGCGCCCTCCAAACCCCCTCAGGGGCCTAAGCAAGCCTTTTGATGGGACGCCCGAGGACGGCCCATCAGTGTATTCACCGGATCCTTCCCCATTATTTTTCGACTGTCTTTCCCACTTCCTCCCGGCATGGTCCCAGATAACAATGGACAACTGGGTACTTCGCACGGTGGAGTATGGCTACCGCCTTCAGTTTGTTTCGCCCCCTCCCTCCCACCCACTCTCCCCGTCCCTCTTCAGGGACCCCTCTCACGAGCAATTCCTCTTGCAAGAGGTCGAGACTCTGTTGAGTTTGGGTGCCATACAGGAGGTGCCGAACGGCATGTGAGGCAGGGGATTTTATTCTCGATATTTCCTAATCCCCAAGGCCAAGGGAGGTCTACGACCTATACTAGACCTCCGAGAGCTCAACAGATATCTACTCAAGCTCAAGTTTTGCATGGTAACCCTGGGGACCATTATTCCTTCCCTGGATCCGGGAGACTGGTTTGCCGCCCTCGACATGAAGGACGCGTATTTCCATATCGCGATTTACCCTCCTCGTCGACGCTACCTGCGTTTCGTCGTCAACAACGTGCACTACCAGTTTACGGTGCTACCCTTCGGCCTCTCCACCGCGCCGCGGGTCTTCACCAAGTGCATGGCAGTGGTGGCCGCAGCACTCCGCCGTCGTCGCATACACGTGTACCCGTATCTCGACGACTGGCTGGTCCGCGGCCCATCCCGCCAACTGGTAGCACGTCAAGTGGCCGAGATCCTAGCCCTGTTTCAGCGCCTAGGACTTCTGATAAACGCCGAGAAGTCCACTTTAGCTCCATCACAGAGAGTGGAGTTCATCGGAGCGGTCCTGGATTCCAATTTAGCCAGGGCCTGCCTCCCTCAACCTTGGCACCAAACTATGGTTTCCTTCATCCGGGACCTACAATCCTTTCCCACAACGGTGCGGTCCTGCTTCCGCCTCCTGGGCCACATGGCGTCATGCACGTTCGTGACCATGTACGCGAGGCTGCGCCTTCGCACATTTCAAACTTGGCTTGCGTTGGTGTACCGCCCGCACCGCGACCCCATAGACATGGTGGTCATGGTCACGAAACCGACCCTCGATTCGCTCAACTGGTGGCTGGACCCAGAAGTCGTGTGTGCCGGAGTCCCATTCCGCCCTCCTCGCCCATCTGTCACCCTGACCACAGATGCCTGATAGCTGATGAATTCCTTCATCAAGTGATTGCTGAACCGACGAGGGGGGATGCCATTTTAGATCTGGTTTTGGTGAGCAACGAGGACCTTGTTGAGGAAATAGTTGTAGGGGACAACCTTGGCTCGAGTGATCATGAGCTAATTCGTTTCAAAATAAATGAGAGGATAATCAATAGTGCATCTGAGACTAGGGTTTATGATTTCAAAAGGGCTAACTTTACTAAACTAAGGCGACTAGTTAGGGAAGTAGACTGGCCTAACATATTTAGGGATCTAAGGGCAGATGACGCCTGGGGTTACTTCAGGTTGAAGTTGCAGGAGATGTCAGAGGCATGTATCCCAAGAAAGGGAAAACGGCTCGTAGGTAGCAGTTTTAGACCGAGCTGGATGAGCAAGCGTCTCAGAGGGGTCATTAAGAAAAAACAGAAAGCGTACAAGGACTGGAAAATGGGAGGGATCAGCAAAGAAACCTACCTTATTGAGGTCAGAGGGTGTAGGGAAGCAGTGAGAAAGGCAAAACGACGGGTGGAGATGGACTTAGCGAAGGGATTAAAACCAATAGCAAAAGGTTTTTAGCCATATAAATAGGAAGAAAACCAAGAAAGAAGAAGTGGGACCGCTTAAAACTTTGAACGGAGTGGAGATTAGGGATAATCTTGGAATGGCACAATATCTGAACGAATATTTTGCCTCGGTCTTCAATGAGGCTAATGAAGAGCTAAGGAATAGTGATACAGGGACCGATGGGAATGAGGATATGGGGGTAGACATTATGGTATCGGAGGTGAAAGCCAAACTTGAACAGCTTAACGGAAGTAAATCGGGGGGCCCGGATAATCTTCATCCTAGAATATTAAGGGAACTAGCGAGTGATATTGCTAGCCCGTTAGCGATGATTTTTAATAAATCTCTAAATTCGGGGATTGTACCGTTGGACTGGAGATTAGCTAATGTAGTTCCTATATTCAAGAAGGGGAAAAAAAGTGACCCGGGTAACTACAGGCCTGTTAGTTTAACATCTGTAGTATGCAAAGTCATGGAAAAAATTTTAAAAGAGAGAGTGGTTACGGAGCAGGAGGCCGATGGCAACTGGGATAGTTTACAGCATGGATTTACGAAAGGTAGATCATGCCAAACCAACCTGATCTCCTTCTTTGAGAAAGTAACAGATTTTTTAGACAAGGGAAATGCAGTGGATCTAATATATCTAGATTTCAGTAAGGCGTTTGATACGGTACCGCATGAGGAATTACTGGTTACATTGGAAAAGATGGGGATTGAAATGAAAATCCAGAGGTGGATAAGGAGCTGGTTAAAGGGGAGACTGCAGAGGGTAGTATTGAAGGGGGAACTGTCAGGTTGGAGGGGGGTCACTAGTGGAGTTCCTCAAGGTTCGGTTTTGGGTCCAATTTATTCAATCTATTTATTGCTGACCTGGGAACCAAGAGTAGGAGTGGGCTGATAAAGTTTGCGGACGACACCAAGTTGGGAGGTATTGCCAATTCGGAAAAGGATCGGGATATCCTCCAGGGAGATTTGGATGACCTTGTAAGCTGGAGTATTAGTAACAGGATGAAATTCAATAGTGAGAAGTGTAAGGTTATGCATTTAGGGATGACTAACAAGAATTTTAGTTATAAGCTAGGGACGCACCAGTTGCAAGTAACGGAGGAGGAGAAGGACCTAGGAGTCCTGGTTGATCGTAGGATGACCATGAGCAGGCAATGTGATGTGGCCGTTAAGAAAGCAAATGCAGTATTGGGATGCATTAGACGAGGTATTTCTAGTAGGGATAAGGAAGTGCTAGTCCCGTTATATAAGGCGTTGGTGAGACCTCATTTGGAGTATTGTGTGCAGTTTTGGTCTCCCATGTTTAAGAAGGATGAATTCAAACTGGAACAGGTACAAAGAAGGGCCACTAGAATGGTCCGAGGAATTGAAGGCCTGTCATATGAAAGGAGACTTGAGGAGCTCGGTTTGTTTTCCTTAACCAAAAGAAGGATAAGAGGAGATATGATTACACTCTTTAAATATATCAGAGGGATAAATACCAGGGAAGGAGAGGAATTATTTCAGCTCAGTGCTAATGTG
This sequence comes from Mauremys reevesii, assembly GCF_016161935.1. Taxonomy (NCBI): domain Eukaryota; kingdom Metazoa; phylum Chordata; order Testudines; family Geoemydidae; genus Mauremys; species Mauremys reevesii. Next base: position 122,845,636 of record NC_052624.1, on the reverse strand, counting down.
GACACGAGGACAAACGGATATAAATTGTCAGTTAGGAAATTTAGGCTAGAAATTAGACGAAGGTTTCTAACTATCAGGGGAGTGCAATACTGGAACAGCCTACCGAGGGAAACAGTGGGGGCGAAGGACCTCCATGACTTTAAGACTAAGCTAGATAAGTTTATGGAGGAGATGGTATGATAGGATACCGGGCTTAGTCAATAGGTTAATTAAGTGCCACACTGGTAAATAGTACAATGGGTCAATGATATGTTATTCTTAACCTTTTTCCAGAGGGTATGGCTGGAGAGACTTGCCCGCATGCTCGGGGTTCAGCTGACCGCCATATTTGGGGTCGGGAAGGAATTTTCCTCCAGGGTAGATTGGCTGTGGCCCTGGAGGTTTTTCGCCTTCCTCCGAAGCATGGGGCAGGGGTCGCTTGCTAATGGAGTGGGGAGATCGGCTAATGTGGCCTGCATCTTGCAGGAGGTCAGACTAGATGATCATATTGGTCCCTTCTGATCTATGATTCTATGATTCTATGCCTCGGCGTTGGGGTGGAGGGCACACCTTGGCGACCTACACACCCAGGGTCTCTGGTTGCCCCGAGAGCTCTCCCTCCATATCAATGTCAGGGAGCTGCGGGCGATCCGCTTGGTGTGTCAAAACTTCCACGCCCATCTCCAAGGGCGCTGTGTGGCTATTTTCATGGACAACACAACGGCGATGTTTTACGTCAACAAACAGGGCGGGGCCCGTTCCTCCCTGCTTTGCACGGAAGCGATGCTCCTTTGGGACTTCTGCATAACCCACTCGATTCACCTGGTAGCGTCCTTTCTTCCAGGAGTGCAGAACACGCTGGCAGACCATCTCAGCAGGTCGTTCCTCTCCCACGAGTGGTCCCTTCGTCCTGATGTGGTGCACACAATTTTCCAAAGGTGGGGCTTTCCCCAGATAGACCTGTTTGCCTCCAAAGAGAACAGGAAATGCCACCAGTTCTGCTCTTACCAGGGTCGCTCCCAGGGCTCCCTATCGGACGCATTTCTCCGCTCCTGGATGGATCACCTGCTGTATGCCTTCCCTCCGTTCCCCCTCATACACCGGGTGCTACTCAAGCTTCGGAGGGACAGGGCCCGCCTCATACTCGTCGCTCCGGCCTGGCCGAGGCAGCACTGGTACACCCTGCTGCTCAAGCTCTCGGTACGAGATCCCATCCCTCTCCCCTTATGGCCGGACCTGATAACACAGGACTTCGGCAGGCTTCGCCACCCAGACCTACAGTCCCTATATCTTACAGCTTGGTTCCTGCGTGGCTGACACGAGCGGAGCGCGACTGCTATGCGCCAGTACAGCAAGTCCTGATGGAAAGCAGGAAGCCTTCCACGCGCTCGACCTACTTCGCGAAATGGAAGCTCTCTGGTGCGATCAAAAGGGTTTCAATCCCTTCGCAGTCCCCATTCCTATGATCCTGGACTACCTCTGGTCCCTTAAGGAGCAAGGACTCGCGGTCTCCTCCTTGAAAGTACACCTAGCGGCCGTGTCCGCATTTCGACCGGCCGTAGGAGAACGGTCCATCTTTTCCAATCAGATGGTTTCCCGCTTCCTTAAGGGTCTAGATCGCTTGTACCCGCCGATACGGCGTCCTGCCCCGTCCTGGGATTTGAACCTAGTTCTAGCCAAGCTTATGGGAGCCCCCTTCGAGCCCTTGGCCACGTGTTCCCTGCTCTATTTGTCATGGAAAACGGCCTTTCTCGTCGCTATAACATCAGCAAGACGAGTTTCTGAGCTTCACGCCCTAACGGCTGGTCCGCCGTATACCATCTTCCATGCAGACAAGGTACAGCTTCGGCCACACCCGGCCTTCCTCCCTAAGGTGGTGTCGGCCTTCCATTTGAACCAGGACATTTTCCTCCCGGTCTTTTTCCCGAAGCCGCACGCCTCAAGTCGGGAACAACAGCTTCACACCCTTGACATCCGCAGGGCCCTCGCATTTTACATAGAGCGAACGAAGCTCTTCCGGCGTTCGCCCCAGCTATTCGTAGCAGTTGCTGATCGCATGAAAGGCAAGCCGGTCTCCTCTCAGAGGATTTCCTCCTGGGTAACATCATGTATCCGGACATGTTACGAGCTTGCTCGTGTGCCAGCTAGCTGCCTCACCGATCACTCTACGAGACCGCAAGCCTCGTCTGCCGCCTTCCTGGCCCATGTCCCCATCCAGGACATCTGTAGAGCAGCCACCTGGTCTTCTGTCCACACCTTCGCTTCCCACTATGCGTTGGTGCAATAATCTAGAGATGATGCAGCCTTCGGCTCAGCAGTCTTACACTCTGCCATGTCTCACTCCGACCCCACCGCCTAGGTAAGGGTTGGGAATCACCTAACTGGAATGCATAGGAGCAATCACTCGAAGAAGAAAAGACAGGGTTACTCACCGTTGTAACTGTTGTTCTTTGAGATGTGTTGCTCCTATCCATTCCAGACCCGCCCTTCTTCCCCACTGTCGGAGTTGCCGGCAAGAAGGAATTGAGGAGCGGACGGGTCGGCTGGGTTATATATCTAGCGCTATAGCGGCGCCACTCCAGGGGGCGCCCAGCCGACCCGCCGGAGTTGCTAGGGTAAAAATCTTCCGAAGAGCTGTGCACGCACGGCGCGCACACCCAACTGGAATGGATAGGAGCAACACATCTCGAAGAACAACAGTTACAACGGTGAGTAACCGTCTTTTCCCACTGCAAACACACACCCCCAGCTTCTCTGTATCTTTCTACCTTGTTACACTCTCTCTGCTACTTAAGCTTGCAGCCTGTTTGTTCTGTCTCACTAAGTTTAAATCTCAGGCATAAAACCCCATTGGTTACTTTCTTCCTCTCTGATACCCCTCACATTCTACATTTACACCACTGTAACACATTTTTACCTAAAATTGTTTGTTATTTAAAACATTTTATCCATAACTGTTAGTTGGTTATATGCTGCTGTGACACACCTTTTTACATAGAAATCGCTAGCTACCTGTTACATTTATACCTCAGTGTTAACTGATTACCCACTGTATTGTATCCTACTGTGTTGTACCCCACTATTGAAACCCCCTTACTGTTCACCAAAAAGAAATTGTCTACCTTAACAACCCCCGTACCCCTTACTATTGAATTTTCCCTGTTTTTGCATTTTCTTAATAAAGTTTATTTTTCACCCCACCAGTGCAGTAATTGTCCCCCAAGATCCCCTACCTGCTGGCAGGGACACATGGGACTGGATGAACTGCATCCGAGGGTGCTAAAGGAGTTGGCGGATGTGATTGCAGAGCCATTGGCCATTATCTTTGAAAACACATGTCAATCTGGGGAGGTCCCAGATGACTGGAAAAAGGCTAATGTAGTGCCCATCTTTAAAAAAGGGAAGTAGGAGGATCTGGGGAACTACAGGCCAGTCAGCCTCACCTCAGTCCCTGGAAAAATCATGGAGTAGATTCTCAAGGAATCAATTCTGAAGCACTTCAAGGAGAGGAAAGTGCTCAGGAACGGTCAGCATGGATTCACCAAGGGCAAGTTATGCCTGACTAACCTAATTGCATTCTATGATTAGAGCTGGCTCTGTGGATGAGGGGAAAGCAGTGGACATGTTATTCCTTGACTTCAGCAAAGCTTTTGATACGGTCTCCCACAGTATTCTTGCCAACAAGTTAAAGAAGTATGGGCTGGATGAATGGACTATAAGGTGGATAGAAAGCTGGCTAGATCATCGGGCTCAACATCGGGCTCATCAATGGCTCCATGGCTAGCTAGCAGCTGGTATCAAATGGAGTGCCCTATGGGTCACTCCTGGGGCCGGTTTTGTTCAATATCTTCATTAATGATCTGGAGGATGGCGTGAAGTTGCACCCTCAGCAAGTTTGCAGCTGACACTAAACTGGGAGGAGTGTTAGATACCCTGGAGGGTAGGGATAGGATACAGAGGGACCTAGACAAATTAGAGAATTGGGCCAAAAGAAATCTGATGAAGATCAACAAGGACAAGTGCAGAGTCCTGCACTTAGGACGGAAGAATCCCATGTGCTTCTACAGACTAGGGACCGAATGGCTAGGCAGCAGTTCTGCAGAGAAGGACCTAAGGGTTACAGTGGACAAGAAGCTGGATATGAGTCAACGGTGTGCCCTTGTTGCCAAGAAGGCTAACAGTATTTTGGGCTGTATAAGTAGAGGCATTGCCAGCAGATTGAGGGACGTGATCATTCCCCACTATTCGACATTGGTGAGGCCTCTTCTGAAGTACTGTGTCCAGTTTTGGGCCCCACACTACAAGAAGGATGTGGAAAAATTGGAAAGAGTCCAGCAGAGGACAACAAAAATTATTAGGGGGCTGGAGTACATGATTTATGAGGAGAGGCTGAGGGAACTGGGATTGTTTAGTCTGCAGAAGAGAAGAATGAGGGGGGATTTGATAGCTGCTTTCAACTACCTGAAAGGGGGTTCCAAAGAGGATGGATCTAGACTGTTCTCAGTGGTAGCAGATGACAGAACAAGGAATAATGGTCTCAAGTTGCAGTGGGGGAAGTTTAGGTTGGATATTAGGAAAAACTTTTTTCACTAGGAGAGTCATTAAGCACTGGAATGGGTTACCTAGGGAGGTAGTGGAATCTCCTTCCTTAGAGGTTTTTAAGGTCAGGCTTGACAAAGCCCTGGCTGGGATGATTTAGTTAGGGACCAATCCTGCTTTGAGCAGGGGGTTGGACTAGATGACATCCTGAGGTCCCTTCCAACCCTGATATTCTATGAAGGTGAAGTACATTATATCACATAGTTCTCTTCCAGGTCTTTAGTGAAAACGTTAAATATTATGAGCCAAGAACTGATTCATGTGGGACCCCACTAGAAACACTCCCATTTGATGACGATTCCCCATTTATACTTACCAATCAGTTAGCCAGTTTTTAATCCGTTCAACGTGTGCCACATTAAAACACTAGACAGATATAAAATTAATCAAAATGTTGCGTGGTACCAAGTCAAATGCCTTACAGAAGTCCAAGGCCTTGTCTACACTTGTGGTGCCATGTAGATTATGTGTAGCTACATGCCACAATGAAAGGCAGGTTGCATTCACATTGTAATTCACATTCACAGTGAAAAGCCCTGACAGGGAGGTACAGCAGGAAAAATCACTGGCATCAGAGAGCTGCCAGAATCTTTCCCTACTGCCTCCCACACACCGCTTTCCCCCTGCCAGAAACTTTACTCACTGCTGAGGCCTTTCATTGTGGTGGGGGAAAAGTCCAATAGCAATGAGGCAGGGGGACAATGTATCACTAAAAATAGCAGTGTAGACATGGGAGGCGCTGCTAGGGTGTTTAGAGAGCTGTGTCAGGTATATACTCTAAGGTTCTGGTGTGTATGTACTCTGCTTGCTTAAGCAGTGCCTCACTGTCTACACTGCTATTTATACCTATGCCAGTTGGACATGCAGTGTTTGTGCTCACACACCACCATAAGTAAGGACATATCTAAAGTATATTACATCAGCATTGATACCTTTTTATGACGTGATTACAAGTTTGATTGATAAAGGTATCAAGTTAGTGTGACAGGATCTATTTACCATAAACCTATTGGTTTGGCATTAACTGTATTACCCTTATTTAATTCTTTATTGATCAAGTACCGTATCTGCTGCTTCAATATTTTTTCTGGGATCAATGTCAGCCTGACAGGCGTATAATAACCCAGGTCATCTAGTTTACCCTTTAAAAAATATTGGCACAACATTAGCTTTCTTCCAGACTTCTGGAACTTCCCCACTGTTCCAAGAATGATTGAAAATAAACATTAATGGTTCAGAGAGCTTCTGGGCCAGCCCTTCTAAAACTCAGATGCAACTTATCCAGATCTGTTGATTTCAAAATGTCGAACTTTAGCTGCTGCTATTTAACATCCTGCTGAGATATTATTGAAATGGAAATATTTCTTCTTCATCACCATCTAATATAAATAAGATCATCTGGCTTCTTCCCAAATACACACCAAAATATTTATTGTACATTTCTGTCTTTTTCTTTTTAAATTATGATTGACATTTTACCATTTCCATCTAATAATGGACCAACACCATTGTTAGGATTCCTTTTGTTCCTAATATACAGTCCTAGATTCAAAATCCTGAAGGGATCACTATGATTATCTAGTTTAACCTCTTGTATAACACAGGCCATAGAACTTCCCCCAAATATCTTCTGTTTGATTTTTTTAAGAAGCTCTTTATTTACCTTAGCTCTACTGGCTATTGATTTCAAATGTCATTAAATCTTTTGAAAAAAAAAATTGAAAAAGTCAACAGGGTTTTTTGTATGGGGGGAAGAAAAACAGAAACACCTCTTCATTCTAAGTCTTTTGACCGGTTCTATTAATTTCCATTCCACAAAGGAAGGAGAGGACCACTGAATTCTTATCTACATCACTATAAGGTGAGTGAATGACTGGTTGACTACTCAAAGACTTGTAATCAACAGTTCATTATCAAAATGGGAGGTTGTCTCAAAAGGGGTCCTGCAGGGGTCTGTCCTGGATCTGATACTATTCAATATCTTAATTAACAACTTGGATGATGGAGTAAAGCTACACTTACAAAATATGTGGATGATACCAGGCTAGAAGGAGGTGCAAGCTCTTTTGGAGGACAGGATTAGAATTCAAAATGATCTAGATAAACTGGAGACAGTCTGCAAACAGTAAGATAAAATTCAATAAAGATAAGTTCAAAGTACTACTCTTAGGAAGGAAAAATCAAATGCACAAATACAAAATGAGTAATAATTGGCTAGACAGTGGTACTATAGAAAAGGAGCTGGGGATTACAGTGGAACACAAACTGAATGAGTCAACAATGTGATGCAGTTGTGAAAAGGCTAATATTCTGGGGTGTACTAACAGTAATGTCATGTGTAAGACATGGGAGGTATCTGTTTTGCTCTACTTGGAACTGGTGAGGCCTCAGCTGGAGTATTGTGATCAGTTTGGAGAGCCACACTTTAAGAAAGATATGGACAAATTGGAGAATCCAGAGCAGAGCAACAAAAATAAGAGGTTTAGAAAACATGACCTAAGAGGAATGAAAGAATTGGGCCTATTTAGTCAAGAGAAGGCTGGGGGTGGACATAACAGTCTTCAAATATGTAAAAAGTTGTTTTAAAGAGGACCATGATCAATTGTTCTCCATATACAATAATTAATTGGCTTAATTTTCACCAAGGCAGATTTATGTTAGATATTTGGAAAACTTTCTAACTTCAAGGATAATAAAGTACTGGAAGAGGTTAGTGAGGGAGTTTGTGGAATCCCTGTCATTGGAGGTTTTAAGAACAGGTGATGTAAACATCTGCCTGGAATGGTCTAGGCAGATTTAATGTTGCCTCAGTGCAGGGGGATGTACTAGATGACCTTGTGTAGTCCCTTCCAGTCCTATATTTCTTAGATTCTATCATTACTTCATAGAGAAAATAAAGAGCAAGCATTCCAGCTGCCATGCCAAGGTAATACCCAGGGCAAGGGGACAAACACAAGGAATTATTCCTGCCCTTTTTACAGTCATTACAGAGAATAATCACAAAGTTCTACCCTTACCTAGCACCTCACACCTAAGAGAACAAAACTTCTCACACACCCACTGAGGCTTTTCTCAGTACTGATCTACATTAGGAAATTGGATTGATATAACTATATTGCTCAGTGGTATGAAAAATCCACATCTCAAGAGACCAAGTTAAACCAACCTAAACCTAAAACTTACTACTGCCTCTCAGTGAGGTAGAATATCTATGCTGAGGGGAGAAGCCTTTCTATCAGAGTAGGTAATGTCTTCACTGAAGTGCTAGAGCAGCACAGCTGGAGCAGTGCAGCTGTGCCATTGCAGTGTTTTAAGTGTAGACAATCCCTCAGTGACTTTTCTCTTTTCATTGCATGAGCTTTCTATCTTCTCATCTTCATCATTCCCTGCTTATCCCCCATTGTTCATCCTTCAAGGAACCTACTTTTATTCTTGTCATTTGTCCCATGTCATCATGGCTCATCTCAAAATCCTCATTACCTCATTCTAGTATCTATTATGAGTTCACTATGCTTTGTGAAATAACAACTGATAGCCATTCTTGCTTCTGCTAATGAGTTGAACAATGAAACCTATTTATGCAAATCAAGTCAGTTATTTTCATTTTGAAGTATTGGTAACCAACCCATTTAAAACACTGATAGCTTTAAAAAAATAAAAATCATTATTCAAATCATTATTGAAACTTTTCGTTTGCCGACAAAAAAAGTCAATGCTACAACAAAAAAAATCTTTTCGTGTCAAAAAACTTGACCAACTCTACTAATGTTCTGTGCTGATACTGCATTATTGCAGAAAAAACCCTATAGCTGTGCATGGAGTATGAATAGCAGATTTTTGTGTACTGTGAGGTAGGCCTCCCAAGCACACCAGATGTAACAGCATATGGCCTATTGCACCCCAAAATGCCACCCACCAACAACAGGTGGGGAAAATTGATGAGGCCAGCAGTGAAAAGGGGACAGTCCCTGGAGCAAGAGAGGGAGACATTTGCTAAAGGAAAATAGGTAGTTCCTTCCTCTGGGAGTCTCTGGCACCCTCTCAGCTATGAAAGAGGGATGCTGATTGGCTAGCACTCATTGTCCCAGTAGGAGGTCTTCCCCAAAATCAGAATTTGCTCATCAATAAGTGGATACCTGACTTCTCACTGAGTTTCTAGCAAACAATTTATCCAAACAACTTAACTATAACTTAAAAATATATAAAAAGTTAACACTTTAGTCAATGAATCAGCAACTCAAGTCAAAACTTGAGAGAATTGGAACCATAATTAAATCTTGCACAGCTACATTCTGTTTCTGCATCATTTTCTTCTTTGCAAATGAAGTATGAATGTGTCATGCACCAGAAGGAATATAGATTATTGTGGTAGCAAACGTGGCATTCTGATGGGCAAGATTGGATTCCCTTTTAGTTTTCACCTAATATTTTATAGACACAATTCTGTGTCTAGAATTGCAAGTACAAGCCACACCCCTGACTTGGGAGAATTTGAAGTCAGTTACTCATTTTCTGTCAGTTCAAATGCACATGTATCCAAGAGTATCATTTATCTATAGTGACATCCTAAATATAGCAAACAGTGTCACTACACTTCAAAAATGAGTATGAAAGTAAATGTCTGAAACCCAACTGAAGCAGCAGAAGTGTTACAAAAAAGAATGTGATAAGAGGATAGTGGACAAAAGCAAAATTAACAGTAGTAGGGGCTGGCATCTTCAGTACATAGTGCCTCAACCAAAACACTAACTACTCACAGACTAATACAAGTGACATGGGAAAAAAAGGAAGGAAGGTCAAAGTTTCTCCCTTGCATACAGCTCCTAAAATAGCCTTTAATATGAACACATTGGTCACAAATTTCTTACCACTGTACTGATTTCTTGGAAAAAAGAAGCAGCACTGAAATTAAAGTTACATATTCCTAACTGAATGATCAGATGCACTATTTTTTTTAAAAGAACAGAAGACTTATAAATGTATATTATTGTATTCATCAATGAATTGTAATATTTCCAATATGATTATCTTTCCAGCATCAAATGTAAAGTTGTTCAAGCCTCCTTTGTGTATTTTTTTGAAAATATTTTTTTCTGGGTAGTAGGGAGCCTTATTGTAATTGTTCATATTATGCCACTGGCTGTTACAAGCAGCTGGATAGCTTACTGTGCAATCTATTTTGATTTCTCCTTCACTGTCATCCCTGATGTGTGTTTGAAATAGTTAATTATTAATGAGTGCTACCACATTTTTAAGTTCTGTTTTCTCCCCCACTCATATTTTCAGGTTTTCACTTTTCTATGGGCCAGATTCAGTCTCGAGCAGTGGTAAGTTTGGCCTGGTCTACACTACGCGTTTAAACCGAATTTAGCAGCGTTAAACCGATTTAACCCTGCACCCGTCCACACAATGAGGCCCTTTATATCGACATAAAGGGCTCTTTAAACCGGTTTCTGTACTCCTCCCCGATGAGAGGAGTAGCGCTGAAATCGGTATTGCCATGTCAGATTAGGGTTAGTGTGGCTGCAAATCGACGGTATTGGCCTCCGGGAGCTATCCCACAGTGCACCATTGTGGCCGCTCTGGAAAGCCATCTGAACTCAGATGCACTGGCTAGGTAGACAGGAAAAGCCCCGCGAACTTTTGAATTTAATTTCCTGTTTGGCCAGCGTGGAGAGCTCATCAGCACAGGTGACCACGCAGAGCTCATCAGCGCAGGTAACAATGCAGTCTCCTGAGAATCGAAAAAGAGCTCCAGCATGGACTGCACGGGAGGTACTGGAGCTGATCGCTGTATGGGGAGAGGATTCCGTGCTAACATAACTCCGTTCCAAAAGACAAAATGAAAAAAACATTTGAAAAAATTTCCAAGGCCATGATGCAGAGAGGCCACACCAGGGACTCAGTACAGTGCCATGTGAAAGTTAAAGAGCTCAGACAAGCCTACCAGAAAACCAAAGAAGCAAACGGAAGGTCTGGGGCAGGGCTGAAAACATGCCGCTTCTACACTGAGCTGCATGCAATTCTAGGGGGGTACGTCACCACTACCCCACCCCTGTCCGTGGATTCCGAGGTGGGGGTGGTAATCACAGCCATGGCTGAGGATTCTGTGGACGGGGAAGATGAGGAGGAGGAAGAGGAGGACGAGTTTGCAGAGAGCACACAGCACTCCATTAGCCCCAGCAGCCAGGAGCTTTTTCTCACCCTGACGGAATTACCCTCCCAGCCCTCCCAAGCAACTATCCCACACAATGAAGCCATGGAAGGGACCTCTGGTGAGTGTACCTTGTAAATATAAGACATGGTTTAAAAGCAAGCGTTTTTTAATGATTAATTTGCCCTGAGGACTTGGGATGCATTTGCGGCTAGTACAGTTATTGGAAAAGTCTGTTAACATGTCTGGGGATGGAATGGAAATCCTCCAGGGACATCTCCATGAAGCTCTCCTGGAGGTACTCCAAAAGCCTTTGCAGAAGGTTTCTGGGCAGGACAGCCTTATTCCGTCCTCCATGGTAGGACACTTGAGCACGCCATGCATGTAGCAAGTAATCTGGTATCATTGCATGACAAAGCCTAGCTGCGTATAGTCCCGGTGTTTGCTGGCATTCAAGCAACATCCACTCTTTATCTCGCTGTGTTATCCTCAGGAGAGTGATATCATTCATGGTAACCTGGTTGAAATTCAGGAATTTAATTAAGGGGACAGAGATGGGCATTACTACTGGGCTGTTTGCCTGTTGCTTAAAAGAAATCCTTCCTTGCAGGTAGCCAAGCAGGGGGATGGGGATGGGGGGGTGATTGACGCTGAGCTTTTTCACGTTTGGCTAGCAGGGATCTTCCCTGCTACCAGCCGTGGGGTGGTGGGGGGAGGAGGGGTGTTTAGCAGTGATCTTCCATGATACCAGCCACGCGGTGCGGGGAGGGGTAAAGCGATCATCCCAGAGAATTGGATGTGAGGGTGGTTTCTGCTGCTGCATGTTAACAGGAAAGAAGCAGCACTGAACGGGCTTTGCTTGCTATTTGGTAAAGGAGGGCGCTGGATATATGAAGGCTGCAGAAGCCGAAAGACAATGGCTTACCATGACCGCATGCAAGCCGAATTCTGCTGCCCGGACCTGCGTCTGTGAGATCTCTAACACCAGAGCCGCAGGCACTCAATATTAAGATGTAAAATGTGACCTTGTAGTGAAATCACATGTGCTATGTAAGGTGAATAGTGTTGTTCACCGTGAAAGAGTGTAAGCATTGTTCTGTAAAATGTATCTTTTTAAATACTTCTCTCCCTTTTTTCCCTCCCTCATGCAGCTGCAAATTTTTCAAGCCTCCCTACTCCATCCCGAAGGCTATCTCAGATAAGGCGGCGGAAAAAAAAGACACGAGACAAAATGTTCTCGGAAATCATGGAAGTGACCCGCAATGAAAGAGCTCATCTGAATGAGTGGAAGGACGTGGTATCAAATTACAGGAAAGATGCCAGTGAACATGAGGACAGGAGGGATGCTTGAGATGAGAGGTGGCGGCAGGAAGATCAGAGGTGTAGGCAGGAAGATCAGCGGTGGTGGGATGCAACTCTGGGGCTGCTGCGTGATCAAACATGCTCCGGCGTCTGGTGGAGCTTCAGGAACGGCAGCAGGGTCACAAAGTGCCACTGCAGCCCCTGTATAACCATCCTCACCCCTCACCAGGTTCCACATCCTCCTGTAGGATTTGTCTGTGATATTCTCACTGATGGCATCTGCACTCATGTACACCCAGGGGCAATATCTGGAGGCAGATGGGCACTGTTGTGATATTACTCTAATTATAAGCTCAGTTGTGAAAAGTATATGAAAGTTTATAAGATGATACAATAATCTGTAATAACAAATATTAATAGAAAGTAGGTCAGGTTGCTTTCAGTACTGAATGTTACAAACAGCTACAAGAGAAGCAGACAGAGACTAAATTAGTCCTAAAAAAGGTCATGTTGATTGGTTTAGGTCCTTAAAGAAAGAGACTCTAGGAAGAATAAGGAAGACCCATCTTCTGCTTCTTAATCCTGAGGGATGTCCTGACCAGCTCAGACCAGGGATAGGGACCCAGATGACATCACCACCCATATCAGCTCCAGCTGAATCCCAAACACCATCTAATATGAAATGGGATCAGACTGTAACAACAGGAACAATAACAACACCTCCAGCTCATCTCAACTAACTTCCCTTTTTCCCAAAAGGACAGTTTTGGACTTTTAACAGCAGCAGCAGCAGCAACAACAGCTCCATCTTATCTCAGCTCACTAACTTCTTCCTTTTTACCCCAAAAGGACACTCATTACCATCTTTGATACCATCTAATAGTGTCAAACAAAGGAGGGGGGCAGTTTTATTCTAAAACTCTCTCCAGGGAAAGGGAACAAGGGATGCTGTTAAAATGAAAGTCTAACTTAATACTTTACATTTAAAATGCTTTAAATTTTCCTTCTCTTCTGTATCTTGAATAAAAGGTTAAAAGGATTTTTAATGGTATGTTTGCCATAGTATTAAGCAGGTTGAGGTCTCTATATACTAAACCTTGAACCTTGCTAAACACAGTGATGGAGTTATGTTAACACCTTGCCCATATATTTCATATTAATAATCTAATACTTTAGTGATGTATGATATAGATCTGTGACTAAAGGAGGGACAGCTTGTGACTGGGGTGGGTCTTAGCCAGGGGTGGCTCTAGGCATTTTGCCGCCCCAAGCACGGCAGGCAGGCTGCCTTCGGCGGCTTGCCTGCGGGAGGTCCCCGGTTCCGCGAATTCGGCGGCAGTCTTCGGGAGGTCTGCTGAAGCCACAGGATCAGTGGACCCTCCGCAGTCATGCCGCCGAAGGCAGCCTGCCTGCTGCCCTCGCGGCGTCCGGCAGAGCGCCCCCGGCGGCTTGCCACCACAAGCACGCGCTTGGCGTGCTGGTGCCTGGAGCCGCCCCTGGTCTTAGCTGAGGGTCTGTACAAGCAAATACAGCAGCCATTCTACACTCAGCTCTGACCCAACCTAAGATGTTGAAGCCTGTTACAAAGAGGGGTAGAAATCTGTCCCAAACACCGAAGTGGAAAAAAAATCAAGAGCCAGATTGTTAAAGTATTTAGGTACTGAAGCCGCGGGTCCAGCAGACCCTCCACAGGCATGCCTGCGGGAGGTCCCCTGGAGCGGCGGGGCCAGCGCACCCTCCGCAGGCATGCCGCCGAAGGCTGCCTGCCTGCCGCCCTCCCAGCAACCGGCAGAGCGCCCCCCGCGGCATGCCGCCCCAAGCACGCGCTTGGTGTGCTGGGGCCTGGAGCTGCCCCTGATTGTAAATCAGGAGTCACTCTATTGAATTTAATGGAGTTAAATAGACCAGAATCAGGGCCAGTAGTTTTTTGTCTCTTGTGATTTTTGCTATATATTTTAGCTAGTTACAGTAGACTTTAGCTGAATTAGGACACACGGCTCGGATAATGACTGGAAGGACTTTCAGTCATTACCCCAGCCATGTGTCCTAATTCATTTGTTCTTGGTAACTTACTATCCATCAGAGTTTATTCATTCCATAAGAAAAACTACAGTAGTAGTATAGCTGTTCGATGTATTTAATTATAGAAACTTTATGGAAATGAAGCAACTGAATAAGCAAGAAAATTCAGCAAAAGTAACTTTATATCTATAAAGTTTCTATATTTGAACAAATTAATGTAGGAGAATGTTTACAAAACCATGAAAAATATATAAACCAAAACAATATATTGATTTTCTGTTCTACTGCTCAGTTGCTGGATAATCAAATATAGCATTAGTCAACAGTGTGCTGTGCTTTTTGCAATCCTGATATCTTTTGTGAAAAGAAAATATGTACTTTTTAAAATGTTCATTTGTATATTGCATAATGTAGAGAGTGCAGAATACATTGGATGTGGTCTAATGGGAATGTGCAGCTATAATTTTCTTACCCTCAAAAAGAAACCCGTTTAAAACCTTGCACCTACATGTTGGGTTTACATAAAAGTAATTGTTAGATATTCATATTCCTTTAAAAGAAACATCATTATAATCCTTTCATGTTGAATTAAATAATATATAAGTATTTTATTATTGGTAACCAGTACTGTACTGTAAACGGATGCAAAGCCCCAGTCTTGCTCCTACTGAAGTCAATGAGAGTTTTGAAATTGACTTTACTGGGAACAGAATCAGGACTATGACCTAAAACATGCTAATTTCTTACTAGTCTGTATTCAAATGAAAAGATGCTGTCTCTGGCAATTGCTCCATAAAGAAAAAAATGCTGTTCTTTTATGTTATTACTGGCTTTTCAATTCTTACATTTGTCATTGATATATGTGGTATGAAAGTAAAAAATGCATACATAGCATAAAGGCTGAGTAAATATACATTAAGGAGAACTAACCCATCAAGTGATTTTACCCTTATCTGCATTTGCAGGTTGGTTAGATCCATCAATGTATGTACAGCCAAACTCTATAATTCCATTATAGTTGTAGCATAGGAGGAAGGAGGTGGGAGGTTTTCAGGTAATGCCATGTATTGTATAGTAAAATCCAGTGAAGTTTCACTTTCAAATATCTATTGTGGATAGGGGCAAAGTATGTGAAGTAATTTTAAGGCCATTTCCCAAATGTTTATTTAGATAAAAGATAGATAACAGTAAAACTATAAAACCTGCAGCAAGATAACTAGGTTTTATTAATGACCTGCCATATACTGTGACCGGATAATTAAAGTTTTTCCCCCCTCAAAGAAGAGAGTGGACAAATTTATTTGATAACTTGATAACCATGGGACACTGGTTGAAAACTATTGATATAATCAGAGCTTATTCGATTTGCTCACGACAGACACTCCTATCAGCTAATTTCACCTGTGAATAGTTAATTATTCCCTGAATGCATATGGTTGGGCCATTAATAAAATTTGACTATGTCATAGGTTTTCCTCTTTTTTTGTCATCCTTATGTGCATTTTATCTAAGGGAATCTTTGGGGGTTTTTTTGTACTGCCGAAGACAGATGTTAGTGGTATGGGTATTTCAGCAGGGCTACGTTATAGATGGCATGCAGCATGGATCAGGAGTGCTCTTTTAGCCTGAAAAAGACTGGGTCTGGGTACATAATGAAGTCACTGATAATGGAGTGCTTAACCATTTCACATTTTCAAGCCATGCTTAGGGAATTTGCTTCCAACTAAACAAAAGCAAGGAAAACTATGTTGGATTTGGGCAAGCTTATGGTGCTTTTACATGTGTTTGCTGTTTTTATCTCATTTTCCTTAAGTTTCTTTCCTGGTGCGTTTCCCCTCCTCCCCCATCATTTACTTGGTTGAGGGGAAGATAGGTATCAGAAAGCAGGGTCTCTTCCCTCAGCCACCTTACTGTAATCAAGCGAATATGGTATGCTGAGAGAATTAGTTTTCATCTCCCAAAGGCTTCTCAGGAATTAGTGAGGACCTAAAATTCATACCTTCTAATTTGCCATTTCCTTCATTTTAGGCAATTGTTCTTCAACTTTCCCCCCACAACTGAAATCTCATTTTCAGTCCGTTTTAGGAATTTCCCTGCTAAGGGTACGTCTACACTACGGGATTATTTCGATTTTACATAAACTGGTTTAGTAAAACAGATTGTATAAAATCGAGTGCACGCGGCCACACTAAGCACATTAATTCGGTGGTGTGCATCCACGGTCCGAGGCTAGCATCGATTTCTGGAGCGTTGCACTGTGGGTAGCTATTCCGTAGCTATCCCATAGTTCCCGCAGTCTCCCCTGCCCCTTGGAATTCTGGGTTGAGATCCCAGTGCCTGATGGGGCAAAAATCATTGTCGCGGGTGGTTCTGGGTAAATGTCATCAGTCACTCCTTCCTCTGGGAAAGCAACGGCAGACAATCATTTCGCGCCCTTTTTCCCTGGATTGCCCTGGCAGACGCCATTAGCATGGCAACCACGGAGCCTGTTTTGCCTTTTGTCACTGTCACCATATGTGTACTAGATGCCGCTGACAGAGGCGATTCAGCAGCGCTACACAGCAGCATTCATTTGCTTTTGCATGATAACAGAGATGCTAATCAGCTGTTCTGTACCATCTACCATGCCATTGTAAATTGACAATGAGATGATGGTTACCAGTCCTTCTGTGCTGTACCATCTGCTGCTGTCATAGGTGCCCCTGGCTGAGATCGGCCGGGGGCACAAAAGACAAAAATGGGAATGACTCCCCGAGTCAATCCCTCCTTTATGGTACCTAAAAATAGAATCAGTCCTGCCTAGAATATGGGGCAAGTGTACTAGAGAACCAGTGTATCAGAGAGCACAGCCGCTCCGTGTCAGATCCCGCAGAAATGATGAGCTGCATGCCATTCACAGGGGGTGCCCCTGCAACAACCCCACCTGTTGATTCCCTCCTCCCCCAGCCTTCCTGGGCTACCGTTGCAGTGTCCCCCCATTTGTGTGATGAAGTAATAAGAAACAGTGACTTGTTACTGAGATAAAATGAGGGGAAGGCAGCCTCCAGCTGCTATGATAGTCCAGACAGGACATTAAGTAGTGTGGGGGAGAGGAGCCCAGCATCCCGCTGCTATGATAGTCCAGGCAGTACAGAATCTTTTCTTTACACATGAAGGGCGGGGGCTGATGGAGCTCAGCCCCCTGTTACTATGATGAAGATGGCTACCAGCCGTTCTGTACCATCTACTGGGAATGATCAGGAGTTTTTTACCCAGGTGCCCCCAGCCGACCTCACCGGAGGCCAGCCAGGAGCACTCACGGGCTGATGATGAGGACGGATACCAGTCCTATTGTACTGCACCATCTGCCACAAGGCTGATGATGATGATGGATATCAGCCATATTGTACCATCAGCCACCAAGGAGGGGGGGCAAGGATGCTGCCGTTGACTGCTGCAGCATCGCCTCTATCAGCAGCATTCAGTAAACATAGGGTGACATTTAAAAGAGTCTAGAGAGGATTTTTTTCCCTTTTACTTCTGGGGGTGGGTGAGGGGGGTAAATTGACGAGCTATGCCCTGAACCACCGCGGACAATGTGTTTGACACTACAGGCATTGGGAGCTCAGCCAGGAATGCAAATGCTTTTCGGAGACTGCAGGAACTGTGGGATAGCTTGAGTCCTCAGTCCCCCCTCCCTCCCTCCATGAGCGTCCATTTGATTCTTTGGCTTTCCGTTACTCTTGTCACGCAGCAGTGTACTGAGTCCCTGCTGTGGCCTCTGTCTGGAGATTTTTTAAAAATGCTTTGGAATTTCGTCGTCTGTAACGGCGCTCTGATAGAACAGATTTGCCTGCCCATACAGCGATCGCATCTGTACGGTCCATGCTGGAGCTCTTTTTGGATTTTGATTTCGGACTGCATCGCCACCCGTGCTGATCGGAGCTCCACGCTGGGCAAACAGGAAATGATATTCAAAAGTTTGCGGGTCTTTTCCTGTCTACCTGGCCACTGCATCCAAGTTCAGATTGCTGTCCAGAGCGGTCAGTGGTGCACTGTGGGATACCGCCTGGAGGCCAATACCGTCAATTTGCGGCCATACTAACCCTAATCCGATATGGTAAAACCGATATTAGCGCTACTCCTCTCGTTAGGGAGGAGTACAGAAACCGGTTTAAAGAGCCCTTTATATCGATATAAAGGGCCTCTTAGTGTGGACGGGTGTTGCGTTAAATCGGTTTAACGCTCCTAAAACCGGTTTAAATGCGTAGTGTAGACCAGGCCTAAGACAGCTAATGGTTTTCTACAGTGCCCCACTAAGGATGGCTACTGGAAGCCTAAGGACCTTACTGAAATTCTCTGCAGTATTTAATGCCTGAACTGGCCCAGGAGGATTTTTTTAACAAAAGGAAGAGTCTTTCCCCTACAAAACAAAATCAGTTACTCCACTTATGGCAGAATTGTGGAAAGTTCACAACACATGAACTTTGTCACTTTATAGAACCTATTAACTGTATTTGAAATTAAAAATTTCAATTGAAATTGGACTTTTAATCACTCTTTTCACAGTTACATCATTGTTATTATGAAACCAGCAATATAGGAGATCAATAGTGGCAGTCTGTGATAGATCCAGGCCAGTTGGGAACAACAGAGTAGTAGAAGGGAGATATACTGGCCACTGGATAAGCAGTTTTCTGTTCCCTGAGTAACTGGAGCAAGGGCTGCTCCAGGGATAGCTCAGTGGTTTGAGCATTAGCCTATTAAACCCAAGGTTGTGGGCTCAATCCTAGAGGGGGGCATCTGGGGATCTGGGGCAAAAATCTGTCTGGGGATTGGTCCTGATTTGAGCAGGGAGTTGGACTAGATGACCTCCTGAGGTCTATTTCAACCCTGATATACTATTATTCTAATGAGAACACCTGACTCCAATTAACCTGCTAAGAGTCAGGTGAGACTGTTAAGCATCTGACTCTAATTAAGGCCTGTCTGATGCTATAAAAGGGCTCACTCCAGTCAGCCCAAAGGGAGCGGAAGTACAAGAGGTGCAAGAAGCTGAGAGTGAGTAGGCATACTGCTGGAGGATTGAGAAGTACAAGCATCATCAGGAGGAAGGTCTGGTGGTGAGGACAAAGAAGGTGTTGGGAGGAGGCCACGGGGAAGTAGCCCAGGGAGTTGTAGCTGTTGTACAACTGTACCAGGAGACACTCTAGACAGCTGCAGTCCACAGGGCCCTGGGCTGGAACCTGGAGTAGAGGGTGGGCCCGGGTTCCCCCCAAACCTCCCAACTCCTGATCAAACATAGGAGGAATTGACCTGGACTGTGGCTTCTACCAGAGGAGAAGGTCTCTGGGCTGTTTCCTGACACACAGGGTAAATCTGTGAGGTGAGCAAATCCGCCAATAAGTGCAGGACCCACCAAGGTAGAGGAAGAACTTTGTCACACAGCCCTATGTGCATAGACTCCACAGACAATGGATTTGATATGCTTCCTGTTTCATTAGCAATAAGAGATGCAGCAAATACAGCTCTTTGGGGAAAGGTGTGTCATTTATTGTATGTCTGTACTGTGACTGGCAGAATGGGCCAAATCTGGTTAAGATTTTAGGTACTGTTGTGATATAAATAATTTTTGTCAAATAGTTTCATTTAAATTTAAATGTTTTGCAAAAATAGTTATATTCTGACAATTTTTGATGGAAAAATGGAAACAAAAATAATTTCAATAGAATACTAAGTGAAATTTATTAAATGGTTTTTGGATGTTTTCTACATTTTCAAATATATTGGTTTCAATTACAACACAGAATACAAAGTGTACAGTGCTCACTTCATATTATTATTTTTCTTACAAATAATTGCACTCTAAAAATGATAAATAAAAGAAATAGTATTTTTCAATTCACCTCATACAAGTACTGTAGTGCATTCTCTTTATGGTGAAAGTGCAACTTACAAATGTAGATTTTTTTTTGTTACATAACTTAAAAACAAAAGACTGTAAAACTTTAGAGCCTACAAGTCCACTCAGTCCTACTTCTTATTCAGCTAATTGCTAAGAGAAACAAGTTTATGGGAGATAATGCTGCCTGCTTCTTATTTACGTCACCAGAAACTGAGAACAGGCATTCACAAGACACTGTTGTAGCTGGTGTCAGAAGATATTTACGTGCCAGATGCGCTAAATATTCATACTTCATGCCTTTTCATACATCAGCCACCATTCTAGAATACATGCTTCCATGCTGATGATGCTCATTAAAAAAATAATGCGTTAATTAGATTTCTGACTGAACTCCTTGCGGGAGAATTGTATGTCTCCTCTGTGTTACCCACATTCTGCCATATATTTCATGTTATAGCAGTCTCAGATGACGATCCATGTTGGTTGTTTTAAGAAGACTTTCACTGCAGATTTGACAAAATTCAGAGAAGGTACTAAGGTGAAATTTCTAAAGATAGCTAAAGCACTCGACCCAAGGTTTAAGTATCTGAAGTGCCTTCCAAAATCTGAGAGGGACAAGGTGTGGAGCATGCTATCAGAAGTCTTAAAAGAGCAACACTCTGTTGCGGAATCTACAGGACCTGAACCACCAAAAAAGAAAATCAACTTTCTGCTGGTGCCAAAAATAAATATAAACTCAGCACTGTACACTTTGTATTCCGTGTTGTAACTGAAATCAATATATTTGAAAATGTAAAAAAAATCCAAAAATATTTAAATAAATGGTTTTCTATTATTGTTTAACAGCGTGATTAATCACACAATTAATTGCGATTAATTTTTTTAATCGCTTGACAGCCCTAAAATATTTGTTTCATTTTGGTTTTCAAAAATCAGTATTAAATGAGAAGTTTGGTTTCATTTTTAATATTTTTGTAAAATCTGAATTTTCTGTGTGTCTTTTATTCCAGTGTAGACATATGCTAACAGGGTCTAACCCACAGTAGTTTCCCATTAACACACCTTTTGAGTAATTAGATTGATTTCCTAGGGCGGCCAAAACCAAAAATGGGTGATTACACTTGGTCAAATTTATAATAACAATGAAGATCAAAACAGTTCCTAATCCTGCTCCTAAAGACAGTCTAGTACAGAGTTTTATAACCCCTCAACACCGTCCTGCCTGCAGGCTGCTGCCCTGTATTGTCTAGCTGTGGTTGTATCCTCTCCAGCAGTGTGCCTCTGCCAAGCTATCAGACTTTCAGTCTCAACTCTCAGGCTGCCTATTGCAGTACTGTTATCACCAGGCATTCAGGCCCCTTAAAATTATAAATTGGCTTTTAAATCATGAGATTTTATTTTTTATTGTATTTTTTTAATTTGCCTTTTGGTTTTTTAAACTTTAGGGTATACTTAGCTAATATCCTCAAGCTATGCTCCACAACCAGGGGTATGTCTACACTACGAAATTAGGTCGAATTTATAGAAGTCGATTTTTTAGAAATCATTTTTATAGTCGATTGTGTGTGCCCCCACACAAAATGCTCTAAGTGCATTAAGTCGGCAGACTGCGTCCACAGTACCGAGGCTAGCGTCGACTTCCGGAGAGTTGCACTGTGGGTAGCTGTGATTAGCTATCCCACAGTTCTCGCAGTCTCCGCTGCCCATTGGGATTCTGGGTTGAGATCCCAATGCCTGATGGGGTAAAAACAGTGTTGCAGGTGGTTCTGGGTACATGTTGTCAGGCCCCCCTCTCCCTCCCTTCCTCCCTCCCTCTGTGAAAGCAATGGCAGACAATCGTTTCACGTCTTTTTTCCTGGGTTACCTGAGCAGACGCCATATCACGGCAAGCATGGTGCCCGCTCAGCTCACCGTTACCGTACGTCTCCTGGGTGCTGGCAGACGTGGGACTGCATTGCTACACAGCAGCAGCTCATTGCCTTTTGGCAGCAGATGATGCATTACGATTGGTAGCCATCATCGTCATATTCCTGGGTGCTCTTTTAGCCGACCTCATGAGATTAGTCAGAGGTGCCTGGGCACACATAGGAATGACATGGCTGAATCACTCCCATCTTCTGCCGAGCAGCCAGGAGATGATGATTTCTTGCAGTTGTACTGCACCGTCTACTGCCAGCCTAATATGTAAAAGATGGATCAAAACAAGAAATTGACCTGATTTGTTTTGCGAAATCAATGGCCTGCTAAACCCAGAGTTTTGAGTTCAATCCTTGAGGGGGCCATTCTGTGTGACAGTTGTTTGTGTTTCTCCTTGATGCAAAGCCATCCCTTTTGTTGATTTTAATTCCCTGTAAGCCATGTCGTCAGTCACCCCTCCCTCAGTCAGAGCAACGGCAGACAATTCTTTCGCGCAAAACCAGGCGAGGAGGCGATGGCAGCGTGGTGATGAGAGGGACATGGTCATAGACTTCTCACAAAGTATGGACTGGGCAATGTGCCCCAGCAATGTGCACATCATGCTGATGAGCTCTGCATGAGCTCTGCAAACACGCTGGCCAAATAGGAAATGAAATTCAAAAGTTTGCGGGCCTTTTCCTGTCTACCTGTCCAGAGCGGTCACAATGGAGCACTCTGAGATAGCTCCCGGAGGCCAATAGCGTCGAATTGCATCCACACTATCCCAAATTTGACCCGGCAAGGCTGATTTCAGCGCTAATCCCCTCACTGGAGGTGGAGTAAAGAAGTCGAAAAAAAGGGCTTAGTTGTGTGGACGGGTCCAGGGTTAAGTTGATAACGCTGCTAAATTCGACCTAAAGTCGTAGTGTAGACCAGGCCACAACCACCATGAGAGGTAGAGACTTAACTTTAAAAAAGTGAAAGCTGAGATTCTCACATAATTACATGCCTGTTGGAT
Source organism: Mauremys reevesii (assembly GCF_016161935.1). Taxonomy (NCBI): domain Eukaryota; kingdom Metazoa; phylum Chordata; order Testudines; family Geoemydidae; genus Mauremys; species Mauremys reevesii. Next base: position 122,822,782 of record NC_052624.1, on the reverse strand, counting down.
CAGGAGCTTTGAGAAAAACACCAAATATCACAAAACACATGATAAATTGACTAGAGTTGTCAGTGCTTCCTTTGTACTCTGCTCCCAGCCTGCTGCTTCCTGTGGCAGGGTGACATAAACACAAACACCTGTGCCTTATGAAGTAATTACAGAACTCTCTGACCAGGAAGCCCTGCTCTTTAGTAAGCTACCCCTGCAACACATCCTGGTCCTCTCTGGTACCTGTGGGACCTAGAACTCTATAACCACTCAACATCTCCCTTTCTTTATAATAAAAAAATTAAAACTTAAATTATAAATGAATGTGTGTATACACACACACACACACACACACAAACACAAACACAAAGAATTCAAAATAAAATTCAAATTCCATAAAAGTATTTACACTAAGTTTCTTTATCAATTCCATTTAAATAGTCCTGAACAGTATTCTAAATATCAAGTTTTTGAGTGGGTCTGATCAGTCTTCTGGATTGTGTTCTCACGTTGGTTGGGTTTGCATATGGAGTTCCTTGTGGAGGGGCTTGCTTCCTGACAGAGTACCTGCAGATCCCAGATCCTCTCTTTGTTTCAGTTGTGAAATATTGTAAAATTGAAAAATGTAAACCCGATTCTTCTGGAGAAGTCCTTTTGAAGTCTCAACTAGGTAGAATCTAGAAGTTTCTGCCAAGTTCAGACCCAGGGCAAAAAACCTAACTTGTTTTAAGACTAAGATTGTTAAGTTTATGCAGGGTATAGTATGATGAAATTGCCTACAATGTTATATGGCCCATCTGTGACTGCTATTAGTAAATACATCCAACAGCCAGAGATGGGACACTAGATAGTGAGGACTCTGAGTTACTACAGAGATTTCTTTCCCAGGTGTCTCTCTAGGGCAGTGGTTCTTAACCTTTACTGCAGCCTGCACTCCTTTGGTTCTCAAAATATGTTCTCACACCTTTTATCAAAAATCGTTGAAGTAGGTCAGTTCTTTAAACCTAGAAATATTTTTTGTTTGTATATTACAGTAATCATTAAAAATGTATAATGTTAATAAATACATAGGTTTGATGAAACAAAGTAGTTGTACTTACGTGCCTGTGCTTATTTTGTGTTTTTGTGCCTAAACATGTTAGTCTGAGAGGGACGGAGTGATGGGCCATTATGAGCACTGGGGTATTGTAGGTGAGTGGCTGAAGTTTAGTATTACCTATGTGCTTTTGTAAAACCCTGTTAATTATTTCAGTTTTATTTAAAGGATTCTCAGTGTTAAATGCAATGATGACCCATAATGGATGTATTGTAAATGGTTTTATTATGAAGCAACAATTAAAAAAGTAGAGATTTAATAAAAGCAACAGAAAAATGTTCTAGTTGGAAATACATTTAGCAAATCAATTTTCTTAAGTAACCATCAATGCAATAACCTTTTCATTACATCAACAGAGTAAACTAAACTTAAGTCCAACAGTAACAGGCCACTTACAATCAAATGGGTGTGGAGGGGAGTTAAAGGTGAGTTAAATGCCTTGCCTGTGGCTCTTCTTGTTTGCTTGGGTTCTGGGGTTGAGTGCCTTGGCACAAAATTTTCAGGTCCATTATAGGGCTCAAAAAGCTGGACTCCTAGGGGAAGTGCAAGGTGAATGGAAGCCATAAGAACATAAAAATGGCCATACTAGGTCATACCAAAGATCCATCTAGTCCAGTATCCTGTCTTCCAACAGTGGCCAATTACAGGTGCCCCAGAGGGAATGAACAGAACAGGTAATCATCAAATGATCCATCTCCATGTCGCCCATTCCCAGCTTCTGGCCAACAGAGGCTAGGGACACATCCCTGCCAATCCTGGCTAATAGCCATTGATGGACCTATCCTCCATAAATTTATCTAGTTCTTTTTTGAACTCTGTTATGGTCTTGGCCTTCACAACATCTTCTGGCAAGGAGTTCCACAGGTTGACTGTGCGTTGTATGAAGAAATACTTCCTTTTGTTTGTTTCAAACCTGCTGCCTATTCATTTCATTTGGTGACCCCTAGTTCTTGTGGTGTTAGAAGGAGTAAATAACACTTCCTTATTTATTTTTGTCCACACGAGTCATGATTTTATAGACCTCAATTATATCTCCCCTTAATCATCTCTTTTCCAAGTTGAAAAGACCCAGTCTTTTCAATCTCTCCTCATATGGAAGCCATTCCATATCCCTAATTATTTTTGTTGCCCTTTTCTGAACCTTTTCCAATTCCAATATATCTTTGTTGAGATGGGGTGACCACATCTGCACACAGTATTCAAGATGTGGCCGTACCATGGATTTATATAGAGGCAACATGATATTTTATGTCTTCTTATCTATCCCTTTCTCTTTCCATTCTCTCCTTTGTCTTGGTAATTCTATCCTTGGCCAAAGTCATGCATTCCCTGGCCACTGCAACACCATCCTTGGACATTGCCATGATCTCCTGGGAGCTGCATTTCTTTCTCCCTCTGAGTCCTCATGTACAGCCTCCACCTCTCAGTCAGACTGGCTTTCCTCTGACTCTTTCACAAGTTCTACAAACATCTTGTTCCAAGTCTTCCTTTTTCCCCCCCTTGGGTTAACAGCCTGTCAACGGTACACTGAGGCCCTGTCTTTGATGGTCTGGTTGTTGCAGGTGCCCTGGCTGTGAGAGAAGGGGGAAAAAAAACCCCGGTCATTTACTGTTCATATCCTAGACAAGGCATGATAGCTATTTTTAGTGTGTATTTGTGACCTTTCCTCCCTGAGACTCTTCTTAGGGGAACCTCAAAAATGGTAAATGGTCTGTATGTACAGAAGGTGCTGAGTGCATCTGAATTTCAGTCTACTGCATCTGCTTTCATGCTGTTAGGAGTGGGATAGAGTGGTGGTCGCTATGTTCCAGATTTGTTTTTTCCATTTTGTTTGGGTGGTAGAGATGCTACTGTGTTATCAGAAGTGTAAAGGGAGGGTTATGGGGGGTATGGGGAGTGAGCTGGGTAGTAACCTCCTCTACATCCCCTTTAGGCTGTCCTCACTCTTGATGTTATGCTCAGGCAGATGACTAGGAAGCATAGAATGGTCTTATTCAGAAAGGCAAAAGGCAGACCAGTGAGATCCTCTGTGAAGTTATTCACCAGGATGGTCCCCCCCAGAAGCTCTTCAGGAGTGGAAGGCATGCAGGCTATTCTGGGTGGAATGGGTGTGTGGTTATTCCCTGTAATGCATGCAGGCTATTCTGGGTGGAATGGGTGTGTGGTTATTCCCTGTAATGGACAAAACAAAATGGAGCTATTTCTCAGTCTTAAGTTCTGCTATATCTCCCCTGCAGACACAGCAAGTGCAGAGACAAATATGAAGAGCACTGCAGTGATTGTCAGCTACAATGCATATTACAGGGCCTTTGTGCCTCAGTGAGAAGCCCTGAAGCTTGTGGCTTGACCGGGCAAGCAATGTGCACTTATGCCTCATGTAATCTATGAAAACTAGCCATATTTTCTTTTCCTGTAAGACCTGCCTCAATAAACTGTTTAATTTTGCACAAATGGATGCTTTTGGTATTTGAATCTGCCACGGTATGGGGGCGGAGTACAGACTGTGACTGGGCCATGCTGGAGGATGCCGTTTTGAAGCAGTGCACAGGATGGTAGAAAGAGGTGGGGAATCCTACTTCACATCTATATACCAACAATAATAAATAAAATGTAAAAATAGATATTTACATGCTAAAGCTCCTGACTCTTCAGTCCAGCCTGGGTTTCCAGCTTAGGGCTTGGGTTCAGCTGATTCAGGGGTTCAGCTGATTTCCAGCAGGCTTCCCTCAGGGTACTGAGTCCCCTCTCAGGGGGCAGTTCTGCTCCAGCATCCACCAGCTCATCCTCCAATGGGTCTAGTCATTCATTGTCATGAGGGAAAGAGTGCAGGCCACAGGCTTTGAATAGTGCTGGGACAGGTTGTACTATCATTGTATGGATTCCTGTCCAGTTCATTCAAAAATGGACAGGTCACATGTCCCCTGCTGGATTGTCTTTTTATTCCTCATTTCAATGTACTTTCTCCTGAGCTGCTTGCTTTTTATCCAGCACTGGGCAGCTCCCCAGTCATGACCCCTCAAGGACATCTGCTTTGCAATGTCATAGAACTGTAGGACTGAAAGGGACCTCAAGAGGTCCTCTAGTCCAGTCCCCTGCGCTCTGGCTGAGTGTGAGGGCTCTGGGGTGGGGCCAGTAATGAGGAGTTCATGGTGTGGGAGGGGGCTCTGGGCTAAGGCAGTGGGTTGAGATGCAGACGGGGGTGATGGCTCTGGCTGTGGGTGCGGGCTGTGGTGTGGGCTCAGGGATGAAGGATTTGGAGTACAGGAGGGGTCTCCAGGTTGGGGCTGAGGGGTTCAGAGTATGGGTGGGGGCTCCGGGCTGGGGCAGGGGGTTGGTGTGTGGGAGATTGAGGGCTCGAGCTGGGGATGTGGGCTCTGGGGTGGGGCCAAGGATGAGGGGTTTGGGGTGAAGGAGGGGGCTCCGAGCTGGGGGGTGGAGCCAAGGGGTTTGGCGTATGGGAGGGGGCTCTGGGCTGTGGCAGGGGGTTGGGGTGTGAGAGGGGGTATGGGCTCTGGGCTGGGGGTGCGGGTTCCATGGTGGGGCCAGAAATGAGGGGTTTGGGGTGTGGGAGAGAGCTCCGGGCTGGGGCAGGGAGTTGTGTCTGTGTCGGGGTGAGGCTCTGGATTGGGGTACAGGCTCTGGTGTGGGGCTGGGGATGAGGATTTAGGGTGCAGGAGGGGGCTCCAGGCTGGGGCTGAGGGATTCAGAGTTCAGGAGGGTGCTGGGGCAGTAGTTTGAAGTGTTGGGGTGTGTGAGAGCTCAGGTTAGGGGTGTCAGGTATCAGAGGGGTAGCCGTGTTAGTCTGGATTTGTAAAAGCAGCACAGAGTCCTGTGGCACCTTATAGACCAGGGATCAGCAACCTTTCAGAAGTGCTGTGCCGAGTCTTCATTTATTCACTCTGATTTAAGGTTTCGTGTGCCAGTAATACATTTTAACGTTTTAGAAGGTCTCTTTCTAGAAGTCTATCATATATAACTAAACTGTTGTATGTAAAGTAAATAAGGTTTTTAAAATGTTTAAGAAGCTTCATTTAAAATGCAGAGCCCCCTGGACCAGTGGCCAGGATCCAGGCAGTGTGAGAGCCACTGAAAATCAGCTTGTGTGCCGCCTTCGGCACGCGTGCCATAGGTTGCTTACCCCGTTATAGACTAATAGGCGTATTGGAGCATGAGCTTTCGTGGGTGAATACCCACTTCATCGGATGCATGTGGTGGAAATTTCCAGGGGCAGGTGTATATATATGCAGGCAAGAAGCAGGCTAGAGATAATGAGGTTAGTTCAGTCAGGGAGGATGAGGCCCTGTTCCAGCAGTTGAGGTGTGAACACCAAGGGAGGAGAAACTGCTTTTGCAGTTGGCTAGCCATTCACAGTCTTTGTTTAATCCTGAGCTGATGGTGTCAAATTTGCAGATGAACTGAAGCTCAGCAGTTTCTCTTTGAAGTCTGGTCCTGAAGTTTGTTTTTTTTGTTTGTTTTTTTGCTGCCTCTGGAAATTTGCACTACATGCATCCGACGAAGTGGGTATTCACCCACGAAAGCTCATGCTCCAATACGTCTGTTAGCCTATAAGATGCCACAGGACTCTTTGCTTCTTTTACAGGTTAGGGGTGCAGACTCTGGGGTGGAGTTGGAGATTAGGGGGTTGTGGTGCAGGAGGGTGCATTGGACTGGGACTGAGGGGTTCTGAGTGCGTGAGTGGGATCAGGGCTGGGGCATGGGAGGGGGCAAGGTGTACAGGCTCCAAGCAGTGCTTACCTCAAGCCGCTCCCGGAAGCTGCGGCATGTCCCCTCTCTGGCTTTTAGGTGGATGCACAGCCAGATGGCTCTGCACACTGTCCCATCTGCAGGTGCCACCCCCGCAGCTCCCATTGGTCATGGTTTCTGGCTAATGGGAGCTGCGGAGCCGGCACTTCGGGCGGGGCCAGCATTCGGTGTTCCCTGGCTGCCCCTTCACATAGGAGCCAGCTTCCTGGAGCCACACAAAGCCATGGAAGGCAGCTTGCCTTAGCTCCTCTGTGCTGCCAACCAGGCTTTTAATGGCCAGGTCAGCAGTGCTGACCGGAGCCACCCAGGTCCTTTTTTGACTGGGTGTTCCAGTTGAAAACTGGAGACCTGGCAATCCTATCAACAGGTGATGCTCTCCCACCGATTTACCTTCTGCATCTGGGGGAAGTGGAGTACAGATGTCGAAGGAAGAGTGGTCTCCCATCAACATAACATGTCTTCAGCAGCCCCTCTAAATCACCACTGCTGCATCGATCACAGCAGTGCTGATTTAGCCCATAGTGTAGACATGGCCTGAGAGATGCTGAGCATCAGTAAGTCTTATTAATATCATATTATCCATCACAGTGAAAATACAGCTGTGCAATGGTCAGAAGGTATTTACTACTATGCCATCTAGTTCTTACCCCAGCGTAGAGGGTACCAGGAGCATGTAGAGGGCATGCTAGGAACTGTGTAATATGGTGGAATTTCACATATCCACACTCCTAAATCTTTGAATGTAGATAAAAACAAATAAAAATAAAACAAAAACCCGCAATCTCCCAAAAATTGTTTGCTTTCAATAGAACTGGTTATCCTCAAATTCTTTGTGAAAAAAATGTTAAATCTTTATTGGGATGGATCATTTTAATAGAAATTAAATTAAAAAACAAAATTGAATACATACCCTTGCCTTTTTGTTTAGAGTAACCGTTTGAAGGGTCAGTCTTTTAGTAAATGCAAGAAAAATAGACCACTCACAAAGAGGCACACAAAAAGCATTTGGAGGAAGCTTATAACCCATGTTATTATTTCTTAGGCCTGGTCCACACTAGGACTTTAATTCGAATTTAGCAGCGTTAATTCGAATTAACCGTGCACCCGTCCACACCACGAAGCTATTTAATTCGACATAGAGGGCTCTTTAGTTCGACCTCTGTACTCCTCCCCAACGAGGGGAGTAGCGCTAAATTCGACATGGCTATGTCGAATTAGTCTAGGTGTGGATGCAAATTGACCTTAGTAGCTCCGGGAGCTATCCCACAGAGCACCACTCTGTCGACGCTCTGGACAGCAGTTCGAACTTGGATGCTCTAACCAGCCACACAGGAAAAGCCCCGGGGAAATTTGAATTCCTTTTCCTGTCTGGCCAGTTTGAATCTCATTTCCTGTGTGGACGTCGTGGTGAGCTCAGCAGCACTGGCAACGATGCAGAGCTCTCCAGCAGAGGAGTCCAGGGAATCTCAGACTAGAAAGAGGGCCCCAGCATGGACTGACCAGGAAGTCTTGGATCTCATTGCTGTGTGGGGCGATGAGTCTGTGCTTTCGGAGCTGCGCTCCAACAAACAGAATGCAAAGACCTACGAGAAGGTCTCCAAAGCCATGGCACTCAGAGGATACAGCCGGGATACAACGCAGTGCCGCGTGAAAATCAAGGAGCTGAGACAAGGCTACCAAAAAATCAGAGCGGCAAACGGACGCTCTGGAGCCCAGCCCCAGACATGCTGGTTCTACAAGGCACTGCATGCCATTTTCGGTGGGTCTGCCACCACTGCCCCACCAGTGTGCGTGGACTCTGAGGATGGGATACTGTCGACGGACTGTTCCTCGGAGATGTTCGCGGACGGGGAAGATGAGGAGGACGAGGCAGTTGACAGCGCTTACAACGCTGATTTCCCCAACAGCCAGGATCTCTTCATCACCCTCACTGAGATCCCCTACCAACCCTCCCCAGCTGTTACCCCGGACCCTGAATCAGGGGAAGGATCAGTCTGTAAGTGCTTTAAACATGTTAATATTTATTTTTAATGGAGCAGGAATAGTTACTAGTTGAAAAGAAGGTCAATATATATGGGATGGAACAGAAATCCTCTTGGGAGATTTCTGAGAAGCTCTCCTGCAGGTAATCGAAAAGCCTCCACATGAGGTTCCTGGGGAGAGCTGCCTTATTGAGTGCTCCGTGGTAGCACACTTTTCCGCGCCAGGCTATCATCAGGTACTCCAGGAGCATTGCCTCCACGAGCATGGCAGCATAGGCCCCTGGTTTGTGCTGGCTTTCACGCAGCATGCGCTCTCTATCTGCCTCAGTGACCCTCCTCAGGGTGATCTCGCTCGGAGACTCCTGCATTTAATTACAGTAATTTGTGTACTATTAGTATTGGGAGTGCTTCACTGTTCCTTTGCATAACAATGAGCGACACTTTACAGCCACGTGGTGGAGGCTGCAGAGTGGCAGCATACAGGGATCTTTCCCAGGGAACAGACGCGAGGGGGTGCAACAGGGGCAGAGTTTATGCTTTCAGGATTGCCTGTAGCAAGAGGACAGTGGTATACATTGACTTTTAAGCAGCCAAAAGTTTTTGGCTTACCATGCCTGGCTGCTCCATGGATTCTGCTGTCCTGCCCCGCTTGTCTGGTCTGCAGTGCAATCCCCCAGGCAATGAAAGCGAATTCCGAAAATTCGAACTTTCCCTGAGTGAGTGCTGTGCATGGTCTTGTTCACAGAGACTGACTATGTTTCTTCTTTACAAAACTGTATCTTTATAAGGAAGTCAATCCCTTTTTCCCATCACACAGCTGCAACTGTATCCCCACCTGCTCCAGCATGCCCCTCACAGAGGCTGGCGCAGATTAGGCGGCGCAAGAATAAGACACGGGACGAGATGTTCGCAGAACTTATGGGCTGCTCCCAAGCCGAGGCGGCCCAGCAAAGCCAGTGGAGGGAGAACCTCTCTCAGCAGCAGCGCTCACACAGCGAATGGGAGGACAGATGGCATTTGGAGGACCAGCAGGTGACTCAAACGCTGCTTGGACTAATGAGGGAGCAAACGGACACGCTCAGGCGCCTTGTGGATGTTCTGCAGGACCGCAGGCAGGAGGACAGAGCCCCCCTGCACTGTATCTGCAACCGCCCTCCCCCGCCACAAAGTCCAATACCCCCCTCACCCAAAATAACAAGAAGGAGGTGCGCCAGGGGCCATGAAAACTGTCACTCCACCCCAGCAGAGTGCTCAAGTACCAAAAAGCTCTCAGTCACTAAATTTTGAGAAGTCCTTCCCTTCCTGGATCACCCAAGCCCAAATCCCAGTTTCGTCCCCTCACTGTGTAGTTGATTATTAAAAATAGTTTGCTGTTCATTACTGTTTCCGTCATGTTTCTTTACAAAAGACTTTGTGTGAAGGGGGGGGAGGGGTTTGGTAATTGCATAGGACGGTCACCATTACCTGGGTACAGACACGGGGGCAGGATCTACAGCAGGTCACACACACAGTGCAGTCACTAGGCATCCTGGTCAGTCTGGGAGGTGTTTTTCATGTTCTGTGCATAGGCGGCAGGTGCCCTGCTCCAGCTATATTTGGAGCTCGGTCTCTGCCCCAGCCCTGCCTGGATCGGGCCCTGGCTCCCACGGGTCTCCCCCCGCCCCGCCGCGCTGTGTACCTGCCTGACAGTAGAGCGGCTCCCTGCAGAAATGCTGTCTGGTGCCCCAGGGTCCTAGCGCCTGCCATACACAAATGGCAAGGCAGGCTGCCCTTACCCTGCCCTTCCACCATAGCCCTGAGCCTCTCCAATGCCCCAAGCCCTCAGCCCCAGCCAGAGCCCTCATCCCCCTACACCTCCTCCCCCTTCCCACACACCCATCACCCCTTCCTACGCCCCCCACCCCCAGCCCAGAGCCTGCACCCCTCACCCCTTCCTTCATACCCACCTGTAAATGTCCTCCCACCAGTCCTCCCCCGCCACAAGGCCACATAGCCCCCGCACACAGAGTCCCAAAAAGGAGGGATGGCAGGCTTCGTTGAAACAACCAGTCCGGCAGTGCAGACCGCTCTAGGGGCAGGAGCCTGTCATTCCTCGAGTGTAGAAGCGGTCTGTACATCACTGCACACCCTACCCACCACAGTCTGTGTCCCTGTTTCAACCCTTTAACGCGAATTCATTAGTAAAGAAAACGTTGTTAATTAACAATATTCCATTAACTTTATTTTTAAATGTGTGTTGGAAGGGGGGAAACGTGGTGAACGGGCTATGTAACCGCAAAAGAAAGTCAACAGTAACTGAAAGAGGGGCAGGTTCAGCTTCTCTGTAAAGAACCTGAACAGTTACAGGTTACCCTGCAACCTGAGGAATCTATCTTTCAAAGCCTCCCGGATGCACAGCTCTTCCCGCTGGGCTTTTCTAATTGCATGGGTGTCTGGCTGAGCGTAATCAGCAGCCAGGCGATTTGCCTCAACCTCCCATCCCACCATAAAGGTCTCCCCCTTGCTCTCACAGAGATTGTGGAGCACACAGCAAGCAGCAATAACAATGGGGATATTGGTTTTGCTGAGATCTGAGCGAGTCAGTAAGCTTCGCCATCTCCCCTTGAGACGTCCGAAAGCACACTCCACCACCATTCTGCACTTGCTCAGCTGGTAGTTGAAGAGTTCCTTGTCACTGTTCAAGGCGCCTGTATAGGGCTTCATGAGCCAGGGCATTAGCGGGTAGGCTGGGTCCCCGAGGATCACTATAGGCATCTCCACATCCCCAACAGTTATTTTGTGGTCCGGGAAGAAACTACCTTCCTGCAGGCGTCTAAACAGAGCAGAGTTCCTGAAAACATGCGCGTCATGAACCTTGCCCAGCCACCCGACGTTGATGTTGGTAAAGCATCCCCTATGGTCCACCAGTGCTTGCAGCACCATTGAAAAGTAGCCCTTTCGGTTAATATACTGGCTGGCCTGGTGGGCTGGTCCCAGGATAGGGATGTGAGTCCCATCTGTAGCCCCACCGCAGTTTGGGAATCCCATCGCGGCGAAGCCATCTATGATGACCTGGACGTTTCCCAGGGTCACTACCTTCGAGAGCAGTAGCTCAACGATTGCGTTGGCTACTTGCATCACAGCAACCCCCACGGTAGATTTGCCCACGCCAAAGTGGTTCGCTACTGACCAATAGCTGTCTGGCGTGGCAAGTTTCCAGAGGGCTATGGCCACTCGCTTCGGCACACTCAGGGCTGCTCGCATGCGGGTGTCCTTGCGCTTCAGGGCAGGGGACAGCAAGTCACACAGTGCAAGGAAAGTGCCCTTACGCATCCTGAAGTTTCGCAGCCACTGTGATTCATCCCAGACCTGCAGCACTATGCGGTCCCACCAGTCCATGCTTGTTTCCCGGGCCCAGAATTGCCATCCCCATAGCATGAACATGACCCATTGCCATCATGATCTCCACGGCACAGCGTACCGTGCTTTCTGAGAGGTCTGTGCCACTCTGAGACTTCATGTCCTCACCGCGCTGCCGGAGCCTCCTCGCCCGATTTCTCAGCATCTGACTGTTGAAGAGGTGTACGATAAGGTGCGAGGAGTTGACAACGGCCATAAGTGCAGCGATGATCGCAGCGGGCTCCATGATCGCAGTGGAGTGCTGTGGCGTCCGCGCTGTCACTAACAGGAAAAGTGCGCGAACTGATTTCCCGCTGGCAGGAGTGACGGTGGAATGCTGACAGTTACCCAAGACCACCCTCGACACAGTTTTCCCCCCAGCATGCATTGGGGGGAAATCCCAGAATTCCAATGGGCAGCGGGGAGTGCGGGAACTGTGGGATAGCTTCCCACAGTGCACTGCTTCCAATGGCGACGCTTGCCCCGTTAGTGTGGACTCACAAAGTCGAATTAGTGTCCTTACTGTGGACACACAAATTCGACTTTGTAAGGTCGATTCTACAAATTCGACTTAAGTTGATTCGAACTGCTCTTGTAGTGTAGACATACCCTTAGGGGAAAAAAAACCTTTTTATTATCTTTTATTTGCAAGAAACAGTCTAGGTTGTTTAAATATATTTAATAAAACTCAACAAGCCATAGTTCTTCTGAGCAACAAATAAACTGGCTGGATAGAACAGAGGTTCCCAAACTGTTTTTTTGCTGTGGCCCTCTTTGGAGATTCATATCCCATGTGCGCCTCTCTCCTGCTAAGAACCAGTATTTCGGTGGATGCCTGGTGCCTGAGAGCCTGTCCTGGCTGGGGTGCCCTGCTGCTCCCTGGCCCATGAGCATCCCTTGCCTGGGACATGGTCTGGGCAGGCAGCCCCAGCAGGATACAGATAGCTGGTTTACATCCCTCTCCTTGTGCTCCCACTCCTGGGTCCTCACCCAGAATCACTTACAGGCCATAGGTGCCTCTGGCCTTGGCACAAACCTCAGCATACATGCACAAGAGCCTGCACTAGTGGAAGGGACTACCTCTCAGCCTCTGGAGAGGTGAGCGAGCTGGAATTCCCAAACACAACATCTATCTTGTGTAGGGAGAGGTCATGGCCCATCTGTCCTCGTCCTGCTCGCCTCTTTCTTCTGCCAGTCTGGCAGAAGGAGACTCAGGTATTGAAAGGAATTCTTATTTTATCAACAATATTTAGAAGATGCAAAAAAAAATTAACCAGTCAGGACCTTGCACCCCCCTATAACCTTGTCTGTGTCCCTTCCCCACTACCAGTGCACTGGTTGAAAACCAATGGTTTAAACATAATCAGGTACACTTATGTATTTTGGATAAAAACACCACCAGACAATTGGACATTATTCCTACAGCAACTACATTCAGTCTAAGTTTTTTTTCCTATGGAAAAAAAACATGTTTAAGTGAGCAAGTTGTTAAGAGATTGGAATCTTCAGTTTTCCTACAAGATATATTAACCTCTGCTGTAACTTCCTGTATTAGCACAATTCTTCTTTAGATCCATTAGCAGAATATCCATCAAGCAGATGTATCTCACTACAAAGGTTGGGGCACATTAATCCTAGCACTTGTCATTAGGCATTTAAGTGTAATGTTATCCATCCCTTGTGTGTTTTGCTAGACAGCAGAAGGTCAAAATACACAGGTTCACTCTGGATAAGCAGATTACTCAGTTGAGCATTTCTATAGTTTAATTAAAACCCTGTCCCAAACACTTAGTTTAATCTCCATGTGTATAGACATTAGGAATGTGCTTTCATTGGAAAGCTCAAATTTTATATCTAGGGTCAAGTTACACTCATGCAAATCCTTAAAGTAAAGTTTTAGAATCAGGTTTGGTGTTGGTGAGATATTTGAACTACAAAGCTTAATTTATCAGACAGGAAATGTAAGAGAGTTCTGCTAGGAGTGACATTACTATCACTAATAGTTAGGGCCCTACCAAATTCATGGTCCATTTTGGTCAATTTCATGGTCATAGGATTTTAAAAATCAAAATAATAAATTTCATGATTTCTGCTATTTAAATTTGAAATTTCAGAGTGTTGTAATTGTAGGGGTCCTGACCCAAAAAGGAGTTGTGGGAGGTTTGGAAGGTCATTGTAGGGGATGTTGTGTTACTGTTAGCCTTACTTCTGCGCTGCTGCCACTGCCTTCATAGAATATCAGGGTTAGAAGGAACCTCAGGAAGTCATCTAGTCCAATCCCCTGCTCAAAGCAGGACCAATCCCTAGACAGAATTTTGCCTTAAATGGTCCCCTCAAAGATTGACCTTACAACCCTGGTTTTAGCAGGCCAATACTCAAACCACTGAGCTCTCCCTCCTCCCTGGGAGCCCCAGCACTGAAGGCAGAGCTGCTGCCAGCAGAAGCACAGACGTAAGGATGGCATGGCACTGCTGCCTTCAGAGCTGGGCGCCTGGCCAATAGTCACCGCTCTACGGTTGCTCAGCTCTGAAGGCAGTGCAGAAGTAAGAATATCAATACCACAATCCCTCTAATATAAACTTACAACCCTCTGCTTCAACTCTCTTTTGGGTCAGGACCCCCAATTTGAGAAAGGTTGGTCTCCCCCATGAAATCTGTATAATATAGGGTAAAAGCACACAAAAGACCAGATTTCACAGCTGTACATTTGGTAGGACCCTACTAATAGTAGTATTCAAAGTGAAAAAGCCATACACTGTGTTCTCCACCTTTGTTACTTCTATAATTATTTCACCTGAGAATCAATTTTTCCTATAGTATAAAAGTTAACATTTGCCCCAAAATCATATGCTTGAATTTTTTTTCGGCCTAAAATATCTCTTTTTTGGTGTGCATAACTAAAATAATAGAGAAAGAATACAAGATAATGTGGTGTTGTATAAAGGTTTCATCACATTATTTTGGAAAAGATTCATTATTTGTGAACATCAAAGCCACAAGTACTAATAAAACCTTTATATAGTATCATGACACCATCATATCTTGTCTGTTTCACATATTTTACACAGTCACCTTTAAAAATGTTTTAGGGAGTTTAAAATATTTTTATTAATATGTTTTAAAATCCTTCCACTGCAAACTGGACCTATGTTGCATGGCAAGACCTCTTGGTTTCTGTGGCATTTTGGTAGAGCAGACTGGAATTCTGCAAGTATCATTTAAATTAAAAATGATTATTCTTTTCCGTAGAAAAATATATTTTTATTGAATTTTAATAAGAAAATAAATAATGTAGCTGGGACAGTAACCTCCATATTTATTTTGATATTAAATCCATTTTATTCTGTTCTTACATTTACAGGGATCAATCCTCTGACCTAGTTCCTCATGCTATTCACTACCCTAGCAGCACACAGCTTGTGGAAAGCTCCCTAAAGGAGAAGATGACTTTGGGTTTCCCATAGCCAGTTCAATGCCACCTGCTCTTTATTAGGTTGATTTGTTTCAGGTTACTTTTATTTTTGGTTGATTGGAGGTTTTTAGGATGTCAATGTTCTTAGTCATTTTATGATGGGAAAAACCTTTTAAAACAGGGAAGTTTTGCAGCATTTCTTAAAGATAGTCAAATTCTGGATTCACCTGATAGCTGGAATTGTGTTTCATAGTGAGATCCACTCAGACAAAAATGCATTGTCCCTAGCTTTCTCATGCTTCATCCTGGGCTTTCTGATCTGCATTGTCCCAGAAGAGCAAGCTGTCACAGTGTTCAAAGATCAAAATACAGTCTTTAATGTAGCCAGTGATCGCTCTATTAATTGTGTCAACTGTTAGAACCAAAGACTTAAACTGTCATTGAAAATGAGTGGAAGCCAGTGGAGGGCATTGAGCATGGGTCTGACATGCTCACAGTAGCCTAAAGCTTATTGTTTGGCTGTACCCACTTTATCAAATGATCCAGATTGCTCTGTACCGATAATCTGTCTCTATCATTATTTACCACCCCCTAACCTTTGTGCAGACTTTATCAGCAGTAACAATATATTTTCTTACAGGTCACTGATAAAAATATCCAGTAGTGTTGGACCAGAAACCAGTAACTGTAGGACTCCATGCAAATCACTCTAATTTGTTGAGGACTCCCCTCAGAGCATAAAAATGTATTCAACACTTTTGCCTATTCTGCATCATTTTTCACTATTTTATCATCTCCATCCAGTAATCAACGAATGTCAATGTTAGGATTTCTTTAGTTCCCAATGTATTTAAAAAAATGCCTTAACCCCGTTAATCATAGAAAGTTCGTTAATATCTTTTAGCTTTCCTTATCAGTTGCCTATTTTTTAACATTTAATGCACAATAATTTAGCCTCCCCCTTTTTCATTTGTTATATATTTATTTCTTATTTTTATTGCTGTTTTCTATAACTCTCATTGAGAATGCATATATGTATTCTTTCATGACTGTGGAATTACAATGTTTGGCGCATTTCCTACCTCAAAGTTCAAGATTATGCTTCTGGCTCTTGTGAAACGTGATGAGTCATTTAAACTTTCTGTTCCTCATTAACTCTAGGAAATGGACCTGTGCACATTCCTCCTAAGTAAAGAAGGCATGAGAGTTGGGGGTTGGGAGAGTCATTGAACTAGGGTAGTTTCTTTTACTGTATAAAAGTAGCTACAGTTGATTTGGAGGGCAATGGTGAAAATATTTTCCTGCCAGGTCTTTATTTTCTTCATCAGTTTCATAGCAGAAACTTATCAGGTTTTCAAATAACAGCACTTTCTTAAACATTTTACTATTTCTGTCTTTGAAAACTGGCTCTTGCAGGGACCAATTTTATAATCTAGCTATGTTTTAAAATTTAGTGGTGTGACCTTATTGGGAAGATTAAAGGATAAAAACAAAATATGAAGCTACAAAAATTTGAAGACCTGATTAAGGTTTTAAAACCTCAAAATGTATTTTTGCATTTAATCAGTATTTTCAGAAAGCAAATTAGTTGTCAATAAAATGTAACCCTAAATATTTGGAAGCATGAGGATTTTATTTTATTTTATTTTGGTATGTAGGATCAAATAATCTTATGAGGAAACTGTAGTTGTGACTTTAAATATGTTCTAGCCATAATAAAAGCACAAACACTTGCTGAGCTGAAGTTGGAACCTTGGTCAGTCAGCTTCAGAAACACAACCTCCTTGCACTTCAGGTAAAAGTTAGCCCTCACATATGGAAATATCCTAATGCTCTTTTTAAACTGCAACAATCATTAGAGGGCATCATGATCTCACACCCCCACGTTTGGTTCTGTGCAGGCATACCTTGTCTTTGCACAGAGCCTAGCTGAAGTCAAAGGCACACCCTCATTGCAACATGAGATCCTTAGTGCCTCATTCGGTCCCAGTGAAATCAATGGCAAAAAACTTCCAATGACAGTAGGAGCAGGATTGAACCCATAACTCTTTCGGAATTCAAAGGCAGCAGGATTGGGCTAGAAACTATCTACAACAAAAGATGTTAACAATTTTACTTAATTACAACCACTTTTCTTCCACAAAAGTTTTCAAGGAGAATTAATAATATGAAAATGTTGGAGGGTTAATAAAAGCTGTTTTAGAGCTAGAAGGCTCCAAAACAACATAAAGTCATAGATTCCTAGGCCAGAAAGGACCACTGTCTTCACCTAGTCTGGCCCCCTTTATCACAGAAGCCATAGAACTTCCCTAAGATAATTCCTGTTTGAGTGAGGGCTTATCTTTTAGAAAATATCATTGTGTATCAGTGACCTTCTCTCTTCATTATTTTTGTGTCATCTGCAAACTTTATCCATAATGGTTTTGTATTGTCTCGCAGGTCATTGATAAAAGTCTTAAATAATGTAAGTCCAATCATTCCAGGACTCCATTAACAATACATCTTTTTGATGATGATTCCTTATTTACAGTCACCTTTTGACTGTTAGCCAGTTTTTACTCCACTTAAAGTGTGCCATGTTAATTTTGTATCATTCTAGTTTTTTAATCAAAATGTGGTGTGGTACACCAACATTATTACTTTAATCAACCAAACTTATCTCATCAAAAAAAGATATCAAGTTAGTTTAACGGATCCAGTTTACATTTTACATTTTATTGATTAGCTTCAGTTATATTACTCTCCTTTAATTATTTATTAATCTAGTTCTATATCAGCTGCTTCATTATCTTGCCCAGGATCAGTGTCAGACTGATAAGCCTATGGTTACCCAGGTCATCCCATTTACCCTTTTCAAATATTGGCACATTAGCTTTCTTTCTATCATCTGGAACTTTCCCAGTGTTCCTATAATTATTGAAAATAAACAATAATCATCCAACAAGCTCCTCAGTCAACTCTTATAAAATTCTTGGGTGCAAGTTATCTAGACCTGTGGATTTAAAATTGTTTAACTTTAGTAGCTGCCATTTAACATCTTCCTGAGTTACTAGTGGAATGGAAAGACTTACCATCATCATATGAAATGACCATATAATCTGTTTTTTCCCAAATACAGAAGAGAAATTTTATTGGACACTTTTGCCTTTTCTGCATTATAATTGATAACTCGACCGTTTCCAACTTGTAATGGACCAGTATCATTATTAGGATTCTCTTTGCTCCTAATATAAAGATTAAACTACAAGGAAGCATAAATAGGGCTTTATAATGTAAATTGACTGCAACTGTCACTTGGAGTGACAAATACCCCTCCATATTCTTATATAGATCATATGTGGAAATAATATATATTCAATAACTTTATTTATATCTCTGAAATTTACCATGCACCTTTGACTACCTCACCTGCTCCCTCTCCATCAATCAATCTCCCTCAGGGCTTATTCTAACCATCCAAGTTCATGAGCAGCTCAAAAAGTAAGCATTTGGAAAAAGTCAGCCCGCTAGAGAGAGGTTTTCATTTACTCCCTATTGATGGAACTAAGCCAAGCTCCATGGTGCTTTGCAGCCAGGCCAAAGGTGAAATGGAAAAAACACTGTTTGGGATCACTAAACAACTTCCCAAGGCATCTTTAATAAGCAATAGTTCCCCATTCACAAACACTGAATTTGAGTCTGAAGCAAGAAAACCTTTATTAGGGGAAAAGGTGTTGGGTTTCCCCTGAGACCTTTTCTAAACAGCTTAATGAGTCTCCTCTTTGGAGCCCTTGTAGGATTTTAATTAAATAACATGTTTTGTTTAAAATTTTTGACACTTTTTACTGTATACACTGCATGTTTTATGGGAGTGCACACTTTTTGTAAATTGCAAGTTATCAGCAGATGATGTATTTAAGTTGTTTACCTTTTAAAACTGCAATTTTTATTTTTATATTTATTTTAAGTGTTTTACAGGCAAAATAACTTTTTTGGCCTAGGTTTTGATAATTGCTGTATTTTAGCAACATTGTGTTTTACTACTGTTTTTACTCCCCTGCTTCTCCTCCTCCCATTTTTTTTTGTATTGTAACTATCACACACAACTTTTTTGACAGGCAGTTTTTAAACTGCTGTTCTTTCTTTCTTTCTTTCTTTCTTTCTTTCTTTCTTTCTTTCTTTCGCACTACAATTTGTTAGTTGTTTTGTGCCCAGGTTACAGTTCTACTAGTACATCTGAAAGCAGTTAAGCCATATAGAAATTTCTATTTCTTTTAGTGATTTTAACTAAATTGTCTATAGTTAAACAATTTAAACCAGATTGATTTTGTACCTGCAGCAGCCAGCACAACTGATTATTTACAGACACATTTAGTGGGAAGGGCCCATTTCCTTGAGAGTGTCTGTTAAGGCTTTTTGGGGGGGGGGAAAGCATAGTCATGGTACTTTTCACCACCTGACCTTCCTTTTGTATAATTTGTTCAACTACCAGGCATGACTGCACCAAATTATACTGGTATAACTGGGTTTCATTATTAAACCAAGCATATTTTTTCTTTTTAACACTTTAATTTCCTCTTTTTAACATTTTAACATCCTTTTAGCACTTTATTATTTTACTATCCCTGACTATTTAGTCCCCAAGATCTGCAGAGTTAATTTGTGCAAAACCTTTTTTAACTGCACATTAAAATTACTTATTTTATCTTTTTCACTGTTTAATAAGACACTTTGTGTGATAAACTCAGGACAGACAGCTGCAAGGGAGCGGTAGGAGTCAGTCCCAGAGGGTTAAAAGGCCCTCGCTCCCTTATCAACTGGGAGACAACTACAGGTCAATCAGGTTCAGCTGAGAAAGGGTTACCAAGGTAGCAAATTAGAATCAGCTGAGGGGGAGCTACCTGAGGGTAATTAGGATCAGCTGATTCCAACTCGGGGCTGCCTGAGACCTTTTTAAACCCCTCCCTGGGAGGAAGAAGGGGGGAGAGCAGAGAGAGAAGGAGCCCTGCTGCCAGGAGTGCTGGAGCAGCAAGACAGCGAGCCTCACCAGGAGAAGAGGCAGTACTCTCTCCCACAAGGGAGAAAAATACTTTAAAAAGGACTGGTGGAGAGACGGGGAGCAGACTTCCCCTGTGTCCTAAGAGGGACCGCGTTACCCAAGCCTGTCTCACCAGGGCTAAAAGCAGCAGAGGCTGGGGAGACTGAGAAGGTGCCTTGCCACACGTGGTATCAGGGGTGGGATGTGAGTGAGACTTCGTGGCAAACCGTCTCGGGGCAGGGTAAAGCACCCCCACCCCCCCCCAAAAAAGGAAGATGTAGTAAAGGCATTGGTGCAGGCCACTGCCGCCCAACAAGAAGCTACCAGGGTGCAGATAGCTGCCCAGCAGGAGGCAGTGCGAATACAGCAGGAGACAAATCAACTCCTGATGAGCCAGGCAGCTCAGGATCGAGCCACCCTGCATGAGGTTGTGAACCAGCTAAAGGCCCTGACCACCCTAACACACGGGAGGTCTCATGGGACTCGGCCCCTGCATGCAAGCTACTACTTACAGAAGATGATGATGGATGATGACGTGGAGGCATATCTCCTTGCGTTTGAGAGAACGGCCCGGCGGGAGGCCTGGCCCCAAGACCAGTGGGCCAGTATCCTGGCTCCTTTTCTGGGTGGGGAGGCACAGAAAGCCTATTTTGATATGACAACAGAAGCAGCTTCAGATTACTCCCAGCTAAAGGCGAAGATCCTGGCGAGGTCTGGCGTGACGACAGCTATAAGGGCACAGCAGTTCCATGAGTGGAAATACCAAGTCAACAAAGCCCCGAGGTGTCAGCTGTTTGACCTGATCCATCTAGCCAGGAAGTGGCTGTGCCCCGAGACCCACCGGCCAAAGGAAGTAGTGGAAACCATAGTTGTGGACAGGTACATGAGAGGGCTACCGCCGGACATACGAGGATGGGTCAGTCAAAATGACTCCTCCTCCTATGATGAGCTAGTTGCCCTCGTAGAGAGACATCTAGCAGTGCAGGAACTCTCTCAGACCACTGGGGAAAGGAGGTGCCAGAATAAGAGGCAAGTCTATGTACCAAGGGCCCGAGTTGCCGTAGCTCCGGGCCGACCTATGGCGGGGAGGAAGGAGGCCGAAGAGCGGCCAGAGTGCTCAGAGGGACTTGGGGACTGGGAGAGAAAGACTTGGGGGGTAAGGCCTCACAGCCCGAAAAATAAGGGGCTGCCCTGAGCAGGGTACCGATGTTATGCATGTGGAGAGATAGGGCATATAGCTGCCCAGTGCCCAAACCTAGAGGAGCCCATGCAGTGCGACCTGGGGAACCTAGAAGAGCCATGTGACCTGATAAATCTAGTAGGGGTAGCGATAGTCCCTCATAGATATATTAGGCCAGTCAAAATGAATGGTATAAAGACCACCGCGTTAGTAGACTCAGGAAGCGCAGTCACGCTGGTCTCAGGAAAGCTGGTTGGGCATGATCAACTATCCCGGGCCAAGCGCACAGGAATATCCTGTGTCCATGGGGATGTCAATTACTACCTGACCATCCCAGTAAAAATAGAGGTCCTGGGAAACCCCACTAAGGTGACGGTGGGGGTGGTCCCGAAACTCCCTTACCCATTCCTCATAGGACGAGACTTCCCAGGGTTTGGCAGTCTACTTCCTGGAGGGGAGTCAGAAGAAGATAACATCCCAGAGAGCAATGGGATGGCCTCGATAGTTAGCAACTCCCCGGCCTTCCAAGAATTTGCCCAGGATTTATTCTTGCCCCCTGGGAAGACCAGGAAGACTCGGCGAGAAAGGAGAGCAGATAAGAGGAGGGGAACGAGAATCTTGACCCAGAACTAGAAGCCTATACTCGTAGGGGAGAGAGTTGGCCTGACTGTCAAGGGGACTAGACAGGAGGTTGGTGAGCCAGCAGCTGGGCCAAGTTCCCCAGGGACCTCCCTCGATGCGGAGGGGGAAATAGAACCCCCTGAGTTTGGGCAAATTGGACCTTCACTAGAGAATTTTGGACAGGATCAGGCCAATGATCCAGTATACCATAATATTTGCAAAGAAGTAGTTGAGATGAATGGGGTCCCTGTGGAAGGAAGAGCCAAGGGCCCAGGACCGTATTATATGATCAAGAAGGATCTGCTTTACAGAGTAGTCCATATCCAAGAGCAAGTCGTGGAACAGCTCCTAGTACCACAGAAACATCAGAGGGGCGTGATGGAGCTAGCCCACAGCCATCTGTTCGGGGGACATCTAGGGGTGGATAAAACCCTGGATCGAATTCTACAGAGGTTTTTTTGGCCTGGAATATATGCGGCGGTCCGACGATATTGTGCCTCCTGTCCAGAATGCCAATTACATGGGCCCCAACCACGCTTAAGGGCACCTTTGGTACCTCTCCCGATTATTGAAGTCCCCTTTGAGCGAATAGCTATGGACCTAGTAGGGCCGCTAGAAAAATCAGCCCAAGGCCATCAGCACATACTGGTGGTGCTAGATTATGCCACCCGATACCCCGAGGCCATTCCCCTACAGAACACTACGTCCAAGACCATAGCTAAAGAATTAATCCAATTTTTTGCTAGAGTGGGAATACCCAAAGAGATCCTGACGGATCAAGGAACTCCGTTTGTGTCTAAATTAATGAAGGATCTATGTGCAATGCTCCACATACGGACCCTAAGGACATCAGTCTATCATCCGCAGACCGATGGTCTCGTCGAGTGCTTTAATAGAACATTGAAGAACATGATACGAAAGGTGGTGAGCCGGGATGGGAAGAACTGGGACACCCTGCTACCGTACCTAATGTTTGCGATAAGGGAGGTGCCTCAGACTTCAACTGGGTTTTCCCCATTCGAACTGTTATATGGTCGCCACCCCTGCGGCATACTGGACATTGCCAAAGAAAGTTGGGAAGAACAGCCGAACCCAGGGAGAAACCTCATCGAGCATGTGTTGCAGATGAAAGACAGGATAGCCCAAGTCACTCCCATAGTGCGGGAACACATGGAGAGGGCACAAGGGGCCCAACAAACATACTACAATCACCAAGCGACGGTCCGAAAATTCCAGTGGGAGATCGGGTGATGGTACTTGTACCCACAGCGGAAAGCAAGCTCCTGGCCATACGAGATAATAGAAGCCATCGGAGAGGTCGATTACAAAGTCCGACAGCCCGGACGCCGGAAGCTGGAACAAATCTATCATATCAACCTGTTGAAACCTTGGCAAGACAGAGAAGCTCATGTGGTCACTCTAGGGTCACCTCCTCCCAAGAGCAACCCACCTGGCCAAGTGGAAATATCCCCAGAATTGACCCCTGACCAATGAACTGAGGTGATCAACATGATCAAACGCAACCAGGTCGTGTTCTCAGAAAAGCCAGGCAGGACTACTGAGGTTCACCATCACATCCTCACAGAGCCTGGAGTGAAGGTGAATGTCAAGCCATACCGGATCCCGGAGGCGAAAAGAGAAGAGATCAAGACAGAAGTCAGGAAAATGTTGAAGTTAGGAGTCATTGAAGAGTCTCATAGCCAATGGTCAAGCCCAGTGGTCCTAGTACCTAAACCGGATGGCAGTATGAGGTTTTGCAGTGACTTCCGGAAACTGAATGAAGTGTCCCAATTTGATGCGTACCCTATACCCCGGATAGATGAGTTAATTGACGGACTGGGGAAAGCACGATTTTTGTCCACCCTTGACCTGACTAAGGGTTATTGGCAAATTCCCTTGGCCAAGGCCGACAAAGAGAAGACGGCCTTTTCAACACCAGAGGGACTGTATCAATACACTGTCCTCCCTTTTGGTTTACATGGGGCTCCTGCAACCTTCCAATGGCTCATGGACAAACTGTTGCGTCCACATGGCAGGTATGCAGCCGCCTATCTTGATGACGTCATTATACATAGTCCAGATTGGGAGACACACTTGGGGCAGGGCCGGCTCCAGACCCCAGCGCGACAAGCACGCGCGTGGGGCGGCACTTGCCGGCAGGGGCGGCAGATTGGGCCGGCGTACCTGCCGCAGTCATGCCTGCGGGAGGTCCACCGGAGCCCCGGGACGACCGGACCTGCCGCAGGCATAACTGCGGAGGAGGCGCTCCTCTCACGGCTCCAGTGGACCTCCCGCAGGCATGACTGCGGATGGTTCGCTAGTCGCGCGGCTCGGCTGGACCTCCCGCGGGCATGACTGCGGCAGCTCAACCACAGCCGCCGGACCAGCGAACTGCCCGCAGCTGCGGGAGGTCCAGCCGAGCCACGCGACTAGCGGACCCTCACCAGTCAAGCCCGCGGGAGGTCCGCTGCTCCCAGGGCTCCGGGGCGCCTCCCGCGCATGACTGCTTGGGGCGGCGGAATATGTAGAGCCGCCCCTGACTTGGGGAAGGTGGAAGCAGTCCTGGACACCTTGAGGAAGGCGGGGCTGACTGCAAATCCCTCCAAATGCGCAATTGGGCTAGCAGAAGCCAAATACCTCGGGTATATAGCGGGGAGAGGCGTGGTGAAGCCCCAACTCAACAAGTTAGAGGCAATACAGAATTGGCCCCGACCTGTCCGGAAGAAACAGGTCAGAGCATTCCTGAGGCTGGTTGGGTACTACAGGCGGTTCATCCCCCACTTCGCCACCAGGGCATGCCCGCTAACCGACCTAACGAAAGCCCGTGGCCCAGACATAGTAAGATGGTCTAGCACGGTCGAGGAGGCTTTTGCAGATCTGCAGACCGCCCTCTGCACCGACCCAGTGCTGGTAGCTCCAGACTGGGAGAAAGAGTTTATCTTGCAAACGGATGCCTCTGAGGTTGGGTTGGGAGCGGTTCTTTCACAAATGGTTGGAGCGGAAGAATACCCAGTCCTGTTCCTCAGTAGGAAACTCCTGCCCAGGGAACGTAAATATGCCGTAGTAGAGAAGGAATGCCTGGCTGTAAAGTGGGCCATAGAAAGTCTTCGCTATTACCTACTCGGACGGAGGTTTACCCTTGTCACGGACCATGCTCCTCTGAAGTTGATGCACCAAAACAAAGAGAAGAATGCGAGAGTAACAAGGTGGTTCCTGTTGTTACAACCCTTCCACTTCAGAGTACAACATAGGTCCAGACTCAAGCATGGCAACGCAGATGTCCTTTCAAGGGTACACTGTTTGCCGACCCAAGTAGCCCAACCCTGTAGTGTTGAGCAAGGGGGGGGGAATATGTGATAAACTCAGGACAGACAGCTGCAAGGGAGCGGTAGGAGTCAGTCCCAGAGGGTTAAAAGGCCCTCGCTCCCTTATCAACTGGGAGACAACTACAGGTCAATCAGGTTCAGCTGAGAAAGGGTTACCAAGGTAGCAAATTAGAATCAGCTGAGGGGGAGCTACCTGAGGGTAATTAGGATCAGCTGATTCCAACTTGGGGCTGCCTGAGACCTTTTTAAACCCCTCCCTGGGAGGAAGAAGGGGGGAGAGCAGAGAGAGAAGGAGCTCTGCTGCCAGGAGTGCTGGAGCAGCAAGACAACGAGCCTCACCAGGAGAAGAGGCAGTACTCTCTCCCACAAGGGAGAAAAATACTTTAAAAAGGACTGGTGGAGAGACGGGGAGCGGACTTCCCCGTGTCCTAAGGGGGACCGCGTTACCCAAGCCTGTTTCACCAGGGCTAAAAGCAGCAGAGGCTGGGGAGACTGAGAAGGTGCCTTGCCACATTTGCAAGACTTTATTAGCTACTAAATTCTAGGACTGTAACTCCTCTATCTTATTTTCCAGAGTAACAAATTTTTAGCCAACTTTTTCTCAGCAGCTCTAAGCTTAGCTTTTATGTTTTTGCACTATTTTTTAATTTGTACACTTTACCTGCAAAGCTGTACTCACTAAAAACAGCCCTTGACGGATTATTTCTTTTTACTTTGGATTTATGCAAATAGGTAATAGGCATTGTGTTCTCACTGACCTTTCAGGAATTTTTTCAATTTAGTCTGTTTCCTTCTCCACAACTCTGATTTGCTTTTTATGCTTTTTGCATTTATCCCTTAAAATGGCATATCGTGTTTGTAAAGTTTTAGCCATCAGAAATAATCCTTGTAAAACTGCTGCTTTAATCCAATACTATTCTTTCCAGGGCTGCCAATAGGATCTATTTTTGAAATTTTTGTGGCTTTTGACAGAGCTTGTCTGTGCTAAGCTAATAGTTTATTTATTTATGGCATTCAATGTGCCTCTGCCACATTTTGCCAAGCATCCTTTCTTCTTCTTTTTTTAATCTAGTTCCACTCTTTGGAGTTTCTTTTTTACCAGGTCCCTGTCTTCCCTAATACTTTTCTTTCAGTGCCATTTCCCTTCATGCTAAGTGGCGACCCTCACACTAAGGAGTGTATACGTTACCTGCTCCAGATGACTGGATCGAAGTCATGGTACCACTTTGTTGGGGGTTCCCCAAAGACCTCTTCCACTCAGTCCCCAAGAATTCAGTCCAACTCCAATCTCATAACTCAGGTTCCTTTATTTGGCATACAGCAAAGCTACACTGAGTTGATCAGACTGAAACGTAAGAGGTGGGTCTTGGGTGTACCACACATCCAAAGTTACACAGTAAACCTCTTTCTTTATATACATTTACACATTACATCACATTTACTATACATTGCATCACACGTTTTGTAGTAACCCTGTACAGCATGTTGGTCCATCCATGACTTACTCTTTACCTCATATTATGTACAAGGCTATTTGTTATCCATTGTTATCTTTGTTCATTTGGTTTCCTGGATGTTCCCCCTTATCTCAGCTAGTACAGACATTCTGTTTCCATCCTACTGATCCATTTACCTTCATAATCCTGTCTCCCGAGAAATGAGGCCTCTCCCATGTCCAATTACTCATGTCAAGCCAGGCCTACAAAAAGAAACAGATATCAGGACTTCAAAGTGTCACTGGAGGAATTCTGGTTAGAAAGTTTATGCAAATTAAGCTCTTTCTATAGCTGTACTCCCCCCCCCATTCACCAATATACAGGGACAGAGAGATATTTTTGCTATGGAACTTCTGTTGATCTGGGGTTCTGGATAAACTGCTCATGCAGATGAAGCAGCTCTGTGATAATACTTCCCCCCAGGTCACCATCTGATAGGAACAGAGCACTCCTTACCCTCTAGAGCTTGGCGCACCAAGGACTGTGAATTACCTTGTTACCCCCTGCCTCTAGCAAGACAGAGATTTGTTGGTGCTTAACTGGGTGTCAACTCCCTGATAAAACAGCCTGTTAGTCATCCAAACAATCTCCTCAGGGTGCTGCCATCCCTTATTTTGCCTTGCAGATTTACAGTAGGTGTACTCAGGCACCGAGCCCCTTTGAAGCATTCCCCTGTAGTGTCTAGCCCCTCATCCTCTGAACACTCACCAAAATACCCTCGTCCTCTGAACACTCACAGGAACAGTATACACACCAACTTGAATGATTCAACTCAGGATCAGCACCTTGTATAATATATCACAGCTCTGAGATATATTTCTAGTGAAAACAATGATAAATGTATTATTCAAGATCAAGATTTAAGAGATAGTGAGTTAAGGATAATGGATACGGAAATGTACATATAAACAAAATCAATACACTTTTTTTAGAGACTAAACTTAACTTTACAGACTAACCTCCTGTCTAAAGCAGTCTTATCTCACCTAAAGCCTTTTTCAACATTTCCAGCCAAGGATGAATGTAAACGCTCTTGTCCATTTACTTCCTAGGTGCAGGATAAATGGGTGTCTCCTTGTGTTCCACTTATATTCCAAAAATTAATTATCTGTCCTCGGAACAGGAGAACCCCCACCACTTGTTTTTCCTGGTTATTTTACCTATCCCTGTTGACTTTGTATACAAATGACTCCCTTGTGTAACCTTACAGTGCTTATCTTACAAAGTTTACTTTACATGCAGACTGAAAGGTGAATAAACATTCTTTGTATGGCAGAAATGAATTTGTCAACTCTGCCTTAATACAGACTTTAGGAACATATTTTTAGCAGACGTATGTAAATCCTTATATAGTGCCTGTACATAAATTTCACAACCAGCATGATCCTAGCTTTGATTTAAGATCTCACATGACAGTCTTTGAATGTACATTCTCAGAACGTACATATCAGAATCAGGATATTCTCGTAATCCCCTTTACCAACTGGCATTTGAGGGTTCTTAGGGTCACACTCAGGAACTCCTCTGTTGACAATCACATGCTGGGTGATGAGCTCATGTGGTAGTATAAGCAATGATCCTTGAACCAAGGACCATACATCTGAGTCCTTTTCTTGAAAAATATGTGCGCTATTAGCATTAGTGCTCTCAACCTATTTTTTGCTTGGTGTCAGGGCCATAATAGGTCAAGAGCGACCAGTACAAGAGTCCTATCCAGGACAAATCAAACCTCTGCCAGGAGATCCTTTGAGAAATTTAGCTGGGACAGCATTAGATGTGACAGACCAGGGATGTGCTGGGCACTAGGGACAGGAACACTCGATGCATTCATTAGGAACACAACACTGAGATGTGTGTGTGTGTGTGTGTGTGTGTGTGTGTGTGTGTGTGTGTGTGTGAAAAACCACTGAAATATATGGAGTAGGTTGACCCCTCTCATACTTCTTGTTTCAGGCTATATTCATTTCCACGGGATATTCTCATTCATCTCCCTCCTAAGGGGCACTGAGTCATCTATCTGACATCCCGACCGGGAAAACCAAGAAGTGTGATGCTTGCCAGAAGCTAGGATTCATGTTGTGATGGAGAGACTGCTGAGACTCATCAAGCCCTCAGATCACTACCCCTTCCTGCTTCTCCACATGGGGACCAATGATACTGCCAAGAATGACCTTGAGCGGATCACTGCAGACTACGTGGCTCTGGGAAGAAGGATAAAGGAGGTTGAGGTGCAAGTGGTGTTCTTGTCCATCCTCCCTGTGGAAGTAAAAGGGTAGGTAGAGACCATTGAATCATGGAAGTCAACGAATGGCTATACAGGTGGTGTCGGAGAGAAGGCTTTGGATTCTTTGACCATGGGATGGTGTTCCAGGAAGAAGGATTACTAGGCAGAGACAGCCACCTAATGAAGAGAGGGAAGAACATCTTTGCAAGCAGGCTGGCTAACCTAATGAGGAGGGCTTTAAACTAGGTTCACCAGGGGAAGGAGACCAAAGCCCTGAGGTAAGTGGGGAAGTGGGATACCAGGAGGAAGCATGATCAGGAGAACGCAAGAGGATAGGACTCCTGTCTCATACTGAGAAAGCATGACAATCAGCGAGTTATCTTAAGTGCCTATACACAAATGCAAGAAGTCTGGGAAACAATCAGGGAGAACTGGAAGTCCTGGCACAGTCAAGGAATTATGATGTGATTGGAATAACAGAGACTTGGTGGGATAACTTACATGACTGGATAGGTATAAACTGTTCAAGAAGGACAGGCAGGGCAGAAAGGGTCGGGGAGTTGCATTGTATGTAAGGAGCAGTATGACTGCTCAGAGCTCCAGTATGAAACTGCAGAAAAACCTGAGAGTCTCTGGATTAAGTTTAGAAGTGTGAGCAACAAGGGTGATGTCATGGTGGGAATCTGCTATAGACCACCAGACCAGGGGGATGAGGTGGATGAGACTTTCTTCGGACAACTAACTGAAGTTACAAGATCACAGGCCCTGGTTCTCATGGGGGACGTCAATCATCCTGATATCTGCTGGGAGAGCAATACAGCGGTGCACAGACAATCCAGGAAGTTTTTGGAAAGTGTAGGGGGCAATTACCTGGTGCAAGTGCTGGAGGAACCAACTAGGAGCAGAGCTCTTCTTGACCTGCTGCTCACAAACAGGGAAGAATTAGCAGGGGAAGCAAAAGTGGATGGAACCTGGGAAGCAGTGACCATGAGATGGTCGAGTTCAGGAACCTGACATAAGGAAGAAAGGAGAGCAGCAGAATACAGACCGTGGACTTCAGAAAAGCAGACTTTGATTCCCTCAGGGAACTGATGGGCAGGTTCCCCTGGGAGAATAACATGAGGGGGAAAGGAGTCAAGGAGAGCTGGCTGTATTTTAAAGAATCCTTATTGCGGTTGCAGGAACAAACCATCCTGATGTGTAGAAAGAATAGTAAATATGGCAGGTAACCAGCTTAGCTTAACAGTGAAATTCTTTCTGATCCTAAACAGAAAAAAGAAGTTTACAAGAAGTGGAAGACTGGACAAATGACCAGGGAGGAGTATAAAAATATTGCTCAGGCATGCAGGAGTGAAATCAGGAAGGCCAAATCACACTTTCAGTTGCAGCTAGCAAAGGATGTTAAGAGTAGCAAGAAGGGTTTATACAGGTATATTTCTTCATGAACAAGGTCAGCTCCCAGACTACTGCACTGGGCAGCACAGTATGGGGAGTAGGTGACCAGCCCTCTGTGGAGAAAGCAGTGGTTCAGAACTATTTAGAAAAGCTGGAGGAGCACAAGTCCATGGGGCCGGATGAACTGCATCTGAGGGTGCTAAAGGAGTTGGCGGATGTGATTGCAGAGCCATTGGCCATTATCGTTGAAAACTCGTGGTGATCCGTGGAGGGCCCAGATGACTGGAAAAAGGCTAATGTAGTGCCCATCTTTAAAAAAGGGAAGGAGGAGGATCCTGGGAACTACAGGCCAGTCATCCTCACCTCAGTCCCTGGAAAAATCATGGAGCAGGTCCTCAAGGAATCAATTCTGAAGCACTTTGAGGAGAGGAAAGTGATCAAGAACAGTCAGCATGAATTCACCAAGGGCAAATCATGCCTGACTAACCTAATTGCCTTCTATGATGAGATAACTGGCTCTGTGGATGAGGGGAAAGCAGTGGATGTGTTATTCCTTGACTTTAGCAAAGCTTTTGATACGGTCTCCGACAGTATTCTTGACAGCAAGTTAAAGAAGTTAAAGACATATGGTCTGGATGAATGGACTATAAGGTGGATAGAAAGCTGGCTAGATCATCGGGCTCAATGGGTATCAAGTGGAGTGCCCCAAGGGTCGGTCCTGTGGCTGGTTTTGTTCAATATCTACATTAATGATTTAGAGGATGGCGTGGACTGCACCCTCAGCAAGTTTGCAGGTGACACTAAACTGGGAGGAGTGGTAGATACGCTGGAGGATAAGGAAAGAATACAGAGGGACCTAGACAAATTAGAGAATTGCGCCAAAAGAAATCTGATAAGTTTTGTCAGGAAGGAGTTAAAATTCAGCCCACAGAAAAGACAGAAATTGCTGAGAAGCAAGGACATAATTTCTGTCAATACATAGTAACTTAGTTCAGCTTATTGGTAAGAAGGGACAAAGCATGTGCCAATGGAAAGGGACAGTTCAGTAAGGAAAGCAGAATCGGGCCCAGACAAGCAAGCAAGCAGGAATATTTCAATAGCACAAATGGCACTGACAATAGTAAACAATTGATAAGCTTATATGGTCAACTTAGTTCTTAGAATAAACCCTCCTTTCACAGCCCACCGGATATCTGTAAGCATTCATTCCTACCCCATTCCCACTGTGCCTCCTTCCCCTGCAAGGTAGTCGTACATGTTTGATGCAATTAGGATGACCTCTATGTATATGTACTGTTCTTATTTTTATCTTTGTTCAGGGTTTTCTCTTGACTTGTAACAATGTCTGTCTCTATATGTACAGATAAATGCAAATGAATTGATAAGAGAAAAAAGATAGCTGGCCACAGTGGCACCGTATTTCTGAAGCTGCTTGTCAGTCTTCCTGGTACCGTGAATAAACCCCCTTCAGTGTTGTCTGTACTTGCCTAATTCTTGGGGGAAAAAATCTTTTTGCCTAACAGGTTCAACAAGGACAAGTGCAGAGTCCTGAACTTAGAATGGAAGAATCCCATGCACTGCTACAGACTAGGGATCGAGTGGCTAGGCAGCAGTTCTGCAGAAAAGGACCTAGGGGTTACAGTGAACGAGAAGCTGGATATGAGTCAACAGTGGGCCCTTATTGCCAAGAAGACTAACGGCATTTTGGGCTGTATAAGTAGGAGCATTGCCAGCAGATTGAGGGACGTGATCATTCCCCTCTATTCGACATTGGTGAGGCCTCATCTGGAGTATTGTGTCCAGTTTTGGGCCTCCACACTACAAGAAGGATGTGGAAAAATTGGAAAGAGGCCAGCAGAGGGCAACAAAAATGATTAGGGGCCTGGAGCACATGACTTATGAGGAGAGGCTGAGGGAACTGGGATTGTTTAGTCTACAGAAGAGAAGAATGAGGGGGGATTTGATAGTTGCTTTCAACTACCTGAAAGGGGGTTCCAAAGAGGATAGATGTAGACTGTTCTCAGTGGTAGCAGATGACAGAATAAGGAGCAATGGTCTCAAGTTGCAGTGGGGGAGGTCTAGGTTGGATATTAGGAAAAACTTTTTCACCAAGAGGGTGGTTAAGCACTGGACTGGGTTACCTAGGGAGGTGGTGGAATCTCCTTCCTTAGAAGTTTTTAAGGTCCAGTTTGAGAAAGCCCTGGCTGGGATGATTTAATTGGGGATTGGTCCTGCTTTGAGCAGGGGGTTGGACTAGATGACCTCCTGAGGTCTCTTCCAACCCTGATATTCTATGATTCTATTTTCAACTCCTGTGCTGCAAGTGGGTATGCAGATCCTTTCCGCATGCACGAGGGCCAGATTTGGTGTAGGAATTCTGGATCTTTCTGCTCCTCCACCTTTACTGCATCCAGCTGTTAACCAGGAATATCTTTTACGTATATCTTCCTAATGGTTAACTGGATGTGCTCTAGGTTCCACACCTTAAAGCCGCATCCAGCAGACTCGTTCCCCCAACCCACATCTATTATCAGCAAGAATACTACAGACAGGCTTAACTATGAAACACATTGAATTATTTAACAAAGTCTCAAACAGTAAATGAAAGGACCCCCAACAAAGCAGTATACAAAGGGTTTTCAGTCACAGGTTGGCTTAACAAACTGACATGAAGTCAAGATCCCAAACCCACAGGACAAGGGAGTTTACCACAGGTAAGATATAGACATATACAGCATAGAACACCAGGTTCAGAGGAATGGACCCACGACAATGGACTTCATAGACCAGATAAAGTAGAATTCTTGGATACAGGTAAGACCAGAATTAATTAGGAACTGGTAACTGGAACTATGGAGTTTGGATCTTTTTCTGTGATTTCTGTAGCTCCCTCGAAGTCTTGGCTAGGATATGCACTGTGCTACCACCAGGGAGGACAGCCCTTTCTCTCGGGTGCAGCAGTCTTTTATGTTCTCCTGTTACTAGGCAGAACACAGGCCATGTGACCGTTGCTCTTTTCCTGCCTCAGAGGGGAAAAAGGCACCAATGGTCTTGAGAAAAAGGTTACCAACATGGTGGACAAACAACAACTATTTAGAAACGAGATGGCGAAGTGCCTAAACAATATGGAATGTGAAAATTTTCCTCTACACAGCTGGCACAAACACTACCAGCCAAACCAACTTCTCTACTCCCTGTGGATACACCAAGCTTACCACAGACATGGAGGGGCTAGAAGAAGGGTGGAAGCTAAAATAGGTGGTGGAGATTGCATCCATAAAGTTTCCCTTGTGGCTCCCCCCACCCCCTACAGATGGCCATCAGCCCCAAGCCCTACCACTGCAACCTCAATAAATGAATGAATGAAGAGAGAAAGAACATAAAAATGGGAAATTAACTGACAAAAACGCTTTTTAACTCAGGGTTAATCATAGAATCATAGAATCATAGAACTTAAGATCAGAAGGGACCATTATGATCATCTAGTCTGACCTCCCGCAAGATGCAGGCCACAAAAGCTGACCCACCCACTCCTGAAATAATTCTCTCCCTTGACTCAGCTGTTGAATTCCCCAAATCCTGATTTAAAGACTTCAAGTAGCAGATAATCCTCCAGCAAGCGACCCCTGCCCCATGCTGCGGAGGAAGGCGAAAAGCCTCCAGGGCCACTGCCAATCTACCCTGGAGGAAAATTCCTTCCCGACCCCAAATATGGCGATCAGCTGAACCCCGAGCATGCGGGCAAGACTCTCCAGCCAGACACTCAGGAAAAAGACTTTCAATATCCCAATATTGACCCTCGGTACTAATTACCAGTGGTCGCACGTTATTGACCTATTGACTAAATCACGTTATCCTATCAAACCATTCCCTCCATAAACTTATCAAGCTTAATCTTAAAGCCAGAGAGGTCCTTCGCCCCCACTGTTTCCCTCGGTAGGCTGTTCCAGAATTTCACTCCCCTGATGGTTAGAAACCTTCGCCTAATTTCAAGCCTAAACTTCCCGACTGCCAATTTATATCCATTTGTTCTCGTGTCCACATTAGTACTGAGCTGAAATAATTCCTCTCCCTCCCTGGTATTTATCCCTCTGATATATTTAAAGAGAGCAATCATATCTCCTCTCAGCCTTCTTTTGGTTAAGGAAAACAAACCGAGCTCCTCAAGTCTCCTTTCATACGACAGGCTTTCCATTCCTCGGATCATTCTAGTGGCCCTTCTTTGTACCTGTTCCAGTTTGAATTCATCATTCTTAAACATGGGAGACCAAAACTGCACACAGTACTCCATATGAGGTCTCACCAATGCCTTGTATAACGGGACTAGCACCTCCTTATCTCTACTAGAAATACCTCGCCTAATGCATCCCAAGACAGCATTAGCTTTTTTAATGGCCACATCACATTGCCGACTCATAGTCATCCTGCGATCAACCAGGACTCCGAGGTCCTTCTCCTCTTCCGTTACTTCCAACTGGTGCGTCCCCAGCTTATAACTAAAATTCCTATTAGTCATCCCTAAATGCATAACCTTACACTTCTCACTATTGAATTTCATCCTATTTCTAATACTCCAGTTTACAAGGTCATCCAAATCTCCCTGGAGGATATCCCGATCCTTCTCCGAATTGGCAATACCTCCCAACTTTGTGTCATCTGCAAACTTTATCAGCCCACTCCTACTTTTGGTTCCGAGGTCAGTGATAAATAGATTGAATAAGATCGGACCCAAAACTGAACCTTGAGGAACTCCACTGGTAACCTCCCTCCAACCCGACAGATCACCTTTCAATATGACCCGCTGCAGTCTCCCCTTTAACCAGTTCCTTATCCACCTCTGGATTTTCATTTCGATCCCCATCTTTTCCAATGTAACCAGTAATTCTTCATGCGGTACCGTATCAAACGCCTTACTGAAATCAAGATATATTAGATCCACCGCATTTCCCTTGTCTAAAAAATCTGTTACTTTCTCAAAGAAGGAGATCAGGTTGGTTTGGCACGATCTACCTTTCGTAAAACCATGTTGTAATTTGTCCCAATTGCCATTGACCTCAAGGTCCGTAACTACTCTCTCCTTTAATATTTTTTCCATGACTTTACATACTACAGATGTTAAACTAACAGGTCTGTAGTTACCCGGGTCACTTTTTTTCCCCTTCTTGAAAATAGGAACTATATTAGCTAATCTCCAGTCAAACGGTACAACCCCCGAGTTTAGAGATTCGTTAAAAATTATCGCTAACGGGCTTGCAATTTCACTCGCCAATTCCTTTAATATTCTAGGATGGAGATTATCCGGGCCGCCTGATTTACTACCGTTAAGCTGTTCAAGTTTGGCTTCTACCTCGGATACTGTAATTTCCAACCCCGCACCTTCATTCCCATCAGTCACTCTGCCACTATTCCTAAGCCCTTCATTAGCCTCATTAAAGACCAAGGCAAAATATTCGTGCCATGCCTAGCTTATCCTTAATCTCCACTCCGTTTACAGTTTTAAGCGGTCCCACTTCTTCTTTCTTGGTTTTCTTCCTATTTATATGGCTAAAAAACCTTTTACTATTGGTTTTAATTCCTTTCGCAAGGTCCATCTCTACCTGGCTTTTGGCCTTTCTCACTGCATCCCTACACCCTCTGACCTCAATAAGGTAGGTTTCTTTGCTGATCCCTCCCATCTTCCACTCCTTGTACGCTTTCTGTTTTTTCTTAATCACCCCTCTGAGACGCTTGCTCATCCAGCTCGGTCTAAAACTGCTACCTAAGGACCGTTTTCCCTTTCTCGGGATACAGGCCTCTGACAGCTCCTGCAACTTCAACCTGAAATAATCCCAGGCGTCTTCCGGCTTTAGATCCCAATAATGTTGTCTCATGATTATTCATGCACTACCAGAATGTGGAAGGTGGCTAAATCTCTGTAAAATAAGAAATATAGAATTAAGTAATCTCTCCCACACCACTTCCTCACATAACTCTGCATTCTTTAAGTGATTCTACAATCTGGCCCTGTCAGAGATCAGAGCACTTAATCCTTCCTCAACTTTTGGAGAACAATGGAGAAAATGCATATTGTAGGGAAAGATATCAGACCTTGTCTTGACTAGAATAGATATTGAGTTTAGATCAGGCTTTGCAAACGTGAGCTAAATCTGGTCTACACTCATCCACTAGTCCTGCTTCAAACAAACCCCCAAAGTCTTAAAATCACAGAATATCAGGGTTGGAAGGGACCTCAGCACCTAGTCCAACCCCCTGCTCAAAGCAGGATCAATCCCCAATTAAATCATCCCAGCCAGGGCTTTCTCAAGCTGGACCTTAAAAACTTCTAAGGAAGGAGATTCCACCACCTCCCTAGGTAACCCAGTCCAGTGCTTCACCATCCTCCTAGTGAAAAAGTTTTTCCTAATATCCAACCTAAACCTCCCCCACTGCAATTTGAGACCATTGCTCCTTATTCTGTCATCTGCTACCACTGAGAACAGTCTACATCCATCCTCTTTGGAACCCCCTTTCAGGTAGTTGAAAGCAGCTATCAAATCCCCCCTCATTCTTCTCTTCTGTAGACTAAACAATCCCAGTTCCCTCAGCCTCTCCTCATAAGTCAAGTGCTCCAGCCCCCTAATCATTTTTGTTGCCCTCTGCTGGACTCTTTCCAATTTTTCCAAATCCTTCTAGTAGTGTGGGGCCCAAAACTGGACACAGTACTCCAGATGAGGCCTCACCAATACCGAATAGAGGGGAATGATCACGTCCCTCAATCTGCTGGCAATGCTCCTACTTACACAGCCCAAAATGCTGTTAGCCTTTTTGGAAACAAGAGCACATTATTGACTCATATCCAGCTTCTCATCCACTGTCCTAGGTCCTTTTCTGCAGAACTGCTGCCTAGCCACTCGATCCCTAGTCTGTAGCAGTGCATGGGATTCTTCCATCCTAAGTGCAGGTCTCTGCACTTGTCCTTGTTGAACCTCATCAGATTCCTTTTGGCCCAATCCTCTAATTTGTCTAAGTCCCTCTGTATCCTTTCCTTAGCCTCCAGTGTATCTACCGCTCCTCCCAGTTTAGTTTCATCTGCAAACTTGCTGAGGGTGCAATCCATGCTATCTTACAGATCATTAATGAAGATATTGAATAAAACCGGTCCCAGGATCAACCATTGGGCCACTCCGCTTGATACCAGCGGCCAATTAGACACGGAGCCATTGATCACTACCCGTTGAGTCCGATGATCTAGCCAGCTTTCTATCCTCCTTATAGTCCATTCATCCAGACCATACTTTAACTTGCCGGCAAGAATACTGTGGGAGACCGTATGAAAAGCTTTGCTGTAGTCAAGGAATAACATATCCACAGCTTTCCCCTCATCCACAGAGCCAATTATCTCATCATAGAAGGCAATTAGGTTAGTCAGACATGACTTGCCCTTGGTGAATCGATGCTGACTGTTCCTGATCACTTTCCTCTCCTCAGAGTGCTTCAAATTGATTCCTTGAGGACCTGCTCCATGATTTTTCCAGGGACTGAGGTGAGGCTGACTGGCCTGTAGTTCCCATTCCCAGGATCCCCCTTCTTCCCTTTTTAAAAGATGGATGTTCACATCTATTTATCCTTATCCTGAGCATTTCTTCTGGGATATCAAATTTAGTTACCCTGCCTGAATCTTGTAGTGAACTGTGATGTGTTCCAAAAGACTGCTAGAACACAACAGAGCAGTAGTGCAGAGAGAATGTGTGGCAATGTGTGAATGCCAGCGTAGATGTGCAGTTTTGGTGGACTCTGTGAATGTGAAAGAGAATGTTAGAATGGAGTAAAGAATCCTTGTATTCCCTTATCTTTATAACACACCTGGGCCTCTGGAGGTGACAGTTGAAGCTGTTCTAACAGCCCTGAAACAGATGTTTTTACAATTCTTTCATAGATTCATGATTTTAGAGCCAAGAGGGGCTATTGTGATCATTTACTCAGACAGTCTGCATAACACAGCCAGTTAAAAAGGGATCCCTTACTCCCGTAGCTGCATCTGCATCTCTCCTTGGAACGCAGTATACAATTCTGCAAGCTGCTGCAACAGCCATTGGATCAATACAAATGCATTTAATACAGTGAGAGTCAGTGAGAGTTGATGAATGATTGCATAGAATTATGGGTATAAGGCAGTATAACACAAAACAGAAAGTAGCACATTGTGTTAGTAATAGGTCAGATTTGTTTTGGTCCTTGAGCCTACTACCAGTTCCAGAGGGTCAGAGTTAAGATTATCAGAGGGTGTGGTTTGATTAATTTAGCTCTTTATTTCCTGTTTTTCTCCTTTAGCAGTCTGGAAGGGCATGAAGCAGCAACAGGCAACTTTAACTGTGTTACATAAATTTATTTGTCAGTGAATATAATGTAAATAAAACAAATTACAGTAAGAAAATATGCAGACTCCATGTCACTGATTTCTCTTCCAACACGAAACTCACCTGCTAGGCCTTGAAATCTACTACTGCTCAGAAAAGGGCCAACAATATTACCCAGAATAGATTAAACTGTTTTCTAAAGGCATATTGGATTTTTTCTCATAGTGTCATCATACGGAAGAGTTTAGGTTGTGCATATTCATACTTCAATATATTTGAATTTCTTTGAAGTTTAAACTTAACTTTGAATATCCTGGGCTTATGATGCTTATTTTGAAGTTTATTACAACATCCTTGTAATGCTTTTACCCCACATTACAGATACATCCTCACACCCTTAACATTTCCTGAAATTTCCTTCTTAAAAATTATTGAAATTTTCACACATGAAGAGTAAAGAAGAAATCCAATGAGAATGTTACTGTGCACTATTTCAAATGATTTGCAGCTATCCCCATTAAATCATTTGACAGATGTAAATACAGCTTAACTGAACAGTGTGCTCCAGTTGTATTGCTCTTGATTTTTATACAGGTTTTTAAAACTAAAAAGATAAACTGGAGAAACACAGTTCATCCATATTTGTTTTCTGTAACATCTTTTATGCTAACTCTAACAAAATGTTTCATAGAATTAAATAAGATATAAGAGCAGACAGAGAGAGAAAAAATATGTAAAGGTGGGCATTTGTGATTTCAAATGAGATTTGAAAATGCATGGAGAGTCAATGAGGCAGAGAAATAAAGGAAGGTTGTGCTTCTTTGGCAGGTACAGTAAAGATGTAGGCTCTTTCAGCCACGCTGCCTAGGCTGTGAAGGGACAGAAAGGACTCTGTTGTCACTTGAGCAAAAGGTACAGGGAAAACAATAGAGAGAGAGAAATTATGCTATTTGGGTAAGCTGGAGCAAATCCATGGAGTTTTTAAAAAAGATGGAAGCAACTTTGACCTGGGCCTTGAAAAAAAAGGGAAGCTAAGAGATTTGGAGAATAAAGTGTTTGTGTCCTTTGTGTAGGAGCAAATAAAGGCAGCTGATTTCTATGTATGGTGGAGTCCAGAACGCTAGGTGATAGAGGAGGGAGATGAGTAGTCCAACAAGAAAGGTGATACGCTGTTGGGTAGGTGGTAATAAGCTGATTTGCAGCCTTTCAATAGGAGAGATAGGAGGAGAAGTAAAGGATATCTGAGTTGTAGAGGTAATTGGAGGAGCTGAACATATATTTGAGGATGCTCCTCTTTTCCAAGGGAAACATCATTGTCTTTAAGAAGTTAAATAAAATGTGAGATGAAGCCACAAGTTTATTTAGTTAAGACAAGGAGAGAAAGTGGATCAAGAAGAATCATTAAAGGTGTTCAAAGATATATTGAGTGTCTTCTGGGTAAAGGTGTTAGCTTTAGATAAAGTTGGAAATAAGAAGACTGAGAAAGGAAAAGCAGTAAAAGAGCACGGGGCTATAAGTCATAAAAGAAGGGCCTTGGTGCATGGAAGCCATCACCAGAGGAGGATGTATTTAAATAATATTCTCTGTGTTATTATTATTTCAGAATAAAAGTTGAGGACAGAGATATCATTGATATACATTACATATTCATTACATTTGTGTATTTGAAGTAGTTCTATATTAATAATATCAAATAATAAAAGTCTCATTCTGCTCTTAGTTACACTCTCTTTTAAGTTAGGAAAGCTCCACTGAAGCCAATGGCATGACTACTGATTCACACTTTCATAAATGAAAGCAAAATTTGACCGTATACTATTATTAACTAATAATACTTAGTTCTGGCACAGAATACCTATGTGATACAAAAATATCATCCCCATGTTACTGATGAGAAAACTACTCACTCATTAAGGTTTCACATAACCTTAATTCATTTCGCCATTGTGACTAAACTATGAAATAACCTGATTCTCACAATCACTCTGCCTTTATGATATATCAGTATGCAGCTTCTTTCAGATGTACCTAGTTAAAATATTCTGATCACAAGTTGTGCTCTACTACCTATGAATGGTAAGTATTATGGATTGTTCATCTAAATTTGTGAGCATCCTTAAAGTGCATAGAACTAAATAAATTCTGTTGGTATAATTCCATTTTACCCCATATTGGTAATCTAATGATAGTGCACTCAGCAGCATGCTAAACTTTGATGGCTGTACCGCACTTTGTGTTCAATAAAAGATAACATAAGAGATCATTAGAGTAACTATGTCAGATTAAATGTATTTTCTTGTACAAAAGTAAAGTCCCTTCAGGAATCATTGCGATTTACTTTGTCTCACAGAGAACAATATTTTCCCAGTAGTCCTCAACACAAAGGACCATTACAAAATGTAATTCATATTTAATATGTTCAGAAACGTTCAGCACAAATTACAAATGGAGGCTTTAGTGCAGTATTTATGTTCTGTTACCAACAAGATATGTATAAGTAATATGTGTCCCAGGGCTCCTAGCCTACACAGCTTACATTTATTTGTTACAGGGTGCACTTATACTTTGCAGTTAAACACAAGGTAAGTCATGTTACTTCTTTGGAAACACAGAAATGTGCAGCCTAGAAAAACATTATTGTTTCTCAGATTTTTCAACCACTGCAAAGTAAAGAAGGGTGTACTTTATAATGTCTAAATTGTGATGTGCTACTAAAACTTTAACAAGGAGTTGCCATAAAAGTCTTGCCTGCAGAAGGTCCCCAGTCCTGCGGATTCAGCAGCATGCCTGCAGGAGATCCACCGAAGCCGCGGGACCAGCAGACCCTCCGCACTGCAGGCATGCCGCCGAAGGCAACCTGCCTGCTGCCCTCGCAGTGACCGGCAGAGCGCCCCCCGTGGCTTGCCACCCCAGGCACATGCTTGGCATGCTGGTGCCTGGAGCTGCCCCTGCTTTTAACATTGAAAAACCCTTTGTATCATGGATGCATCTTCTCACTAGGTGAAATTCACTCCTCTGGTGAGGGCCCATAGAAAACTGCACAACTTAAGTGTCATTTAAGTACTATTCTGAGGACTGGAGTGGGACTTAAGTAGTGCTTAGGTCTTGTGCTGGCACTCTCCACAGGAGTGAATTTCATGCAAAGAAAGGAGTGGTGAAGAACTGCTCTTGGTGGAAATATTTAGACATTGTCTAAGAAAAAATAAACTATATATATGGTAGTATTGTAGTGTTCTAGTCACATCCTTTGAAAATTATGCGTATAAACCTATTAGAAGGATTTGAAGTATTATTCTCCTGGGGAACATTTTTTTTAATAAAAATAATCTGGTGCATTCTGTATACAAAAACATTTAACCTGAAACTATTAAACAAATCCTATCTGTATTTTTTTAAAAGCTCTCTTGACAGCCATCAACATTTTTAACAACAGTTAATTTATTTTATCTTTTTAGATGTGAGATTTTTAAAAATCAGTTGTCATTTGAGTTTAGGAATCCTTGAGTTTCAATCTCAGGCATATTGTGAGATTGAAAATTATAGAAAGAGTGAGATTCTAAACTAAATAGACTCACTGACAAATATAATCATATGTTTTCACTGCAAAGCAATTATAAATTCAACAAAGTAGACATCTGATGCTGCAATATTAATTTCAACTCACACTCACTAGTGGCTGCTGTCACAGTATTTTTCCTTTATTCAGGTAAGTCACCTATCGAGGACCACACTAACAGTACTCTTCCAAGAATGAGCTAGCTGGTGGGGCCGCAGAGCAGCAGAGCTGTGCCATGAAACAAGTCTATTCCCTAACTTGTTTTGCTCAAAGATGTCACTACAGAGACAGATACCGTCCCCCTCCCCACTCTCATCCCAGATTATAGGAGTTTGTGTGTGGAACTCCTGTGCACCACCCTGAAAATATATCGTGTGGAATTTGATTCACTAACCACAGTATAGCAAATCAGTATTCCTATAATCATCACCATTAACTAGTTCATAACTATTATAATTAAGAGTGGCATTAAAAGGCCCTGGAAGTCTGCAAAGGTTTTATTTTTCACTGTAAACATGTTTGCCATTTATTGCTGCCAGTTTTCATGATTTCTTGAGAGTCTGAAAGATTTGGTGCTTTTTATTTTATTTTATTTTATTGTTTCACATGACCCTCCTTTTCCTGGCTTTAGAACTCACAAAATTTCCCTAATTCTAAATCAGAGTTCCTAAACTGTGGGCTGCAACACAGTCCTAGGTGGTCTGCCATCATGGGCAGTGTTTCGTGGGGGTGAGAGGTGACACCCAGGCGCTGGTGCATCCAGGTCAATGTCCCCATGTGGGCTGGGTAAGCAATGGGTGGGAGAGCAGCTCCTGACATAGAATCATAGAATCATAGAACTTAAGATCAGAAGGGACCATTATGATCATCTAGTCTGACCTCCCGCAAGATGCAGGCCACAAAAGCTGACCCACCCACTCCTGAAATAATTCTCTCCCTTGACTCAGCTGTTGAAGTCCCCAAATCCTGATTTAAAGACTTCAAGTAGCAGATAATCCTCCAGCAAGCGACCCCTGCCCCATGCTGCGGAGGAAGGCGAAAAACCTCCAGGGCCACTGCCAATCTACCCTGGAGGAAAATTCCTTCCTGACCCCAAATATGGCGATCAGCTGAACCCCGAGCATGCGGGCAAGACTCTCCAGCCAGACACTCAGGAAAAAGACTTTCAATATCCCAACATTGACCCTCGGTACTAATTACCAGTGGTCACACGTTATTGACCTATTGACTAAATCACGTTATCCTATCAAACCATTCCCTCCATAAATTTATCAATTTTAATCTTAAAGCCAGAGAGGTCCTTCGCCCCCACTGTTTCCCTCGGTAGGCTGTTCCAGAATTTCACTCCACAGCACAGTCCACATGGGAAAACTGATCTGGACGCACAGAACACCTGGCATCGCCACTTATCTTCCCCACTCCTCCAAGCCCCTTGGGGCGGCATGGAGGAACATTCGAAGGGGTGAGTGGTGACACCAGGTGCTCTGTATGTCCATATCATTTTCCCCATGTGGGCTGGGTAAGTGCTGCCGCATCCTCCAGGCTCAGATAGGTTAGTCCTTGGTGCCTGCAAACCACTGGGTGCTGGTGGCCACAGTGACTGTGTAAGACAACATGGCCCAGCCTGGCCCAGCATGCACACAGCCACAAGGAGCAGAACTGCCTCCACTGTGCCAACTAGGTACTGAGTGCATGGCCTGGTCCCGCAGTAGCAGCACCCCCTCGGACACAGCTGGTCCCTGCACCTTGAGCTCCCCCCATCTCTGCACACACCCCTACCTACTCCCTGCCTGCACACTGAGCTACCCCCTTCCTGCACACAGTACCTAGCTATATCCCTGCCTGCACTCTGAGCTAACCCCCTCTCTCTGCACACAACCCCTAGCCACCTTCTGCCTGCACCCGGAGCTACCCCCAGGCCTGCACCCTGAGCTGAAGGCTGAAAATTGAAGTTAAGATCAGCTTGAGCCTCATTAACATATGTCCCTTTCTGGAGAAAACTGCAAGGAGAAGCAGGCACACCAGGAAGATTCTTTGTGTCAGGGCTGGCTCTAGGCACCAGCGTTCCAAGCATGTGCTTGGGGCGGCACTTTTCAAGGGACAGCATTTTGGCCCTTTGGGGGGGTGGCACTTTTCAAGGGGTGGCACTCCAACTTTTGTTTTGTTTTGTTTTGCTTGGGGCAGCAAAAAACCTGGAGCTGGCCCTGCCTGCTGTGTAAATTATACAATATTTGATTTTTTTCTAATTAACATAGAATAGGGTTGTCTCTTTACTTACACAGCACAGAAATTCAAATGTTACACTAAAAATAATTGAAAACACAGTAT
Source organism: Mauremys reevesii (assembly GCF_016161935.1). Lineage (NCBI taxonomy): Eukaryota > Metazoa > Chordata > Testudines > Geoemydidae > Mauremys > Mauremys reevesii. The sequence continues at coordinate 122,778,692 of NC_052624.1, read as the reverse complement.
GGTGTTCAAAGTCAGACAATTATTTTGTTTTAAAATCAAATAATAACACAATGGTTTTTTGAACAATTTTGTTAACATTGTTGTGCTGCTTATTGTTCAGTTTTATACAAAATTGTGTTTTCCCTATTTAAAAAACACATTTTGCGCTCAACATTTTTTTAAAGTGTAGTTTTACTAAACTGTTTGGTTTCAAATGTCTTGAAGCATTTCTTTGAATGCATATTGCTAGGGATTTCTATCATCACAATTGTTTACATTGAAATTAAAAGGAAACATACACTGTTTATTTACAGTTATAGTTTATATGCATGTAATAATGAAAATTAATAATTTTTCCTTAAGAAGTGTTAATAATGGGCCACAGGGCCTATTGTAGCTGCACTGGTAGCTTCAGGGAAAAAAGGATGGGAACCTCTGTTCAAAATCATCATCTCCCATTACTTCCAGTGGAACAGAAGCCAAACTGTAATGGGTATCATCAAGTCATGTGATTTTAGCCCTTATTGGAGCCAGTCTTGGATGAAGCTATAAGCTTGGCCTGCACACCATTTTCAGTCTTCCCCATAGGAAAAAAAAATTCTCTGACTGACTTCCTTTGTTACTTCTCAGCTTTCTGGGGAAGAGCAGCCAATTGGAAATGCTGCCAAAGGCAGTATAGCTGGGTAAGAAATGCTTTCCCCATCCCATGAGAATTTTTTAAATTTTGAACAATTTTCCCATTCTGATTCAGGATAAAAAGTTGAAATTAATTTTTTTTTTTGCAAACAGAAAATAAATAAATAGAGAGATTCAAGTCAGGTCAATCATAACATTTTGTTTAGACACTATCAAGCCATTTTCTTTCAATCTTTAATATTTTTTTACTATAAATTAATTTAAATTCCTAATAAAAAGTTGTTTCAAACTGTAAAATGGAACTTTGCATGCTGAAAATGTTAAAATGGGATGTTTCAACAATTTAAAAAAAAACATTTTTTTTTCTAAATGGGAAATTCATCCCTTTCTATGAACAGTTTCAGTTTTGATGACTCAGCATTTTTGAAGGAAAAAAGTTTAGTTACAAAATTCTCAAGCCACTCTAGGAGACAGGCAAAGCTCCCCTACACAAAAACTCCTCTTAAGGGGAGAGGGAGCAGAAAGAGCCCAGCAGCTCAGAGTTGCTTTGTTCCTACCCTTTCCATCTTTGCAACATCAGACCTGGGAAGGGATAGAAAAGGGAATGAATAACTGGAGTTGCTCCCAGACTAGGCCTGGGAAGGGAGAGAAGAGAATCCTGCTGGAGCTGCTCCAGGACCTGGGAGAGGGAGTGAAGAACATCTGGAGCTGCAGGAGGAGCAGAGATACATTAAAGGAGAAAAGGCAGATGTAGGGCAGAAGGGAAAGGGCAAAGCTGATGTGGGGATGGTGGTTCATAATTAATTGCTGGGCTGGGGGATGGGCAGATGTGCAGCGTGGTGGTCCCACAGAATTAATTAGTTAGAATGTTTGTGTTTGGAAATTAGCTATAAACTCCCTGCATCTCCAGACAGAATTTTATATAAGTCTCTATGATTTGGTTTTAGCTGGGTCTTTCAATGAGAGCTGCTGCAGTAGGGGCCAGAATCATCTTACTCTGTTAATTTGGGAGAGTTGTCAGCACTGTAACTCTCTCTCTCTCTCTCTCTCTCTCTCTCTCTCTCTCTCTCTCTCTCACACACACACACACACACACACACACACACATACACTGGGTATGGGCATGGGGAATTCAAACATCAAAAGACAGACCAAAAACACATCATCATTGTTAAAAAAAATCTTATTTTGGGCAATCTCACGAGTTTTCAGGGTCTGAGTCATGACTTTTGCACTTTTGGTGTTGGCAATACTGAAACTAGACTAGATGAGCACTAGTTCCTATAAGCTTTGTATGTGGAAGTGAAGCTGCCTGTAGTGAAGATGGCTGCAGAATGGTGATCTCAGGTGGAACTGGTAAGCTGGGGTATAGTGCTTTTTTGGAAGCAGTGGCGCAGTGAATACTGCAAGTGTCCAGTGGAGCAGGTGCTGGACACTCCAGGAAGATGATCAGAGGGCTCGGGAGTAGTGGGGTACTTGGGGCTAATGTGCCTATCACTAACCTGAAGAGTGAGAGATGGGCCTACATAGGCTAGAGGGAAGTGCTTGAGTTGCATGTGGTCGATGGAGGTGGGGAGCTGACCACGAGCAGACACAGGCAAGGCTTCCTCATGCTAATGGCAGGTCATAGTGAGGTGTCTCACAGCCCTGGATACCTCGCAACTTCATGAATTTTTCAGTCAATCTCATCAGTTTGGGGGATCTCACAACTTCATGAATTCAGGACACTGGAGGTTGGCAATGCTGGGAAGGAGGCAGGTTTGTGACTGGGGAAGAGGATGGATGGGGGTGGATGAGAGAGGGTAAGAGAAATCCCTCTTCAAGCTGCCAGTGGGGTGGCCTGCATTTGTGTATATGCATTTCAAGGTGTATTTGGAACTTTAGATAATCATTTGGGGGCAGGTGAATTCTCCCTCATGTCTCAAAAACTGTCTGGGTATTATTTTTTAAAATCTTATGATGTTTTGAGGTCTATACCATGATTTTGGACACCGGGATTGACAATACTGAAATACTTTGCTAAATTATATTATTTTTCTAGAGGTATAATATATAAGCAAATGGCATTCCCACCATGTTCTTAACAAAAGTATAAGTCTAAATGTATCCCTTTCTTGGGAGTCGACTCTTAAACAATAATAAAACATAATCTTCAGTCTATGCTTTCCCTCCAAAGTTGACAGTTGCTATGGTCTTCCCTTGCAGATCTATCTATGGTCTTAGTTCCATATGCCTCAGGGAGAAGATGTAACCCTCATGCACTCCTAGACTGAAGCCAAGTGGATAAACCTCAATCAATGTGAGACTCACTCATCTATTTTTTAACACCTCTATATAGGGTTCAAGTACGGTCATCAGAATGACTCCACAGACAAACTCTGCATCCCCATATAGGAACCTAGAATCTGTACCCTATTACTTATGGCTGAGTTCATTTTAGTGTATTTTTATGTGATGCTATAAGTTTTAATAATTAAATATCAGAGGGGTAGCAGTGTTAGTCTGGTTCTGTAAAAGCAGCAAAGAATCCTGTGGCAAAGAATCCTTACGTCTGTTAGTCTATAAGGTGCCACAGGATTCTTTGCTGCTAATAATTAAATGTAATACCATAAGAAAGAAGGCAGTGAAGTACTGGACTACAGTGCAATTACCTTTGAGTCAACTATCATGAATTACTTTACATCAAAACTAACATTTAAGGGCAACACTCTGCCATAAGAAAGATTGGCTTCATTGTATATTTACATATCTTTCAATAACACGTTTCACCCTTTCAGTAACAGTGTTTTCCTTTTGCAAAGCAATAGCAGTCTGAAACTAAATTATTTATTTATAACAGCTGGAATTTTCAGCAGCCTAAAGGAATTACCTTGAACAGAGATAGTCTAAACAACAGTGAGACCCTACACGGGTAATTCTAGATGCAGAACCCCCTGCTAGTAATGCACCTCTGTAGTAACCCGGTACTGAGAAAGCTGCTTTCTTCTGTGACTTTGGGTTCAGCACAATATTTATGTTGTCTTGCCTGCTCCATGAGCTGCACCTGGGAAATCCCTCTGCTACTATTATAATCTTTTGATTTTTTTATTGGACAAACTTCAAGAAATTTTGTAAAATAATCTGTGGCTGCCAATAAATACTGGTCACTGGATTTTCTGAGGCAGAGGACCAAGCACATTAATAACAATACTCACTATCAGCCACAGACCAAACTTTAGTTGCAAGTTTTGGGATGATATTCCATTTTTTTGTCTTTTAGTGTGGGGAAAATTGATTTTATAATAGAAATTGAGTTAAAACTTTAACTATGGGGATATTACTGTTTCTCCATAATTCCTGTACTAATCCTCTAAAAACACCCAGGAACCCCAAAATGGATTATGGGTGACATTGCATATAAAAGTGAATGACTTTAAAACATATCACTGACATTTTATACAAGATTGTGATAACCTCCTTAGAAAGTATATCTATGTATATACTTTCTGTGATAACCTCTACAGAGAATAAATCTGATTATCTTTGTGAGATATATGGGATATGCTAATGAAACCTAAAACACCTTTAAGTTCAAAAGGATCATGGAGTATAACTGGGAAGTTCAATAGAAACAAGAGAGGACTGTTTGAGAGTGGGACTCCAGCAGGGTGCCTGCACTAGAGGGTGAGATAAAAGATCTTTGACAGGCTGAGGGCAGAATAGTGCTAGAGGAAAGAATAAGAAAGTATACTTTCTAAAAAAACACTGTTACTGTACGTTACTTCAAGTAGGCCTAACATGAACCTGGCTAGATGAACTCTGCAAACTGCTGATCATTTATTTTGCTTTTAATATGATTTTTTGTTTTTTTCTTAATAAAACTTGTTTTTAATTGGACCCCCTTGAATCTTAGATAATTAGGGAATTTCACACACAAAAAATCCTCTGCCTCTAAGGCAAGGGAAGGGAGAATCTGTGACACACAACCCCACTTGGAAGGCCTAGTTGGATACTTCATGTGTCCAGGGGAATTGTGAATGGAGAGGTTGATGTTCCATAACCCCCTCCCTAGAAAATGTCCATGATTCCCCAGGACCCACTGCCATTTGCAAACTGTTTTCACAATATGGGGGCAAGGGGAAATACTCAGTTCGTACTCATTAGTTAGCAGCAGAGTTTTTGGAGCTTAGAATCATAGAATCGTAGGACTGGAAGGCACCTCAAGAGGTCATTTAGTCCAGTACCCTGCACTCTGTCCCTGCCCGCAGGTATATGGGATCTTGGGGAGCAATTACCACACTGGTGGGGTGCCAATTAATTTCTTTATTAAAGGAAAAAGGAAGTGGTGGGAATTTAACAATGAAATACGATGGGATGGGGTGTATAGGGTGTTTACAATAGACAATGATGGGGGAGGTTCTTCTTATTGAACAGTGTAGGGAGTTCTAACAGTGGGGTACAGTAAGTGGGGTTCAGCACAATGGGATACAGTACAGTCAATAAGCAACTCAACTTTATATAGGAACAACTTTAGATACAGTGTGAAATGCAAAATGTACCCCAAAGAAATGCAAAGTAAAATGGTAGCTTCAATGCAATACAAAGTATATCAGAAAAGTGGAGGCAACCAATGGGGTGTTATAACCACAAGTAAAATGTGAATCACAGTGCAATGATACAATATGGGTGATAAGTGAAATTATGCAATGTATAATCTGCAAGAGTGTACCTAAAGGCTGGGTCGAGAAACAGGAGTGGGGAGGGGGGTGAATGATCAGTGGCAACTGATGAGAGGAGAGTGCAGCTGCAAGCAGCGAGAGACTCTGAAGCCCTGCGGGGTGAAGCCCAGAGCAGTCTTCAGGAGCTTGCGGGCTGGACGTATGGGAGACAAGAACAGCTGGAGCGCACTTAAGGGGAGTTTGGGAGCAGCAAGAGGGCGCTGAATGTGCAAGCGATGGGAAGGCACGTGGAGAATGGGGGAGACGGCTGAGGGAAGAAACAGGTTGCAGCAGCGGAGAGCACTTCAGGGAAGCTGCGGAGCAGTGGGGTGAAGACAAACGGAGCAGTGTGATGGTGATCTTCGGTAGGGGAGGGGCAGCGGAGAAGCAGGAGCACGAACACAGGGGATACAGGGAGAGGCAGCAGAGAAGTGTAAAGAAGGGCTAGAGGGAGGTTTAAGCAACAAGCAGACACCCCCCCAAAAAAGGAAAGAAGCGGCAAAGGGTTTGGGAAGTTACACAGGGGGAGAAGCAGCAAGGGGTTTGGGAAGTTCGGAGGGTGATGCAGACGCGGGGGAAAAAGCAGCAAAGGGTTACAACAGGGAGACACGAAGAAGTACACAGAGTGGGAGATTGGAGCGGGGGAAAAACAGACACGGGAAAGTTCAAGGAGAGATCGGGACAGCGGGAAGACGAATTCAAACAGCAAAAAACCTTATCTATCGTCTAACTTAATTAAACTTATATAAAATGACAAGCAGCTTATACAAAGTAACAAAACAGGTACAGAATACAACTAGGCAATGGCTTTTTAAAATCTATCTTAACCAACGACTAAGCAAAACAACAAATATCACAATTCTAAGCAAAACTATAACAAGCAACTATACGGAGCAACAAAACAGCAAACTATAGCAAGGCAGGTGAAACTTACAAGCGCTACAATCTTAGCAAACTATGACTTATTAGACTAAAAAGCAAAACCTATGGTGCACCTTATGCTATGGGGAAGTTACAGAGGGCAGAGTGGTATGTGCCCAGGATACAGGTCCCAAGGCAGCCCCCAAGGAAGCCAAGGGATGGTGGCTGCAGCAGTGGATACAGTGAGCCCCAAAGCAAAGCCCACTGGAGCAGAGCTTAGCGGCGGCACAAACTTATTTTTTAGCAGCAAAGCGCCGCGGAGTTTAAGAGAGGTTTTTAAGACACAGACCAAGGTTTAGCTTGAGTCTGTGTGCTAGGGAAACAGAGCCAGCAGCTAAAATAATAAAATAAAAGTATAGAAAGTTTCACAGAGGGATTCTTACCAGTCCCCAAGGCAGCAGCAAAGGCAGAAGCAGCAACAACATCAGAAGAAGCAAGGAGGACTTGGTACAGTCTTGATAATCAGGAGGTCTCTCAGGCAGCAATTCGTTCTTCGTGGGGGGGGGGTTTAAAAATGGGGGTATGCTCAAAAATAAAACGAGAGCGGAGAAAGGACTCCCCAGAACCCCTGGCTGATCAGACCAGGCAGCAATGCAGGAACCTTTCTGATGTTTTTTTCAAAATACCTGTTTTTTAAAGACAAACTCAGGTAGTTTCCTGCCAGTAATCCTGATAGGCTCCTTCTGTCACAGGGGAGGAGACACAGGGAAAAACTGCAGGTGAGCACAGAGACGTGCCTGGGCAGAGTCATGGACAATAGGTGTGAGTTCACACCTCAGGACTCAAAAGCACATGAGGCCTATGACTCATGCCCAGGATCTCAAAAACACATGAGGTCATGCAGCTCTGGACATTGCCTACCCTACACCAAGCCCAGGTTTAACAAGGTGATAACAGGACCAACCCTTTGAACAGGGCAGTGGTCCCACTTAGCATGCAGCACAAGTGGCCATCCCTTTGAGAAGGGCAGTGGCACTGGTAAACAACTTAACAGCCAGGGAAGGGCGGCCACAGGAGGAGAACAAAAACAAAATGGAGTAAGGGGACAGCTGTAAGAAACAAAATGGAATAGGGGGAAAGCTGTAACAGACACACTCAAGGCAGGACTAAGTATTGACTAGACCATCTCTGAGAGGTGCTTGTCTAATCTGCTCTTAAAAATCAGCAATGATGGAGATTCCACAAGCTCCCTGTTAACAGTTCTTAACTACCCTGCCAGTCAGGAAGTTTTTCCTAATGTCCAATCTAAGCTGCCCTTGCTGCAATTTAAGCCCATTGCTTCTTGTCCTATCCTCAGAGGTCAAATAGAACATTTTTTCTCCTTCTTCCTTGTAACAACCTTTTATGTACTTGAAAACTGTCCCTCCTCAGTCTTCTCTTCTCCAGACTAAACAAATCCAGTTTTTCTAATCTCCCCTCATAGGTCATGACCTTCTCTCATAGGTTTTCTAGACCTTTAATCATTTTGTTTGTTCTTTTCTGGACTCTCTCCAATTTGTCCATGTCTTTCCTGAAATGTGGCACCGAGAACTGGACACAATACTTCAGGGGAGGGTTGACCAGCACAGAGTAGGGCGGAAGAATTCTTGTGTTTTGCTTACAACACTCCTGCTAATACATCATAGAATCATAAAAGATTAGGATTGGAAGAGACCTCAGGAGGTCATCTAGCTTAATCCCATGCTCAAAGCAGGACCAACCCCAACTAAATCATCCCAGCCAGGGCTTTGTCAAGCCTGGTGTGATAAATGAAGGGTATGAAAAATCATCAAATCATACCTAGGAATTACTTATCTGAACTCCAGATATGTAAGTAGATCAGGGAATGTCTAGGAAGACATGATTAGGGCTTATCTATTTCTTTTATTTCTTTATGACTTGTGGACTCCTCTGTGCTAACCCCCAAATGCTTTTGTTTTGCTTGTAACCATTAAGCTGGACCTAAAGAAAATTCTTGATGCTTATTATTATATTTGCTCTTTTAAAATCTAGCAATAGTCTAAGTACCAAATGTATTTTCTTTCTTTTTGTTTTTAATAAAATTTACCTTTTTTAAGAACAGGATTGGGTTTTTGTGTCCAAAGAGGTTTGTGCATGTTGTTTAATTAGCTGGTGGCAACAGCTGATTTCCTTTGTTTTCTTTCTCAGCTCTTCCCTGGAGGGGGCGTGAAAGGGCTTGAGCATACCCACAGGGTGGAATTCCAAAAGGGTTTTTTTTTTGCACTTGGGTGGTGGCAGCATCTACCCATCCAAAGTCAGAGAGAAGCTGTAACCTTGGGAGTTTAATACAAGCCTGGAGTGGCCAGTATCAATTTTTAGAATCCTTGCAGGCCCCCACGTTCTGCACTAGAAGTGCCAGAATGGGGAATCAGCCTTAAAAACCTCTAAGGAAGGAGATTCCACCACCTCCCTAGGTAACCCATTCCAGTGCTTCATCACCCTCCTAGTGAAATAGTTTTTCCTAATATCCAACCTAGACCTCCCGCACTGCAACTTGAAACCATTGCTCCTTGTTCTGTCATCTGCCACCATTGAGAACAGTCTAGATCCATCCTCTTTGGAACCTCCTTTCAGGTAGTTGAACGCAGCTATCAAATCCCCCCTCATTCTTCTCTTCTGTAGACTAAACAATCCTAGTTCCCTCAGCCTCTCCTCATAAGTCATGTGCCCCATATCCCTAGTCATTTTCGTTGCCCTCCGCTGGACTCTCTACAATTTGTCCATATCCTTTCTGTAATAGGGGGCCCAAAACTGGATGCAATACTCCAGATGTGGCCTCACCAGTGCCGAATAGAGGAGAATAATCACTTCCCTCGATCTGCTGGAAATGCCCCTACTAATGCAGCCCAATATGCCATTAGCCTTCTTGGCAACAAGGGCACACTGCTGACTCATATCCAGCTTCTTATCCACTGTAATCCCCAGGTACTTTTCTGCAGAACTACTGCTTAGCCAGTTGGTCCCCAGCCTGTAGCAGTGCATGAGATTCTTACGTTCTAAGTTCAGGACTCTGCACTTGTCCTTGTTGAACCTCATCATAGAAGGCAATCAGATTGGTCAGGCATGACTTGCCCTTGGTGAATCCATGTTGACTGTTCCTCATCACCTTCCTCTCCTCCAAGTGCTCTAAAATGAATTCCTTGAGGACCTGCTCCATGATTTTTCCAGGGACTGAGGTGAGTCTATAGTTCCCCGGATTCTCCTTCTTCCCTTTTTTAAAAGATGGGCACTATATTTGCCTTTTCTCATCATAGAATAATGTTTGGGTTTTTTGCAACAGTGTTACAAACTTGACTCACATTTAGTTTGTGATCCTCTATGACCTCCAGATCCCTCTCTGCAGTACTTCTTCCTAGACAGCAGTGGTGTTACTAGCCTGGGACATTTGGGTGGGCCCTGATTTCAGGTGGGTGGGCAATGATAGAGGGCAGGGGCAGGAGGGATTGGGGGGCCCACCTCTGCCCAAGCAATTCAGGCCATCTGGCCTTGTGAGGTGCAATGGACACTCTGCCCCCCTCGGAAACCCATGCACGCACCCAGCTCCGTGAGGAGATGCTACTCACTAGCGTGCATAGCTCCTGGCACCTGCCCCATCACACCGCCCCATGCTGGGCCAGGCTCCCTGAGGTGGCAGGCCTATGTTTTTGAAGATCAATGCCACCTGGTCAGCTGGCCGGTCTCCTTCTGCTGTGGCATGCTCATCAGGCGCTCCACTGCTGTGCCACTACAGTCCCTCCGTCTCTGGTTGGGCCCAGGGGTGTGTGCACCCAGCATGCGGCGTTCTACAGGTTTTGCGTGGGGTTAGCACTGGGGCCACAGCAGAGCCTGGGCTGGGGATTGGGGACTGGATGGGGATAGGTGAGTTGTGGCACACCCAGGCCCACCTGTAGCTACGCCCCTGGTAAGCAGTCATTTCCCATTTTGTATGTGTGCAACTGATTGTTCCTTCCTAAGTGGAGTACTTTGCATTTGTCCTTATTGAATTTCATCCTGTTTACTTCAGATTGTTTTGCCATTTTTGTCCAGATTATCTGAAAAGCACTTGCAATCCCTTCTAGCTTGGTATTGTCTGCAAACTTTATGAGTGTACTCTGTATGCCATTATCTAAATCATTGATGAAGATATTGAACAGAACCAGACCCAGAACTGATCCCTGCGGGACCCCACTCATTTTATGCCCTTCCAGCTTGACTGTGAACCACTGGTAAGTACTTTCTGAAAACGGTTTTCCAACCTGTTATGCACCCACCTTATAGTAGCTCCATCTAGGTTGCATTTCCCTAGATTGTTTATGAGACAGTCATGCCAGACAGTAGCAAAAGCCTTACTAAAGTCAAGATATACCACATCTAACTCTTCTCCCATATCCACAAGGCTTGTTACCTTGTCAAAGAAAGCTGTTAGGTTAGTTTGACCCAATTTGTTCTTGTTCTTAACTGATGCAGCAAGCCCAGAGGTGCTGGGGCTATGAACTCCCAAGCCTAGAGGTGCCATAGATTGGCCCTGGGAAGCCCCAGCACTAATTAAGCACTGGAGAATTTGTCTGTCCTTCTGGGCACACAGAGGAAATGTATGAAGGCACTGGAGGACTATCAGCACTCAAGTGAATTAGCCTGTGCCCTCACTGCATAGTGGTCAGTTACCAGCCTGAGTGAAAGTGAAACCCATGCTTTAACCCAGGCTGTAATTAGGAAGCTTGGACTGAAAGCAGCACTATACTCAGTTGATGGAGTTTTGTGTGTGGATAAAAGTAGTATTCCAGATGTGGCCTCACCAGTGCTGAATGGAGGGGAATAAAAGCCTGAGCTAACTGCATAAAAGCCTGAGCTAACTGCAATGAGTGGCTAGCAAAAATGAACAATCTCTCATACAATATGCTACTATACTGGAGGGTTGAAGGGTAGAAAATGTTATGCCTACATGTTAAAAAGGTGTGATCAAGTTTGTACATGATCAATTGATTGAAATGATAATTAAAAATGGAATAATAAAACAATCGAAAGATCATGATCTGAAGGGTCTAACCAGTACCACTCTGCAAAGAAAAATAGAGCCTCATGAAACGCTTAGAAAATGTTGAACTTTTCAATAAAGAAAACCGATGACAATTTATTTTGACTTTCAAAGGGCCTTTGACAATATTCCTCACAAGATGCTATTAAAGAAATTAAGTAGTCATGAAGTTAGATGCAAAGTGATGTCATGGATCAAAAATTGTCTAAAAGACAGGAAATAAAAAGTAAGACTAAATAATCAATTTTCATCATGGCAGAACATTAACAGGGTGTCACAAGATTCCACTCCAACATGAGTATTGTTTAATATATTTATTAATAATCTGAAAAAGGGGCGAGCAGTCAGGTGACAAAATTTGCATACAAATAGAGCCTCATGAAACGCTTAGAAAATGTTGAACTTTTCAATAAAGAAAACCGATGACAATTTATTTTGACTTTCAAAGGGCCTTTGACAATATTCCTCACAAGATGCTATTAAAGAAATTAAGTAGTCATGAAGTTAGATGCAAAGTGATGTCATGGATCAAAAATTGTCTAAAAGACAGGAAATAAAAAGTAAGACTAAATAATCAATTTTCATCATGGCAGAACATTAACAGGGTGTCACAAGATTCCACTCCAACATGAGTATTGTTTAATATATTTATTAATAATCTGAAAAAGGGGCGAGCAGTCAGGTGACAAAATTTGCATACAATACGCAATTATTTAGTTTTGTCAAGTCTAGACAATACTGTATGGAACTTCAGAAGGACCTTGTAAAGCTAGTGAATGGGTAGCATGAGGGCAGATAAATTGAGTGTTGACAAATCCAAGCTATTACGCCTTGCAGGGAAACATTTGAACTATTCATACACCTTACAGGGTTCTAAATTAACTACCAACTTAGAGAAAGGATTTGGGAATCTCCGTGGACTGTTCAGCTCGACATGTGACACAAATGAAATGGGGAATAATATGGAATATATTATATACCTCATTGGTTGGCCATACTGTGAGATGAGTTGTTCAGTACTGTCACCTCATCTTCAGATCCTTTTGGGAAATGATATTGCAGAATTAGAGGGGCTTAGAGATGGGTGCTGAGAATGATTAGGGGTACTAACAAACCCTCATGTGGGAAGAAACTGAAAAGATGTAGATTGTTTGCTTTAGAGAGAAGATGAATATGAAAATAATGAGTGGCACAGAGAAGGTAGACCAGGAACTTTTATTCTCCCTGCCTTATACTACAAGATCAAGTAGACAGTGAATGAAATTAAAAAGTGGCAAATTCATAAGAACATAAGAATGGCCACACTGGGTCAGACCAAAGGTCCATCCAGCCCCGTATCTTGTCTACCGACAGTGGCCAATGCCAGGTGCCCCAGAGGGAGTGAACCTAACAGGTAATGATCAAGTGATCTCTCTCCTACCGTCCATCTCCACCCTCTGACAAACAGAGGCTAGGGACACCATTCCTTACCCATCGTGGCTAATAGCCATTAATGGACTTAACCTCCATGAATTTATCCAGATCTCTTTTAAATGCTGTTAGAGTCCTAGCCTTCACAACCTCCTCAGGCAAGGAGTTCCACAAGTTGACTGTATGCTGTTTGAAGAAGAACTTCCTTTTATTTGTTTTAAACCTGCTGCCCATTAATTTCAGTTGGTAGCCTCTAGTTCTTGTATTATGGGAACAAGTAAATAACTTTTCCTTATTTACTTTCTCCACATCACTCATGATTTTATATACCTCTATCATATCCCCTCTTAGTCTCCTCTTTTCCAAGCTGAAAAGTCCTAGCCTCTTTAAGCTCTCCTCATATGGGACTCGTTCCAACCCCCTAATCATTTTAGTTGCCCTTCTCTGAACCTTTTCTAGTGCCAGTATATCTTTTTTGAGATGAGGAGACCACATCTATACACAGTATTCAAGATGTGGGTGTACCATGGATTTATATAAGGGCAATAAGATACTTTCTGTCTTATTCTCTATCTCCTTTTTAAATTATTCCTAACATCCTGTTTACTTTTTTGACCACTGCTGTACACTGCATGGATGTCTTCAGAGAACTACCCACAATGACTCCAAGATCTTTTCCCTGATTCATTGTATCTAAATTAGCCCCCATCATATTGTATATATAGTTGGGGTTATTTTTTCCAATGTGCATTACTTTACATTTATCCACATTAAATTTCATTCGCCATTTTGTTGCCCAATCACTTAGTTTTGTGAGATCTTTTTGAAGTTCTTCACAGTCTGATTTGGTCTTAACTATCTTGAGCAGTTTAGTATCATCTGCAAACTTTGCCACCTCACTTTTTACCCCTTTTTCTAGATCATTTATTAATAGGTTGAATAGAATTGGTCCTAGGACTGACCATTGGGGAACACCACTAATTACCCCTCTCCATTCTGAGAATTTACCATTAATTCCTACCCTTTGTCTTTTAACCAGTTCTCAATCCATGAAAGGATCTTCCCTCTTATCCCATGACAACTTAATTTACATAACAGCCTTTGGTGAGGGACCTTGTCCAGGCTTTCTGGAAATCTAAGTACACTATGTCCACTGGATCCCCCTTGTCCACATGTTTGTTGACCCCTTCAAAGAACTCTAATAGATTAGTAAGACACAATTTCTCTTTATAGAAACCATGTTGACTTTTGCCCAACAATTTATCTTCTTTTATGTGTATGACAATTTTTTCTTTACTATTGTTTCAACTAATTTGCCTGGTACTGACATTAGACTTAGTGGTCTGTAATTGCCAGGATCACATTTAGAGCCCTTTTTAAATATTGGCGTTACATTAGCTATCTTCCAGTCATTGGGTACAGAAGCCAATTTAAAGGACAGGTTACAAACCATAGTTAATAGTTTCGCAACTTAATATTTGAGTTCTTTCAGAACTCTTGGGTGAATGACATCTGGTCCTGGTGTTTTGTTACTGTTAAGCTTATCAATTAATTCCAAAATCTCCTCTAGTGACACTTCAGTCTGTGACAGTTCCTCAGATTTGTCACCTACAAAAGCTGGCTCAGGTTTGGGAATCTCCCAAACATCCTCAGCCGTGAAGACTGAAGCAAAGAATCCATTTAGTTTCTCTGCAATGACTTTATCATCTTTATTCAAAACTGATATAAAGAAATGTCCCTTCAGGCCACTTCGACAATGCCAGAAATGTTCAGGAACAAAGCAGGGGGAAATTTCTTGGATATGAGTGTGGTTAGATGTTTGGCTGCATGTGTGTGTTCTCCCGGTGTGCTGCCCCAGCTCTGCGCAGACAGCTGGCACAGCAGACCTCGAGCGAACCGCTCAATGACCAAAAAATCCATTAAGGTACAAAGGCTTCAGGCCAGGTTTATTGTAGACAAAGCACGGTAATAGCACTTGGTAGACTCTACAAAGATACTAATACATGTATGCTTGTGACAACAGGCGCAGCTCAGTGAATGGCGGGACTTTCCATTCCCTCCCTCGGCTGTACAAAGATACTCCCTCTCAGATACACCTTTAAAGCCTGATACAAACAAGTTAGTACTGCTCCTCTGACATAGTTAGTCACTGTTTCCCGACATTGCTAGTTATCACCTTCTACATGTTGGTTCAATCAAAACATCTCTATTATGTACTGTCATCCTGACCTTATTGTTTAGAGTGGTTCAGTGTGTTGTTCCTGTTATTCTTGGCAAATGCTTTTGTACCATCCTTGATATCGGGATGTTCTGGTACCACTTGATATCGGGATGTGTTCGCACGAGTATTCTGTGACTAGGACTTCTGAGGAATGTGTATGTCTGCAATATCAGCCCTGTTCTTGCCAGATTCTGTGAGCAGGTCCTGCCTCATTCCAGGCTTCTGATACAAGGGCTTATGTCATAGGTTTATTCCCCACTTTGAACTTTAGCGTCCAAAAGATGGGGACCTGCATGGATCCTTCTAAGCTTGATGAGATAACCGGCTCTGTGGATGAGGGGAAAGCAGTGGATGTACTATTTCTGGACTTTAGCAAAGCTTTTGATACAGTCTCCCACAGTATTCTTGCCAGCAAGTTAAAGAAGTCTGGGCTGGATGAATGGACGGTAAGGTGGATAGAAAACTGGCTAGATGGTCGGGCTCAACGGGTAGTGATCAATGGTTCCATGTCTAGTTGGCAGCCGGTATCAAGTGGAGTGCCCCAAGGGTCGGTGCTGGGGCCGGTTTTGTTCAATATCGTCATTAACGATCTGGAGGATGATGTGGACTGCACCCTTAGCAAGTTTGCAGATGACACTAAACTGGGAGGAGTGGTTGATACGCTGGAGGGTAGGGATAGGATACAGAGGGACCTAGACAAATTAGAGGATTGGGCCAAAAGAAATATGATGAGGTTCAACAAGGACAAGTGCAGAGTCCTGCACTTAGGACGGAAGAATCCCATGCACTGTTACAGACTAGGGACCGAATGGCTGGGCAGCAGTTCTGCAGAAAAGGACCTAGGGGTTACGGTGGACGAAAAGCTGAATATGAGTCAACAGTGTGCCCTTGTTGCCAAGAAGGCTAATGGCATTTTGGGTTGTATAAGTAGGGGCATTTCCAGCAGATCGAGGGATGTGATCATTCCCCTCTACTCAGCACTGGTGAGGCCTCATTTGGAGTACTGTGTCCAGTTTTGGGCCCCACACTACAAGAAGGATGTGGATAAATTGGAGAGAGTCCAGCGGAGGGCAACAAAAATGATTAGGGGGCTGGAGCACATGACTTATGAGGAGAGGCTGAGGGAACTGGGATTGTTTAGTCTGCAGAAGAGAAGAATGAGGGGGGATTTGATAGCTGCTTTCAACTACCTGAAAGGGGGTTCCAAAGAGGATGGATCTAGACTGTTCTCAGTGGTAGAAGATGACAGAACAAGGAGTAATGGTCTCAAGTTGCAGAGGGGGAGGTTTAGGCTGGATATTAGGAAAAACTTTTTCACTAGTAGGGTGGTGAAGAACTGGAATGGGTTACCTAGGGAGGTAGTGGAATCTCCTTCCTTAGAGGTTTTTAAGGTCAGGCTTGACAAAGCCCTGGCTGGAATGATTTAGTTGGGTTTGGTCCTGCTTTGAGCAGGGGGTTGGACTAGATGACCTCCTGAGGTCCCTTCCAACCCTGAGATTCTATGATTCTATGATTCTAAGCTTAAATTCCAGCTTAGATCTGGTTCTGCTGCCACCAGCTAGAAATTCCAGTGTTTAGCACACTCCCTGTTCCCCCCAAAACTTCCCCGGGTAACACCGATCCAAACTCCTTGGATCTTAACACAAAGGGAAATAGCCCATTCCCCCACCTCCACCTCCCTTAGCCTTTGGGAGAGATCACCTTGATTCAAACTCCTTGAATCAAAACAAAGAGGGATTCAACTCCCCCGCATCCTCTTCCCCTGAAGTTCCAAACCAGGGAAGAAATCAATCAGGTTCTTAAAAGAAAAGATTTTATTAAAAAAAAGAATGAAAATAACACTATCTCTGTAACACCAGGATGAAAAATATTACAGGGTCTAGCTTATAAACCCAGAGGGACTCCCCCGCCCCTTCTCAGAATAATCAAAAGTAACAGCAAACAGAATTAAAGATATTTCTCCAGCAAACATACATTTGCAAATACAGAAATTAATCACAAAACTAATCCGCCTTGCTAATACTCGCTATACTGAATAGAAGGAAATATTTCAGGAAGCTTGGAGAGCCTGGATGTACGTCTGGCCTCTCTTAATCCCAAGAGAGAACAACCCCCAAACAAAGAACACAAACAAAGACTTCCCTCCACAGAGATTTGAAATTATCTTGTCCCTGATTGGTCCTCTGGTCAGGTGTCTGTCAGGTTACTGAGCTTGTTAACCCTTTACAGGTAAAAGAGACCTTAACCCTTAACTATCTGTTTATGACAGCTTATGTCTCAGGCTCTCTTCCTACTACAAGGAGCTAGGGGCATTAGTCTGCCCCATTGGCACATTTCCATCCATGCAACCCCCTTTTCTATTGTCCCCCATCCTCCAGTAATGACCCTTTTCCCCCAGAAACCTTCACCTTTCTCAGTACTTCTCCTGATGATCTGACTTGCCTCCTCTGGTTCATCAGATTTCTCATACTATAGGCAAGGTTGTTGAGGTTGCTTGGAGAAGTTCCCCAGGCTTCTCCTGGCAATCTGCCTCAGCTTTACTGGCAGGGAAACACATCTGACGAGCCTGAGGAGAGGCATTACATAGGGCATTTATTCAAAGGTGTGGATGTTGTGATGAATGGTGAACAGAGATCAGTAAATTCAATAAATGCACCTGGTAGAGATATGAAATAGCCCTGCAAAGTAATTAACAACAATACAGCATCACAGGATGGACTGTTTCCCCAAAACTCTGACACCAACACAGTTAAAGAAGTTGGACAAAGATATGTGCAGTTAGGAATGTGCAAAATCCCTGATAAGTATCCTGTAAAAGAAGAAATTAAATAAACCAGACAAGATACAGACAAGGATTTGGCTATATTCCTCAAGGCTGGGACCATTAATGAACATGATACAACCATTTAATTTGTGTGAGTATATGACAGAGAAAATATTTTTAAATCTGACCTTAGGCTATAATGTTACAGTAGCCTAATTATTTTAGCAGTGATGTCTCAGTTAAGGCTTGCTTCAAGTGGCCGAGGGGAAAAATAAAAGGTTTTAAATGTTCTAAATGGTCTCTAATCCTGCTATTTTAGCTTGTCTCTACTCATAAATTGCTCCCTCCCTTTGCCTGAAAGAATGGTTGAGTGGCCAGTCATACAGTTATAATAACAAGCAAATAGAGTTATTAGTAGACAAATAATTTCAAATATTGAATAAATCTGTAAAAGTCAAAATTTGTTCATGAAACAATTTATGAGAAGAATTGCAAAGTTAATTGACTGCTTTGTTCAATATACACAGCTCTCCTATAGAAGAGATTAAAAGGGAAATATAAATGGATGAATTTAAATGGTCTTCAATTGGTCTTAATTGTTGTCAGCAATTTACTGATTAATGAATTTGTATTCTCTGTCTACATTGTGTGTGCAACTTTCGTTTCTTTTATTATATATATGAATTATTGGGAGTTATTATAACTCTTAGGGATTTTAGGCATATGAAATGGAGAATAAACCTGCAATGAAACTTTATTGATGAAGACATTCAGGTTAGTACATATGTATGTGACATTGACTTTATGGGGAAAATATCTTAATAGCTAAAAACACATATTCCGTATTTAATAGAATAAACTCTCATAAATGAGACATTCAGAGAAGTCAGCATTCTAAGAGCAAGAGACTCTGGAGAATGAAATATAAAGGATACAGCACAGTGGCAAATGAGAACTATGGCAAAATATACAAAAGAAGCAGAGGTTGGACAATGACAGTTCAATTGTCAAAAAGTTTCTGAATGATGATGATGAAGCTAGATATAAGATTACAGCATCAAGACAACAAGCAGAACAATGCAGCCTCAGATGAGAGAGAGAAAATTGAACATGGACAAGAAAGACTACTTAGAGATTCTTAAGAAGTTAAAACAGTGTGCAGATATGGTTCTGAATCTTTTATGGTTTATGGTCAAACTGATCAAAAACCTGAATTTATGTCCCATAGGAAATTCTGAGATTTTGATAATTGTTTTTCCCTAAACTGTGATGAATAGTCAAACTATCAAAATGCTTTGTAAAAAATGAAATAATAATGCAGAAAAGGCAAGAGTGTTCAAAAAAATTTTTTGTTCCATATTTCGAAAAAAACCCATTCCAACAGTCACTCATGAGGATGCTAAACAGCAGCTACTAAAGTTAGCAGGTCCAGATAACTTGCATCCAAGGGTTTTAAAATTGCTGGCTGAGGAGCTTGCTGCACCATTAATGTTGGTTTTAAATAAGTCTTGGAAAATTAGGGAAGTTCCAGAAGTCTGGAAGAAAGCTCATGTTGTACCAGTATTTTAAAGGGTAAATGGGATGACCTGGATGATATAGCCTGTCCGTCTTACATTGTTCCTGGGCAAGATACAGGACTTGATTGATAAAGAATTAAGGAAGGGTAATATAATTAATGACAATCAACCTGAGTTTATGGAAATATATATTTTGATATGTGGAAGCCAGTAAATAATTAACAAGGATTTGAAGGGATCTTAATGAATGTTAGTTACTTAGCATGAGTTAGGCTAGCTGTGACCCTAATGACGTGAGATTTGTAGAAGCAAGATAATGTAAGACAGAGTGAACTGTGTGAAAGTTATTACGACCTTGCAATGTGCAGTCTTGCTTTTTTCTTAGTAGTGAGATAAATAAGATAGCAAAGAGGCTTATGTATAAACAAATGCAAATGTTTTCTTTTTACTGTCTTCAGGATTGCTAGCTATTGTCTGTAACAAAGGTATAAAGGCTTGATGTAATTGTTTACCAGTTGAGAGACCTGTCCAGGACTGGGGCGACCCTGTGTCCTATGGCACTCTCTCCCTCCATTGTAATTACTGGAGAAATAATAAAGTATTTGATTTTGCTGCACCCAAACAAAAAGCGAGAACTGAGTTTTTCTCCGACAAAAAAAAATACTCACAGGGATGCCAAAACGTGTATAAAAATCTTTAAGCAGAAATTTCACAACAGTCCTGGCATCTGCTTTCCTGCAAAGAAAAGCTTCAACCCAATTGGTAAATACATCAACTAAAACTAATACATATTCATAACCACAACATTTAGACATTTGAATAAAATCAATCTGAATATTTACAAAAGGTCCCCAAGGAGGAGGGTGGGCTGCCCGCTGCACACCAATTTCGTTTAACTGCAGCAACCATCCCCCCTTTTCCTTGGTAGTCAGCCAAGTCCTAGCCGTGAGCGGTGTCCTTGACTTTTTTTTTTAACCTACAAAGGAAACTTTTACTCTTTACTTATACACCTTCTTTTATACCATGAACACATAAACATTACTGTTATACAGTACATTAGTCATATTATTCAATGTATGCCACATATACCCTTTCACTAAAATAACCTTATTACAGAACTTTGGAACAACACGCCAGGACAAGCACACCCATTTTGAGACGTTCACTTAATATAACCTCTAGTCCCATAGCTTTCCACCATCCCCAGCCCTCTGGCTAAAAGACTGAGGTAGCCAGACTTGTACAATATGGGGAGTGGGTTAACTTTTCATGTCCTTGCTTCCAAAGACTGTCAGTATGCAAATTTTAACAATAATTCTCAATTAAAAGATTTGGCCAATGTAGTTTCTTTCTCTTACTTAAGAAAATGTATTAGACTTTAGTATATCACATTTTTCTGATGTAACCAAACACTTTGTATTCTAAGTTGAACAAAACAAGTATCTGCATCTCAATCCAACATTTCCGCTTGATTTCAAATCAGACCATCTCATGAAAATATTAAACACAACAATTCTGGCCACGAGACAAACACCACAAGACAGAACATAGAACACACAACATAATTGTGACTGTGCTAGTAAATCATAGTACGTTGAATGCTGTGCAGCTGGCATTAATTTTCTTTGATTACACTGCTCTACAGGCAAAATGCTTCTGAAATAAATGTAGTCAAACTTAACTAATTCTGGGTCACTGAGAACGAAAATGATGCTTAAAATTGTTGATTGGCTCTAGTTTTCAAGATATGCTATTGGGTCAGTATATACGACCCTTGACTTGGGAATAGCGGAGGATAAGTGAGTTCTAAAGGGAAGGGATTTCAATTTAAACCAGAAATGATTAAAATACATCTTTGACTGGATCTATGAATAAATCTATGACTGGGTTTGGACAGTACTTGCTTTTTAGGCAAAACAATGAATGATGCAATCTGAAGCTGGTATTGCGTCATACATGATATGAATTGCATCATGTTATTCCTAGAAGCCATGGATGATGCAATCATAACGAAGCTTACATCACTCTGCTGAACAAATTGCCCTATATCAGCTCTAGAAATCATACAGTGTCGTGCTCTCTTATTTGTCAGTGTTTGATTTTGCAAAGGGACACATTTCTGTTTAGCCAAAGTGAGCAGAGATGCCTCGTACTTGTGTGAACAGTGCAGATAACTTCTGCTATCTTTGTGGTGAAGTGACTTTTGCATCACAAATGCGCAGTATAACCACTATGGTTAAGAAAGCCTATCACCTTTATTTTGGCTGCAAAATTGGAGATCAGGACAAGAGGTGGGCCCCACACATATGCTGCAACACTTGTGCAACAAATCTTCGCCAGTGGTTGAACAGGAAAAGGAAATCTAGGCCTTTTGCAGTGCCAATGATTTGGAGAGAGCCAACAGATCATACCAGCAATTGTTACTTCTGCATGGTGCCTCCAGTTGGGAAAGGTGTGTCAAAGAAGAAAAAGTGGACTGTGCATTATCCAAACATTCCATCAGCTATACACCCAGTACCCCACGGAGAAGGACTGCCGGTTCCTGATGCACCAGAATCATTCTCACTTGAGTCAGACGAGGAAGAGGATGAAACTTCTGGTCCTGAACCATCAATGTCACAGGACCCACATTTTCTCCCATCCTCCTCCTCTGAACCACACCTCATAACACAAGGTGAACTGAATGACCTTGTCAGGGATTTGGAACTACCCAAGAGTAAGGCAGAGCTGTTGGGTTCCAGACTACAGCAGTGGAATCTCCTGGCAGGTGATGTTAGGGTTTCCATGTTCCGTGACCGTCAAAAGGATCTTGTCCCATTCTTCTTCATGGAAGGTGATCTTGTAGCCTGCAACAACATCGATGGTGTGATGGCAGCCCTCAACATCGTTCATGATCCAGATGAGTGGAGACTGTTCATTGATTCATCGAAGACGAGTCTTAAAGCTGTTTTACTGCATAATGGCAATGTTTTGCCATCAATTCCAGTTGGTCATGCAGTCCATATGAAGAAAACCTATGACAACATGAGGTGCATAAACTATGACCAACATCAGCGGCAGCTTTGTGGCGATTTGAAGGTTGTTGCTCTCTTGCTTGGTCTGCAGACTGGATACACAAAGTACTGCTGTTTTCTCTGCGAATGGAATAGTCGTGCAAGAGATTCCCACTACGTCAAGAAAGATTGGCCACTCCGACAGTCATTGGAGCCTAGGAGGAAAAGTGTTCAGCATCCACCACTTGTTGA
Organism: Mauremys reevesii; assembly: GCF_016161935.1. NCBI lineage: Eukaryota > Metazoa > Chordata > Testudines > Geoemydidae > Mauremys > Mauremys reevesii. Next base: position 122,756,288 of record NC_052624.1, on the reverse strand, counting down.
ATCAAGGAAGATTTTGTTACCACCCTTACACATCAAGCTGGGTCTGATGAAGAACTTTGTCGAGGCCATTGACAAAACACAAGCAGCTTTCAAGTACCTCTGTGGAAAATTTCCAAGGTTAAGTGAAGCTAAGAGAAAGGAAGGTGTCTTTGTTGGTCCTCAGATTCGTGAACTTCTTCAAGATAATGCATTTGACCATGCACTGCGTGGCAAGGAAAAGATGGCATGGAAAGCCTTCCAGTTAGTGGCAATAAATTTTCTCGGAAACAACAAGGCAGACAACTACAGGTTGTTGGTGGAAAACCTCCTCAAGGCATACAAAAGCCTTGGTTGCAACAACTCACTAAAGATACATTTTTTGCATTCTCATCTAGATTTTTTTCCACCGAACTGCGGAGCAGTGAGTGACGAGCACGGCGAGCGATTTCACCAGGACATTGCAACAATGGAGAAACGCTATCAGGGCAAATGGAGCCCATCAATGCTTGCAGACTATTGCTGGACAGTGACAAGAGATGCTCCATTTAATGAATACAAGAGACAAGCCAAGAAGCTCCGAGTAGACACTGAATAGGACTAAACTATGTACATAGTAGTTTTTTGCCTTTTGTTTCATAATAAATTTTAGTTATATAACCCTTTTGCTGATTTTTAAAGTGTTACATAAACAGGACAGATGAAATATTATCATGTAAAGCAACCATAAACACATGAAAAGACCTAGGTTTACAATTTATGATTAAAACTCTACTATCTACACAATATACATAGACATAAAATGTAAAAACTTAAATATCTTAGAAACAGTAGCCAATCAGTTGTTTTAATTGTCATATTTGAATTCAGCACATCAAAATACATAATAAATAGCACATTTTATCTCTGAAGCAGACGACTTCTCAAAAATTGTAGACAGGTGTTATCTGAAAGACAAAAACAGAGGTCCACCCCTTCTGGGCAGTTAAATACTTAAAATATACAAATACTCTTGTTGATCCTAGGCAAAACAGAGGAATTACCCCATATTTTCTCCTATGTGTTTCTTAGACAGCCCTGGTTCAGCGGCCTCTACCTTATCAGTTAGTTAATTTGCATTAACACAGATGCTTTCTGGCTTGCTTTTATTTCTTTTAACTCCTGCTTTTAAACACTGAAAGAAAACATCACCACTTATAGTGCCTTTAGAGCCTAATAAAAGTTTCATTACATAGCACTGTATACATTCTTCAACTGATTTAACAAAATTGTTCATAGCCAAACGATTGCAATCTAATAATTTCTTTGCCTGAATTTATTTACAAACATTTCAAAGACATCAAAAACTTTTCCCTTTAGCATTTTTACAAAGTTCAACTGCTGTTCCCTCCAGCAACTACAGAGTCAACTTTTCACTTTCCTTAAAAATCACTTGCTTGTCTCCCAACAGTCACTTTTATCAATGCAAATCACCATTCCAAATATCCTCCTGAGTATTTGAAATCCTCATGCTTATATTCACTTACTCCTTCTTTCCACTACGCTCCCAAAAGTTTCCAACCTGTTTTCCAATCTCTCTGTCTGTTGCCTGCCCGCCTGGGCCCGATCCTTCTTTTCTCGCTGAATCGTCCCTATCCTGGACACAAACTTGTTCCACTACCAGTTTAGCTAGGAGGGTGGGCTTCACAACTAGCCCCCACCCTTCTGGTCTTTTCCCTAAAACATTTTCACTTACAAGACTACCCGAGTCCTCCCTAGTAAGGCTTGCCACCTGGGCAAAAATACATGGCCATTGGGTAAAGGCCATTTACTTAACACATAATCCAAACCCCTTTAGGGGGGTCTACCCAGAGACCCACCCATTTGTCTGCTGACACTTAAACAGAAAAGGAAATTACACAAAGAGCAGAGAAAATTACAGTCTAAGCCAGATTTTTTCCACTTCTATTACATTGTCCGTTACAGGGGGCGGGACAGTAAGATCTCAATACAACCTCAGAGCTTCATCGCACACATGGCTTCCACTCTGAGGAATTACGAACGAGAAGTTCAGTTCCGCTCACACACCCAACGTCCAAATGAACAGAGCAGAAGAACAACAGTAACCGGTTAAACAGAACAGAACCAGAACCAAATAGTGTTTCCTTATTCTATTAGGGCTCACCTATAATCATGCAATTCTTAACATATAACACCAACAGCACCAAACAAAACAAACATAAAATAACAAGGGTAAAAAAGATAGATGGTGTAAATTTTGCAGGGCTCCCCCATTCTCAATTGCTCACCAAACTGTGACAAATTCCTGTTACCAATTATCCCTCATGTCAGGTGATCAGACTGACAGAGCATATAATCAAATTTTAAAGCTTCATTAAAAATAATAAAACAACAATGGAGAGTGTTGGGAATGCTCCCACCTCACACAGGAAAAATATGAATGCCCCAAGCCTTAATCCACTTTTATACTCACACATGTCTCACTGGAAAGTTAAGCTTTGCAAATATAATTCCAATTCTGTAACTTGTACTGCCTTTGGTTTGCCTCTGTCTCTATTTTCCACAAGCAGCTGGGGATGAAAGCAGTTTTTCTTTACACTTAGCATAGTCCGCACTGATTCTTGACCTTGAACACAAAACAACTTCTCCTTTATCTCTGGGCTAAGCCGAATTTCAAATTAACCCGTTCCTAGACAAATTGCTCACACTGTGTCAGAGGCTTTTCTTTGGTGATTAAAGGCTCCTCTGAGATATATGATCTTATCTAGATTGAAGATACCTTTTAATGGGCACTGTTTAGATGGATTTTCACGCGTGTGAAGATTCCAATTCTCTAAATACCTGCAGGTTTTAGGACCATAATGTACGTACATGTAGTATGCTGGGGTACCCTTAGGGGGTAAGGTGGAATATTTAGACTGTCCCTTACCCATTTTCCACTTACACACACACAGAGAGGGTGCCCTGTCCGCGCTAGCGGCTCAGAAACTAAGGATCTTTCCCTACAGGGCACTCACACAGGAGAGACTCACAAGGAAGACTACGACTCTCCTACACCTCCCTTCAGCAAAGAGCGTCGGCTAGTCTCTGGGAGACTGTGCCGCTTACTCTGATTGCATCCAGTGAGATGATCAGACTGTCAGTAGCCCACACGGAAGGGAAAGGGGAGGGAAAATGGGTTCACACACGCCTAGACCCAGGCAGTTTCCTCGCCGGACTATGCCAGGCTGAGTCAGCCCACCGTGGGTCGGATCTCCTAAAGATCCACTAGTTACCGGGCTTGCGTTAGAGCAGTCCTGATCATTAGCTTCCGCTTCACAGGGTACTCTGGGCGTCTTCCGATAACGATCACACACACTGGTGTACACACACACACACACACACCAAGGCCTCTTTTCTTCCTTTTTTTTTAACCCATTTTTAACCTTTTTATCTCTTTTTAATTTTTTTTTTTAACCACGATGCATCTTTACCTGGTCCGGACCAATACCATGAGGCGGTATGACAACCCCTCTTGAGGCGGTAAAAACCCCTCAGCACCGGTGCATTCTAATGCATTTACCTATGCATTACCTTATGCATTACCTTATGCATTTCCTTGGCCAACTCAGCAGTTCCCAGTACTGCTATAAACTAACCTTATTGGGGCCTCTCCCCAATACCACTTTGCATCTGATCCTGCTGCACAGTCAATAAGTTCAGATGGCGTGAGCCCAACAGAGACAGACGTCCTCACGGAAAGTCCTCCTCCGATACCCCAATAGAGATTTCAAAAGGTCTCATACCTCTCATGTGGCGCCATGGGGTTCGAAGGGGAATGATCCGTAGTAGCTGTCTGTGGGTCCGTGGGCGTTGCCATCCCGGACGAGCCCCCAAATTGTCGGAGAAAAACTTCTCGCTTTTTGTTTGGGTGCAGCAAAATCAAATACTTTATTATTTCTCCAGTAATTACAATGGAGGGAGAGAGTGCCATAGGACACAGGGTCGCCCCAGTCCTGGACAGGTCTCTCAACTGGTAAACAATTACATCAAGCCTTTATACCTTTGTTACAGACAATAGCTAGCAATCCTGGAGACAGTAAAAAGAAAACATTTGCATTTGTTTATACGTAAGCCTCTTTGCTATCTTATTTATCTCACTACTAAGAAAAAAGCAAGACTGCACATTGCAAGGTCATAATAACTTTCACACAGTTCACTCTGTCTTACATTATCTTGCTTCTACAAATCTCACGTCATTAGGGTCACAGCTAGCCTAACTCATGCTAAGTAACTAACATTCATTAAGATCCCTTCAAATCCTTGTTAATTATTTACTGGCTTCCACAGATATATTTTTAGATGAGTTTACACATTTGATTGATAATGGTGATAGTGCTAATGTAATATACCTAGGCTTCTATAAGGCATATGACTTGGTATCACACAATATTTTGATTAAAAAACTAGAATAACACAAACATGGCACACATTAAAGGGATTAAAAACTGGCTAATTGATAGGTCTCTAAATATAATTGTAAATGGGAAATCATAATCAAGGGGGTATTTTAGTGGGGTCCTGGGGCGACTGGTTGTTAGCCTTGTGCTATTTAACATTTTTATCAATGACTTGGAAGATAATATAAAATTATTACTGACAAAGTTTGCAGAAGACACAAAGATTGGGCAAGTAGTAAATATTGAAGAGGACAGGTCACTGTTACAAAGTGATCTGGATTACTTCATAAGATGAGCACATATTAAAATGGCTAAATGTCAATGTATACCTAGGAACAAAAGAATGTAGGACTTACTTACAAGATTGGGGAGACATTGTGGCTACACATATACCAGCCATGGTTTTCACAGGTCAATTTATGTGAAGCGGTAGGGATATAGATGTGTCCCTTGATGCTACGTGATGTGTTGGCAAGTATAGGATGCTGCCGCGATGGAGTTTTCTATTGACTGCAAAGGGTGGAGCATCTGGGATTTTAGACCTGTAGGCCAAGCAGGGTCACCATCATTTGTGTTTGCTGCCTGAGAAGATCCATTATCATAGAATCATAGAATATCAGCATTGGAAGGGACCTCAGGAGGTCATCTAGTCCAACCCCCTGCTCAAAGCAGGACCAATTATAAAAAGGCAGTCAGCTACGAACCAGCTGAGCAGCAAACAGCAGAGAGGCAAACAGAAGGAGTTTGCCTGGGATCCCTCTGAGCAGAGGTACGCTAAGTGCTGCAGTAGGGGGACTGCGCTGGTGAGTATCTGAGTGAGTGTCTGTTGGGGGGGCAGTTTGGCAGTTTGACTGTGTGCTTGATTGTTTGATTGCTTGTTTGACCAGTTTGATTTGGGAGTGCTTTGTTCCAGCTGGGCCTGAGTGTTATAAAAAGGCAGTCATCTGCGAACCAGCTGAGCAGCGAACAGCAGAGAGGCAAACAGAAGGAGTTTGCCTGGAGAGAGCTCTTAGAAGGAAGAGACCATGGATGCTGAGCGATCTGCCGTTGTGACCTGCACAGGATGCGCCATGTTTGTCTTCCTTCCACAGGATAGAAGCGACTTTGTCTGTACAAAGTGCAAGCTGATCTCCATATTGGAGGAGAAGATTCAAGGTCTGGAGAAACGGATCTCAACCCTGCGTTCCATAAAAGAAAATGAGGATTTCCTGGATAGACGTCAGGATCAGCTTCAGTGGGCACAATGTTCTGAAGATCCAGAGCAGGCTACACAGCGGGGACAGAAGGCCAGTGAGGATAACTGGCGGCATGTGACATGCAGAAGAGGAAAGAGTACCAGAAACGTTCATGTACCAGAAGCGCAGATACAAGTGAGCAACCGTTTTTGTGTTCTCTCCACAGGTACTAGTGAAGAGAGTGGAGTGGATGATACATCTGAGGGAACAGAGCAGAAGGAGACTCCACTGATTGGAAGGCATGAGATGTGCCGTCGTAGGGATAGGGGTTCCACAACCACCACTCCCAGGAGGAGGAGGAGGGTGGTGGTGGTCGGGGACTCTCTCCTCAGGGGGACGGAGTCATCTATCTGCCACCCTGACCGGGAAAACTGAGAGGTGTGCTGCTTGCCAGGGGCTAGGATTCACAATGTGACGGAGAGACTGCCGAAACTCATCAAGCCCTCGGATTGCTATCCCTTCCTGCTTCTCCACGTGGGCACCAATGATACTGCCAAGAATGACCTTGAGCGTATCACTGCAGACTACGTGGCTCTTGGAAGAAGGATAAAGGAGTTTGAGGCGCAAGTGGTGTTCTCGTCTTGTCATGAATAGTTAGTAAAGGGTTAAAAATAGTACCTGGTAGGCACCTGACCTGAGGACCAATCAGGGAAGAGAATTTGAAATTTCTAGGAGGGAACTTTTCCCCTCTGTTGCTGTGTTTTTTGTCTTTAGCCGTCTGGAGTTACAAGAGTCCAGATGTTTTAATCAAGTCTACAAGTTTCTACCTTTCTGAACTAATTTCTTCTAGTCAAGATAGTGAGTATTAGAAAGATACTTTGTGTCATTATCTAATAATCCTATGTTTGCAATTCTGTGTGTTTGTTATTGATTATTCTTAATTCTGCCTGTACTGGTTGTACTGAGAAGAGAGAGGATTCTCTCCAGAACTTAGCAAGGTTATACCCTATGAGTGTCCAGCTTGGACTCATAAAGATTCTGTATTTTCTTGTTTTTCTTTTAATAAATTCTTTCTATAAAGATTTGATTAAATCCCTTCTACTGTGGATATAGGGGGAGGGGCTAAGACATTCTCTCTCGGTGGTGAGACAGCTTATCTCCGGGCAGAGAGGGGAGAGGGAAGAGATAGTTCCTCCTGGGTTTGATTCAAGCAGTTTGAATCAGGTATCTCTTTCCAGGACTAGGGAAGGGGAGGGGGAGGTAAGTCCCTCTTTGTGTTGAGTCAAGGATTTGACTCGGTGTATATCTTTCTAGTGGCTAGGAGAGAGGGAGGGGGGAGGTTCCTCCTCTGTGAGTTGATCTGTGTTCCCCAGGGAGTGTCTTCTGAGGGAGACAGGGGGAAAACAGGGGTGTCCCGGCCTACGTAATTGACCGAGGTGGTGGCAGCAAAAGGGAGACCTACCCTAGGATTTTGGGGTGGAGGAAGACATGCGGGTCCTCACTTTGAAACCCCCCAGTTTCAAGTGAGGGTAGACTCTGACACGTCTATCCTCCCTGTGGCAGGAAAAGGCCAGGGTAGAGACCGTCGAATCGTGGAAATCAATGAATGACTATGCAGATGGTGTCGGAGAGAAGGGTTTGGATTCTTTGACAATGTGATGGTCTTCCAAGAAGAAGGATTGCTAGGCAGAGACAGGCTCCACCTCACGAAGAGAGGGAAGAGCATCTTTGCAAGCAGGCTGGCTAACCTAGTGAGGAGGGCTTTAAACTAGGTTCACCGGGGGAAGGAGACCAAAGCCCCGAGGTAAGTGGGGAAGTGGGATACCGGGAGGAAGCACAAGCAGGAGACTGCAAGAGGGGAGGACTCCTGTCTCAGACCAAGAAAGCGAGACAATCAGCGAGTTATCTTAAGTGCCTATACACAAATGCAAGAAGCCAGGGGAATAAGCGGGGAGAACTAGAAGTCCTGGCACAGTCAGGGAATTATGATGTAATTGGAATAACAGAGACTTGGTGGGATAACTCACATGATTGGAGTACTGTCATGGATGGATATAAACTGTTCAGGAAGGACAGGCAGAGCAGAAAAGGTGGGGGAGTTGCGTTGTATGTAAGAGAGCAGTATGACTGCTCAGAGCTCCGGTATGAAACTGCAGAAAAACCTGAGAGTCTCTGGATTAAATTTAGAAGTATGAACAACAAGGGTAATGTCGTGGTGGGAGTCTGCTACAGACCACCAGACCAGGGGGATGAGGTGGACGAGGCTTTCTTCCAGCAACTAACAGAAGTTGCTAGATCGCAGGCCCTGGTTCTCATGGGTGACTTTAATCACCCCGATATCTGCTGGGAGAGCAATACAGCAGTGCACAGACAATCCAGGAAGTTTCTGGAAAGTGTAGGGGACAATTTCCTGGTGCAAGTGCTGGAGGAACCAACTAGGGGAAAAGCTCTTCTTGACCTGCTGCTCACAAACAGGGAAGAAATAGTAGAAGAAGCAATAGTGGATGGGAACCTGGGAGGCAGTGACCATGAGATGGTCGAGTTCAGGATCCTGACACAGGGAAAAAAGGAAAGCAGTAGAAGAGAGACCCTGGACTTCAGAAAAGCAGACTTCGACTCCCTCAGGGAACTGATGGGCAAGGTCCCCTGGGAGAATAACATGATGGGGAAAGGAGTCGAGGAAAGCTGGCTGTATTTTAAAGAAACCTTATTGAGGTTGCAGGAACAAACCATCCCGATGTGTAGGAAGAAAAGTAAATATGGCAGGCGACCAGCTTGGCTTAACAGTGAAATCCTTGCTCGTCTTAAACTCAAAAAAACAGCTTACAAGAAGTGGAAGATTGGATAAATAACCAGGGAGGAGTATAAAAGTATTGCTCAGGCATGCAGGTGTGAAATTAGGAAGGCCAAATCACATTTGGAGTTGCAGCTAGCCGGAGATGTTAGGAGTAACAAGAAGGGTTTCTTTAGGTATGTTAGCAACAGGAAGAAAGTCAAGGAAAGTGTGGGCCCCTTGCTGAAAGAGGGAGGGAACCTAGTGACAGAGGATGTGGAGAAAGCTAGTGTACTCAATGCTTTTTTGGCCTCTGTCTTCACAGACAAGGTCAGCTCCCAGACAGCTGCACTCTGCAGCACGGTCTGGGGAGGAGGTGACCAGCTCTCTGTGGAGAAAGAAGTAGTTCGGGACTATTTAGGAAAGCTGGACGAGCACAAGTCCATGGGGCCAGATGCGCTGCATCCGAGGGTGCTAAAGGAGTTGGCCGATGAGATTGCAAAGCCATTGGCCATTATCTTTAAAAAATCATGGTGATCGGGGGAGGTCCCGGACGACTGGAAAAAAGCTAATGTAGTGCCCATCTCTAAAAAAGGGAAGAAGGAAGATCCAGGGAACTACAGGCCAGTCAGTCTCACCTCAGTCCCTGGAAAAATCATGGAACAGGTCCTCAAGGAATCAATCCTGAACCACTTAAAGGAGGGGAAAGTGATCAGGAACAGTCAGCATGGATTCACCAAGGGCAAGTCATGCCTGACTAACCTAATTGCCTTCTATGATGAGATAACCGGCTCTGTGGATGAGGGGAAAGCAGTGGATGTACTATTTCTGGACTTTAGCAAAGCTTTTGATACAGTCTCCCACAGTATTCTTGCCAGCAAGTTAAAGAAATCTGGGCTGGATGAATGGACGGTAAGGTGGATAGAAAACTGGCCAGATGGTCAGGCTCAACGGGTAGTGATCAATGGTTCCATGTCTAGTTGGCAGCCGGTATCAAGTGGAGTGCCACAAGGGTCGGTGCTGGGGCCGGTTTTATTCAATATCTTCATTAACGATCTGGAGGATGGTGTGGACTGCACCCTTAGCAAGTTTGCAGATGACACTAAACTGGGAGGAGTGGTTGATACGCTGGAGGGTAGGGATAGGATACAGAGGGACCTAGACAAATTAGAGGATTGGGCCAAAAGAAATATGATGAGGTTCAACAAGGACAAATGCAGAGTCCTGCACTTAGGACGGAAGTATTCCATGCACTGCTACAGACTAGGGACCGAATGGCTGGGCAGCAGTTCTGCAGAAAAGGACCTAGGGGTTACAGTGGACGAAAAGCTGAATATGAGTCAACAGTGTGCCCTTGTTGCCAAGCAGGCTAATGGCATTTTGGGTTGTATAAAGTAGGGGCATTTCCAGCAGATTGAGGGATGTGATCATTCCCCTCTACTCAGCACTGGTGAGGCCTCATTTGGAGTACTGTGTCCAGTTTTGGGCCCCACACTACAAGAAAGCTGTGGATAAATTGGAGAGAGTCCAGCGGAGGGCAACAAAAATGATTAGGGGGCTGGAGCACATGACTTATGAGGAGAGGCTGAGGGAACTGGGATTGTTTAGTCTGCAGAAGAGAAGAATGAGGGGGGATTTGATAGCTGCTTTCAACTACCTGAAAGGGGGTTCCAAAGAGGATGGATCTAGACTGTTCTCAGTGGTAGAAGATGACAGAACAAGGAGTAATGGTCTCAAGTTGCAGAGGGGGAGGTTTAGGTTGGACATTAGGAAAAACTTTTTCACTAGTAGGGTGGTGAAGAACTGGAATGGGTTACCCAGGGAGGTAGTGGAATCTCCTTCCTTAGAGGTTTTTAAGGTCAGGCTTGACAAAGCCCTGGCTGGAATGATTTAGTTGGGTTTGGTCCTGCTTTGAGCAGGGGGTTGGACTAGATGACCTCCTGAGGTCCCTTCCAACCCTGAGATTCTATGATTCTATGATTCAATTCCCAACTGCTGAGAGTGTAATCCATGCCATCCTCCAGATCATTAATGAAGATATTGAACAAAATTATGTCCTGGTGCATCTTCCTCTCCTTTTCCTGGGCCTTTCTCCTTTTTCCTTCTTCATGCTGTCTTCCACGTCAGCTCTCCAGGCCCTTTATTTGTGGTCCAGTGCGGCACTGGCTTGCAGGCTCTCACTGACCATTCCCTCCCTAGTCCTCTTTCTCCACCTCAGAGAATCAGGCATTCTGCAGGACTGGAGGGAGTACCCCTCAAGTCTGCCATACCAGAGGTGGCTGATAAAAACAGAAAGATGTACTACTACATATTACTGATACTGTGTGTATGACTACACACAGTCATAGCAGAAAAGGAAAGATACATTTCAACACTCCCTTGATTTTCATAAAAACTTTTAATAAGACATACTTATTTACACTTCAGTTTTGGAGCACCTATGCACAGCACCACTCTCCAGCCTCAGTCATTGTGAATATGGCCTGCCAAGGGTGAGAGGTGGGGGGAAGGAATTTTGGTTGCATGAAACAATAAAATTTCAGACTCTGTTCCAGCGGTAAAGATATAGGGGAATGGCCCTCCATATTGGCGCTATTTTCCACAGGCAGTGGGGGTTTCATTTGTGAAGGTAAAAAAAGGCACAGAGAGCTCAGCTGCTACCTTTGTCCCAAAGCCACCCAGCCACCACATGGCAATGTCCATCAAGCAGCCCAACAATTCAGGGTTGCTGCTGGCAGTTGTAAAGCAGCTGAACATAGAGGTGCGTCTGGTTCTGGTCCCAAGAAACAAGCAGTGATTGGTGGGATTGCATCATTATGCAGTTATGGGATGACGATCAATGGTTGTGGAACTTTTGTATGTGAAAGGCCACTTTCCAGGAACCGTGTGCCGAGCTCTCCCTAGCTTTGCAGTGCAGTGACATTAAAATGAGACCTGCTCTGGAAAAGCAAGTGGTGATCATTGTGTGGAAGCTTGCAATGCCAGACTGACCAGTGTCTGTGGGGAATCAATTTGGAGTTGGTAAATCCACCATGGGAGCTGTTGTGATCCAATAGTGCAGGACCATTAATCAACTTCTACTAAGAAGGGTAGTGACTCTTGGCAATGTGCAGGACATACTGGATGGTTTTGCTGCAATGGGGTTCCCTAACTGGGGTGGGACAATAGATGGCAGGCATATCCCTATCTTGGCACCAGACCATCTTGCCAAAGAGCACATAAACCATAAGAGATACTTTTCAATGGTGTTGCAAGTGCTGGTGGAGCACCATGTGTGTTTTACCAAAATCAGTGTGGGATGGTTAGGAAAGGTGCATGATGCCCTCATCTTTAAGAACACAGGTATATTCAGAAAGCTGCAAGCAGGGTCTTTCTTTACTCAGTGCAAAATAACCATTGGTAATGTTGAAATGCCCATAGTGATCCTGGCAGGGGTGGCTCTAGACATTTCGCCGCCCCAAGCACGGCGTCATGCCGCGGGGGGCGCTCTGCCGGTCGCCAGTCCCGCGGCTCCAGTGGACCTCCCACAGGTGTGCCTGCGGAGGGTCCGCTGGTCCCGCGGCTCCACCGAAGCTGCGCCGGACCAGCGGAACCTCCGCAGGCACGCCTGCGGGAGGTCCACCGGAGCCGCCTGCCGCCCTCTCGGCAACCGTCAGAGTGCCCCCCGTGGCATGCCGCCCCAAGCACGCGCTTGGCATGCTGGGGTCTGGAGCCGCCCCTGATCCTGGGAGACCCAGCCTACTTCTTGCTCCCATGGCTCATGAAGCTGTACACTGGACACCTGGACAGCAGCAAGGAACGGTTTAAGAATAGGCTTAGTAGAATACTGGTTGAATGTGTCTTTGGATGTTTAAAGGGTTGCTGGCACAGTTTGCTTACTAAGTTAGACCGCAGTGAAAACAATATCCCGATTGTTATTGCTGCCTGTTGTGTTCTTCATAATATCTGTGAGGCAGAGGGAGAGAAGTTTCTGCAGATGTGGGGCATAGAGGCAGATAGGCTGTTTGTTGATTTTGAGCAGCCAGATACCAGGGCAATAAGAAGAGCTCAGCGTGGAGCACTGTGTCTCAGGGAGGCTTTGAAAACCCGATTTAGTAATGAGCCACAGTAATGTGAGCTGATTCTGAGTTGTGACTTCCCATAGTATGAACCTTGCTGTGCCTGCTGGGTTTCTCTCTCCAGCTAATCCCCTCCATTTCCCAAGTTTCCCTGTACCCCGCTGCTCCTATGGTGTGAAGTAATAAATATTATTTCATTCTCAGGACCTTGATTTACTGCACAAACACATTGGAAGTGTAGGCTCAGGAAAGGAATGTAACCTGGGACTGTCAGTAGAATAAAATTGTGAGGAGAAAAACACAGTGATCTTGTCTTTTAAATACAGTGGCCTTGCCTGTCAAAGGTCATCCTATGTGTGCTTTTTACTGCTAGTACCCTCCGCTGGTATTGAGTGGAAGGGATACAGCATTTTCCCCCTCGGCTCCTGCAATATTTCGGAGAGGGAGAGAAGGAAAATGGTGACACAGGAATGCCATTCTGCAGCAGTTGCAGAGGGAGTCTAGCCTCAAGGTGTTTCACCAGAAGGTCTACCAGATGCCTCAACATGCCTGTTGGCTCCTTCACAATCCCCAGGATCTCTTGCTGCATGCCACACTCATGTTCCTGGGCTTCTCTCCTGCTAGCAATGTCTATGACCAGTTTTTCATACAGAGAAATTATCCATGCTCTCTGCTCAGTATCAGCTGTCTCTGCTCCACACCAAACAGAGGGGGATTTAAATCCAGGTTTCCCACATTCTAGATGAGGGCTTTAACTACAGAGGTAAGCATCTTTCGAGGGGGCTTAAGTGTACCCTTTGGACCCTGAAGGCAAGATAAGCAGAGGAATGCCTAGTTTGCAAATGCCACTGGGGCTTAGATGTGAGTTTGGCAAAACTGGGTGACTGGGCAAGAAAATGGCAGATGAAATTCAATGTTTATAAATGCAAAGTGATGCACATTGGAAAACATAATCCCACCTATAAATATAAAATAATGGGGTCTAAATTAGCTGTTACCACTCAAGAAAGAGATCTTGGAGTCATTGTGGATATTCTCTGAAAACATCCACTCAATGTGCAGCAGCAGTCAAAAAAAGCTAACAGAAAGTTGGAAACATTAGAAAAGGTTAGATAATAAAAGAGAAAATATCATATTGCCTCTATATCAGTCCATGGTACACTAACAACTTGAATTCTGTGTGCAGATGTGGTTGCTCCATCTCAAAAAAGATATATTGGAATTGGAAAAGGTTCAGAAAAGGGCAACAAAAATTGATTAGGGGTATGGAACAGCTTCCATATGAGGAGAGATTAATAAGCCTGGGATTTTTCATCTTGAAAAAGAGGTAACCAAAGGTGTATATGATAGAGGTCTATAAAATCATGACTGGTGTGGAGAAAGCAAATAAGGAAGTGTTATTTACTCCTTCTCATAACACAAGAACTAGGGGGTCATTCAATGAAATTTATAGGCAGTAGGTTTAAAACAAAGAAAAGGAAATATTTCTTCACACAAACCACAGTCAACCTGTGGAACTCTTTGCCAGAGGATGTTGGAAAGCCAAGACTATGACAGGGTCCAAAAAGGAACTAGATAAGTTCATGGAGGATAGGTCCATCAATGGCTATTAGTCAGGATGAGCAGGGATGCAAAACCATGCTCTGAAATGTCCCTAGCCTCTGTTTGCCAGAAGCTGGGAATGGGTGACAGGGATGGATCGCTTGATGATTACTTGCTCTGTTCTATCCAGGGGTGGCTTCAGGCCCCAGCATGCCAAGCGCGCGCTTGGGGCGGCATGCCACGGGGGGCGCTCTGCCGGTCGCCGGGAGGGTGGCAGGCGGCTCCGGTGGACCTCCCGCAGGCGTGTCTGTGGAGGGTCAGCTGGTCCCGTGGCTTCGGTGGAGCATCTGCAAGCACGCCTGCGGGAGGTCCACCGGAGCTGCGGGAGGTCCACTGGAGCCACGGGACCAGCAACTGGCAGAGTGCCTCCTGCGGCATGCCGCCTTGCTTGGGGCGGCGAAATGGCTAGAGCCGCCCCTGGTTCTATCCCTCTGAAGCACCTGGCATTGGCCACCTCTTGGTGGACAGGACATGGGCTAGATGGACCTTTGGTCTGACCCAGTATGGCCGTTCTTATGTAGGAGGCTGTGTGCATGTCCAGCCACTGAAATTCAGGTGCCTCAGGGACTTTTACAACAGAAACTTAGGCACTCAGGGACTTCAAGTGCCTCAGAGTTAGGTGGCAGCTGAGCAAGGGTTTTATGAATGCTGGTGGTGTCTAAATGTTGGACTTTAGGTACTCAAAGTGGCTGTTCAGCACCTATGTCCCACTTGTGAATCCCACGCCCAGTGCATAAGACAAAAATGTACAGACATTTTCTCTCTTAATTCATCTCTAAACACACTTGTGTGTATGTGTCTACATATTCATACAGAAAAATCAGCCAGCCCTGCCTGCTGGCTTTAAGAACTATATTATTGTAATGATATTATATGCTTTTGAATAGCTCTTGACTGGATGAAAATCCTAAGGCAGGTTTGAGTGGAGGGAGGAAGCTACTTCTCTCTCAGACTTTTGGGGGAGATTGTATTTTTTAATATTTCAGAAAAATATTCCACATCTGGAACCAAAATTAAGATAGGCAAAACAAAGCATTACAGGCTAGAAATTTTGGAAACTTTCCCTCTGAAAGAGTGAATGCAGATCATAGCAGTTCCTGTAGGTGCAATATATATTTTGGGGAGAAATTTTAATAGTACCCAGGTAAAAGAACTATATTTAAATAAACAAACGCTTGCCTTCAAACTGAATGTGAGTTGAAGGAAAACATAGTTTGATAACAGAATGATTGGCTCTAATAAGATTTTATTATCCATATGCAATTATCTTTCTTTCATATATCTCCTTCTCAAAAAATGGGGATGAGTAAATATTAATTTATTACCGATGTTATGGTGGAGATTGAGGGGAAAGAATGCTTCTACTCCTCATGCTGTTCGGAAAAACTTGGAGTTGCTATAAGATCAGAGATGGAAAATTTGCCTGTAATGCCTCCTTTCCCTCTGTCCCTCTTCTTTGGTGTCATAATGGTGAAAAGTGGATTTCCTTAAAGCCAAGAAAAACTTTAAATTAAAAAAGTTAATAGCACCCTTAAAATACAATTATGTCTCTGTGGTGGGCACTGCTCCTAAAGAACAGGAGGGAGAAAAATACCCAGTCTAAAAAAAACAAAAGGAAGGGTTTTTTTTTAATTTTGAAAAAAAGAAAATGAAAGGGTAGATCTCTTAGCATCAAGTGGGCCGGGCACTGAAAGAAGCTGCACACAGCTGATTTCCAGCAGCAGCAGGAGGGAGAGGGAATGAGGCTTTTGACTCTTTCTCTCAGCATCCTGTGGTTATCAGGTTGGCAGGAAGTGGATAGAAGCAGCCATAACCTTGTTCCTGACATCTGCAGAAGCTAGTGAATTAGAGCCAGACCAAAAGCCAGCTGACGTCACCAGAAAGACTTCCTCTGGCTTCAGTGAGTTTGGATTAAAGACCTTAAAATTGGTTTTAAACTTTGCCCTTTCAGTATTCTTCAAATGTGAAGTGGGTTCCAGAAAGTACGTTCAAAAGTTGTTTGCAACTGCAAATCAAGTAGTTAGTTGTATAAAGTCTATAGTTTTCAGATGCAAAATTAGAGGGTGGGTTGAGGGCCATTTTGAAAATTTGGCTCTAAACAGTATATGTAAAATATTTATTTCTTCATATAATAGTTTATTATATTAATCATGAAATATATTTCACAAGCTGACTGTAATTTTATTGAACTAACTCATATCAGCCTAACCATAGTGGAAGTAAAGGCCTTTGCTTATTTTGTGACCTTTGAGTGCAAGCATCAACCAGCTAGTATTAGATGCCTATCCAGGTTTAATATCTAGAGTGCCTATAATATTTGCCTCTAGGGTTTGTGATGTAGTGGGCACAGCTCTCAACACTAATCAATTCCTTTGTACATGGGATCAAGATCGGTTCTATCTGAACAAGAGGGGGAGGGGTTACATTATCAATATTAAAGGGTCTAATCAGTGCTTAAATTTTATTAAATTTAGTTTTTGTGCTATAATCACAGAGAGCTCATATAGCATTCATAGTGCTAAACTTTTATCTAAGCTGTTCAAATATTACATTTTAAAGATCTTATATTTACCTGTTGGTGAAAACTGCGGCTTGTATTACAGTATAAAGTGTTTAGATTAAGATTGAAGCAGGCCCTCTATGATTTTAGTCATTTAATCTTTCTTTATTCAGTTTTGGCATTCAATTATTTAAAACATTTTCAGGACAATATAATGCAGAATTATAGGTCTCTGTTCTCAACTGTTCAACAAAAATTTGAAGGATGCTGTAGTTAAAAGAAAATAACTCTTTAGGTTTGTTTGTTTGTTTGTTTGTGTGTTTGTTTGTTTGTTTTTTTCTGGGCTACAAGGTGTAAGTCTGTGTGGATTCCTGGTCACTTACTGTATAAAGATCAGAATAAAATAGAGCTTTATTGAATGCAAGCATATTCTATTCAATAATTAAATAAGGGTTTTTTTGGCCTTATTCACATCTGCTGTAAATATCTCTAGATCCAAATCCTCCTGGCCTTACTCAGGTGAGTAATCTTACTGAGGTAAGTGGAGCTATTCACCTAAATAAGTCCATCAGGACTTGTCTCAGAATAGTTAATAAATGTAATGTGTAACTAATTTGAATCATATATTCTTATTTAGGGAGCTGGTAAAGCAAGAGACAAGTGAGGATACAATCCTTTGGGGAGGCAACAGAAAGTCTGAATAGATGAATGACAGAAGTAGATGTAGGCAGGAAGGCTAGGAACGTCCAATCTGATAATATAAATCCTTATGCATTATTTTAGACCATGAAGCTTTATTTCATCCCACAGTGCCTGTCAGGATTTTGTATCATAACATGGTATATTATAAAAGCATACTGTATTGTCTACATGCATCAAATTTTTCTATTTATTTTGTATTGCATATTGTTAAACAACAAGAAATAGCATAGCAGCTATACCTTAATGGGAAACACAATTGTTTATTGAACCGGATACCCATTATTAATTTAACAACTGAATACAAATGCTTCTGGCAATCAGTGCAATAATTCCGTTTCCCTGTTTACTGAAGGTTTTCCATTGGCTTCAATGGGAGATGAATCCTCCTCCCAGATGGAAAAAGTGATGCTTTTATAACATCTGGAAAGAAACAGCAAGGACATCTTCCTTATGCTGTTATCTTATGTGCTTTTACACACACACACTCTCTCTCTCCCCCCCTCACATATATACACACATACAAACCCTCTCTAGGTTCTTTTAGTAAGAAGTCAAAAGGATTCTCAATCTTATCATTATCCTAGTCTTTTACAACTCCTTTATGTATGTTTAATAAAAGTAGCCACAAATAACTTTTGTAGTGAGTTACCAGAGAAATGCACACTTTTGTCTTAGAAGTATGGTGTTGTTTTTGAAACAAACATTTATTTTTTCAAATAAAGATGTGCATAATTGGGCCTGTAAAAATAGGTCTGTTATAAAGATGTTTTGGCTCTACGGGAGTTATAACAAAGATGAATTTGGCCCACTGTGGCTACAGAGGGCAATCGTGATATTGTGAATGATAAATAAAGTCAAAAATAGACTTTAGTTCATTAGAAACTTAAGTTACAGATTGCCAACACTATAAATTCAACATCTGCCTTGTATTAAGTTTATCGAAAAGACAATCATTTATGCTTATATTATATGTACTTATTTTAATACAAATAGTACTCCTTTGCTTGATATGTAATGGTTATTGTTTGGAAATAAAATGTAATGACAAAGTTTATTGTTTTTTCTTATTGTAAAGTAGGATGTGTAATATTGTACTCCACTATATTCAAAAGCAAAGAGTCAAAAACATAGCTATAGCTAACTTCTAGGTTTTCCTTGATGCAAACAATCACACTACAGTCAATTTAGATACTGTATTTGTGCTTGCATTTATAATTTTAGACTCTTCCAAGTCTACCAAAAGCCCTTTGTATGTGAAAAACAGAATAAAGTCATGTCCAATACAACAGTGAAGATGCAAATTTAATGTCAGTTTTAAACAGATGTGCATAAGGATTAATTACTTATAAAGTAAAACACAAGTTTTGACTATTGCAGGCAGAAATCAAAATTGTGTGCATTGTTAATTTTTCACTGAGGAATACTTAGATTCAAAAAGTGCATTAGTCACTTTGAATATGTTTAATATTTTACAAGAAGTTGTTCTGCAAGAAAACAAATCATCGGTAATGAAAAACAATGTGCAGCTTATAAGTACTTATTGTGCAAACTTTTGAGACATAGAATCATAGATTATTTGGGTTGGAAGGGACCTCAGGAGGTCATCTAGTCCAACCCCCTGCTCAAGGCAGGACCAATCCCCAACTAAATCCCTAAATGGTTGTGAATTTATGGATTGAATTTACAACCTTGGGTTTAGTAGGCCAATGCTCAAATCACTGAGCTATTCCCCTCTCCCCACTTTGTTTCTTGGAAGGCAAACCACATTGCTTCTATCTAAAAAATATAGGGATGTCCTAAAATAATAATAATTAATAATACTTAACTCTTATTTAGCAGTTTTATCTGTAGTTCTCAAAGGCCAAAATCCACATAGAGACAAAGGTGCCACTGCCTCACCATTGAATTCCCCATTGAAGTCCCCAAGACAGCTACATTTCTGCCAGTGAGCATGTGCACGGTTGTCTCAGTCTAGGCACCTGGGTGCCTATCTCATTCCTATGCCTCAGGGAGATTCTCAAACTAGGCATTCCCCTGCCTGTCTTGCCTGCAGGGCTCAATCCAGTAAATAACTCCCTTGATGGTAGGGTTGCCAACTTTCTACTCACACAAAACTGAATACCCTTGTCCTGCCCCCCGCCCCACCCATCCTTCAAGGTCCCGCCCATGTTCTGCCTCTTCTCTGAGGCCCACCCTCCGCTCACTCCAAATATTTAACAGTGAGGTTAACTGATCATTGGAGAATCCACCACGATCCTTGGTAAATTGTTCCATTACTGGCCATTTTTTAAAATTAATTACTTTTTTTGGAAGATATGCTCTAGCTCAAATAGGAATCATTTCAGGAAGTTCTCTGTTTGTGTTATATAGGAGGTCAGCCTGGATAATCACAGTGGTCCCTTCTGGTCTTAAAAATGTACAAATCATTGCACCAACTCCATAGAGAAAGTTAGCCTGACTCATGATGATCAAGCAACCTTAACTTGGGGTCCTCCTTTCCTCTGTATAATCCCTGATTTCTTGTGTAGCTGTGCTGCCAAGGACTTGGAGATCTAGGAGCTAGTGCATGGACAGAGGCCTCCACATAGGCAGGCCTTTGCCTAACTAGGTTCCCCAAAAAGTCCATAGGGATCTCTTTGGAAGCAGATGGTTTCCTATTCTCTGAGAAGGGAGGGAGAACCTCATCCTCTTAAGGAAAAACTGGCCAACTCTGAAAGGGAACATTGCAGAACCACCAATTTCAGATGCAGGGTATGCCTACCTCAAAACTTTGCTTGTAGTTTTTAATTATCCTGAAATTGAAAACATTACACACAGTCCCCAAGATCAGTAATGTAATTAAACCAGCCTGAGGGGAGCAAAAGACATCAGGGAAAAATCTATGGCTGGCAGGGACAAGGACAGCATGAAGGTATTCTTAAAGTGTAGCAGGAATAAAATAAATCTTTAACAATGGTATAAGTTACTAGATGGAGACAGTAAAATTGTTAATAATGATGCAGAAGTGTTCAATAAATTTTCTGTTCTGTATTTGGAAAGAAGCAGAATGATGATTTGTATCACATGAGGATGAGAAACTAAGTTCCAGTCTCTTAGTGACTAAGGAGGTTGTTCAACAACAACTACTAGGGATATCACCCAGGACAGGAGTCCTAAAGAGCTGGCTCAGTAGAACTCTGGCCCATTAGTGTTAATTTTTTAATAAATCTTGAAATACTTGGAAAATTCCTGAAGGCTAATGTTGTGCCAATATTTAAAAAGAGCAATTAGGCTGACCAGGGTATCTATAGGTCAGTTAATCTAATATCAGAGCCGTGAAAAATAATGGAAAAGCTGATATGGGATTCAATAAATAAAAAAATAAAGGATGGGAATACAATCACTGCCAGTCAACATGGTTTTATAGAAAATAGATCAGACAAACTGAATCTCTTTTTTAGGTGAGATTTCAGGTTTGGTTTATAAAGACAACTGTGCAGATAAAATAGACTTAGACTTGTCGAGTTATTCAACTTAATATCACACTACATTCTGAGACTCTGGACAGCAGTTGAGTGGCCTGTCTAGTCCTTCCCAATCCTTTGTAGGGTGAGCTCCTCACTTTGGGAAATTACAATTTAGCTACTAGAACACCTGAGTCGTCATTCTCTGAAATGGTTCAGAAACACTGGCTCTGCCATTTGGTAATCTTTCTGAATAGCTCTTCGTACATGTTCCTATTGGGAACCGGGAAGTGGGCGGGCAGAGCCTGCCCACTGCTGAAGGACCCTCCCCCCAGCCTAAGGGGAGGATCCACAGGGCCTGGAAACCAAATAATTCCGGGGGACAACTAATGAGATAACAGGGATGGGTGTGAGGTAAAAGGGTCAAACATAGGAAATAATTTATATGAAACCTGTTCTAATACCATCTGCCGATATGCTTGTTATAGTCTGGCCCACACGACCTCTCTGGCCACATAGAATAATAACTAGCCTTTCAAATGTCCTATTAAAGTAAACTAAATTCTGATTAACACTAATGTTAATTGAACCCCAATCCTCATAGAAAATTAAATGACTGAATTTATAAACTGCTCAAAATAGCATTGATAATAGAAATACAGGGTTATTATACTCATGACAGTGTACCATAAGGTAATTCTTTTAAGAAGTTAAGACTGTTGCTGACATTTTCTTTTTATTATGTAACGCATCACTTTTAAAGAATGTTAAAAAGAGTTTAGATGACAAGACAAAAGAGTGGATGAATTTGCAATTCCCTTTTAAGAACAAAATAAGCTATCAGTTTATGAAACTGATAGCCTTCTTCAGAAACTAGCTACTGACCTTGCTCTGAGCCCACATGACATTTTCATGAACTGGACTCTATACTTCTTACCTGAACTCCTAAACTGTATCACCACTGAGCAAAACAAATATTACTGTAAACAAGATAACTGGAAGACCAAAGCAAAAATTAGATAGAATTCAGGAAATAGTCAAGGTCATCATTTTCTTATATGAGGGAGTGGGAAACCACCAGCATCAGAAAATGGCTGTATTTGTCATTTTTGTTATTTTGTTATTGTTTGTTTATTGACCCACACTATCAATAGTATTTGCTCATCCTTAGAGTGAGATGGATGGGAGATGTTCTGTGCTAATTGATTAACCACATGGGGGAAAAAAAAGGAACTCCTGTCTCGAGTACACATATACTGGTGATCTTCCTGACAATAATTTACAAAATGACCCTGTAGAAATGTTTTTCACTAACCTGTTCTGTCTTTACAAGAGTTAACTAAGGCTGATTTTTGTAAAGTTGATTATGGGATTTGTACCCCAATTCCCTAGAAAAGGAAAGAAACAATAGTTTTAAGTTATGTCTGAACTTTGAGATGGCAGTATAATTTCTGTCTTGAAGAGACATACTCCCACTAGCACTCATTAAGCAAGCACATTAAAATTAGAGTATAACTGCAGCAGCATGAGCAGCAGAATGGACTACACATGCCAAGTCCATTTCTATGGTCTTGGGGTGGCTAGTCCCTGGCTCATGCTACCTCAAACAGAGCTAGTGTGGGTATGTCTTCTCAAGCTAGGAATCACATCTCCAGCTTTAAGTGTAGACATACCCTATGATTCCTTGTAAAACCTTAAAAATATGGAATTAAAAAGGGAGGCCTATAAATGCCAAACATGAAATCATATCTAAAATAATAGTATGGTAATTACATCACCCATGAAGTCTCCTGTTTGGGACAATGAACATATGAAAGAGATTAAAGGGCTTTTGCCATCTCATTCTAAGACAGAGGATGTTATGGTAAGGATATGGATAAGGGATATTTTGGAGATGAGTTAGGCTTTCCTAACAATGAAGCTAGCAATAAAGTTAAATGCAAAATTCTAGTTAAAAATTAGCCTAAAAGAGAATCAATATACTACATATTTAAGAGATTGAAAATTGTGTGATAGATCTCAAAAAATAATTGTAAATGGAGCTTAATAATCAAATGGGTGTTTTTCTAGTGGGGTCCTGGCTCAATGCTACTGAATGCTTATGTCATTGATCTGGAAGAAAATATCAAAACGTTGCTTATAAAGTTTGAAGATAACACAAAGATTGGTCGAGCCTTAAATAATTATGAGTATAGGACACGTAGACGAAGTGATCTGGATTTCTTAGTAAACTGGATGCAATAAACAATGCATCTTTAATTTAGCCAAATACAAGATCATACGTCTTGGAACAACAAATATAGAACTTACAGTGGGAATATATCCTGGAAAACAATGACTCTGAGAAGGACTTGTGCATGATTGTGGATAGCCAGTTGAACCTTAAAAGTCCAGTGTGATACTGGGTCTAAGAGAGCTAATGTGATCCTTGATATATAAGCACAGGCATGTTGAGTAGGAATAAAGAGGTGGTATTACTTCGGTATACAGCATTAGTAAGACCATCCTCTAGTCAGAGGACAAACATTCAAATGGCCTGTTGTAGCCCATGACTGACATTGCTCTGCATTGTCCAACACAGGAATATATCACTACCTTGGTCTTGAAAAGTATTTTGAGCTGATGACAGAAAGTGTGTATAAATAGCATTTTGGTAACAGGCGCAGGTCTCTGAAAGTCAGTTATATGCTGTTTTTGATATTTCTAACTTTGGGATATGTTCACACACAACTCAATTTTTGTTGCAGTTAACTGTTTCTGCAGCTTGTTGTTTTGGAGAACCTTCATGAAACACTATCCGATATCTTTAGATATTGACATGTACAACTTTGTGGCTTCATTGTCCAGTTTATAAAAACAGACTGTCTTGGTTGTAAAAACTTGTCATCCTGTATATATAAGGAGAATGAATGAACAAACATTAGGTTCATTTAGACTCAGGTGTAACTGCATTAACTTTAATGGAGGGATGAATTTCATAGATGAATTTGGTTCCCAATATTTTCCCTACCTGTTATAATATTCAAATCACACATATATAAGCACTGTGTATTGTCTGGTTTATCTTCTAGCATGTATAGCTGAGTCTCTAGGCAGGGGCATCCTTTTTCTCTCTCTTTCTATGAAGGAAGAGGAAGATTTTAGAAAACCCATTCCTGAGTGAGAAACTGAAAGAGGATAAAAAAACAGGAGTACTTGTGGCACCTTAAAGACTAACAAATTTATTGTAGCATGAGCTTTCGTGCCGACTACGCCACTGTGACGGAGCGATTCTGGCGGGACCCAACTGAGAGTGCCAAATCAGGACCAATTGCTTAAACAGGGCAGTTACAGCCCTAGGCTGGGGTTTTTCCACCTCTAAGGCAAACCAAACCAGCCAGACAAAAGGACTTTGGTCTCACCCCACTGGCTAACCACAAGTCACACAAGCAATTTCCTTAGACACTCCAGTCTCCCAGCATCACCACCAGTGCACTCGTCCTGGGGATAAATGGTTGTGAAAACCAACCCCCAATAAAAGAAAAAGGTTCCCTCGATCCCAAAGGACCAAGCCCCAGACCCAGGTCAATATACACATCAGATCTTACCCACAAATCACGCTGTTGCCAATCCTTTAGAATCTAAAATCTAAAGGTTTATTTACAAAGGGAAAAAGGTAGAGATGAGAGGTAGAATTGGTTAAATGGAATCAATTACATACAGTGATGGCAAAGTTCTTAGTTCAGGCTTGCAGCAGTGATGGCATAAACTGCAGGTTCAAATTGAGTCTCTGGAAAACATCCCCCACTGGGATGGGTCCTCCATCCTGCTTCTGACCTCTGGAGGGACTTTGCTACAAACTGAAGCTCTGCACAAAGGACTGAAGGACCCATCCCAGTGGGGGATGTTTTCCAGAGACTCAATTTGAACCTGCAGTTTATGCCATCACTGCTGCAAGCCTGAACTAAGAACTTTGCCATCACTGTATGTAATTGATTCCATTTAACCAATTCTACCTCTCATCTCTACCTTTTTCCCTTTGTAAATAAACCTTTAGATTTTAGATTCTAAAGGATTGGCAACAGCGTGATTTGTGGGTAAGATCTGATGTGTATATTGACCTGGGTCTGGGGCTTGGTCCTTTGGGATCGAGGGAACCTTTTTCTTTTATTGGGGGTTGGTTTTCACAACCATTTATCCCCAGGACGAGTGCACTGGTGGTGATGCTGGGAGACTGGAGTGTCTAAGGAGGTGCATCCTAATTCTAGTACACAGATATTGATATTAGGTCTGGAGTGCAAAAGAGGGTACTTTTATTAAGATAGTCTACTCAGCTGTGTACTCATTAAAGAAAACTTTAGACAAAAGTAATGGGAAGCTAATGCTTTCATCAGTCAATTCATGGCGTCCCTAAGATTATATGCTGTCTGGAATACGCTTTGGGTGAAAACCCAGCACCACTGAAGTCAACAGAAGTTTTGCCATTGACTTTAATGGGAACAGGATTTCACTCTTTGACAGGAATGATCTGCAGTCAGCTAAACCTGCAGATATTATAATTTGGATTGGGAGAGATGTAAACCATCACAAATTAACATTTTGACAAGGTGACTCTGAAATTCAAAATTGCTCTCTGATGAGTGTAGAAACATAATACAGTGAGTACCAATTTATTTTAATTTTAAGAGACTCCTTTTGCGGGTCATTAATTTTCATACTATTGTAAAATGGTTTATTCCACCAGGAAAATGTTTACTAGGCCAAAATTGCACATTTTCAACTTGAATTTTAGAAAACATCACAAAGATTTAGATATACTTATAGGAAACACTTGGGTGAGGAAACAGCATAACTAATGAAGAGATTGCTACTGTGCAAATGGAACTTTGGTAGATCAGAGATGTAATATTGTCTATATCAATTTAAAGTACCTCTAGGAGATTTCTTTTTGTTTAAGGGGAAACCTTAGCTGGGAAAGGGCTTCGGAATAATCTTCCCAGGTGTAGGGGAACTGTCTCAGGAAATGATTAATTATGAAGGAGTGGCTGTGCTTCTATCATGTACAAGACAGAGGACTATGTGCCTTGCTCCTCTTGGTCAGAATGGAAGATTATTCACGGTTGAAAAGATCCGAGTGCTAGCAGGGTCAGCATTATTACTTTTGTTAATCTTGGTATAGTGCAATGTTTCTTATTTAATGCTTGTTATCTGTATTCCTTTATGATACGTAAACAAAAAAAATAGCTGCTGCCTTATCTTCCAATTATAGAGTGCAACTGAGATCATGTGAAGTGGGACCACAGGAGTGGGAGTATGCCAGTAATGATGAGTTCTTTTTTTCTCCCATCTGCTGTTAAGCAGTTGTCACCTTGTTTATTCTCTAAATTACTAACTGCCACAGTTCAATCACATAAGAGCAGAACAACCCTTCCCTCCTCCAAGCACTTTCACAATTTTTGTCTGTAATATGTTTAATAGATAAATGAATTAGGGCTTAGATTATTTTTAAGCTCTAAATTGTGGGCACCCTCCCACCTAGGCTCTACCTTCCACACATATCGAGTCCTATCAGGTCTATTAAAATCTACTAGCATGCTCTTGTTGGAAGAGAAATTTTCTGGATCATCAGCAAATCATTTTCGGTAGCAGGCCCTTACCTGTGGTGTTCACCACCTCTAATGGCATGCCAAAGCATGAGTTTGGTGGCTCTGTGGGCACAAAATAAGGTCTACCTGTTCACCCATGCTTTTAATTGAAAAACATCAAAACACGTTTCAGGGGAAGTAACTGTACTGGGTCAGGTATATGAGTGACTCATACTATTGTATTTATCTCTTTAAATGAATGGTAGTAGTCTGGATGCCAGAAGGTGATGGGTGCCATAGACAATAATACATACAAATAGATAATTCCTTTTGGTAAATCTATTTTTGTAACAACTGCCATAATTATAAATAATTAATCATGCCTTACATGCAAGGCTATAATTCCTACACTGAAAAGCAAAAATAAAAAACAAAAACCTCTAGTAATTCTAAATAATCACTAATAAATTACAGCGACAAAGAGTCCTATGGCACCTTATAGACTAACAGACATATTGGAGCATAAGCTTTTGTGGGTGAATACCCACTTCGACAGACGCATGTGTAATAAATTACAATTACACTGTTTACGTATATAAAATTTCAACCATTTATTATAGTAAAAAGTATGATGAAAAATGGAACTCAATTTAATTTGGTGTAGAAGTGTGTGGCCATCTCTTCCAATCAGTCTTGGACAGAGGCCATGCCCCTTTGCTCTCAGATCGACAGCAAGACAAGGGTTATTGGGGAATTACCAGTTTCTAAGGCCCTGGTCCTCTAGGCCAGTGGTTTCAAACTTTTTTTCTGGTGACCCAGCTGAAGAAAATTGTTGATGCCCACGACCCAGCGGAGCTGGGGTTGAGGGGTTCGGAATGTGGGAGGGGATCAGAGTTGGGGTGTGGGACTGAGAGGTGTGGGGTGGGGCCAGGAATGAGGGGTTCAGGGTGTGGGAGGGGGCTCTGGGCTGAGACAGGGAGTTGGGGTGCAGGAGGGGATCAGGGCTCTGGGCTGGGGATGCAGGCTCTGGGGTGGAGCCAGGAATGAGGGGTTTGAGGTTCAGGAAGGGGCTCTGGTATGGGAAGGGCACTCAGAGCTGGGGCAGGGGATTGGGGCACAGGGTTGGGGAACAGTGTTACCTTGAGTAGCTCCCAGTCAGAGGCTCAGCAGCGGTGCTAAGGTTGACTTCCTGCCTATCCTGGCACCGTTGACCCTGCTGCACCGCAGAACCAGCCACCAGCAGGTTCAGCTCCTAGGCGGAGGCGTGCAAACTCTCGCCCTCAGGCACCGCTCCCCCCCAGCTCCCATTGGTCAGTTCCCAGCCAATGGAAGTGTAGAGCCAGTGCTCGGGGTGCGGGTAGCATGCTGAGCCCCATGACCCCCCCACACACACACACCTCAGAGCCAGACCTGCTGCTGGCAGCTTCCAGGGCATAGTGCGGTGTCAGAACAGGTAGGGACTAGCTTGCCTTAGCCGGGCAGCACCGCTGATGGGACTTCTAACAGCCCGGTCAATGGTGCTGACCAGAGCCACTGTGACCCAGTGCCTTACATTCCATGACCCAGTACTGGGTCGCAGCCCACAGTTTGAAAACCATTGCTCTACGCAGGGCCAAGCAGCAGTAGTCCAGGATTCTGGCCTCAGGCTGGGCAGAACAAGAAACAGTCTAGTGAGCTCAGGCCCCCAGGCAGTGCACTGCACCAAACAGACAATTTGACAACCTGGGTCTGGAAGATGGCAGACAAATGCTGGCCTCCTGACCTAAGGTGGGGAGACTGCCACCCCAGGGTGGGGTTGGCAGCAGAGGGTAGAGAGACCCAGGCCGACCCTACTCCACCAGGTCTCAGCCCAGGGCCTTAACATTGACGGATGGTTCCGCCACTGGGTCAGCAAGAATCCAGTCAACACACGCTGACCTGGATTCAGGCAACAATCCAACCAGACTATAGTGTCCCTGGGCTACTTCCTACTCCTTTGTTCAGTACCTCGGTTCTGTGGGTGTCCTCCATCTCCCTGGGGTAGATAGCCAGTGGCACTCCTAGCTGTTCCTCGGCACCCACGTTGGGTGGTGGCTCTGGCAGCTCTGACAAGTCTTCAGCAGTGCAGGGATCCTCTTGGGCTCCAGCACTTGCAGCGGACTGGAGGTATCTGTCTCCTCTGATGGTTCCAGCCCAACTGAGCTGCAGGGCCCACCTTTTATACTTCCTGTTCTGCCCCTCTGCATCCAGTAGGGCAGGCACAGGTGTCCTGATTCTGCCCACCAGGATGGGGGTTCCTCCTCATCAGTAATCTATTGTACACAGTAAATTTGAATTAAATAAGTACAGATTTTGTTGATCCTGTCTGAAAACAAGCTTCTTCAATGCCAAATGCTGGCAGAGGAATAGCTGGTGAAGCTTGTGCAGGTGTACAGGGGCCCGCATGTTTTAGAGGGCCCCAGGAGGCTCAAATATTTTTATCATTATCAAGGTTTGTCACAGTATGAACAAAAGTCATGGATAGTGTTTGTTTATTACATTTTTATGTGTCTGGGACTCACCTCAAAGCAGTGGATTTTGAGTGCCATGGGGCTGGGCCCAGCACTGCAATCTGGCACATAGGGTTGTAGCACTGCCCAGGTTTAGCCCACTAGACCCTCCATTATGATGTGTGTGAGAGAAAGGCCAAACTTCAGGGAGGGGTGTTTATATAGAGCACAAGGTCCCAGAAATCATGGAATATCAGGGTTAGAAAGGACCTCAGAAGATCATCTAGTCCAATCCACTACTCAAAGCAGGGCCAAGCCCCAGACAGATTTTTACATCAGTTCCCTAAATGGCCCCCTCAAGGATTGAACTCACAACCCTGGGTTTAGCAGGCCAATGCTCAAACCACTGAACTATCCCTCCCCTAATTTGGCTCACCTGATCCTCTGTCATCAAGGCAGAAGGTCAGGTGGGCCAATCCTGAGTGGTACTGCAACCCTCTGTGCTAGAGTGCAATGCCCAGAGCAGGGGATACAGGAGCCACTGGGGCTGCTGTTGTGAGTGCAGGTCAGGCCAAATGGGTGCTACTGCTGATGGTGCTGCTGTGGGACAGCCTAGGACCCACCTTTCCGTTCCTCCACCACTGATGCCACATAATTCATATGAGTTTTTATGTACTTAAAAATATGTGACTGTTTACTACTTGTGAATAACACAAAAGATGTTTATTGGCATTTATCACAATAGTACAATTTACACATAAGATGAACAGGAATAGGCAACAATCAGCATCTTGGTCTCATGACTGTTATGACCAGCAGTGGCTCCAGAACTGAATCAAAACTCCACTTACCCTTTAAACTGAATCTCTATTAATTACTATTGTTATTAGTTGAGTGCTGTCCATATACTTCGTGTTGTAGCCTGTCCTGAGGTTTGGAAGTTTAATAATAAATAATACTAAAAACTTGTTTACTGCCCAAAAACCCACAGACCACTTCCTAGAAAATATTTAACAGTAACAGGTCACATGCAGCTCTCATCGATATCTTTACAAACCCATTGGGTTTAATGGGATTACAGAGGTGTGACTGAGAGTAGGCAACATTCAACTATCTTGCACTCAGTCTGCAAGTTATGTAAAAACAGGTACAGCACTAAGAAGGCATCACTGCATCTGGATGAGACAGTAATATGGATATGGACATTGTCAGTTCATTAATAACACCTCAAACCATACCACCTTACCAATTTGATTCCAGAACTTCAGCATGTAGAAATAGATTTCATGGAGCTGTGAGAAGCTTGCTCCAACTCTCCAGTGCCAGAACACATGAATGAGGGAGGCAGTACCACCACAGAAGTGGATTGCAATTGCCCTCTGGAAGCTAGCTACCCACACTGCTACAGGTCCATGGTAAACCAGTTTGGTATTGGCAAATCAACTGTTGGGATGTTGGTGGAGGAGGTTTTTGAGGCAATTCTCACTGCGGGTGGTGGGCATAAGACATATACCTGGAATAATAGCTGGCTTTCAGACAATGGGGTTCCCAAACTGCACTGGGGCCATTAATAGCACACATGTGCCTATAGTTTGCCTGCCACAATGAGCAAGCAAATATGTCAACCACAAAGGGCACTTCTCTCTGGTTCTGCAGATCTTTGTCAGCCAGAGAGGCAGGGTCATAAACACCAAAGTGGGAAGTATGGGAAAAATGCATGACACCAGGGTGCTAAAGAGATTTGGCCTTTGCCTGCTGGAAGAAGCAGGAACCCTATTCCCTCCTAATGACATTGTTATGAATGGGGTACCCTGTGCCCACCATTCTTTTAGGGGACCCTGTCTACCTTCTCCTACCATGGTTCATGAAACTGTGCCTTGAGCTCAGATGGTCTGACAAGAGAAGCTTCAATAACACACTTAGTAGTTAAAGGACGGTGATGGATTGCACATTTAACAAAGTCATTGCAGGCACACCAGCTTCCAGTTTACAAATTGGAATTAACGTGTATGAAGGCTGATGTGAAGTGCAAATGTATGTATTCAAAACACTGAAAACATGCTAGGTGGTGAATTTATATGAACTGTGAACACAAATTCTCAAAGGACAGTCTCACTAATAGTGGGAATGACTCTTTTGAGAGTACCTCCTGTTTTCCTTCCCCCTGGCAGGATGTGGCACATGGCTGCATAGCTTGTGTGGGTTGTACAGGGTTGTACACCTGTGCACTCCAGTTCAAAATGTTGTCCATTGACCAGGCAAGCCCAGAGTTGTGCAGTCCCTGCACTGGCTGTAGGATGTAGTATTATGGCAAACATCAGCAATGACATAGGGACCAGTACTGGAGCTGGTGGTGAAGGCAACTCTGGGACTGCTATTGGAGCTAGTAGCTAGACCCTGCTGGCAACCAGTTGATCAGTCATTCCATCCCCAACTGGTCCTGCTCCCTATTCCTACTGACTTCCTCCAAGGATTTGTCCAGCAGTCTCTTCTCCCACAGCATGTTCCACTCCTCCTTCGCCCTCTGGTTCGCCAGGTGAACATCACTCTCGTGAGCCACGTCCTTAAACATCTTGTTACTGGCCCACTTCCTTTTCTTCCACTGATGGACAGTCCAGTCCCAGATAGCACTGGGTGGGAGTGTGGGCCCATCTGAGCTGGAACTGCCAAAAATGAAAGAGAATATTATTTTTTCAAGGGGAAAAAAAGGAAAAAATTCCTCCCACTTTACATTCTGCATCAAGAGAAGGCCACAGTTTGAAATTTTATCATTTTTGAATGGTTTTAATACGCCTTTACTCACTGTTCTGTTCCAAAAGGGTCAGCACTGGTTCTAGGGGCAGGGCTTGGGACGAAGTAATTGCAGCTCTCAGAATGAGGTGCCAAAAAGATCTACTCCCTGAAATGTGCCTACGGGCCCAAGGATAGGAAAAGTGCCTGAACTCTAGAGCAGTGGTTCCCAAATCTTTCCTGCCACATGTCTCCCTTACTAATAATAGAATCTGTCTGTGTCCCCTTCTCCATTACTGTACAACCAAGGCTTCCTCAACAGAGGAGCTTGGGCAAGGTGAAGCTGGTGCAGAACTGGGGATGGAAGAGGAACTGGGTCTGGAGGTGGAGCTCACTTGGGGGCGGAGAGGGAATGAGGGCAGAGCTGGCTGGTGGTGGAGCAGAGCTGCTGCTGGGGCCGGAGCTGGGCTGGAGAGTGGAACTGTGGCCAGAGCTGGGCTGGGGCTGGAGCAGTGCTGCATCTGAGGGCAGAGCTGAGCTGGGGGCAGAGTGGGGCTGGGTAGTGCTCCCTCTCCGTCTCCCCATGGGGGCTGGCCCAGGCCCCGCAGCACACTCCTCTAAACAATCCTCTGCACCACCTAGGGGGGCACGCCTCACAGTTTGGGGACCACTACTGTAGAGGCTTACAACACCTAGAGATTCAGCAGCTGGATCCTCTCGGAGCAGCAGGGTGAATGACCAAGAAGAGCTTTTACATGATCTTAATATTTTTTTCAGGATGGGGAAGCCCTAGGGGACATCATCCTGTTAGAAGTACCAAATTGGAAGAAAGAGGTCCTTTTCCAGGCTAGTGGAGGAACCCTATCTATCTATGCAAAGCAGCTTTTCTGGTGTCTAGTGACAACAGCATATCAGTGAGTGGAGAATGTAGTAAGTTACCAAGGTAGTTTTAGCAAGTTTGCCCTGCCCAGAAAACTGACTGACTATAGTACCTTTACATGAAATATCTTCAAGGCATCACCTTCCAGAAGTGGAGGAAAGTTAAAGAGTACATTAACAAAATGTTGAACTAGGATGCGGAGGCTTGCTAACAGCAAAGTGGATTCTCCCCGTTTCCCACACTGGACCAGATAGTGTGCTTGCAATGGACAGAAAAAGAGGAACAAATATTGAGGCCCAGAAGAGCTCCTGAGCCCCAGAGAGGGCGCTGCTTACGCAGAAAGCTGCTGAAGAGCCTCTGCTACCTGGATTCTCTGGAGTAGATGGTAAAGGGACCATGTTTACTTTGCTTTGTTTTTCATTACTTCCCAGGAGCCTCAGCTTAGGCATCTCTGACAGGGGCTTAGAAACCCAGTCCCCTTCACACAGACTATTGCCTGGCAGGGAAGAGCCAGATGGGCTGCAGAATTATTTTGTTTGCCTTTTTCCATCTTGGACTGTGGCCACATCTTTGTGGATGGGAGTCAGATGTATAGCTGGGAAACCACAACTCTCACTCTAAACCAGTGCCGCAATGACACCTACAGCCTGAGAGTGTTGTTGGGGATGAGAGAGGCCCCTACACTCCCCCCATGGGGGCACCATAGAGGTAAAATCTGTGAAAAATGGTGGAGAATGTGAGCATTTGTTTCCCAACCCTGACACAATGGCAAATTGAAAGGAAGAGGGAGATTGAAAGCCCACCCACAAAAAACACCGAGAACCCAAGCAGCATGAATCCACAGTAGTGGCACAAGTGGCTCATGAAGTACTAGCAACCGCAGACAACCCAGAAACAGCAACTTCAGCAGCCACTGTTGCAGCAGTGGGCTGGTCAATAACAGCTTCAGCTGCTGTTGTTGGGTCATCTGCAGTGCAAGATGGTGACCCAGCAGAAAGACCTGCAACAAAACCTATACAACAGTTACTGATGGGGCTACTGCCTGCTGGGGCAGCCCAGAGTCTAGCAGCTGGAGCTGTGAGTCCAGGCCTCTGCTACCACCAGTACCCATGAAGCTGATTAAAGTGGGTCTCAATGATGACCTCAAGGCTTTCTTGACTACTTTTGAATGGGTGGCAGTTGCCTTGCAATGGCTGCCAAAGCACTGGGGCCTGGCCCACTACTTGATAGGCTCAGCCCAGGCAGCCTACCAAGGGCTACTGATTAAGGTTGCCATCCCAGACTGTCTTGATATCAGTGAGGATATGCAACAATGCTGTGTCCAAATGGAAACATGCCCCCGGGAGCCAGGCCACAGGTGGTGACCTGAAAACTGAAGGGCCATTGCTGCTGGTGGTAACAGCTGGGGAAGCAGACTGGCGCTCAAGAGCTGAGTTAATACTGATTGAGCAGTCCATACAAATACTCCCTACTGGAAGACAGGAGTGGGTACTGAGGCCCCACCAAGGGACTTTAACTGAGGCAGTCCTGTTGATAGAGAACTTTATGGCCCCCAAGGAACACCGAGAGACAATAGGAAGGGGACAACCCAGGTCTAAGAAGCTGACAGAGCCTGACATGAAGTCCAGTCAAGGGAGAACACCCTGTGCTGGTCAGGGACAAGCATCCTCATCTTTAGCCTCCCAGCTAAGACAACCCCTTAATTCTAGGCAAGTCACAGTGATGAGCTGGGAAGGGCCTGGATGAAACATAACCAGGGCAGTTGGTACCCACCCTGCTACTTAGAGGGGGTGGTATAGACTTTGATACCCCTATAGTAAGTAGGGTCATTTTCAGATGCGAGAATGGGCTCCCACCACAACATGGTGACCTGTTTTTCAAGTGGGCAACCAGGATACATATGAAAAGAATGTCCCCCCCCCCATGTGTGAAAAGTGGACTGCATAGCATGCAAAAAGGACCCACCAAAATAACGGTCCCTTGCTGGGGCTGAAGGGATCCCAAGGAAGATGATCTTCCTGCTTGTACTTTCACAAGGATGTGAAGGCCTAACCCCGCAGACTACTATGCTTTTGTGGGATGGTATATCTTGGCTTTCCCTTTAGTGCGGTCCTCACCATTGCTCTGTTCTGTTATTATTAGTTGGGATTGGAAGTACTTTCAGGAAATTCTCTGCAAGCTAGAAAAACTGGAGACCGTGGGCAGTCGAGGTGCGGGTCCTGGACTAGTAGGATTAGCCAGAGTAGAAGAACCAGAGGACCCCCTTGAGGGTAGTTCAAGATCTATGGGGCATCCATCAGGTCAGAGACAGGAACAGTAACCAGGGGATTGCCATCATAGGCACCGACTCCATGGGTGGTCCAGGGCTGGAGCACCCACAGGGAAAAATTAGTGGGTGTTCTGCACTCATTGGCAGCCAAGCTCTGCCCTCCTGCCTCTTTCTCTGCCTCTCCAGCACGCCACGTCCCCGCTCCTCACCCTCTCTCCCAGCACTTCCCCACCACCCCACCGCCTAACAGCTGTTTGGCAGCACTTAGTACTTTCCAAGAGGGCGGGGGAGGAGATCAGAGGATGCTCAGGGGAGGAGGCAGAGAAGAAGCGGGGCAGGGGCGGGAACTTGGGGGAAGGGGTGGAATGGGGTCGGGGCAAGGGTGGTGCAGGGGCGGGGTCAGGTGAGGGGGGTTGAGCACGCACCGGGAAGAGGGGAAGCCGGTGCCTATGGTTGCCATTGCCAGATTTAGAAACCCTGACTCATGACACAGATTTTATCTTCAAACAAAGGGAAGACATTACACTGAGCAAGGCGTATGATCAAACTGCTGGTGTGAAAGAACCCAACAGCTGAGGCAGGGGCCCAATTTCATACTCCTGGAAGAATGCCTATATCACATCAAGTGTGATAAACAAATAGGAGGTGAGGACCCAATTACTGGTAGCAGATAGCACATGCACTCAGTACTCATTTTTACTGGCCCAACGTCCACTGGGAAGTCAGAGAATACTGTGCCTCTTGTGCCAAGTGCCAATTAACCACCCCAAAGAACCTGTGGCTGGAGCAGTGCCCACTTATGGACTTTCTGAGTACCCCAACACACCCACAGATCTCCCCAAGGGGAAGAAGTCTTTGTTTCCAATACCTACCGAAGTGGGCTCTGGCCCACCAGCTAATTGTTCCTTCAGTTCTATCCCATTCTGGGCCAGTTGGAGGGGCTTAGACTAGAAATGTTCTAAAACAAAAAGTAAACGTAACTTAGTACATTCACCTGTCTTAACATGGGGCCCATTCCATCAGGCTAGGTTGCCAAGCATTACACATATTACACAGGAATTAGCAGCTTCCCAGACTTTTACTTAGCCCATACATATCCCATCAGGGTCCACCAATGTTCGGGGCGGGGTCTCTCCCCTGGCCCTTGTGATGCCCGCCTCCCCCAGAGCATCTCCCAGCCCCACCTGCCACCCTCGTGTGCCTCCCCCGAGCATCCCTGCCAGCCCTGGGCAGTGGGCAGCTGCCCCCTACAGCTCCTCTGGGAAACATTTATTTTGTTTTTCAGATACTGTGGGCAAGCTAGCACCAGTAAAAGAACAACCCAGAACACCATGGGTCTACTGTCGCAACAAAGATTGTGTTGCGTGTTTTGTATTGTTTGTCTTGTTATTACCATTATTTCAGTAAATATTGTACAAGGAAAATTAATGCATATAGCAGCAAAGGTTAGTAACCTGCCTGGAAAGCACGGTCTACCCAACGGGGGGAATCAAGTGATGTACCGCATTCCAGGAGAATACCATCCATTCCCTGTTCCTAAATGGAGTGTTCCTTACCTCATCTTTAACCAGTCTGCTGCTATTGGGGAAAAAAATGGAAAATGAAAATGGGTTTATTGCACACAAATAAAAAGGCACAGAATGGGGGTTAAAAAAGAAAACGTATAAATTGTTACATGCATATTACAGGTGGACCTACAAAGGGGAAACCAAGAATTCCATGGCCTGGAATGGAACAATCGTTGTTGCTAATCACCATTGTTACTGTTGTAAACCCTGCCCAGATCCTGCAATGTAAAGTATCAAAAGGAGGAAACACGTGAACGTTACACCCCCAAGTGGTGGTAATGAAGCAGAGGAGAATTTTAAAAATTTACCTGTGAAAAACTACTACTAATCCCCCATGGAAATTTGGCAATGTTGGTATATAGTGTATAAATTAAAGAGGGGATCCTAATCCAATGAAAAATATCAAATTTATCAGGAAAGATGGCATGGTATTCATTAGAATATGTCATAATGAATGATAGTCAGCTGGACATGTGCTTTGTCGTGGATGGCCCCAAAAACATATAACCCTCTAGTCTCCTGAGGTTTTTGGGTTATGGTGTTCCACAATTGGGGTGTGGTGTTACTATGTATAATCATAATGGTACATCCATAAAGAACAACCCTTAGGCTTGCAGTTATGTACATACCAGACTGGGCATAAAGTCTCCCCTGAAATGTTGGGAATATGACAATTTAACCACTTTGCAAAATGTAACCCTACAGGTAATATGAATGACAATCTGGAAGGATCCTAATTTAAGCTGGCCGCAGCCTGGAGCTGGAAATACTTCTTTATGGGTGAACATGTGGAAACCACTGTGGGAGCGGGTGCAACCAGAGCTTGTCAATGTGTCCTTTCAGTCCATTACAGGGATGGCTGGTACACCCCAGAGAATGGTGGGTGGACCAGGTAAACCCCAAGTGCAGCACATACATAGAAGGGTTAAAGCAACAATTTAATTAGTAGGTAAGGGAATATACATGGAATTGTCACTGCAAGAGGGCAATAGGGTTGTGGGCAGTAGGGTTGGGTGTATGGAATCTGGGAAACCCTTGGGTAACTAAGTAATTAAGTCAAAATGTAAAGCTTCAACAACAAATCAATGAACTACTGGCACAGCAACTATCTGCAACTGCAATGGGATGAAAAAGGGAAGCAGAGGTGAACCTGTGCTGGAAGGTTGCTGTTGCTGCGACTGAGCATTCTGATCATCCATGAATACTAACAGCTGATCCATATCCCTCCAGCTATAGGGACATTTTCTATACGGCTTTTTTTTTTAAGGTTTGGCCAATGAGTGGTCAGCGACACCCATGGTTAATCACTCTCTCTTCATTGATCCAATCATCTGTCCATCAGGTTTTCATCTGCCAAGGCACCTATGGTCATCTCTGAACTGGTTTCGAACAAGACAAGGCAACTGTGCAGCCAATCTCTTTAAATGGGGTTCTCCTAATGGTCCATGATGAAGGTGCAGTCAATTTCAGACTATGTTGCATATCCATGACAAGTGCCAACTGACTTATTTCATAGAATCATAGAATCATAGAATATCAGGGTTGGAAGGGACCTCAGGAGGTCATCTAGTCCAACCCCCTGCTCAAAGCAGGACCAAACCCAACTAAATCATCCCAGCCAGGGCTTTGTCAAGCCTGACCTTAAAAACCTCTAAGGAAGGAGATTCCACTACCTCCCTAGGTAACCCATTCCAGTTCTTCACCACCCTACTAGTGAAAAAGTTTTTCCTAATGTCCAACCTAAACCTCCCCTCTGCAAATTGAGACCATTACTCCTTGTTCTGTCATCTTCTACCACTGAGAACAGTCTAGATCCATCCTCTTTGGAACCCCCTTTCAGGTAGTTGAAAGCAGCTATCAAATCCCCCCTCATTCTTCTCTTCTGCAGACTAAACAATCCCAGTTCCCTCAGCCTCTCCTCATAAGTCATGTGCTCCAGCCCCCTAATAATTTTTGTTGCCCTCCGCTGGACTCTCTCCAATTTATCCACATCCTTCTTGTAGTGTGGGCCCCAAAACTGGACACAGTACTCCAAATGAGGCCTCACCAGTGCTGAGTAGAGGGGAATGATCACATCCCGCGATCTGCTGGAAATGCCCCTACTTATACAACCCAAAATGCCATTAGCCTTCTTGGCAACAAGGGCACACTGTTGACTCATATTCAGCTTTTCGTCCACCGTAACCCCTAGGTCCTTTTCTGCAGAACTGCTGCCCAGCCATTCGGTCCCTAGTCTGTAGCAGTGCATGGGATTCTTCCGTCCTAAGTGCAGGACTCTGCGCTTGTCCTTGTTGAACCTCATCAGATTTCTTTTGGCCCAATCCTCTAATTTGTCTAGGTCCCTGTGAAAGTAGAATGAATTATATTGTAAAAATAAGAATGGATTAAAGAAATGTTGTATGTACCTTTAAGCAGAAATAAGAAATGTTGAAATACAGGTGCCAGGAAAAGAAACATTAGGCATAAACAATGGTGCTAATGGCAAAACATTAACAGAAGATGGGTAGTAGTTAGTAAGAAAATAAGATATGCATGCCTAGCCCAGGTAAACTTATCTGATTCTGCTCCCTTTGTTATCTTGTTAAGTTCTCATCCTTTTATCTGTATAAATAAGATAGTTTGTGTCTTGCATGGGGCTCACATTATCTGGGTGTTATTAGCAGAGCGCTGTGCTAATAAAACAGAGTGGTCTGACAAACTGTGAGTCCTGAGTCTAACTTTGACAATTTGGAGGTTCCACCGAGATGGCAACCGTCTTCACTGGGGCTGTGTGATTCCTGACT
Source organism: Mauremys reevesii (assembly GCF_016161935.1). Classification (NCBI taxonomy): domain Eukaryota; kingdom Metazoa; phylum Chordata; order Testudines; family Geoemydidae; genus Mauremys; species Mauremys reevesii. The sequence continues at coordinate 122,717,358 of NC_052624.1, read as the reverse complement.
GTTTTTGTAGGACGACCGTGGAAGCCGGCACCTGGGCATTTGGCCCGAGCGGTCCTCCACCAGAACGGAAAGGTGCACGACCACAGTGAAGTCTACGCCATTGAACCTGTTGGTTCCCACTCTGTTCTGGTAGGGATCCCGGGATCTGACATCAGGAATCTGGTCAGGTAATTATTTCTGTGTTTTGTCCGGACTGAGGACTGTCCTGTCTCTGTGTCTATCCGTCTTCCTGTGGAGTGTTTGAGTCTGGGTGCCATCTCTGTCCGGGGATCGGCCGACCAAGGGGTTCCTGTCCCTGCGGTCTGAGTGAGTGGAATCTGCACAATTGCAGCCGCACCACACTTTGGGTAAAACCCCTGGTGTGAAAGCAAGGGCAACTGAGGCAGTAGCCTGTGGGCTCCTTTTGTGTGTTGCTCTGACGAACCCGAATTTCCTTCTTGTGCGATTGGTGTGTGAAGTCCTCCTGTACTGGTAACCAGACGTCTAAGTCGGAACAGTTCCCTAAACGAACGCCGGCTCATTTTATGTATTTAGGATGGGTCCGGACTCCTGTAAATTTCTGGAAAAATGGTCTAGGCTAACTCAGGGGGATCCCAAAACTCAGTGGCCACTGTTAAAATCTTGGAACAAAGACCGAGTGGACATCTTAAAGGACAAACTCGGCCAACCTAAAACTAAATTGGCTAAAGAAGAGGTTAATTGTTTCATTCAGTGGTGGGAAGAGGCAAATCATAGCTGGACAAAATCAAAAACTCGCCTCTCTCAAATATTCAAATAATAAGTTAAAAGCTTTATTAAAAGCCTCCTCTCCCACCACCAGACCGAGTGCTCCCCTTTACCCCGTTCTCAAAAACCCACCCCGGATCGATCCAACCCCCTTAATACTCCCATCTCATTGTAAAAAGGACAAAAAGCAGGATCGGGCCCAGAAAAGCAGGCAAGCAACAGATAAAGAAACTGAAAAATAGGTTGGAAGCCCTAAGGGCATAGTGTAAGGAGTAAGAAAAGCAGTAAGTGCAGGCATGAACCCCTGGAACAATACTTAAAATGTTGAAATCTGAGGTAATAAAGGTGTTATTTTGGGAGAAAAACAAGTGATTTAAGGAAAGAGAGTGAAAAGTTAACTCTACAAAGGCTGGAGAGAATTAAGCAGTTAAATTTTGTGAAAATGTGTATGTATCTATTTGTCTGTGAAAATATGTAAAGTTCTAAGAATCTAAACCAGCACATCTGGTTTGTAAAACTCCTGTTTTGTAGGTGTAAGATAAATTAGTTTTGTTTTTGTTTTTAATGCCTCTAAAAATTCATTTAACTCTTAATTCAAAGTTGCAAAACTGACAGACCTTTTTGCAAGACACAGGTAATTAGTGTTGTTTGGCTTTGGGATTTAGCATTTAACCCTTAAGGGGTAACTTGATTCTTTATAAAATTTAAAATGTTTTTTTAAATAAAAACCAAGTCATGGCTGCAATAGGGCAGTCAAAATCAGGAGAATAGGGAGAGATTCTGGAGTCTTTTTGTTTGGTTGGTTGTTGTTTTTTTTTTGGTAACAATAGCAGATAAGAGCTGTAGTGAAAGAATTAAAAAAAAATATTTTAACAGTGCCCCTCTGAAGCAACAGCAGAGGTGAGGTGCACAAAACAAAAAGAAGCAATGTTAAAAACACTGAGCCTTAAAATGGCTCTGTGTAATCAGACTGTCACTTTTGATAAGGGTACATGAAAACTCTGTAAGAAAAAAAGAAACAGTTACATCGTATGTAAAAATTGATATGGCTAATGTTTAAAAAAAAAAAAGTTGTAATATAGAAGGAATGTGCTTTTCCCCTAGGACATGTGCAGTGTATATTGTAAAAAGGGGTAAAAGAAATACAAATGAAATATGCTACTGAATTAAAATCCTATTAGGGCTCCAAAAAAAGCCGCAATAGACTGTTTTCTTTTTCAGATCTCTGTGTGTTTTGTAAGCAGGAGTTGAAAGTGGAAAGAAATCAAAACTCTGGTGGAAGTTAATTGTGTCCCTTTTAAGACAGGTTTCAGAGTAGCAGCCGTGTTAGTCTGTATCCGCAAAAAAAAAAATAGGAGTACTTGTGGCACCTTAAAGACTAACAAATTTATTTTAGCATGAGCTTTCGTGAGCTAAAGCTCACTTCTTCGGATGCATGAGCTCTGAGCTCTGCTGATGGCTTTGAATCCAAAAGCCAAGCCTGTGTTGATGCAAATTACCTAACTGATAAAGGATGGTAAAAACTGCCAGCACAAAAGAAATTGCCTAAATAAAAGACATGGTATAACAAGATCCCTTTAAGAGATTTGATGCTAAATGTTATTGTTAATATTAAACATTGAAATAAATTTAATGTTAGTAAGTACCCCTGTAACAACGTATAGTGTGTATGATTTTTGGAAAAATCCTTGAAGGTAATATGGTAATGATGCTTCTCAGCTATTACCTGTGAATAAACTTAAAACTTAACACAGCAGGAAAAACATTACAAACTTGGTCTGCTATATAAGAGAAAAAACTTGAGGTTCACCCCCTCATGGATTTAATAACTAAACAGTGAAATACTTTCCCCATAACTCTTAAAAAGTAGAACCCATTAAAACCTGGCCTGCCTATAGAACAAAAAAACACAGGAAATTATGGGGGTAATTCCTCTGTTTTGCCGGCAATCAGCAAGGGTATTTGTAAAAGAACGGGATCTTTAAGCAATAATCAATGCCACCCCAAAAGGGGTAGAAAAATGTTATTTTTGTCTTTCAGAAAATCATAAAAAGCTAATACCAGCTACAGAACAAGGGAAAAAAAAACATCCTGTAATAGCTATGGTATGTACTGAAATGCAGATATTTAGAACATAAGATGTTTTGGGTAATATCAGAAAATATTAAGGTTTTAATGCATCTGTTAAATCAAAGGAAAAGATTATTGTTTAATACCTATCAATATAACTGGATGCAGTATGTCTCCAGTACGGTAAGACAAAATTTGTTAAGTGAAGAAATTGTTGTTAAAATTGCACACCAACAGGCTCTGGAAGCAAAGATATGGAAAGTTAGCCCACTCCACAGATTGCACCTGGGATCCTTCTGGCTACCTCAGACCTCAAGCCAGTGGGCTGGGAGGAAGGAAAACTATTGGACACTAGAGGTTGTACCAAGTGGACTCCTCAAAAGTGGGTATGCTTATCCATGCCTGTTGCTCCAAAGCCCTGTAGTAAAGACATCTCACTAGGATCCTGTATGTGGGATAAAATTAATAATTAGACCAAAGTATTGTATAACGGGCAATGTGTGTGTTAATTCTTGGAAAGAAGTGTTTTAAAAGGATAGAAGTGTTAGCAACCCACCAGTAGACAAATGTACATGTAATGTAAGTACTGTGTTTACCAATAATCACATTTACTATTTGCCACAACCAAAAAGTCTCAGCTTACTGTAAGCACTGATTTAGCTGAGTTCTCTATCAGTCTTGGCATTGAATGGCAAACAGTTACCCATTATCTGTTTAAAAAGGTAACATAGTTCCTAAAAACAAACAAACAAAACAATGTGGGAAACAGAACCATTCATATTATCTGGATGGTCTCCCACAACTACTGGCATACTAATGTTACTACCCCTAATTGTTTTTGGTTTTAAATTGTATGTGTTTAATTGAAATGTTTAAAATATGCTGGTGGATAAAACAAATGTATGCAAAGCTAGAGCCACAGGCCCAAATCACCTCCCAGTATTTTACTACATAAGAAGTGACACTGGTGATTGATAATCTTAGTGTCAAAAGGGGGATATGTAGGAGCTGGACTTTATAATGTATAATTTGATTTCATCCTGCTAGCCACCCTTTTTGAATAGCAGAAAGAAATGACCCTCTGGGACTATAAGATTCTGTTTTCCCATATGCATTACAAATTGGGCCCTCTCTAAGGGCTTGGCTACACTTACAAATTTACAGGATTCTCTATTGTGTCTATGTTAAGTAAATTAGAGAAACATTGAAGGCCTGTGTCTCAATGTAAATTGTCTTGGTTATTCATTGTAAAACTTAGCAAGGTTTAATTTGCAATGCCTTTTTGCTCGATATAAAATACTACTGTTTGTATTCTCAATCTGTTTGTGTGAATGAGGAATGAATGCATCAGGAAAAGATAAGGTGTGAAGGCCATTGTTATAGCCAGAGTCAAGGAAAGAAGCAAAAAGACTTAAAGAGTATCAAAGAATCATCAGGCACTGCTTACTACCCAGACGGCTGTTAAACTGTCTGGCATCCGCAGCATGAATACATGCTTTGCCGTGTAAGAATGCACCACCCCAGCGAACCAATCATCACCTCAGGACCACGCAGAGTCAATTTTGACTCCAGAAGATGACGTAGAGGAACAGCCTGCAATACCTTACAATCTACGTTCTCGAAAGGGTTGCCAGAAGCAGACGACTACCTAAAGCAAGGCCCAAGAAAAAGCAGTAGTGAGCCTAGCGCCTGCTGCCTGGTGGACATAAAACTGTGACTACAGTTCCCTCAGTTGAGGTTGTCAGAACCAGAAGGGCCCTGCCTCCAACATGTGGTGCCTGTTCCTCGGCTGTTGGTGTCTGAAGGTCTGGGGAGTCCACAATGACAATTCTTTTATCCAGCAGCAAGTGTGGATAGCTCAGACCCTTAATATTTCTAAATGCTGGGTCTGCAGCCACATCCCAGCCCACTGTCAAACTGATGTTCCTGTCCTGGCTATCCCACTCAATTCCCCAGACCCACTGGAGGACCTTGTCCGTTTAACACAATATGGAACAGTAATGACACCTGGGAAGAGACTATTGGCAGTTCCTTTAACCCACTTGGGGGAGTAATAAACCGGGCAAAAAGGCTCCTGAGGTTAAAAGAAGTAGTTAAAATAATGGCAAATAAAACTGGAGAAAGTTTTAAGAGCCCTGGCCAAAGAAACAGGGGCAATCCGACAGGTGGCCTCCAAAACCGTCAGGCATTGTACATAGTGCTGGCGGCCAAAGGAGGGACCTGTGCTCTCATTGAAAAACAATGTTGTGTGTTTATACCTGACGATACCAATGAGGTAATAGATCACGCTAGCCACTTAAAACAAATCACATATATTCCCCATGAAGAGCCAAGTTCTTTATGGAAGTGGCTAAATATTCTGTGGTATAGGAAACTGGTTGTTTCAGGGGACCCTGACTATCCTGTTTGGAATCCTAATAATTTTTGTATGTTTTCAGTTAGTCTCCTGTTGTACCCAAAATTGTGTAAGGCATGCTACTCAGGTGACTGCCCCAGAACAGAGTGCTAATATGATGATTTTGAATATTGCTGATGAACAAAGAGATAAAGAACGGTTAATATGTGGAACCCAGTAAAATTTTGGTCGTGGCGTAAGCTTGACCAAAAGGAGGGATTGTGAAAGTAGAATGAATTATATTGTAAAAATAAGAATGGATTAAAGAAATGTTGTATGTACCTTTAAGCAGAAATAAGAAATGTTGAAATACAGGTGCCAGGAAAAGAAACATTAGGCATAAACAATGGTGCTAAAGGCAAAACATTAACAGAAGATGGGTAGTAGTTAGTAAGAAAATAAGATATGCATGCCTAGCCCAGGTAAACTTATCTGATTCTGCTCCCTTTGTTATCTTGTTAAGTTCTCATCCTTTTATCTGTATAAATAAGATAGTTTGTGTCTTGCATGGGGCTCACATTATCTGGGTGTTATTAGCAGAGCGCTGTGCTAATAAAACAGAGTGGTCTGACAAACTGTGAGTCCTGAGTCTAACTTTGACATCCCTCTGTATCCTATCCCTACCCTCCAGCGTATCAACCACTCCTCCCAGTTTAGTGTCATCTGCAAACTTGCTAAGGGTGCAGTCCACACCATCCTCCAGATCGTTAATGAAGATATTGAATAAAACCAGCCCCAGCACCGACCCTTGGGGCACTCCACTTGATACCGGCTGCCAACTAGACATGGAACCATTGATCACTACCCGTTGAGCCCGACCACCTAGCCAGTTTTCTATCCACCTTACCGTCCATTCATCCAGCCCATACTTCTTTAACTTGCTGGCAAGAATACTGTGGGAGACTGTATCAAAAGCTTTGCTAAAGTCCAGAAATAGCACATCCACTGCTTTCCCCTCATCCACAGAGCCGGTTATCTCATCATAGAAGGCAATTAGGTTAGTCAGCCCATTCAACGGTGGGCTACCAGCTAAACACCTGGCTGATGATACGTTGTGCATATGCTGATATAAGGTTTGATCAGCTCCATTGCACAGAGACTAGGGGCTGGTCTACATTACACAGTTAGTAAGCTGTCTTACCTCAACCTCATTCTGTCAGTGTCTACACTACAGCCTTCCTCCTGCTGATGTAAGTACCCTGCTACACCAACATCAGAACTTCACCTCCATGAGAAGGTAAAGTTTATGCTGGTGTAGTTAGGGTGATATAGTGTCTGTGTAGATACTACAGCCCTTATGTCAGCTCTTGCCTGTCCTGACGAGACAAGAAAGCCTGGCAACTAGAGCCCAGCTGCCCCCGTGATCCCAGTTGGCTCATGGGTCGTGAAATTGACAAGACTGCCCATCTCCCAGCAGAGAGTGAGAGGGAGGGGGCTGAGAAGCTGAGGCAACTGGACCCTGCTCCCCAGGCAAGAAGCCGCAGGCAGCTTGTCCCTTCCTGGCAGGAACAGGGAGACGAGAAGCCCCAAGTGGTTTTCCCCCTTCTTCCTGTGGGAATGGGGAGGCAAGAAGCTCCAGGTATCTTCCCCTGCTCCCTGTTCCCTGGGAGCAGGTGGTGGGAGCAGCCCACTGGGAGCTCAGGAACCCCTGGAGCAGCTTCTCAGCTCCCCGCACTGCCCCTCTTAAGTCAGTGGAAGTGCTCCTCATGAGGCCCTTCACCACTCATCCAAGGAGGGTAATGTGAACATTGCAGTGGCTGTAAGTCAACCTAATATAGGTCGACTTATGTTTCTAGTGTAGACATGCCCTAGGTCATGTCCACAGCCCACCAAATCTGTAGTGGCATGCCTGGAGCAGTGCGCCCTTGTGGACCTTCCAAGTGCACTGAAGCATGCGTGGGTCTCGCTGAGTGGAAGAAGTCTCTGTCTCTGGTGTCCACTGAGGCAGGCTCTGGCTCACCAGCTAATAGTCCCTTCAGTCTTATCCCCTTTGAGGAGCAGGGATATAAGAAGGTTCTTAGCCCCAAAATGTACTAAAAAGCAAGCCCCGCTCAATACCAGGGAGTTCACCAGTCCTCCTGTGGTGTGCTCTGGCCTTTTCCTAAACAGTCTCTGTGCATCACTTGTTTCTTGGGGACTAACTGCTGCTTCAGTTAGTATGCCCAACTCTCAGACAAAACTCCCTACAGGCAAAGTGGCAGAGCTTCATCCTCCTTCCTAGTTAGTTAGTGCTGAAGTGAGCCAGGCTCTGCCCTTTTATTTCCCCTCCAGGCATGGCTTTGGTTGCAGGTATAGAGGGACAGAGCTATTTGGGCCCTTAGGCTCTCCTGAACCCCTTCTCTGCTGCTGTGGCACCTCTCTGACCCATCACAGACCCCCTTGATCACACACCCTCTGATTGAAACTCTCATTGAGTGAACTGGGATGGATATGGTGGGCCCACCAGAGAAAAGCATAGGGCGATATGAGTACATTTTTGTGATTGTAGACTATGCTGCTCAGTACCTGGACACCATCCTGCTGTGCTCCACAAAGGCAACAGCACTTTGACACCATCAGCTCAGGATTAAACAAAAACTGTGAATGGCTTGCCAACTACAAAAGCAGTTTCTCCTCTCTTGGTTTTCACACCTCAGCTGCTAGAAGAGGGCCTCATCCTCCCTGATTGAACTAACCTCGTTATCTCTAGCTTGCTTCTTGCTTGCTTATATATACTTGCCCCTGGAAATTTCCACTACATGCATCCGACGAAGTGGGTATTCACCCACGAAAGCTCATGCTTCGAAACGTCTGTTAGTCTATAAGGTGCCACAAGACTCTTTGCTGCTTTTACAGATCCAGACTAACACGGCTACCCCTCTGATATTTAGCACTTGCCCTGGAACCCTTGAACTTCTTTTCTTGAATAGGGATCCCCTGAGAAATTTTGATGGATCAGACGACCAACTTTATATCCCAGGAATGCAGAAGTTATGCTCCGTATCGAAGATTGAATCACTAAAATGTCTATCATTCACAAATGGACAGCTTACTTGAGAGATTCAACAAAACCCTGAAGAAGATGCTAAAAGACTTTTAGCCTCCAATCCCAGGCATTGGGACCAACTACTCTTTTGTTTGCCCTAAGGAAGGTATCACAAGCTTTCACCAGTTCTCTCCCTTTGAATTGTTATATGGGCAACAGCCTGGAGTAATATTAGACTGCCTACAGGAGGGCTGAGAATAGCAGGACCCAGTATGTTCTCCAATTCAGGGAGTGCCTCAAGAAGCTGAGAGTTTTTGCTCATGAAAACCTGTTGAGGGCCCAGCAGATGCAAGAACAAACATACAATCAATCTACAGACCATCCAACCTGGAGATCAAATACTGTTAATACTTCCCAAGTTCCTAGACAGATATCAAAGGTCTTTTGAAGTGGTTTGTCAGATTGGTCCACCTGCCCAGGAGGTAAAAAGAAACTAGGGTCTCCCATGTGAACCTGCTTAAGCTTTGGAAAACCAAAAAGGGGATGTTAATAACTCTTACTTGCCAAAGCCAGAACCAGTGCCTCATGTGCCCACTCCCCAAGAGCCAGCACAAGTGCAGATGGGTGCCAAACTCCTACCTGAGTGAACAGCCTAGGTTTACATCTTGTTGCAGCCTCCTGAAAACCAGCCTAATTTTCTTCTTTAACAGAGTTATTGGCCTAATGGATAGAGGGGAAGTGTACCTATTGGGTTCCTCCCACAGTCTAAGGGGAGGATCTACAGGACCTGAAACCCAACTGATTTTGGGGGACAGCTAATGAAATAACAGGGACAGGAGTGCGGTCAGAGGGTTAAAAGAAGGGAACCTGACGGGGACACTGAGCAGAGAACCCCGGACAGTGCCCACTGCTCCTCGAAGGCGTCAAGGGAGCCAGTGGACTCCGCCCAGAGGAACTCTGCCTGGATATGCGAATGGATAGATGATCAGAAACAGGCTCCACAGTCATAGGAGTCTCCATCGGCCAACCTCCTCTCCCTGGTTTTATAGATGGCCGTTTTAGCCAGGGCCAAGAGGAAGTTGACCAGGAGGTCCCGTGACTTTGTGGGGCCATGAATAGGAATGCATAGAGAAGGAGGTGAGGGGAAAAGTGCAGCCAGAAACATAACAGAATATTCATGAGGAGCCAGTATAGGGGCTGCAACCTGGTGCACTGCAAGTAAACGTGCGCCAGGGTCTCCCTCACGCCGCAGAAAGGGCAGGCATCCGGGACAGGGGTAAACTGCGCCAAATACGAGACTGCTATAACATGAAATATATGGCATAATGTGGGTAAAACAGAGTAGGAGACATACAATCTCCCCCAAAGAGTTCAGCCACAAAATTAATTAATGCATTATTTTAACGAGTATCATCAGCATGGAAGCATGTCCTCTGGAATGATGGTTGAAGCATGAAGGGACATATGAATCTTTAGCACACCTGGCACATAAATATCTTGCAATGCTGGCTACAACAATGGCATGCGAATGCCTGTCTCACTTTCGGGTGACATTGTAAATAAGAAGTGGGCAGCATTGCCTCCAGTAAATGTAAACACACTTGTTTGTCCTTGTGATTGGCTGAACAAAAAGTAGGACTGAGTAGACTTGTAGGATCTAAAGTTTTAAATTGTTTTGTTTTTGAGTGCAGTTATGTAACAAAAAAAAATTTCACTTTCACCATAAAGAGATTTCACTACAGTACTTGTATGAGGTGAATTGAAAAATACTATTTCTTTTGTTTGCCATTTTTACAGTGAAAATATTTGTAATAAAAAATAATACTATAAAGTGAGTACTCTCTCTCCTTTGTATACTGTGTTGTAATTGAAATTAATAAATTTGAAAATGTAGATGTGTATAACTTGTTGAAAGACCATATTCAAAGAGTAGTTATCAGTGGTTCACTGTCAAAATTAAGTATCTAGTGGGGTCTCACAGTGGTCAGTCCTGGGTCTGGAACTATTCAATATTTTCATTAATGACTTACATAATAAAGTAGAGAGTATACCTATAAAATTTGCTGGGAGGGGTTGCAAGCGCTTTTGAGAACAGACTTACAATTCAAAATGACCTTGACAAATTGGAGAAAATTCGTCTGAAATCAACAAACTTAAATTCAATAAAGACAAGTCCAAAATATCTCACTTAGGAAGGAAAAATTAAACACACAACTACAAAATGGGGAATAACTGGCTATGTGGTAATACTACTGAAAAAGATCTGGGGGTTATAGTGGATCACAAAATGAATATGAGCGAACAATTTGATGCAATTGCAAAAAGGTTAATATCATTCCCGGGTGTACTAACAGGAGTGTTGTATGTAAGATTCGAGTAATTGCCTTCTCTACTCGGCATTGGTGAGATCTCAGCTGGAATACTGTGTCCAATTCTGGGTGTCACACTTTAGGAGAGATGTGGATACATTGGAGACAGTCCAGAGGAGAGCAATAAAAATAATAAAAGGTTTAGCAAACCTGACATGAGAAAAGGTTAAAAAAACTTGGCATGTTTAGTCTTGAGAATACGAGATGGAGAGAGGGCCTGATAACAGTTCTCAAATACATTAAGAAATGTTATAAAGAGGACTGTGACCAACTGTTCTCCATGTCCACTGTTTTTAGTGTAATCCCATTTTTCACTGGGAAATTTTTTGATCAGAAAGTTTCAACCAGCTCTAGTGGTATTTATATAACAACAAAATTAAGTATATAAGCATTTGATTTTTATTCTCTCCATTTCTGATATTTTAATTTATGGAGTTTGCTTGGGGGGACAAGGGAAGAAACTATTTCAGATGTTTAACTTCAGAGAAGAGTTACTCCAATATTTTTCAGATGTTGTAATATTGAAGAGGCTTATGCAAAATAATTAGTCTTATATTTTGCTCTAAACATGAAAAGATCTAGAGGAAGCCTGATTTCTGAAGGAACAGAATTCTATGTCACAAAGACCACTTTCTCTTTTTCTCTGTCTCTGCCTGTGTGTATTGTCAGCTATAAAATATGGAGCAGAAAGGTGAATATATCTAATATAGTGAAGCAGAAACTAAAACCTGGACAATGAAGCATGAAATGAAGTATGCTTGGTATCACAGAGAAACAGAAGAATTAACAAATGGATAAGAGAGAAAGTGTATGGTGAAGAACATCTTTATGAATAAACTAAAATGGCAATAGGAGGGCTCTATCAGAAGAAGAAGGAATTAAAGATGGAATATATTTATGATGCAATGAATACCAGGGTTAGCTGCAGTAAGTACAGTCATCAGAGAAGATTTAAGGCTATAGAGACTGAGACCTCTCTCACCTTTTGAAGTATTTCAAATATGATACATTATTAGAGTGCATGAAGACAATTAAGTGTTTTAGAGTTGTAGAAATAAAGAATATTCTGAAAACAGTTAAAAATTAAATGCATTATACCGTTCTGTTTGTTGCTAGTTGAATGCCTTTGTAACTTCTGAAGGAGGATTGCTGTTTTGTTTCCAATGACAAGCTTTTCTTAAAGAGAAAACATAACAACAGAAACATAAGTAGATTCTATAAACTTGTAATCACACGTCATACACAATTTACTATTTCCCCCACCCCTCTAAAATAGAAATGGTGGGGAATAATATGAAGTAGGTATTGCAAATTATGTTTTCTATGACAGAAGTTAATTCTAAACTAAGTATTCCCTGAAAGAGAAACAGAGAAAACATTTTTACATGTCTATCATTTGTCCTTAGAGGACACAAAACAAATATGTTTTTAAAGCTTGACACTAGTATTATTCTATGTGGCCTCCGGCTATATGCTTTTTTCCAGTTTGTAGAATTGAAGGGATACGAAAACAGCTTTGTATTAAGAGGAACACATTGTACAGGTTAATCATAACCATGCAGAAATCAAAATGCTGCCAACAAAATAATGGAGCACTCATGCCAAGGGAGCCACAAGGCTGATTGTGAGGGAAGCAGTGGTATAATAACACCTTCTTTGCATGTGGTGAAGTATTTCAGGCGTGTGCTTCTCAATTAATAATTGAGGTGGCTGAAACAGAAGTTTTTACTATTGTTGACAAGAGTAAATACTTGTAAAAATTTAATCGGCTAAAAGTTAATTTCAGTGTTTCTTGACCATGAAATGCATTAATTAGGGAGGGAAGAGATTTTTAAAAGATGTTTAAATTTTAAAAGGAAGTAATTCAGAAAGGCAGAATCAGACAGGGGAATTTAACAAATGTAAGAATGTCTACAGAAATCAGAGTTAACTAATAAATGTAATGTCTACTGGGATCCAGGTAAAATGGCATAATTTTCTAGTTAGTCTGATTCTTCATGTAAAGATATATTATTTTGCAAAGAAACGTCATTATGACATTAGAGAGACAAGGTGGCTGAGGTAACATCATTTACTGGACCAGCTTCTATTGGTGAAAGACAACTTTCGAGCTACATTGAGCTCTTCTTCAGGTCTCTGTACCTTGAAAGTTTGTCTCTTTCACCAACAGAAGTTGGTCCAATAAAAGATATTATCTCACCTACCTTCTCTCTCTCTCTCTCTCTCTCCCTCTCTCTCTCTCTCATATCCTGGGACTAACACAGTTACAGCAACATTGCAAATAAGATACTGGTGTAATTTTTTAGTGAATTCTTAGTAAAATCATACATAAATTTGAAAAAGTGAACATGTACAAATTCATTGTTAAGAGGTACCATATGACCAGTTTGAGGTTTACTATAATTGTACATTATATACATTTTTAAGATCTAATCATAGGGAGTATTGGAACTGAGTTCAGCAGCAAAGTAGAGCAGGTTAGAATTTTCTCTGAGACCACTGTTAGACGGTCATGGGCAGGGTGTATATGTGTGTGTGTGTGTGTGAGTGAGAGAGAGACAGAGAGACAAACAAAGTGCTTGCAAAATTATTTGGTTCATCATTGCTTTTACAGTCTGCCTTTTACCCCCCAAATGCTCAAGGAGTGGAAAACCCTAGTGAGCAGTAGTGCTGGAATGTAGCACAATATGATACCACTGTATCACCAAATCTCTGTTTTATAATAATAACTATCTCTTATATAGCACTTTTCATGACTAATCATAGAATCTCAGGGTTGGAAGGGACCTCAGGAGGTCACCTAGTCCAACCCCCTCCTCAAAGCAGGACCAAACCCAACTAAATCATCCCAGCCAGGGCTTTGTCAAGCCTGACCTTAAAAACTTCTAAGGAAGGAGATTCCACTACCTCCCTAGGTAACCCATTCCAGTTCTTCACCACCCTACTAGTGAAAAAGTTTTTCCTAATATCCAACCTAAACCTCCCCCTCTGCAACTTGAGACCATTACTCCTTGTTCTGTCATCTTCTACCACTGAGAACAGTCTAGATCCATCCTCTTTGGAACCCCCTTTCAGGTAGTTGAAAGCAGCTATCAAATCCCCCCTTATTCTTCTCTTCTGCAGGCTAAACAATCCCAGTTCCCTCAGCCTCTCCTCATAAGTCATGTGCTCCAGCCCCCTAATCATTTTTGTTGCTCTCCGCTGGACTCTCTCCAATTTATCCACATCCTTCTTGTAGTGTGGGGCCCAAAACTGGACACAGTACTCCAAATGAGGCCTCACTAGTGCTGAGTAGAGGGGAATGATCACATCCCGCGATCTGCTGGAAATGCCCCTACTTATACAACCCAAAATGCCATTAGCCTTCTTGGCAACAGGGGCACACTGTTGACTCATATTCAGCTTTTCGTCCACCGTAACCCCTAGGTCCTTTTCTGCAGAACTGCTTCCCAGCCATTCGGTCCCTAGTCTGTAACAGTGCATGGGATTCTTCCGTCCTAAGTGCAGGACTCTGCACTTGTCCTTGTTGAACCTCATCATATTTCTTTTGGCCCAATCCTCTAATTTGTCTAGGTCCCTCTGTATCCTATCCCTACCCTCCAGCGTATCAACCACTCCTCCCAGTTTAGTGTCATCTGCAAACTTGCTAAGGGTGCAGTCCACACCATCCTCCAGATCGTTAATGAAGATATTGAACAAAACCAGCCCCAGCACCGACCCTTGGGGCACTCCACTTGATACCGGCTGCCAACTAGACATGGAACCATTGATCACTACCCGTTGAGCCCGACCATCTAGCCAGTTTTCTATCCACCTTACCGTCCATTCATCCAGCCCATACTTCTTTAACTTGCTGGCAAGAATACTGTGGGAGACTGTATCAAAAGATTTGCTAAAATCCAGAAATAGTACATCCACTGCTTTCCCTCATCCACAGAGCCGGTTATCTCATCATAGAAGGCAATTAGGTTAGTCAGGCATGACTTGCCCTTGGTGAATCCATGCTGACTGTTCCTGATCACTTTCCCCTCCTTTAAGTGGTTCAGGATTGATTCCTTGAGGACCTGTTCCATGATTTTTCCAGGGACTGAGGTGAGACTGACTGGCCTGTAGTTCCCTGGATCTTCCTTCTTCCCTTTTTTAAAGATGGGCACTACATTAGCTTTTTTCCAGTCATCCGGGACCTCCCCCGATCGCCATGATTTTTCAAAGATAATGGCCAATGGCTCTGCAATCTCATCGGCCAACTCCTTTAGCACCCTCGGATGCAGCGCATCCGGCCCCATGGACTTGTGCTTGTCCAGCTTTCCTAAATAGCCCCGAACTACTTCTTTCTCCACAGAGAGCTGGTCACCTCCTCCCCATACCGTGCTGCAGAGTGCAGCTGTCTGGGAGCTGACCTTGTCTGTGAAGACAGAGGCAAAAAAAGCATTGAGTACACTAGCTTTCTCCACATCCTCTGTCACTAGGTTCCCTCCATCATTCAGCAAGGGGCCAACACTTTCCTTGACTTTCTTCCTGTTGCTAACATACCTAAAGAAACCCTTCTTGTTACTCCTAACATCTCCGGCTAGCTGCAACTCCAAGTGTGATTTGGCCTTCCTGATTTCACACCTGCATGCCTGAACAATACTTTTATACTCCTCCCTGGTTATTTATCCAATCTTCCACTTCTTGTAAGCTGTTCTTTTGTGTTTAAGACGAGCAAGGATTTCACTGTTAAGCCAAGCTGGTCGCCTGCCATATTTACTTTTCTTCCTACACATCGGGATGCTTTGTTTCTGCAACCTCAATAAGGTTTCTTTGAAATACAGCCAGCTTTCCTCGACTCCTTTCCCCGTCATGTTATTCTCCCAGGGGACCTTGCCCATGAGTTCCCTGAGGGAGTCGAAGTCTGCTTTTCTGAAGTCCAGGGTCTCTGTTCTACTGCTTTCCCTTTTTCCTTGTGTCAGGATCCTGAACTCGACCATCTCATTGTCACTGCCTCCCAGGTTCCCATCCACTATTGCTTCCTCTACTATTTCTTCCCTGTTTGTGAGCAACAGGTCAAGAAGAGCTTTTCCCCTAGTTGGTTGCTCCAGCACTTGCACCAGGAAATTGTCCCCTACACTTCCCAGAAACTTCCTAGATTGTCTGTGCACTGCTGTATTGCTCTCCCAGCAGATATCGGGGTGATTAAAGTCACCCATGAGAACCAGGGCCTGTGATATAGCAACTTCTGTTAGTTGCTGGAAGAAAGCCTCGTCCACCTCATCCCCCTGGTCCGGTGGTCTGTAGCAGACTCCCACCACGACATTACCCTTGTTGTTCATACTTCTAAATTTAATCCAGAGACACTCAGGTTTTTCTGCAGTTTCATACTGGAGCTTTGAGCAGTCATACTGCTCTCTTACGTACAACGCAACTCCCCCACCTTTTCTGCCCTGCCTGTCCTTCCTGAACAGTTTATATCCATCCATGACAATACTCCAATCATGTGACTTATCCCACCAAGTCTCTGTTATTCCAATTACATCATAATTCCCTGACTGTGCCAGGACTTCTAGTTCTCCCTGCTTGTTCCCCAGGCTTCTTGCATTAGTGTATAGGCACTTAAGATAACCCGCTGATTGTCCCGCTTTCTCGGTCTGAGACAGGAGTCCTCCCCTCTTGTAATCTCCTGCGTGTGCTTCCTCCCGGTATCCCACATCCCCACTTACCTCGGGGCTTTGGTCTCCTTCCCCCGGTGAACCTAGTTTAAAGCCCTCCTCACTAGGTTAGCCAGCCTGCTTGAAAAGATGCTCTTCCCTCTCTTCGTGAGGTGGAGCCCGTCTCTGCCTAGCAATCCTTCTTCTTGGAAGACCATCCCATTGTCAAAGAATCCAAACCCTTCTCTCCGACACCATCTGCGTAGCCATTCGTTGATTTCCACGATTCGACGGTCTCTACCCTGGCCTTTTCCTGCCACAGGGAGGATAGACGAGAACACCACTTGCGCCTCAAACTCCTTTATCCTTCTTCCAAGAGCCACGTAGTCTGCAGTGATACGCTCAAGGTCATTCTTGGCAGTATCATTTGTGCCCACGTGGAGAAGCAGGAAGGGGTAGCGATCCGAGGGCTTGATGAGTCTCAGCAGTCTCTCTGTCACATCGTGAATCCTAGCCCCTGGCAAGCAGCACACCTCTTGGTTCTCCCGGTCAGGGCGGCAGATAGATGACTCAGTCCCCCTGAGGAGAGAGTCCCCGACCACCACCACCCTCCTCCTCTTGGGAGTGGTGGTCGTGGAACCCCCATCCCTAGGACGGTGCATCTCATGCCTTCCAATCAGTGGAGTCTCCTTCTGCTCTGTTCCCTCAGGTGCATCATCTACTCCACTCTCTGCACTAGTACCTGTGGAGAGAACATGAAAACGGTTGCTCACCTGTATCTGTGTTTCTGGTACATGGAT
This sequence comes from Mauremys reevesii, assembly GCF_016161935.1. Taxonomy (NCBI): domain Eukaryota; kingdom Metazoa; phylum Chordata; order Testudines; family Geoemydidae; genus Mauremys; species Mauremys reevesii. The sequence continues at coordinate 122,700,406 of NC_052624.1, read as the reverse complement.
GTTTCTGGAACTCTTTCTCCTTCTGGAAGTCACATGCCACCACTTATCCTCGCTGGCCTTCTGTCCCCGCTGCGTAGCCTGCTCTGAATCTTCAGAACATTGTGCCCGCTGCAGCTGATCCTGATGTCTATCCAGGAAATCCTCATTTTCTTTTATGGAATGCAGGGTTGTTATTCATTTCTCCAGACTTTGAATCTTCTCTTCCAAGATGGAGATCAGCTTGCACTTGGTACACACAAAGTCGCTCCTATCCTGTGGAAGGAAGACGAACATGGCGCATCCTGTGCAGGTCACAACGGCGGATCGCTCAGCATCCATGGTCTCTTCCTTCTAAGAGCTCTCTCCAGGCAAACTCCTTCTGTTTGCCTCTCTGCTGTTCGCTGCTCAGCTGGTTCGCAGCTGACTGCCTTTTTATAACAGTCAGGCCCAGCTGTAACAAAGCTCTCCCAGATCAAACAAGCAATCAAACAATCAAGCACACAGTCAAACTGCCAAACTGCCCCCCCAACAGACACTCAGATACTCACCAGCGCAGTCCCCCTACTGCAGCACTTAGCGTACCTCTGCTCAGAGGGATCCCAGGCAAACTCCTTCTGTTTGCCTCTCTGCTGTTCGCTGTAATCTCAAAGCACCTTACAAAGGAGATCAGTATCATTATCCCAATTTTACAGATTGGGGAAATAAGGCAATAAGCAGGGAAGTGACTTGCCCTATGTTGTTTCCAGCTAAGAAACATTCATTCATTCATGCCCGTCACCCCAACCGGGGTATGGGCCGCCAACAACAGATCTCCATAGTCTTCTATCCTGGGCCATTCGCTCTAGCTGGTTCCAGGTATAGCCCATTTTTTTGCTATCAACCTGAAGGTCGCGTCGCCAGGTATTTCTTGGGCGGCCTCTTTTCCGCTTGCCTTGGGGGTTCCACTGCAGTGCCTGTCTGGTGATGTTGGTTGGCTGCTTGCGTAGTGTATGTCCTATCCAGCCCCACCTTCTCCTTCTAATTTCTTCCTCTGCTGGGAGTTGACGGGTCCTCTCCAAGAGGTGGATGTTACTGATGGTGTCTGGCCAGCGGATCTGGAGAATCCTTCTGAGGCAGCTATTAATGAAGGTCTGGATCTTCCTGGTGGTTGTTTTGGTTGTCGTCGCTCTCTTCATGTCCTGAATACAGCAACAGCTCTCCTGTCAACAGTCGTCTCTGTCCAGCTTGCGTCCATCTTGTCTCGCTAATGCCTAGTAGGGTCAGGTTGTTGCTCCTCATCTCTGCTGCAACCTGCGCCGTCTTTCCTGACTCGTACATGGTCCTCACATTCCATGTGCCGATGGTAATCCTCCTGGCTGCAAGAAGGGTGATCGGCTTAGTGGCTTCCTCGCGGCTTTCACCACCCAGCATCATGCATCTTCGAGTTGAAGACCCTTCTTTTTCCAGGCTAAAAGTCTCTGTTAACTCTATTTTTGGCGTTTCTGTAGCAAGCTGATTTTTACAGGGTGGAGTTGCTAGCCCCACGCCCAACCCTCCTCCTTTACCCTGACTTGGGACAGGCAGATGGCCCCAAAGGACCTCTCTGGTGGAGTTGCTAAGAAACATATCAGCCTTCTTAACAATTTAGTTATATTTGTTTTCGTTGGGGTTCCTTGAGACCCCTTCCTCTCAGTTCCCCAAGGACTCAGTTTGACTCATCTCATCACTCAAGTTTCTTTATGTAGCATACAGCAAAGCTATGCTGAGTTAATTAGACTTAAGCGGAAGGTGCGGGGCAGAGAAGGGGGATGGGGCATACGGTGTACCACACCCAAAGTTACAGAGCAAATATCTTTTTTTTATATATATTTACACATTACATTACAGTTATTATACAATGCATCACATGTTTTGGGGATGGCCTGGCCATTTTGGAGAACCAATCATTGTACTATAACTTATTCTTTACCTCATTTTATGTTCCAGGCTTATCTTGTCCACTGTTATCTTGTTGATTCTAAATGGTTTCCTAGATGTTCCTCCTTATTTTCAGTAATACAGAGATTCTTTTTCCAGCCAGCTGATCCATGTACCTTCCTAATCCTGTCTCCCAAGACATGAGGCCCCACACATGTCCAATTACTCATATAAAGCCAAGCCTGCAATTTTAAACTTAAGGGGGCTGAAAGGTTACCAATTCCAATATTTACCTACTGACTTTTATTTAGTTTTTTTAAAAATTGAATTTCAGTTCTTATTAATTGATGACTGCCAGCACCTCAATATCTATAAAGATTTAATTGCAATTATTCATGAAAATGTTGCTTGGAGTGGAAAATGTACAGTACTTGAGGATGCCTCCCAGTGCCTCAGTTTCCCCATCAATAAAATCAGGGTAATGATGCTTAATTCCTTTATAAAGCTCTTTGTGATCTATTGATTTAAAAGGACTCTGTAAGGGATAAGTATTATTATTAATATTATTTATTATTTTATTATCTTAATGTGTGACAACTCCGAGCATTATTGAGATAAAGTCACAAGATTCTAGTGCTACATTAGTTCATGCTCACACCTAAGAAATTATGTTCACCTAACAAATGTAACAAAGTACTCTCACTTCTTAGCAAAGCACTTTCAACTATTTTACCAGCCCAAATTAATTGTGATTATTAATTATTAATCCATTCATAGGCAGCAGGTTTAAAACAAATAAAAGGAAGTATTTCTTCACACAGCGCACAATCAACCTATGGAACTCCTTGCCAGAGGATGTTGTGAAGGCCAAGACTATAACAGGGTTAAAAAAAAACTAGATAAATTCATGGAGGACAGGTCATTCAACGGCTATTAGCCAGGATGGGCAGGAATGGTGTCCCTAGGCTCTGTTTGCCAGAAGCTGGGAATAAGTGGCAGGGGATGGATCACTTGATGATTACCTGTTCTGTTCATTCCCTGTGGGGCGCCTGGTAATGGCCACTGTCGGAAGACAAGATACTGGGCTAGATGGACCTCTGGTCTGACCCAATAGGGCCATTCTTATGTTCTTATGAAAATAGGTTATGGGTAAAATTTTCAAATGTGTGTATGCCACTTAAAAGCGTAAGTCACAATGACTTGCATCCTATATTTAATATATACACATACACAAACATTTATTTTCAAGACAATTAAGTTGGAACCTGAGGATTCAGAAGATCTAACATACCCAAAGAAAATAGAAGGGCTAGATTCACAAAGCTACTAAGCTGTGGTGATGCTGAGTGTTGTCACACCTAATTATTAGGCACTTAGGCTTTGTGAATCCCAGTAATTTTCTGAGTTCAATGCCTACACTTATATACAACAAATGGGGAAGGACAGGCACCTCAGCCTTGGGTTCACAAAAATCAGCATGTTGCTAGATGATTCTTTGCAACAAAAAGTAAATGGGAGGTGCCAAACACCTCCTTTCTGTCAGAGATAGGTGCCTAAGTCCAAGTTGCAAGGAGGTGTCTCTCTCTGCTTGGGCTTCTCAGCTGCACACCCTCTCTTGGGATTATGCATCTAAGGCTGTGGCTACACTTAGCACTTCAAAGCGCTGCCGCGGCAGCGCTTTGAAGCGCTAAGTGTAGTCAAAGCGCCAGCGCTGGGAGAGAGCTCTCCCAGCGCTGTCCATACTCCACCTCCCTGTGGGGAATAACGGACAGCGCTGGGAGCCGCGCTCCCAGCACTGGGGCTTTGACCACACTGGCGCTTTGCAGCGCCGCAATTTGCAGCGCTGGAGAGGGTGTGTTTTCACACCCTGCTGCAGCGCTGCAAATTTGCAAGTGTAGCCAAGCCCTAAGCCATTCTAGCAAGAAGCCAGAGTGGAGTAGGAGGACAACCAGGACCTCCCTCATACCTTTAAGCCCAGTGGCTAGATGGATGGAGATGTGGGAGACTCCACATCCTGCCTGAGGAGGAGAAGGGATTTGAAGAGGAGTCTGCCACCTCTCAGTGAGTGCCCTAGCCAAAGGGAAATGGGATATTCTGAGGTGGGGCTCCCTCATTCTCTCCTGTTGAAGCTGTTCCACTGTGGATAAATAATACAAAAAAGTAATTAAAACAGGGAGGACTGGATTCTGGGTCTCTATGTTAGTTCTCTAACCACCAGGCTGCAGAGTCATTCTAACATTGCTCACTCTCTCTCTCTGGCCCAATGCTGAAACTGTCCCACTGTAGATAAATAATAAAAGAATCAGTGGCCAGAGAGAGAGAGAGAGATGAAAAACAACTTCACTCACCTAAAATCACATTAAAAGCTATTAAAAATGTTATGAAATTACAATATATACAATAAATCATTACAAATAAATCATTACAATAACACAAAACATGTCTTAAGTGACCATTAAACATGGATAATTAAAACATCATCACCACCAAGTTCACTCAAAATATTGTTAACACACCTAGTCAATTGCAAAGTGTCCAGGTTACAAATCAAGTTATAAGAGGTGTAATCAAGCTGCAGCTGGGCCACAATCAGTGGATGGAACAGCCCTCACAGCCATGGGCGGCTCTAGGAATCCCGCCGCCCCAAGCAGGGCGGCATGCCGCGGGGCGCGCTCTGGCGGTCGTCGGTCCCGTGGCTCCGGGGGACCTCTTGCAGACATGCCTGCAGAGGTTCCGCTGGTCCCGCAGCTCTGGTGGAGCATCCGCTGGCATGCCTGCAGGAGGTCCACCCGAGTTGCGGGACCAGCGAACCTGGCCATTCCCGCGGCTGGTCCCTGGTCCCGCGGCTCCGGTGGACCTCCCGCAGGCATGACTGCGGAAGGTCCGCTGGAGCCGGCTGCCGCCCTGCCGGCAAAATGCCGCCCCAAGCGCGCGCTTGGTGCACTGGGGTCTGGAGCTGGCCCTGCTCACAGCACTCTACCCCCCTCCCCAGGGGTATTAGACCCAGGGGTCTGTCCTGGGCCTGGTTTTGTACATCATCTTCATTAATGATCTGGATGATGGGATAGATTGCACTCTCAGCAAGTTTGCGGATGACACTAAGCTGTGGGGAGAGGTAGATACACTGGAGGGTAGGGATCGGGTCCAGAGTGACCTAGACAAATTGGAGGATTGGGCTAAAAGAAATCTGATGAGGTTCAACAAAGATAAGTGCAGAGTCCTGCACTTAGGACGGAAGAATCCCATGCACTGCTACAGACTAGGGACCGATTGGCTAATTGGCAGTTCTGCAGAAAAGGACCTGGGGATTACAGTGGAAGACAAGCTGGATGTGCCCTTGTTGCCAAGAAGGCTAATGGCATATTGGGCTGCATTAGTAGGAGCATTGCCAGCAGATGGAGGGAAATGATTATTCCCCTCTATTTGGCACTGGTGAGGCCACATCTGGATTATTGCATCCAGTTTTGGGCCCCCCATTACAGAAAGGATGTGGACAAATTGTAGAGAGTCCAGCGGAGGGCAATGAAAATGATTAGGGGGCTTGGACACATGACTTATGAGGAGAGGCTGAGGGAACTGAGAAGAGTGAGAGGGAGATTTGATAGCAGCCTTCAACTACCTGAAAGGGAGGCGGGGTTCCAAACAGGATGGATTTAGACTGTTCTCAGTGGTGGCAGATGGCAGAACAAGGAGAAATGGTCTCAAGTTGCAGTGGGGGAGGTCTAGGTTGGATATTAGGAAAAACTATTTCACTAGAAGGATGGTGAAGCACTGGAATGGGTTACCTAGGGAGGTGGTGGAATCTCCTTCCTTAGAGGTTTTTAAGGTCAGGCTTGACAAAGCCCTGGCTGGGATGATTTAGTTGGTTTTGGTCCTGCTTTGAGCAGGGGGTTGGACTAGATGACCTCCTGAGGTCTCTTCCAACCCTGATATTCTAGGATTCTATGATACCCTGGCCATTCTGTTCTGGTGAGATTTCAAAACGGCGAGTTTTACGTGACCCAGCAAAGTTAGCCTAGCAGGAAACTGGATGAATGTGAGCCATATGTCTCACTGCAAGAACAAAAGAGGCTTTGAGAAAACCAGTCTCAAACTACTGAAAAGAGACTGCAAAAAATGAAAATGAGGAATCAAACAGGGGCATGTAGGAAAAAATGAAACACTGTGTCTGAAGATGTGCAAGAGAGACTCTGCTCAGACACCTCAGGGATAATGTGGTGCATAAAATGTTTGGTTGCTGTGATGCTGTGCAGGACCTTCCACAGCAAGTCACCGGAGTGCTTCGGAAGAGGAGGTTTGTACAATGTCCTCCAAGCCAGAACCATAGAGTCACCCAGAGACAGAGGCATCCTCCAGGCTGTAGCAGGGAAATCAGAGAGGGTGGCATAATGCTGCACCTTGACACACATACCTTAGAGCTGCTACTTGGACATGGTTGCAAAAGGAACGGTCATCAAACCCCTCCAGGAGAGCAATCTGCCTGTTTGTACAAGGAGCTCATCCACAAAGGAGGAGACAACTAGTGGGGAAAACACAAAAGCCCACCTAGAAGAACAATCCCTGCAAAAACTTTCTGCAAATACTGAGCAGCTTCCTGAGGGAGAGCTGCCTGGAATTCAGCAAGAACCTTATCAAAAAAATGCACAGACTGGATTTTGGTCTCAACAGGAAGAGCTGTCATTGACTTCCAGCTTGACTAGCTAAGAACAATCAGGTGGGACAGCTTGGTTAACCCACCCTCAGCAAAATCAGAAAACAGGTTCCTGGAAGAGAGAGCTTCAGCAGGGAAAAATGGGTTAAAAAACAGCGGCTGTTCCAAGAGCCATAAACTGGAAAATGCCTGGTCTTGTCATGTGCTTTGTAGAAGTAGCGAGGCATTAAAAAGACCACTACAGAATGGAGGTAAATCTAGACTCTGTAATCAAATTGTGCCAACAAAGATAGGTGAGAGTCAAAGTCTATTCCCCCAACATGCTGCAACAGAGAGAGGCAAGGGATTTCCAGGCCAGCAGGGAGTCAGAGTATAGCGATTGCTGAACAGATTGGAGGTGAAAGGCCACCACCCTGCTGATTAAATCAGTGAGCCCCTGGCCCCTTTATCTAATGTCAGGAACAAAAAAGAGGGTGCAGTCAGTGGTAACTATTTAAGAAAATGGTTACTATTCCTCTGAATCTGGTTGCAAAGGCTCAGGAGAGGGTCCAAATACACTAGCTGGTGCCACAACCTGGGGCCACAAGATTTCTGGCAATCTAAACCTGTCCCCAAAAAGGGAGTCCAGGAAGGAGCCAGTGCCATTTCTGTAGGTGGCCTTGTACCTTCTCCTCAGCCCTTTTTCAGTCCCTGAGCATATATTATTCAGATCCAAAAAAGACCCCAACATCTTAATCCCAGAGGTGCCCCGTTGCAATTGTTAGGGCACTAGACTGCCAAGATCCCAGTGCCATTGAATTGCTCTTAGCCCATTTAATGCAGGCAGAAGATGCCTGTTCATACACTTGTAAACAAGCACAAAGTGCTTGCACATCACTGTCAGATGTGATAAAACCTGAAATATCATCAGCATAGACTAACAGATGAACCAGGAATGCATCTGGCACCCCTGGCACAGCAAGGCCAGCCAGATGGCTTCTGAAGATGTGCAGGAATGGCTCCAACCTAAGAGTATACTGCATTCCAGACAGAGGACACTCCTGATGAATGCATCTGTGAACTGGGAAGCAGTGGCTAAGATTCCCATTAATCTTTAGGACACTAAAATCGTTATGGTACAATAAAGAAATACATGAAGAGATCACTGGCTGAATCCCAAAATTTCTAATGTTTTAAAAGATAACTACGGTTAACTCTATCAAAAACCTTCTCCTGGTCCATTGAAACAAGCCCCACAGCCTGATTACAAAGATTTCTAACAGTAAGAACACAAATTAAAAGCAAATTAGCAAAATAGAGTGGTTCGGGATCCAATATGTTTGATGAGGGTGCATAAAAGAGTCCAGACAGTCCTTCAGCCAGTTGGCTGAGGCCCTGGATAAAATCTTATAATCAGAGCACAGAAGAGAAATAGGTCTCCAGATCTGTAAGTCACACAGATCCCCTTTTTAGGGTGATCACTGCACCATGGCAGCTGAGGAACGTCTCTTTCTCCTGGATACAATCCAGCACCACTAGAAAAAAGTCAGGACTTGTAAGATGCCAGAAATGCTTGTAAAATTCAGTTGGCAGCCCATCAGTACCTGGGCCTGGCCTGTGGAGAGCTGCTGGTCAGCAACAGAAAGTTTCTGCAGTGACAGTGGGGCATCCAGGTGCCACTGGTCCTCACCAGTCAGACAAGGTAACCACTGGTGCAGGTCCTCCTTTGTCAGCACATCCCAGGCTTCAAGCAAGTACAAAGTACAGTAAAAAGAAACAGCTGCTTTCTGGATCACAGCAGGGCCAGCAGTCAGACAACCATCTGGCAGCCACAGGCAAAAAATCTGCTCCCAGTGCATAAACTTTTTCTCCAACCTGAAAAAAGAACCTTGTGGGAGCATTAGTTTCATGTAGCCGAGTAAACCGGACCTGAACCAGGGCTCCTTGCACCTTCTCTTCCAACAAGCTTCTGAGGAGCCAGTATTTCTCAGTTAAGTTAATGAATCTGCAATGGGTTTCCCACATCAAGGTTGCCATGAATGCCTAAGATGTCTTTTTCCAGGGCACTCAGGCCTGGTGCAAGAACAATGTAGCAGGCTGGTTATACTGCCAGAACAGTTGGATCTGGACATCCTACCACTGTCTCATGGACTCATGCAGGGGCTTGTGCCAATACTCCCAAAACGCAGCAAACATCTGGCTGAAATTCAAGTCATGTAATAATTTGGTATTAAAGCACCAGTGGGAAGCTCTGGCAGGAAGCGGGAGAGACACATTGACAGACAAGTGCGTGGGAGACATGGAAGACTGAACAAACACATTCACACCACCCTTCATGGTATAAAAGCAATCCAGTCTAGCCCCCTGACACCTGGTTGGGAGTAGTCTTCAGCCAAGAGTACTGCCTAACAGTGGGGTGAGAAGACTTCCAAACATCTATTAGCCCAAAGTTCTGCTGGAGACAACACAATTCTGTGGCTGACAGAGGGTGTGGCTCCTTGTGGTTCCTGTCTAAACCATAAACTACAGTGCAATTGAAATCCTCTCCCGGGACAATAATAGTATCAGGGTCACTGTCAAGCATGGCATGGGCACGTGTTTGCAGAAAGGAGATTACAATCTCACCCCAGAATAGGGGCACACACAGTAAGAACATAAAAATCAATAGTGCCAATACATGTCTCTACCTGGAAGAGCCAGCCCTGCACAATCTCCTTCACAGAAAGGATCTGTGCCCCTGCACCCCAGGGAAAAGACAACAGCTACCCCTGCAGTGACATTGGAGCCATGGCTAAGAAAGCTTCCCCTTCCTATTCCTTCAACCAGTTCCCCTGACTATCAGGGTCTGCAAAGGGGCAACATCAGCCTGTTTTTGTCTGAGAAATTCAAAGAGTTGTGCCCTTCTGTGACCATCCCAGCATCCATTAATAGTTTGAGAGCCATAACTGAGCAGCGTCACAGAGATGAGAAGGAGAGAGCCAAGCAGCAGAGAGAAAAAATGGGAAGAGGAAGTATCTTGGACAAAAGAAGCCATGGGGAGGCCTATATATCTTGAACAATCATCACATGCTTCCTCACCTTCTGTGATGGGAATTTTTCCTACGATTAGCAGAGGTAACTCTCAAGACAAGGGCAGCTGAGTGAACAAAGCGCTGTACATCCAGGGCCACCCATAGGAGGAGGGGGCAAGTGGGGCAATTTGCCCCAGGCCCCAGGCCCTGCAGGGCCCCCCACGAGAATATAGTCATCTATAGTATTGCAACTTTTTTTTAATGGAAGGGGCCCCCAAAATTGCTTTGCCCCAGGCCCCCTGTGTACATCAGAGACATAGGCCTCAACCTCAACTCTCCACTTCCCTTCAGTGGACTACCCAAAAAGTCACTCATCTCCTGCACAGTGTACCTAACCTTCCTATATAGCAGACTGGCTGGGACATCAGGAACCAATGAGGAGTCAGGGAGATCATCATTATCCTCTTCATCTTCCTCAGACTCCACCAGCTCAGAAGAACATAGAGCTGCCACTGTAACATTCTCCTCATTCACAAAGGAGAGAGAGTCAATGGGAACAGCTGGCCTATCTATTTTCCCTAAAGTGGTAGGGGGAGCAGCTCCAGGCTGGGACCCAGTGTAATCATTGCAACATGCAGGATCGGAAGCTTGAGGACTTACCATGCCAGGGGAAGATAGTACCCCACTGGGAGCTCCAGGCTTACCACCCAATGCAATGGTACCCTCCTTCTAAGGGCACTCCATGCTCAGCCACTGCCAGCAGCTCAGGGGCCCAAAGTCATAGCCCTTTTAGAAATAGATGGTCTCATCGGTCTGTTCTTCACCCCACATCTCTAGAACCTGTATCTGCTCCATCTGCAAGAAGATGCTTCTCAACTTCCAGGACTGGTTTCTGTCCAGGCACAAATGATGGAGTCACAACAGAGGGTTCCTCTGAGGAGGCTGCTGTCAGGACAATGGCAGACCACATACGGCAAGGGTAGGAGATAGAATCTGGCAGTGCAGATGCAGGTTTTGTTTCCTGCTGGTCCCTTGATGTCACAGCCCCCTCCCTGCTATCCCAAGATCCCTCATTCTTACCAGGGACCCCCAAGCCAGCAGTGCATGGGCAGGAACCCCTCAGATAAAAAGGATCATCACACAGGAAATATTTCATGTTTTCAGAGGTAGCAAACACTGTATAATCCACCCCATCTATGTGTTGCTTTAAAACTAGGTTCAAGGGCTGTTCAGGGTTACTTAGAACCACATAAACCCTGCAGTGGAATGTCATAACATATCTCACATCCAAGTTCTTGCATCTCAGCTACCTTCCCATAATGGGGGAGATCAGACACTAGCATCACTGTGAAAGAAAGGGAGACATTGGAAACAATACTCTAATAGTAGTAGTAAACAGGGAAAAAACTTGACCAAAAGACTCCTTGCCCCAGAGTCCCTCCTGTGCCAAAAAATTCATAAGCTGCTCCTGGGAAAGGAAAATCACTATAGATTTGCTCATTTGAGAGGCAGATTTTATATTAGCACAGCCAACAAGCTTACCAACACTCCACAACACATCCTTCACAATGCAGGAGACAGCTTGCACACACCGAAACCCATGCTTGTGGATCAAACCATTCAACTCATCTGAAGTGAACCCCATGGAGAAACCCTCCAATCCCTCAAGGGAATGGGGGGTTGTGTTACATAAGCGGGTGGAGGGAGGGGAAGAGTAGATCCCTTTGATGGACACCCAGCCAGTTAGCTGTAAAGTCCCTCTTGGTCTGTTCTCTACTTGCTTTACCTGTAAAGGCTTAACAAGCCCACAGGTAAAAGAAAAGGAGTGGGCACCTGACCAAAAGATCAAGTGGGAAGGTAGAATTTTCTAAAATTGTGAAAGAAACTTTCCCTTTTGTTCTCTGAGCTGCAGGGACATGGAGCAGCAATGCTGTAACCAGCTTTAAGCCAGGTATGATTATAGATTATCAATTCATACCTTGAATCTACTTATCTGGAGCCTCAGATATGTAAGTAAAATTAGGGAATGTCTAAAAAGAGTTATTTCTTTTATTTCTTATTGGCTTGTGAACTCCTCTGTGCTAACCTCAGATGCTTTTGTTTGCTTGTAACCTTTAAGCTGAACCCCCAAGAAAGCTATTTGGGGTGCTTGATTTTTGGAATTGATCTTTTAAAATCTAGCAAGAGCCTAAGTTCCAGATGTATTTTCTTTCTTTTTGTTTTTAATAAAATTTACCTTTTTTAAGAACAGGATTGGATTTTTGGTGTCCTAAGAGGTTTGTGCATATGTTGTTTGATTACCTGGCAGTCACGGCTAATTTTCTTTTTTCTTTCTCAGCTCTTCCCCTGGGGGAGTGGGGAGGAGTTGTGGTGTGAAAGGGCTTGAGGGTACCCCAGAGGGAGGAATTCCCAAGTGCTCCTTCCTAAGTTCAAAGGGGGTTTTATTGCATTTGGGTAGTGGCAGCGTTTACCAAGCCTGGAGTGGCAAGTATTAATTTTTTAAATCCTTGCGGGCCCCCACTTCTGCACTTGGAATGACAGAGTGGGGATTCAGCCTTGACAGGGGTGGAACCAACATCCCTAAAATACAGAAACAACAAATAACAAAACAGAGACTACCAGAAGCCGAGCTACTGCACACAGCACATAAGAAACACAGCCTCACCCTCAGAAGTTCCCACAATCCTGAGAGAGGGAGGGAATGCCAAACAGGAGAATGACCCCATAGCCTGGTGGTTAAATCACTCAGTAGAAGACCCAGGGTCCAGTCCCCCTGCACCAATTAATTTTACATTATCTATCCACAGTGGAACAGCTTCAACAGGAGGGACTGAGGGAGCCCCACTTCAGAATATCTCAAAGCCCAGTGTTTGGGTATCTCATCTGAAAAATGGCAAATCCCTTTTCCCCCACTGGTGGAGAATGGATGACTTGAAACAGGGGTCTCCCTCATCCCAAGTGAGTATCCTCACCATTGAGCTAAAAGTTACAAGGGAGCTTCTGCTCCCTCCCAGGCCCATTTTGTGTAAGCTCACCTGTAGAGGCCCACTCCTGTAGGCTAACTCTGAGCACTCTTACCAGATTGGATCCAACAGCAAGTTATGCACTGGAATGTCTATCTTTTCCAAGTTCGTGAATAGCTCTGGAGCTGAGGTGTCCAGACAGGTGTGGGGCTGCAGTGCACATGCTCAGAAGCAGAAACATAGGCACTTAGGGAACTTTTAATGCAAAAATTTAGGCACCTAGTAAGTTTAGGCATCTACATAGGTCAGGGGGCAGCTGAGCAGGGCTTTGTGAATCCCAGTGGGACCTGAATCCCTGAGATTTAAGTGCTTAAGAGAGAAGTTATGTACCTAAGTCCTTTTGTGAATCTAGAAGAATTGAACAGAATTCTTTGTCATTATTTTATTGGCAAAACCAATCAAGAGAGTAAATTGAAAAATTATCAATAAAGCTACTGTGTTTAGCATTAATAAGGCTATTGATACCGATATTAATCCCTGAAAATTAAATACACTATGATATTTGGATGGGGTTTTATGAGCAATTTCTTTTCTTACACTTGTGAGACAAAATGATAAAGATCTCAAAATTTAGCCACTAGTGAGTGTGTTAAGGCAGGATAAGTTTCTGTTTAACTGAAGCTGGATTACTTATTAATAGAAAAGTCATCAGAAGAAGTAGTTTATGAATAAAGAGGCTCAGAATTTGGTATAGAAAGGCTGCTTCATGGGTTAATGTATTCACCTATAAATAAAAGCAGTGACAGCTCCCCTGTCAGAACATGCTGATGGACGGTTCCTTTTTCCGCCATTACAGCTTTGTGAATGTGGGAAAATTAATTTAAGTGGTAGTTAATTTCTAATGAATTCCATTCAAGCGGTTAATATGGTACCTTGATGTTATGGTAACCTTCACGGATCATTGCATTATGTAAATAAATTCTACTTTATGCTGGTTTATTAAAAAAAGAAGATTGGTGAGTCTGGTCAAATCTTTCATACACACACAGAAAAACTGTTAAGAATTTACTAAAAAATTGATTGTTTATTATGAGTAAAGTAAATTTTCCTAAAATGTCCTACAAAACAAATCATTTATCTTTTATCCTCACAGGGCAATTCATGCTTGTGTAATATTGCCAGAATTATCTTGTACTTGGAGCTAAATCCTGGACCCATATACTCTCTCTGTAAACGGGCCCTGTGGAAGGGATCAGTGTAAGGAAGGAAATCCTATCTCCAAAAATTTGGATCTTTAGTGCAACTGCACAGTTGCGGTACACACATGCACACACACATCTCAACTCCTCTCTCATCTGGACTGCTGGGGAGACAGCTACTATAGAGTACTTGCTCTGCAAGGAGTGCAGAGAGTGCACATGTTACATTTAGGACCTCATACCCCTGTGAGGTCAGAGGGAAGGGATCAGATCTGGTTCTTAAGGTCTGATTCAAAACCTATTGAAGTCTATGGGATTCTTTCCACTGACTTCAGTGAACATTGGATCATGTCATTAGTGCATAACTGAAAGTAAAAATCTCTTTAAAAACTTAAATAGTTTGTTGTACAATATTTCATATGAAATATTAATAGATTTCAATGTCCAAATTCATGCAAGTTTATGTCAATGTATGATAGTCAGTTTTTGGTTGGTTATGCTGTACATTAACATGTGTTAGCTGGCAGTGAGTCACTATTAGGCAGGCGTCTGGAGTTTACAACATACAGCTAACATGTTAAAACTACAATTTGCATTGGCTTCACTAGGATTTTAACAAAAGTGCATTTTTTTCCTAGTGAACACAAGGCCTTTTTTACATATACTAATTTAGAAGATTTAAATAGGAAAAACATATAGAGTATCTCTCTACAGTTTCTAAAAAAGCCACTAAGGTCACTGACCAATCCCTGAGTAAGATGAGGTATTCATATTGCATGAGGATGATGAACTACTTTCCAGTCCATTAATAACTAGGGAGGATGTTCAACAATAACTATTAGGGACAAAACTTTTTAAATCAGCTAGCTCAGACAACCTGTACCCAAGAGTCCTAAAAGAGTTGGCTAAAGAGATATCTGGTGTTAATTTTTAATATATCCTGGAATAACATAGAAAGTCTAGAAGACTCGACAAGTGTTAACATTTTGCCAATATTAAAAAATGGCAAGCGGTATGACCTGGGTAGCTATAGGCCAATTAGACACCAATCTTGGCCAAAACCATGGAAAAACTGACAAGAGATTCAGTCAGTAAAGAATTAAACAATGGAAATATAATTAATCCCAGTCAACGTGGTTTTATAGGAAAAGGTCATGTCAAATTAATCTGATTTCATTTTTTGAGATGACTTATTTTGTTGATAAAGTTAAGGGTGTAGATGAAACATACTTAGACTTTTGTAAGATGCTTGATTTGGAACCTCATGATATACTGTTTTTAAAAAACTAACATTATATAACATCAATTCTCTGTTTTTCTTTAAAAACAAAAACAAACAAAAAAACAAACAAACAACCTTTACTAACACAGACTTAAGGTTGCCTGGTGACAACTTGTACTCTTCCAGCTCTCAAACCTCTGCAAACCAGGAAATAAAGAGTAAAGTTATACAACCTTAACTCTGAGTCCTGTGGCACCTTATAGACTAACAGATGTATTGGAGGATAAACTTTCATGGGTGAATATCCACTTTGTCAGATGCATGTGGTAGAAATTTCCAGAGGCAGGTATAAATATGCAAGCAAGAATCGGTCTAGAGATAACGAGGTTAGTTCAATCAGGGAGGATGAGGCCCTCTTCTAGCAGTTGAGGTGTGAACACCAAGGGAGGAGAAACTGCTTATGTAGTTGGCTAGCCATTCACAATCTGTTTAATCCTGAGCTGATGGTGTCAGATTTGCAAATGAACTGAATCTTAACTGGATCCCACTGGAGCTGGTAATAACAACTAGGAATTATCTTCAGCCAGTACCTCTCACTGAGGTTATGGAGTGGCTTTGTGTGTCCAAGAGTTGGATCATTCTCTTTCTGGTCATCAGGAAATTAGTGTGCCCATTGTTTGCTGAAAGTATCATTTCCCACTAGTATTGGCAGGTTGCCAAGGCTCTTAAAGAAGCCAGTGTGTGTCCAATGCTCAAGAAACTCTCACTCTTGCTAACAGGCAACTATGAACTAATATCTTATCTCCCATTTTGGTAATTGAGAAGTTTGTGTCAGGGCAATTCTGGTACTTTTTTTTGAATCCTCAGATTTCCTTGACCTTGGTCAACACTGCAGTGTTGCCAACTCTGCAGTGTTGGCAGTATAAAACTTCCATTTTAACGGAAAAAGTCTTATAGCCTCCTGGTGGCAGAGATCTTGAAAACATGACACCTGATGGCTCAAATACCAGAAGACAAATCAAAAGAACCCAAAATGTATTTTTTAAGTTTTCATGATTTTTAAACCAATCTTTTGATTTTCAACTGTTTTGTTGGCAATACTACAGTTGGATTAAACAGTTTGATATGGGGTAAAAACTGCATTGGTTGTGTTAGTTGATGATCACCTTCTAGGAATAGACTTTAATACAGTTGATAATAAGTAAAGCTAAGATTTTTGTCATGCGTAATTTTAGTAAAATCAGGGTCAGGTCATAGGCAATAATCAAAAATTCATGGAAATCTGTGACCTGTCCCTGCCTTTTACTAAAAATAACTGTGACATAGTGGTGTGTGTGTGGAGGGGGGTCCAACACCCATTGCTGCTGCAGCTCTGGGATCCCCCAGGCACCCATAGTGGCTTGGAGATCTAGGGTCACCCCGCCAATCATGGTGGCTTGGAGCTGCGGGGGCTCCTGCAGTCCATGGTGGCTGGGTGCTGTGGGGGGCCCCCTTCCGCCCACGGCAGCTGGGAGCTCTGGAAGCCCCCACTGTGGCTTGGAGCTCCGGGGCTGGCTCAGCGCTCCGGGGCTGGCTCCTA
Organism: Mauremys reevesii; assembly: GCF_016161935.1. Lineage (NCBI taxonomy): Eukaryota > Metazoa > Chordata > Testudines > Geoemydidae > Mauremys > Mauremys reevesii. The sequence goes on along the minus strand of NC_052624.1, from coordinate 122,683,927 downwards.
CGAGTTGCAGGGTCCTTTCACCACCCACAGCAACTGGGAGCTGCAGGGTCCGCCCACTGTGGCTTGGAGCTCCGGGTCTGATGGCTGGGAGCTCCAGGCCCACCACTCCTGGGCTGAAGTGGAAAATCTCATGGAGGTCTCTGGAAATCACAGATTACGTGACCTCCATGACATAATCTTAGTCTTAATAATGAGATTCTGTTAACACATATATTGACCTGCTCTTGAATGGCTGAGTTAGCTTTCTGAGAAAACCAAAAGGGTATTTATGTGCAATTGCTCCTCTGGCCAAAGTGCTGTGTCCTGTGGAGTACCATATGGGTCAATATTGTGATCTGTCCTTCTCAGTGTATATATGACGCTGATAGAATGGCTAACAAGAAGACACAGGCTACAATTCATTTGGTACTTAGATTACAAAAGATGTGAACAAATTGCAGAAAGTCTAGAGGAAAGTGACAAAAATAAGAGGTTTAGAAAAACATGACCGATGAGGAAAGGTTGGAAGAACGGGCATGTTTAGTCTAGAGAAGAGAAGGGGACATGATAACAGTCTTCAAATATGTAAAAGGTTGTTATAAGAAGGACAGTGATCAATTGTTCTCTATGTCCAATGAGAACAGAAGAAGTATTAATTGACTTAGTTTGCAACATGATTAGAAACTGGGAAAGTTAAGCACAAGAATAGTTAAGCACTGGACCAGCTTATCTGGGGAGATTGTGGAATCCCTGTCATTGGAGGTTTTTAAGAACAGGTTAGACAGATTTCTGTTAGGGATGGTCTACATATACATAATCTTACCTCATCATAGGGTGAGAGTGGGGTTAGACTAAGGGTATATCTAGACTGCAAAGAAAAACCCACATCACTGGGTCTTAGAGCCCAGGACAATTGACTCGGGCTCCTGGGGCTCAGGCTGCAGGGCTAAAAATAGCAGTGTAGACATATGGTCTCTAGCTGGAGCTTGGGCTCTGAGACCCTCCCTCTTTGCTGGGTCTCAGGTGTCACTTGCAACCTTAATGCTGGAAAAATACAGGCACAACACATGGTCTAATCAGCCACTCAAGACCTGGCAAACTTGTACGAGCATCAGGATGTTTAGGGCATGGTTTTTAGTTGCCTTTCTGGCCACAGGCTTCCAGCAGTGTTGCAAAATATGCAGTCTTGATCAGCTAAACCAGACAGAATGAAAAAGGAGGAGGATAGGAAAGAGTATAAATAAGGTAGGGAAGGAAAAGAACAAACAAGGCATGGAAGAGAAGACAAAGTCTCATATCCCAGGTGGTATTTGGAATTTAGTCAGGGGAGGTGGAAATGGCAGTGTCCCCTGGGACTCTCTCTTTGGCCTGGTATGATCAGGACAATGATTAGGATTAGGATGAAGGCCTGTGGGACTGGCAGCCATGATGGCAAGGCACACTCCAATAGCCAATTTTATTTCCCAAAGTTTCTTTCTTTAAGGATCCCAAAAGGGACTGGTGGTTAGAATAGCCCATCCCCTCATTATTTTGTCCAATTATTTTTACCTAATTATTTTGCTTAATTTCTGACACAATTTTGATTCTTTAATTTCCGGTTCCATATAATTCTTGTTGACCAAGCATGATCTTAATACAGATCTCGAGTTATATCAGAGGCAGAGGCCCTTTTATTTGGTCTAATTCAGTCTGTCTCACTTTTGCACTTTTCCCCATCAACACTTGTTTTACAGATTATTGTGACATTTTATGTATTTATACTCACTTTTTACAGTTGAGCTCACAATTGGGGTACATTTGTAGACCTCATTATCACAGCAGACACAAGTTCTCCGTGCTGCAATGGCTATTTAATTATTTATAAATAAAGTGGAACAGCTGCAACAGGAAGGATTGAGAAAGACCCATACCAAAATAACCCACAGCCTGGGGGGCTAGGGCACTCTTTTACAATGTGGGAGACCCTAATTCAAATCCCTTCTGTGCATCAGGCAGAGAAGAAACTGAACTTGGGTTTCCCACATACAGGGTGAGTGCCCTAAGTGCTAGGCTAAAGGTTATAAGAGAGGCCCCCACCCCACCCCAGTATTTTGTGAATCTAGTCCTCCTTTGCTTTTGGCAAACTGCACAAAATTGAAATGAAAAATGTTGAGGTTTTGGTCAAAATGAAACATTTAGTTTTGACAGTACCAAAACATTTCTGTATTTTGGGTTTGGTCAAAACTATTCAGTGTACTCTACACGAATTTGCAAATAGATTTGGATTGACTGAAAGTGCATTTTCCGGTGAATAAAAATTACTCCAAATGAATAAACTATTCTCCAAAAACATTTCACCCAGCAATAATCCAGACAAAATAGAGAATGGTGGCAGAGTTTGGGAAGCAGTTGGGAGATCTGGTGGAATTTATATCAGTGTTCCTGACTGCAGGAATGTGACTGCCATTTGTAACGCAGGTGTGAATTTTGGGTGTATTGTTAGAGCCTAGGCTACTTCTGGATGCACTGGTAGGAACTATAGTAAAGAGGATTTTCTGATTTGTGCCTGGCAAGAAGAGTGTGACTTTTTCTCTCTGATAGCTGTCTTTGCCACAATTTTAAAATTAACTGATATAATCAGCTGTAGATGAGGCTATGTCATGGGACAATACCGATGCACCAATGTCCTCTCCATAACTATCTCTATTGACCTTTAATTTATAGACCCAAGTTCAACTCTTTTGTTATAGTTTTTCACATAAGCATGACAGGATTCCACCTTCAGGCTTTTAATCTGGATTATACACCAAAACATCATGCACTGGGTTCAAAAGAGAGTCATGGTACATCATCAGGTATTGCTTTGCTTGGAGTAGGATATGACTTTTGTGGCATAGTCATTTGGCCTCTGATTTATGAGTTCCAGTGACAGCATTCTCTTCTCTGACCTTTGCAGATATCATCATACCTCTATGGGACAATGATCTGGTCATTGATAAGGACACCGACATGCCCAGAACTTGAACTGGGATGATATATGGCACCTCTTGCAAACCTTCTTGTTCTCCAAAATTTCAGCTTTCATTTAAAAACCACTAAAATCTCTAGCTGTTAAAATTGTGAAGTAAACCTTGAAACACAAACAAAACATCCATCCAGATGACAAGAAAAAGTACTTTTTGAAATTGAGTTAGCTAACAGTTTGAAATGCCGCTTAACAGCTAGTGTAGCCATAGTTTAATACTTTAAAGGAGTCTGTATCAGTTGAGTGAATACTGGAGCTGTCTTCAGTAGAGGAAAGTCAGGTAGGGAAAAATAAAGAGGGCCCCTTGCGGCCAGGAAGGCCTGAGGAGTAGAAGGCACCTCAGTTGAGTGTATTGTTGCTGATAGTCAGGGCTGGCCTTAGGGAAAAGTGTCCTGGGCGAACTTGTATTTTGGCACCTCTGACTCCTGCTGCCTCCCTGGCTCCCCACCCACTTCCTCAATGCCCTAGCTGCCTGCCCAGGCTCCCCATAATGGGTCAGCAGCCCAAGGGAAATCACAGCAACAGCAGGGCACCAGAATGCTGTGGTGACAGGGGAGCATGGTGACCTGAGAGCCCAAGAAATGGGGGAGGGAACCAAAGGAGTACAGATAGGGTCTCACTGGTGTGCAGATGCAGGGGTGGTGGGGAGTGACATGAGGGCTCCAGAAGGGCAGATTTCTTCACACACCCAATACAGAGCATCCCCAATATTCAGGTGCACCTCCTTGGTTCCAGGGAAGGTGGGTTATTGTGGGGCGGGGAGAGGTAAAAATGAAAACACTCCAGTGTACTGGAGGTGCTGGCATGGGTTGTGATGGTGGAAGGTTTGCTCCTGAAATATCCCCAACCCCCTGCACTGACACCTCCATTTGGGACGAGCAAGAAAAAGCTGGGGAGCATAGGGAACTGTGGGTTCAGAGTGTGGCATGGGCTATGGGGGACCTCAAAGACCTGGGGGACACTCAGAACTGGGGAGGCTGGGAGCTGGGAGGGCAGAGGGAGGGTCCCCCTGAAGCTGGGTGGGCATGGAGGGGGGCTAGGACCTGGGGGCACAGGGAGGTGGGGAAGGGGGTCAGGACCACCCCCAGACTTACTCATCTCTTTCCCCTGCAGTTTCAGCTCCCTTCTCTCAACCTGGAAGAGGCTGGCAACTTCCAGCTCCCATTGACCAGACAAGATGCCATGCTTACCTTCTATTGGGAGAATAGCTAATGTGATGCCAATTTAAAAAAAAAATGAGAGAGAGATTCCAGAGATGACCCTGGCAATAAAAAGTCAGTAAGCCTAATTTCAATACCAGGCAAATTGGTTGAAACTATAGTAAAGAACAGAATTACAGTATCAGACACGCAGATGAACATGAGTTGTTGGGTAAGAGTCAGTACAGCTTTTGTAAAGGGAAATCATGCCTCTCTCTGTTAGAATTCTTTAAGTGGGTCAACAAACACGTGGGCAAGGGTGATCCAGCAGATATAGCGTACTTGGACATTCAGAAAGCTCCTCAACAAAGGCTCTGATGCAAAGGAAGAGTCCTCTCACGGATCAGTAACTGGTTAGAAAATAGGAAACAAAGGGTAAAAATAAATGGCTAGTTTTCAGAATGGAGAGAGGTAATTAGCAATGTCCCCCAAGGATCTATATTGGGACCAGTACTGTTCAACATATTAATAAATGATCTGGAGAAAGGGGTGAAGAATGTGGTGACAAAGTTTGCAAATGATACAAAATTACTCAAGATAGTTCAGTTCAAAGGAGACTGTGAAGAGTTACGACAGAGGATGGATCACTTGATAATCAGCCTGTTCTGTTCAGTCCCTTTGAACCACCTGACATGGGCCAATGTCAGAAGACAGGATACTGGATTAGATGAACCATTGATTTGAGTCCGTATGATTGTATTTGCACACTGAAGTACTCTTTTTCTGTCTTTCAAAGAGTAAAGATTTTTTTTTATTTTCGTTTGAGGGTTTTGTTTTTTTTTACTTTTCTATTTGTAAAATAAGTGCTTCAATTTCTAATTTTCTTTGCAAAAATGACAGAATCAAAGAAATTAGAGATGAAAAAATCCTTTAAAATCATCCAGTGTATCTGTCTGCAAATACAGGAATTATATATTTTATAATGCATATGTAATTCATCTTAACGTTTGTTTTCTCTGATGTCTATGCTTTCTCTTTTGACAAAGTTTGTAATATGGTAAAACACTGGAAAAACAAGAACAAAGAAAGCTGTTATTTAAGCAACACATGAGAAATTTACTCTGGCTAGGTCAGCATCTGAAAACAGCCATCTGTTGGTATAACCTTAGTATATACCTCACTGATCCAGTCAGACATGGCTCCCCAACTAGTAGAGTTCATAGAGATTTTTCCCCTTGGCTGTCATTAAAGAACAATTGTCCTTATTTCAGCAACCATTGCCGTGATTCCTATACACTCTACAACAGTTTAAGCCTGACATTCATTAGTATACATGAGGTTCAAGATTCTCCCTCTAGTTGACCTTGTTGTATATCAGGACCTTGAAAAAAAAAGAATCTTCCTCTAAAACTGTAGTGTAAAAATAAATAAATCTTCCTTCATTGATAAATGTAAATTATTTTCAGAACTTGAATGATGGAGAAAGTTAATAAGGAAGGGTTATTCACTGCTTCTCACAACACAAGAACAAGTGGTCACCAAATGAAATTAATAGGCAGCAGATTTAAAATAAACAAAAGGAGGTATTTCTTCACACAACACAGTCGACCTGTGGAACTCTTTGCCAGAGGATGTTCTGAAGGCCAAGACAATAATAGCATTGAAAAAAGAACTAGATAAGTTCATGGAGGATAGGTCCATCAATGGCTATTAGCCAGGATGGAGAAGGGTGAAAAACCATGCTCTGAAGTGTCCCTAGCCTCTGTTTGCCAAAAGCTGGGAACGGGTGGCAGGGGATGGATCACTTGATGATTACCTGTTCTGTTCATTCCCTCTGAAGTGCCTGGCACTGGCCGTTAGAAGACAGAATATTGAGCTAGATGGACCATTGGTCTGAACCAGTATGGCCATTCTTATGTTTTTAACTGTGCAGGGGAAACACACCACATCCAGCCATGTGAGCTTTGGGGAACAGAGAGAAACTGTGGGAAGGGGGTACCAAGAAACAGTTAGCAGAAGCAGACAAGCAGCTACAGCAGGGATCTCAGTTGCTGATGCCATTATCAGCGCCTGATTGCTTTTTTTCAGTGTTTACTCTGGACAGTTTCTCCCCTATGCTGATTGGATATATGCTCCAGTTCTCTCCTACAGTCTCTTCATGTCAGCCTCACTCCATCTACCATGTTTTTTCCTTTCCCACTCTCCCAACCTTTATCCCTTCCTTTGTATCTTTTAGCTAATCCCCTCCCAACAAAAGCCCACCTGCCACCACACCCAGGGCCGGTGCAAGTATGTTTCGTGCCCTAGGCGAAACTTCCACCTTGCGCCCCCTTCACTCCCCCGCCTTGAGGCGCACGTTCCCCCCTCACAGCAGCTCACCCCCCACCCTGAGGCGCCCCCCCTTGCATCAGCTCCCCACCCCCCACCCTGAGGCACCCCCCCCAGCTCACGCTGCTCCGCGCACGAGCACCCTGAGCACGCCATGGCTGCTTCACTTCTCCTGCCTCCCAGGCTTGCGGCGCCAATTAGCTTAGGTGCCGCAAGCCTGGGAGGTGGGAGAAGTGAAGCAGCCATGGCATGCTCGGGGAGGAGGCAGGGCAGAGATGAGCTGGGGCGGGGAGTTCCCCTGGGTTCCGGCCCACCCCTACTTGCTGCAGGCGGCTCTCCCCACGCTCCCCTGCCCCAGCTCCCTCCACCTAAATGCCGGTGGTGACCAGGGCGGCCAAAGATCCGGCCACCGCGGTCGCTGCCGAAAAAAATGGCAACCCCCAAATCCCAGTGCCCTAGGCGACCACCTACGTTGCCTAAATGGTTGCACCGGCCCTAGCCACACACACCCCCCCAAATGAGAAAAAAGCCCACCAACACAAAACCAACAAAAATCATGGAACTATGATGTTTCCTGACCATCATTCTTTTCACTCAGCTTGTCTCCCTCTTCCCCTTTAGCACTTTGTCTGGATTGTTTATTTAGATTGTCAGCTCTTTAGGGCTGGGACTGTCTTTTATTGTTTGTACAGTGCCAAAGGCCCCAATCTCAGCTGAGATGGTACCATAATGCAATGAATAATAATTAGTGTTTTGATAATTTTCTTCAGTGATCTGTGGTCCACTCCTTTGAAATTTCATAAGAGCACAGAACAAAGTTTGCCACTGCCAACGCTAATCCTTTAAGTTTTTAACATTAGTTTACCACGAATTTTAAGATGTCATTCAAAAAGAAAATATTATTTCCATTGCAAGTGGAAGGTACCACTATAGACAGATACACACAACCTGTGGCCAAAACTTAAATAACTAAATATAAAAAAAAAATGCTTAAAGGTAACAGTAAAAAGAAAGTAAGCTCATGCAAGTTCTCGGTGGCTGTCACCATCCCTCAGTGATACCGAAGTACTGTTATCCCCATTCTACAGACAGGGAACTGAGACACAGAGAGACTAAGGCCCTGAGATATTTAGGTTCCTAAGTTCCATTGATTTACCTTTGAGGATCTGGGCCTAAATGACTTGCTCAAGGTCTCACAATCTGTGGTAGAGCAGGGACTTGAATCCAAAGCTCCTGAGACCTAGGCTAGTACATTAATGACTACTCCATCTTTCTACCTCCCCATTTTACAGATGGGAACTGAAGCAGAGTGAGATTAGGCCAATATATGCAACAGTCCCCACTAATTTTGGACACTTTAATGATTGCACTCAAATGAGATTTGATTAGAGACTGATTTTTCAGAGCACTTAGCTATTTATATTCAAACACTGTACAGACGCTGACTATAACATCACCCTGGGGAGACCAGTATTAGTACCCCCATTTCACAGATGGAAGAATTGAGACAGAAAGACAGGAGTGGGCGGGTGACATTCTGTGGCCTGCATTGTGCAGGAGGTCAGACTAGATGATCATAATGGTCCCTTCTGACCTTAAAGTCTATGAGTCTATGACAAAGTGATTCTCAAGGTCACACAATGACAGAACTAGAATTAGAACACAGAACATCCTGTTTTCCAGGCCTATACTCAATCCTCCAGAATACACTATTTTACTACCAAAATGGTTGAGCATCCACATCTCCTATTTACTTCAATTATGCTTTTAGAGTTCTGCACTTCAGGTCCTAATATCCCCCATTGGTCACCCAGAAAATAAGGAATACACAATTAGTGGCCACCTGCAAACATTTTAGTTTAAGTGACCTGCTCAGCATCACACAAGAAATTGTGGCAGAGGCAGAAATAAAACTAAGTCCTCCTGAGTGGCATTCAACTGCTTTAATCACAAGCAATTCTATGTCATCCCCTCTCTCATTCTGTATACATATTCCAACTTCTACAGCAAATTAGACAGGGATCCTACAGACAACAGTTTAACTCACTGTACAACCTTAATCTACTTCCAGAGCACCACCCATTTTGCTCATTGCATTCAGTGGCAGGGGTTCTGTGGAAAAATTAGTATGTGTTCACATAATTAAAAACTATCATGAAGCATATGCAAAAGTGGCAGAATTAAGGATGCAGGGGCAACATCAAAGCTGGCCTTTCCTAACTTTTGCAACCCACATTTTCTTTTGTTTCTGTAATTTCCTAAGACTTCTTTTTAAAGGGAGAAAAGACAAAAATGCTCTATGTACAACTGTAACAAGCCCAATCACACAGCAGCAGCAGAGTTAAAGTCCTTCACCTTCAGCATAGTATATTTGCATCACTTAAGATAAAGAATTGACTTTAGTAGCTGGAGATGGTTATCCTCTGTGGGCCAGTGCAGTCAGGGCCGGCTTTAGCCAGTGCGGGGCCCGATTCGTGGAGCATGTACTCTCCAGGCCGCACTTCGGATTTCCGTGCTCCGGTGGTGGTAGCGGGGCCGCGGGGTTGCGGGGCTCTGGCCGGTGGAGCAAGGCAGCAGAATTTGCCACTCTTGGGCCGGTGGACTGGGGCCACGGGGTTACGGGGCTCAGGCCGAAGGAGCGGGGATGCGGGGTTGCCAGGCTCTGGCCGGGGTAGCGGAATCACGGGGTTGCAGGGCTCCGGCCGGGGTAGCGGGACTGTGGGGTTGCGGGACTCTGGCCAGGGTAGCGGGGCCGCGGGAGTTGCCGAGCTTGGCCGGTGGAGCGCATCTGCGGAGTTGCGGGGCTCCGGCTGGGAGAGCGGGGCTGCGGGGTTGCGTGGCTCCGGCCGGGGTAGCAGGACCACAGGGTTGCGGGGCTCTGGGCGGGAGAGCGGGACTGCGGGGTTCTGGGGCTCCAGCTGTGGTAGTGAGCCACGGGACTTGCTGTGCTTGGCCGGTGGAGCTGGACCACGGGGTTGCGGGGCTCCGGCCGGGAGAGTGGGGCTGCGGGATTGCGGGGCTCCGGCCGGGGCAGCGGGGCCGCAGGACTTGCCGGGCTCTGGCCGGGGTAGCGAGACTGCGGGATTGCGGGCTCCGGCCGGGAGAACAGGACTGCGAGGTTGCGGGGCTCTGGCTGGGGTAACGGGGCCGCGGGAGTTGCCACGCTTGGCTGGGGGAGCGCAACCGTGGAGTTGCGGGGCTCCGGCGGGGAAAGCGGGGCCGCGGGTTTGCGGGCTCCAGCCGGGGTAGCGGGACTGCGAGGTTCCGAGGCTCCGGCCGCAGTAGCAGGGCCATGGGACTTGCCGCGCTCGGCCGGGGTAGCGGGGTTGTGGGGCTCTAGCCGGAGTAGCGGGGCTACAGGAGTTGCTGCATTCGGCCAGGAGAGCAGGACTGCGGGGTAGCGGGACCGCAGGAGATGCTGGGTTCCAGCCGGGGGAGCGGGACTGCGGGGTTGCAGGGCTCTGACTGGGGTAGCGGGACCGCGGGCTTGCAGGGCTCCGGCTGTGGTAGCGGGGCCAGGAGACTTGCGGGACTCTGCCCGGGAGAACGGAACTTCTAGGTTCCGCAGTTCCGGCCGCAGTAGCGGGGCTTGGGGACTTACCGCGCTCGGCTGGGTGAGCTGGACCGTGGGCTTGCGGGTCTCTGGCCAGGGTAGCGAGGCCACGGGAGTTGCCACTCTTGGCCGGGGGAGCGGGACCGCAGGGTTGCGTGGCTCCGGCCAGGAGAGCGGGGCCGTGGGGTTACGCAGTCCCGGCAGGGAGAGCCGGACTGCGGGGTTCCGGGTCTCCGGCCTGGGTAGCTAGGCCACTGGACTTGCCTAGCTCAGCCAGGGAAGCGAGACCGCGGGGTTGCGGGGCTCCGGCCGGGGTAACGGGGCCCCTGGAGTTGCCGAGCTCGGCCGGGGTAGCGGGACCGCGGGGTTGCGGGGCTCTGGCGGGGGTAGCAGGGTTGCAGGCCTTCGGCCGGGGTAGCGGGACCGCGGGGCTCCGGCCCGGGTAGCGGGACTACGGGGTTGCGGGGCTCCGGCCGGGAGAGCGGGGCCATGGGAGTTGCCGCGCTCGACTGGGGGAGTGGGACTGCGGGGTTGCGGGGCTCTGGCCAGGAGAGTGGGACTGGGGGGGTTCTGGGGCTCCGGCCTCGGTGGCAGGGCCAAGGGACTTGCCGCGCTCAGCTGGGGGAGCGGAACCGCGGGGTTGCAGGGCTCCAGCCGGGGGAGTGGGACCGTGGGGTTGCGGGGCTCCGGCCAGGAGAGTGGGGCTGCTGGGCTGCGGGGCTCCGGCTGAGAGAACGGGACTGCGAGGTTCCAGGGCTCCGGCCACTGTAGCGGGGCCAGGAGACTTGTCGCGCTCAGCTGGGGGAGCGAGACCGCGGGGTTGCGGGGCTCTGGCCAGGGTAGCGAGGGCACCGGAGTTGCTGCGCTCGGCCGAGGGAGAGGGACCACAGGGTTGCGGGGCTCTGGCCGGTGTAGCGGGGCCAAAAGGCAAAAGCTGACATTAACATTGTTTCAGTCTGTGTGTTACTTGAAATCGTGTATTCATTGTCACCATACATAGATGGAAATTTGCCTGGGTGTCAGTAGAAAATGTTAATTAAAATTTGCTTTAAAAATTAAACCTGGCGCTTTGTCATCTTGTGTCATCATTTTTATTTTTTAGCTATTTAAGTGATCTCTAAAACTTTCATACTGGCTGTTTACTATCTGATATTGTATCTCTCTAATCTCCTTCATAACCATCATTGACTTTTTTCCATTTTAATACTATCCCATAGTATCAGAGACAGTGAGAAAAATAGCAAATAAAGGTACATGACTATCTTTCTATGGGCTTGGCTACACTGGAGAGTTGCAGCGCTGGTGGTGGCTTTACAGCGCTGCAACTCACTCACCGTCCACACTTGCAAGGCACATACAGCGCTGTATCTCCCTGGCTACAGCGCTGCATGGACTCCACCTCTGCCTGGGGAATAACGACTGCAGCGCTGGTGATGCAGCGCTGCTCTGCCAGTGTGGCCACCAAAAGCGCTGTTATTGGCCTCCAGAGGTATTTGGAGGTATCCCAGAATGCCTGTTCAGCCACTCTGCTCATCAGTTCGAACTCTACTGCCCTGGCCTCAGGTGACCCGCCCTTTAAATGCCCCAGGAATTTTAAAAATCCCCTTCCTGTTTGCTCAGCCAGGTGTGGAGTGCAATCAGTGAATCTTTCCAGGTGACCATGCCTCCACGCGCCAAGCGAGCCCCAACATGGAGCAATGGCGAGTTGCTGGACCTCATCAGTGTTTTTGGTGAGGAAGCTGTGCAGTCCCAGCTGCGCTCCAGCCGTAGGAATTACGATACCTGTGGGCAGATATCAAAGGCCATGCTGGAAAGGGGCCATGACCGGGACATGCTGCAGTGCAGGGTTAAAGTGAAGGAGCTGCGGAGTGCCTATTGCAAAGCCCGCGAGGGAAACCGCCGCTCCGGCGCTGCCCCCATGACCTGCCGTTTTTACAAAGAGCTGGACACGATACTTGGGGGGTGACCCCACCACCAATCCGAGGACCACGATGGACACTTCAGAGCGGGGGGGGAGAGGGAGGGAGAGGGGGAGGAGGAAACCGAGAGTGAGGGTACTGGGTTGGGGGGAGACACCCCGGAGTCCCAGGAGGCATGCAGCCAGGAGCTATTCTCAAGCCAGGAGGAAGTTAGCCAGTCACAGTAGCCAGTACTTGGTGGCCAGACTCGTCAGCATATTCCTCAGCAGTTCGGGCTCCGTTTCCCACAGAAATCGCGCTGCACAGAAACCGCTGAGAGAGTCAAGATGGCGCCAAACGTGGACGGAAAAACAGGGATTGCTGGGATGTGAAGCGATGCATCACGGGGCGCTGGGACAGGAAGCAGAATGACCCACACCCTCCGCCCCCTTCCCACAACCCATGGTGCCAAAATGGGACGAGGTGCTCTGTGGGATAGCTGCCCAGAATGCACCACTCCCAAGAGCGCTGCAAATGTGGCCACCTTGCAGCGCTGGTAGCTATCAGTGTGGCCACACTCCAGCGCTTTCCCTACACAGCTGTACGAAGACAGCTGTAACTCCCAGCGCTGCACACCTGCAAGTGTAGCCAAACCCTATCTCTATAGAGAATGATAGATATATATGCATCTGTCTCACATAGAGAGATGTGATGTATTTCCTGCAGGCTGTTCAGTGGTAGTGGTGGGTAACAAACTCAGTCCCACACATCATACCTATCCGCAAGGTTCTATTTCCCATCACAATCTGGTCCAGTCCCACTGTCTGAATAGAACCCAGTCTGTTCTGAGGCAATGCAACCACTGAATTCCATACGCTGTTAACTCCTGTGGGTCCGGGTAGCAATTGATCACTGCGGGTTTGGCTACACTTGCAGCTGTACAGCGCTGGGAGTTAAAGCTATCTTCGTACAGCTGTGTAGGGAAAGCGCAGCAGTGTGGCCACACTGACAGCTGACAGCGCTGCAGTGTGGCCACATTTGCAGCCAGGGCCGGCTTTAGGAAGTGCGGGGCCCAATTCGAACAGTTTCGACGGGGCGCCGGCCAGGATGACTTAAAAAAAAACACTTAAAAAAACCCACCTTTCATTTCTTCCATGTATTATTTACATGTATTATTTACTTTCCATGACTATATACATAATAACAAAATTATATATTACATACATTACATCATATTGTATATGGCTCTTTTCTTACTCCCACTTGGGTACTTTCTACCAATATCTCTTGATCTCTTGCCCATATTGACAGAAGTCACCACATTCTAAAAGAATATTAATTATAGATTTTCACTTTCATATTAGGAAAATAATTTATGTTTTGATAGTTGTACAACTGATTTTCTTCAATAATGTTTATTTTATGCCCCCTCCTTCCCCCCAGCACCGCCCGGCCCCGTTGAAACACTGCCCCCCACACCAGCGCCACCCGCCTCGCAGAAACAAACCCTCCTTCCTCAGCGCCACCCCGTCGAAACAGCTGTGGGCCAAAGACGAAGGCTTGGGGGGGGAGGGAGAAACAGCACACATAGGCAAAAAGAAGTATTCCATTCTATGCATCCGAAGAAGTGGGCTGTAGCCCATGAAAGCTTATGCTGAAATAAATTTGTTAGTCTCTAAGGTGCCACAATTACACCTGTTCTTTTTGCAGATACAGACTAACACGGCTGCTACTCTGAAACCTGGCACACATAGGGTGACCAGATCACAGCAGTAAAATAGGACCTGCCTCCTCCCCGCTCGGCCCCACCATCACACCCCTCTTCACCCCCTAGTCCCCCGCTGACTTGCTGCGTCCCTCCTAGTCAGTCCCCCACCCACCACTCGCCTCCTTTCACTTTCTCCCTCCCCTGCCAGAAACCCCCATGCCCACCCCAGAACCCCTGCTGGCTCACTGCTCACCTCTTTGCCCACCTGCTGCTTGCCCACCCGCTTGCCCCCGACTCGCCGCTGCACCCCCCCCCGAGTATAAAGCCTCATTCAAAGACCCAGGGGTCACTATATTACTGCACACAGCAGTCAATCAATGCAGTTGTAGATAAATCTCTGCATTATGCATTTTTGTATAACTTTTACATGACTTTGTATTGAACGTTAGTAATATATTATAGCGGGCCCCTAAGGTAGTATAGTATCAGAGGGGTAGCCGTGTTAGTCTGGATCTGTAAAAGCAACAAAGAATCCTGTGGCACCTTATAGACTAACAGACGTTTTGCAGCATGAGCTTTCGTGGGTGAATACCCACTTCTTCGGATGCTATATAAGGTAGTATAATTAAGGTAAAAGAAAAATGTCTTTTTGCTAGAAGTAGAATAAGATCTTCCCTCCATTTTGTAATCAATTGCCCTATTGAATGAATGAGGTGTGAATGAGGAAGGTGTGGAAGGCAGGCACCTCCAGACAGCTGCAACCCTTGAAGAGGGGCTGGGAGCCAGACCAAGGGGCTTTGCCCAGGGCTGAGTGGGATGGAGTTTGGGTGCTGGGTGCAGGCTCTGGGCTGGGGCACGGGGTGGGGTGCAGGCTCTGGGAAGGAGTGCGGAGGGGTGGGTGCAAGCTTTGGGACAGAGTTTGGGGGCTGGAGGGAGGTGCTGGGGGGAAGGGACTGCCATGTGGCTTCCTTCCTCCCCTGTTGCCCCTCACCATAGCCTCAGTGGGGGATGGAGCTGCCCCTTGCCCAGTGTTTGCAGGAGTGGTGGCTGGGGGGAAACCCAGTCAAACTCTGGCTTTACTCTTTCGCTGATGGGTCACTTAAAACCCTTACAAACTCCTTCCTGCCTCTCTCACTCCCCTTTTCTACTGGGCTTGTTTGATCTTTTCGGTGGAGCCAGATGAAAACCACAAACCCCAGTGAGAGCAACAGGCTGGAAGACTAGACTGAACCCACCACCCAGCCTAGTCCATCCCAGAGCCCAGGACTGAGGGCAAATGTCCCCCCACCCCCAGGCCACCTGCTTCCACTCCTGGCCTCTCCCAGCACTGCCAATGATTCTGTGTGGCTGCATCGGGTGGGATTTCAAGCGGACCCCTCAACCCCCCGCTAAATTCACCCCTGTTTTGCGACCACTCTGCACCAAGAGCACCTACCTTCCCTGCCCTAAAGCTGCTGGATGGCTAGAAAGCTGAGCTGGGCATCTGATTGATCTAGAATATTATCATTCCCCCCCCCAAAAACCTTAATATCCACAAAGCTTTGAGGGGGGCTATTCCCCCCACCCCAAAGCCGGTCTATTTTATTGTTGCAGGGCATATGAAGGAGCCATGGTTTAATGGAAATATTCAGCCCCTACAGCGGTCTTGCAGCAGGGAAAGCAGAATTGATGGGAAGGGAACTGGTTTGGATAGGAGCCTCCGTCCTCCTCCTTTGCAAATAATTTGGAGAGGGGAATCTGATCACTCAGTGCCTCAGTTTCCCCTCCTGCGGGGGGGGGGGAGGGGAGATAAAAGTCTCAGCCTGCCATGTTGCAGACCTTTTGCATTCTCTCCTCTTGATGTATTTGATTTCCTCCTCCAAACCTCCCTCTCTCTCACCTGGAGTTCACAGCACTTAGTACCGGCTCGGGGCTTTTTTCCTGGGTTACATGATCCTGACTTTAGTTTTGAAACAGACACAGGCAGCCACAAACTCACCCTCAAACACCAACACCACATAAACCACAAAACCAACCCAATATTACAAACCTACGGGGAATCACAGGGTCAAACACTCACCGTTGGAAGCCCCAGCAGCTGCTCAGGTGGGTGAGGTCCACTGCAGAGATTCATGTCTCCCACCAGATCAGAAGCTCCCTCAGCGTCTCCTCCAGGTGAGTGCTGGGGGTGGGGGAGGGGAAGGAAGGCTGCGAAGCACATGTGCCTTCCCCCCTTGCCCCTTCCCCCTCATAACCTGCAAGTACAGCCAGGGCTGCCTCTGCCTCTGCCTCTGCCTCCGCCCTCTGCCGGCCAGCGTCTCTAGTTGCCTAGCAACAACAGCTGCTGCTTCCGGGAGAGACGCTGCTGGCGCGGGGCCCCCTGAGGCACGGGGCCCAATTCGGGGGAATCGGGCAAATCGGCCTAAGGCAGGCCCTGTTTGCAGCGGTGTTGGGAGTGGTGCATTCTGGGCAGCTATCCCACAGAGAACCTCTTCCCATTCTGGCGCTGTGGGAAAGGGGTGGAGGGTGCGGGTCATTCTGCTTCCTGTCCCAATGCCCCATGATGCATCGCTTCACATCCCAGCAATCCCTGTTTTTCCCTCAAAGTTTGGCGCCATCTTGCATCTTTCAACGGTTTCTGTGCAGCGCGATTCTGTGTTCCGTTTTGGTTTGCGGGAAATGGAGCCCGAACTGCTGAGGAATATGCTGACGAGTCTCGCCAGCACATCACGTTTGGCAGTTGAGCTATTCCTTAAGATCCAAAGTGACAATGAGGAGTCTGACGATGATAGCGAGTCACGTAATGCATACGACACGAAATTGCTTGTGGCATTCACAGACATGCTCAGCACCGTGGAACGCCGCTTTTGGGCTCGGGAAACAAGCACTGACTGGTGGGATCACATCATCATGCAAGTCTGGGATGACGAGCAGTGGCTGCAGAACTTTCGGATGAGAAAAGCCACTTTCATGGGACTGTGTGAGGAGCTCGCCCCCACCCTGCAGCGCAAAGACACGAGATTGAGAGCTGCCCTGCCAGTGGAGAAGCGGGTGGCTATTGCAATCTGGAAACTGGCAACTCCAGACAGCTACCAATCAGTCGGGAACCAGTTTGGAGTGCGAAAGTTGACCGTTGGAATTGTGTTGATGCAAGTTTGCAGGGCCCCAGCCTCACTCCGGAAAGTAGCTGGAACCATGTCCCTGCACTCCCTGGGGGAGGGGGACACAGGGTTCCGCCTGCTGCTTGCCGCGCTTCCTGGTACCTCCCCCAAAGCTCCCATTGGCCGCGGTTCCCTGTTCCCGTGGGGGTGTGTGTGGTGTGTGCCTAGAAAACAGGGCAAAACGCAAAGCCACTGCTTCCCCCCTACCCCTCCACTGGCCACAGGGACATGGTTCCAGCTGCTTCATGAAGCAGTGCGGGGCTCGAGGGGGCAATCCCACGGGTGTAGGTTGCCCACCCCTGGTCTGGAGGTAGGCTGGGGGAGGCAGGCACAGGCCGCTTGGCGGGCCACAGGAAATAGCCCCATGGGCCACATTTGAGACGCCTGGGTTATAACTAGTTTCCCCATACACTATGTATAAGGGATCACATCATTATAGAAACCCACTGCAAATAATGTGGATCCTAATATGTGCAGGTGACATGTGTGTGCATTTGGTGCAAGGAGCTCCTGACCCTCAGGGATTGTGTAAAGGCTTTGGAGACCAGAGTGGCTGAACTGGAGGAGCTAAGGAAGACAGAGAAGTACATAGGTGAGACTTTCCGGGACACAGTAGAACAGTCCAACCCCTGGTCTGACGGCCTTTCTGCTGTTGAAGAGAATGAAAGTCTCAGGGAAGGAGAACATCCAACTGGAGCTGAGGGAAATGATCCCCTAGTTGGGACCTTCCTCTTCCAGACGATGTCATGATATTCTCTCGCACTGAGGATACCTTTCCGGGGGAGGGAACTCCAGTTATTAGGAAGAGACAGGTAATAGTTATGGGGATTTCAATCATTAGAAACACATATAGCTAGGTTTATGATTACTGGAAGAACTGTATGGTGACTTGCCTGCCTGGTGCGAAGGTTGCAGAGCTCTTGAGACATCTAGATAAATGTATGTGTAAGTGCTGGGGAGGAGCCGGTCGTTGTGGTATATGTAGGTATCAATGACATAGGGAAGGATAGGAGAGAAGTCCTGGAGGCCAAATTTAGGCTGCCAGGTAAGAGATTTAAATCCAGGACCTCCACAGTAGTATTCTCGAAATGCTTCCAGTTCCAAGCGCATGGCCACTTAGACAAGCAGAACTGCAGGGTTTCGATGTGTGGAGGAAACAATGGTGTAGGGAGGAGGAGGTTTAAGATTTATTAGGAACTGGGGAAACTTTTGGGAAAGAGGAAGCCTAAATAGGAAGGGTGGGCTCCACCTAAACCAAAATGGAAGCAAATTGCTGGCACTTAAAATTTAAAAGGTTGTACAGTAGTTTTTAAACTAAGAGCTGGGGGAAAGTCGACAGATGCAGAGGAGCACATGGTTCGGATGGAGATATCCCTCAGGGGATAAGTTCTCTCTAAGCTGCATGGCAGGCTATCAATGGCTGCGCAGGCAGAGAAAGGCGCCTCTCCCCTGGCGCTGCTGCGGCAAGAGGGTTGGGAGGAGTCGTTGTTGCAGCCCCCAAACACCTCATCCCCTGCCCCACCCCAGAGCCTGCACCCCTAGCACCCCAAGACTCTGCCCCAGCCCTGAGCTCCCTCCCACATTCAACCCCTCGGCCCTATCCCCACCCCACATCAGCTCAATATTGGTGCATATAAAATTAATTCCACACATGGATGTAAAAAAAAAGAGGAACACTGTTTTTTATGGGAGGATCTATTAATGGAGATTCTCTATGACCTAGTAAGGAGGAGAGAATGGAAGATGATAAAATATGGGTAAGATCTGATGAGAAACAGTGAAAGAAAAAAAGAGTCCCATTCAATTACATCATGTACTGGAAGACAGCAACAAAGTGACAAGTTTTTAAAATGCTTATATACAAATGCTAGAAGATGGATGAACTAGAGTGCCTCGTATTAAATGAGCATATTGATATAATAGGCTTAACAGAAATTTGGTGGAATGAAGATAATCCATGGGACACAGTATCACCATGGTACAAAATATTATCAAAGGACAGAACAGGTCACAGGAGAGTGGCACTATATATGAAAGAAAGCGTAGAATCAAATGAAGTAAAAATCTTAAATGAACCAAACTATACCATAGAATCTCAACGGATAGTAATTACAAGCTCTAATAATCAGAATATAGTAGGAGAGATATATTACCGACCACCTGACCATGATGGTGATAGTGACTGTGAAATGCTCATGAAGATTAGAAAGGCTATAAAAATAAAAAACTCAATAATATTGGGGGATTTCATCTATCCCTATATTGACTGGGTACATGTCACCTCAGTACAGGATGCAGAGAGAAAGTTTCTTGACACCTTAAATGACTGCTTCTTGGAGCAGTTAGTCCTGGAACCCATAAAAAGAGAGACGATTCTTGATTTAGTCTTAACTGGAGCACAGAATCTGGTCCAAGAGGTGAATATAGCTGGACTGCATGGTAATAGTGACCATAATATAATTAAATTTAACATCCCTGTGGCAGGGAAAACACTACAGCTGCCCAACACCGTAGCATTTAATTTCAGAAAGCGGGACTACACAAAAATGAGAAAGTTAGTTAAACAGAAATTAAAAAGTCCGGTGCCAAAAGTGAAACCCTTAAAAGTGGCATGGAAACTTTTTAAAGATACCATAATAGACGTTCAACTTAAATGTAAATCTCAAATTAAAAAACATAGTAAGAGAACAAAAAAGTGCCACCGTGGCTAAACAACAAAGTAAAAGAAGCAGTGAGAGGCAAAAAGGCTTCCTTTAAAAAGTGGAAGTTAAATACTAGTAAGGAAAATAGAAAGGTGCATAAACTCTAGCAAATGAAGTATAAAAATATAATTAGGAAGGCCAAAAAGGAATTTGAAGAACAGCTAGCCAAAGACTCAAAAACTAAGAGGTAATTTTTTTTTAAGTACATCAGAAGCAGGAAGCCTGTCAAACAACTAGTGAGGACACTGGATGATCAAGGAGCACTCAAGAACAATAAGGCCATTGTGGAGAAACTAAATGAGTTCTTTGCATCAGTCTTCATGGCTGAGGGAGATTCCTGAGCCATTCTTTTTAGGTGACACATCTGAGGAACTGTCCCAGATGGAGATGTCATTAGACAAGGTTTTGGAACACATTGATAAAGTAAAGAGTAATAAGTCACCAGGACCAGATGGTATTCACCCAAGAGTTCTGAAGGAACTCAAATGTAAAAATGCAGGACTACTAAATGTCATTTAAATCAGCTTCTGTACCAAATGAGTGGAGGATAGCTAATATGATGCCAATTTTTTAAAAGGCCTCCAGAGGTGATCCCGGCAATTACAGGCCGGTAAGCTTGACTTCAGTACCGGGCAAACTAGCTGAAACTATAGTAAAAAACATAAATGAACACAATTTGTTGGGGAAGAGTCAACATGGTTTTTGTAAAGGGAAATCGTGCCTCACCAATCTACTAGAATTGTTTGACGTGGTCAACTAGCATGTGGACAAGGGGATCCAGCAGATTGGGCAACAAAATGGCAAATGAAATTTAATGTAGATAAATGTAAAGTAATGCACATCGGGAAAAAATAACCCCAACTATACATACAATATGATGGGGGCTAATTTAGATACAACTAATCAGGAAAAAGATCTTGGAGTCATCGTGGATAGTTCTCTGAAGGCATCCACGCAGTATGCAGCGACAGTCAAAAAAGCAAACAGAATGTTAGGAATCATTAAAAAGGGGCTAGAGAATAAGAGGGAGAATATCTTATTGCCCTTATATAAATCCATGGTACGCCCACATCTTGAATACTGTGTACAGATGTAGTCTCATCTCAAAAAAGATATACTGCCATTAGAAAAGGTTTAGAGAAGAGCAACTAAAATGATTAGGGATTTGGAACAGGTCCCATATGAGGAGAAATTAAAGAGGCTAGAACTTTTCAGCTTGGAAAAGAGGTGACTAAGGGGGGATGTGATAGAGGTATATAAAATCATGAGTTATGGGGAGAAAGTGAATAAGGAAAAGTTATTTACTTGTTCCCATAAGAATTAGGGGCCACCAAATGAAGTTAATGGGCAGCAGGTTTAAAACAAATAAAGGACGTTCTTCACACAGCACATAGTCAACTTGTGGAACTTCTTGCCTGAGAAGGTTGTGAAGGCTAGGACTATAACTGGGTTTAAAAGAGAACTGGTTAAATTCATGAAGGTTAAGTCCATTAATGGCTATTAGCCAGGATGAATAAGGAATGGTGTCCTTAGCTTCTGTTTGTCAGAGGGTGGTGATGGACAGCAGAAGAGAGATCATTTGATCATTACCTGTTAGGTTCACTCCCTCTGGGGCACCTGGCATTGGCCAGTCGGTAGATAGGATTCTGAGCTGGATGGACCTTTGGTCTGATCCAGTACGGCCATTCTTACGTAGCGTACTTAGATTTTCAGAAAGCCTTTGACAAGGTCCCTCACCAAAGGCTCTTAAGCAAAGTAAGCTATCATGCGATAAGAAGGAAGGTCCTCTCATGGACTGGTAACTGGTTAAAAGATAGGAAACAAAGGGTAGGAATAAACTGTCAGTTTTCAGAAGGGAGAGATGTAAATAATGGTGTCCCAGAGGTCTGTACTGGGACCAGTGCTATTCAACGTATTCATAAATGATCTGGAAAAATGGGTAAACAGGTGGCAAAATTTGAAGATGATACAAAACTACTCAAGATAGTTAAGTCCCAGGCAGACTGTGAAGAGCTACAAAAGGCTCTCTCAAAACTGGATGACTGGGCAACAAAATGGTAAATGAAATTCAATGTTGATAAAAGCAAAGAAATGCACATTGGAAAACATCCCAAATATACATATAAAATGATAGGGTCTAAATTAGTTGTCACCACTCAAGAAAGAGATCTTGGAGTGAATGTGGATAGTTCTCTGGAAACATCCGCTCAATGTGCAGCATCAGTCAAAAAAAATGAACAGAATGTTGGGAATCATCAAGAAAGGGATAGAAAATAAGACCTATCATATCGCCTCTATATAAATCAGTGGTATGCCCACATCTTGAATAAGGCATGCAAATGTGATCACCTCATCTCAAAAAAGATATATTGGAATTGGAAAAGGTACAGAGAAGGGCAACAAAAATTATTAGGGGTATGAAATGGCTTCCATATGTGGAGATTAATATGAATTGGACTTTTCAGTTTGGAGAGATGACGACTATGGGGGCGGGGAGGAATATGATAGATCTATAAAATCATCACTGGTGTGGAGAAAGTAAATAAGGAAGTGTTATTTACTCCTTCTCATAACACAAGAACTAGGAGTCACCAAATGAAATTAATAGGGAGCAGGTTTAAAACAAACAAATGGAAATATTTTTTCCACAGAACGCACAGCCAACCTGTGGAACTCCTTGCCAGAGGATGCTGTGAAGGCCAAGTCTATAACAGGGTTCAAAAAAGAACTAGATAAGTTCATGGAGGATAGGGCCATCAATGGCTATTAGCCAGAATGGGCAGGGATAGTATTCCTAGTCTCTGTTTGCCAGAAGCTGGGAACTGGTGGCAGGGGACGGATTGCTTGATGATTACCTGTTCTGTTCATTCCCTCTGGGGCACCTGGCATTGGCCACTATCGGAAGACAGGATATTGGGCTAGATCAAGGGTCTCAAAACACACAGCCCATGAGCTTATTTTCTGTGGCCCGCAAGGTCCTCGCAGCCCCCCCCCGCCCTCCTCCAGCATTTACCTAGAGTGGCTCTGGCCCGACGCGCACTGGGGGCAGGGCAGGCTCCCTCCATGCTTGCCTGCCTGCCCGCCCTGCCCCTGTGCCGCTCCGGGAAGTGGACGGAACCTGTGGGAGGAGGGACACAGGTGTGTGTGTTGATGTTGCTTCAGGCACCACCTCCAGCAGCTCCCATTGGCCATGGTTCCCTGTTCCCAGACAATGGGAGATGCTGGGGGCAGTGCCTGAAGCAACAGCAACACCCTGCTCCCCCACCTTCCAGCCACTTCCTGGAGTGGCGCGGGAGCAGGGCGGGCAGGGAAGGAGCCTGCCCTGCCCTGGTATGCGCCGGGCCAGAGCCCCTCCTGCAGTAAAACCCACTGCTCTGACCCCCTGCCCTGAGCCCCCTGCCACACCCCAACCGCCTGCCATATCCTGCACCCTGCCTGCACCCCAACCCCCTTCCCTGATCCCCTGCCGCACCCCACACCCCAATCCCCTGCTGTACCCCTCATCCCATCTCCCTGCCCTGAGCCCCTGCCACATCCCTCATGCACCCCCTCGGGCAGGGAGGGGGCGGAGTTGGGGTGGGGACTTCAGGGAAGGGGTTGGAATGGGGGCAGGGAAGAGGCGGGGCCTCATGGAAGGGGAGGAGTGGGGGCAGGCCCAAGGGTGGTGGTGGTGGGGGGAGGTGTCAGTAATGCAGCCCTCGGGCCAATGTATAAGTCCTCATGTGGCCCTCATGGTCATTTGAGTTTGAGACCCCTGGGCTATATGGACCTTTGGTCTGACCCTGTATGGCCATTCTTACGTTCATAAAGTTCATATTCACTATATGGATGCATATATAATTAATACATACTCCTGTTCTTTTTGCGGATACAGACTAACACGGCTGCTACTCTGAAACCTGTCATTATGCAAGGCACTGCATTTAGCCGTATGGAGTGGAAATCCATCAACTTCATGAAAAAACTTGTACAGATACACAGATGGACATCATACCAAAAGGACTAAAGGTAAAAAATCCATTACAATCTACATATCACACAAACTATGCTGAGAGACTGTGTCACACACTCTCAAAGAAACTGCGAAACCACCTGATCAGCATCCTATATAGCAAACAGGGAAAGATTAAGAATGAGCTCTCAAAGCTGGATACGCTCATAAAAAAACCAACCTTCCACACCAACTTCCTCATGGATAGACTTTACAAAAAGTAGACAAGCCATTTACAACAAACTTTGCCTCTCTACTAAGGAAAAAGGACACTAAACTATCTAAACTGCTACATGCCACAAGGAGCCACAACAGTAGTTCCCTTACGCCACCCAACAATATTGTTAATCTTTCCAGCTATACTCTTAGCCCGGCAGAAGAGTCTGTCCTATCTCGGGGCCTCTCCTTTTGTCCCTCCAGACCCATGAACACGATACAGTTCTGTGGTGACCTAGAATCCTACTTTCGACATCTCCGACTCAAAGAATATTTCCAACATACCTCTGAACAGCATATTAACCCACAGAATCCTCCCTACCAGCACTACAAACACAAGGATTCTGCGTGGACTCATCCGGACGGTCAAAACAACAGACCGTCTTCTACATGGGAACTTCTAAATAGACTGCTTCCGTCAACGTGCAAAGGCTGAAATTGTGGAAAAACAACATCACCTGCCCCATAACCTCAGCCATGCTGAACACAACACCATCTACAACCTCAGAAACAACTCTGACATCATAATAAAAAAGGCTGACAAAGGAGGTGCTGTTGTCATCATGAATAAATTGGAATATGACCAAGAGGCTGCTAGACAGCTCTCTAACACCACATTCTACAGGCCATTATCCTCTGATCCCACTGAGGATTACCTAAAGAAACTACACCATCTGCTAAAAAAACTCCGACAAAGCACAGGAACAAATCTGTAGACACATGCCCAGAACCTCGACCAGGGGTATTCTATTTGCTACCCAAGATCCATAAACCTGGAAATCTTGGATGCCCCATCAT
The DNA here is from genome assembly GCF_016161935.1 of Mauremys reevesii. Lineage (NCBI taxonomy): Eukaryota > Metazoa > Chordata > Testudines > Geoemydidae > Mauremys > Mauremys reevesii. Next base: position 122,659,471 of record NC_052624.1, on the reverse strand, counting down.
CTCAGGCATTGGCACCCTAACATCAGGATTGTCTGGCTATGTGGACTCTCTCTCTCTCCCTATGCTACCAGCACTCCCAGCTATCTTCGAGACACCACTGACTTCCTGAGGAAACTACAATCCATTGGCGATCCTCCAGAAAACACCATCCTAGCTACTATGGATGTAGAAGCCCTCTACACCAATATTCCACACAAAGATGGACTACAAGCTATCAGGAACACTATCCCCGATAATGTCACAGCTAACCTGGTGGCTGAACTTTGTGACTTTGTCCTCACCCACAATAATTTCACATTTGGAGACAATATATACCTTCAAGTCAGCGGCACTGCTATGGGTACCTGCATGGCCCCACAGTATGCCAACATTTTTATGGCTGACTTAGAACAACGCTTCCTTAGCTCTCATCCCCTAATGCCCCTACTCTACTTGCGCTATTATTGATGACATCATCTGGAGCCATGGAAAAGAAGCCCTTGAGGAATTCCACCATGATTTCAATAATTTCCATCCCACCTCAGCCTAGATCAATCCACACAAGCGGTCCATTTCCTGGACATTACTGTGCTAATAACCGATGGACACATAAATACCACCCTATACCGGAAACATACTGACCGCTATACTTACCTACATGCCTCCGCTTCCATCCAGGACACACCACACGATCCATTGTCTACAGCCAAGGTCTAAAATACAACCGCATTTGCTCCAATCCCTCAGACAAAGACAAGCACCTACAAGATCTCTATCAAGCATTCTTAAAACTACAATATCCACCTGCTGAAGTGAAAAAACAGATTGACAGCCAGACAAGTACCCAGAAGTCACCTCCTACAAGACAGGCCCAAAGAAAATAACAGAACACCACTAGCTGTCACCTTCAGCCCCCAACTAAAACCTCTCCAGCGCATCATCAAAGATCTACAACCTATCCTGAAAGATGATCCCTCACTCTCACAGATCTTAGGGGACAGACCTGTCCTCATTTACAGACAACCCCCCAACCTGAAGCAAATACTCACCAACAACCACACATCACTGAACAAAAACACTAACCCAGGAACCTACCCTTGCAGCAAAGCCCAATGCCAACTCTGTCCATGTATCTATTCAAGTGACATAATCATAGGACCTAATCACATCAGCCACACCATCAGGGGCTCATTCACCTGCACATCTACCAATGTGATATATGCCATCATGTGCCAGCAATGCCCCTCTGCCATGTTGTGATGGAGCAGGGGCTGTCTGTGTGCTTAGTAGGCAGAGACAGGTATGCAGCTGTAACATGAGCCTGGGCTGGGGGAGGGGAGGTCTCACCTCTGGCTGTAGCTAGACAAAAGGGAAGTGGGGAGTGGAGTCAGTTCGTTTCTGGAAGCTGGGGGGTGGGTTTCAGGGGATCCTAGGCTGGGATCCAAGCATCCTGAACCCCCCAGAAAGGCCAGATTGAGGGGTCCTAGCTCTGAACACAAGCTGGGCCGTATCCTGTGTTCCTGTTGTTCAATAAACCTTCTGTTTTACTGGCCGGCTGAGAGTCACTGTGAGTTCAGGAAGAGGGGTGCAGGGCCGGACTCCCCCACACTCCGTGACAACTGGTGGCAGCGGTGGGATCGACTGCACCCCGTGGACGGCGCTTCCTGCAGTAAGTGACTGGGGAGCAGTAAAACGAAGGGGCGATTCACCCCTGGGCGAGTGTGGCCAGAGAGCAGGACTTTGCAGTAACAGGGTCCCCCGGGGGATCACAGCGAGCGATCCCAGGGGCGGAGGAGTCTGCAGCTCGACCCTGGCAGAGAGGTGGTGGCCCGTACGGGGACTGGCACACTAGGGGTCCCCCTGGAACCCGTGGGGAGCAGCGAGCACCCCGGCCTGCGAGCGGCCAGCGGGAAGATGTATTCCCAGAAGCGCAAGTGTGAGCTGGTGGAGCTGTGCCAGCAGAGGGGGCTGCGCCATGGGAAGCTCACCAAGGCCCAGCTGATTGCCCGGCTGGAGGAGAGAGATCGCAGGGATGAACCGGTCCCTGTCTCTGAGGGAAGCAGCCGGGCAGATGCAGCACAGGCACCAGTGTCTGGACCCGCTGGGAGTGGTCAGCCGGCCACTGAGGGCCCCTCGGGACCCCCCACCCCTAAGCGTAGGGGGAGGAGGAGGAGGAGCCCAGCTACCGAGGGCACCGTGACCCCCCCCGGCCAGCAGAGGATTGTCCCGGCGACGCTCGGCCTCCGTGGAGCACAGGCGGCTGGACTTGGAGAGAGAGATCAAACTGAAAGAGATGGAGGAGCGTAAGGAACAGAGGGCATACGAGGAAAGACAAAGCCAGCGTGAGCTGGAGGAGAAGCAGAAGCAACGCGAATTTGAGGAAAGAGAGAAGCAACGCGAATTCGAAGAAAGAGAGAAGGAGAAGCAGCTCAACCATGAGCTGGCCATGGCCCAGCTGAAAAGCAGGGAGGCCCCGGCTACGGTGAGCGAGGGGGGGGTCAAGCCTACAAAGAGCTTCGATAAGAACTTCCTGGCCCGGCGGAAGGAGGGGGAGGACATAGACACCTTCCTGACGGCCTTTGAGAACGCCTGCGAGCTGCACGAGGTGGACCCCGCAGACAGGATCCGGTGCCTCACCCCCTTACTGGACCCCACCGCCGTGGAGGTGTACAGCCGAATGAAAGGGACGGAGGCGCGGGACTACAACCTGTTCAAAGAGGCCCTGCTCCGCGAGTTTGGGCTGACCCCAGAGATGTACCGGAAGAGGTTCCAGAGTCAACGTAAGACCCGGGAGGGCACATACCTGCAACTGGTCAACCGGGCGCAGGGGTACGCCCGCAAGTGGACGGCTGGGGCCCAAACTAGAGAGGACCTGCTTGACCTAGTCGTACTGGAGCACCTGTATGAGCAGTGCCCATCCGACCTGAAGCGGTGGTTGATGGACCAGAAGCCGGAGAACCCGCAGCATGCAGGCCAGCTAGCCGACCAATACATGGACAGTTGGGCGGGGGATGGCAGGGAGGAGTCTCGAGGGAGCAGGCCTGCCCCAACGCAGAGAGAGAGTCACCACGGGACCTCCCAGCGGGGCCCTTTGGAGAACCCCCACAAAAGGGGAACGTCCAGCGTCAGGTCCACCCGACCCCCGCGAGGGGACCCACGAGACATGGGCTGCTTCCACTGTGGCCAGCAAGGCCACATACGGGCCCAGTGCCCCAAGCTCAGAGACAGACCGAGCAGACCCAACCCGCAGAGGGTTGACTGGGTAAAGACCCAATCGGAGGAGGGGCAACATGCCCAAGAGAGGGGGGCTGGCAGCGTCCCACCTGGGAAGGAGGGAGGAGGGCCCCAGGTCAGCGCCCCTGGGGGGCTGGATGCTCCGGACACAAGGTTCTGCTACAGGGTGGCCACGGGGCTGCCCCTCCGGAGCGAGTGCCTTGTTCCCCTGGAGGTGGATGGGAAGAAGGTCACTGGGTACTGGGACACAGGCGCAGAGGTGACGCTGGCCCGGCCCGAGGTGGTGGGCCTAAATCGGATGGTGCCTGATACCTACCTGTCCCTGATGGGCGTGAGCGGGACCCCATTCAAGGTGCCCGTGGCGAGGGTGCACCTGAAGTGGGGGGTCAAGGAGGGCCCCAAGGATGTGGGAGTGCACCCCCATTTGCCCACAGAGGTGCTAATGGGGGGGGACCTCGAGACCTGGCCCGGCAATACCCGGGGTACCCTGATTGTGACCCGTAGTCAGAGTCGGCGCAGGGCTCTGCACCCTGACAACAGGGAAAGTACTCTGCCCGAGTGCCTGGCAGGGAGGGAACGCCCAGAGACACGACCCAGAGAGGCTGCGGCCTCAGACCCAGCCAGTGAGAGAGAGCAGATCCCCATCCCTGTCCCAGCTGCTGAGTTCCAGGCCGAGGTGCAGAAGGATCCCTCCTTGCAGAAGCCCAGGGACTGGGCTGACCTCAATGCAGCGCAGACCATGAGGAGAGGTTGCAAGGAGAGGTTCCTGTGGGAGAAGGGGTTCCTGTACCGAGAATGGGCCCCCCGTGGGGAGGTGGAGTCATGGGGGATTAGGAGGCAGCTGGTGGTTCCCCAGAAGTTTCGCCACAAGCTGCTGTACCTGGCCCATGACATCCCCCTCACAGGGCACCAGGGAATCCGGCGCACCAGGCAGAGGCTGCTACAGAACTTTTACTGGCCTGGGGTCTTTACCCATGTCCGGCAGTACTGCCAATCCTGTGACCCCTGCCAGCGGGTGGGGAAGGCCCGGGACAAGGGGAAAGCAGCTCTGAGGCCTTTGCCCATCATAGAAGAGCCTTTCCAGAAGGTGGCCATGGACATGGTGGGGCCTCTCAGCAAGGCGACCCGGTCAGGGAAGAAATACATCCTGGTGGTGGTAGATTTCGCCACTCGATACCCCGAGGCAGTGGCCTTGTCCTCTACCGAAGCAGACACCGTGGCGGATGCGCTGATGACCATTTTCAGCCGGGTGGGGTTCCCCCAGGAAGTCTTAACGGACCATGGGTCCAACTTCATGTCGGAGCTGCTCCAGTCCCTGTGGGAGAAATGTGGGGTCCGACCCAGCTGGGCCTCAGCGTACCACCCCCAGACCAACGGGCTGGTGGAGAGGTTCAACGGGACGCTAAAGATGATGCTAAAAACATTCATGCACCAGCACCCACAGGACTGGGACAAGTACTTACCTCACCTGCTGTTTGCATACAGGGAGGTACCCCAGGAGTCTACTGGGTTTTCGCCTTTCGAACTGTTATATGGAAGGCGGGTAAGGGGGCCCCTGGACCTGATGAGAGACGAATGGGAGGGGAAGGCCACTCCCGATGGAGAGTCGGTGGTGGAGTATGTCCTGACCTTCCGGGAAAGACTTACCGAGCTCATGGGCCTGGCCAGGGAGAATCTGGCCCGAGCCCAGAGGAAGCAGAAGGTCTGGTACGACCGCATAGCGCGGGCCCACGCCTTCGCCACCGGGGACTAAGTGATGGTTCTCATCCCCGTGAGGAAAAACAAACTTCAGGCTGCCTGGGAAGGGCCCTTCAAGGTTGTCAAGCAACTAAATGAGGTAAACTATGTGGTGGAGCTGTCGAACCGGGCGCACCACCGCCGGGTGTACCATGTGAATATGATGAAGCCATATTATGACCGGGGGAATGTGGTGTTGGCTGTGTGTGGACATTGGGAGGAGCCGGGGGATGACCCTCTAGTGGATCTATTCCCAGGGACAAAGGCTGGTTCCCCCCTTGAGGCGATTCCCCTCTCAGATCAGCTGACCCCGGCTCAGCATGCTGAGATCAGAGGGGTGCTGCAACTGTACCGACAGTTGTTTTCCAACCAGCCTGGGCGCACCAACTTGACCGTCCACCGGGTAGAGACTGGGGCACACCCCCCGATACGCTGCTCCCCTTTTCGGGTTACCGGGAAGACTGCCCAGGACCTGGAAAGGGAGATCAGGGACATGCTGGCTTTAGGGGTGATCCAGCCATCCGCCAGCCCCTGGGCCTCCCCAGTGGTGCTGGTCCCCAAGAAGGACGGGTCGATCCGGTTCTGCGTGGACTATCGAAAGCTCAATGCCATCACCGTATCTGATGCCTACCCCATGCCAAGGCCTGACGAGCTCCTAGACAAGCTGGGAGGCGCTCGGTACTTCACCACCATGGATCTTACAAAGGGCTACTGGCAAGTGCCGCTGGACGCAGATGCCAGGCTGAAATCGGCCTTTATCACCCCTCTGGGTCTCTACGAGTTTCTGACCCTGCCCTTCGGCATCAAGGGAGCGCCGGCCACCTTCCAGCGCCTGGTGGATCAGCTACTGAGGGGGATGGAGAGTTTTGCTGTGGCGTATATTGATGACATCTGCGTCTTCAGCCAGACCTGGGAGGATCACGTGCTCCAGGTTAGACAAGTGCTGGACCGACTCCGGGAGGCGGGGTTAACCGTCAAGGCTGAGAAGTGCAAGGTGGGGATGGCTGAAGTATCTTACCTGGGCCATCGGGTGGGGAGCGGCTGCCTAAAGCCGGAACCGGCCAAGGTGGAGGCGATCAGAGACTGGCCCGCTCCCCAGACCAAAAAGCAGGTCCAGGCTTTTATCGAGATGGCGGGGTACTATCGGAGGTTCGTGCCCCACTTTAGTGCCATAGCCGCCCCCATCACTGAGCTGTGCAAGAAGGGGAAGCCAGACAAGGTGGTCTGGACCGAGCAGTGCCAGCAGGCTCTCCAGGCGCTGAAGGAGGCTCTGCTCAGAGGCCCAGTTCTGGCAAACCCAAACTTTGACAAGCCCTTTATGGTGTTTACCGATGCCTCAGACACAGGGCTGGGGGCGGTGTTGATGCAGGAGGATGAAAAGGGGGAGAGACACCCCATCGTGTACCTGAGCAAGAAGTTGCTACCCCGGGAGCAGAACTACGTGGCCATCGAGAAGGAATGCCTGGCCATGATGTGGGCCCTGAAGAAACTGGAGCCATATCTCTTTGGGCGCCACTTCACCGTGTACACCGACCACTCTCCCCTGACCTGGCTGCACCAGATGAAAGGAGCCAACGCCAAGCTCCTGAGGTGGAGCCTGCTCCTGCAGGACTATGACATGGACGTGGTCCACGTGAAGGGAAGTGCCAACCTGATAGCGGACGCACTGTCCCGGAGAGGGGGCCCCGAACTTCCCCAGGTCACTGGGCAGTGACCCCGCTCAGTTCAGTCTCGGAGGGGGGAGAGGTGTGATGGAGCAGGGGCTGTCTGTGTGCTTAGTAGGCAGAGACAGGTATGCAGCTGTAACATGAGCCTGGGCTGGGGGAGGGGAGGTCTCACCTCTGGCTGTAGCTAGACAAAAGGGAAGTGGGGAGTGGAGTCAGTTCGTTTCTGGAAGCTGGGGGGTGGGTTTCAGGGGATCCTAGGCTGGGATCCAAGCATCCTGAACCCCCCAGAAAGGCCAGATTGAGGGTTCCTAGCTCTGAACACAAGCTGGGCCGTATCCTGTGTTCCTGTTGTTCAATAAACCTTCTGTTTTACTGGCCGGCTGAGAATCACTGTGAGTTCAGGAAGAGGGGTGCAGGGCCGGACTCCCCCACACTCCGTGACACATGTACACTGGCCAAAGCGGACAGTCTCTACGCAAAAGAATTAATGGACACAAGTCTGACATCAGGAATCATAACACTCAAAAACCAGTAGGAGAACACTTTAACCTGTCTGATCATTCAATGACAGACCTGTGGGTGGCAATTTTGCAACAGAAAAGCTTCAAAAACAGACTCCAAGGAGAAACTGCTGAGCTGGAATTGATATGCAAATTAGATACAATCACCTTAGGTTTAAATAAGGACTGGGAATGGCTGAGCCACTACAAACATTGAATCTATCTCGCCTTGTAAGTATTCTCACACTTCTTATCAAAAACTGTCTGTACTGGGCTATCTTGATTATCACTTCAAAAGTTTTTTTTTTCCCCCCTTACTTAATTGGCCTCTTAGAGTTGGTAGGGCAACTCCCACCTTTTCATGCTCTCTGTGTGTGTGCGCGCATATATATGTTCCATTCCATGCATCCGAAGAAGTGAGCTGTAGCCCACGAAAGCTTATGCTCAAATAAATTTGTCAGTCTCTAAGGCGCCACAAGTACTCCTGTTCTTTTTGCGGATACAGACTAACATGGCTGCTACTCTGAAATATATAATTAATACTGATTTTTAGAAAAACAAACCCACTATTGGATATTAATGGTGAGCAACTGACGTCTTTGGTGGGTGAAAATCAGCAAACTCATAGGTTAACTTGGCTGGCAATAGTAGTAAACTAAGACCTTTTCCATGCACAAAAGTTTTACTGCTCTAACAATACCAGTTGTAGTTAAAGTAGTAGAATGCTGCCCCACCCCAATGCACAGCTATATTGGTAAAGATGTCTTTACACTAGGGGTTACATTTATGCTGGTGTATCAGTAAAAAAGTAAGTCAAACCTCTGACAATTATGCCAATACTGTGTGTATATAAATTATAGGGATTGACAAAATCACACAACAAAGTAAAACACTATGTTTATACTCGTTTAATTTTTTTAATTAGGCTTTTGATTGATAGCAGTTGTGATCTAGCAAGAAGTTGTTGCACAATTATCATTGTTATTGCAGTACTACAAGCTGTACCACTTGAAATTACTACAATTATTTTATCTTGATTCTGAACTGTAACAAGCATTAAATACCTTACAACTTTACAGACAGTGAAAACTTAGCTCCACAATTGCTCCCTCCCTTACGTGGTGGAAAAATTATATTCATTTACCAACATTTTAGTGATTACCTCCACAGTTATTAGAGAAAGTAGGAAAACACCATCACTTAAGGGTTTTTTTCTATTTTATTATTGAGCATCTTATATGAAATCTGTTACAGTTTGAAATATCATACCAAAAAGAAATAAAAATACATGGAACTCAAAGCAAATTTAAGTTTAACACAAATTTTATTGTTGGGAACGTAGTTACTATAAATGAGTCATTTACACCACTTTTACTGATTAGGGGCCATAGCTGTTATAGGAACAGATCAATCCACCAGATAGTGAGATATCCACAGCTCAGTAGCCATTCACGTGTACTCTGGTACTATATGCAATCTTTACAGTGATCATCATTTCATAGGCAGAATTAGTTTAGTATTTTCCTTCGGAAGCTTACTAGTCTTCTGAGGGACATTTTCAGAGAACAGATGTTTTACTTTCATTAAAACACTGAAATTATGCCTGTCGTTGCTTGTGTCTGGGATGAGTTTTACAGTACACAAATAATCGTCCACGTCTGCGAACAATAAAACAGTCCTTACAGCGCCTTTTGATGACACCTTTTGTTTTCATCCCCATGACAGTCTGGCCGCCTGGAAGCTGGCTGCTTGCAAGCAGCGGCTGACCTACCAGGCCGCGCTGCTTGGCGGCCAACGCCGGCGCGGTCGGTAGGACGTGTCCGAAGCCCAGGGACGAGAAGGGCAGGCGCGGGGCCGCGCAGGGCCGGAGGTAACGCAGCGGGGCGGCGGCAGCCGCCAACAGGGTCTTCACCAGCAGCGCCGCCATGTTGTCTCGCCTGCGGCAGAAGAGACGAGTCAGGGGCCTGTCGCCCCGCGGCCCAGGCAGGGCCCCGCCCCGCCCCGCCGGCCACCAGCGGAGCCCGAACGCCCGGCCGCGGGTAACGGCCCAAGCAGGCACAGGGCCGCTCCGGCCCGGGGAAGCCCCTTGACCCCGGCGCTGCCACGAGCCGGGCCAGGCCCCCCCAGCGGCCCCACCCCCCGTCCGAGCCACCGACCTTCGCTCGCCGGCGGCGAAGCAGCTGCAGCGGGGGCCGAGGAGCGCGGCTCGGGCGCGGCGAGGTCACGTGAAGAGCGGGGCGCTGCGCCGCCACAGCAGGCGGGGGCGGGGCTGGTGCTGCGCTGTCACGTGCTCCACTGCGCCGCCTCTGGGGCAAAGCGCGTTGCGCATGTGCAGCCGCGGCACCAGGTCGCTCGATCACGTGGTTGAGTCAACATGGCAGCGCCCTGCTCGACCTTCCGCGGATTGTTGTTGCTAAGGCGCCTCGCTCCGGTTCGCGTGGCGGCCGCACCCCCGCGGAGAGGCTACGGCGTGCGCGTGTCCGAGAGCGGCGAGAAAGTGACGCACACGGGACAGGTAAACGTTGCTGTGCCGGGCTGGGGCGGCCGGGGCTGCCCCCGAGCGGGGCCGGTCCGTGGCCCCGAGTTACGCGCTTCCGGCCGCGGCACAGAAGCCAGCGGGTTTCCCGGGACTGGGAGCCGCTCGCCGACTCCTGCGCCGCTCTCCTCTCTGGGTTTCCTGTGTCTTTAATGCCGGCGCAGCAGGTGTTACGGGGTGTCACTCCGCTGCCCCTCCAGCGCCCTTTAACCCGGTGTGTTGTGGTAGCCAGAGTCCCCAGTCAGAGCAGGGCGCTGCTGCGCTTGTGCACAGTACAACTATGTGATTAGGTTTTCTTTGCTGGGGTGTTCAGATCGGTTTTGCACACTAGCCATTCCCCATTGCTATAATACTTGCACCTGCGCTAAGATTAGCTGTTATCAATGGAGCTGTGGGTTGTCCTCTTCAGCAGGCCCCTCAGCTGACCTATGTAATTTACTGGTAGATCAGCAGTGTTGCAATCAATGTAGCGAGTGGTGAGTTAGCGGGTCTGGTGAAGACACACTAAATCAAGCCATTTGTGTACTGCACCTCCCTGAGGGCTTGTCTACACTTACCGGGGGATCGATGCATCGGTGATCGATTTAGCAGATCTAGTGAAGATCCCATTGACTTCTGTACTCCACCTGAACAAGAAGCGCAAGGGGAGTCGATAGGAGAGCGTCTCCAATCCACATAGGTAGATCTAAGTATGTTGACTTTAGCTATGTTGTTCACGTAGCTGAATTTCCATCATTTAGGTCAGTCTCTCCCCATAGTGTAGACATGACCTGGACAGGAGACGCTCCCCCGTCGACAGCACAGTGTTGTCATGTAACCGAAGTTGCGTTAAGTTAGATCAATTTACTGTGGTAGCGTAGACCAGGCCTGAGATTGCACTTTAACTGCCATGCTCTTTACAGCCCCTCACAGTATTTCCCCTCCCCAGAAATACCCCCATGGGTCCCCTCCATATCTCTCCCTTACTTTCTCTACAGGCCCTTAGTAGTAATTCAGCTGTGGATTGGTGACTGAGACTACAGCCTTCACAGTATGTCTCCCCTTCTCTGTATGGTTTCCCTCTAACTCTAGTAATTGCTTCCTGTCTCTGGTTCACCAGCTGAGGAGTCTCTCAGAATTCAAGATAACTACTGCAAGTGTTTGGTTTGTATGTGGACATATCCGTAGGTGTGGCTGAGTGGGCTTCTATGTGAGGATTATGTGATGAGAGTGCAGTCGCATAGGACAATCCCCAGCTGGATTGTTTGCTAAGGACCTGGGAGGCAAATTTTGGGGAGGTAACAGGAGAATGGATGGATGGGGACACTTCTGGAGAGAGTAGAATACTGTGTGGGGGTGAGCAGAATGGGGAATGACTGGGGCTGGATTAACCTTTTGTGGGCCTGGCACCAAACATATTCATGGGCCCCCATGTAGTCGTTATGGGCCCCTTCTGAATGTAGACCTGGTACCACTGGCCCTATAGTAAACCCAGTACTGCTGGGATGGGAATGAAAACATTTATTCAAAAGCAAAATAAGATATTTGAAGCCACACTTGATTGATGTCTCCCCTCAACCCGTAGAGAACAAACTGAGCTAACATCAATATACCCAGAATACTCTTGAATTTGATTTATTTATGTGGGAGAGGGTTGTTTGTTAGTTTTTTCTTTTTTGTTAAAACACTCAGTGCCTGCTTGGGGCCTGAACACACATGCTTAATTAGCACGTTTCTGAGCCATATTAAGCCCAGTTAGTGGAATTGCACCTGCATTTCCCCACCTCCTCCATCCAAATTTATGTTTTAAAAATATATTTTTTGAAAGGTGTATTTTCTGCTTTGGTACAAAAATATTTACAAAACTTTTTTTAAATGTTAGTTTCTTTAGGCTGTTTCTCCCTTTGCCTCACCATCACTCATGACTTCAGGTGAAGAAACATTAAAGTTACTGGGGTGGAGAGTGGGGAGGAAAATTGCTGTTGCCCATCTTTTGCGGGGAGACAGGGCCTCTGATGAGAGAGACACGCTTTACCACCAAGGCTACCACAATCCAGGCTCAAGCCCCTCCCCCAACATTCACACCTGGGCTTCTCCCCCGCCCCCCATCCGCCCTACTGTTTCCCTCCACACATAAAACTAAATCCCACCTTCACATAGGGGCTCTCCTCAATCTCCCTGCTACTCCCAGTATACTCCTGGAATAATTCTGCACCACTGCCTAGGCAGAATTTGCACAGAAATTAATGTTGTGTGTACAGAATTTCCTTTTCTCCCATAGATATAAGCTGCTGGTGGCCACAAAGGGCTTCTGGACTATACACTATGGGGGGCAGAAGGAGAGAGGAGAAGCATGGGGGTTCTTGATAGCTCCAGTTCCTCACGTGCTGCCTGAAGAAAAGAGGTGGCATGCAGGAAATTCCACACAAGCCTGGGACCCAGTATCAGGCTGTTTCTTCCTCTGGATCCCCTGGGCTCTGGAGGGTGCAAGTGTCTGGGTGCAGAGGGGAAGGTGGTAGTTAGCTCTGGGCGGGAGGGGGTGCCTGGGCTGGGAAGGCCCTGCAGCTAGGCTGTGGGTGAGGAGGGGGTGTGGGTATCTGGGCTGTGGGTGGGAGGGGCACAGCTGGGCTCTGAGGGATGGGGGGGGGGCATGTGAGTGTCTGGGCAGGGGGAGCTCTGCAGCTGGGCTCTGAGGGAGTAGGGGGTGTGGGTGTCTGGGATAGGGGGCACCTCATAGCTGGGCTGTGGAGGAAGGTGGGGTATGAGTGTCTGGGCTGGAGGGACCTGTAGCTGGGCTCTGTGGGTGGTAGGGCAGAGAAACAAGGAATTTTTTTGTGTCTGTATTGTTAGACATAATCATTGAAAATGAACTTGGAAATAATAGTTGAAACTGGTGTAATTATATAATGTTGTTTTGAAAAATAAAATATGCAGAATTTTAAAATATTGTACACAGAATGTTAAATTTTTTGATGCAGAATTCCCCCAGGAGTATAACTGCCCACCTAGCCATCCCTATTTTCACCCCAGGGCTGTCGCCTTCCTCCTTCCCTCCTACTGTCGTCCCCCCCACCTTCAACCCAGACTCTCCTTTCTGTCCCCCTTCACACCCCGCTTCTCCTAACACTCCCCCCCGCCCCATCACTGTCAGCTCCCACATTGGACCTGAACTCGTCCCTTCCCCCCAAACCGTGCTCTACCACCTCCCCTCCCTGGAGTGCAGAGAAAAGTTTCTGGGCATTCCCACTGGCAGCCAGCATCGACCAGTGCTGCTATCATATAATCATACAATATCAGGGTTGGAAGGGACCTCAGGAGGTCATCTAGTCCAATACCCTGCTCAAAGCAGGACCAATCCCCAACTAAATCATCCCAGCTAGGGCTTTGTCAAGCCTGACCTTAAAAACCTCTAAGGAAGGAGATTCCACCACTTCCCTAGGTAACCAATTCCAGTACTACACCACCCTCCTAGTGAAAAAGTTTTTCCTAATATCCAACTTAAACCTCCCCCACTGCAACTTGAGACCATTACTCCTTCTTCTGTCATCTGCTACCACTGAGAACAGTCTAGATCCATCCTCTTTGGAACCCCCTTTCAGGTAGTTGAAAGCAGCTATCAAATCCCCCCTCATTCTTCTCTTCTGCAGACTAAACAATCCCAGTTCCCTCAGCCTCTCCTCATATGTCATGTGCTTGAGCCCCCTAATCATTTTTGTTGCCCTCTGCTGGACTCTTTCCAATTTTTCCACATCCTTCTTGTAGTATGGGGCCCAAAACTGGACACAGTACTCCAGATGAGGCCTTGTCAATGTCGAATAGAGGGGAACGATTATGTCCTTCGATCTTCTGGCAATGTCCTACTTACAGAGCCCAAAATGCCGTTAGCCTTCTTGGCAACAAGGGCACACTGTTGACTCATATCCAGCTTCTTGTCAACTGTAACCCCTAGGTCCTTTTCTGCAGAACTGTTGCCCAGCCATTCGGTCCCTAGTCTGTAGCAGTGCATGGGATTCTTCCGTCCTAAGTGCAGGACTCTGCATTTGTCCTTGTTGAACATCATCAGGTTTCTTTTCATAGAATCATAGAAGATTAGGGTTGGAAGGGACCTCAGAAGGTCATCTAGTCCAGCCCCCTGCTCAAAGCAGGACCAATCCCCAGACAGATTTTTACCCCAGTTCCCTAAATGTCCCCCTCAAGGATTGAGCTCGCAACCCTGGGTTTAGCAGGCCAGTGCTCAAACCACTGAGCTATCCCTCCCCCCAATTTGACCCAATCCTCTAATTTGTTTAGGTCCCTCTGTATACTATCCCTATCCTCCAGCATATCTACCACTCCTCCCAGTTTAGTGTCATCGGCAAACTTGCTGAGAGTGTAGTCTATGCCATCCTCCAGATCATTAATGAAGATATTGAACAAAACCGGCCCCAGGACCGACCCTTGGGCCATTCTGCTTGATACCAGCTGCCAACTAGATATGGGGCCACTGATCATTGAGCTCGACGATCTAGCCAGCTTTCTCTCCATGTTATAGTCCATTCATCCAGCCCATACTTCTTTAACTTGCTGTCAAGAATACTGTGGGACACCGTATCAAAAGCTTTGCTAAAGTAAAGGAATAACACGTCCACTGCTTTCCCCGCATACACAGAGCCACTTATCTCCTCATAGAAGGCAGTTAGGTTAGTCAGGCATGACTTGCCCTTGGTGAATCCATGCTGACTGTTCCTGATCACTTCCCTCTTCTCAAAGTGCTTCAAAATTGGTTCCTTGAGGACCTGCTCCATGATTTTTCAAGGGACTGAGGTGAGGCTGACTGGCCTGTAGTTCCCCGAATCCTCCTCCTTCCCTTTTTTAAAGATGGGCACTACATTAGCCTTTACACTGCTCCTGGGGGCCACAGACAACGCTGGTGGCTCAGGTCCAAGGGCCCAGTGGAATGCAGCAGTGTGTGAACTGCAGCTCCCAGCATACCCCGCAACACTGAGTCCCTGTTGCGCCTGTGTGCTGTGCTCCCTGGACTGCTGAGCATTTTCAGTGGGTGCTGGGAAGTTGCTGACTCTTCACATTACCAGACTGTGGTTAGGGCCGGATTAACCTTTTGTGGGTACCTAAGTAATCATTATTGGCCCCTTCCAAGTATTGGCCCGGCACAATGGCGCCAATGTAAATCCAGTACTGGAGATGGCTGTAGGGCAGAGAGGAGATTCTCCACTGGCCAACACAAGAGAGTCACTGACTGAGGGAGTTGTCTACTCTGACAGGAAATCTCAGAGACCAGTCCCTGGTTTCAAGACTTTATAATAAAAATTAATCTTAAAGTCTACAACAAACTGGTAACATTGCATAGATTTAAATGAAAACTGAATTTGAAGGGGAAAAGCAAGGCTAAAATTGGCAGTGTGATCACAAGCATCATACAGACTTAACCTTTGTGCCACTTTTTCTCTCTGCTCTCTGTGTAGGAGGAGATGTCTTAATGGGAGATTTAGTTTTCATTCCTGCTCATACTATAATCAATTTGACAATGGGTGTTCCGGGGGCAGACAGCAGTATCACAGCTGCTTGTTACCCCCAGAGCCCCTTCTGCCAGAATGATTGGTAAGAGCTCAGGCTTGTGCTTAGTGTTTCCATTTCCTTCCCCTCACTGTAGCAGCCAGAAAGAGAGGCAGAATTGAGTGCTTTGGTTGTCCCTCAAAATGTACTTGGAAAGCAAATTTTATCTAGTATCTCGAGGTGATGATACAGTGAGATACATACAATACTTCACAGGTACTTTTGTAGGGTAGAGAAGAGTAAAGAATTGTAGAGTATTAACTATAGAAACAACTAGTTAACTTTAAAATAGGAGTTGATTATTTGGGGAATGTCATAGTAATAGAGTTTAAGGCCAGAAGGGACCATTTGATCATCTAGTTTGACCTGCTTTACATTGTAGGCCACCAACACCATCCAGGACACTAAACTCAACAACCAAAATTAGACCAAAGTATTACAGCTCACAGAAGACTAGGCTATTATGTGCCAGAGGCAGAGAATAGGAGGGACCAAGGCATACCAGGACCTGAGGCCTCCAGAATAGTAGGGAAATGATGATCTGATAATCCTGACAAGTGACTCATACAGTGTGCTGGGAAAAAAGCTGAACCCTAGTTAGGGGGTGGGGCTTCTCTGATTAGGGGTCCTATAAAGGTAGCCAGCCAGTCAGGCAGCGGCACAGGAGCCAGCACACAGAGCTGTAAACAGGGGAGTTTGAGTGGGAGTTTGCAAGGGGAATTTGGGGGAAGACTCAGAGAGGCAGGCAGAGGAACAGACAGGCTAGTGAAGGGAATGTGTGGTGTTCTGTCAGTGTTTTGGTGCTCCTTGGGGGTTTGTTTTGCTGTGGGGGGTTTGTTTTGTGTTTCCCAGACTTACAGGATTTATGTGGTAAGGCTATGACAGATACAGAGGCAGCAGTGGTGGTGACCCAAGCAGTGGAAGACACAATGAAGATGACTGGATGTGGAAGCTGTGGCATATACATGATCCTGGGGGGGGGTACCTGAGAAGAGTTTCGTCTGCATGAAGTGCCGCCTGATGGAAGAAACGATCCAAGGATTGGAGATTCAGCTGGAAACTCTGGTTCAGTTTAGAAGGGGGGTTGAGCAGATGATGGAGCAAAGACATGAGACGGCTGAAGTGAAAAGCTCAACCTTGCAGATGGAAGCAGCACCAAAGAACTCTGAGGGGAGACTGCTGGGTGAGGAAAGTGGACAGTGGAGGCATGTGACTAAGAGAACCAGGCAGAGGAAAAGACGGGCCAGTGAAGGAGAAATAGAGCTCAAGAACAGGTTTGTGGAGTTGGAAAATGAAGAAGGGGCACAGTAGGTGATCACTGAAGGTGAGAGGGCAAGGGAAAAGAGCAGCTAGTCCTATAGTAAGAGGGGAAGAGTCAATGGAGATAACAACACCAAATATGAGTCCCAGAAGGATACAGGATGGGTTGCAGAGGATTGCAAGGGACAATAGAAATTGAGAGGACTTGCAGCCAGAAGGAACAGGGGATAGACCGGAGAATCGCACTGTCACCAGGATAAAGCAGGTCTATGTGATTGGGGACTCCTTACTGAGAAGAATAGATGGGCCTGTAACCAGAGCTGATCCAGAGAACAGAAGGGTGTGCTGTCTGCCGGGTGCTAAGATACGGGATGTGGAACTGAAGAGGATCCTAATGGGAGCAGGAAAGAATCCGCTGATTGTCCTTTTTGTGGAAATGAATGATGCGGCTAGATTCTTGCTGTAACATATCAAGAGAGACTATGCCAGACTGGGGAAGACACTTAAAGAAGTCGAGGCCCAGGTGATCTTCAGTGGGATTCTGTCTGTTCTTAGAGAAAGGCAACAATGGTGTGACAAGATTATGATGATCAACAGATGGCTCAGGCAGTGGTGCTATAAGGAGGGCTTTGGGATGTATGGCCACCAGAAAGCATTCATGGACAGAGGACTGTTCTCTTGGGATCAACTTCACCTGAGTAGGGAGAAAAATAGACTTCTAGGATGCAGGCTGGCACAACTGATTAAGAGGGCTTTAAACTAGGAATTGTGGGGAGATGGTTGGGAGCAAACAGCAAAAATCAAGATGTTTGTACACCAATGCGAGCAGCCTAGATAACAAAATGGAGGAACTAGAGTTACTGGTGCAGGAAGTGAAACCAGATATTATAGGGATAACAGAAACATTGTGGAATAGTAGTCATGACTGGAGTACAGGTATTGAAGGGTATGTGCTGTTTAGGAAAGACAGAAATAAAGGCAAAGGTGGTAGAGTAGCATTGTATATCAATGATGAGGTAGACTGTAAAGAAATAAGAAGTGATGGAATGGATAAGACAGAGTCTGTCTGGGCAAAAATTACATTTGGGGAAAAAAACGTTACTAGAGTCTCCCCTGGGATAGTGCTTGGTTTGTGCTACAGACTGCCGGGATCTGATTTGGATGTGGATAGAGACCTCTTTAATGTTTTTAATGAAGTAAATACTAATGGGAATTGTGTGATCATGGGAGACTTTAACTTCCCAGAAATGGACTGGAGGACAAGTGCTAGTAATAAAAATAGGGCTCAGATTTTCCTGGATGCAATAGCTGATGGATTCCTTCACCAAGTAGTTGCTGAACCAACAAGAGGGGATACAATTTTAGTTTTGGTGAGTAATGAGGACCTCATAGAAGAAATGGTTGTAGGGGACAACCGTGGTTCGAGCAATCATGAGCTAATTCAGTTTAAACTAAATGAAAAGATGAACAAAAATAGATGTTACTAGGTTTTTTATTTGAAAAGGGCTAACCTTGAAAAATTAAGGAAATTAGTTAGGGAAGTGGATTGGACTGAAGAACTTGTGGCTCTAAAGGCAGAGGAGGCCTGGAATTACTTCAGGTGAAAGTTGCAGAAACTATCAGAAGCCTGCATCCCAAGAAAGGGGAAAAAATGCATAGGCAGGAATTGTAGACCAAGCTGGATGAGCAAGCATCTCAGAGAGGTGATTAAGAAAAAGCAGAAAGCCTACAAGGAGTGGAAGATGGGAGGGATTAGCAAGGAAAGCTATCTTATTGAGGTCAGAACATGTAGGGATAAAGTGAGATCGGTCCAACTCTACATTGCTTTTGGCCTTGCAAAGGGAATTAAAACCAATAGTAAAAGGTTCTATAGCCATATAAATAAAAAGAAAACAAAGAAAGAAGTGGGATCACTAAACACTGAGGATGGAGTGGAGGTTAAGGATAATCTAGGCATGGCCCAATATCTAAACAAATACTTTGCCTTGGTCTTTAATGAGGCTAATGAGGAGCTTCGGCCTGGTCTACACTGGGGCGGGGAGGAGGGGGTCGATGTAAGATACGCAACTTCCGCTACGGGAATAGTGTAACTGAAGTCGATGTATCTTATTTTGACTTATCTCCCGTCCTCACGGCGTGGAGGTAGATATTACCACATCCGAGGTAGAAGCCAAACTCGAACAGCTTAATGGGACTAAATCGGAGGGCCTAGATAATCTTCATTCAAGAATATTAAAGGAATTGGCACATGAAATTGCAAGCCCATTAACAAGAATTTTTAATGAATCTGTAAACTCAGGGGTTGTACTGTATGACTGGAGAATTGCTAACATAGTTCCTATTTTTAAGAAGGGAAAAAAATGTGATCCGGATAACTACAGGCATGTTAGTTTGACAACTGTAATATGCAAGGTCTTGGAAAAAAATTTGAAAGAGAAAGTAGTTAAAGACATTGAGGTCAATGGTAATTGGGACAAAATACAACATTGTTTTACAAAAGGTAGATTGTGCCAAACCAACCTGATCTCCTTTTTTTGAGAAGGTAACAGATTTCGTAGACAAAGGAAACGCAGTGGATCTAATTTAACTCGATTTCAGTAAGCCATTCCCCACATGGGGAATTATTAGCTAAATTGGAAAAGATGGGGATTGATATGAAAATTGAAAGGTGGATAAGGAACTGGTTAAAGGGGAGACTACAATGGGTCATACTGAAAGGTGAACTTTCAGGCTGGAGGGAGGTTGCTAGTAGAGTTCCTCAGGGATTGGTTTTGGGACCAATCTTATTTAATCTTTTCATTACTGACCTTGGCACAAAAAGTGGGAATGTGCTAATAAAGTTTGTGGATAACACAAAGCTGGGAGGTATTGCCAATACAGAGAAGGACCGGGATATCCTACAGGAAGATCTGGATGACCTTTTAAACTGGAGTAATAGTAATAGGATGAAATTTAATTTACTGAAAAGTGCAAGGTCATGCATTTAGGGATTAATAACAAGAATATTTGTTATAAATTGGGGATGCATCAGTTGGAAGTAACAGAGGAGGAGAAGGACCTCGGAGTATTGGTTGATCACAGGATGACTATGAGCCGCCAATGTGATATGGCTGTGAAAAAAGCTAATGCAGTCTTGGGATGCATCAGGCGAGGTATTTCCAGTAGCGATAAGGAGGTGTTAGTACCGTTATACAAGGCACTGGTGAGACCTCATCTGAAATACTGCGTGTGAAGTTCTGGTCTCCCATGTTTAAGAAGGATGAATTCAAACTGGAACAGGTACAGAGAAGGACTACTAGGATGATCCGAGGAATGGAAAACCAGTCTTATGAAAGGAGACTCAAAGAGCTTGGCTTGTTTAGCCCAACCAAAAGAAGGCTGAAGGGAGATATGATTGCTCTCTATAAATATATCAGAGGGATAAATACATGGGGGAGAGAGGAATTATTTAAGCTCAGTACCAATGTGGACACAAGAACAAATGGATATAAATGGGCCATCAGGAAGTTTAGGCTTGAAATTAGATGAAGGTTTCTAACCGTCAGAGGAGTGAAGTTCTAGAACAGCCTTCCAAAGGGAGCAGTGGGGGCAAAAGACATATTTGGCTTCAAGACTAAGCTTGATAAGTTTATGGAGGGGATGGTGTGATGGGATAGCCTAATTTTGGCAATTAATTAGTGTTAAATATGCCGATGGCCTGTGATGGGATGTTAGATGGGTTGAGATCTGAGTTACTACAGAGAATTCTTTCCTGGGTGCTGGCTGGTGAGTCTTGCCCACCTGCTCAGGGTTTAGCTGATTGCCATATTTGGGGTCGGGAAATATTTAGGGCAGATTGGCAGAGTCCCTGGGGGTTTTTCACCTTCCTCTGCAGCGTGGGACACAGGTCACTTGCTGGAGGATTCTCTGCACTTTGAAGTCTTTAAACCATGATTTGAGGACTTCAGTAGCTCAGACATAGGTTAGGGGTTTGATACAGGAATGGGTGGGTGAGATTCTGTGGCCTGCGTTGTGCACACTGTGAGTGTGATCTGGGATAAAATTCCTTCCTGACCTCACATATGGTTAGATCTTGAGCGCATGAGTACCTGAGAGAGTAAATGCTCAGTGCCACCTCAGAGCCTTGGCCCAGCCCACCAGTGTCTCATCTCCAGCTGTGGCCATCCCTGATGTTTCCGAGGACTGAGATTTAAAAAAAAACAACCCAGTACATTGAAGGGGGTGGGTAGTGGGATCCTTTCCTGAACACTTGCCGGTAGCCAGCTGAAACCTTGAAATAAGAAGAAGTCACCACGACCAGATGATGTTCTCCCAAGAGTTCTGAAGGACTTATGAAACGGCAGAACTACGTAACCTGTCATTTAAATCAGCTTCTGTACCAAATGACTGATGATAACTAATGTACACCAATGTTTAAGAAAGGCTCCAGAGGTGATCTTGGTGATTACAGAACAGGCCAGTAAGCCTAACTTCAGTACCAGGTAAATTGGTTGACACTATAATAAAGAACAGAATTATTAGACACATAGATCAACATATGTTGGGGAAGAGTCAAGGGAAATCATGCCTCACCAATCTATTAGAATTCTTTGTGGGGGTCAACAAACATGTGGACAAGGGTAATCCAGTAGATATAGTGTACTAGGACTTTCAGAAAGGCTTTGATAAAGTCCCTCACCAAAGGCTTTTAAGCAAAGTAGGCAGTCATTGGATAAGAGGGAACATCCTCTCATGGATCAATAACTGGTTGAAAGATAGGAAAGATAGGAAACAAAGGGTAGGAATAAATGGTCAGTTTTAACAGTGGAGATAGTAAATAGTGGTGTCTTCCAGGGATCTGTACTAGGACCAGTGCTGTTCAATATATTAATAATTGATCTGGAAAAGGGGGCAGACAGTGAGGAGGCAAAATTTGCAGATGAGATTCAAGATAGTTAAGTCCAAAGTAGACTGCAAAGAGTTGCAAAGGGATAAATTGATGGCTGATAGGTCCATCAATGTCTTTTTAGCTAAGAGGGTAAGGGATACAACAGCATGCTCTGAGTGTCCCTAGCCTCTGATTACCAGAGTGGATGACGATGATTGCCTATTCCATTCATTCCCACTGACGCACCTGGCTTTGGCTGCTTTCAGAAGATAGAAAGGCTAGATAGACCATTAGTCTGACTCAGTATGGCTGTTCTTATGTTCTAAATTGTATCATTTGCCCATTTGAAATATTTTGTGGGAAGTGATAACTCCGCCCTCAATCCCTGTCCTCAAGATGACAATGAGCTTGAAGCCCAGAAAGTCAATTTCACTTTTGTTTTGAACTGCCAGCAGATTGTTATTGTGGTTTAAATATTCATACCCCTTAGTCATGGTAACTACTTTCTAATTAAGACGCAACTTATTTTGTATTTTAGGTTTATGAAGAAAATGACTACAGGAAGGTTCGATTTGTTGCTCGACAAAAGGAGGTAAAACACATAGTATCTAGACTCTTCAAGATATGATTTTAATTTTCTTGGGTAATGATGCCTTAAATATTTAGTTTTATCAAAATAAATAATTTTAATGTCCACAATTTAAAAAATGTGTTACAAAGTAGAAATGAAAGATCTGTTTTGCGCTGTCTTTGAACATGTTGCTCATCCAAACTCTTGCTGATGTGTACTTCTTTGCTTTGATGTCAGACTGCTTAAATACTCCTCTGTTCCACAGCTTTGATCTAGGGGGTTGTCTACATGTGGAGTTATTCAGGAACAAGGCTCTCTTATTCTGGAAAAAGTGTATCCACATATGTAGCATGACTAGACAAACCTTAAATGTCTATTTACTAACTCCTACTCTCTCAGATATTGTTACTCTGGAGAATTTCCCCTTAAACTTTTTAAAGCTTGTATATATTAGTCACTAAATTTCAGTTAATAACAATACATTTTATTCCATCTACTCAATGAAAATCAAATTCTGCCAAACTGTCTTAAATCCACAGATTAAAGGTAATCAAGCAATTAGATATTTGATACATAGTTATTATTCGAATTGTGGTAGCACTTAGAGTCCCCAATGACATGAAGCCACTATTGTTCTAGGTGAAGTAAAAACACATGATGAGAGAGTAACCACATTCCATACAGAATTTTAGTACTATATTACAGTTTGACTCTCCTTTAATAATGAATGATCTTTCTGTGGAAGCTTACTTTGTCTTGATCTTTCCAGCAGCAGTTCCAAATAGAGCAATAATAGTACTCTATTATAGCAGAGGAGTGGTCACGATTTGCTTAGTTAAAATTACATAACATTTTCCATTATAACTGACTTTTCAGTTGTTTCAGTTGGTTGAAAACTTCCTATGCTTTGGCTGAGCCTAGAGGCTGACTTGTTTTGTAAAGTTGAACAAGAATGTTTCATCTGTTTTTCTGAGCATGACAAGATTGGTGAAAGAATTGGAAAACATACCTTATTACTCAAAGAACAGTTGTGATAATTGGACCTACAAATTTACTCGTTACACTCACTTTTTACAGTTGAGCTAAGTTCATGAGATGTCACAATAACCTGTAACAACAAATATTGATGGGAAGAGGTGCAAAAGTGAGACAGACTGAATTAGTCCAAACAAAAAAGTCTCCTGATATGACTCAAGGACTGTGTTAAGATCATGCTTGGTAACAAGAGAAGTGTAGAACCAGAATTGCTGTGTATAAAACTGGGTCTAATTGGTGGACAAAATAATGAGGGGATGGGCTATTGCATCTATCATTCCCTTTGGGGGTCCTTAAAGAAAGCTTTTGGGAGAAAAATTGGTTACTGGAACGACATTCACCATCATGGCTGCCATCCTCCCTCCCTTTGGTCTCCTTGGACTCACGATTAGGATGAAGATGGTCCCGAGAGAGATCCTGAGCAGACCAGGCCAGGAAGAAGGAACCAAATAACATTGCTACCTCCACTGGCTTAGGCTGAATCCCAAATACCACCTGAGATGTGAGACTCTTTCTCACCCTCACCCCACTTGTGTCTTCTTTTTCCTTCCCTACCTGATTCTTTCTCTTTTACTATTCTTTTCCCATCTCTCTAAAAAGAGTCTGGCTTAGTCTGCTAAGACTGTATTTTACAACACTGCTATAAGCCTGTGACTAGCAAGAGGCAGCTAAAAGCGATGCCTTAAATAGCCTGATTCTCATATGAGTTTGCCAGGCCTGAGAGTGGCTGATAAGACTGTGCTGTGCCTGTGTTTTTCCAGCAGTAAGGTTGCAAGTGAAAGTCAACACCAGAGAGACAAGCTGCAGCTTCTATCTTTGAGGTTCTTTTTCTCTCTCCTTGTGTGTGTGTTTCTTGTTTTGTCGTCTTAGGAAACAGGCTTGGATTTAACAACAGCAGTAACGACAGCTCCAGCCTATCTCTACTAAATTCTTATTTCCCCAAAAGGAGAGTTATTACCATCTTTAATACCACCTAAAAGATTGTCAAATAAGGATTTTTTTTCCTTCTTAAAAAGTGTCCAGCTAAAGGGAACAAAGGGGGCATGTTAAAATGAAAGTCGTTTTTAATACTTTACTTTGACTGTTTTCCTACTTTTCTCAAAAAGAACAGGAGTACTTGTGGCACCTTAAAGACTAACAAATTTATTGTAGCATGAGCTTTCGTGAGCTACAGCTCACTTCTTCGGATCACTTGCATCCGAAGAAGTGAGCTGTAGCTCACGAAAGCTCATGCTACAATAAATTTGTTAGTCTTTAAGGTGCCACAAGTACTCCTGTTCTTTTTGCGGATACAGACTAACACGGCTGCTACTCTGATTCCTACTTTTCTGTATCTTTAATAAAAAGTTAGGAATTTGAATAGTCTGTTTGCCATGGTTCTAAGCAGGCTGAGTTCTCTGTATACCAAATCCCTAACCTGGTTTAAAACTGTTTAATGTTGGACAGTGATTGGGTTGTATTGACACCTTTAACTGTTTGGGCTCATATATTCCATCTAAATTAATGTAACAGTGCTCAGTCTCTTTAATTTCACAAAGAGAAGGTCTATAGGTACCAACATGAGGGGAAGAAATTTGACAAAGGGCTTTCTGTTCTGGTGGACAAAGATATAACAAGATCTAATGATTGGAAATGAAACTAGACAAACTCTCACTAAAAATATGGTGCACATTTATTACAGTAAGAGTAACCATTTGAACAATTTGTAAATGGTTGTGGTGGATTTGTAGTTACCGGAAATTTAAATCAAGACTGTATCTTTTTCTAAAATAGATGCTGTAGTTCAAACAGGAATTAATTTAGGGAAGTCCTGTGATGTGTTTATATTGGCCAGTGGGATGGTGATGGTGGTCAGCCTTGTTGATCACAGTGATTCCTTCTGGCCTTATAATCTCTGGGGAAAAATGGGAGTGTGAAAGGAATACATGTTTTGGGCAATCCTACTGCCTAAACAGATAAATTGGAAGCTGAAATTTGGCATGAAATTAGTTTCCACTGAAGAGGAGTCTCAGCCTTATTTCAGCAGATATAGACTTTGATTTCACTATTTTCTAGATAATTGAAACTGGGTTCCGACCATGTGCAGTAACTTTTTGTTAGGTGTGCACTGAAGAAGGCTGGTGGCATGTGCTTGTGCATTAAGTTAGATTCACAATGTACAGTCCAATCAATTTAGGCTCTGATCCTACAGACACTTAGGCATGCACTTAACTTTAAGTATGTGTGCAATTATATGCAGGATTTTGGCCTTAGAGTCAGGGCTGAAGCAAAAACTTTCATATACAGCGTATGGTAATTTAGGGGCTGAGAAAGGGTTCCAACTCATCTTGAAAAATACACAGTGCAAACAAAAGCTCCCCTGGATCCCATATGGTGCACGAGATTGTTATGTGGGAGCTGGATTGTGGTAATTCAGTGCACTGTTTGCAGTTTGTTGGAAACCTGCAAAACTTGGAAGTCATACAGCCTGAAGATTCTATAGAACAACTTTTTTTAATGTTATATATGATGGTGGATAGACTTCATTGGGCCCTGTTGCTGTTGAGCTGGCATACAGGAATAAAAAAAGATTCTATATTGTAGAACACTTTATTATGAAGCTTCTGTAGAAAATCTTTTTAAAAACAAATATCTTCCCTCTTCTCTCCTAGTAATTCAATACCAAAAACAAGTTGAGACCATTAAGGCTGCATGTTTAAGCACTAAACATTCATGAAATACCACAGCAAAGGATGCATGTGAAACTCTCATTCTGTTCCATGTGAGGATGCATTACAATAGTCCTTAATTACATAATTTTTTCTGCAACCTTAGCTGCATGGGTAAAGTATCTGTGGTATTGTGTGTGCTAGAGTCCATGAACGTTATTTATATGAAAAGTACTCAGGACACTAATTAAGACAATATATTACAGATTAAGTACAACTGAGAATAATAGGGAAAATGTGCTGCCATTTATAGGGTTTTAAAATGTAATTACAGCATTAAGTCAGGCCTCAGTTCAGCAAAAGTTAAACACATTAACTCTGAGGGGTCCTATTGAAGGCCAATGAGACTATTCATTTGCCAAAGTTACCAGTAAGTACTTACTTATTTGCTAGATTACTAGAGAACTGGGTCCTGATCCTGTATACAAAATGAAATCAAAGGGACTACTTGTGTGTGTGTAAATGTTTGCAGGATGGGGCCTTAGTTCATTAATATATCTTACAGTAAGTACAGTGTTACTACAAAAGAGTGAGGTTCTTGAACAGCCTTCTAATATTAGTGGGGACAAACAACCTAACTAGTTTTAAAATGGAACTTGTTAAGTTTATGAACAGGATTACATGACTATGTTGCCTATGTTAAACACCCTTGCCCATTGAGGTAGATGTTGGAGTTCACAAAACAAGCCCCTCAGACTTCCCTGAATTTCTTTTGGTAAAACTAGTGAACACCAGACTTGACATTCCTAATATTTTTAAGGGTAAAGAAAAGAAACAGATTTGGGGGCCTTCTTTATACATCTTAGAAAAGCAAAATTAGACACAAGCCCATTTGAAAATAAATCATAGCAGGATCACCTTTAACTTTCATTTTTGTTACCCTCCGCTGGACTCTTTCCAATTTTTCCAAATCCTTCTTGTAGTGTGGGGCCCAAAACTGGACACAGCACTCCAGATGAGGCCTCACCAATGCTGAATAGAGGGGAATGATCACATCCCTCAGTCTGCTGGCAATGCTCCTACTAATGCACCCCCTACTGATGTACCCCCTATATACCCTGTAGGTTATCAACCTCACTTGGCAGGTCTTCAGTGGCTCAGCCTTCCAGCTGGGTCATACAACCAAAATGAATCCCTTCTGGATAGGCAGTTTTGTTAGACCTTTGCTATCTGCCCTCACCAGCATCTTCTACCCTGGCTCTGGGCCCTTTTAAATTAAGCCCTTTGCTCAGGCTTCCAAATAAGACTTGTTCCCACTCTCACTTCTCATGATTTACACCACTTTGCCAGTGGTGGAACCCAGGAATGCCCATTATTCCAGGTTCTAACCCAGGGACCCTATAAACAGCAGCCACATACTGCAGACTTCAGTTCATTACTGCTACTTCCCTGGACCTCTTCTCACCAGGCCTCTTTATCTTCTCCCTTTACCTCAGGGTTTAAGTTCTCAGGTCTTCTCTCTTCCAGCTTCAGCTGGTCTACTCCGGGAGGGATCGATCTAAGCTACGTGAATAACGTAGGTGAAGTCAATATACTTAGATCGACTTACCGTGGTGTCTTCACCGCGGTGAGTCGACTGCTGCCGCTCCCCCGTCGACTCCTCCTACGCTTCTTGCAGTGGTGGAGTACAGGAGTCGATGGGAGAGTGCTTGGGGGTCAATTTATCGTGTCTAGACTAGACGTGATAAATCGACCCCCGCTGGATCAATCGCTGCCCGCCGATCCGACAGGTAGTGTAGACATACCCTGAGATATACTTTGATACAGCAGGAATGGAGTTGAAGTTTTTCCATCATCTTAAACTGATAGGTAATAAGGGGCCCAGTGAGGAAATTAATCCTCGTAACCTGATATTATCTGTTAATAACTTCCTTGAGGTACAGCATCTGTGCTTTTACTTAATCCAGAAGTGGCTGGAAATTCTGGAACTTGGAAATACAGCCTTTGGAGTGCTAAACTGCAAAGCATATCTATTTCTTTCCCCAAAATTTTAAGGCAACATAATGGCTCATTGAGTGTTTCAGAAGTATTGATTTAAATATGGTTAAATATGAAGTAGTTTTAAGGGTTCACTTTATCTAGATTTTTAGAGAGGATGTTTCATATAGATGCTAACAAATCTGCTTAAGCAACTGAAAATTCAAGGAAAGGAAAAGGGGTTTAGTAATCACATGAACAAGTAACATCCATGAATTCAAATCACCTATGTGAACAAGTAACTAACTTAATCATTCACTGCAATCTGTAATACTGCAAGATAATTCATTGTACCACTTCATTGAAAACAAGATAAGGACTTGTAAAACCACTACTTACCTTTTAAAATCTATTAAAATGTTTTTAAACCTCTTTTTCCCCCCCCCCCATCAGTCAGAAAGGTAAATCTGATTTCTCTCAAAGAACTGCATATCTAATTGATAATAAATGTCAACAAAACCCTAATAATTGATCAAAAGTTAAAAACCTTCTGCAGACTCCTTAATGCTATTTTTTTTTTAAACTTTAAGGCTAGCTTGGTCACCAGAATCTCTCTTGAAAGTTGTTGTGTACGAATTAAAGGCTTATTGAAAAGTCTAAAAAAGGCATAGACGTTACATTTTAGAACAATGTGCATTTTTAGCTGTAATTTTCAGCCAGTATTTTCAAAAATAGCCTAACTTTAGACATCTGAATCAATATTTAGATACTTAAGTGGCCTGATTTTCAGTAGGAACTGCTGAATGCTCATTACTTTGAAAATCAGGCCACTTAAGTCCATCCCTGTTCAGAGAACTATGTATTTAAAGTGTTTGCTGAATCAGGGCTTTATTTATATGCTTGAATATGGATTTAGAAGTCCAATTGTAGGCTGCTATTTTTGAAAATCTTGGGCTTTCAATCCACAGTATTTCACAGTTTCTTAGGAAAATACAGTATCACCCAAAGACTGGGAAACATTCTCTTAAAAAATGACGAATTGTTAATACAAACTAAAAATGTATTTTGTTGTAAAATAATAATGTGTGAATACCAAAGAGTCCAAAGACTGTGTCACAGTTCAGGTCAACTGCACCTGTATTCCTCCTCTGTGGTTCAGCAAGTACACCCACTCTATGCTTCAGGCTCCGCAGCCAACACCTCTCTTGGGTGGAGACAAGTGTCCTGCTCCCTTTTGACTGGGATATTTCCAGGCAGAACAGTTCCCTGCCTTCACTGTGTTATTCCTAGCAAAGGACAGTATACCTAAGCAGGTCTGCTTGCTTCTCTCCTCAGATGGTACCCAGTATAATTGCCCCAGTTATGTTACCTCACTGCATTTTTTAAGCAAGCGTATTTTATTCTTAAAAGCAATACAGAGAAATTATAGAAAAAAATAATAGAAGAACCACCACGCATCCTAATAAGCTTGCCAGAGATCACCTCAACTGCAACACGGGCTGTGGTAGGAGTAATCCTTCAACCATGGTTTTAAGTTAATCAGACCCTTTGCTCTGAACAAGAATAACCCATGACTCAGTGAGTCCCTCATTTATCCAGTTTGGCTCTTTGAAAAGACAGTGAAGAGGTCATTAGCCAGGCAATGGGTTCCTGCTCAAAGTACAGCTTCAGGAGGATGGACTTGAGGTGGGTAATTTGCATTTTCCTCCCCTCCCCCGCCACCCAGGTATTTTCTAGGAAATGCACTTTACAAGTATTGTCCCCAAAGTGCTTTGAAGTGCCTAAGATCTCCAGAGATTTCATTAGTCCTGCTAAAGAAGTTCCATACAATCCCACAATCCTTTGCATTTTCACTACAATCATCTGCTAAAATACTTACACTTGATTCAGTAAGGTTTGTCCAGTATTTTACAGGACATTGTCATATGTCTCACTGATTAAACAACAAACTATGTATACTAGCTTCAAGTTGACCAAGAATAGTGCTAGTGTAATGTAGGAAGCATGTGTGAGAGAACATGAGCTGTACTATATTAGATTCTGCCTCTTGAACACACAAGCCCAATAGGAGTGTGTGTGTGAGGGGAGAGGGGGGCATTATCCATATTCTGCTGCTGCCTTAAGGGAGGAAAAGAGATTGAGGTCAGAATTTCAACCCGAACTCTGCATTTCCCACCTTCTGAGTGCCTGGTTGGCTTTTCAGTATGAATGTTGTAAATTAAGAGGTACATATAATTAATGTAGTAAGCATAAGAAGCAATTCATTAATGCTATTAAACTAAGAAAGAGGGAAAAAAATGAAATATCCAGCAAGGGCAAGTATAACTGAGATCAGTTGCTTTACTAGTCCATGTTTGTCAGGTTAAAATATTATTACAGTGCATTATAATAAGTCATTCATAATAACATTCTAACCTAACTCATATCTGTGGCACTGTGTGCCTCAGAACAGCATCCTGGAATCCCCATATTCAGAACTGTCATATAATTATATGTTTTGACAAAGTATGCCTTATGAGATAGCATTTTAAAAGTTTTGATCTGTTGAACATTAATGTCCTGTTGGATTGTATGTGTTATTATGGTATGTGAAGTTATGAATTTTTGCTATGTGTGTGTTGTTGAAATACGTTGTGAGGTTGGGAACACTCACAACCAGCCTTTCGGGTACAACAATGGAGCAGCCAGATGAGCTAATATGCCTTTAAAGGGAATCCACACTCACAATGATTATCCTAGGAACTGTATACAATGGAGACTTCTCAGAGAGAGCATGTAGACAATGGAGAATGCTTGACCAATGGGGGTGGACCTCCATGTCAGGAGCAAAGATCTTTCCAGCAAGCTGGAAGAAACTGTAACAGAGGAGAAGTGACATCATCACTTGGCCTCACTCCCCCCACAACTCAACACCTAGAAACACATCTAGAGGACAAAGACTGGAAGGGGGAAGGTGTTCCCGAGCTGGAGAGGAATTCCAGCCTGTGTATTGTAGCTCTGTTAACTGTCTTGTACTATCTATCAAGATGAGATACCGCTTGATTCAAATCCTATTTAGATTATAAAACTTGGATCGTGTGCTTATTTTTATTTTCTTTGGTAACCATCTCTGTTCTTTATGCCTACCACCTATAATCACTTAAAATCTATCTGTAGTTTTTATACACACAGTATCTCCTGAACAGCAAATAGGCTTTAACTTTGATCTCACAGACCAAAAGGGAGAAAGTCTAGAAAAAATATTTGGACGCTATCTGTAAGTACTGAGCACTACCTTCACTGGTAGTAAATCTGAAATCAAGGTAGCCTTGTAACCTTAATTCTCACCACCCCATGCATGTGCATTATGTTACTGTCCTTAATTACTTGATCACTTACTGTTTTTTCCATATGCTCAATGCAGGTTGAACAGTATATGAGGCATAGTTGTGTAGGCAAAGGACATTGTTGGGCATTGACTATGTCAGAAAGATGGGTTCTATTCCTGCCTTTGCATCAGCTATACTTCAAGGCCATATTTCCTTCTGTGCTCCCTATTGCCTGTTATATGGAAGAGGCAGGACTTCCTCCATGCCCACTTTCACAATTACCCAAGCCCTCCCACGTTAACTGAAGTTCCACCCAACTTGTGCACACATGCATAATGCCAATAAGATTCTGAGACACTGTCTCAGCAAAGTTTCTGTATTTGTGGTTATTTGGTCGTTTTAAAGTTTTATATTTTAAAATGCAATCTAATTTTTGCATGTGTGTATTTGTCGATAAATAGCTAAATCTTGTTTTGAGGCCATGCTAAAGCTTGGTTCAAAATGGAAATTATTGATTAACTTCTTTAGCTACCAAAACATTCTGGATAATTGATTTGATTAGCTACATGAATTTTCCAATCTTGTATTAAAGAATTTAAATCCTGTGTGGAAGACATAATTTGGGAGCAGGAAATCTGTTACATGTTGCCATATGCCAGAACTATAAAGTAACTACTTTTAGCTCTTCAGGATTCACCTGATATAAACCTACCTTATGCTTGTATTCTCCATGTGTATCTGCATTTTTCAAAACCAATCAAATTGCATGTTTTGTATAATACTTACAAAGATATGCACACAGCAGATACTGCCTCTTTTGATTGACATTGCAGAATATTTTATACTCTTGTGTATATAACGCTGATTTTTTAAAAAATACCCAGCTTTTCTAGTAAAATAGAGGCCAGCATCACACAGGCATGTATTAACGAAAATTATTCTTTTGGGAAAAGTGGTATGTTAGTCTGTGTCCAAGCCCTAAAGGGAAAACAATGTGTATATTCTTCATTGACAAATACGGGTCAATTAAAACTGCTAGAATAACTTTAAGTGTTTCTCCATATGTTCCTATTTTAATTTAATACAATAAGCTGTACTTTAATAGCTGTTAAAGGTAGTGCTCAGTACTTACAGATAGTGTCCAAATATTTTTTCTAGACTTTCTCCCTTTTGGTCTGTGAGATCAAAGTTAAAGCCTATTTGCTGTTCAGGAGATATTGTGTGTATAAAAATGTGAATTAATTGTGTTGAATTCTATATTTGCTCATTTGAACTTATTAAAGTCAGTGAATGTTGTGTTCAGATTTGAGAGCAGAATTTGTTCCTTGGTATAAAAGCAGAGTTCACACTCTAATTAGAAATGTGTGTAATCAAAGGTAAGTGGGCTGAGTCTTTGAAGAGTATACACAGTGGATTTGGGACAGCCTGGACAGATACGTTTGTGACAAGATCATATTTTAATGCAGTTGAATAGATCTAAAGTTATTTCTGAACGCTGTTTGCTTCAAGTTGAGGTAATTATTATTTTAAATGTCTATAAGCCATTTATAAAATACAAAGTTTCTGTTTCAGATATATTCTGTTAAAGGAGTTTCTGTGCACGTCAGAGTTCACTATATTAAAAAATCCCAATCTTTTTCCTAACATGAAGGAGTTTAAACTGCTTTTGTTCTACTAAAGCAAGGAAATTTACCCATAGCTTGGTAGAAATTAGATAAGCTTTGCTTAATATTTAGTATATATTTAGTATTTAGTTTGTTCCCTTAAACAATCACCTATGGTTATCTGTTCAATATTTAATAATGCTTCTTTTAAAAATTACTATGCAGAATTTGGTTTCTGAGGTACTCAGATGGTGATCTTCTGATTTGTGCCTTAGTGCAGTGAACCTCAGGAAAAATCTTTACTCTTATTCTGTTATTGCAGGTGAACGAGGCCTTTGCTATTGACTTAATAGCAGAGCAGCCTGTGAATAAAGTTGAAAGCCGAGTGATATCGTGTGATGGTGGTGGTGGAGCTCTGGGACATCCTAAAGTGTACATAAATTTGGTAACAGAACTTTAATCTCTTTTGCAATCCCCTGTATCACATGTAGTATATTTTATTTACTAATTTATTTATGGTAGGTAAAATCACTCACTCTTTTGATGTTTTGGCTTAGTGAGTTGCAAAGGAGGGAGTGACTGTCACTTCTATTATTTCTATAATAACATAAGTGTGCATGGCTAAACAGATAGGGGTAAGGTTTGCAAACTCTTCTGAGCAGAAGTCTTAAATGACTGAACGTGAGCCTCATCTCAAATCCATTGAAATTAACAGGATCTTTCTGTTAACCTCAGTAGGTTTTAGATTAGATCCCGGGAAGAGGAAGTGGAAGGAATGGCATGATCAAACAAAGGCATAGTGGAAAGTGAGCTAGGGAAAGATCAGCTAGGAACAAATAATGCCTTATAAACAAAAAGTAGGAATTTTCATTGGGACATTTCTGTCCTGAATATCTATGCAGATTTATGATAGTCTCTGTATTTTTCAAAGCAAGTTTTTTCTTAGATATGCTTTAATTTAAAAAAAAAATCAGTTTAGTACTTGTATAAAATGCTGGTTTGACAGTTTTGAAGACGAAAATCCTTTATATAACCTAAGAGATCGTGTGCAGTATGAACTTCTCCTCACTATCTTGCTGTTCATAAGTACTGACAGTTTCCGGGATACTACCCTGCCAATGCATGTCATTTTAGAGGAACCATTTCTAAGTGTAAGTAGGATGTGATTACTGGTGGCCTGGTAGCATGTTGGGTGCTCGCCACACACACAAGACATGGTCCCTGATTAAGAGTTCACAATCTGAGTTTAAAATCTTTATCTCTGCGTCCACTTGGTCTCTGGCTAAGATGACCATCAAGAACTCTTTTTTTTTTTTTTTTTAAATTAATTGGTGGTTTTATTTGGTGTCAGCATTGTTGTGATTTTTCCCAACATGGAAAAACCCCATACATTTTATGAAGAAAATGTATGATTCATTTTATAAGTATATTTATTACTCAGATATGGAAAGGCTCAATTAGATCAAAAATTGAAAAGTTTGTGATTCTATAAATGAAACAAAATAATGGAATCCACAGTCTATAAGAAATATCTCTTAGATATGGTGTGAAAGATTGAGATGCTTTTACCAACTAAATTGCTATTTTAGTTCCCAGCCTATTATGTAGCTTTGGACTAACTAATGTGAGTATGCTGAAAACTTTCTCAATGGATGTGGAGCTGAATGGACAGATATTTTAATTCAAAGTTCTGAATTAAGTTGTCTTTTCTTCTGTGACTTAACTTTCACAATTTCTCACTGTTCGTTTCAGTTCAGTGCAATAAATCACCTTTATAAATATATATTTGGGTAGTAATCTGATCTTCGGTTCTAATGGTGGAAAATTCTTTTAGTTTCTGTATTTTTCCTCTTTTTCTTCACTTGAAATATCTGATAGTGGATCTGAGAGTTAAATCCATGTGGAGGAAATATCCAAGGAAAAGTTCTTCAGTCCCTTTTATTTAATTGCTAGTTAGCATAAAAGATTGGCATGTTTTTCTCAAGTTGAAGTCTTTGCTTGTCACTTATTTTTGTGGCACAATCACTGATGTTGATTTTTGCCATTTGTGGGGGCTGCTAAAGATGAACGGAGACTGCTCCTGAATGAACTTGATGTTGAAGAGCAGCTGGAAAGCCAGTGACAAGTGCTTAGCTCTTATGGTAGCTTATGTTTTGAGGATGAGAATGTTCTATGGTCTGAGTTGAGTAAACAAACTAATTCTATGGTACCTTGGCTCTAAACAAACAAACAAACAAATCAATTTTCTGCACTTTGAGATGAGCTCTCAAGGTCCTTTCCAGTCCTATGATTTTATAAATGCTTTTTATATGGTTACTTAACAACTCTTGGCTATATTTGCCTGGACTTTTTACAGTAATCTTATTCTTCTTCCAAAGTTCCCCTTTAGGATGTCCCTCAGAACTCAGCCTCTGAACTTTCCTTTTCTTTGTCAGCTACACTACAGGACTGTGCAGTTGTCCAAACTCCCAGAGTAGACATGTCTTAAGAGAGTTACTCTCTACTATTTTGAATAATCAACATGTAATGTTTGTTAAATTCCAATCAGTGACATCTGTGCAAACCCAGTGAAGTTACTTTTTGAGGTAACTTTGCAACTTGTGGGGTTGCACAAGTGTCAGAGGGTCCAATTTGGCTTGAGAAACCATTTACTGTTGTTGATATACTGATAGAAATAACAGCTTGATTTTCAGATCCCACTTTGAGTTTATAGAGCTGGCATTTTTAAAAGGAGGAGAGAAATAACTTGGAAACTGGGCATGATATGGAAGTCAAACATGACCCTCTCAATGCCACTTCTAGTCAAATTTCAGTATAGATATCACAATTGAAATATGTAAAGTTAACTATATTTGAATCAGGTTGTTAGTCATTTTAGGAAGAAGATAGGTAAATATACAGGTAATTTAATGAAGTGTAGTTTTTAAAATCTACAATAGTAAAATAAAATTATACTTGACAAGTCTTATATTTTTATTTGAGATGTTTTCTTTTTGCAGGACAAAGATACAAAAACTGGAACATGTGGTTACTGTGGACTTCAGTTTAAACAGAAACATCACCACTGAA
The DNA here is from genome assembly GCF_016161935.1 of Mauremys reevesii. Lineage (NCBI taxonomy): Eukaryota > Metazoa > Chordata > Testudines > Geoemydidae > Mauremys > Mauremys reevesii. The sequence goes on along the minus strand of NC_052624.1, from coordinate 122,623,947 downwards.
AGATCATCCCTTCATGCCCTGCAGAATTCTGTCAGAATTTCCATGTTAAAATATTAACAATAAATGAAATTTAAAAGCTCAGAGCCTTTATATTTGTTTTAAGAAAATATCTTGCCTAAATGGCGTTTCCATAGATTAAAACTTGAAAAACCAGGGGCTTGTCTACATGGTGAGGTAATGCACCCTGCAGGTTTGTGGGGTGATTTTTATAGAGCATTAACATGTTGCATGTTAATTGGTCCGTCTAGACTCTACTGATGCACAGTAAAGTTTCCCTAGTGCTCTTTAATGTAGTGTATAATACTATGTTGAGGCTTTCTTGAGAACTTGTAGTATGCACCAGCAGAGTCTACGTCATGGGAGGACCGTGGGCCAAATCTAAATCACCAGATGCTTTTGAACAGACCCCAAAATCTTTTTATTTACCTATTAATATATTATTGTTGTGGCTTTTTCCTTATTTTCTCTGGAATCTGGATCTTGACTGTACCTTGACCAAGAAATTTGGACCTTGACAAAAATAATAGACTACCCTGGGTCTACGTGGACCAATTAATGCACAACACGTTAGTGTGCTTTAGAAATCACAGCCCCGTAGTGCACATTATCCTACTGTGTAGACAGCCCTAAGTGTGTTTTGAGAGATGAATGTAAAGAAATTTTGAGGTAGAAATTCTAATATCAATTTGTTCATAGAATAGACCTGGTGCCATGTTATACGTTTACCATCTGGGATGCCTCTTAGTAAAAGGTCTTTGACTTGGAACTGATGCTGAAATCAAATGGAAATGGAAATCTTGATACCCTTTCCCTTCGGATAGGTTAAATATATATAATTTCTTTTCAAGCCTGAATTAGACCTGGTTTTCAGATTAGAGGATATGAGGTTTGATAATTCTAGGCATTTGTCTCTTGGCTTCATTATTGCTCCTGTTCATAGATTGGTCATTGTGTGCCATTTCTCTGCTGATATAAATAACTAACTAAATTGAAATCCATTTGCTCTTTTGTTGTGTGGGATAGAGATTTCTCATTTTCAAAGCTAGAAGTTATGGTTGACTAGAACGGGCTATAGTAATTGGCTATATTTCTCAGCCATCTTGAAAACATCACAAAATGTCTAAAGTACAATGAAAAGGTTTGACCACACTTAAATTCTCTTCATAAATATGAAAAACAAACTTTCAAAGTTTTTAAAAAAGTTAATGATGCTGATAACCAGTAAATCTTGGTCACTTTCTGTCTTAACTGCTGAAAAGACATTTAGGATCTGATTGTCCATTATCCTGCACCATGTGTAGTCGTTTACAGGATTGTGAAGTAGGTACAAAATGCTATCAGATCAAATCAGTGGGATTTTATAACCACTTAGCACTGGTGCAAATTACTACATTTGGTGCAGGATAATGGAGAACCAGACCATCTACATTCTTCTCATTTCAATGTGGACTAAGTTCAAAACGTAGAACATTGAACTCCACCACTGTATCCATTCATATATGTACAATACTTTTTTTGTGGTTTTCTTCATCATATTGAGTGGAAGGAGCGAATCTTCAAATTTTTTTTTCTCCACTGTACACTTAGAATAGTTTGCAGATATAACTTATTTTATTAAGCATTTCAGTACAGTATTTCAGAACAGTATTGCAGTACCTCAGAATAACCTTTCAAGATTCATCAACAGCAGAGGAGAAATTAGACGTAGATTAGCTATCAGAGAGAACCCCCATGTATTTAGTGGAAAGGTAAACTTGAATTCTGTTGCACTGTGTAGCAGCAGACTGGAAATTAAGTTTAAAAAATTGGAAGCTTTTACTGAATTGAATACAAACTAATACAATTGATACTTTAACCCTGTTTATTTTTATATTCAATTCAACTTGCTGTTCCTATACTTTGATATAAATATTTCTGAACTTCCTACATGCCTGCGTTGTAGAAGTTGTAGGATTTGGCAGTTGGGGCTTTTGGCACATGGAAAGGCATAGGACGCAGTCCTATATTGTGGGATAAGCATAGTGGCTTGATGTGAAATAATTTAAATGTCAAGTGCTATCTTCAGGCTTTCAGCTTTGTTTTAAATGAGTTTTGATTCTGAAGCACAATTCTGCAGCAAGCAGTATCTTTACAGTAACTTCTGTGTCCACAGAATTGTGGCATACACAAGGTGTGTATAAACTGCACATACAGATAATTTATTTAAGGACTTGTGACAAACATTTTGCAGTCGATGAAAAATGGGACTAAGTGATGCCAAATTGATTTTTTACTGTATATGTACTATATATTGCATATTTTTGGCCCTGACCAGTGAAAGGTATTGGATTATACCCTGAAGCATGAGATTAGATTACCTTTATTAGTCTGTTAGAATACATAACTACACATACTAATTTTAATAGTCTCATGTTAAATCCAGTGTCAGTGACACCATACCCTATATTTTGATGATATACTGTGTAAAACAGCATTTCTCTTTAATTGGTTCCTGTATTGCTCTTCAGGAAATCATTTATTCATCTGATTCCCAATCTGGGGTCTAGCTAAAACTCCTCCTTAGAAGCATTCTTAACTTTCTGTACACTTTTTTTTCTTAATATCAGAGGCTTATTAGGCATCAGCAGCTATTTGTAATCTTTTTTACAAACTGATATCAGCATTTCAAAATAACATGGGCAGAGACAGAGGCATAAGAAAATATATATACCTTCTTACTACAGTATTGCAGTGGATGATTGTTTAGTTGGTTAAAATATAATCTCTCAATCCTTTTCAGTCACTGCTTTCCTGGATAGTCTCTTGCCACCACTCCCCCCGTCCTTTAAATAAGGCCTACACTTGTTCCTAAATGTGACCTTGCCTTTGGCTTTATTAAAATATGTTTAATTGCACCCAGTTTACCACATGCCCTGGAGTGCTGTCTCAGTGACCTGTCCTCCTTGTTTATCCCCTCACCAATAGCACTGAGTTTATATATTCTTCTGGATCATTGATTTTATAGGAAGTGTATTGAGAAATGTTACATTGATTGATAGATTCTGAGTCAAGAAGGGACCATTTTGATCATCTAGTCCAAGGTTTCTCAAAGTTCATTGCACTGTGACCCCTTTCTGACAAAAATAGCTACATGACCCAGGGGGGAGGGATTCAAAGCTGAAGCCCCAGGGCTTCAGCCCCAGGTGAGAGGGCTGTAATCTGAGCCCCAGCATCCAGGGCTGAAGCCCAAGGGGTTGGGCTTCAGCTCTGGGCCCCAGCAAGTCTAACACCAGCCCTGGTGACCCCATAAAATGGGTTCGTGACCCACTTTGGGGTCCCGACCCACAGTTTTAGACCCGCTGATCTGTTTAACACAGGATATAGAACTTTCCCAAAACAATTCCTAGAGCATATATTGTAGAAAAACATCCAATCTTGATTTAAAAGTTGTCAGTGATGGAGAATGCCCCACAACCCTTGTTAAATTGTCCCAATGGTTAATTACTCTGTTAAATATTTCTACTTTATTTCAGTCTGAATTTGTCTAGCTTAGCTTTCAGCCAAGGGATTATGTTGTACCTTTGCTAGATTGCAGATCCCCTTATTAAATGTTTATATCCCATGTAGGTATTTGCAGACTGTAATCATCACCCCCTAACCTTCTTTGTTAAGCTAAATAGATGGAGTTCCTTGAGTCTATCACTATAAGGCATCTTTTCTAATCCTGTAATCATTCTTGTGGCTCTTCTCTGAACCCTCTCTAATTTATCAACATCCTTCTTGAATTGTGGGTAACAGAACTGAGCATTCCAGCAGTGGTTGCAGCAGTACCAAATAGAGGTAAAATAACCTGTCTGCTTTGAGATTCCTTTGTGCATCTAAGCATTAGCTCTCTAGGCCACAGCATTGCATTCAGAGCTCATGGTCAACTGATTATTCACCATGGCCACCAAACCTTTTTCAGAGTCACTACTTGCCCGGATAGTCATCCATTCTGTAAGTGTTCTTTGTTCCCAGATGTAGACATCTACATGTAGCCATATTGTTTGCTTGCACTCAGTTTACCAAGCAATCCATATTGTTCTGTACCAGTGATCTGTCCTCTTCTTTATTTACCACTCCCCTAATTTTTGTCATCTGCAAACTTTCACTGATTCTGTTTTCTTCCATTTCCTTAATAAAAATGTTAAATAGCATAGGGCTAAAACCAGATCCCTATGGGACCCCATTAGAAATGCACCCATTTGATGATTCCCTGTTTACAATTACATTTTGAGATCTATCATTAGCCAGTTTTTAATCCATTGAATGTGTGCCATGTTAATTTTATCTTTCTAGTTTTTAATCAAAATGCCATGTGCTACCAAGTCAAATGCTTTCCGGAAATCTAAGTAATTACATTAATCTTCTTTTTTTAATTAAATTACAAGTTTGGTTGGTAAAAAGTTAGACAGGATCTGTTTTCCATAAACCTATGTAGGCTTGCATTAATTATATTATAGGACTTCTTTTAATAAAGAATTAAATCAGCCTCTTCATTATTTTGCCTGGAATCAATGTCAGACTGACAGGCCAGTAGTTAGCTGGGTCATCCTATTTAGCTTTTTTAAAAATTGGCACAACATTAGCTTCTTTCCAGTATTCTAGAACTTCCCCAGTGTTCTAGAACTTCCCCACAGTAGAGCAGTGTTCCAAGTCTTACTGAAAAATGAACATAATGGTCTAACAAGCTCCTCTGCCACCTCTCTTAAAACTCTTGGAATAGAAAGAGTGTTATCTGATATGACCTATTTTCCTCCCAAATGCAGAATAGAAATACACCTCTACCCCAATATAATGCGACCCGATATAACACAAATTCGGATATAACGTGGTAAAGCAGTGCTCCAGGGAGGTGGGGCTGTGCGCTCCAGTGGTTCAAAGCAAGTTCGATATAACGCAGTTTCATCTATAATGCGGTAAGTTTTTTGGCTCCCGAGGACAGCGTTATATTGGGGTAGAGGTGTATTTATTAAATACTTCTTGCCTTTATGCATCATTATTGGTAATTCTACTAGATGGAAAAAATATGGACCAGCACCATTGTCAGGATTATTTTCACTCCTAATGTATTTAAACTCCTTAGTGTTGGTTATAGGCTTCTCCTTGTCCTTTTACCTCCCTTATCAACTTTCTACAATTTCTAATAATAAATATAAATCAGCAGCTATCAGCTTCCCCTTTCATATATGTAACTTCTAGGGCTGTCAAGCGATTAAAAATTAATTGCAATTCATCGCACTGTTACACAATAATAGAATACCATTTAATTAACAGGTGTTAGTAATGGGAGATTCGATTGTTAGAAACGTAGATAGCTGGGTCTGTGATGACCGGGAGAACCGTATGGTGACTTGCCTGCCTGGTGCGAAGGTTGCGGATCTCTCGAGGCAACTAGACAGACTTATGTGTAGTGCTAGGGAGGAGCCGGTGGTCGTGGTACATGTAGGTACCAATGACATAGGGAAGGGTAGGAGAGATGTCCTGGAAGCCAAATTTAGGCTGCTAGGGAAGAGACTGAAATCCAGGACCTCTATGGTGGCATTCTCAGAAATGCTCCCAGTTCCACGCGCAGGGCCGGGTAGGCAGGCAGAGCTTCAGAGTCTCAATGCGTGGATGAGACGATGGTGTAGAGAGGAGGGGTTCACATTCATTAGGAACTGGGGAAACTTCTGGGATGGGAGGAGCCTATACAGGAGAGATGGGCTCCATCTAAACCAAAGTGGAACCAAACTGCTGGCACTAAACATTAAAAAGGTTTTAGAGCAGTTTTTAAACTAGGAGATGGGGGAAAGCCGACTGCTGCAGAGGAGCGTGTGGATGGGACACAGACTTCTCTTAGGGGAGAGTCTGATGATAGAGAATCTCCAGGTTATAGTCAGGAGCAGAGGACGGAAGAGGATAATGTAAGGGCCGGATCAGATGATAAACAGTCACATAAAAAGAATCTGACACATCAGAAAAGGGCAGACAAACAGGGACAAGTTTTTAAAATGCTTGTACACAAATGCTAGAAGTCTAAATAATAAGATGGGTGAACTAGAGGGCCTTGTGATAAAGGAGGATATTGATATAATAGGCATCACAGAAACCTGGTGGACTGAGAGCAATCAAGGGGACACAATCATTCCGGGGTACAAAATATATCGGAAGGACAGAACAGGTCGTGCAGGGGGAGGAGTGGCACTATATGTGAAAGAAAATGTAGATTCAAATGAAATAAAAATCTTAAGCGAATCCACATGTTCCATAGAATCTCTATGGATAGAAATTTCATGCTCTAATAAAAATATAACATTAGGGATCTATTATCGACCACCTGACCAGGACAGTAATAGTGATGATGAAATGCTAAGAGAAATTAGAGAGGCTATCAAAATTAAGAACCCAATAATAGTGGGGGATTTCAATTATCCCCATATTGACTGGGAACATTTCACTTCAGGACAAAATGCATAGATAACATTTCTCGATACTATAAATGACTGCTTCATGGAGCAGCTGGTACGGGAACCCACAATGGGAGAGGCAACTCTAGATTTAATCCTGAGTGGAGCGCAGGAGCTGGTCCAAGAGGTAACTATAGCAGGACCGCTTGGAAATAGTGACCATAATACAATAGCATTCAACATCCCTGTGGTGGGAAGAACACTTCAACAGCCCAACACTGTGGCATTTAATTTCAAAAGGGGGAACTATACAAAAATAAGGGGGTTAGTTAAACAAAAGTTAAAAGGTACAGTGACTAAAGTGAAATCCCTGCAAGCTGCATGGGCCCTTTTTAAAGACACCATAATAGAGGCCCAACTTCAATGTATACCCCAAATTAAGAAACACAGTAAAAAAACTAAAAAAGAGCCACCGTGGCTTAACAACCATGTAAAAGAAGCAGTGAGAAATAAAGACTTCCTTTAAAAAGTGGAAGTCAAATCCTAGTGAGGCAAATAGAAAGGAGCACAAACACTGCCAACTTAAGTGCAAGAGTGTAATAAGAAAAGCCAAAGAGGAGTTTGAAGAACGGCTAGCCAAAAACTCCAAAGGTAATAACAAAATGTTTTTTAAGTACATCAGAAGCAGGAAGCCTGCTAAACAACCAGTGGGGCCCCTTGATGATCAAAATACAAAAGGAGCGCTTAAAGATGATAAAGTCATTGCGGAGAAACTAAATGGATTCTTTGCTTCAGTCTTCACGGCTGAGGATGTTAGGGAGATTCCCAAACCTGAGCTGGTTTTTGTAGGTGACAAATCTGAGGAACTGTCACAGATTGAAGTGTCACTAGAGGAGATTTTGGAATTAATTGATAAACTCAACATTAACAAGTCACTGGGACCAGATGGCATTCACACAAGAGTTCTGAAAGAACTCAAATGTGAAGTTGCGGAACTATTAACTAAGGTTTGTAACCTGTCCTTTAAATCGGCTTCGGTACCCAGTGACTGGAAGTTAGCTAATGTAACGCCAATATTTAAAAAGGGCTCTAGAGGTGATCCCGGCAATTACAGACTGGTAAGTCTAATGTCTGTACCAGGCAAATTAGTTGAAACAATAGTTAAGAATAAAATTGTCAGACACACAGAAAAACATAAACTGTTGAGCAATAGTCAACATGGTTTCTGTAAAGGGAAATCGTGTCTTACTAATCTATTAGAGTTCTTTGAAGGGGTCAACAAACATGTGGACAAGGGGGATCCGGTGGACATACTGTACTTAGATTTCCAGAAAGCCTTTGACAAGGTCCCTCACCAAAGGCTCTTATGTAAATTAAGCTGTCATAGGATAAAAGGGAAGGTCCTTTCATGGATTGAGAACTGGTTAAAAGACAGGGAACAAAGGGTAGGAATTAATGGTAAATTCTCAGAATGGAGAGAGGTAACTAGTGGTGTTCCCCAAGGGTCAGTCCTCGGACCAATCCTATTCAATTTATTCATAAATGATCTGGAGAAAGGGGTAAACAGTGAGGTGGCAAAGTTTGCAGATGAAACTAAACTACTCAAGATAGTTAAGACCAAAGCAGACTGTGAAAAACTTCAAAAAGATCTCACAAAACTAAGTGATTGGGCAACAAAATGGCAAATGAAATTTAATGTAGATAAATGTAAAGTAATGCACATTGGAAAAAATAACCCCAACTATACATACAATATGATGGGGGCTAATTTAGCTACAACGAGTCAGGAAAAAGATCTTGGAGTCATCGTGGATAGTTCTCTGACGATGTCCACGCAGTGTGCAGAGGCGGTCAAAAAAGCAAACAGGATGTTAGGAATCATTAAAAAGGGGATAGAGAATAAGACTGAGAATATATTATTGCCCCTATATAAATCCATGGTACGCCCACATCTCGAATACTGTGTACAGATGTGATCTCACCTCAAAAAAGATATTCTAGCACTAGAAAAGGTTCAGAGAAGGGCAACTAAAATGATTAGGGGGTTGGAGAGGGTCCCATACGAGGAAAGATTAAAGAGGCTAGGACTCTTCAGCTTGGAAAAGAGCAGACTAAGGGGGGATATGATAGAGGTATATAAAATCATGAGTGATGTTGAGAAAGTGGATAAGGAAAAGTTATTTACTTATTCCCATAATACAAGAACTAGGGGTCACCAAACGAAATTAATAGGCAGCAGGTTTAAAACAAATAAAAGGAAGTTCTTCACGCAGCGCACAGTCAACTTGTGGAACTCCTTACCTGAGGAGGTTGTGAAGGCTAGGACTATAACAATGTTTAAAAGGGAACTGGATAAATTCATGGTGGCTAAGTCCATAAATGGCTATTAGCCAGGATGGGTAAGAATGGTGTCCTAGCCTCTGTTCGTCAGAGGGTGGAGATGGATGGCAGGAGAGAGATCACTTGATCATTGCCTGTTAGGTTCACTCCCTCTGGGGCACCTGGCATTGGCCACTGTCGGTAGACAGATACTGGGCTAGATGGACCTTTGGTCTGACCCGGTACGGCCATTCTTATGTTATTATTTTTGATGTTTTCTACATTTTCTAATCTATTGATTTCAATTACACCACAAAATAAAAAGTGTACAGTGATCACTTTATAATTTTTTGATTACAAGTATTTGCACTTTTAAAAAAACAAAAATAGTATTTCTCAATTAACCTAATACGAGTACTGTAGTACAATCTCTTTATCATGAAAGTTGAACTTACAAATGTAGAATTATGTACAAAAAACTGCATTCAAAAATAAAACAATGTATAATTTTAGAGCGTGCAAGTCCACTCAGTCCTACTTCTTATTCAGCCAGTTGCCAAGACAAACAAGTTTGTTTACGTTTGCAGGAGATAATGCTGCCCACTTCTTTTTACAATGTCACCTGAAAGTGAGAACAGGTGTTCGCATGGCACTGTTGTAGCTGGTGTCGCAAGGTATTTACGTGCTAGATACGCTAAAGATTTATAGGTCCCTTCATGCATCAACCACCATTCCAGTGGACATGTGTCCATGCTGATTATGGGTTCTGCTCAATAACAATCCAAGCAGTGTAGACCAATGCATGTTCATTTTCATCATCTGAGTCAGATCCCACAAACAGAATGTTGATTTTCTTTTTTGATGGTTTGGGTTCTGTAGTTTCTGCATCGGAGTGTTGCTCATTTAAGACTTCTGAAAACATGCTCCACACCTCATTCCTCTCAGATTTTGGAAGGCAATTCAGATTCTTAAATCTCGGGTCCGTTAGAAATCTCACATTGATACTTTCTTTGCGTTTTGTCAAATCTACAGTGAAAGTTTTCTTAAAATGAACATGCGCTGGGTTATCATTCGAGACTTCCATAACATGAAATGTATGGCAGAATGCAGGTAAAACAGAGCAGGGGACATACAATTTTTCCCCAGGAGTTTAGTCACAAATTTAATTAATGAATTATTTTTTTAATGAGTGTCATCGGCATGGAAGCATGTCCTCTGGAAAGGTGGCTGAAGCATGAAGCGCTATACAGGGGTGAGCTGCAGACGGTTCGCGCGAACCGTTTGCTAAAATTAGACGCCGGACAGCGAACCGCTTGCTAAAGTTCTCTGTCCGGCGTCTAATTTTAGCAAACAGTTCGCGCGAACAGTTGCGAATTCTGCCTCCACCTCCTGCCATGAACGCTCCTCCTTGCTTCTCCTCCCCCACGGCTTCCCGCGAATCAGCTGTTCGCACGGGAAGCCTGGGAGGGCTGAGAAGCAGGCAGGCTTCCCCGGCCCAGGAAGACGACCCTGAGGTAGGAAACTAGGGGGGCGTGTGCCCCGGCCGGTCCCTGGCCACGGCCCGTCCCCGCCTCCCCGGCCGCGACCCTGCCCGGCCCGGCCCCGACTCCCGAACCCCTCCCGGCCGCCCGCCCGGCCGCACCCCGCCCTGCCGTGCCCCCACCTACCGTCCCGGGTCCCCGCCCGACCCTCCTGGCCGCGTTCCTCCCCGCGATCGCGCCCTGCCCGGCCCCGCCCCGGTCCCCGCCCGACCCTCACCGGCCTCCTGGCCGCGCCCCCAGCGTTCCCGGCCGCGACCCTGCCCGGCCACTCCGCCACCCCGGGTCCCCGCCCGACCCTCCTGGCCGCATCCCCGCGGCCCTGCCTGGCCCTCCGTTCCTCGGGTCCCCGCCCGACCCTCCCTGGCCGCCCCCCCCCGCGATCGCGGCCCTGCCCGGCCCCCCCCGCCCCCGGGTCCCCGCCCGACCCTCCCCGGCCTCCCTGGCCGCGTCCCCCCCCCCGCGTTCCCGGCCGCGACCCTGCCCGGCCACCCGCCACCCCGGGTCCCTGGCCGCATCCCCGCGCCCTGCCCGGCCCCACCGTCCCGGGTCCCCGCGTTCCCGGCCCCGCGTTCGTGGCCCTGCCCGCACCCCTAGTCCCCGACCCCCCCTGAACCCCTCCCGGCCGCCCGGCTCGCCGCACCCCGGCCCTGCCGTGCCCCACCTACCGGGATGCCCGGCTCTGACACGGCCCCCACCTCCAGCCCGGCCTGGCCCCGTGGCTCCAGCCGCCCCTGCTGTTTTGCCATGGGGCCGGGCCCGCAGCGCGGGTCTGGGCGTGGCGGCGGCCCCGGCTGCCCGGCCCAGCTCTGGCCGCAGCCCTCCCTGGCTCCACCCGGCCAGCCACCTGGCTCCGGCTGCCGGGCTCCCTCCGCATCCTCCGGCCGCGCGACTCCTGTCCTGGCCCAGCCACGTCCAGGCAGCGCGGTAAGGGGGCAGGGAGGGGGTGTTGGAGAGAGGGTAGGGGAGTTTGGGGGTGGGGGGGTCAGAGGGCAGAGAACAGGGGGATTGAATGGGGGCAAGGGTCCCAGGGAGCAGTCAGGAAAGAGCAGGGTTGGATGAGGTGGTGGGGGCACTCAGGGACAGAGAGAAGGGGTCGTTGTATGGGGTAGGGGTTCTGGGGGGGCATTGAGAATGAGAGGAGGGGTTGGGTGGGGCGGCAAGGGGTTAGTCAGGGGACAGGGAAGGGGGGGATGGGTCAGGGGTCTCGGAGTGTGTGTGTCAAGGAACATGAGGGGTTGGATGGGGCACGACCCCCCCCCCGGAGGGGGGGGGGGAAGGAGGGAACCCGTTGTTAAAATTTTGGAGGGAGGAGGGAACCCGTTAAAAATTTGGCAGCTCATCACTGGCGCTATATGATTATTTAGCATATCTGGCACATAAATACCTTGCAACACCAGCTACAAAAGTGCCATGCAAATGCCTGTTCTCACTTTCTGGTGATGTTTTAAATAAGAAGAGGGCAGCATTATCTCCTGTAAATGTTAACAAATTTGTTTGTCTTAGTGATTGGCTGAACAAGAAGTAGGTAGGATTGAGTGGACCCATAGGACCTGAAGTTTTACATTGTTTTATTTTGAATGCAGTTATGTAACAAAAAAAATCTACGTTTGTAAATTGCACTTTCACAACAAGGAGATTGCACTACAGTACTTGTATGAGGTGAATTGAAAAATACTATTATCATTTTTACAGGGAAAATATTTGTTATAAAAATATACACTGATTTCAATGCAACACAGAATACAATGTATATGAAACTGTAGAAAAACATCCAACATATTTAATAAATTTCAATTGGTATTCTATTGTTTAACAGTGCAATTAAAACTGATTAATACACAGCACTAAGATGGTTTCATAATAAAACAAAAATAAGTTTAACAAAGAACAGATGAGAGAATAGAAAATGTACGGTTTTAAGTAAAACAAGACATAACATGATTTCTATTGACTAAAACCTAACTTCAGCAAGCTACTTTGTCTAGGCATACTTCTTCCCTATAATTAGCTCCCAGAGACTTCAGCTTCCTTTGCTTGAAGAATACAGTGACCTCAGCTTATGAGAGCTCTGGCCCCTTGTGTCCATCCAGTGATGGATGACAAAATGGCTTTTTGCCTCTGAATATATCTTCTCAAAGTTCACTCAGACTGTTTCAAGCAGTAGGAAGGCTTCCTCAAGGTTGCAGTCTCCAACCCTTGTCAAGATTAAGTGGTCATCTTCCCCTACTTACTCTCCTGTTGGTTTTGGTTTACTTTACTTGTAAGTGTACTTTTCATTCTCTTTGGTCACATCTTGCTTAATTTACTTTGGAGACACAGTCAACCCTGGAAAATGACATTCTTTTGTCTGGAACAGGCTAGACTTAGGGAGGGCCTGCCAAACATTTTAGGAACATTTCCAGCACACGTGTAATTCTTTATTCATCATCCCTACATATACCATGCAATAATATTAAAGGCAAACCTGTTAGCAGTTTGCATAAGACACCTTTTAGATATAGATTATGACAGTGAGCATGTCATGCGTGAAGTGAGTTGTGTTGTGGTATGTCCTCTGCCAGTTGGTATTGATGGACTCCCTGGCTCACAATGTTAAACCTGTGGGTTTATGCAGCTCTTGACAGTGGCCTGTAGATTGCTGGGTGAGTAGTGCTCACTCTGCACTGCTAAAATGCATTCAAAGGTGGCTCAAAATAAATCAAGTACTTTCCTAATATCACTTCTCTGTGTAAGCAATTGAGCAGTTGCCACGGGGTATTTCACCTCATTAATGAATGAATGAGTGATCAGCATAATCCAGAATGGAAGGGGATGAGGGCCAGGATAACCTCCTATGAAGCAGTTTTCACTGTGGAAAGTGTCCTGTAGTATTATCTCATATGCACTGCTATTCTCTCTTCCTTTCAGCTATAGGTTCACTTAATACTTCTGTACAAAGTTATATTTTCATAGGACTACAGTCATTCCCAATCTTCAATGTGACAGTTTTATCCCCATTTTACAGAAGGCAACAATGAGGTTAAGATCTCAATTTTCAAACATTTGTTCCCAACTTAATAATCTAGGTCCATATGCATATTTAGGCAGCTAAATAAGGATTAAGATATCTAGCTTTAAACACCACTCCCATTTGAAATTTTTACCCTAAATAACTTGTCTAGATGCTTATCTGAGGGTAGATCTAAAATTGGGTGTAGATCACAACTTTCATGAACACTTGATCAATTTGCTTCAATAATGATTGTACCCCTTTTATGTTCACTTTCAGTGACTATTTAGTGATCAAATTTGGTTCACAGAAAGCAAATGTCAAATACTGATCCTGAGCTACTCAGATTGCTAATTTTAATTTTGCATGTGCAGGATTCACAAAAGTGATATATTCTCACGGTTTTGGATACTGCTTGGGACAAAACCCCACTCTAGAGCCCTGACAAAGAAGCAAGCAAGCTGGGCAAGGTTCTAACCTCACCCTTCACAATTAGGGCTCTACACACCCATGCAGAGAATGTGGCAAGAGAGAATTATGTTTGAATGCTGTACTCTAATGATATGCCTATTTCCGCCATCCTTCCTCATGTTGATTAGTACCTTATTTCTTGAATATTTCCTATGGCTGTAGTGGTGCTTGCCTCTATGTGCTTTTCCTAAAGGAAGTATTAGGAAACTTCCCTCCCCTACATGCCTAATGAGCCCTCTCCCCCACCTTCTCTCACACACCGTTGAGGAAGGGATAATGGGTACTAGGTATGAGAAAACTAACCCAGATACATCACACTTTAACCTTTGACTTAGGATACTAAATCTAGCTACCAGGAGTCCTGCATTTCTTTGTCATACCCCAGGCCACACAAGTTCCTCCCAGCATATTCTGAAAAGCATATATAGCTTCTTATGGAATCTGATACTCTCATAAAAGGTCAGAATACTATTACTCTGCACTTACAGCTTCTTTTGTCTGAGCCTCTCAAACTCTTTACAAAAGTATTTTTATTCACAGTTAGCAGATAGGGTTTTCTATCGCATTTAGTATTGATAAAGTTACATTTTTCAAACTTGGGTGTCAAGTTAGACATATGAACAAGAGGTGATGAGCAATACTCTTTGGAAGCAAGTGAGAGCTCAATCTGCTCAACACACCATGCCCAGGAAGGATATTTTCAAAGGTATCTTGATACTGGCTGCTTCCTCTGAGGGGACAGGACAGCTAACTCTGCAAACGAAAAATCCCAGACCTAAACAGTGATTTGATCCTGGTGTACAATGGAAGTAAACATTATATACTTACATTTGAATATTACTCAACTTGTAAGAGTAGCTGCAATTGTTCTAGTTTTGTACAAACGTTTTGATTTTCAAATGTTCCATTTTCGATTAAGCTTGTTTTTCCTTTTTAACTTTGTCTTGCTTTTCATTTTTGTTCTTACATCTTTCTTTGTATCTGATTTCCATATTGTGTCTCATCTTATTGTTGATGATAACAGGATGTTTGACAAAGTAAGCTATTTTTACAGAGAGGATCTTCATGAAAGTGTTCAGCTGGCTCAAAAGTTGTGTTTGAATTATCTGCACAGTTTCATGAAGAACAGACTCTTTAACAAAGCAAGGGATGCTGTTCTTTCTGAAACTCTGCTAGTTCAAGCTGAACAGTTTCACTAAGATCACAAGCTTCAGCAGCAGCCTTTGTTGAAGACCACCTCTGATGTAACACTAGTGACTCTGCACTAGCAAAATCTATTCCCTGTACACTGTTAGGACCCAGATTCAGGGCGTCATTGTTGGGTGTCTATGCAGAGTGACAGAAAGCAAATAAAGGCTTCTTGTATTTTGTAGTTATATATGTGGAGGCTGGTAGGGGCAGTGTGCTGGGAGAGTAGCTGAGCCCTGATTGGGGGCGGGGCTTCTCTGCTTAGGGGTCCTATAAAGGTAGTCAGCCAGTCAGGCAGCGGCATAGACAGCTGCAGTGGCACAGGAGTCAGCAAACAGAGCTGTAAACAGGGGAGTTTCAGGGGGTGTTGACAGGGGGAGTTTGCGGGGAAGACTAAGAGACCTAGGCAGAGGAATTGACAAGCTAGTGAAGGGAGGGAGTGGTGTTCTGCCGGTGTTCTGGTGCCTGTTGGGGGTTTGGCTTGCTGTAGGTGGCGGCGGTTTGCTTTGGTTTGTGTTTCCTGGACTAACAGGTTTTAGGTGGGAAGGCTATGACTGATACAGAGGCAGCAGTGAAAGACACAATGAGGATGACTGGATGTGGAAACTGCAGCATGTACATGATCCTGGAGGGGGTACCTTAAAAGAGTTTCGTCTGCATGAAGTGCTGCCTGATAGAGCTGATGGAAGAAAAAATCCGAGGACTGGAGATGCAGGTGGAAACTCTGGTAGAATTTAGAAGCGGGTTCGAGCGGATGATAGAGCAAAGACATGAGGCTGAAGGGAAAAGCTCAGACTTGCAGATGGAAGCAGGACCAAAGAATCCTGAGGGGAGACTGCTGGGTGAGGAAAGTGGACGGTGGAAGCATGTGACTAAGAGAACCAGGCAGAGGAAAAGACGGGCCAGTGAAGGAGAAATAGAGCTCAGGAACAGGTTTGCAGAGTTGGGAAATGAAGAAGGGGCACAGGAGGTGGTCACTGAAGGTGAGATGGCAAGGAAGAAGAGAAGAGCAGCTAGTCCTATAGTAAGAGGGGAAGAGTCAATGGAGATAACACCAAATATGAGTCTCAGGAGGATACAGGATGGGTTGCAGAGGATTGCAAGGGACAATAGAAATTGAGAGGACTTGCAGCCAGAAAGAACAGGGGATAGACCGGAGAATCACACTGTCACCAGGATAAAGCAGGTCTATGTGATTGGGGATTCCTTACTGAGAAGAATAGACAGGCCTGTAACTAGAGTTGATCTGGAGAACAGAAGGGTGTGCTGTCTGCTGGGTGCTAAGATATGGGATATGGACCTGAGGCTGAAAAGATCCTAACGGGAGCGGGAAAGAATCCGCTGATTGTCCTTCATGTGGGAATGAATGATGCGGCTAGATTCTTGCTGTAACGTATCAAGAGAGACTATGCCAGACTGGGGAAGATGCTTAAGGAAATCGAGGCTCAGGTGATCTTCAGTGGGATTCTGCCTGTTCCTAGAGAAGGGCAACAAAGGTGTGACAAGATTATGGCGATCAACAGATGGCTCAAACAGTGGTGCTATAAGAAGGGCTTTGGGATGTATGGCCACTGGGAAGCATTCATGGACAGAGGACTGTTCTCTTGGGATGGACTTCACCTGAGTAAGGAGGGAAATAGACTTCTAGGATGGAGGCTGGCACAACTGATTGGTATATCTCCAATTATTAATCTCCTAGAACTGGAAGGGACCTTGAAAGGTCATCAAGTCCAGCCCCCTGCCTTCACTAGCAGGACCAAGTACTGATTTTTTTTCTAGATCCCTAAGTGGCCCCCTCAAGGATTGAATTCACAACCCTGGGTTTAACAGGCCAATGCTCAAACCACTGAGCTATCCCTCCCCCTGAGCTTTAAACTAGGAATTTGGGGGAGATGGTTGGGAGATGTCCAGGTAATCTCCACACTGGAATTTAACATTGAGAGGGAAGAAAACAAAGTAAGAAAGGATACAGCCATGGGTAGGAGAATGGACATAAGGAGGAAGGGTAGTGTAGATACCAGTCTAATAGGTTATACTGGTGGTAGAATGTCTGTGCCTAATTGGGTAAAGAATGTGAGTGAAGCCAAACGGCAAAAATTAAGATGTTTGTACACTAATGCGAGGAGCCTAGGTAACAAAATGGAGGAATTAGAGCTACTGGTGCAGGAAGTGAAACCGGATATTATAGGGATAACAGAAACATGGAATAGTAGTCATGACTGGAGTACAGGTATTTAGGGGTATGTGCTGTTTAGGAAAGACAGAACTAAAGGCAAAGGTGGTGGAGTAAAGAAATAAGAAGTGATGGAATGGATAAGACAGAGTCTGTCTGGGCAAAAATCACATTTGGAAAGCAAGTTACTAGAGCCTCCCCGAGATAGTGCTTGGGGTGTGCTACAGACCGCCGGATCTGATTTGGATATGGATAGAGACCTCTTTAATGTTTTTAATGAAGTAAACACTAATGGGAATTGTGTGATCATGGAAGACTTTAACTTCCCAGATATAGACTGGAGAACAAGTGCTAGTAATAATAATAGGGCTCAGATTTTTCTGGATGCGATAGCTGATGGATTCCTTCACCAAGTAGTTGAAGAACCAACAAGAGGGGATGCCATTTTAGATTTGGTTTTGGTAAGTAGTGAGGACCTCATAGAAGAAATGGTTGTAGGGGACAACCTTGGTTCGAGTGATCATGAGCCAATTCAGTTCAAACTAGATGGAAGGATAAACAAAAATAGATCTGGGACTAAGGTTTTTTATTTCAAAAGGGCTAACTTTAAGAATTAAGGAAATTAGTTAGGGAAGTGGATTGGACTGAAGAACTTGTGGATCTAAAGGTGGAGGAGGCCTGGAATTACTTCAAGTCAAAGTTGCAGAAACTATCAGAAGCCTGCATCCCAAGAAAGGGGAAAAAATTCATAGGCAGGAGTTGTAGACCAAGATGGATGAGCAAGCATCTCAGAGAGATGATTAAGAAAAAGCAGAAAGCCTACAAGGAATGGAAGATGGGAGGGATTAGCAAGGAAAGCTACCTTATTGAGGTCAGAACATGTAGGGATAAAGTGAGAAAGGCCAAAAGCCATGTAGAGATGGACCTTGCAAAGGGAATTAAAACCAATAGTAAAAGGTTCTATAGCCATATAAATAAGAAGAAAATAAAGAAAGAAGTGGGATCGCTAAACACTGAGGATGGAGTGGAGGTTAAGGATAATCTAGGCATGGCTCAATATCTACACAAATACTTTGCCTCAGTCTTTAATGAGGCTAATGAGGAGCTTAATGATAATGGTAGGATGACAAATGGGAATGAAGATATGGAGGTAGATATTATCACATCCGAGGTAGAAGCCAAACTCGAACAGCTTAATGGGACTAAATCAGGGGGCCCAGATAATCTTCATCCAAGAATATTAAAGGAATTGGCACATGAAATTGCAAGCTCATTAGCAAGAATTTTTAATGAATCAGTAAACTCAGGGGTTGTACCGTACGACTGGAGAATTGCTAACATAGTTCCTATTTTTAAGAAAGGGAAAAAAGGTGATCTGAGGAACTATAGGCCTGTTAGTTTGACATCTGTAGTATGTAAGGTCTTAGAAAAATGTTTGAAGGAGAAAGTAGTTACTGACATTGAGGTCAATGGTAATTGGGACAAAATACAACATGGTTTTACAAAAGGTAGATCGTGCCAAACCAACCTGATCGCCTTCTTTGAGACGGTAACGGATTTTTTAGACAAAGGAAATGTAGTGGATCTCATTTACCTCGATTTCAGTAAGGCATTTGATATGGTTCCACATGGGGAATTATTAGCTAAATTGGAAAAGATGGGGATCAATATGAAAATTGAAAGCTGGATAAGGAACTGGTTAAAGGGGAGACTACAACGGGTTGTACTGAAAGGTGAACTGTCAGGCTGGAAGGAGGTTACTAGTGGAGTTCCTCAGGGATTGGCTTTGGGACCAATCTTATTTAATCTTTTTATTACTGACCTTGGCACAAAAAGTGGGAATGTGCTAATAAAGTTTGTCAATGACACAAAGCTGGGAGGTATTGCTAACACAGAGAAGGACCGGGATATCCTACAGGAAGATCTGGATGACTTTGTAAACTGGAGTAATAGTAATAGGATGAAATTTAATAGTGGAAAGTGCAAGGTCATGCATTTAGGGATTAATAACAAGAATTCTGGTTATAAATTGGGGATGCATCAGTTGGAAGTAACAGAGGAGGAGAAGGACCTCGGAGTATTGGTTGATCATAGGATGACTATGAGCCGCCAATGTGATATGGCCGTTAAAAAAGCTAACGCGGTTTTAGGATGCATCAGGCGAGGTATTTCCAGTAGAGATAAGGAGGTGTTAGTACCATTATACAAGGCACTGGTGAGACCTCATCTGAAATACTGTGTGTGCAGTTCTGGCATCCCATGTTTAAGAAGGATGAATTCAAACTGGAACAGGTACAGAGAAGGGCTACTAGGATGATCCGAGGAATGGAAAACCTGTCTTATGAAAGGAGACTCAAAGAGCTTGGCTTGTTTAGCCCAACCAAAAGAAGACTGAGGGGGGATATGATTGCTCTCTATAAATATATCAGAGAGATAAATATTAGGGAGGAAGAGAAATTATTTAAGCTTAGTACCAATGTGGACACAAGAACAAATGGATATAAACTGGTCACTAGGAAGTTTAGACTTGAAATTAGATGAAGGTTTCTAACCATTAGAGGAGTAAAGTTCTGGAACAGTCTTCCTAGGGGAGTAGTGGGGGCAAAAGACATATCTGGCTTCAAGACTAAGCTTGATAAGTTTATGGAGGGGTATAGCCTAATTTTGGCAATTAATTATCTTTGATTATTAGCAGGTAAATATGTCCAATGGTCTGTGATGGGATGTTAGATGGGGTGGGATCTGAATTACTACAGAGAATTCTTTCCTGGGTGTCTGGCTGGTGAGTCTTGCCCACATGCTCAGGGTTTAACTGATCGCCATATTTGGGGTCGTGGAGTAATTTTCCTCCAGGGAAATATTGGCAGAGGCCTTGGAGGTTTTTTGCCTTCCTCTGCAGCTTGGGGCATGGGTCACTTGCCGGTGGCTTCTCTGAACCTTGAAGTCTTTAAACCACAATTTGAGGATTTCAGTAACTCAGACATAGGTTAGGGGTTTGTTACAGGAGTGGGTGGGTGAGAGTCTGTGGCCTGCATTGCGCAGGAGGTCAGACTAGATGACCATAATGGTCCCTTCTGACCTTAAGTCTATGAATCTATGGCTGGAATGTCTTTTTTTCCCTCCCCCTTCAAACACTGTGTAGTTATGGTGATATATTGGGTATAGTTTATCACCCTGAGTAAATATTGCTGAGTATTCAAACTGATGTCTTCTAGATGGCTAGTTTATTATTTGTTTCTAGTGCACCTCCAATTTAAGAGCAAGTCTAGGGCTTCTGACATCTCGGTATGCCTGTGGGTTTTTTTAAAAAAAGAAATTCTTTTTTTTTTTTTGGTTCTCCAGTTTTACTGAAGTTACATCTTTTAAAAGTTCACTTTATTATTGTCGATTAAAGTGATCTCTTATTGGCTACTTAAAGTGATTTTGAAGCAGCCAGGTATGTGGCTAGAACTGTTAAAGCCTTGTGTGCAATAAGTCAAACCTGTATTTTCTCATATAATTGAGGTGGGGAAAGGCCTTTTATCAGTAGAGAAATTACAAAAGGAGGAAAGATGTTAGGAAATAGAAATCTAAAATGAAGTTATGGTGAAGTGAGCTGGGCAGAGATTTTGCAGTATTTGAGTATTCACTAATTTAAAAATGAACTTGTTTCAGCTGTAATCATGTATGTCCCCTGTGTTAGCTTTCCTCAAATATTTAAGTGACTCTGCTTGAGGGGCATAAATGAGTGCTGACAGCAAATTTCAAACTTGCATATTTAGAGTACTTGTGGATAATGCATTTTAAACTTGCATGCACCTGCAATGATTTTAGTTGGGGTAGAATATAGTTTGACAAAGGATATCACACCAACCCCTCTCCCACTACTGAATCTTGAGCATCTAAGTCACAGAATCAGAGTGCCTGAAATCTGACATCACCTTTCACAATTGAGCTACATCTACAGAGAATTAATGTGTGAATGTAATTAGAGATAATTTAAACTCTAGACCCAGATAATAAACCTTACATTAGCCTATTTTTTCTTGGAGTAATACCTTATCTGCAGCAAGTAAAAGGTTTGCAATTTCTAATCCCTGTTTAGCTGCTACATCTCTGTATAATCTACTTCATTCAGCTTTAAGGTTCCACAGGCATCTTCATTTTCTCCTCTTGATTATTATGGAGGAGGTAGCACTCAACTTCAAAGTTGCAACCCTCTTCCTATTATAAGCTCTAATTTTCACCTTCCTCTGACATGTGCAAATAAAAATGATAGGTCTGAAAAATGCTATGGTAGAGCTGGGCCCAAGACTGAATTTCTCTTACAGAATTCTGGTACTGCTTATCTCTAAGAATTGGTTGGATGCTTCTACTTCACATATTCAACTCACTTTTTTTCTGTCTCATTATTCAAAAGTTTCACAGATACAGATATGCAAGTCACTGGGCACATAGTAGTATTCCATTAGATTTAGGCTCACCCCAAGGTTAGGATAGCTGTGGGTTTCTGCTCTGGAATGGTAGTTCTGGCAAGCCACTTTCAGATTGCCTGCATACTAGTTTTCTCTGGCTTGCGAGCCCAGCACTTCCTGCTTGTCATTCATAGCAGGTTCATTATTGGGGAAGCTTAATTCCTAAGTCATTTCATAGATGAGCCCATGCTCCTTGTTCTGATGGCGGTGTCAGGCTTTCAGCCATTCAGGGCATAGGTAAGATGAATGGCTAGCTACTGCTGCTTTTCTTCATCAATACACCATTAGCCTAGGATAAGAAACACTGGGCTGGGAACGAGGAGACAATGCATCCTCTCACTGAATGGCATTAATAATTTTGTATTTCACAACCATTAATTAATGAAACTTCGTATCCTACCATAGATGGAGGCAGCTATGAGATTCCTATCTCACAGATTCAATAACTGCGTCCCCAAAAGTTTGCATAAGAACATTTCTGATAGAGACTTGATTTCTATTTCAAATTCTAACATAGCAGACCCAAGTTTCATCCACTTAGCCAAGCACCTAGATGTAATATATCCTTTTTGAGAGGGTCTGACTATGTTGTTTGCAGACTGAGGCTACTCCTATATAATCACATTTACAAAACATTTGAGACTTACAGATAAATGATTATGTAAATCATAATAAAAAATAGCACCCAAGCATCCTAGCAGTCAGTCCTCTGCTAAACCACATGCTATTCCCAGAGTCAAGAAGATAACCCAGAAATTTTTATGTGCAGTATTCTATTGCTGGCTAATGAATAATTGCATATTATGCAATTTCTGTGGATTAAATGAGGCAGGAGTCTACAGGAAGAGAAAGGATGGTCCTGTGTTTAAGGCACTCTCCTAAAATTCAGGAGAACTGGGTTTTGTGCCAAGCTCAGTAACAGGCTTCTTTTGTGCTGCTGGGAATGCATTGAACTCAGAGGTGGTCACTAACTTTATTTTATGGATGCCTGTCTTGTGACACCTAGAACCTGACTTTTAGAAGTGGTGAACACTCACCATGCCCAGTGAAGTCAATGGCATCTGTGGGTGCTCAACACCTGAAATATTAGGCCTTTGATGTCTTAAGGTGAGTGCACACCAGATACTGAAATCAGAAGTTCACCATAGTATCTTAGAGTAACAGGATGTCTAGGTGCTTTTGAAAGCTGCTTCTCAGCACCTATCTGCACCTTTAGGTGCCTAAATGCCTTTAAAAAATTTAAGTGACTTAGATGCTCAAGACCCATTTTCAAAAGTGCCTGTGTGACACAAGAGCCTAAATCCTATTGACTTTCTCAAAGACTCTACAATTCTCAGTGTCCAAGTCTAAGGAAAATGGTATTTAGGCTCCTAAATCAAGCACTTTTGAAAGAACTCTCCGGTATTGCAATGCAGATACATAGAATTAAGGTTGCAAAAGCCACATAATTAATCTCTCTCATTGTTCTGAGAAAAATTATATTGTAAGTATGAAAAAAATTCAAACAAAAAAATTTACATGGACTTCATGATTGTAGCTATATAACAGTGCTCCTTATGCTGCTTGTGCCCTTCCTGAACATCAGAGGATCACTCCCCAAAGTAAGCTTAAAAACATGAGAAACCTGGGAAATGCAGAATTAATTTTACTTTTCCCATAGAATACAACCATACAACTTTAATTCTAGTCTCATAGGGAAACTAAGAACATCAAAATGCCTTACTCCTCTCTAACAAAACCAGCCATTTTTCCTGTGCCCACTAGAACTTCAAATCCAAGTCATTCAGTACAGTAGGGCCTTCAGTGTGATCCTTCTAGCAGCATTGATCAGGAAAGTAAGTGCTGCTGGTCAGAGATCTCACTTGAGACACTGAGTTGCCTCTTCCTTGCTTCCAGCTGTATGAATCCAATGAAAGAGGCTGACAATACCTCTTTGGGATGCCACTTGTGTAGGGAAATTCCCTGGTGGGCTGGGCAGGTTTGTTTACCTGCCGCGTCCACAGGTCCGGCTGATCACGGCTCCCACTGGCCGTGGTTTGCTGCTCCAGGCCAATGGGAGCTGCTGGAATCAGCGGCCAGCACATCCCTCAGCCTGCGCCACTTCCAGCAGCTCCCATTGGCCTGGAGTGGCGAACCATGGCCAGTTGGAGCCGCGATCGGCTGCACCTGCAGACGCGGCAGGTAAACAAACTGGCCCAGCCCGCCAGGGAATTTCCCTAAACAAGCAGCGTCCCAAGTTTGGAAAACACTGCATTAGAGGATTTTGCTGAGTCTTTCCTGAAGGTCAGATCACTAAAGGCAAATATTCCCACTTCCAAAAGAAAGATGAAACCAGTTGTTGGCAGCTCAGATGGGGTGGAGTTAAGGGCACA
The DNA here is from genome assembly GCF_016161935.1 of Mauremys reevesii. Classification (NCBI taxonomy): domain Eukaryota; kingdom Metazoa; phylum Chordata; order Testudines; family Geoemydidae; genus Mauremys; species Mauremys reevesii. Next base: position 122,600,033 of record NC_052624.1, on the reverse strand, counting down.
TGGCTGTGTATTAACTCTTTTCCCAGCTTTTTAATGCTCTTGTTTTTACTGTAACTCTAACTCTTGGAAGATATATGCAGGGGAACTTTAATTCCAACTCTTGAGGTTTGGAGATTGAAACTTAAGTTCATCAAGAGCACAAGTGTCAGAGGGCATTTTTGTAGGATTGCAACTAATATAGAGTTAAGGAAATTGTTGCAGGTGAATAAGTTATGCTCACCCCCCTCAGGGAACAGAACCCTAACTGACCAATCACAATCAACAAACAGAACTCAAATTTAAAATCTAGTGCTGACTTACCACAGCAAACTGTTCAGTCACTTTGGATAGTGAAAATAACCAAAACCAAAAAAGCTCAAAAGTTATTGAGGGAATCCTAATAATGAATAAAGCCAAGATGATGACTGATGATGATTTTTTACATTCAATGAGCAGAATAAGGGTTGAGGGCAAAATTTGCTGAGTATCTAGTCCTCAGTGAAATAATTGATCTATCTTTAAAACTGTAACTCTAACTTCCTGAAGTTAGAAGTTCAGAAGTCTATATTGAGCAAATAAATAAATTCCAAAGGCTGGTAGTTAGCTTAGTTCCATGGCCCCATTCCAACTGCTTTGTGCAGTTCAGGGAGTGCAAAGTATTTGGAAATCTACCCTAATGAAGTAGCTGGGGATTTTCCTAGTAAGGTGATAGCTCTATATAGCATAAAGCCGGCATCTTCAGCTCTACCTTGTTCCTTTCTGTGTAATGGGTATGTTGGAGGAGACTGGGGCAGGAGAGACTGTGGCTAGAATATTCTTACCACCAGCAGTTTAGAACAGCAGGTAGGCTGGCCAGGTATGCCGCATTTATGGCTGCTTTATGTTGCTGAAGAAGTGCAAAGCAGCTAGAGCGTACTGGTAAATTCTGAATATGTCCTTTGTAACAATAAAAGCCACTTTCACAAGTGCCTTTCTTAAATCTGTACATGCAATACATGATGTATGTAATTTGCTAAAAATGAAGCGTGACAGCCTTTACTTAAAGTCAGTTGCCATTAGATTGATTAGCTTTCTGGATGACAAACCAAAGGTTCACAGCAATAGCCAATTCACCACCTTATCATTGAGCAATTCCACCTGATTTTCTGGAGTTCTCAAATTTTGGGAACAATACTGATTTTTATTCTCTGGGCCAATGTTATTCAGAGATGGTCATCTTTTTTTGGATGGTAGAGGGTATGTCATGCAGGTTACTTTGTATCACTAACTAGTACAGTAGCATGTCCATATGTTAACAGATTGTGTAACTTTTCTCTAACCTCCTCTTCCAGGTACAGGGCAAATATCTATATAGCACTGCACTGAGGATAGGAATTGAACAAGGGAAAGCCCCATACCCATACTTAGATCTTGAGATCCTGAATTCCCACTTTGAGGTTGGTCTAATTCCCAAAGGTAATCTTTGTTTTCAAATAAAGACAAATTGATCACTTCACTAAAATTAGTGTTGCCTAGGTGAAAATGATCATGATCTAGTTATATTTATGTGCAAACAATATTGTCCCAAACAGCAATATATTTTTTCAGTGCTTTAAAGTGGCCACATTCCTGAAGCTGAACTTAATTATGAGCAAAAATGATTGGGATGAAAAAAATTTAACAATATAAATAATTGGGAGGTGTGTGTGTACATATGTAAGTTTCATCTCAATCAATTTTGCTCATGGTTGTTTTATTGCTGCCAACCACCTTTACTAGGTACCCCAAACCCCACACTTCTGGGATCACAAAAGGTGGCTTTGTAAGTTTAAATAAGAAATAATCCTGGTTAGGAACAGATGTGAAAGCAATAAAAAGTGATGTATATAACTGAAAATGGTTTTGATGAAGCTTGAAAAATGTAGATGAAAAAATAAATGTTTGCAAAAAATATTTAGTCAAACAATCATTTTTTGTTGAAAGTTTTTTTTTTTTTAAAGAAAATGTTTTTACCAACCCTGCCTGAATGAACAGAATTAGGGTTTACTTGTCAAGGTGGCTTCCACTTTCCATTTAATTATTTGAGAATTAGTCTTTACAGTGAAAATTTTGCCTTGTATATTATATAATTAACAACTATTGCTGATTTTCAGTCCTGTCATTTTGGAACAGCACAAGTTGTTATTTAAAAAAAACTTGTGAACCAAAACCCCACCACAATGGGCCTGCACATTTGTCAATGAAAAGGAGGGGTGTATCAAGTTTTCCTGTCCTGAAACTGAATTCACCTCATTAGGAGTGCAGCATTTTTAATTTGCTGATTGCCAAAGAACTTATCCAGTCAAGATCAAAGAAATTTTGTGCTTGCTTCTTTCAATATGGCAACTGATCTTCTTACTGGACTTTCAGATCCCCAAATCAGAATATTCTATTCTCTTATAGTTACTTGGTAGGCAGCATGTACATAGTCTGGTCAGGACTGGTACATTTCCATTTCTATCTCCATTAAATCCAGTTTCTTTTCCCATCTAGCTTGATGAAGTCAATATTCAGGGCTTAGAGAAAAGCTGGTATTATATATCTGGCTGATACATATGGTCTCAAGGGGCTGTACTCTTTTACAGAATTACAGAAAATAGAAGTGCTACCCAGATCCCATTTTCTTGCTTAATTTCACTTGAGATGCTTCATAGAATCACATATATGTGGAGTAGGCATTGGTCTATGTCTTTCACTCCTGGAATCCATTCTGGATACCCAGATTCCTGTAAAGATCAGATATCTCCCATAAACAAATTATTAATTAGAACAGGAACTTTTGTTAGACCTCACGTTAGAAGGGTGTGGGAATGTTTTTGTCAGAAGCTTCTCGGATAGGTCACTTTTGGAGTACAGAATGTAACCCAATCTACTTTATCTCCCTGGAAATCACCATTTCTGCAAATCATCTCCATGGAGGAAAAAATAACAAAAATGACATAAAATTGACACTTGATACAAGGACTGGAAACCATTCTGAATTCTCCATCTGAGCGAATTCAAGAGACAGAAGTTTCAGGGATATAGTCCACAGCAAAATTATAGGAGTTTAGAGGGAGATTTCTGACCCTCTCAGGAGACAGGATGGGCAGAAAGGGTCAGGTAGTTAGCTGGTGAAAATCAGCATAGTTTCACTGAAGTCAGTTTTACATAAGCTAAGGTTCTGGCGAGCATCTTAAGAAAATTATTATTATTATTTGATTTTTTTTTTGAGGAAAGGGAAGTAGTTTGGGACAATGAGTACACTTAAAGGCACTCATTCTTTTGATCTTATAACAGCAGACACTCACATCTTGAGCACCTCCTGCTGCTGCATGTAGTATTGCAGGCTCTTTCCCACTTCATGTATAGAATCATAGAAGATTAGGGTTGGAAGAGACCTCAGAAGGTCATTTAGTCCAACCCCCTGCTCAAAGCAGGACAACACCAACTAAATCATCTCAGCCAGGGCTTTGTCGAGCCGGGCCTTAAAAACCTCTAAGGATGGTGATTCCACCACTTCCCTAGGTAACCCATTCCAGTGCTTCACCACCCACCCAGTGAAATAGTGTTTCCTAATATCCAACCTAGACATCCCCCACTGCAACTTGAGACAATTGCTCCTTGTTCTGTCATCTTCCATCACTGAGAACAGCTGAGCTCCATCCACTTTGGAACACCCTTTCAGATAGTTGAAGGCTGCTATCAAATCCACCCTCACTCTTCTCTTCTGCAGCCTAAACAAGCCAAGTTCCCTCAGCCTCTTCTCGTAAGTCATGTGCCCCAGCCCCCGATCATATTTGTTGCCCTCTGCTGGACTCCCTCCAATTTGTCCACATCCTTTCTGTAGTGGGGGGCCCAAAACTGGTTGCAATACTCCAGATGTGGCCTCACCATTGCCGAATAGAGAGAAATAATCACTTCCCTCAATCTTCTGGCAAAGATCCTAGTAATACAATCCCTACTGATGTACCCCCTATATCCCCTGTAGGTTATCAACCTCACTTGGCAGGTCTTCAGTGGCTCAGCCTTCCAGCTGGGTCATACAACCAAAATGAATCCCTTCTGGAATAGGCAGTTTTGTTAGACTTTTGCTATCTGCCCTCACCAGCATCTTCTACCCTGGCTCTAGGCCCTTTAAATTAAGCCCTTTGCTCAGGCTTCCAAATAAGACTTGTTCCCCCTCTCACTTCTCATGATTTACACCACTTTGCCAGTGGAATGCCCATTGTTCCAGGTTCTAACCCAGGGACCCTATAAACAGCAACCACATACTGCAGACTTCAGTTCATTGCTGCTACTTCCCTGGACCTCTTCTCACCAGGCCTCTTGATCTTCTCCCTTTACCTCAGGGTTTAAGTTCTTAGGTCTTCTCTCTTCCAGCTTCAGCAAATGCAGCCAGAACCAAACTCTAGTTATCTCTCAAGTGCATTTGGCCAGAGAGGGCAGGAGGAACATCCATCCATACCCCTCTGTTGCCAGGCAGGAACTGCATTGCTAAGGTTCTTGCAGCTGCTTTTATCTGGGTCTGCTCAGCTGTGATTGGCTGCTTCTGTGCAACCTCTCTCCGTGGGCCTGGAAGGCTCACATTTGCTACTTCTTTCCTCAGGTGGGGTGTAGTAGGACTGCAGGACCTCCTGTTGGAAGCTGTAACATACAGTCACAGATCATACAGTATTTAGAGAAAAGTGCACTGTTTGACAAGTTATGTTTGGTGGTGTGCAATGTGACATACATTTTTTGCTTTCCTTACTGGTTAATAGCAATAAAATGGTATTTTATAACAAGTAGTGGAAAGATGGATTCCAGCATAGGCCAATTCAGTGATGGTGCTCGACATTAACTTCCTAAGTAAAGTCTTGTGCCAAGGTGAATATATACCATTCTTTCCTTTTACTTTTCCCTTCTGGTTATTTCATATCAGTGAAAGTGTGGAACCAGAGTGGATGAAACTACAGATTAATTAGCTAGTAGATACTATGTGAATTTAAGATCATTGTATTCTGAGAGATATTTGGGGCTATTCATCTTCATTTCTTCTTACTTTCATGTGATCTTCTCTTAATCATATTTATGAAAGGAGCACTACAGTAGGTGGTAATGTGCAAGTTATATGTACACTTTTCCATGTTGGTAAATTTTATCTTACATACAAAACATCAGTTATTATTTTTATATATGTTATATTTGTTCATCATGTGTAGTGGAGAAGTAGATCTTCTGTCTTTTAAAAATATATAATTTAAAAACCGTTATGGACCTTATCTGTGAATGTATACAAAATTAGATTAAAATTTGTTTAATAAAATATTTGGATGGCTTGCCAGTGAAGCCAAGGAAACTCACATTGTCAGCTCATCACTATGAACCCCATGGTACCATCTAAAGTGTTTCATGTATCATTCATTATAGCAGGTAGGGCAACATGAAAATGTGGTTCACTTTAGCAGTGTTTTCCTCCAGGACTATTAGGTTAACTGAATTAATAGTTTATTCTTAATGTTCTATTCTTTTATTCTGAGACCTCATACCTCAATATGCCCAAAAATAATTCAAATCCTTCTTGCTTGGCAGCAGATCACCTATGAAATATTTTCTGTCCAAAGTTTATTGTTTTTTAATATAAAATGTGAAAAAAACCTAATACATTCTGTTTATGTCATACTATATATGTTGGTTTTATATAAATATACACTTCAGGCAAAAATCAATTTCTCACTTCTTCCCTCCATACAAATTCCACAGAGAAAAGTATGTACTAAATTCTCACTAAAATTCCTCAGTTACTTTCTGTTCAACAGCTATTAAACTCTACAAATTGGCAGCAAGGAGTCAATTTTTAGCAGTTCTTGACTGCCAAGAATCATGGATGGTATGCCAAATAAAAAATTACATATACCACCAAATCAAATGTATAATGGGGTTAATGGTATTCACACTAGGTTATTTTAATTTTTACTCAGATTTCAGAAAATATATAATATCTGTCATATGGCAGAAGTTTTGGGAAACACTAAATACCAGATATCCATAGGAAAAAATGAAATATGTTTCAAATTGATATACAATATTACTACCTGGGGGATATCCATAGAGGAGACATTTACAGTCTTTCACAGAAAATCATGAAGAGGAACAACTTAAGGCAGTCTTCAGACCCAGTTCCTACTTTTCAGAATAGATGTGTGTCCTTACCTGCTGAAAAAGGTAGAAGAAAGCTGTACCATAATCTATCAACAATCCATCAGAAAACAGCATGTAACTTGCATGAAATCTTTCTTGGGACTATGATTTAAAACAGTCCAAGTGAACATTTGACACAGATAAAATTTACCTTAAGAAAATCTCTCCTGGTTAGATTTCAATAAGGTATAATATCTGTAACTGTCATAAGTCCAAGGACAATGTTGTTCTTGGCAACATAATCAGGGAAATCATATCATAGACAAGGAACTAATAGTGATTCTCCATACAGCTCTGGTTTGGCTACATCTAGAATAAATTGTTCAGTTCTGTACAATACACTACCAGACAGACAAATTGTTCAGGATAGAGTAACAATAATTACCAAAGGGAAGGAGAGTTTGAAACAAAGAGAGAGACTGAAAGGTGGGACACAATGGTGGTATGCAAGCAGCTGTATGGGTCTTCTATGAACTTGGCCTACAGAAGTGACACAGTGTACAACCTTCTAGAGGGTTACATATCTGTTGCTCATGTTGGCCGAGATCTGTGTGTTATCCAACTTTTTAAGTGGAAGTGGAGGCCTGGCTGAGAGGGCTGGATGGAGTTGGAGGATAAGGATCCTGGCAAGAGGGGCTGGCAAGAGTGGGGATGATGGTCCTGGCTAGGGAGCCTTGCAGGAGTAGGGAAGAGGGGCCCAGTTAGGGGAGGCTTGCCATAGTGGGGATGCAGTGATTATCTCATGTGGCTCCCAAAAGCTATCTGCACACCCCTCTCGCAGTGGCTCCTAGGCCGGGGGGACGGGGGATCTCTGTGCACCATTGCCCGCAGGCACCACCCCCTCAGCTCCCACTGGCTGCAGTTCCTGGCCAATGGGAGCGGTGGATTCACCTCTCAGGGCAGGGGCAGTGTGTGGAAACACCCCCTCACCCCGGTCAGTAGGGCCATTCTGGCCATTTCCGAGAGTGGTGTGAAGTGAGGCCAGGCAGGAAGCCGCCTTAGCCCCACTGCGCTAGCGGTGATGGCGGGCAGTAGTGTAGCTAGGCGGGGAGTGGGGCAGCGGCCGCTCTCCTGCTGAGCACAAGCGGCGCCTTTTCAATTTCTTGGCGCCTTTTCAATTTTTACTCACCTGCTGTGGCGCTTTTACTGACGGGGTGGTGCTCCGGATCTTCGGCGGCACTTCAGCGGCGGGTCCTTCACTCACTCCAGGTGTGTTCGGCAGCACCAAAGGACCCGCTGCTGAAGACCTGTGGAGCGTGTGAACGACCCACCGCTGAACTGCCGCCAAAGACCTGGAGCACCACCAGGTGAGTAAAAGCGCCTCAGCGGGTGGCACCTTTTTTTGTGATCGCTTCCCCGATCACTACACCCTTTTAAATTGCCTGGGCGCAGCAGGCAGGGCCGGGAGATGCTCCAGGTGTTGTGTGCGGGGGCGGCAGGGGGAGCCGGGGGAGAGACTCGACCTTGAACTTTGGTGCAGCTGGGCCCCCGGGCCCTGAATATTCCTGGGTCCACATAACTCACCGTCCCTGATTTTCCTAACTTTCAATCTCAACCCAAACACTAGCTCTCAAGTTTGACCAGCTGTATGAGTTGAGCCTACAACCAACTGGCATAGTACCATGGCAGAAGAAAGAGAATTAAATGGATATTGAAATCACCAAGCAAAGTCAGACTGGGTTACTTCAGTGTTATAGCAGTAAGACATTCCATCAGCTTAAGTAGGGACTTTGCTGTGTAGCAAGACAAACCATTCATGAGAACCGTCCTCATTTTAACTCCATCCCAGGACTCCCATAGTAGATGGAATACTGTATCAGATCCACGTTTTGGGTGGAAGACCTCCTGCATTTATAGGCTAGATGCAAACAGCACAGCTATGTCTCCCCCTCTATGATCCTTCTTAATTCATACGGTACCAAGTAGCCTGCCAGCACCACCTGGGCCAAAATTGGTCCATTGGCATAATTCAGCCATATTTCAGTAAGAGTTGCAAAATTGGGGATCTCACCTCTGATTAAATTATAGATGTACTAATAATAGATGTTTATGATTATGCCTAAATTAGGTCTCAGGTCTCCAGCCATCACCTGTCTTGGGGCAGGGACACTTGTCCCACTGCCTTCTGACTGGGGTGTTTTAAGGATGCACAACCCTTTGCCTTTCATTGTAATATCCCCGGCAAGCCAGTCTGTCTAATGGCCAATGCCTGTGAATTGCTTTGTCTCTGAGGGCTATGAATAGCACATTGCCGGCAGTTAAAAGCTACCACACAGCTCTTTTTAAGCAAGCACATTTATTCTTCAGATAAAATAATTACAGAGAAAAATCATAAAAACAATAAACAGATTTAAATACACACTAAACGTACCAGGAACCACCCATCAGTCTTATGGGACCCTACTAGGGCAAAGTATTTCCAACCCTTCCACAAGGGTTGGGGCCCTGCCTTGAACAGAAAGTAGATTTGCTAGATTACAAAGAAGGCCCTGAGTCAGTTTGCCTTTTTATATCACAAATTCTTTCTTTGTCTGTTGATCTCTGGAAAGCCCAGTTAGAACCAATACGTACAAGCCTCCCAGGGGGTGGTACCTCTCTGGAGGTGTTTATAATCTAAGTGATTTACCTTAATCACCCCCCTACTGTTTTTGGTTTCTGGAGGAGTTGTGGTATCTCCCCACCCTTTCCCCCGGAGTTGCATACAATCTGTGGCTTAAAGTGATACCTAAACCATTCATAAGCTTAATACATTATGGTTCCCAAAAATAATGCATCTAGTTGCAATTTCTGTCACAGTGTCATCTTCAAGTTTTGTACCTCACTGCTCATTCCCCTTTCCAGTTTGTTAATAAATATGTTAAACAATATCAGATTATTAATAAAATGGTCCTTTCCGGCCTTAAAATATATGAATCTATTAATCATAATAGACATAGGTAGTACACTAGTTGACAGAGTTGATGTTACTGCTCTTGGTAGTGTTGTGGTTCTGTCACAACTCCTTGGTTTTACTTCTGTACTAGAACTCATCTCTGCTAGAGCCAAGGTTTTGCATTTTTCTGATAGCTACCAGTAAATTTGCATTCCAGCATCTATTGGAAAGATGAAACTAGACGTGCTCCTTTCTCTAGAGAGCAAATCTGTAGATTAATTATGTGTGGAACTGATAGCCCTGCCTGTTGTTAAGGTTGCCCAGCACTTCCCACTACAGGACCCTACTTTCTGTTGATTACATTTTGGTAAAGTTATAATTTAGGCTGAAATTCTCCATGCCAGGTGTCTGCTTCAGCCTAAGGATGAGGGTAGGGGAAAATACATTGTTTTGCCCATGTTTAAAAAGTCTGATGACATTTTCTTTGAAAACCTGTAGTGGCCCCATGCTTTGGAACAGACAGTTGAAATTTAGTGATTGTGGTAGTAGTGGTGGTGGTGGTGTGTGGAGGGGAGGTTGTATCAGGAATGTGGTTTGTGCTATCCATCAGAAAAGTTATTCCAATGGTTACTTGTCCTTACTGTGAAACAATTGTGCCTTATTTCTAGCCTGAATTTATTTAGGTTTAGCTTTCAGCCATTAGCTCTTGTTATGGCATCATGGCTTTAGATTGTACATGCTTGCAACAAAATCCAATTGTAAATAGGACCCTGGGGTGTCTGCAAATGGTATTTGAACAAAAGTGGACATCCTGTCCAGATTACCTTTCTGTATGCCTCAGCTTTTGGGTTAACAGTTTTTTTATTCTATCTGCTATTACACTAAACATGCCTGCCATATAATGTTTGATTTTTAAAGCCTTGCAGTGCTGCTATCATGAGCAAGGGAGGGAGGTGCAGGTTCTGTTCTTGCCAATGCCGATGTAAATTGTGAAAATAAAAGATCTTTTTCAAATGGTCAACTCATGTGTCTTGTCTGATTTCCAAATGTCTTCAACGAGTGTCCATTGTCTCACCAAATATGTGCCACGTGTGTTTGTCTGGTATACATTCATTAGCTTTCTGCAAGCAATCAGCTGGAGCAAAAACACACAGATGTTTTTCCAAATGTTACATAATACATCACTTGCATTTCACCAATTCTTTTGCCAAAAATTAAACCACTGAGAAGTGACTTGATTACAGTGTCTAAATACCTAAACTAGATATTAAAGGGCCTTTAATCTAGTGAGGGAAGGCACAGCAAGAACTAAAAGCTGGAAGCAGAAGTCAGACCATTTTAATTAGAAATAAGGCACAATTTTTGACAGTGAGGGTAATTAACCATTGAGACAAACTATGCAAGGAAGTGGTTGATTCTTCATTTTTTGGAATCTTCAAATAAAGACTTTCTGGAAGATATGTTTAAGCCAAACACAAGTTATTGGGGTCAATACAAGGGTAACTGTGTGAAACTTAATGGTCTGATATACCGGAGGTCAAACTAGATGATTTAATTGTCCCGTCTGGTCTTCAAATCTGTGAATCTATGACAAGTTTCTTGACACAAGAAACCAAAGGCAGATTGCAGGTACGCTGGCTGGTTTAGTAGTATATGTTCTGTAGTGGGCAAGGGATTGTTTTCATTGCAAAAAATAAAGATTTCCTTCAAACTCCCAGAAAATTTCTCCAGGTATCCAGCTTTGGGTTGGGTATGCCAAAGAGATCTTGGCTGTCCAAAGGAATCTCCTCCTGGTGGAGTCAGTTGGGTGCCTTCTACAGTCTACTCCAAACTGTCCAAAACCCCATAACAGGGTTTGGTGATGGCCTCCCTTGAAGATATCCAGTCCAGCTCCTCATAGGTCAAACAGGTACTGGCAGTATTACTGGAGACTCTGTTCTTGTCCCTTGTGTTCTTATAAACCTTAGTAGTGGCACTGATCTGTGTCTTGTGAGAACATCTTCTGAATTTGCTTTGCCAGCCACTGACATGGTTACAACAACACTGCATACAAGATATGAAATAGTTAATCCAAGATACAGATGTGTCCACATGAACCTTACACTCTTTTCAAGCACTGACTGTGTTAAGATCTTTTGAAAATGTGGCCTCTGTTTGGGCGCCTACTTAGGAGCAGAGCCGTTTGAATCTAGCCCAACTGTGGTTGTTGAGCTCTTCTGAAAATTCTGGCATAAACTGCCTTCACTGACTGTACTTAAAGCACTATCTCCGACTTGCATTTTCAATGACAACTATTTTAGAACCTTTTATAAAAAAAAGTGTGTGATTCAACTCCAGTGGGCTTATCCAGGCCTGAAAATGCTACTTACACGACTTCTTGAACATTATGTTCAAAACTTTCACAATATCAACTACTTCCAGCACATTATGAACTCTAGCAATGACAGATAGCTAGAGCATTCATATTTGACAGAACCTCTTTAGTCATGCTAAACCGAGTTTGATTCCTGGGAGGCTATCAGTATTATAGTACTAATTTATTAGACATGGCTAGATTTAAAATTTTATTTTTGTGCAGTTATTTAAAATTTAAAATGATTAAGTCTAAACCAATTAAATTTCAGTTGATCATTCTCCAAATGCACAAAAAGTTTTATAAAATATGTATAAAGACTCTTTGGAACTTTTATAACAATTTAATCTTCATATAGATGATCAGTCTTTCAAATTGTCATGCCACACAGTAAATATTAAGAAGAAAAAAACAGTTGAGATATGATCAGAAGGGATACAATATTGAAAATTGATCTGAACTAACTAACTTGAAACTAAAGTCATTGGCCTGATTCTCACATATTATTTCCTGCTAATGCATTTTAATAGTCATATCAATCCATTTCATCTCCCTCTTTGGGAATTTTAGTCATTTTCATAATTCAGATTCAAAAGCTATGAGAGGTGATTTTCAGCTGTGCAGACATGAATAAATATGTATGCTGACAATAGAAATTGATTAAATTAAGATAAAATAATGTGAGTGTTAGGATTTGCCTAAAATATTTTGTCATTTTATGCCCAGACAAATGCTGTACTTTACTTTTCATTTTTACAGACCTGGCCTCTTGCTACAAATCAAGTGTCATATCACTTTAATATCTGATATGTCCTCTTTTGGTGCCTGTGTCTTTTACTTGCAGTGTGATGACCTCACTGCTCTAATAAACCTCTTCCATTTTATAACTTCTTCTACTACTACTAATAATAATTATATTAAAAAAATCCCTCAAAAATGAAAGGAAATGTTTTATTTTGTCTCAAATATGTTTCATTTGACCCCATTTTTTTTAAACTTTTTTGGTTAGGTGATCAATTCAAAAAGCTCTCGTGTATATTGCTCTGTTAGGATGGTTAATAGGGAAACTTAGGCTGCAATGTCTTCAGTATATGGATAACACTCGGCTTTGTTTATGTGCCAAATGATCTAGAAGGAGCAGTTGAGATTGTCCCAGTGTTTGGTGAAGATTGAGGCACAGATAAAAATGAGCTGGCTGAAAATCAATGCAGACAAGACAGAAGAGATGTTGGTAGGTTGGCAGAAACAAACACAAGAGATGGTAGAAATTATATCTGCCTCTAGGATTGTTGAGGATGTTCATTGCCATTGGTAAGTCAAGTGTATAATTTGAGGGTCTGCCTTGATAAAGATCAAGTGGCAGCAGAAGTCAAGAGGGCCTTTTATTATTTACTTGTGGAAAGATGGGCATAGCCTTACATTTTGGATGATGTTTTTGTTATCAACAAGGCTAGACTATTGTTGTGTGCTGCACCGGCGGCTACATCTTAATCTAGCTGAAAGCTGGAACTGGTGCAGAAGGTAGCAATCCACTTGTTGTCACGAGTGAGACATAGGCGGTCATACCCAGTCATCAGAGCAAGTCAAGTTCCAGGAAGTCAGAGTCTTAGATGGGCCAGCTGGCAGACCAAGAGTCAGGGTCAGGTTATGGGAGATCAGAGTCTGAGACAGGCCAGAAGGGAAACTGAGAGTCAGGTGTCAGGAAGCAAGCAGGGTCAGGTTACCAGGAGATCAGGGTCGGGCTCCAGGTTACAGATAACAATCAAATAGCAAAGTCAAGGACAAATCCAGGTTGGAAGCCAGAGTCTAAGTTCTATTGCAAACAGAATCTGGAGCAGAGATGGGCAGGCAGTCTGTGTAGTTGCTCAGACAGCTCCCCTTCATGGTTTCCTGGTTTGAGTACTGATACCAGTCAATCAATGAGCTGTGAGGGGCCGCCCTTCAGGTCGTGCTGGCTGGTATGTCCTGTCAAGCCCAGCCTCACAAGGTCCTCCTGTAGGAGCTTAGTCTAAGCCTCCTGCAGTAATGCAGAGGCCTCAACAGCCCAGAACCCCAGGTTCCAGCCCTGCAGATTCTAACATCACCACCTGGGGTGGTGCAGGCCTAGGCGAGCCTTGTGGAATTCCTTCACCAGGTCAGGACTATGGACATAGGAGGCAGGCACCCCAGTGCATTCTTGGGGGCTGTAGACTTACCAGTCCACCAGAAAATATAGGCATTCACACATCTGTTGTGAATTGAGGATGGCATGTGCTTTGTAGTCTTCATGACCCTGGATTTTGACTGGGAAGGCAGTGGCGTGGTTTGGTCATAGAATCATACAGTATCAGGGTTGGAAGGGACCTCAGGAGGTCATCTAGTCCAACCCCCTGCTCAAAGGGGGGACCAATCCCCAGATTTTTGCCCCATATCCCTAAATGGCCCCCTTAAGGATTGGACTCACAACCCTGGGTTTAGCAGGCCAATGCTCAAACCACTGAGCTATCCCTCTCCCCAGGAGGTTAGGGAAGGAGTTCCCAATGTAGAGCTTCAGAAGGGAAACATGGAAAATTGGATGTATTTTGCGAGACTGGGGAAGCTGGAGTTTGAAGGTAACCAGGTTAGTTTGCTGGCATATCAGAAAGGGTCCCAGGAACCGGTGGTCCAATTTTCAGGACAGTTGCCTGGTCTGGGGGTGTTTGGCAGTGAGCCATACTGTCTGACCTTCCATAAATAGTGGAGCTTGTCGCCAATGGTCCATATGCCTTTTGTAGGCCTCCTTCTTCTTCTGTTCAAGGGGGTTCTTGAGTTCTTCCTGAATGAGCTGGATCTCTTGGACCCAGTCAGTGGCAGCAGAGTTCAAGGAAGCTGCTGGTAATGCCAGGTGGAAGCAGGGGATGGAGCCTGTAATTAGCAAAGAAGAGGCTCAGACATGGTTAGCATTGCTGTAAGGTGTCCACCTCCCTTGGAGTGCAGGCCCAAAAGGTATATTGTCTTACACTGTAGAGAAATCTATACAATGTAAGCTCATAAATTTGCCCCCTCCCTCAATGTGGAGGAAGATATGCACAACTTCTTGCCCCTCCTCCCAGTTACAAATAACAGAAACTGGGTTTAATAATAAACAAAACAAATGTTATTAACTATAAAAGGCAAATTTTAAGTGGTTAAAGGAGTAGCAAACAACAAAACAGATTACTGAGCAAATAAAACAAAACATGCAACCTAAGCTTGATTCACTAAAGAAACAAGTTACAAAATGTAATTTCTCACCCTAAATGTTGAATTTAGGAAGGATGCAGAGTTTCTGTAGCTCAGAGTTCCAGTTATATTTCTTTTCAGACTGGACCCCTGTCTCAATCTGGACTCCCCCTTGGCCTGCCCTTCAGTTGTCTTTAGCAGTCTTTCTTCTTGGGCAGACAGGCCATGGAGTAGAGTCCCGTTTGCCTTCCTCCCCACTGTTAAATAAGGTTTACATCAGGCGGGAATCCTTTGTTTCCAAAACTTGACCCCCCCCACCCTTTTAGTGGAAAGTTATAAGAAGTCCAAGATAATGTTCATTATCAGGTGACAAGACCACCTGACTTAGTAGTGTCCTAGTCATGTCCTAGGATGCCTCCCAGGAGGGAGAGAGATTAGTATTTTCCCAGTCTTGTTGTTCCTTCTGTGACAAAGTTCCTCCTCTACCTTGGTGGGTCCTGCGCTTATTGGTGGTTTGCTCACCTCACAGATTCACCCTGTGGGTCAGGAAACAGCCCAGAGACCTTCTCCTCTGGTAGAAGCCACAGTCCAGGTCAATTCCTCTTGTGTTTGATCAGGAGTTGGGAAGTTTGAGGGGAAATCCAGGCCTGCCCTCTACTCTGGGTTCCAGCCCAGGGCCCTGTGGACTGCAGCTGTCTAGAGTGTTTCCTGGTACAGTTGCACGACAACTACAACTCCCTGGCCTACTTCCCCATAGCCTCCTCCCAACAGCTTCTTTGTCCTCACCACTAGACCATCCTCCTGATGTCTGATAACACTTGTACTTCTCAGTCCTCCAGCAGTATGCCTACTCACCCTCAGCTTCTTGCATGTCCACCTCATCTGAGCAGAGTGAGCCCTTTCATAGCATCAGAGGGGCCTTAATTAAAGTCAGGTACTTAGCCTCACCTGACTCTTAGCAGGTTAATTGGAGTCAGGTGTTCTCATTAGCCTGGAGCAGCCTCTGTTCTGGTCACTCAGGGAACAGAAAACTGCTTATCCAGTGGCCAGTAGATCTCCCTTCTCCTACTCTGCTGTAGAGGGAAGCAGGGAGGGGGCTGCTGCTGCGGTTCCTGCTGGGCACTGGGCCCTCACTGCTGCTGCTGCTGCTGTTGTTGCTGCTGCTCCAGCTGCTCCCTGGTTGAGCTAGACACCATCACCCACCCACTTTCTCTGCTACCTGCTTGCTAGATGGTGGACCCCCCCACCCTCGGTTGCTCCGATCACTCCAACTACAGCCCCTTTGAGGGGGACATGCTGGCCTGCTCCCCAGAGAAGGGGAGTGAGGGACCCCAGCTCCAGCCCTTGTTGCTAAGGACTCCACCACCATCTGAGCGGGGTCCCTCCTGCCTGGCCACCAGACCACCACCTGGAGCTGCTGGAGCCCCGAGGAGGGGAAGAAGAGGACCTCCTGCTGCTGGGGGAATGCACAGAAGCTCTGAAGACCACCGTGGAGGGGGCAGTTCAGGACTGAGTAATTTTTGAACTGTGCTCTTGTGGTGGGGGTCTGGACTGTGTTTGTGGTGACACTGGGGGTGTGGTGTGGAGCCTGCTCCATCTGTGTCCCCCTTAGCCCCCCCCCCACCACCACTGCCCCCTCCACTGCCCCCACTGGCTGTTTCCATCTGCCTTGAACTCCTGCCTCTGGGACTGAGCTGCTTGCCTGGCTTGCAACACCCGTTTGGGCCTGCAGCAGCAGCCAGCTGAACATTGACTTTAAGTGCAAGCGCTCATGGGTGCACCCGCCCCCCTTGAACTGACCCGCTTCCCCTTTGCTATAGGTCCCCCAGCTTTACCCCTTATTGCCTGCCCCATTTACCCTTGCAGCCTTTGCCCCTCCCCAGCTTCAATTAGTTTGTCTGCCCCGCCCGTTTCCCTCTGCAGCCTTGATTGTCCTGCCCCAGCCCTGAAGACAGCCCCTTGTTCCAGCCCAGCTGTTTCCCCTACCCCCGTGGTCCCCCAGCCCTGATTAGCCCCTCCCCTTGTGTGCCCATGCCCCCTCCCGTGCACTTGTGCCCCTCCCCTGTTTGAGTTTACCCCTGTTCACTGCACCCCCAACAATGTTGTATCCCCCAATCCCCTAGTGCAGCTAGAGGAGCCAGATTTCCACTTCGAGTTGGTGACTGACACCCCCCCAAGTCCTTGATAGCCCCCCTGCCCATTGAGAACTCCCCTTCTGATGCCCTCCTCCCCTGCCTGCAGCCTAGCAGAGAGGAGTGTTTGACTCCCTTCCCTACCCCCCCCCTTTGCTGTTTGTCCCCCTTCCCGTTCCCATTATGGCGGTGGACACAGAGGGAGAGACCCCTCAAGAAGATCCCACTGCCCCTCCTCCATCTGCCCCCACATCCCCCCCCCCAGCCTCTACCTCAACCACCACTGCCGAGCCACCTCCCACCGCTCCTGCTGGGGCGCCGGCAGTGGCAAGTACCGGGGAGACCTCCACTGCTGCCACGGCCCTTGCCCCTTCCGATTCTGGTGGAGTCCCCCCCGGCCGGCAGGAAAGGTCAGGGAAAGAAGAAGGGTAAGGGACCCACTAAAAAGACTGGACCCTCCATGTCAGGGGCTGCCCCTGCTGCTGTGGCCCAGCCACCAGCTGTGGTGTCCCTCCCCGCTGCTCTTTCCACAAGCTCTGCGGGTCCCTCTCCCCCAGCCCCCAGGGTATGCCCCCAGGGCATACGCCCAGGTGGCGGCAGCCCCCCGCCACCGCAACGTCATCTCTCCCAACCACTGCCTCCGCTACCATCTATAATGGCCAGTGCCCACCTTGCCCCATGTGGAGACCTATGTGTGGGCATTGGCAAGGGCGATGGGGCCCACGGCCATCATGGCGGCCTCCAAAATGTACAGAAAGGTTGTCTTCTTCCTAGCTTCGGAGGCTGCCGCTCAGGAGGCGGTGAAGAAGGGTCTGGCGGTAGGGGGTGTGTTAGTTCCCCTGGAGCCGTTAGAAGACCTGGGTGTCCGGTTAGTCCTGACCTCTGTCCCTCCTTTACTGCCCAATGCTGCCCTGCTGCCTGCCCTTTCTACCCTGGGGCAACCAATCTCTGTTATCAGCCCTCTCCTGCTGGGCTGCAAAGACCCCGCCCTCCGTCATGTCCTCTCATTCTGCTGGCAGGTGCAGCTTCAACTGCCACTGGCAGCGCATGACGGTGAGGTGCTCGAGGGTTCCTTCCTGGTCCCCTATCAAGGGGCCTGCTACTGGGTACATTATTCTTCGGGGGAGGCCTTGTGCTACCTCTGCCGGGTGATGGGACACATCCAGAGGGACTGCCCCTTGGCCCGGCACAGAGGTGCAACCGGGACCCCTGAGCCCTGGCAGGGCCCTGGCCCCCTCATAGCCAGCGCCCCTTGGCTGCCTGGTGCCTGGAACTGCCCCTCCTCCTTCCCAGTCCACCACTGCTCCCACTGAGGCCTGAGGGGTACCTGCCCCCAGCACGCCCAGATGAGCGGGAGAGCCCTGACTCTGCTGTCTGAGATCTAGTGGGGCCTGTGGAGGAGGGTGCGGCGGGGATACCGTGGGGCAGTGATTTCCCTACACCCCTCCTGAATTTCCCCAGCACCTCCCCCCAGTTTTGTGAACTAGTTATATGCCATACCTGGTGGCTGAACTTTGCGACTTTGTCCTCAGCCACAACTATTTCACATTTGGGGACAATATATAACTTCAAGTCAGTGGCACTGATATGGGTACCCACATGACCCCACAGTATGCCAACATTTTTATGGCTGACTTAGAACAACGCTTCCTTAGCTCTCTTCCCCTAATGCCCCTACTCTACTTGCGCTACATTCATGACATCTTCATTATCTGGACCTATGGAAAAGAAGCCTTTGAGGAATTTCACCTTGATTTCAACAATTTCCATCCCACCATCAACCTCAGCCTAGACCAATCCACACAAGTGGTCCATTTCCTTGACACTACTGTGCTAATAAGCGATGGTCACATAAACACCACCCTATACCGGAAACCTACTGATCGCTATACTTACCTACATGCCTCCAGCTTCCATCCAGGACACACCCCACACGATCCATTGTCTATAGCCAAGCTCTAAGATACAACCGCATTTGCTCCAATCCCTCAGACAGAGACAAACACTTACAAGATCTCTATCAAGCATTCTTAAAACTACAATACCCACCTGCTGAAGTGAAGAAAACAGATTGACAGAGCCAGACGAGTACCCAGAAGTTACCTACTACAAGACAGGCCCAACATAGAAAATAACAGAATGCCACTAGCCATTACCTTCAGCCCCCAACTAAAACCTCTCCAGCGCATCCTCAAAGATCTACAACCTATCCTGAAAGATGATCCCTCACTCTCCCAGATCTTGGGAGACAGGCCTGTCCTCGCTTACAGACAGCCCCCCAACCTGAAGCAAATACTCACCAGCAACCACACACCATACCACTTAAACACTAACCCAGGAAACTATCCTTGCAACAAAGCCCGATGCCAACTCTATCCACATATCTATTCAAGTGACACCATAATAGGACCTAATCACATCAGCCACACCATCAGGGGCTCATTCACCTGCACATCTACCAATGTGATATATGCCATCATGTGCCAGCAATGCCCCTCTGTCATGTACATTGGCCGAAACTCAAGAGACCAATTTGCAGAGGTCACAGTGCAGGTGGCAGCAGAAGGTGACTGCGCAGGGCCATTGGCAACAGAATGGTGGAGTGAACGGTGGCACAACGAACAGCCGTGGCCAGAGCAAAGAGTGAGCAGCTGGAGGAACGAGCAAGGTGCCTTCTTGTCCCCCACCTGGGAGGTATATTCACATGAAAGCACCTCTGAACTCTGAGTCTCCACTGAGTGGGGTGCATTGGAGTGAAAAGTGAGGGGCACGTTAAATAAACATTTGTTTGTTGGACTATATTTTAGTGACTTTGCTCCAGAATGCTAGATTTGTGACTGGGAATGGAAACTTATATAAATATGTTTCCTAGTGGGCCAAGATTTTTAAAATGCATTATTTGCCAAGGTTGTTACCTCACATTGTTGCTATCTTGAGAAGTCATTATGCTGGGGAGTTTCTGTACTAAACATTTTTATTATAATTAATTTTTACATAAGAATGGTCATACTGGGTCAGACCAATGGTCTATATAGCCCAGTATCCTGTCTTCCAACAGTGGTCAAGGCCAGGTGCTTCAGAGGTAATGAACAGAACAGGGAATCATCAAATGATCCATCCCCTCTTGCCCGTTCCCAGCTTCTGGCAAACAACTAGGGATACTCTGCGCATGGTGTTGCATCCCTCCCCATCCTGGCTAATAGCCACTGATGGACCTATTCTCCAGGAATTTATCTAGTCCTTTTTTTAATCCTGTTATAGTTTTGGTTTTCACAGCATCCCCTGGCAAAGAGTTCCATGGGTTGACTTTATGTTGTGTGAAGAAGTACTTCCTTTTGTTTTTTTAAAAACTGTCTATTAATTTCATTGGGTGACTGTGTTATGTGAAGGATTAAATAACATTTCCTTACTCACTTTCTTCACACCAGTCAAGATTTTATAGACTTCTATCATATTCCCTCTTAGGGCTTGTCTACACTACAGGACTATTTCGAATCTACTTAAGTCGAATTTGTGGATTCGACCTTATGAAGTCGAATTTGTGTATCCATACTAAATACACAAATTCGAACTTCTGAGTCCACATTCACGGGGCCAGCTTCGACTTTGGAAGCGGTGCACTGTGGGAAGCTATCCCACAGTTCCCGCACTCCCCGCTGCCCATTGAATTGGGATTTCCCAATGCATGCTGGGGGGAAAAATGTGTCGTCATTGAACCGTCAATCACACCCTCCCTGTCTTCCTTGAAAGCGCCGGCGGGAAATCTGTTCGCGCCCTTGTCTGGTCGGTTACAGCGCGGACGCCACAGCACTGCGAGCATGGAGCCCGCTGCGATCATCGCTGCACTTATGGCCGTTGTCAACTCCTCGCACCTTATCGTCCACCTCTTCCACAGTCAGCTGCTGAGAAACCGGGCGAGGAGGCTCCGGCAGCGCGGTGAGGAGAGTGGCACAGACCTCTCAGAAACCAGGGTACGCCGGGCAGTGGAGATCATGGTGGCAATGGGTCACGTTCATGGTGTGGAGCGATTCTGGGCCCGGGAAACAAGCACAGACTGGTGGGACCGCATAGTGCTGCAGGTCTGGGATGACACAGAGTGGCTGCGAAACTTCAGGATGCGTAAGGGCACTTTCCTTGAACTCTGTGACTTGCTGGCCCCTGCCCTGAAGCGCCAGGACACAAGGATGCGAGCAGCCCTGAGTGTGCAGAAGCGAGTGGCCATAGCCCTCTGGAAACTTGCCACGCCAGACAGCTACCGGTCAGTAGTGAACCACTTTGGCGTGGGCAAATCTACCGTGGGGATTGCTGTCATTCAAGTAGCCCACGCAATCGTTGAGCAACTGCTCTCAAAGGTAGTGACTCTCGGAAATGTCCAGGTCATCATAGATGGCTTCGCCGCGATGGGATTCCCAAACTGCGGTGGGGCTATAGATGGGACTCACATCCCTATCCTGGCACCAGCCCACCAGGCCAGCGAGTACATTAACCGAAAGGGCTACTTTTCAATGGTGCTGCAAGCTGTGGTGGACCATAGGGGACGTTTTACCAACATCAACGTCGGGTGGGCGGGCAAGGTTCATGACGCGCGTGTGTTCAGGAACTCTGTTCTGTTTAGATGCCTCCAGGCAGGCACTTTCTTCCCGGACCACAAAATAACGGTTGGGGATATGCAGATGCCTACAGTGATCCTCGGGGACCCGGCCTACCCGCTAATGCCCTGGCTCATGAAGCCCTATACAGGTGCTTTGGACAGTGAAAAGGAACTCTTCAACTACCGGCTGAGCAAGTGCAGAATGGTGGTGGAGTGTGCTTTCGGACGTCTCAAGGGGAGATGGCGGACCTTACTGACTCGCTCGGACATCAGCGAAAAGAATATCCCCGTAGTTATTGCTGCTTGCTGTGTGCTCCACAATCTCTGTGAGAGCAAGGGCGAGACCTTTTTGGCCACTTGGGAGGTTGAGGCAAATCGCCTGGCTGCTGTTTACGATCAGCCAGACACCCGTGCTGAGAGAATATCCCAGCGAGAAGCGATATGCATCAGGGAGGCTTTGAAAGCGAGTTTCCTCGCAGAGCAGGGTAACCTGTGACTGTCCACTTCATTTTAAGAGAGCCTGATCATAAACCAAGTTTCCCCCACTTCCGAAGGACGTTTTAAAACTAAGGACATGTTTTAGTAATTAATAATAAATCTTTCGTTGACTTTGCATTTCTGTTTCTTCGTTGAAACATGGAAGCATTCTGTGCTGGGTAAGGTGTGCACTGATGGGTGGGTTTGCAGGAAGGGGCGAGGGGTGCCGTCTTTGGATAGGGGTTAACATGACGGCTGTGGGTTTGGGCGTTGGAAGGGGTGAGGGGTGTGGGGGAAGGGTGAGTATCTGCCCCTGGATGAGGGCTCTTTTTGGGGCTCAGGGCACCGGGGAGGATCGTGACTACGGTCCAAGTGCATGTGAAGGGAAGCCTGCCTTTACATTCGGGGATGGCAGGCACCAGGACCCTGCACAAGCATACACATCAAGGAAAGACCCGGGGCAGCATACACCACACAGACTGTCCCTGGTGCCTAGTGACTGCAGTCTGTGTGTGCCCTGCAGTTGACCCTGCAGCCAAGTCTGTAGCATGGCACTGTGGGCTATGCACTGAAATTACAATTCCCCCCACACAGAACAACAGAAAGTCTTCTGACACCAGAAACGTGACGGAAACAGTCAGTAACACCAAACCGCTTTTAATAATGTAGTACACAGTGGGGGGTTTGAACTTGGAGTTGGGACTGGTTGATACTGTAAGGAAAGAGCTTGTACAAATTTACAGCGCGAGAGTTGTCTTGAACATTATCGGTGTGCTGCGGTGCAGGGACAGTTCTCACGGCCCCTACCGCCCCTCCGTCTTGTAACTTTGGGTGAGGGGACAGGACTTCTTGGCGTTGGAGGCGGTTGCAGATGCACTGCAGGGGCTCTCTCCTCCTGACTGCGGTCTTGCAGAACATCTACAAGGCGCCGGAGCGTGTCCGTTTGCTCCCTCATTAGACCAAGCAGCGTTTGAGTCACCTGCTGGTCTTCCTGCCGCCACCTATCCTCCCGTTCCAGGTGTGTGCGATGCTGCTGACACAGGCTCTCCCTCGACTGTCTCTGCTCTGCCGCCTCCGCTCTGGAGCTGGCCATCAGTTCCTGGAACATGTCGTCCCTAGTCTTTTCTTTCGGCGTCTAATCTGAGCCAGCCTCTGCGAGGGGATGCCGGGCAGTCCGGGAAGGAGCCAAGCTGTGTGATGCGAAAAGTAGGTGATATCCTTGAACAAATACATTTTTGCAAACAGTAAACACAGTCTAGACAGTTTCAGTTAAGAATACCAAAGAGGGAACCAAGACTAAGGAGATCTCGGAACTAGTCCGAGATTTCTGAATACTCTCTCATTGGCGCGATTGCACTGGATAGCGCATGCGAGGAGAGACAGCTGCATCCCTCTTGCACAAAGTCCTGGTAAGCCTTACAGTACAGAGTGCTTATCAGTTAGTGCTTAGCTGTGCTCTCCTGCTGGAGGCAATGTGCAAAGCAGAAAAGATGACCGTTTTGCGGCACCTCCCGCCAGTGAATGGGAAAGATCCCTGTATGCTTTTCCTCTGTGGCCTGCAACACGTGGCTGTTAAGCGAGGGTCATTCTTATGCAAAGTAAAACTCTGTTAAGCGAGGGTCATTCTTATGCAAAGTAAAAGTCTACCATTAACAATAGTAACAGTACACTAATTCCACTAATTAGATGCAGCACTTCCACAACGACATCACCCTGAGGCGTGTCAGGAGGACTTAGAGAGAGCGGATGCTCACAGAAGCCCTGCACAGACCACGACCATACGCTGCCATGCTCGTCGAGGCGATGGTCCCCCTTTACCTGAGGATGGCCTGGCGCGGAAGAGTGTGCTTCAACGGAGCACCCAACAAGGCACCTCTACCACGGAACCTCCTGCTGAGGCTTTTCCAGCTGCTCTCTGAGAGCTTTTTTGAACTGTCCCCAGAGGACTATTGCTCCATTCCTATCTGTGTAGACCTGCTGTTTGTATAGTTTCATATTTAAAAAATTTTATATAGTATTTCTATTTTTTATATATATTCCTGTTTCTTAAAAAAATAAATGTTTCCCTGTTTGTAGCACTTACCGCCTGATCCTTCCCCTGATTCCGAGTCCGGGTTAACGGGCGGGGACGGTTGGTAGGGGATCTCTGTGAGGGTGATGAAGAGATCCTGGCTGTCAGGGAAAGCGGGAGTGGGTTCGATGTCGCCTGCGCCGTCCTCAAAAGACCCTTCCTCATCTTCCCCATCGGCGAACAGGGAGGAGGAACTGTCCCGGTACACTATTCCGTCCTCGGAGTCCACCGTCACTGGTGGGGCACTGGTGGCAGACCCACCTAGAATGGCATGCAGTGCCTCGTAGAAGCGGCATGTCTGGGGCTGGGCCCGAGCGTCCATTTGCCGCTCTGACTTTTTGATACCCGTGTCTTAGGTCCTTCACTTTCACGCGGCACTGCATCGCATCCCGGCTGTATCCTTTCTCTTTCATGGCTTTAGAGACCTTCTCGAAGGTCTTCGCGTTCCGCTTGTTGGAGCGCAGCTCCGAGAGCACAGACTCCTCGCCCCACACAGCGATCAGATCCTGGACTTCCCGGTCAGTCCATGCTGGGGACCTCTTTCTAGTCTGGGATTGCCCAGACTCCTCTGCTGGAGAGCTCTGCATCGTTGCAGGTGCTGCGGAGCTCGCCCCGATGTGCAACCAGAATGTCAGATTCAAACCGCCCAGACAGGAAAATGAATTCAAATTTTCGCGGGTCATTTCCTGTGTGGCTGGCCAGAGAATCCAAGCTCGGACTGCTGTCCAGAGCGTCAACAGAGTGGTGCACTGTGGGATAGCTCCCGGAGCTGCTAAGTTCGATTAGCATCCACACCAAGCCTAATTCGAGCTAGCAAGTGCGAATTTAGCGTTACTCCACCTGCCGGGGTGGAGTACCAAATTCGAACTAAAGAGCCCTCTAGTTCGAATTAAATGGCTTCCTGGTGTGGACGGTTGAGCGGTTAGTTCGAATTAACGCTGATAAATTCGAATTAAAGTCCTAGTGTTGACCAGGCCTTAGTTGTCTCTTTTCTATGCTAAAAATTCCCAGTCATTTTAATTTCTCCTCCTGTTTCATACCCCTAATCATTTTAGTTGCCCATCTCTGTACCTTTTCCATTTCCAATGTATCTTTTTTGGAAAGGGGTGACCAGATCTGCACACAGTATTCAAGGTGTACATGTACCATGGATTTATATAGAGGCAATATGATATTTTCTGTCTTATTATCTATCTTTCATGGGCTATATCCGATGAAGTGGGCTGGAGCCCACAAAAGCTTATGCTCAAATAAATTTGTTAGTCTCTAAGGTGCCACAAATACTCCTGTTCTTTTTAAAAAAGCAAACAGAATGTTGGGAATCATTGACTGCCGCTGCACATTGAGTGGATGTTTTCAAAGAACTATCCACAATGACTCCAAGATCTCTTTCTTGAGTGGTAACAGCTAATTCAGACTCCTTCATTTTGTATGTATAGCTGAGATTGTTTTCCAATATGCATTACTTTACATTTATCAACATTGAATTTCATCTGCCATTTTTGTTGTCCAGTCACCCAGTTTTGTGAGATCCCTTTGTAACTCTTCACAGTCTGCCTGGGACTTAACTATCTTGAATAGTTTTGTATCATCTGCAAATTTTGCCACCTCACTGTTTACCCATTTTTCCAGATCATTTATGAGTATGTTGAACAGTACTGACCCCTCAGGGATACCACTATTTATCTCTCTCCATTCTGAAAACTGATAATTTATTCCTACCCTTTGTTTCCCATCTTTTAACCATTTACTGATCCATGAGAGGACCTTCCCTTTTATCCCATGATGGCTTACTTTTCAAAAGTCAATTTAAATTAAATACATTTTTTTTAAAAATTATATTTTTTTAGAAATGTAGACCTGTTATGTGTTTTGGTATAACTTGCATTATCCTTATGTTAAATTTGCATTATCCTAACACAACATTTACTTTATTCATCTCTCTTTTATATATCTCATTGGTCCTGACACACACACATCTTGTGAATTCGAGCACCACCCCTAATTTCAATTCCTGGGGAAACCACTGCCGCCAGGCATGGAAGAGGGTCTGCCCAATGGAGAATCCTCCCTTTCTTATGCTTCCCTACCATTGCCTCCCTGAGTCCCTGAGCCATTGCCCTTGCTCCCTGACCCAACCCCGGTTAACCAGCCCCAAGATGATGCCATGGAGGGCTGGACCCTAGTACAGGGGAAGCGGGGCAAGCGGAAGGCTCGAGCTCCGCTCCTTTCCACCAATGCGGAAGCCCCCCAAAAGACCAGGAAGGGGGGCACCGATGCTGAGCCTTCCGCTTTGCCCTCTGGCACCTCCCATTTAATGGTGCCGGCTGGGGAAGACATGGCAGCATCGGAGGGTAGCGCCGTCCCTTCCCTGGAGTCCCTTCCATCAGAGGCCCCTGATGGAGCCCCTCCTGCCCCCTTCACAGTTGAGGCCCCAGCGAGCCCCAAAGCGAGCGTCACTTTGGGTGCTGGCGGGGTGAACCCCGGGGTGGTGGACGGTGATCTCCCCTCTATTTATGAGGAAATCAAGGCCCTGGGTCTGACCTCGGTCACCCTGGGGGAGGACAAACCTCTGCCAGCAGGCCTCGATATAGGTGACCTCACTCCAGCCCCCATTTCCACGTGCTCCATCCCCCTAACCGTTGCTTCTGCTCCCGTCTTCAAGGGTTCCCACGGCTTTTCCATCTGCCCAGCCGAAGGTGGCACCCTGTTGACGGCCGCCGAGCCTACTGAGGCGACGGCCGGTGCCATGCGGCCGGGACCCAATTCCCATGGGGTATCCCTCTTAGGTGTGAGGCAACTGGCCTCCTTCCCGGGCGGGGACCCCACTGAAGACTGTCCATCTCCCGATGCCATGACTGCCACACCGGCCATAGAATCATAGAATCATAGAATTCAAGATCAGAAGGGACCATTATGATCATCTAGTCTGACCTCCTGCAAGATGCAGGCCACATAAGCCGATCCACCCACTCCTTTAGCAAGTGACCCCTGCCCCATGCTTCGGAGGAAGGCGAAAAACCTCCAGGGCCACTGCCAATCTTCCCTGGAGGAAAATTCCTTCCCGACCCCAAATATGGCGGTAAGCTGAACCCCGAGCATGCGGGCAAGACTCTCCAGCCATACCCTCTGGAAAAAGGTTATATCATATCATTGACCCATTGTACTATTTACCAGTGTGGCACTTAATTGACCTATTGACTAAGTCCATTATCCTATCATACCATCTCCTCCATAAACTTATCTAGCTTAATCTTAAAGTCATGGAGGTCCTTCGCCCCCACTGTTTCCCTCGGTAGGCTGTTCCAGTATTGCACTCCCCTGATGGTTAGAAACCTTCGTCTAATTTCAAGCCTGAATTTCCTGACTGACAATTTATATCTGTTTGTCCTCGTGTCCACATTAGCACTGAGCTGAAATAATTCCTCTCCTTCCCTGGTATTTATCCCTCTGATATATTTAAAGAGTGCAATCATATCTCCTCTTATCCTTCTTTTGGTTAAGGAAAACAAACCGAGCTCCTCAAGTCTCCTTTCATACGACAGGCCTTCCATTCCTCGGATCATTCTAGTGGCCCTTCTTTGTACCCGTTCCAGTTTGAATTCATCCTTCTTAAACATGGGAGACCAAAACTGCACACAATACTCCAAATGAGGTCTCACCAACGCCTTATATAATGGGACTAGCACCTCCTTATCCCTACTAGAAATACCTCGCCTAATGCATCCCAAGACCGCATTAGCTTTTTAACGCCACATCACATTGCCTACTCATAGTCATCCTATGATCAACCAGGACTCCTAGGTCCTTCTCCTCCTCCGTTACTTCTAACTGGTGCGTCCCCAGCTTATAACTAAAATTCTTGTTAGTCATCCCTAAATGCATAACCTTACACTTCTCACTATTGAATTTCATCCTGTTACTAATACTCCAGTTTACAAGGTCATCCAAATCTCCCTGGAGGATATCCCGATCCTTTTCCGAATTGGCAATACCTCCCAACTTGGTGTCATCCGCAAACTTTATCAGCCCACTCCTACTCTTGGTTCCCAGGTCAGCAATAAATAGATTGAATAAAATTGGACCCAAAACCGAACCTTGAGGAACTCCACTGGTAACCCCCCTCCAACCTGACAGTTCCCCCTTCAATACTACCCTCTGAAGTCTCCCCTTTAACCAGCTCCTTATCCACCTCTGGATTTTCATTTCGATCCCCATCTTTTCCAATTTAACCAGTAATTCTTCATGCGGTACCATAGAATCTGAGCCCGGCATCATTGAGGGTCCCCTTCCCACCCCCCAGATCCCTGAGCCAAACCAAGTGGGACCACCTTCCAGCGGCCCAACTCCTGAAGTTCCAGATCCTGCCTCTGTCCCCCTCCCTGACTCTGCTCCTGACCCCTGTCCTGCCCCTACTCCTGACCCCTGCCCTGCCCCTACTCTTGATCCCTGCCCTGTCCCTGATACCAACCCCGTCCTTATCCCCTCCACCTCCCGTGATGCCATTGCCGCCCCTGGGGCCGACTCCTTCCATATCCCAGAGGATGACCCCCAGGGAGCGGCCTTTGTATTCCCCTGTCCTGACCCACCAGGGGCTACTATCTTCTGTCCACCGCAGCTCCTTTATCTCCATCCAAGAGGTCTTCCGTGAGACCTCTCTGGGCTACCGGTCTTCTACTAAGACCTCCTCTGGACCTGGAAGCTGTTTTCAATGACTGGGTCCGTGGCGGCTGCCGTGGGGGCTAATCTCCTCGTGGAGCCCCGCTACACAACCCCCAGCTCCGTGTGCAGGTGGCAGAGTCCCCCGCGGTGTGCCAGAGGTTGGTCCTGGAAGAAGTCACAAAAGTCGGAGACCTTCTGGTCTCTGACCGGGGAGACTGGCTGGATCCCCTGATGCTCACTCAGCACATGGGGCTCTCCAGACCTCATACTCCCCACCGTGTACTTCAGGAGGTGAAGGCCACTTTGCCTCCCGCTGCTCATGCCTACCTCGACTGGGTCCTGCAAGAGAGCACACCCTGCTCACCCTCCACCCCTGGCCCTCTGGACCTTTTCATCAGGCCCCTGCCTTGTGGACCCAACCTCACTCCCCGCCCTTTCACCGTGAGCCGGCTGCACGATTTGCAGCCGGTTCGGTTCTAGACTGCGCCAAGAAAACATCTGTACATGCTCGTGCTGCACACCCTTCACTTCCTCACCCTCACGTTCCCACCCCGACACAAATGGCAGGACCTCCTGCCACTTCTCGAGGGTGAGGAACCCCGGTGGGCCTCGGAACCAGGGTGGAGTATAGGCTGGCCCATCGGGGATATCAGTAGGCAGCTTCTTCATGGGGCCGTGAGCACGGGTGTGTACTTGGTGCAGTTCAGCCCTATCCCGGACACCTGCCCCTTCTGCGGCGTGAGGGAAACCCTGGTGCACGTTTATCTGGAGTGAGCCAAGTTGCAGCCCCTATTCCGGCTACTCTTAGATATATTATTACATTTTTGGTTGCACTTTTCCCCTCACCTGTTCATTTACGCATTCCCCATCCAAGGCCCCACAAAGTCGCAGGACCTCCTTGTCAACCTCTTCTTGGCCCTGGCCAAACTGGCCATCTACAAAACCAGGGAGAGGAGGTTGGCCGATGGGATTTCCTGCGACTGTGGGGCCTGTTTCCACTCCTCAGTCCATTCACGCATCTGGGCAGAGTTCCTCTGGGTGTTGTATTCTGGCTCCCTTGACACCTTCGAGGAGCAGTGGGCGCTGTCTGGGGTTTTCTGCTCGGTGTCCCCATTAGGTTCCCTACATTTAGCCCTTTGACCACACTCCTGTCCCTGTTATTTCATTTGTTGTCCCCCGGAATTACTTGGTTATCCAGGTCCTGTGGCTTCTCCCCTTAGGCTGGGTGGAGGTCCTTTGGCCCACTTCCTGGCTACCAATAAGACTACTCTGCTGTTCCCAAATGGCCTGGGTCTATCACACTTCCTAATGGCCCATCAAATCTGATGGCCTGTCGTCTGGTGGGTGTCTTCCCAATACACCTAGCTGGAATAGTCACATAGCCCATATTCCTAACTTTAGATACAGAAATTATACATGGATACAAATTGGATAATCACATTCAGTAAATCATAACCTTCCCAATGATATCTTACATGAGCCATCTTGCATAAAGTACATCTCGGTTATATCATATCCATATCATAAGCATATTTCCATAAAGAATATAGAGTGTAACATCACATCAGCAGCCAGATATTGGGGCTATTAGAAGGGCACAGTGGGGGATTATTTGAATCAGGTAGGCTTTGAGGCACCATTTTGACAATAATGTGTCTTTCTAAACAGCACTCTGCCATGCTTGGTTAACTTGCTGTCTTGCATGAAAATTCTGATGATTCCTGACTGTGCTTTATACTCAGGAACTGATCAAATTGCCACTGTGTGTTAATTCCAGCACTGTGTGTACGAGACAAATAAAGATTGCTTATCTTTCAGATAGTTTGTTTTTATTAAATACCAATTAAGAAAAACACACAAATGCTTGGTGGGAAAGGAGATAATAATGAAGGGCAGTGTAGATTCTTATAGCTGTGCGTAAGTCCATCTATCATTTTGGAAGCTGTCCAAAGGTGTTGGTGTCATTAGGCATGACTCTAGGTAACTCAGGAGGGTGGAAAACCACAGTGTCAATGAAGCCTTTTTGTAGTAGGCCTGAATGAACTAAAGTCACTCCATGTCTGACCAAAGTGCTTCCATGTTTATGTTTGAACTTTAATTGACCTAACAGGCCGGCAACAAAGAATGGTTATCAGTTACAACACCTGCACCAGAAGGTAATAACAAGGCCTGCTATAATGACGCCTGCCTGCTCAAAGAGGGAGTAAAACAAGATAACTGTTCACAGAAGAGTTACTAACGAGCTAAAGTGGTTTTTGCCAAGTATGACTTAACTGCTTAATGTAATTGCCATTGCAAAGTGTATTTGCTACATGGGAATAGACGGGAGGGGCAAGAAGGGGGCATAAAGGGGAATGAGTAGTGTGGGGGGTGATGGGAAGGCTTAGCTGAAATCATGTATAAAGAGGGGAAAACTGCTTGTAGGGGTGTGCAGGATTTGAGATTGCTATGTCTCCCTTGCACCTTATTTGGGCTCAAATAAACCTGGTTTGCTTCTCCACCTTGGTGTGTTTATTGGAGCGAAGCACACTGGGCAACGAATCACTGTTTGCTGCCTCGGGGCCTCTGTGCCGGCAACAAAGGGGTGGAATGAATGGGGTACTGAGACAGGCTGGGAAGTTGCAAGGAATGTGTGGGAGGAGTTTGGGGAGGGCATGGAAAGCAGTTCTGTATTGCAGCGAGAGGGCGGTGATGAGAGCATACAAGTATTCTGCCTGCAGCATGATTAGGGACTTCAACGTATCTATTTGCTCCTCCATCACTTTTACCATCCACTCTTGGCCCATTAAAATTCACTCCTGGCTTTCTTTTCTGTTCTGACAGTCTATTTTGCCACAGGGTCCTAGTGCCCCCCTTCTCCTACTGACAGGGCAGGCTGACCCTGAGCCTGCCCTTCCCCCTCAGACCCTTTAATTTTCCAATGGGACCCTCCACCAGCACAGGCCCCCCCACACTCGTAGTCACTGCTCCTGCCCCATGCTGGACAAGGGGCAGCCCCATTCCCCACCCCCAGTGAGGATACAGTGAGGGGCAGCAGCAGGGGAGGAGGTGCACATATGATGGTAGCCCCCCACGGCACCCACCGCATAGGAGACAAGGGGGCTTCCTGTACCTGAGAGGGGCCCTAGGAGTATATGCAGTGACAGCGGTGTGAGGTGAGTGTGGTGCAGCCCTGTCCCACCCCAGAGCTCTCACCCCCATACCCCAGCCCTCTGCCCTAGCCTTGAGCCCCCTCCCACACCCAAACCCCTCATCCATAGCCCTCATTCCTGCACCCCAGCCCTCTGCCTGGGCTGCTCCCACACCTCAAACCCCCCATCACCAGCTCCACCCCAGAGCCCTCACATTTTTACATTATTTTAAAAAATATACAGTAACTCCTCACTTAACGTTGTAGTTATGTTCCTGAAAAATGCTACTTTAAGTGAAATGATGTTAAGCGAATCCAATTTCCCCATAAGAATTAATGTAAATGTGGGGTTAGGTTCCAGGGAATTTTTTTTTTACCAGACAAAAGAATGTATTTTATATATATACACAGTATATGTTTTAAACAAACAATTTAATACTGTACACAGCAATGATGATTGTGAAGCTTGGTTGAGGTGGAAGTCAGAGGGTGGGCTATTTCCCAGGGAATGCCTTACTGCTAAATGATGAACTAGCACTAGGCTGAGCCCTCAAGGGTTCACACATTGTAGTTAATGCAGCCTCACACTCTATAAGGCAGCAGGAATGGAGGGGGGAGGGAGGAAGACAGCATGGCAGAGAGACAGAGACACACACCCTGTGTGTGAGAGAGAGACTTTGAGACAGCAGCTGCTGCCAGCAAGCTCCCTCCATTCTGAACCCTGTCATGTCCCCCCTGCTCTATGGAGATGGGGGGGCAGGAAGGGGAAGGGTGGCACCCTGACAACAGCACCCCTCTTCCCCCTCCCCCCCTCTGCACATAGGGTGACCAGACAGCAAGTCTGGGTGGGGGGTAATAGGAGCCTATATATGAAAAAGACCCAAAAATCCGGACTCAAAAATCCCCCCAAAATCACCAGTGGTCCGTGAGCTCCATTCAGGTGATCTGTGGATAGTTCCCTCCAAGGTACACTCCTGGGCAGCCGCACATGAGAGAATGAAGGGCCACCCACCTAATTAGTGGAGCCGTGCAGGCGTGGCTCCTCTAATTAGGTGCTTGGACCCTGGAGAAGATGCACTTGTAAGGTGAGGTGGTGGCCTTGGGGGGAATAGGGAATAGGTAGGAGGGGGCAGTGGTGAGAGAAGAGGGGGTGGGGGAATTTGGGGTGTGCAGGGCTACAGTGGCCAGAGAAAGAGGCTCAGGGCTGCGGCTGCTGGGGAGAGACCCCCTTCCATCCCAACTTCAGCTCTGTGGCTGCAGTGGCAGGGGAGAGACCCCCCTCATTTCCAGCCAGAGCTCAGGGGCTGCTGCAGTGGGGGAGAGAGGGAGAGGACCCCCCTTCTTCCCAGTCCCAGCTTGGGGGCTGCTGCAGCAGGGGAGAGAGGGCACATCCATCGCATTAGAAAGGTTAAGACTACTGATATTAAAATGAGTTGTGTGCTTTTATGTGTAGAACAAAAAAAGTTAATTATTATTTAGGGTTTTTTTTATATAGCACTTTTATCCAAAGTGCTTCACAATAGTTAGCTAATGGTACATACAACATTTAGAAAGATCATTAAGTGTCCACTAAGACTTAAGGGGGGATGGATAGCTCAGTGGTTTGAGCAATGGCCTGCTAAACCCAGGGTTGTGAGTTCAATCCTTGAGGGGGCCACTTAGGGATCTGGGGCAAAAATTGGTTCTGCTAATGAAGGCAGGGGTTGGACTTGATGACCTTCCAGTTCTAGGAGATTGGTATATCTCCAATTATTACCCTTAGCAATTTTCAAGTGGTCTGTGGGAAAAAAAAGTTTGAAAGCAACTGCTCTAATTGATCAACAACAAAACAATGTTAACTGGGATTACTTTAAGTGAAGAGTTACTGTATATTCACTTACAAGGCAGATGTGTGTGGGGAGATGGGAGGTAGGACTTTGATCTGTTCTGGGCACCACCAAAAATTATACAAACCTGCTGCCCCTGCCTTGAACCCATTGTTGATGTCATGGCCCATGACTGCGGGACTTCCGAGTCCACAGCTGTACCCTTTTGTTTTCTGAACATGTTTTTACAATTTGTTAGTACAACTTTAAAGATTTTTAATTACTTGAGATTTTACATAGCCCACACCGGCACTGGGGCTTACAATGTTCACCCCCCTTGGGCTGGAGGGAGAGATGCTAAGCCTCCCTCCATATTACTCGGTCCAATATTACTGAGGGTTCATACACCAAAACCCTACCTTGGCAAAGCAAGACACCCTATGTTCTTCTCTTTAACTCAGGCATGCTTCGGCTGAGGGTGTATGCACCTAGGATTATATGCATGGAGCGAGACTCCCTGAATCCTCCCCTCCTATTACCTGGGACTTTTACAACCAGGAGTATACCCACCTGCACCCTACCTCCGCCAACTGGGGTGGAGAGAGGAATGCTAAACCTTTTTTCGGTTTTTAGACCTTTTATGGCTGACACCTTTAATTATAAAATTTTTAACATGTAAAACCAACAGTGCTGAACAGAGCCAACATGAAATATTAAGGGCAAAACAGTTGGTGCACTTCACAGGGTTCCCCCCTGCACCGCAATTCTCCACCAAAACTGTGACAGATTTTTATTACCAATTTGCCTGAGGCATCAGGTGATCAGGCTGAGGCCGCAGGATTGTTTGGGGAGGAGATGATGAAACACACCAAGTGTCTAAGTTTTAAAGCTTTATTAATAAAATAATAAAATAACAGTGGAGAGTGCTAGGTGGGGAGGGGTTCCCCACATCACTCAGAGGAAGGAAGAAAGCATTCGTGTTCCAAGCCTTAACCTACTTTCATACTCACACCCACACTACCCAAGGCTGACCAAGCCTGTGTGTAAAGTAAGACGAAGAGTGGGAGTGGTTAACAAGAGTTCTTGTCCTGGGCCCAGGTTGTTCGGGGTTCACTGTGATTTCCAAATTGCTCCAGCTCTGGGGAGGGTTTTTAAGTCCAGGGTTCCTTTGGGCATGTTTTGTTTCGTGATCTCTGTTTTTGGTGTTTTTTGTACCAGTCCAAACCGGCTTTCTGTGGTCTCCTTAACTTTTCCAAAACACACCAGCTTTAGGGACATGCAGCTTTGCTTCCCCACCCCTGGTCATCTCGCCTGTGTTTTCCATCTCTGCAGCCCTAAGTTTAGTGTACTTTTTTTTATGGCTGTCTGTGGCTGAGTGAGAGAGAAACGCAGCTGCAGATTTTTCATCTAGTGCCGTAACCTTGGACTGGGGCCAGTGTAGCATCTTATTATCAGACTGAGCTAGCTAGCTACAGTGTTGAGTTAACCCATTCTCTGCTTTTTTCCTCCTTCCCCCTCTTGGCCTCTCATAACCTGCAAAGGAATCTTGCATTCCACACTCACACCTTTGAACCTCCCCAAAATGCCCTGTGATGCTTGCAACAGCATTAGCAATATAGAATGCTGATTTGCCTCCCCAAGGGGGACCCCTTGAGGGAGGGGGCCATTGGGGTGTGACACTGTCCCCTGCCTTCAACCATTTACCAATGGCAGTTCCTGATCCTACCAAACTGGGTGCAAGACATGGAGTGAGGACAAATGGTTATGTAGTAGAGAGGGAGATCAGTGGGATGGATGGAATTTGGGCAGAACTTTCTGATATGCCAAATATAGCTATTCTTGAGGGCCAATGACAATTTATTCAGTCATGTGATACTAGTATAATGGATTCCAGTATTGCCATGGTATGCTCATGGGTGGACTGTCACTTCTGGTACAGGAAAACCAATATCATGTGGTGGGATCACATTGTTCTGGAAACCTGGGATGACCAGCAGTGGCTTCAGAATGAGGAAGCAGGCCTTTGAGGAGCTGTGTGAGGTGCTTGCATCAATCCTCCAGTGCCAGAACACTCAATTAAGGGATGTCAGACCATTTGGGTTGCTATTGCCCGGTGGAAACTGGCAATAGTAGACTGCTATTGGTCCATTGAAAACCACTTTGGGATTGGAATGTTCACTGTTGGGGTCTTGGTTGTGCAGGTTTATGAGGCACTTAACACTGTGAGCTAACCATGAGTGGTTGCCATCAGCAAAATTCCAGAAAGAATAATGGGATTTGAGAGGATGGGTTTTAAGAACTGTGAAGGGGCCATCAATGGCACCCGTATCCCAGTACTTTTCCCAGTAAAACGGGCAGTGAGTATATGAACTGAAAAGGTTACTATTCACCTGTTCTGCCAGGCTTAGATTCATGAATATAAATATAGGGAGACACTGGAAAGGTACATGGTGTCAGCATGCTGAGGCGATCAGGATTGTATTTGAAAGGGAGAAGAAAAGACTTTATTCTCCCAAAACAATATTGTTCTGTACAATGTGTCTTTGCCAATTGCTATTTTGGGGGACAATGCATACT
Organism: Mauremys reevesii; assembly: GCF_016161935.1. Classification (NCBI taxonomy): domain Eukaryota; kingdom Metazoa; phylum Chordata; order Testudines; family Geoemydidae; genus Mauremys; species Mauremys reevesii. The sequence goes on along the minus strand of NC_052624.1, from coordinate 122,564,024 downwards.
TGCACCTGCCTTGACTTCTGAAACTGCACCCTGATATCAGTGTCCCTGGAAAAAGGGAATTCAGTTGCAATCTCAGTAACTGAAGAATAGTCGTGGAGGGTGGGTTTGGTAGACTGAAAGCTCATTTGTGTTGCCTATGCACTCATCTGGATGCCAGTGTGGCAAACACTGTTAGTATAATCCTTGCCTGCTGTGCACTCCATGATGTTTGTGAGAGTAAAGGTGAGTGTGTCTGTCCCGAGTGGGCTCAGGACAAGTGGGGACATAGGACTGTCATAAATAAACAGATCAGGGTTAAGGTCTCTTTTACCTGGAAAGGGTTAACAAGCTCAGTAACCTGAGAAACACCTGACCAGAGGACCAATCAAGGGACAGGATAATTTCAAATCTCTGTGGAGGGAAGCCTTTGTGTGTGTTCCTTGTTTGCTCTGTGTGCTCTCTTTGGATCTAAGAGAGGCCAGACATGTCTCCAAGTTCTCCTGGAGGATTTCCTACTATCCAGTATAGTGAGTATTAGAAAGGCGAATTAGTCTTATAATTTGATTTCTACATTTGCAATTGTGTGTTTGCTGAAGGAAATTCTTTATTTCTGTTGCTGTTACTGATTATTCTGAGGAGGAGGGAGGGGGAAGTCTCTCCAGTTTTTATAAGTTAGACCCTGTATTTTTGCATCCTGGTAATACAGAGATAGTGTACTTTTTTTTCTTTCTTTAATAAAATATTTTCTTTTTAAAACTTGATTGATTTCTTCCCTTGCTTGGATTTTCAGGGGAAGGGGAGGGGGAAAAAGTGAATCCCTCTTTGTTTGATTCAAGGTATTTTCCCCAAGGACTAGGGGAAAAGGGGGGGGAGGGGAACTGGCTGTTTCTCTCTGGTGAGATTCAAGGGGTTTGAATCTGGGTTCCCCAGGGGAAGCTTGGGGGACAGGCAGTGTGTTATCCACTTTAAATGTAACTGGTGGCAGCGAAAACCAAATCTAAACTAGAATTTTAGTTTAGAGGAGTCCATGCAGGTCCCCATCTTGGAACCCAACAGCTCCAAGTGGGGGAATAAACCTATGACAAGGACAAAGTGTGTACAGGCAGCCAAATCCCACCCACATGCACACTGGTCATGGTTCCCACTGAGCAAGGGAAATCAGGGATGCCATATGTGCACAATCTTGATACTGTAGGAAGGCAGAGGATGACATCTGCCTGTGCCAAGGGATATCTTCACACTCTGTGCAGCTGCTGGAAAAAACACGTGATGGAACATTAGCACATTCTTGTGGGGCTACATAGCTTTATTCCCCTGTAGGTGAAGGTCATTAGCCATTTTTTCCTGTGAGGTTGCACAAATTAAAGACAATTATAACAGAACACATCCAATGCGCTATCACCTTGCGGTTGGGTTTGTGCTGTGGAGGGTGGTGGCCTCGTTGTAATGGGGTCATTGATTAAACAACCTTTTTGTCTTCACTATTCACACTTCTTTTACAAACCTTTGTTATTTGGAGCACTCAATCTCTCAAGGACCTTATAAAGATTTGCTTGTGGGTGGGAAGTTATGCAGCCATTTTTTTAACCATTCATTGTCAGTGGTGCTAACTGCACTTAGCGGTGCTAATTGCACATACTGTGCTTGAAACTGGTCAAGACTTTGTGGGGAAAGGAGGTGCTGTTTATGCTTAGGGTAGTGGCAGTTGCTGTCATTGCCTGTATTGTTACTGGAATTATATTTCAATTTTCTGCATGAAATTTTCTAAGCCATAAAGATGTTCATGAACCCTTTTCTGTGTTGTAGAGTTCTTGCATTGAAAACTAGCAGTGCTTTCTGTAAGCACATAACACCTTTCACCATCCTTCCCATGTATCCTTGGGACTGTGGATATTTCTGAACCTGGGGATGGGTGGAGGTGGGACAGACAGAAAAATGTTTGCAGTATCATGGCACTAGATAGTTATTCACTATGCAATTTCATGTGCTGTGAATCACGGGGCCCAATCCTGAACCTGAAAACATCTTCAGTTCATTATACTTAGGAAGGAAGCAGCATACACAATTCAGGGAAACTATAATATTTATTAAAAGTACTTGATGGAGCATGTAATTAAAATAGCTTAAAACATAGGCCAACCAAAAATCTTTAAAACATTAAAGGAATGAATCCAAGTACACTGTCCAAATGTTACTGTCTCTGCACCCATTTTCTTATCTTCCTCTGACCCGGAAGAATGATGGGGGAGGGAAATCATGCTAGGTAGAAACTGGAGCCATCTCCTGTGTGGAGCCTGAGGGGTGGGCACTTGCAGGCTCATCATTCCCCTCTTGTATGTTCATGGGAGTCCCCTGGTGAGAGGTTTTGGGTGCAGGTGGAGGGTGAGGTCCCAGGGATCCTACAGACTCCATGTTTTCCTCCTTGGAGGTGGGGGATCCTTGAAGGAGTGTACTATGGCTCAGCAACACCTGGCCAGCATTCAGAGAAGGAGGAAGAAGAGGAAGAGCTGTTAGTTCATAGACTGGTTGAGGTGGACCCTGAACTGTTTGACCACCAGTTTGATTAGCCTGGTCCTGTTCCCTATGTCTTCTGCTCCATAACTAGTTCATCAATGTCTCTTCCTGCTAAAGACCCTGCTCCTCCCATACCCTGAGGAATTCAAACTTCTCCTGATTTCTCCAGTCCATGCTTATGAGCAGCTCTTCCAGGGTCCTTGTCTATCTGTCTCTGCAGTGCTTCTTCTGCCCTCCTAGAGTGGTATCCCTCTTGGGAACTGAAGATCCTACAAGTTCAAAGACAAGGGTAGTATTATATATTTTTTCCCTTTGGAAGAAGCTGAGAAATCCCTCCACATAACGTAACTTTGCTGTAGAAGGCCACAATTCTGATACTTTTCAGCATTCCAGGAATGCAACTGATAGTTATCCTTAATTCTCAGACAACTTTTGTAGCCCATGAGCAGGAGAAGAGGCTATTAATGGTAAAAAAAAGAAAAAGAAAAAAAAGAAAAAGAAAAAAAGAAAAAAAAGGTCTATTTTTTTTTAAATTCTCAAGGAGACAGGATGGGTGGCAGGTCCTTCCAAGTGCTATGTTACCAGTTTGCAATTTCTTCTTTAAAGGTTGTCCAACATTTGGAGAACATTGGATGTTTTACTAAACGATATGCTGCAGGAATTATTTTGGGGAAGTTCTATGATCAGTGTTATACAGGAGATCAGACTAGATGATCACGCTGGTCCCTTCTAGGCATGGAATCTATAAACATAGCCATTTTAAAGGTTTCAAGTCCAGTTGTGGAGGAGATGTGGCAATCTATTCCAGATAGATGTTTCTGCTAATGGTCACCTCTCAACATATTGCTGAAAGGTGGGGCTTGGTCAGCTATGAAAATGAACCAAGCAGATTTGCACTGCTGTTGAACCACAAGACCCAGCTGGAGTTTCTGATACACTAGAAATGTGCTGAAATATGCTTACAAGACTGGGAGGCAATTGGACTGGAAACTGATTATATTCTCAGCTAGCATTAAGAGTTTCCATGCAAAGGGAGATGTAATCCATAAACACTACCCACTCACCCACCAACCCTGGCATCATGGGCAAATCCTGCCCCTATGCCTGCCTAACAACAGTGAAATGGACAGGGAAAGAATGAGACAAACCACAACTTTATTTGGTTTTCTGAAGTTTCAGATCAGCACCACAAGCTGCTTGCCACCCCACTGAAAAGAGACACCATACTGTGTTTATTCAGCTTCCAGACTGGATCCTTCTCCCACTCCTGTTGCATTGGTTTGTCTTGTGCATCATGGCTCAGTGCAGGGAGAAGCCAGACAGCAGGGAGAGAGACAGTAAACATTTTATAATCTTCCAGAGGAGAAAGGACTGCTGTGACTAAGTTTTCATCAGACAACTAAAGTGTTCTAAATTCTGTTCCCTTCCTGGACCTAATCCCTGCACTCCCCTCTCAGTGCTTACCTCTCTTCTTCATGGCTTCTGTTTGTAAGGGGGCAGTAAGATGGGGTGGGGGGAAGCATTGAAACTGTAATCTTTCAAGGTACAAAAGACAAACAACTATACAGTATCTACAACTGTCCCACCCCCAACCCAGACCTTTCTAACCTGCCCCCTCTGTTCCCTCACCCAGTCCATGTGGCCGTGGAAGCATTGCTTCCTGACTACTGGCCAAGAAATGCACAGACACAGGGGCACAACGATTTTTTGTTAGTAATCTGTTTTTAAGACATAGCTTCATCCAAATGCATAATAGTGGAAATCACTATTTATAACTTTCTCTTGCTTGGGAACCATTGTAGGGTAGAGCAGAACAGTGGCTGGATAGAGTGGGAAAGCAGGAGGACTTTGGTAAGGGGATGGACATGACATTGCTGTAGCTTCAGCACTGCAGTTCAGACACAGACACAGCAATGCATGACATGATATCCAAGGAGGAAAAGCCAATGCTCAATACTTCAGATGCTCTGGATCTTAAAATCAGTATTTAGCACCATAGCAAGAGGGGATATTGATCGGGTGGGTGGAGATGGTAGAGGTATATGAAATAATGCATGGTATACAGAAAGCCAATTGGATACTCATATTTATTCTCAATACAAGAGCCAGGGGATATTCAATGAAATTACATGACAACATATTTAAAACAGATAAAATGAAATACTTTACTACACAATACAGAAGGAGCCTATAAAACATAGGACCTCAAGGTTTGTAATTGAGTGAATCACGATTCAAAAAAGTTTCATCCACAGTTACACTAGGTAGGTTAAAAATCACCCCTTTAGCATCTTGCCTGGAAGCTGCTAGTCTTTAGCTGTATTCTTGCATTTGCATCTAGAAGGTATCTCACTGACTACCCTTTCTAGAAACTTCTGAGGTTCCCAGAAAATACAAATTCCAGAAATTTCTGACCAATCCCTGTACCTTCTTTGCTTGTGCTCCCTCTTCACCTTTTTCCAAGAACCAGTAGTTCCTGTAGTCCCTGCTAGATGGCATGGCAAGCCACCTCAATAATAACAATGTGATAAGATAAACTTCCTAACATGTAAGCTGCACAGCGCCAAGGGAGACTGCTCACCTATCACTCTTTGCTTCTGTTTTTCTCTTTTTCTTTATGTAGCTGTTATTGTTCAACATTTTATTTTATTCCACAGGTGGGAGACAACAGTTACACTTCCAATCTCATAATTATGCAAAGAATGTCTAGGTAAACAGTAGGGGCCCAGTTCTGCTCTCTGATTCACAGATAAAAGGGATTAAATCAATGGATGTTAAAGCATGAAACTGAAGGCCCCGGCATCCCTCCTCTCATCTTCCTTGCACTATAAATGCTATAAACCCAGCCACAGGTGTACCTTTCCCTCCCTAGACTGTAAACCCTATAAACCCAGTTGCAGCGGTAGCTTTCCCTCTTACACTGTAAAGCATGTAAATTTAGCTTCACCTACCTATCTCACACCTCATTTTGCCACCACAATGCCATGCAGGAGTGGCAGGGATGTTACTTGAATGTTGGTACCAGCAAGCACACATATTTAAAAAGGATGTTTCCCTTGGTGTTGTTACTCCATTCAAGTTATTAAATACAAAGAGCCTTATTCTCATCTTACTTATGCTGGTAAAAAATCACTGAAGTCAGTGGAGTTACACTGGTGTAAAACTAGTGTTAATGAGGCTCAGAATCAGAGTCCAAATGTTTAGACAGTGACATTTTCAGAAATCCGGGTTGTGAGCTGTGGCATGGCATTTTCTGATGAGCTTAAGTATAGTTTATTTATTTTTTATAATAAATATAGGTGCTCAGATACCATGATGATGGGCAGCAGTATAATTCCTTAAAAGAGATTAAGTTATATGGAGCCACCTACACTTTCCCCTGGACTTGTCTGTAATGGGAAATATTTTTCTAGCACAATAGATGTTTTAAAGAATTATGAAACTAATAAATCAGATTAGGGGCTAAAAAATGGTCTTATCTTTCATTGTGAAATCTAATAAGTATGTATTGTATTACAATCCAGATCCATAGCTTTACCTTTTCCAGGCAGGATCACTGACTAAAAATCATTCTAAAAGTTAGTAATCCTGTACAGATCACAGAGAAGAGAGGAAACAGTTAGGAAAATAGTGAATATATTATAAATAATACTGACATCCATTTTCACCCCATTCCTCCCCTCTGAAGGAATGAACAATAATTACTGCAATGACTCCTAATTTGTGATTAATACATTTTTCCTCGTGTAGAATTTCAGACAATATCTAACTAAAAGCATCTGCACTGTGATGAAAGCAGGCTATTTACAGTCCATACACAGAATTTCAACAGTAGTAGAACTAGTTTTGAAAACAATTCAGATATTATGAGGAATGATGTAAATTATGCTATTCTGTTTTAGAAGATGCCCCAAGACATAACACTCAATTTTAGAGCCTGAAGATTTGTCCCTTTTGTATGGGTCTTTTCTCCTATTAAAGTCAATGGACATGTTTTCCTGGGTAAGGACTGCAGGAACAAGCTCATAATCTGAAAGGATAATACAGAAGGAGCTAAAAAGATGATTAATGATTGACCTCTCAGTAAGAGGATCTCTGAAGTAGGGGTGAACATCTCTGTGGATAATCCCTTAGTTACATAGTTTCTTCAACAGTAGGTTCTAGCAGTTGTTCAAATGGGGTGGAAAGAAACGAGTGCTCAGGAGACCCTTCCTAACCCCCTTCATACCTGCACAAGGATGCAACCAGAATCTTGGTGTTTCTGCTTCCTAGGCCTGCTCCTGCTTCCATGGAAATCTCTGGCAGAGCACCCATCCATTTTAATAGGAACAGGATAGATGTCCTGGGCACAAGCACCAGGAGAGTCAGAGCTCCACTAGATGACCCAGGGAAAGGTGGAACTACAGAACTGCAAGGCATTCTGCTCTGTCTCTTCTTCACATGAAGAATACCTCCAGCTCCTGACATGGGTGCAATGTCTCTCAACAGCTCCAATACAGCATGGGCTGCTAAGGTCACAATCTGACTTCATGTCTACAATGGGTTTAAGATTGTTTCACAAAGTAGGAGATTGTTTCATTACTGCAGATAAGAAAAAATAAATCAAAGCCTAAAAACTCTTTTAGACTAACAACAAATGTCAAAAACACATTTATAGATAAAAAATATCAAGTTCACTTTTTTAGTGAACATCAGAAAATCTACATTTTTGCTAGTTCAGTATCAACATTTAAAATAATTTTCTAGATATGTATTCAAAATTCAGTGCAAGCTTTGCTATTAATATCTTCTTCATTGTTAGTAGTACTCACATTGCTTGTAATTTTGTCATTATGATGAAACAACAGATAAGAAACAGACAATATATAAATCAGTTATAATATTGTCTGTTTCTTATCTGTTGTTTCATCATAATGAATGACAAGGTGCAGAGTTACAAACCATTTCATCTTGGAAAAGGGTGAAGAAGAGAGCAAAAGAAAATAGAAGGAGATATAGAAAGGTAGAAGGTGACAAGAGAGCATTAAGCAGAGTGGGAATATATTGTAACATGATTTCAAAAAGTATGTATTAATAATTTGTAATTTCACTTATCTAGCTCACAAATATACAGTTTTAAATCCTGATTTTCTATAGTTAGTCTATATTCCCTTACATTTGTAACCTTCTTTCTACTTTCTATTTGTTATAAGCAACTCTTATCAAGTCTACCATTTCAATGAATTTCACAGCCTGGTCATAAGGGGATTTTTTGAGTGATCTGTAGATCACTTCCATACATTAATCAAACAGAAAGCACATCAGGTCTGATTACAAAAGGGGCCATTACAATATAAAACCCCCCTCTCTCTCTTTTTACAGTCCTGAGGATGCTTATCAAATTTCTGAAGATCCTTTTAGCTTATAAAGCTACACCAAGGTAGTTTTGTTGTGCTTTTTTTTTTAAACAATACCCTCTTCATTGCACAGTCCAAACAGTCTTCATGAGCAACTGCAGGTGAATATGAGTGCTGAATCGACATGGATTTGTAAAAATACTTTTTATGGAGATGCCTTATTACCAACATAATACTCATCCTTCTGTGAACCAGTATCAATATATCAGAAATCAGTGCATCTGATCCCTGTTAAGAAAGGTAGAAATGATTTTTTTGTTCACCAAAATCTATCTTAGATATTTACACAGCACCAAAGGACTCGAGAGGGGACTCCAAAGTAAAACATTGACACCAACAGAGGAACAGAAACCTAGGTAGAAACTGGCCTAGGCTGCAGGTGTAGGAGTGCCTGCCCGCAGGCCACACATTTTTGAACTATTGTTTACTGTGCCCTGGGTTAGAACCCAGTGAAGCAGGCTGGGCCCAGGTTCCCCTACTCTGGTCATTGTCTCTCACCACCGGCTGGCACCATAGTAGGTGATGACAATGATGCATTCTTTCCTAAACAAAATATAACCTGAGAAAGCTTCATGGAATCACATAGGAACACTGGGATCCTGTGCAGAGAAACCTGGAAAGAAAACTTCACAAGTCAGGTATACACGATGAACAGATAGATATTGAAACAGACCTTGATGCTGGGATTTTGACTACTAATCCTATTAAGGGGAACAGTAACAACAGATAAAAACCTCATAAAATAGGAAACACATCAACTGTACTCATGCTCAACCTAGGGAATGTGATCAAGTCTAATATCATTCTGTAGTGTCTTAAAACATGGGAAGTAACTGTCCCACTTTATTCGGCACTGGTGAGACCTCAACTGGAGTACTGTGTCCAATTCCACGTGCCACACTTTAGGAAAGATGTGGACAAACTGGAGAGAGGTCCAGAGGAGAACAACAAAAATGATAAAAAGTTTAGAAAACCTGACCTATGAGGAAAGTTTTAAAAGGCTGCATGTTTAGTCTTGAGAAAAGAAGATTGAGGGGGACCTGATAGTTTTCAAATATGTTAAGAGCTGTTATAAAGAGGATGGTGATCTATGTTCTACATGTCCACTGAAGGTAGGACAACAAATAATGGGCTTAATCTGCAGCAAGGGAGATTTAGGTTAAATATTAGGAAAAACTTTCTTACTGTCAGGGTAGATAAGTTATGGAACAGGCTTCTAAAGGAGGTTGTGGAATCTCCATAATTGAAGTTTTTAAAAACAATTTGGACAAACACCTGTCAGGGATGGTCTAGGTTTACTTGTTCCTGCCACAGTACAGAGGACTGGACTTGATGACTTCTTGAGGTTCTTTACAGTCCTACATTTCTATGATTCTATAAGCCCATCACAAACATGAACTGGTTAGACCTCTGAACAGCAAGCCTGGCTTAATTCAGTCCCAGCTGCTGCAGTTTGACACCTCAGGGGTGTCAGGCAGCATTACTGCAGTACCTATCTAAGTTCACAAGCAGGAAATGAGAACCCAGAATCTCATGCAATGGTGGAGAGAATCTTTGTGAGACCTGAAAAGTACCCGCTGCATGAAAAATAGTCCCTGTAGAAGGGTCATGGCACTCAGGGGCGGCTCTAGACCCCAGCGAACCAAGCAGGCGCTTGGGGCGGCCGTTTCCCGGGGGGGCGGCATTTGGCTCCGGTTGAGCTCCCGCCGTCATGCCTGCGGCAGGTCCACCGGAGCCCGGAACGAGCGGACCTGCCGCAGGCATGACTGCGGCGGGTCCCGTCTTCCCGCGGCTCCGGTTGTGCTCCCGCAGGCATGACTGCGGCAGGTCCGCTGGTCCCGGGCTCCGGTGGACCTGCCGCAGGCATGCCGGCCGGAGCTCAACCGGAGCCGCGGGAAGAGGGGACCCGCCGCGGGACCGGGGAAGGGCGGCGCAGCGCTCCGCGCTGCTTGGGGCAGCGTGATTTGTAGAGCCGCCCCTGATGGCACTTGAGTGGATTGGATAATGCAGCTTGAAACTCTGAGACTTTCAGATAGAGGGCATCTGTCCAACCGTTCTGGCATTTCTTAATTTTAGAGTGCTTGATATTTCAACCTTAACATTATTTTAAGTTAGCTTATTTAAATGTAATTTCCTAAATTTAAAAAGCCCCCAAGACTTTAAAAATAGAATTTTCAGCAGATAAAACCATATTCACCCCAAATTTGGGCCATCAACAAGGTTCAAACCTTTAGATTGATAGCACAGATCTCTGCTACTTGTGTTAGTGGAGTACCTGGTAACAGCAGTAGACAGTTATCCTCTAAGTGGACCAATCACCAGTGGGTGGAAGAGGTTCACACTTTGCCAGTGAGTTTAATAATTATTTGCTAATGGAAAAGGAATGCAGAGACTGAGGACTCATGAGTTCATTTCCAGGTCCTGTAACACAGTGTGGTTTTGTGGTTATAGACCCTTCTGCTGCTGTGCCCCTAGTCTTCCCCTGTCTCTGTTCCTCTCTCCTCATAGTCACCCCTCTGTAATGTGGTGTACCTGCACTGGGGGAGGTAAGTGTTAAGGAGCATCTCTGGGCCCAGAAAGTCATACCCAGCCACCCCTGCTGGGTGTGGGAAGCTGAGAAGCTTAGCTCAGACAGACAGGCAGGCTTAGGCAGACCAAGCAGGAGAGCAGTTGTGTGGTACAGGCTCCTGCTGAGATGCCACTAAGGCCCCACATGGCCCAGACCAGGCCCTACTACTGGTCCACTGCAGGCCTTTCAACCACAGAGGTCAACAATGATGAGCCACAACTTAGAGATGAAGCCCCTTAGAGCACGACCAGAGAGGACTCTGGAGGGGATTCTGAAGAGAACCAGTGGCACCAACGGAAGAACCAAAGCCAGAGTAGGAGTGTCCCAGGGAGCCGGCAGAGGAATGCCCATCCCCTAGACTGCACATTTTGGAACTCCTATTTACTGGGCCCTGGGTTGGAACCCAATGGAGCAGGGAGGGCTTGAGTTCCCATACCCCTGACTACAGACTCTTGCCGCTGGGTGATACGGTCATGGACTCCCACCATTAGGCAACACAGCCCACAGTGCCTCCAGTAGACAGTACTGCTGGGCCTGGACACTAACCCCTGACAAGTGGTGAAGAATGCCCAGGTCCTGTTAAGAGGACCACTGGAATACTGATTGAACTGGCCCAAAGGAAGCTGTGGAAATCAAAAAGCTGCTGAAATGGTTGCTGGAGAACCAGCAGCAACTGGCAGCACAGCAACAACAACTTCAGAGCCAGATATTACTATGACCATGACTCAGCAGCAACAGCAAGCAGCTCAGCAGCTGCAGTGGCAGCAACAGCTGCTTCAGAAGCTGGCAGCCCAACACCAGGCACAGCAAGAACACCTGATCCAGCAGGTAGCAGCACTATTGCAGCCCTGGGGGCCTCCAAAGCCATGATGTTTGGGCCCACAGTGGGAGAACTAAATATTGAGGCAGAATGGTGTGGAGGTACTGAGGTCTCTGAAGAGGGTCCTATGCCCTACCTGGGGGACCCATAGCCCCAGGGGTGAGCCAGGTGCTGGTGACACTGAAGGGCAATTTCTTCAAGTGTAGACAGGAAGGGCATTTTAGGCAAGAGTGCCCCTTCATGGACTGCAGCTATGGGCAGGCATGGACGGCAAGCACCAGAGCCTGGAAATGGAGCCTGGACAAGATGCTGCTGCCTGTACAGGTCAACAGCACCAAAGTGACAGGCCTGGTGGACCCTGGGTGTAGCCAGACCATACTATGGGCAAGCTCGCTAGAGTCCTCCAACATAGTGCCAGCCCCGATCTACCTCTAGTGCATCCATGGGGACATGCAAACCTACTCTGCAACAAAAATTCTACTGGAAGTAGGAAGCCACACTTAGACTTATTGAGTTGACTTAGCAGCCACTCTGGCCTACCCAGTAATATTGGGATGGGATTGGAGATGGTTTGGAGAGCTCCTGTGGCAGTGGAGCAAAGGCCCCCTGATCAAGACCAACCCAGACCCCAAAATGAGGGGGTATGGTTCAGGATAAAGTGGAAAACCCTGGGGAGCCCCCCTCATGCCCATCATATATGCTAACTTGACAATATGCTAGCTTGAGGACACCTTAGGAACTGAGCCTTGGCTGGCTACCAGAAGATGAGGACTTCATACGGGATCAGCGAAAGGACCAGACACTGAGCCGGGCCTGGGAGCAGGTAACCATCCCTGACAGAGAGGAGAGTGAAGCCCATTTGAAGCACTTTGAGCTCCAGAATGAGCAGCTCTACCAGGTGAACAGAGACCCCAAACCTGAGAGGTATGGTGACAGCTACTGGCATTTAGGAAGTTCTGGTAGAGACTTCTCCACCTGGCCCACTCAGTGCCATGTGCAGAGCACTTGGGGAGGGAAGAGACATTGGAGAGAGGTTTTTCTGGCTGGAGAGCCACAAAGAGGTCTGTGACTTCTAGGCCTCATGCCTTGAATGCCAGCTGGCAGGGACCAAAGGGATGCCAAAATCCTCTCTGATTATTTATTAATATGTCAAACAATACTGGTCCCAGTATAGGTCCCTGGGAGACATGGCTATTTACTTCTTCTATTCTGAAAACTGACCATTTATTTCCACCCTTTGTTTTCTGTCTTTTAATCAGTTACTGATCCATGAGAGGACCTTCCTTCTTATCCCATTACTCCTTACTTTGCTTAAGAGCCTATAGTAAGGGACCTTATCTATGGCTTTCTGAAAGCCCATGTACACTATATCCACTGGATTACCATTGTCAACATTTTTGTTGACCCCTTCAAAGAACTATAATAGATTGAAGAGGCATGAGTTCCCTTTACAAAAGCTGTGTTGACTCTTCCCTCAATATATCATGTTCACCTATGTGTCTGATAATTCTCTTCTTTACTATAGTTTCAACCAATTTTCCTGATACTGAAGTTAGGTTTACTGGCCTGTAATTTCCAGGATCTCATCTGGAGCCTTTTTAAAAAATCGGTGTTATATTAGCTATCCATCAGTCATCTGGTACAGAAACTGATTTAAGCAATAGGTTTCTTACTGATTTATTAAATGAAATTATAGTTTCATTTACAGCAGAACTAGAATATATGTTCAAAACTTGTAGAGCATTTATGCAAATCTTAATAATATAAAGTTATATTCATCCACCCTTTAAGTTTGTATTATTTATGATGTTTACTATTATTCTACCACTGTAAGCAGAGCAATTTTTTTTAATCGCCTGCAGGCTGAAATATTTTTCTTTGCCTAGGTTGAAGGTCTTCTGGTTTGTCACTGGAAAGGCCCTTTGCTTGCTGATTTCTACTCATTAAAGTGGTAGTTTATCCACCTTCAAATGTCTCTGCACTATGTCACAGACACTTATTTGTTCTCCAGCCATCAAAGTGTATTAAAATTAACAGCAGTCATCACATGAGAGGATGATAGCCGTCCTCAGACACATAAGATAGTTACATAGTCACAGCAGGAAACTTGCAATCAAATTGTAACAAAAGGTCACATTTGCAATAAGTAAAGGAAAATGTAGGTAATTGGTTATGGAATCAGTTAATACCTCTGCAGGCCTTGAAAGGCAATCTGATGGACTTGAAACCTTTTTTGTTCAGGTAATTAAAACTGAGATTTCATTATATCATTAAAAAGTGAGAGAACATTAGATATTCAGTAAAATAGTATTACTCTAAAGGGAGACAAAACTCAGGAAGGAATGTTATTTGTGATTTGTTAAGAAAGAGATACAAATTACAACACTATTTAAAACAATGTAAAAAGTAATTAGGGGACAGACTGACAATGCAAGAAGAGTGGACCTTGAAGAATATTTCTTAAATCCACTTTAAAGAGTCTGCTGCTATTTGACTTGAATAGTCTAGATTTGTGATCATACTAGAAACCTCAGAGCCATATCATGCCAGCAGTATTTACGCAGGACTCTCCTGTGATTTCTGAGGAGAGTTCTGCTTAAAAATTGGTGGCATGACTTTTCAAGGACTTTTGTGGGTTGGAATATCAGTTTCTGAAATTCTGCCCTTTTGTTAAATGGTAACTATTAGTTCAAAGCAGTTATATCACTGCTAGCTATTTCTTGATTTAACGTAAAGGCTATTTGAGGAGCTAAAATTAGAGTTAGGCAAATAAGAAAAATATTTCTGGAGTATTCATTACATTTTTTTTTAAATAATTTACTTTGCCCCCCCTTTGGATTTGGTGTCTGTGACTGATTTTAAGTGATTTTTTAAGTGAGCTTTTATTTTCACAAATGCTTGTGGAAAACAAATGTTAAGAACACAGGCTTGCATTCTCTCCAGAATTGGTATTTTATTATGTATCCATAAATCTAGATTCTTATACAGTGCCCTTCATCACCATAGTATCTGATGGGATGAGACACTGCTTGACACAGCAATGGGGCAGAGTTGTCAAAACACCTTTCATTGGAATAGATGCAGTTAAAGGAGCCATGCAAGAATCTGACTCCTTTTGAACTAGGACCACATGCACACACACACACGCACACACACACACAATTAGTTTGTGTGAATATGCTAGAGATGGTTGGAAAATGCAAATTATTTTTCATGAAAAAATTAGCTTTAAGAAAAATGTCCCATGCCATTTTTTGTAGTTTTTAAGTGAAAAACAAAAGCCAACAACTGAAAAACAGGAAGTTTTAACCAAAATAAAGATTTTCAAAAACTCAAAAATTATGACCAAAATGAAAGTTTTCCACAAAAATGTTGAGTTTGGTTGAGAAGCCATTTTTTCAATGAAAAAAGTTTGGATAAAAAAAATTCACTTTAAAAATTTAAATTTAAACTATTCACCCAGTCAGGAAACCTTTCACTAGCCTAATTGTTCTAAGAATGATGCCCCAGTCATGGCCAGGAAGTGGCAGCAGCAAGGGCTCCCCCATCAAAAAGTGGGGGAAGGAGGCTCCCAGGACAATGGGCTTCAGAGTAAATGGGACATTAAGGTGAATAGGACAGTTCAGGCTGTCTACATCATGAGTTACATTTAGTTCACATTTTCAAACTTTTCTTTGGAAACATAAGGACTAGAAAAAACATTTTTTAAAATTAAAACCTGTGATTGCTTCTGGACCTCTCTGTCTCCCCAGACTCATACTCTCTACTCCTGCCCTTGGCCCCCACCCACACCACATTCTCACTGATCTCTCACACATTCACTCCATGTACACACTGTCATGCTCACTTTCTCTTTGAACACTCAGGCATTTCTCCCACACAGACTGGTGCCTTAAACCAGTAACAGTGCAAATGGCAAGAGCATGATGGCGTGTACATGGAGAGAGAGAAAGAGACTGGGAATTACAGGATTATCTTTAGAGTGGGGAGCAGCTGGCACAGACAAGGCACAGGCTACCTTGATCTTCACCTGTTCCCTTCCAAGTTTGGAGCTGACAACACCAGGATCTTATTATTTCTTTCTCCAGACCTGGCAACAAGGCTCACATGGGGCTGACCTTGGCAAGTTTTCTCTGCCATAAAAGTGAAACTCCTTGTCATGATAGCTCACCTTAGTTACTCCAAGGAAAAAACATAGCTTGTTTAGCAATAAAGACAAACACTTAGACTGAAGTGGGGATGGGAAAATGCCTGCCTAGTGTTAGAAAGGATGAGAAGTGGCAGCTCTGAGCTGGGCTCTTTAGGCTCTACTACTGTGAGATTGTAGCAGGCACCAGGGGAGGCAGATCAGCCTCAGCTCCTACTGAGTGCTGCACTGAGCCAAAAAAGCTTAGAAAGCATTCTATGAAGCTTGGAAAGAACCCTGATTGGAGTTTGAATTTTGAATATAGACTACTCACAGCAAACTGTACACAATCATTCCGGGAAGGGGGAAGGATGAATTTCTGCAGAAAACATGTCAAGTTTATTTTAGTAACAAATACATTTGAGGAAATCCCAAATTTCTTACAGAAATTAAAGGAAAAGGAAAGGAGACTCAGTTAATTCAATGAATTAGATGGAAATTATTTGCTCAAATCTATCTAAAATTATTACAAGGAGTGCTTTGTAGATTTGGGAGTCATCCACTAAGTGAAAAGAAACAATACTATGATGATTAAGTAACCAGTCCTACAACATAAATTACAAATTAGGATTAGAAAATACCGCAAGCAAAGGTTGCAGCAAATATGTCTCAAACTATAGACTGAAATATGTTTGCATAAACAGTTTGCTAAATAATTTCAAATGGCAAACAAATTAGAAAAAGAAGTCTGCTAATAGATAATTTTTAAATAAAAAGGGGCTAAAGTTGTTGAATTAATTGTTTATGTGATGAATTTACCCAGCTTTAATTGAGGCTAGAGAACAGAAATAACTGAATAAAATTAACAAGGATCCCTCAATATTTTGTTACTTTTCAGAGTAAAATATAGTCAACATTAGCATCTTAAAGTACAGTATTGGAGAATAATAATAATCACAAATCAGTTTCTCTTGGAAACAGTTTTTTTTTATTGCTGAGAGTTTAATTATATTGTCATAGAAACTGTGCTTTTGTCATCAATTCCCTTGGGGAAAAAGTATTAAACTTTTATTGGGAATTTTACTTTTAAAATACTTGGTAATACAGCACCAAAATATTCAGGAAACCTATGAAAACATTTTGTTAAAATTACACTTTATTATGAAAATACTCATGCACTCAAAATTGTAAGGTAAACTTTCAAAGGTTAAGAGATTTTTCCAGAAAATTGAGCAAATACTTTGAGATTAAAAATCTTCAGAGACTTTCTTTTACTTCTTCAAATTATGGTAAAGTGTCTACATATTCTTTGTCTACTGTATCACACTGAAATCACATAGTGCAAAATTCATTGCACTGATAGATTTTAACATTGGCTCCTGTAAGAAGCCATTTTAAAGGACAGGAATAGTAAAAAGTTTTAGAAATTGATATTACTCTAAAAAATTAGACAAGATTTTCTCAACAAGGAGCAGATGCTTCAAAGTTGAGTAAACATCCCTCCTATCAGCTGGAAATCCCCACTCTGTCTCTTTGCCACTTCTGCTACTATTGACTCCTCTCAGTGATGCCCTGCTCCAACTGGTAGGAAGATAGTTGATTCTGTTGCCTTGGCCTGCAAAATGACTCCAATACCTATTAAGATGGCCCTTTAAAATGAAATCTTGTAATTTTTTGTTCAAGTCTCCTCCTTGCTTAAGGTGTTTCTGTCAACCTTCCAGTGCCAAAAAATATACTGCTCAGACCCATATGAAACTTTAAAAATCCTCATAAACTTGCAGGTCAACAGTATAAGTGAAAGATCAGGCAGCTTGATAATGAAATTTGTGGATGACTCTTTCCTTCTTCAGCCACTCTGTCTAAATCAGAACTCCACCCACTTATGCAAATCCCAGACCACTGACTCCACCATACCCAATCTCATCCATCCACCCAAACCTCTCACTCTACATCCCAGACCACCTAAAACAACTGAGCCCAAAACACAGCCATATCTCTCTCCCGCATCTATCCACCCAAAGGCCCAGAACTGTCCATATTCCTCAAACCCAGTTACCCAAAATCTCAGACCATCTACCACAAACACACTCAGCACATTGTCAGCATTCCACAAGTGAATTAATGTGCTATTAATCATGATATACCACATGACTTCGTAGATGTTTCCCATCTCTCATTTCTACCATTTTTATTATCAAGAAACAATTAAACAATTAAACGATTAAGATGTTCAAAGATATTTAAAAATGTCTCCTTTTTGAAAATTACACAATCTAACATTTCTTTATGTTCCTCTGTGTACCCAGTGACATCACATTATATCACAAAATTCAACATATAAGTAGATTTTAACACTGGTTCATACAATAGCTAGTCTTAAAGGGCAGAAGAACTAAAAATTAAAAGGGGAAAAATATTTAAGGAATATTTAAGAAAAATATTTGCTATTATTCCAAAACTTGCCTTGAATCTCTATTATTGGAACTGACAGAAAACAAAAGCATATTGCAAGGTAGCATCTTTGTGTTCAAAGCTAAAGTATACAGTTTTAAGTATGCCTTTTTGACACTGAAACTTTAATGTTTGAGCCTGTTCACAAGGAATAGTTCTCACCTTGTGTAAATTGACACAGCCCATGACTGAAAGTCTTATGTTTTGAATATTTTGGGGCTTGTGAGGTTGCACTCCATATGCTTTATGAAAATATGCTTGGAATGTAAATATAATGTAACTGAAATATGCTTTATGCAGAAGGTCTCTTGTAAGGTATCATTACGAAGCTTATAATCTACTGAGTCTGTTCATCCTATTTGTATCATTCTAGAAATGAAAGCTAGAAATATGAAGTATTACTCTGAAGTCCTATTGTAACTATGCAAAGCGTGGGCCCTTAATGGTGGTTTAGAATCTTGATGGCTCCCATTAACTAGGACAATTGGTTGTAAATGTCTCTGTTTATTGTAAGCCTTCCTGTATACTTGGGTACCAGCCAGTGAGTAATGAAGACTCACAGGACATGTGAACATGTCACATGATACTGGAATCCATCTTAAACCTAGTGCTTTTCCATTTAGAAGGAAGAGTGGGAACCCAGAGAGACAAAGGATTCCCACCTTGTGCCAAAGATATAAAAGGGGGTGGACTAGAACAAAGGGGGCTGCCAGTCATGAGAAATTCCCTAGTTACCACCTGAGCTGTAACAAGGACTGTACAGGGGAAAGGATTGGGCCCAGACTGAGAAGGAGTCTAGTCTGTGAAAGAAGCTTATTGGAACATCTCTGATGCTGAGATTTTATCTGTAAACTGTTTATTAATGTATTAGGCTTAGACTTGCGTGTTTTGTTTTATGTTGATTGGTAACTTACTTTGGTCTGTCTGTTATTACTTGAAACCACTTAAATCCTACTTTTTATACTTAATAAAATCATTTTTGTTTATTAAGTAACCCAGAGTAAGTGATTAATACCTGGGGGAGCAAACAGTTGTACATATCTCTCTATCGGTGTTATAGAGGGCGGATAATTTATGAGTTTACTCAATATAAGCTTTATACAGAGTAAAACGGATTTATTTGGGGTTTGGATCCCATTGGGAGCTGTGTGTCTGGGTGCTGGAGATAGGTAACCTGCTGAGTGATTTTCAGTTAAAACCTGCAACTTTGGGGGCATGGTTCAGACCTGGGTCTGTGTTGCAGCAGACTAGCATGTCTGGCTGAACAAGGCAGGGTTCTAGAATCCCAAGATGGCAGGGAAGACAGGCTCAGAGGTAGTTTCAGCATATCAGGTGACAGTCCCAATGGTGTCTCTGTAACCGAACCGATCACAGGGCTAATTTCAGTTGCTGGGTAAGTGTGCAGGTTCTGGGTAATGTTGGTGGCCTGTGATTCACAGGAGGTCAGACTAGATGATCTGGTGGTCCCTTCTGCCTTTAAACTCTATGACTATGTGTAAGGGACTATGCAGTCTGGCCTAGTGGTAACAACTGGGCTGGGTTCTGCAAATCAGGGATATTAGTTTGTGAGCAGGGGATGGAGGAATTGCTAGAGCCTGGTTCAATAAGCAAGAGTCAGGGTCAAAGGCAGGCTGGGCTCAAAGACTGGCGGTAGTGTAGTACCAGACTGGAGTCAGGAGTCAGGTGTCAAGTCAGAGTCAGGCCAGGGTCAAAGACCCAGAGGTAGTACCAGGCTGGGGTCACGAGGCAAGTGTCAGAGACCAGTTGCAGCAGGCCAGAAATCTGCATGGTTGCCCAGACAACTTCTTGGGGCACCCTCCAGGGTTAAATAGGCATCTGGCCAATCCGACGGCTGCAGGGAAATGTCACTCCAGGTCCTTTGGGTGATACTTCCTGTGGCACCTGCTCTCCACAGTGCTCCCTGGCTATGGCTCTGTATGGCCTCCTGGTGGTACTGTGAGGATATCAGCTGGTCCAGGCTGTACAGAGCTGGATTCTAGTCCACGGATCCTTCTGCTATGAATATTGTGATGGACTTCATTGGAGATTTGCACCGAGAGTCTGTCCCTATTTGTGAGCCACACATCTTCCAGCCCCCAGCAGTCCCCCAGAATGGGAGGAGGTAGGCAAGAGAAAGTTTTATAGATTTGAGGCTTTATATCACCCAGGATTCCTCTCCCCAGGGGAATATCCATTTGTCCCAGATATCCACCCCCTTTGCATTGCCAGAGCATTATTATGTGCATAAGTGCTTTGCTAGATCAAGGACATAATGTTCAGCATGTTGCAGAATTGAGCCCTAAATCCCTAAGTGGTTTGGAACCCGGGTACTAGAGCTGGTTGAAAGTTTTCCTAACAGAAGTGTTCCATTGGAAAATGCTGATTTTATGGAACTGAAATGTTCTGAAGGAACATGTCAATCCTATCAAAACATTTGATGGAAAAGCCAGCCTGCCTCCTTGCTTGGTTGTCTGGCACCCTGCACACCAGCCAGTCAGCTGGGTGGGACCCTGCCAGAGTCCCCACCTGGTGTGTTGCTAGGCTCCTGACTCGTCAATTCCCCAGAGTCTGTGGCTTCCTGACTCAAGGCCAGCCAGCATAAAGACTGTCTCTGAGTCAGAACCCCAGGGCTTCTCTGGTCAGCAGCTCTGGAGTTTCCAGGGTCTTGGCGCCAGGGCAGCCAACCAGGGAGACTGCCTGAAGTCAGGGACCCCTGGGCCTCCAGGTCAGAGGCTGCCAGCCAGGAGGACTGCCTCAGAGTCTGTGACACCAAGGCTTCCTGGGTCCAGGGAAGCCAGCCAGGTAAACTGTTTCTGATTTGGAGACCTGGGGCTTTCCCTTCTGAAGAGAATTTCAAAATTTTTGATAGATGTGTCAGTCCCAGGATATTAGAGAGACAAGGTGGGTGAGTTAGTATCTTTTATTGGACAAGCTTTCGAGCTACGCAAAGCACTTCTTCAGGACCTTGTCTCTCTCACCACCAGAAGATATTTCCCCAACCACCTTGTCGCTCTAAAAATTTGGTGGTTATTCTGAATCAGGATGAAAACAATTTTAAAATATCAAACATCAAAATCTTCTGTTAAACAGAACTACATGTTTTGTCAGAACCCTGGTTGCAGGGCACCCAGGCTCCTCAGCTGTCCAGTTGCCCACCTGATAAGGGAGCATGGGAGTGGGGGCTCCCAGTACTTCAAGCTTCTGCAGCTCCCCAGGCAATTGCACACTCCAAGGCCAATTCTATTCTCCCTGGTATATGTCAAAGGGGAGAGCTGAGGACTGGAGAAGTTTTGTTGTGAAGATATGTTAACTGTTGCTATGAGTTTATTTTATGCTGGATAGGGAATCCCAATATATATATCCTGTGAAATTAAATTATATCAGGGACTATAGACATTGGGACGGAACCTCTTTTTCTACTTAGAAATTGAAATAATGAATAAACAATTTGATAAAAATTTTAAAAAACCCTTGTTTTATGATTAAAAGCAAGATTTTATTTTTTAAAAAAATCCTACAATTGGTTTAGCTCTCAAGATAATTTTCTCTGTAATTTTTATTTTTTTGTGTAGTTAATACTTTTTGATTTAAAGTAATGATCAGTTTTACACTTGCTGTTTCCTTGTATGCCCTCAGGCAATACTGTGTAGAATTATTGGAGATATTGTATATTCAAAAGGAAGAACAAAACTGTAAGGTTTTGTCATATTTTTAAAAAATCCACACATATTTATCATATTTTCTAATTATTCCTATTACTTTACTGCATATTATTAGTTTAGTTGAGCCATAAACTTTAGGCTAATAACACCAATTTGTCTTACATTATAGTTTGCTCTATTAACTTTTACAAATGTGCTCATCTCAACCCCTGGGTACAATGCTACTAGGATGTGGAAAAATTGGGAAGAGTCCAGCGGAGGGCAACAAAAATGATTAGGGGGCTGGGGCACATGACTTACGAGGAGACACTGAGGGAACTGGTCTTATTCAGTCTGTAGAAGAGAAGAGTCAGGGGGGGATTTGATAGCAACCTTTGAAAGAAGATGAAGCTCGGCTGTTCTCAGTGGTGGCAGGTGACAGAACAAGAAGCAATGGTCTCAAGTTGCAGTGGGGGAGGTATAGGTTGGATATTAGGAAACACTATTTCACTAGAAGGGTGGTGAAGCACTGGAATGGGTTGCCTAGGGTGGTGGTGGAAGCTCCATCCTTAGAGGTTTTTAAAGCCCGGCTTGATAAAGCCTTGGCTGAAATGATTTAGTTGGTGTTGGTCCTGCTTTGATCAGGGAATTGGAGTAGATGACCTCCTGAGGTCTCTTCCAAACCTAATATTCTATGATTCTATGAGTCTATGGTGTAGAGGGTATTGTTGGTTGGGGTTTTCAGTCTCTCCTGTTGAAGCTATTCCACTTTGTATGAAATACTTTAATAGTTATTGGTCAGTGAGGGAATTAAAGTGACTCTATAGCCTAGAGCTTAGTGCATTAATTTGGGAGACCCGGGTTCCAGTTCCTGCTTCAATGATTAAGCACTTAATACAAAATTAAACAAATTCAAAGGGAAAGATTAAGAGAGAGTCCCCTCTCCCCAATACCATATAGCCCATTAGTTAGGGCACTTCTAGAAGGCAGGAGACCTGTGTTTGAGTCCTTGCTCTAAATCAGGTAGAAAGTGAATTAGAACCTGAGTCTTCCATGTCCTAGGTGAGTGCTCTAACGTGTGGGCAATTAGGAATAAAAGAGATACCAGTACTACCACTTCCTTCATAGTGGTGTTCTGTATGAGGATCCCCCTCATGCTAGATGTTTCTCCACCTATCTTCCCTCTGGGATGCTGGGGCTTAGGCACCAAACATCTTAGCAATGACAGGCCTTGAGTGGATTTGTGCTTTCCCACTGGCAGAAATTTAGGCACTTGGGGGCTCTATTGGAGGAAATATAGGCAGCTAAGGAATTTAGTCACCTGCAGGGTTTGGTGGCATCTAAGTGGTGGTTTTGAGGATCTAAATTTTGGACTTTAGTGCCTAAAATGGTGGTTAGACACCTAAATCTGTTTGTGGATCTAGCCCTTACTTTTTTTTAAAATGAAAACTGAGATTCTCATGTATTCCCAAGCCTCCAGGAGCTGTGACATTGAGTAAAACACCAAATATCATGAGACTCATAATAAAATCATGATTGCTGGCAAAACTGAATACTAGCATAATGGTGTGTTTAATAGAGTCCTGATGCTTACAGCCAGCTTGCTTACTTAATCATTTTACTGCTAATGAAATAAGAGAAGAAAGATCTTACCACCAGAGGGATAACATGGTGACTCACAGTCACCTGAGAAATTGTCACAGAGAGGAGAATGGAAGAGAAGAGAAAGAATAGAGAATCATCTGAATTTAGTTATGTTGAGTGATCAGGCATAATTTGTATTCCCCAAATCTCATGTGAGGGATAGATAGCATCATTGGGGGTAGGCTAAAAGAACTGGAGCAGAAGAGGAGAATAAGAGGAGAGATTGATGGAGGAGAGAATGAAAGAGCAGGAAGAAAATTGAAAGTTTCAGATGAAAAAGAGTCTTAGGTTAACATGCTTTTAAGGTGACAAATCTGAGGAACTGTCCCAGATTGAGGTGCCATTAGAAGAGGTTTTTGAACAAATTGATAAATTAAGCAATAATAAGTTACCAGAACTAGATGGTAAGAGTTCTGAAGGAATTCAAATATGAAATTGCAGAACTACTAACTCCAGAGGGAATTACAATTACAGGCTGGTAAGCCTAATTTCAGTACCAGGCAAACTGGTTGAAACTATAGTAAAGAACAAAATTGTCAAACACATAGATAAACATGATTTGTTGGGAAGAGTCAATATGTTTTTTGTAAAGGGAAATTATGCATCACCAATCTACTAGAATTCTTTGAGGGGGTCAACAAGCATGTGCACAAGGGAGACCCAGTGGATATAGTGTATTTAGACTTTCAGAAAGCCTTTGACAAGGTCCCTCACCAAAAGCTCTTAAGCAAAGCAAGCTGTCATGGGATAAGAAGGAATGTCCTCTCATGGATCAGTAGCTGGTAAAAAGATAGGAAACAAAGAGCAGGAATATACTGTCAGTTTTCAGAATGGAGGGAGGTAAATAGTGATGTCCCCGAGGCGTCTGTACTGGGACTAGCACTGTTCAACATATTAATAAATGATCTGGAAACAGTGTGGTGGCAAAATTTGCAGATGACACAAAATTACTCAAGATAGTTAAGACCAAAGCAGATTGTGAAGAGTTACAAAAGGGATCTCACAAAACTCCGTGACTGGGCAACAAAATGGCAGATGAAATTCAGTGTTGATAAAGCAAAGAAATGCACATTGGAAAACATAATCCCAATTTACATATAAAACGATGGGGTCTAAATTAGCTGTTACCACTCAAGAAAGAGATCTTGGAGTCATTGTGGATAGTTCTCTGAAAACATCCACTCAGTGTGCAGCGGCAGTGGAAAACGCTAACAGAATTTTAGGAATCATTAAGAAAGGGATAGAAAATAAGACAGAAAATATCATATTGCCACTATATAAATCCATGGTACGCCCACATCTTGAATACTGCATGCAGGTCTGGTCGCTCCATCTCTAAAAAGATATACTGAATTGGAAAAGGTGCAGAGAAAGGCAACAAAAATGATTAGGGTATGGAACAGCTTCTGTATGAGGAGAAATTAAAATTAACCAGGATGAGCAGGGAGGCAAAAACATGCTCTGAAGTGTTCCTTTGTTTGCAAGAAGCTGGGAATGGGTGACAGGGGATGGATCACTTGATGATTACTTGTTCTGTTCATTCCCTCAGAAGCACCTGGCACTGGCCACTGTCAGAGGACAGGATACTGGGCTAGCTGGACCATTGGTCTGACCCAGTATGGCCGTTCTTTTGTTCTTATGTAAAGAGAAAGGTAAAAAATTGAATAACTGAAAGGCAGACACAGAGTAGAATGACAAAACAGAGTGTAGGTAAAAAAATCATGATGAAATTTAGAAAATCTAATGCCAAACATTATAATGAAATACACATTCAGGTGTAGGCATTAAGCTTCTTTTATTTTATATGTTTTTTACTTTATTAATGATGGCATGTTTTACCAGTCATAAACTGTGGGCCTGATGGGAAGTATGTGAGTGCATTTAGGGCCCATTGGTTTTGGTGTCTGTACTGCAAACCTGGAATATCCCAGATATACATCACAGAGGTGTTGATAATGATTCCATAGTTTGAGTCTTCCATTCTAAGCCCTATCTTCTTCCTCTATCTTTTGACTGGAATGTTTGCAAATTTAGATGCTAACACTACAGCATGTGAAGATTTTTTTGTGTTCGGAAAGTGAGGTGTTTTGGTCAGAGGTTGGGTTCTGGGTGAAGCTTTAGTAACTACTGCTACCATTTTATTTTTCCAAATTGATCCCTGCTGGTGAGAAAGGTTTGGAGTAGAGCCTAGAACCTGTGATGGAGGCAAAAGGAAGTAGGAACAGTATTGCTTACCTAAAACACCTAAAAAACAATGACTTCCAAAAATTCATGACATCATTTTAAATAGGATGAGATTTAATGAATAAACAATATATCAGGAGCAAAGCAGGGGACCAGGAACATGACCAGACATCAGGAGCAGATCTGGGGCCAGGAATAAGGTAAAGTATCAGGAGTGTGCAGCGAGGCCTGTTTGCAGCAACAAGCCAGGAATCCACCTAGTTGTAAAGACAGCCTCGGGGTGTTTCCCTTAGGATATAAATAGCATGCCTGGGCCAATCAGGGAATGCAGTAGGGTCCAACAGTCCAGACCTCCAGCGCAGGATATCCAGTGATGCTTGAATCCATAGGGCTGAGAGGTTGCTGTGCCTGCTTTACCAGAAGTGGCAGTGTGGACATAGCAGCTGGCCAAGAGCCAGCAGACTCAGGTTCCAGACCTGTAGATTCTCACACTCTGCGATGATTAAAATTAGGAAAGGAGCAGAAAATGGGAACTTGAGAAGGAATCCAATAATAATGGAGAAAAGTTTGAGAGTAGAGAGAGGAACTAAGTGGGGAGGAAGAGAAAAAGGTGGAGAATGGGAATGGAAAACCTAGGAACTCTAGCAAAAGATGTTAAGAGTAACAAGAAGTGTTTCTTCGGTATGTTAGCAACAAGAAGAAAGTCAAGGAAAGTGTGGGCCCCTTACTGAATGAGGGAGGCAACCTAGTGACATAGGATGTGGAAAAAGCTGATGTACTCAGTGCTTTTTTGCCTCTGTCTTCACGAACAAAGTCAGCTCCCAGACTGCTGCACTGGGCAGCACAGCATGAGGAGGAGGTGACCAGCCCTCTGTGGAGAAAGAAGTGGTTCAGGACTATTTAGAAAAGCTGGACGAGCACAAGTCCATGGGGCGGGATGCAGTGCATCCGAGGGTGCTAAAGGAGTTGGCAGATGTGATTGTAGAGTCATTGGCCATTATCTTTGAAAACTCATGGCGATCGGGGGAGGTTCTGGATGACTGGGAAAAGGCTAATGTAGAGCCCATCTTTAAAAAAGGGAAGGAGGTTCTGGGGAACTACAGACCAGTCATCCTCACCTCAGTCCCTGGAAAAATCATGGAGCAGATCCTCAAGGAATCAATTCTGAAGCACTTAGAGGAAAGGAAAGTGATCAAGAACAGTCAGCATGGATTCACCAAGGGCAAGTCATGCCTGACTAACCTAATTGCCTTCTATGAGGAGATAACAGGGTCTGTGGATGAGGGGAAAGCAGTGGATGTGTTATTCCTTGACTTTAGCAAAGCTTTTGATACGGTCTCCCACAGTATTCTTGCCAGCAAGTTAAAGAAGTTAAAGAAGTATGGGCTGGATGAATGGACTATAAGGTGGCTAGAAAGCTGGTTAGATCATCGTGCTCAACAGGTGGTGATCGATGACTCCATGTCTAGTTGGCAGCTGGTATCAAGCGGAGTCCTTCGGCTGTTCTTGTTCAATATCTTCATTAATGATCTGGAGGATGCCATGGACTGCACTCTCAGCGAGTTTGCAGATTACACTAAACTGGGAGGAGTGGTAGATGCGCTGGAGGGTAGGGGTAGTATACAGAGGGACCTAGACAAATTAGAGGATTGGGCCAAAAGAAATCTAATGAGGTTCAACAAGGACAAGTGCAGAGTCCTGCACTTAGGATGGAAGAATCCCATGCATTGCTACAGACTAGGGACCAAATGGCTAGGCAGAAGTTCTGCAGAAAAGGACCTAGGGGTTACAGTTGACAAGAAGCTGGATATGAGTCGACAGTGTGCCCTTGTTGCCGAGAAGGCTAAAAGCATTTTGGGCTGTATAAGTAGGGGCATTGCCAGCAGATCAAGGAACGTGATCATTCCCCTCTATTTGACATTGATGAGGCCTCATTTGGAGTTCTGTGTCCAGTTTTGGGCCCCACACTACAAGAAGGATGTGGAAAAATTGGAAAGAGTCTAGTGGAGGGCAACAAAAATGATTAGGGGGCTGGAGCACATGACTTATGAGGAGAGGCTGAGGGAACTGGGATTGTTTAGTCTGCAGAAGAGAAGAATGAGGGGGGATTTGATAGCTGCTTTCAACTACCTGAAAGGGGGTTCCAAAGAGGATGGATCTAGACTGTTCTCAGTGGTAGCAGATGACAGAACAAGGAGTAATGGTCTCAAGTTACAATGCGGGGGGTTTAGGTTGCATATTAGGAAAAACTTTTTCACCAGGAGGGTGGTGAAGCACTGGAATGGGTTACCTAGGGAGGCAGTGGAATCTCCTTCCTTAAAGGTTTTTAAGGTCTGTCTTAACAAAGCCCTGGCTGGGATGATTTAGTTGGGAATTGGTCCTGCTTTGAGCAGGGGGTTGGACTAGATGACCTCCTGAGGTCCCTTCCAACCCTGATATTCTATGATTCTATGAAATAGAAGTGAAGGTGTGGCTAGGAGAGGTGGTGAGCCACTTCTGATGACTTATGCTATTTGGAAATTCCCCTATTCCAAAGGCATACGCAGCTGCCCTGTTATGGAAGTTTTCTATCCCCTTTGTGCAACCAAAGTGGTACAAAGGGAACAGAACTGATTCCAAATTCAGTTGAATTGGTATGTGACCCTACTAGCAATGATTTACACCACAGCAATAGTGAAGGAAGATAACCTTGTGAAAATAATCCTAAACTTACTGAACAGGAACTTTGAAGCAGTAGATAAAACTATGTATGTAACCAGATCTGGAGTGGTAATCTGTAATTTAAACTGATATACAATTTGTTGTGGAATATTAATGTTTGTTAAAGATTATTTGGAAAAAATGGAGGGAAGCAGTGGAGAGATGTGTGTTTTTAAATCTATATCAGGAAGCTGGGCAGAAAGGTTCTGTACTTCTTTACCTCCATCCCTTTGCTGTATCTAGATTTTATCTCTTGCCTTATATACTTAACACTTTGGGACAAGGACTATCCTTTCATTGAATGTATGCAAAATTAGGCCCTGATCCTTAATGGGGGTGACCTCTAAATACTACAACAAGCAACAAAAACAAAACAAAATAAAACAAAACAACAACAACAATAATAATAAATTATTAATTAATAATTAATCACTCTCTGGAGTGAAGGGGGAAGAAGGAGAGAGGCAGAGATCGGTTTAGAGATAATGTTTTTCTTATCCTAAACAGTTCCTTATAAGAAAGTGATTCTTTCTGTGATTTGTTAACATTCTCACATGACACTGATATTCCAAGTCAAAAGGATGAGAGCCACTTTCTCATTCAGTTCTGGCATTTCTGCTTTGAGAACAGTGTAATGTGATGATAAATAAAATGAATAATAATGCTTTGCACTTCTATGGTGCCTTTCATCTAAGGATCTGAAACCAGTTTACCAACAACCAGACATTGCAAGCCCCCATTAAGGTAACAATAGCTAAGTATTGTTATACCTGTTTCAGTATTGCCAAACTTAAGTGTATAAAAATCATGAGTCATGAGATTTTTAATTAAATGTTAATTTTAGGTTCTTTTTCTTTGCTTTCTGGTCTTTGACCCTCTATGGTAAGCAGTCTCTCCAATGTGCTCAATGTCATTGCCTGTCCAGGAGTACACCTATTGTCAGTAGTTTCAACAAACTCAGATTGCGCCTCCCCGCCCACCCCAGGCTGTTGCCTTGCTAGCCAGCCTATGTTCTAAACTACATCTGCTCCTGCCTCAGTTGGCTGCCTGGTGACTCTGACAGTCTGTCCTTCTTAAACAAGATGCTTTTATTAATAAAAACAGATATAACTAAAGGCAAAAAAAGGGCTTTATTTGATTACTAGGGAGCACACCCTATCTGGAACCTTGTACAGCACCACATAGCTAGTGGCTGAATAACATGCTGTGAGTAAACATATCACAGTACTGTTGAGCAACAGATACCTTACCAGCAAAGCATCCTTGTAGGTAAAGCTGTCTTAACTATGATTACATCAATTTTAAGTTAATAGGTTACACCTTTACTACTGAAATGTTTAAAACAACAGTACATTTTAAAATGTTTCTGCTGTTCTATATAAAATGCTCCATTAAAATAATATATAATGAGCAGCTGTGAATGTGTTGATGTTTGTCACTAGGTGAGTTGGTTATTTTTATTTACCTTTACCACAGTTATCTGTAAAAAATAGCTTTAGTGAGAAACTTCAATAATTCTCCCCCTCACACACCCCCTCAAATGGTGTTTCTTTTCTTTATGAGAGATGATTATATGTTTGTGTGGTATAGTGATGTGGGAAAAAATCAATTCACTGATGTTTTAAAATATAAAAGTGCATTTTTATCATTTAATTTTAACTTAACTGGGATAAAAAATATACAAAAAGACAGTACATCTAAATCACTTCAAATGTTTTCATTTAATAATTTATTTTGTTTCTCCAATTCTCTGTGTGTATTCATAATACGAGAGAAGAATTAGGAAGGAAGTGGAAAGACAGTGTCATAATGTAAGGAAAAGAAAAGTAATCTCCTTCCTGAATTATTTACTGTATCTATCTCCTCTTTCTTGATTTTTAAATTATTTTGTAAATTTCTTACCAAGAGTTTTTGGTAAATTATTTTTTAACTTGGAAAGAATAATATTACTAATAGTTATTGAGCAAAATCTTGAGAAGAGCTTTAGGGGCTCAACCCTGCTCCCACTGAAATAAATATTGGTTTACATTAATTTTACTGGAAGCAGGCCTGGGCTGTCAATTATCAGCTAAAAATTTATCTGAATTTTCCAAAGATTACATGCAATAATTGATGCTTAAACTGATATATTTTATTCCCAATAGGATTTTCATACATATAATTCAGATAGAAGAAAATTACTTTTTATCCTATAAAGAAAGGCTTTTATATTTATTTTAAAGATATATTTTCTGGAAATGTAGTGTTTTGGTTAGAAAAACTCTGCAGCTTATGAAGTTGTCTGTTATTTTGCTGTGATTTTATACACAATGGAAGGGTGAGGAAAAGGTCAGCAATAACTCTGCTGTTGCATTTTCACTGAGAAAAAACATAATATTGATCGATAAGAAAATGGAAAAAGCACAACTATTAGCAACTTACTTGATCTTCTCCGACCTTTACCCTGCCATGTTGATTTTATTCTTAAATGTTATGTCTGCTTTTCCAAAGGTTTGTTCTGTTTAGTCTTTTGTTTAATTAATACATGATCTTCTTTACTCTCTCTAATGTTAAAACAAGAAATACGTTTTTATTTTCTTGTTGAACCATTGTCCTTCTTACACTCTGCACTGCATGCTGGATAACACCTTTATGTATGAATTGGTCTGCTTAAAACTATTAAAAATCACAGTCAATAGGTATTTAACATCACCACAGAACTCTGCGGGTCCATGGAAAAATTCAGCTTTTTAGACTATAAATTCTCTAAATTAAACTTTAAACCTCTACCAGGTGAAATCATGAAACAGTCATCTAGAATACAAGGACTGTCTTCGGATCTGAAAATGTACTTTTGTAAATGTTTGTTTTTATAATCTCTCTTCTATATGCAGATTTAAGAG
Organism: Mauremys reevesii; assembly: GCF_016161935.1. Taxonomy (NCBI): domain Eukaryota; kingdom Metazoa; phylum Chordata; order Testudines; family Geoemydidae; genus Mauremys; species Mauremys reevesii. Next base: position 122,533,118 of record NC_052624.1, on the reverse strand, counting down.
AACAAACCATGGCCCTGAACCGTGGCATTTTAATATATGCAACTGCATATATTAAGCAATATATGCAATGCTTAAACCATTTCCTGTAATAAGATAATACGCTACACAAAATGTACTCAGAGACCAGTATAGAACATTACAAATACTGTACCTCCATATTTTGTGCATGTGCACATAATAACACATCCATACTTGATACACTGATGTGCAAATGAGTTTAGTGTGTAAGATTCATGAACATAAGAACATAAGAATGGCCTTACTGGGTCAGACAAAAGGTCCATCTAACTCAGTATCCTGTCTTCCAACAGTGGCCAGTGCTAGGTTCCCAAGAAGGAATGAACAGAACAGGTAATCATCAAGTGATCCATCCCCTGTTGCTCATTCCCAGCATCTGGCAAACAGAGGCTAGGGACACCATTCCTGCCCATCCTGGCTAATAGCTATTGATGGATCTATCCTCCATGAATTTATCTAGTTCTTTTTTGAACCCTAGTATGATCTTGGCCTTCACAACATCCTCTGGCAAGGAGTTCCACAGATTGACTGTGCGTTGTGTGAAGAAATACTTTCTTTTATTTGTTTTAAACCTGCTGCCTGTTAATTTCATTTGGTGATGCCTAGTTCTTGTGTTATGAGAAGGAGTAAACAACACTTCCTTATCTACTTTCTCTACACCAGTCATGGTTTTATAGACCTCAATCATATCTCCCCTTAACCGTCTCTTTTCCAGGCTGAAAAGTCCCAGTCTTATTAATCTCTCCTCATATAGAAGCCATTCCATACCCCTAATTATTTTTGTTGCCCTTTTCTGAATCTTTTCCAATTCCAATATATCTTTTTTGAGATGGGGCGACAATATCTGCACACAGTATTCAAGATGTGGGCATACCATGGATTAATATAGAGGCAACATGATGTTTTCTGTCTTATTATCTATCCCTTTCTTAATTAATCCCAGCGTTCTGTTCACTTTTTTTGACTGCTGCACATTGAATGGATGCTTTCAGAGAACTATCCACAATGATTCCAAGAGCTCTTTCTTGAGTGGTAACAGCTAATTTAGACCCCATCATTTTATATCTATAGTTGGGATTGGAGTCAGGAGGTCGGCATTGTATCACAAGCTTTTCTTTGAAGCCACAATAGACAATATGAGCCATTTCAATATCAAAACAATTTAAAAATAACAATAAGATGCATGTCTGCTTTACTATGTAGATGGAACACACATTTTTCCTTAAATATTTTTTACAATGAAACAATGTTTAATTTCAAGAAGTTAGGCACTTCCTTGGGTGAGGGTGGTGGAGCATGGCATCTGCCTTTCTCCATAGCCACTTTCTTTTCTCAGCCCCCAGATATCCAAGCAGATATCCTAGCTGTCAGTAATGTTGCCTTAACATTAGCTCTGGAGGAGTCCTCTAAGTGACTGTTACTGTGCAGCTGCAGGGAGACTAGACCATTGGCAGCACAGTTCTTCCTAGACCCAATTAATCATTGCGGGATGGAGGTTTGCTGGCCCTATGTGGAAAGCAATTCCCTTCCTGGTGGATTCCCCTCTTGTCATCTTTTCAGGCCTCTGAAGAACCTACATCTTGAAGGGATGCTTTTCAGACAAATCTGCATCTACAGTTTTTTGTCCTGAATGGCTTTTACCCATGTTTTTTCTTGAAAGAGAGAGTGATGCGACCTCATAATAATGTGCAATTAATGCCATTAACTTGCAATAACAAATAAATAAACTAATCTTTATAGTTTCATAAAAGTATTAAATAAATCAATATGTCAGTAGTTTAGGCCTTGTCTACATGAGAAAGTTGTACCAGTTTAACTAGAGGTATAATTTTAACCTGATTTAACTAAACAGATGGCAAAGACTGTGTTAACACTCTTATTTTGGTTTAGTTTAAGGGGTGAGGGATAGCTCAATGGTTTGAGCATTGACCTGCTTAAACCCAGGGTTGTGAGTTCACTCCTTGAGGGGGCCATTTAGAGGTCTGGGGAGTGGTTCTGCTTTGAGCAGAAGGTTAGATTTGATGACTTTCTAACCCTCATATTCTATTTCAGCTTACTTTATACTAATTAGAAATTGATTTAAAATAATCTGAAGCGAGCCACTCTTAAACCAAAATAAGTGTCCGCACAGGGGTTTGAACTGGTTTAACTTAATAAGTTTGAAAAATGATTTAAGTTAAACCAGTGCAACTTTCTTATGTAGACAGCATCTTGTTCATAAAGAAAAGGCTCTAGATGGTTTCATCCCAAGAATTTTAAAAGAGTTGGCTGAGGAGCTCTGTGGTCTGTTGATGTTAATGTTTAATAAATCTCAGGAATACTAGGGAAATTCCAGAGGACTGGAAGAAAGCTATTGTTTAAAAAGAATAAATGAGATGACAGATAATCATAGGCATGCTAGCATGACACTGGTCCTGGCAAAATAATGGTATGGCTGATATGAAATTACAACCATAAAGCACTAAAAGATGGTAATATAATTAATCCCAATCAATATGGTTTATAAGAAATACATCTTTTCAATAAAACTAGATAGTAGTTTTTTATGTGATTACAAATTTGGTTGATTAAGGTAATGTGTTGATCTGATAGACTTCTGAATGGCATTTGATATAACACACACATTCTCATTAACAGCTTAGTATCATTCAAAACTGATGTGATAGGTAAATATCAAGCAATTGTTAATGGGGAATCATCATATGGATTTGTTTTCACTGTGGGGGTCTCACAGTGATGGATTTTCAGTCCAGTGCCACTACATACTTTTGTCAATGATCTGTAAGAAAATATAAAATAATTTTCAAACTTTGCAGGTGACAGATATTCTTGGAATAGTAACAGTTATGAAGATAGGTCACTTATACACAGTGTTCTGGATATCTTGACAAGCTGGGGACAACCAACCAACATGCATTTATAAAGCTAAATGCAAAGTCATACATCTAGGAACAAAGGGTGGGGTTCACAAAGGAGAATTAGGGTGCTGCAGTGCTGAGTGGCCTATCTTTTAGGCATCTGGCCACCTAGTGGAATTCACAGCCCTGAGTTAGATGCCCAGTCTTCCCTATAGAATGCATGGATTCACAAAAGCCAGCACACTGAGTTGGGAGCTGCTTCAGTTAGCCATTAGGAAATGGCAAGCAGTCTGGCCTTAATATTTAGATGCCTAACTCTGAGCCAGAGAGAGACAACTATCTCCATTTGGAATTCACTTCTGTGAACCCTAAGCCAGAGCAGCCCTTTTTTCAAGAAAAATGAGGAAGAGATAAAGCTCTGCTTCTGCCCACTGAATAGATTGTTTGCCCAGGATGTGAGAGACCCAGATTCCAGTCCCCTTGAGCCAATTGAATATTTAATTATTTATACACAGTGGATTTGTCCAGAAGGAGAGTTTGAGACATACCTCTGAACATAGCTATTGGATCGAGCCCCAAAGACGAGGCGAGGAATACCTCATTCGTGAATCCAGTTAAGATTTAGGAGTGAGATAGTCACCAAGCTGCTGCGTGGTACCAGGACTTCAGTGTCTGTACACATGTTGAGTCACTAAAATTTAGATGTTTTGGGGACTTAATGGCAGAAGTTTAAGTGCTTAGGGAACTTAGGTGCCTACAGGTTTAGGTGTCAGCTGAGTAGGGGTTTTCTGAATGCCAATAGGCACCTAAATATGGGACTTAGGCCCCTAAAATGGCACGTAGATACCTAACCATGCCCCCTACAAGTGAATGCCACCCAAAGAATGTGGGCCATGTTTTACAGCTTTCAGAATGGGGGACTGCAAGTTGGAAAGCAGTGATTAAAAAGGAGATGGGGTCCTGGTGCATTATTAGCTGAACACAAGCTCCTAGTCCAATGCTTGAACAAAAGGGCTAATGCTATCCTTGGATGTAAAAACAGGGGAATATCAAATAAGGGTAGGAAGAGGGATTGTCTCTGTATTTGACATTAGTAAAACCATTACTGGAATGTTGTATCCAGTTCTGGCATCCACACTTCATAAAGGATGTTGAAATATCAGAGAATGTTCGGAGATGAGCTACAGGAATGATTTGTGGACTGGAAAACCTGTCTTACCATGAGAGATGTAAGGAGCCCAATTTTGTAATTTTATTGAAGAGACATACAAGAGGTGACTTCATCACAGTCTATAGGTACCTACAGTGGTAAACCCAGACAAACAGCTGGGTGGTGGTGGTGGTTAGTAATTAGTCCCAGGGGGTTAAAGGCCTCTCCCTATCCACTGAGGAGAGAGAACCATGGGGAAATAAGGTTCAGCTGGAAAAGGGGTTACCAGGGAACTAATTAGGTTCAGCTGGCTCCAACTGCTTGAGACCTTTTTTAAACCCTCCCCTGGGTGGAAAGAGGTGGCATGAGAGAAGCAGGGAAGGTGCCAGTAGACTAGATGCAGCAAGGCACTGAACACTTCCAGGAAGGAAAGCTGCACTCCCTCCCGAGAAGGGAAGGAAAACAAGCACAAGGGACTGACTGAGGAAAGGAATAGCCGGACCCTGTGCTACCTGTAAGGATTTGCCTTGCCCAAGCCTGTGTCTCCAGGGCTGAAAAGGACTGAGCCTGCTGAGGAGAAGAGGGTACTTTGTCACACTACCTACAGGAAGTGAGGATTTTTGATAGTAGAAGGCCCTTTCATTTAGCAGACAAAGGTATGACAAGATCCAACAGCTGGATTTTGAAGGTACACAAATTCAAACTCAAAATAAGGCACAATTTTTAAACAGTAAAATTCTGTGGCCTGTGTGACAAAAGGAGATCAGATTAGATTATTATCACAGTCCTTTCTGGCCTTAAAATCTATTAATCTATATGACTATGTGAAGGTAATCATCTTACATATAACAACATTGCTTGTAAGAGCCTTTGATTGTGATGCCTGCCTTTAATTATCTTATTATTATTTGTCTTCAATTTTTCTTAAGGGTGCACTTTTGCCTAAATATATCTTAGATCCCAGTATAGTACTGTGCTTCTTTTTCATCCAAACTACTGTCATTTACTTAATGCTTTCATTTTGAATGATTGAAAAACTGGTTTCAGATGTAAATTAATTATGTATATAACTATCAACATGGCAAAAGAGGTTGTGAAAGAGTCTGACCTCATTGAACTCTGGGTGGTTTTTTTTTTTAAATAATATTGTGACTTCAAGCTAACAAGGGTGATGGTTAGATTTACTGTAATACAAGTTACTCCTTATAAAGTCTGATTTATTTTCCTTCAGAGTTTTGCATATTTCTTCCACTATGTGAGGTTAGGAGGAAGAGCCACAGATAAGAAACTATCTGGAAGACTCAACAAGTTATCTGCCTTGACCTTTGGAGAGGCTTAAAGGGAAGTGTTGTCACTCTGAGGAGATGTAGAGGTCATACTAGGCATAGAGCCAATCTGCAACTTTTTTTAGAGTGTGTCAGAGTCAGAGCAAAGTGAAGACAGACTAGACTTAATCTTTTAACCTAACCTGTCAAAACTGCATCAAGTCAGCACTGCCAAATCTGCAGCCACCTCATAACTCAAAAAGGTATGCATGATTGCATTTATGAATTTGCTTTTGAAAAGCGGTTTTACGGTTTGGTATTCAAAGCATTATGAAACCTGGGCCACATCTCTGTGTATGCAAACATAAAACTAAATACTGCCTACTGCATGAGCAATTCATCCAAATGAGTCATAAGAAGAAGATATTCAACAGATTATGGCATAAAATATTTGTAGGGGGATATTTACTTCAAAACACATAAAATAAACATTTTAAATAAATTAGATTTGTGTAATTTTGAAGAAAATAATAAACATATGCTATTTGTAACATTCAGAGAAATTACTAAGGTACACAGTTCAGCATATTAGTCTGATATTTTGTATTAAGTGCCTGTGCAGAAAATACTGCTGCTATATAATTATGACTATCTCCATTTTTAAGGGATATATAGATATTCATATAGATATTTTTTATCTTTTTATATTATGCATGAACTTGCAAATGACTATGTAAGAAAGCATTCTTGTGAAAAATACAGTTTTATGCAAAATATCAGGCCAGATCCTAAGCTGCTGTAAATTGGCATAGCTCAAATGACTTAATGATGCAGTAACCACAAAATCACCACAGTTGTTACAGATGAATATACTAAAATGATTTGTACCTGATTTTAAGAAAATACCACAATAAAAATTAGAAATATTAGAGAATAAATGTTGTGTAATTTGTGAGTTTTAGGTTTCAATATGCAATCAAAGGGTAAGAAATGTAGTGATTTTTTATCTGTCCTTTGGGCGGAAATTTTAGATTCTAAGTCTTATTTTCCTCTCACAGAGAAGTAAATCAGGATTAATTCCAATGAAATTACACTAGTAAAGGTAAGAGCACAATTGGACTCTAAATTTGTTTTCCTTATAGTAATTAAAATGTGTTTCTGTCCCAGCCTCCTGAGCTCAATAGTCAGTAAAAAAACCTTATCATACACATTTAATGTTTTGTCACTCTGTGGGTAACAGGAGTAAATTTTTGGATTGTATGAAGAAAATACACATTTAATAGAAAATAGTATCATAGTTACTATTAGTTTAATAGGAAATTTAGTCTGATATTTCTAGCTTCTGGAAAGGAAAAATGTGATCAAAGTAGTATGGGTCCTCTTTGCAAAGTTTTCTAATGTAATCACTTCTAATGGGAGGGGCTGATTAAATTGGAAATCTGTTCAACGTGGGCAATAATAAGGAGAAGAGAAAAATGTCTGGAGCTATGTCATTTGAGAGTGTGGAGAATCTGAATTTGGACAGTCTGAATTATGAGTGAAGTCAAGGAAAAAGGAGATGATTTTCAACATTTTATTGCCAGGGATATTTCTTAATGAACATGTACCACTGGTTACCTGAGGAAACTCTCTGCACTGATTCTGAATTCCATTAACAGAAAAAGCAGTAAGTTGTTGTGATTTCCCAGTACTGTAAGAGGAAGGTCCAAAGAGCAGTAGTCTGCAGGAAGAAGCAGACTTTACAGTTCTGAGTGATGGAAGTAATGGCCTGTTTATAAAGCACTTCAGCAACTTTGTGAGGAGACAAAAATTAGCTTTGCTACCTGGATGCAAATTTAAAGGGCTAGTTGAACATGAAGTGGGGGGAAAAAAAGCCCTTATTATCCTAAAATCAGAACTAATTTACTTGTATTTAAGAAGAAAATAATGGGAAAAGGAGGCACGGCTACCTGAAATGTAAAGAAAGCTTATTGTTCCACGCCTTATGCATTGGAAGAAGGTCACATATATATATGTGTGTGTGTTAAATGTCTGTTATATATATATGACCAATGTCTGCATGGAAATTATTTACTACATTAATCTTATAGCTGCTTCAACTACTGTCATTTGCTGGTAGTCATGGGTCATCCCAAGATGCATCAAGAAAAATAGACTTCAAACAGTCACCAGGCTAAAGATGCATAAGTCATGGGAAGAGATAGATATTAGCCAAATGGCTGTTTCTTCTGAGGCCTGGTGGTGGGAAGGATTACTTATTTCACAATGTCCCTGCAGAAATATCCAGTTTCCAGTACACAACTCACAAATCATGCTGAGTTCTTGGATTTAACATATATAGAGCAAATTATTATCATCATTATCAAAACAGTGGTAGATGAAATAGTATACAGTATACTCCCGTTTACCTGAAACCCTATTATCCAATCTTCCACATTATCCAAATCCCTTTCTCGTCCCCCAGCGTGAGCCATGCTGCAGAGGGCACATATCTCATATGTCATGCTGAGGAACAAAGAAGGGATTTGAATAATGTGGAGGTTTGGATAATAGAGCAGAGGCCCCTGGCCAGAACAGCGAGGAGGAGAGGGGAAAAGGCCCTGATATGGAGGAGGCCATCCTGCTGCTGAATGGCTCCTGTGGCCATGCAGAGAGCTCTCTGGAGCCCCATTGGCTTGGGAATGAGTGAGCTTGTCCATGACAGCAGCGCTGCAGAGGGGTCCTGGTGCTGCTGCACCTTGTGTCAGCAGGGATTGGGTGTCACTGGCCCCATAACATGTGTGGAGCCCTTTGCAGCTCCACTGTCACAGGAATGAGTGAGCAGGGCAGGACAGAGAAACCCAGCCTGGGCTGCAAGGAGAAGGACAAGCTTTTGTCCATGGGGGAGGCCTCCCCACTGCTGAATTGCTCTTGCCCTCTTGATTATCTAAACTCCCCAAAACCCATGTCCCCCGTGCCAGTCAGGTAATCTGGAGTAAACTGTACTGTACATTATACATTTCCTTCTTGAAGGTTAGAAAAATGTCTATGGATTCACATTGCACTGACTGAACACACACAGAGGTACAAAAAGAAAAGGCCTGCCCATAGATATAATCACCCGAAACCATCAGCTCAACCTCTCCTCAATAGCCTGAGAAATAAAAGTAAAGATAAGATGCCAAAGCACAAGCCTTGGATTCAGGAGGTGTTTTCCCAGTTTCATCACAGATTGTCTGCATTTCTTTGACCCATTTTTGGATAGGATCCAGAGGCGAATGACAAAAATGATCAAAGGGGTGGAATGCAAGCCGTGTCAGCAAAGGCTGAAGGAACTGGGTATGTTTAGTGTGGAAAAGAGTGGATTGAAGGGGGACATGATAGCGGTCTTCAAATACTTAAAAGGCTGCCATAAAAAAGATGGAGAAAAGTTGTTCACTCTTGCCACAGAGGGCAGGACAAGAGGTAGTGGGTTCAAACTTCAGCATAGCATATTTTGATTAAATCTCAGGAAATACTTCCAAACAGTAGGACAACAGAACAGACTGCCTAGGGAGATCATGGATGCTCCTTCACTGGAGGTTTTCAAAAGGAGGCTGGATCACCCTCTGTCTTGGATGGTTTAGACATAACAAATACTGCATCTTGGCAGGAGGTTAGACTACATGATCCTTGAGGTCCCTTCGAACCCTATGGTTCTGTGATTCTATGATGTTATATAAACATATAGCAACCACATGGTAATGCATACCCTCCAGGTTTCAAACCAATTAAACTTCATATTGATATGTCGTCCAAGTGCAATTACCATGTAATCTCCAAAACAAAATAATCTCCTATTTATTCTAATAGTTAATATTATTTAGTTGTACACTAATTCTATATACTATTTTGTTTAAATGGAAGTGCATATCCTGAAATGATTTATTTCCTTTACACAACTGGTTTTCATGCAGTAACACTGAAAACACATGTAACATGACTTTCTAATGTTGCTTGAACAAAAGAGACAATTTATCAACCTGGATTACTTGTAGCACAATGGGTCACCTTATGCAAGAAACACCAAAGAAGTGTAAGTGACAATGGTGTGGTGAATGAGGGGGAAAACGATACATTTTCAATGTTCAAAGAAATTTATCCATGAATCCCAAACCTTTTTTAAAACCCCTATGAACTATATGAGCAAGTCGGTATGGGCTTCATGCAGGAATTGCTGGGTGAAATTCTACTGGCTACGTTATGCAAGAGGTCAGACAAGATTATCAAAATTGTTCCTCCTTGCCTTAAAATCTAAGAATTCATAAAGCCAACACTGGCTTTATGCATTAACAGTTGGATGCAAATGACAACAATATTCAAGCACTCCTTGTGGCCCATTGAGACGTGCACTAAGTTAAACTGAACAACCCGCCTTCTCTCACAGCTGCAGAAGCATTCAAGAAATCAAAATCTGAAGTGCAGAAAGTGTGGGAGATGGAAGACACTTGATGGAGAAATAAACAACAGAACTGCAAGCTCTTGTTGATATAACACCCAAGGTTTTTTCAGGAGTTAAAGTATGTTTACGGCCCAAAAAGAGGCAATAACTGTCCAATCCTGTCCACTGATGGCACCACTCTCCTGACTGAGCACAGTATGATACTAGATAGATGGAAAGAATATTTTGTGACTCTCCTCAATTATGAGTTGAGGTAAAATAATTAAACAGTAGACTCAATTGAGCAAAGACCCGTTCAGTTTGAACTCAGAGATCCACCATTTTGGAGGAGACTGAGAAACGGCAAATGGAAAGGCAGCTGGAGCCAACAAAATCCCTGCTAAAGTGCTGAAATATCATGGTCCTACACTTCACAAAGCTTTGTTAAACCTATTTACTTTCTACTGTGAAAATGAGGTTTTATCCCAGGATTTCAAAGATGCCAAAATTGTAACAATCTAAAAGTGCAAAGGGGAGAGATGTGACTGTGGCACTTATCATGGCATTTTGCTCCACTTCATCCCTGGTAAGACCTTTTGGTAAGCTGCTGCTGAAGAGGCTTCAGGTTATTTTGGATGATGTACTCCCTGAATCCCAGTGAAGTTTTCATTCATCACACAGCACTGCTGACAGTTACGGGAGAAAGCTGCTGAACAAAAAAGGCCCCTGTATGTTGCCCTTGTCAACGTTAGTAAGGCATTTGACTCCATCGGACGCTTTGCTCTTTGGTGCCTTCTTGCAAAGTTTTGCTGCCCAGACAAACTAATCAACCTTATATGATGCTTCCATGGCAATATGCAGTTTGTGTATCAGTGGGTGCCAATTCATCCTAACCCGTCCTGTAGCCCATGGGATTAACCATGGCTGTGGGCTTGCTCCTACATTATTTACTCTGTTCCTGGCTGGACTGTTAGAAGTCATCTCATGTACTACCACTACAGGTGTCGCTTTAACAAAATTTGATGGCAGACTTCTACACCTCCACTGATTCAAGACCAAAAGCAAATCCCAGCAAAATGAACTAAAGGATCTATTGTATGCCAATGACTCAGAGTCAGTCGCCCTTTCTGAGAAAGACCTGCTACATTTGCTGAATTCCTTTGCCCCTGCTTTATCCTTTTTTGGCCTTTTTTAATGTAAAGAAAACAGAAATCCTGTACCAACCATCTCCTGGCAGAAGTCCATCAGTTCCATCACCACCACAAATAAAAATGAATGGCTTCCGATTAAACAACATCAAGTAATTTGGCTACATAGGTAGCACAATTACCAAAGACACAAGCATTGACAAAGAACTTTCAGTACACTTAAAGTCAGCTGCCTCAGCTTTCAGTCATTAAAAAAAAGACTATGGACAATATGAAGGGTCAAAGTGTTCACAAAATGTCAAGTTTACAAAGCTGTTGTACTTCCTTGTCTTCTATACTCGTTAGAGATCTGCCCCCTGTATCTTCGCCATATCCAAAAACTTAACAGTCTGCAACAATGCCACCTATGCAGCATAATGGGAATCAAATGGTCTGACAAAATAACCAACAAATGAAGTACTAAAGCTAGCAGCTATGCTAAGCGTGGAAGCCATGCTAGTGCAAAGGCAATTGACCTGGATTGGCAATGTTATATGTATGGATAACAATTGACTGCCTAAGAGTTCTGTACAGTGAACTTGGAAAAAGCAGTAGGAAGGTTGGCCATCCCAAACTCGACTACAAGGATTGCATCAAGTGGCACATACAGTCTGCTGGGCTGGACTCAATGACCTGGGATAATATGACCCATCACAGAGAGCTTGGCACTCTGCTATGAAGGATACAGAACAAGCAACAAAATACCGTCATGCCACCTTGGCCAACAGTATGAGGGAATGTAGACACCAACTTGTCCTGGCACATCTCGTGAACTGTATATGAGGAAACTGATTTCCAGTCATAGTCATATTTGAATACAAGCGACAGTCATTATTATATTACATTTGCATTAATAAAATACTTCAAATGACTGTGTAATGGGAGTCTACAAACCTGATACTGAGCATAGACAGAAAAGCAAGGAGAGTCTCTCCTGTTTACAAGCAAGCAGCTTGATCACTCCCTGGCAGCTGCCAGAGTTGCCAGTCATGGACACAAGCACCACAACTGGAACCAACAGAGAAAACAAGACCTGCTATAAAAAGGAGAGTACAGAGAAGGAAAGGGTGGCAGAAGAGCCTGGGACATCAAAGGGATGACAGCCCTGCACCAGGCTGCCTCCAATAAAACAGCCAGGAGATTGAAAGAGATCAAAGCCCTAAAATTGAAAGGCTGATAGAAAATTGACGTTGAGAGTCTTGGAACTGATCTGAGTGAGACCCAAACTAAGGAAGGTCAGTCAGGAGAAAGAGATCCCTAGAAAGACCTCATACCAAGAGATGGAGGCAGACCATATATAAATAAAAATAGTGTATAAATCCCAGTTTACCTATACTCCTAATTTAACTCAAATTTGACACCACATATCTTCCCAAACTCTACTGCTTCCTGTCCCCCTTATATGTCCCCCTGTCTCAGTGGTGCCAACTGAAGGGGCTGGGGGTGGGAGGCAAATGCCCTCCCAAAGACTTTTACATTTGCTCAAAAGTTCCACAAGCTGCAGATTGGTGGAGGGGCATGGCCCAACCACTCTTAAGCAGTGGTTTTGTACTACATTTGTTCAGCTGCTGCCAGAGAAGTCTGGAGTGTCACTCTGGCTTCACGGTCACAGTGCTACTGAAATTTGACCCGGCCACCCCTCCATACAGACAGAGGGTCATCCAGGACAAGTTGCAGTGAGTGGTGTTGTGATCTGGTGCAAGGGAGTCTGTTCCTGTATGGCAAAGCACAGGGGAGTCCACTGAGAACTTGACTCTGATGGTATCAGCCAATGTTCTGTGGGGATAAGAGAGAGAAGATTCCCCCGCCAAGAGAGATCTACAGTCACTGCAGGAGAGTGGGGGAAAACAAGCAGGGACCAGAATGGGGCCCCTGCTGGGAGGTTCAGGAACCAGAATTAACCCCCCAAGAAATATCTGAATTGGTGCCATTGCCCTATCCTATTGAACCTCACACCCAAACCCCATTTGCCGCAGAAACCCTGTCCCTACCCCCTCTAAATAGTCTCCCTTCCTCACTGAGCCCAAGCCTCCCCCCACATAAACCCAGGGACCCATCCACTATCCCCCATACATATTCTTCCAACCTCCCATTAATTCCCCCCTCCACTGGGATGGAATGTCTTGTGAGTGGTCAGTTCCTGTTTCGGGGTGGGAGGGGAATGCCTGGGAGGTGTTTGCAGCATGAGCCTGCCCCACACTCATTAAGCAGTGGCAGCTTCTATCCCATGGTGCTGGTCCCAGCTCCCCACACTGGATGTTGAAACCTGATGCATGGAGTTGCAGCAATGCTCAGGTTTGGCCCACCTGACCCTCTGTGATGATGGAAGGAGGCCAGGCCAAACTTGAGCAGCACTGTGACTCCATGCGCCTCTTGCAAAGCCACTCACTGAAGTTTGGCTGGCCCCCAGCATCAAGATGTAGGGGCAGCTGGGACAAACCTGAGCGGATGTGTGACCCAACGTCCCAGCTTACAACACCACTCACTGAAGTTTGGTGCACCTACCCCTCTTCCCCCCCCCGCCCGATGATGGAAATGTGGCTGGCTCAAACCTGCACAGTGCTTTTTTGTTTGTTTGATTTCATTTTTTACTTTGATTTTCATTTTATTTCATGTTATTTCACATTTGTGAAAAACACAGGGCTCTAGCTGTGGAGTATTCTGGAGTAGGTCTAGCTCAACCTTTCCTGTTGAAACTGGTCTACTTTGTATAATTAAATATTAATTGGGCCAAAGTGTGAGTGTAAGAATGACCTTTACACCAGTAGTTACAGCACTGTCCGAGGTGGCCAGGGGACACCCAGGTTTCAGTCCCACTGCTCCAATTAATGCTTAATTATACCTGTACAACAGGATAGCTATATCAGCAGACCTTAGTGTAGACACAGTTTATACCAGCAAAAGAGTGCTTTTGCCATTTTAGTTTATACCAGTCACTGGAGCGAAGTGAATTATATTGGCAAAAACAACTATTATGCTGATATAACTGATGTCTATAGTATGGCTTTTGCTGATATAGAAATGTCATAATACAATCTGACCCCTAACCAACATTACTGTAGTCGATTACTTCTGCAAATATATTAACTTGGCTATACTTACACAGATTTCATTGGTCATCCAGAAACTAAAGTCAATATTTGCTAGACATGGAATTCCTAAAGTCCTCATCTCTGATAAGGGCCTCAATTTACCTTGGAAGCTTTCCTAGCATTTGCACAAGTCTTAGATTTTGAACTCTGTATTAGTAGTTCACATTACCCCCAAAGCAATGGGGATGTGGAGAGAGCAATGCAGACTTTAAAAAGATTTCTGCAAAAATCCATGGACCCATGTGTAGTAAGTGCAGGCCCTGATAAAGGCCCAGTATGAGGCCTGAGGCCTGAACTAAAGTAATGGTCAAGACTTTGCTAACATAAAGCAAAGTTAAGCTGTGAGCCAGAGGTAGGCCCTGCTCACAGAACCTGGCATGAAAAGGGCTAATGCTGCATAAACATATATTCATCTAGCATAAACACAGCACTAGAACACACTATACTAAAACATTCCATAAATAACAGGAGGACAGGCCGACCCATCCCAATGACAGGGGCAAAAGGGCAAAATGATGGATAGAGTTGTTTTAATCGAACCAACATGTACAAGGTGAGGGGTGGCACCGTAATACGTAGAGAGGTTGAACCTTGCTGCGTAGAGGGGTGGCACCTCAATACGTCAGGTGTGATGTGTAACTTGTTTGTATCTGTGTATAAGAATGCATCCTTGGGGCGGTGTCTTTGTCCGGCCGAGGGGGCAGTGGAAATTCCCGCCACTGACTGAGCCGGGTCCATTGCCAAGAGGCACTTTCTCGTAGTATGCCCTGAATTAGGCTAAGAAACCTACAGGGAACTGCCATTGTGTCCGAGGTCACAATAAACCTAGTCGACGTGACTTTGCATCTTACTGGACTCTGTGGTTATTGGGGATTCTCGTCGGGTCTGCTGTGTCAGCTATCTGCAGAGCTGGGGCAGCACACAGAGGGAACTCACGCACGCAGCCGAGTGATATCAACAAGGAGAAAGCAGAGCACCATACCGGTACAACTCTGACAACACCATGCACTCCTTGCATATCTGTCAACACTGCTTGTGACTGGACTATCTCCAGCAGACCATCTGATGGGAAGATGACTAAGGATGCCTTTACTTGTGGCATCCAAACAGCTTAAACCTAAGTGTCCCAACCTGAAGGAATTTTGAAAATGGGATGCTGAAATAAAAATTCAGCAGCTACGAAACGTCAATGTTTTTCACACACCAAAAACACTACCTGCACTGAGAGCAGGGAATAAAGTTTGGCTCAAAAACTCCCAAACATTTGGAACCATGCAGAACTAGGGCAAAACTCCCAGATCCTAACTAATGGAAACTCCAAAAGGACTTCTCCTGGGGAATCAGGTTCATTTACAATATTTCCCAACACAACAAAGAGAGAATCTGGAACCTGCCGGTACTTTGTCAGGAAGTGAACCTCCTCCACAGGAAACCCCACACACCAACTGTACAGAAGTGAGAATGCAGACCCCTCTCAAAGATTTGATCATTAGAATGCTGCTCAAGACTACTTAAATGCAATTGATGAACATAGTAACAAGTAGTAGTTTTAAGGAAACTGAAGTTATCTTGAATTGTTGTGTGTGTATATACATTGGTTTATAATTTCAATTTTAATCTTTTATTATAAAGGAAGGGGGATGTGAAGTGGTTACAGAGTTTCTGGTCCTCCACAGTTACCAGAGAAGACCAGGATGTGTTTTAATGGGGAGCTTAAGCCCTGGGTAGGGTAGGGAGTTGCTCTAGTTGCTGCTGAAAGCATGGTGGAGTGAATAGGTGATAAAGGAGGTGAAGATCTTGTACATTTTAGCAACTGTGGAGTTGGAAAGTTGAAAGTGTTAATGTAGTTTAGTGTGGCATTGCTGAAGGAGGGCTGAGTTCACATTACATGGACATTTCCTGGTTTTCAGAAGTTTGACTTTTGCTCAAGTCAATGCTCTGCAAGCAATCTTAACTCTTGTATTTGTTTTTTTTTTTTTTGAAAGATTTTTTGTTTGTGGTAATTAGTAGTCATTTATGCAGTTATACATATCATTAGTTATAATTTACATATCATAGTCAGCAGTCACTCCTCCTCCCACACACATTCACTCCCACCCACCCACCCTAGCCCCTCCTCCCCTCCTCTCCACCACCTCCCCTCCCCATTCACACCATCCATTCACTCCCCCCCCCCCACTACCCCTCCCTGTACACCCCAGTATCCCCCAGTATCTCCTTGGTATTACACTGTTTTACATTATTTTACACCCTCCTATCTGATGCATACAGTGTACAGTGCACAGAGCAGCAAGCACAGTGGAACTTACAGTGTTCCTGGTTGTGCTTCAGAATGGCTGCTGGATGATGTTTGTGATGGATGGGCAGTGAGAAATCACAGACAGGGTTTCTGTTCCAAAATGCTAACAGTTTTTGATATTTGAGAAAAAGCTCCTCTGATCCCTGTCCAATATATATATTCCATCTCCAAGAAACAGTAAGGTGTCACAGCTTGCATTGCATTGTTTCTATGCCATACAGTACACGTTTTACACGTTTCTAGAAAACTCCAACCTTTTTGATAAAAATTCTCCTCACCAAAAATCATAACTTTCATCATATGTCATATCATTCATCATCACGCACTCATCTCAGATCAGAAAGAAATCAGAAGCACCTGGACACAAATCTCTGATGCGATCTAGATTTCTCCTCATACATTGTATAAGGTGAACACAAGGAATAAGGCCCCAATCATTTCCACCCAAGTGTATCATCCCACAGTGCAGTAAATTACACCCTCTTCAGTCACTGTGCAAAGTGGGCAAAAGATGATGTCAACACTGGCCACCTCTCTCCACCCAAATCAGTCTGTAGTCAGCAATCCTCATGTTATGGGGGTACTTCTTGCCCTCCCAGTATCCTGCCTTCTGACAGTTGCCAGTGTCAGATGCTCCATGCAGAAGAAAGAGAACAACAACAATTTTTTTTTTGGCCCCCCCTGTTGTTCAGTCTCTCAGTTTCTCAGTTGGTTGGATAGGACACAACACAGCATGGGGGTTTCATCCCTGACCATCTGAGCTAATAGCTTTGATGGACCTATCCTCCATAAACTTATCTAATTCAAAATAGTCTCTCCTCCTTCACCTAGAGTTTCCTTGCAAAACTCCCCTATTCACTGCTCCTGTTAGCTAGCTCCTTATTTTCTTTTATCTTTAATAAAAGGTCACTAGGGTTTTTAATGGTGTGTTTCACATGGTACTAAGCAGGCTGAAGTCTCCTGTATACCAAACCCCAAACCCTTTTTAACACTGTTTAATGTTGAACCATGATTGGGTTCTGTTAACACATATATTCCATCTAAATTAATATAGCAACCTTCAAAGATTTAGTGCCATGCACTACCTTGAGTAAAACTCAACAAACGGAGACCATTTTGAACCATATCACATCAATAATTTGATCTCTAGCTCTGCACAAAACAAGAAAGCAAGCAAAGAAACAAATAAAATCCACCACCTAGAAACTTTTTGAAAATTAGCTATTTTTTCAGGGCTCCACACCCCTACCCTGCACCCTCCTGAGGCACACTGAACCTCAAAGGAATCCAGCGAAGCACGTATCAAGCGGAGTGCCTGAAAGGGTCAGTCCTGGGGCTGGTTTTGTTCAACATCTTTATTAATGATCTGGACAATGGGATAGATTGTATCCTCAGCAAGTTCGCAGATCACACTAAGCTGGGGGGAGAGGTAGATATGCTGGAGGGTACGGATAGGGTCCGGAGCGACCTACACAAATTGGAGGATTGGGCCAAAAGAAATCTGACGAGGTTAAACAAGGAACCTGCACTTAGGAAGGAAGAATCCCATGCACCTCTACAGGCTGGGGACCAACTGGCTAAGCAGTAGTTCTGCAGAAAAGGACCTGGGGATTACAGTGGACAAGAAGCTGGATATGAGTCAGCAGTGTGCCCTTGTTGCCAAGAAGGCCAATGGCATATTGGGCTGTATTAGTAGGAGCATTGCCAGCAGATCAAGGGAAGTGATTGTTCCCTTCTATTCGGCACTGGTGAGGCCACACCTGGAGTATTGTGTCCAGTTTTGGTCCCCTCACTACAGAAGGGATGTGGACAAATTGTAGAGTCCAATGGAGGGCAACAAAAATGATTAGGGGGCTGGGGCACATGACTTATGAGGAGAGGCTGCGGGAACGGGGCTTGTTTAGTCTGTGGAAGAGAAGAATGAGGGGGGTTTGATAGCAGCCTTCAACTACCTGAAAGGTAGGCTGTTCTCAGTGATGGCAGATGACAGAACAAGGAGCAATGGTCTCAAGTTGCAGTGGAGGAGGTCTAGGTTGGATATTAGGATTACTGGACACGGATAGAACTGGGAGAAACAGCCCAGAAAGCCCATTGACATTTCCTTTCCTAATATAATTCGTGAGAATAATTGTGCCTTAAATCACTGGTGGCCAAGTGAAGAACCTCCCACCAGATCAGCAGTGGAATGGATTATCTAGGAAGGTGGTGGAAGCTCTATCCTTAGAGATTTTTAAGTCCTGGCTTGACAAAGCCCTTGTTGGGATGATTTATTTGGTGTTGGTCCTGCTTTGAGCAGGCAATTTCGACTAGATGACCTCCTGAGGTCTCTTCTAACCCTGATATTCTTTGATTCTATGATTCTATGTGAGCTGTGGAAGATCTTTAAACAGAAGTAATGACACAACCTTAACTATAGTGGTGCTCCTGTGTTACTATAATAACAAAAGAAGTCCCAGCCTCAAAGAGCTCACGGCTGAAGTAAAGTGTTGGATGTGTGCAGGGTTTGTACATGAACAGGGTTGTCATAAAACAGTTAGTTAAGGGTTAAGGTCTCTTTTACCTGTAAAGGGTTAACAAGCAGTAACCTGATGAACACCTGACCAGAGGACCAATCAAGGGACAAGATAATTTCAAATCTCTATGGAGGGAAGTCTTTGTCTGTGTTCTTTGTTTGAGTTGTCGTTCTCTCTTTGGATTTAAGAGAGGCCAGACATATTCCTCAAGTTCTCCAAGGTTTCCTGAAGTATTTTCTTCTATTCAGTATAGTGAGTATTAGAAGGCGGTTTAGTCTTATAATTGATTTCTACATTTGCAATTGTGTATTTCCTGAAGAAATTTCTTTATTTCTGTTTGCTGTTACTTTGATTATTCTAAGAAAGGCGGGGGGAAGCCTCTCCAGGCTTATAAGTTAGACCCTGTATTTTTTCATCCTGGTAATACAGAAATAGTGTACTTTTTTTTCTTTCTTTAATAAAATCTTTTCTTTTTAGAACTTGATTGATTTCTTCCCTTGTTTGGATTTTCAGGGGAAGGGAAGGGGGGGGAAAGTGAATCCCTGTTTGTTTGATTCAATGGGTTTGAATCAAGGTATCTCTCCTAAGGACTAGGAGAGGGGAGGGGGGAAGGAGGGGAGGGAAATAGGTTATTTCCCTTTGTGTTGAGATTCAAGGAGTTTGGATCTGTGTTCCCCAGGGAAAGTTTGGGGGAATAGGGAGTGTGCCAGACACTAAAAACTTGGCTGGTGGCAGCGTACCAGATCTAAACTAGAATTTTAGTTTAGAGGAGCCTATGCAGGTCCCCATCTTGTGAACGCTAAAGTTCAAAGTGGGGAATAAACCTATGACAAGGGTTCAGTGCAGAGCTGTGGGGTACAGGGTAGAATGGGTCAGGGCGGTTGGACTACACTGGCAGATCTGAAGTGGGTTAGGATGCACTGGCAGAGCCAGGGGTGGCTCTATGTATTTTGCCGCCCCAAGCACAGCAGTCAGGCGGCTTTCAGGCAGCATGCCTGCGGGAGGTCCACCGGTCCTGCGGCTTCAACATACCTGTGGCCGAATTGCCGCCGAAACCACAGGACCAGTGGACCTCCCACAGGCATGCCGCCAAAGGCAGCCTGACTACTGCCCTCATGGCGACCGGCAGGCCACCCCACATGGCCTGCCACCCAGACACACGCTTGGTGTGCTGGAGCCTGGAGCTACCCCTGGGCAGAGCTGTGGGGTGCAAAATGTTCTGGTATCACTTGATATTGGGATGTGTTTGCGTAAGTACTCTGTGCTTAGCATGTCTTAGGAATATGTATTTTTGCAATATTAGCCCTGTTCTTGCCAAATTCTGTAAACTTGCAAGCAGGGAGAGCCTGACATTTGCTAACAGCCTAACTTTTTGCTAACTTTGCTTTATATCAGCAAAGCTTGCCCACTACTTTAGCTTAGGCCTCATACCAAACCTCTATTACAAAGGCTTATATCTCAGGCTCTCTTCCTACTAAAACTCTCTTGACATATTGTGGAGCAGTGGGCACTATCTAGGGGTTAACTGCTACATATCCCCACTGTTAGCTGGTGGTTTTTGCTTGTCTTTTTTTAGGCCGTGTCTACATACAAAAGTTGTACTGCTTCAACTATACAGATACGGTTAAAGCAGTACAACCCCCTCTAGTCTGGATGCAGTTATCTTCATGTAAATGTGCTTCTTATATTGGTATTGATTGTTCCCACACAGGAAAGAGGGTGCGCTGTACTGGTAGAGCTGCACACTTGGAGTAGTAGCAGTATAACTATTTCAGTAAAAACATTAACCCCCTAAGAGAAATAGTTACATTGACACAAAATCCTTGTGTAGACTAGCTCTTAGTTGACTTAGGTTCCTTTTTGATCCCTTCCCTCTCTTGAGAGGGTGGCCACCAACCAAGGTCAGTTAAAATGATGCCTTATATGAAGCACTAAATGTACACACAGGTTTTTTTAATGAAGTTTATGGTTACATGCCAATTATTTGAAAATATGCAAATTAATTCCCCACATTTTCACACAATAACATGTAAGTATTTCTAATTCCCCCCCTTCCACCCTCAAACATTGCCAACACTATCTCTGCCCATTCTCTGGTCCTGACCACCCAGTCCTCATCCACCTGCATGGAAGTGGGAGAAGCAACCTCATAAAGCAGTGGTTCCCAAACGTTAACATCCTGTGAACCCCTTTCATTAAAATGTCATGTCTCGCAAATCCCCTCCTAAAAATGAACATTTCCAGGGATTTTTTCCTTTACCTGATTATAAATTATAAAAGCAGTGATCTTGGAAATATAATATTTGTTTTTACAACATGCTTATTACACACTATTTATTATTAATTACTATTTATCATTACATTATGAAAATGGCAACACTCTTCCAAGATCTTTTGTAGCTTGTATCACTTTGAATAAGCCTCTTATAAGACAAGGCAAGGAGTATCAGATGTGAAACAGCATGAAGGTATTTAAGAAACCAACTCAAAGAGTTCCTCCTACTCAAGCATTCAGGTCTTGAGCAGTCCAGGCAAACAACGCACTTTACAACAAAACCTAAACTTGTTCTTCATAATAATTTTAAAAACAATACTAGCTGCCTGTTTAATTTTAAAAACAGCAAAAGATATCCACCTTCCTTTCCATTTCTTATAAGGAGTCTTCAAGTTTAAATCTCCTCAGTGTGATAGATATGGTTTCTTTGATCTGCTTAACTGTTGGAAGTCCCCAAGGCTCCAAGCTGCTGGCCTCATGCTGTCTCGGGTCCCTCAGGACAGCTGTCTGCCATTAGGGATTTTTTTTCCCAATAACCCTTTGTAACATTTTGTGAACCCCCAGGGGTTCACGAACCCCAATTTGAGAACCACTGTCATAGAGACTGCTCTCACTGCTGTGCTGTGACCCACAATGCGAGTAATCCACTTTAGGGAAGTGAGGGAGCATATTCCATCCCTTTACTTGTCTGCACTAGTGTATTTTTTGGCACAGTTCTACAATACTGGCACTCTAGTCTGAGGAAAGGAATGTCCTGGTATTTCAGAACAGGATTGCTATACATTGCATTGACAGTACTGCATGGGAACTCTTAGGCCTTAGCTACACTTGCCGCGCGGGTCGACGCGGTGAGTTTGATTTCTTGGAGTTCGAACTATCGCGTCTAATCTAGACGCGATAGTTCGAACTCCCCACGCGCTCCAGTCGACTCTGGAACTCCACCACTGCAAACGGCGGTGGCGGAGTCGACCTTGGAGCCGCGGACTTCGATCCCGCGGCGTCTGGACGGGTAAGTAGTTCGAACTAGGGTACTTCGAGTTCAGCTACGCTATTCACGTAGCTGAACTTGCGTACCCTAGTTCGACCCCCGCCCTTAGTGTAGACCAGGCCTTATACAGCATCTACCTACAACTTTATCAAGTTCTGTCAGTATCAATTTTCACAATACTACGTACATTACACTGGTTATATTTAGAAAAAATTCTAAGCATGGTATACATATAATGTTATAATTTGTAGGAGTAAATATTGATTATAGGAACTGTTTGAGAATATTTGTAAAAACATTTTCCATTAAGAGAGAAAATGAGTGTTTTGAATTCTGAGATTGGATGCACTACATTTTCCAATTATTTTATTATAAATATTTGAATTTGATCTCTTTAACATGCATGTGTTAACAAATGATGAGTTGGTATAAAATAGTTAAACTGCATGAGACATACGTTGGATGAGACTAAATTCAAAAGATTGCATTTATTTTTAATAAACTTAAGTATGACATAAGATAAAACATAGCTGCATGCTTTAATACATATAGACAGACACATGAATTTACAAAGATTACTTAAGAGGTCTTCTTATCTTCTTTCAGAGTCCCCAGAGGAATAAGATGACATATGGAAAGTGTTCTTTTAAGGTAATCGTATAAAGAAAACTAAACAGACAGAAATACATTAGTTGTTGACTGCAAGGTCAAAAGTCCCCAGACATGTTATGGTGAAAGCCAGCATGAGATTGAGTCCATACTAAAATGGGCTTGTGTTCCTGCTCATCAGTTCTCTCCATTTTGAACAAAATGTAGTGTTTTCAGTATTAAAATACGTTAATCATGGAGCGGTAGAGTGATTATTGTTTTAAAAAGGGAATTAAAGTGATACTTTCAGGTTTAAAACAATATATTTTAAAATAATTATTCTTATATTTGTCACTAATAACTCCTGAGATTATAATTAATATCTAATTTATATCCTAATTGCAATAGTTCTAACTAAGGTAAAGCTCCCAGTTACTTCAGTTGAATGTTAAAGCTCTCACTTTTCACATTTATGACGTTTTCTTTTTTAACAATAAAGTAGTCATTTTTTTCACCAGTTTTGTTTCTAGTCATTTTTCATTTTCTTCTCATGTACAAGCACAATTCTGCTATGATGAAGTTGCAAATGCATCTAGGGTGTGAAGTGGCTGTTTAAATTTCAAAAAGAGACCTTTTTCATTAAAAAATGAATAATAATGAAAACATTTTTAAGATTTGTAGAACCTTTTTTCCAGAAAATCTGTTTGAAGCTTATTTACTTATTTTAGCACTTCCTGATTTACATCAGTTCTACAATTTTAATAGTTACAGGTACTCAAGTATGACATAAGTATGATATCACTCACTCAGGGGCGGCTCTAGGCACCAGCAAAACAAGCTGGTGCCTAGGGCGGCCAAATCTAGGGGGCGGCAGGCTGCGGGAGGTCCACCGGAGCCCAGGGACGACCGGACCTGCCGCAGGCATGACTGCGGAGGGGGCGCTCGTCCCGCGGCTCGGCTGAACCTCCCGCAGGCATGACTGCGGCTGCTCAAGCGGAGCCGCGGGATCCGCGAACCGTCCGCAGCCGCGGGGGTCCAGCCGAGCCACGCGGGACCCTCTGCAGTCATACCCGCGGGAGGTCCGCTGCTCCCGCGGCTCCGGGGCGCCTCCCGCGCATGACTGCTTGGGGCGGCCAAAACGGTAGAGCCGCCCCTGCACTCACTGGCCATGTTTTTTAAAAAATGAGCTAAAATTAGGCTCCTAAATCCATATTTAATCACCTTTATATGGGTGAGTGGCCTGTAAGTGATGTTTATATAGTGAGCGGTCTGATTGTCCAAAGTGTTGAGCACACAGCAATTCTCAGCAATTTTACTGGGAAATGTATCGGGCCCTATATGGACAACATTTCTGCTATTATAGGTATTCATTCCACATTCTGAATTCTACATAATTGCATTCATCATAAAATTAATCTGTTTCTTACATTCTGATGCATGGGCCTTCTTTTCTAGACTGAACCTTAATGAGTAGAGCTGCAACAGTTTGTGTACCACCTGAGCACACAAGTTCAAATATTTCTGTACTTTCCTTGACATTCTCTGGATTCTCATACATTGCCAATTTCCTATGAAACTTGTTCTTGGTTTCTGTCTGTTATATGCTATTCATGACAATATATTAAATTAACATAGTCCTTTGTTCTGTAATATACGTGGCATGGCTGTGGATTTTTTCCTAAATGAGATTGTTTTCCATAATTATTCATCAGATCATTTGTAAGAACAAATATTACTGTATGGATTGTCTGCAAATCCAGAGCTATGCTTTGTGTTATGTGTGATTGGCCACGTAAATCACATTTTTTGTTTTGTTTTTGTTTCTTGATTGGATATCCTAAGCCTTATAAACAGGAGCAGTGCCTGAACAAATTTTTGGAGATTTGAATCTTTCAGGGAGGAAAGAGAACATTTTAAGGAAATAAAGTCAGCAGGCCTAGGGAATTTTAGGACAGTTTACATATTTTTCTATCCTCATTTGCAAAAGAAATAGCATTTTGTTTGTTTACATTCATTGAGCACAGATTTAGTAGTTTAGTTCCTTCCTGACACAATAAAGTCAGTGGAAGCTTCTGGGTGCTTAGCATTTTAAAAAATCAGGCCATTTATTTAGCTGCCTAAATAGGGGTTTAGGGCTAGATTCACAAAGGAGACTTATTGCAACACCTAACTTTAGGTGCCTAGACATGCAGTGGAATGTACTACCCTGAATTAGGTGCCCAGGCTGCCTATACAATGCATGAGGAAGGTTAGGCCACTAAGAACAGTATCCCTAAAAGCCAGCATGCTGCGCAGGAAGCTACTATATTTTCTAGTCAATAACAGATACTGAGAAGAGGGCTGTGTCCTAAATCCCACCTGTTTCAGGGAATTAGGTGCCTGTCTCCACTTGGGATCCACATCCAGAAACCCTCTCCCATGACAAATACCTACGTGGTTTCTTGCAAGAAGACTGTGGTGCATGCCTAACATGACACGAAACACCCAGGATATGGGGAAGGAGTCCTCCTTTATAACCTTTAGCCCAGTGTTGAGAGCACTCACCTAGGATTTATGAGCCCCTGATTCAATTCCTCCCTCTGCCTGGTAAGGAGAAGGAATTTAAACTTCGGTTTTCTCCCTCTCAGATGATTGCCCTAACCACTGGACTATAGAGTCATTATCACACTCTGTGTGGCCCAATGTGCATTTAATTATTTATATACAGTGGAACATCTTCAACTGGAGAGATTGAGAGCCAGCCACCCCCACCAGAATACTCCATAACCCACTCGGTTAGAACACTCGCCTGAAAGGTAGGATACCCATGCTCAAATCCCTTTTCCTTATCAGGTAGAGTGAGAAATTGAACCAGGGTCTCACACATTTTGGGAGAAGGCTAAAGGTCATAGAGAAGACAGCCTCCTCTTCTCCTACTCCCCTCTTCTGTTTGGGGCAGAGTTAGGTGTGCTCTGAGTATGCCAAACAGGATGGATCTCACAGGAAAAATAGGCAGGGCAATGCCTGGTTTGAAACTCCTGCTAGGGCTTAAATGAGAGAGAGGCATGTGGGTGTTTCCTTGAGGGAACATGCTCAAGGAACACGCACATGCTCAGCAACATAAACTTAGGTGCCTATGAGACTTTAACTTTAAAAATGTGGGTGCTTTAGATGCCTCCAGAGTTAGGTGGCAGCTGCATGGGGATTTTGTGAATGCTAGTTGTGCCTACATATTGGACTTAGGCACATAAAAAGGCAATAGGTACCTAAGTCCCTTTATCAATCTGGCCCTTAAAGTCTAATTTTAGACACATATGTCTAGAATGCAAATAAGAGGGAGTTAGGATGTGATGAGTAGATGGAAGTATCTACATCTTTCCTGCAAATTTAAAAAAAAACATTTCTGTATATTTTGCTACAATTTACTACAGATTTCTTTTGCAACCCATCCATAAGTTATTCTAACATTAGACCAGTGATAAGATAGGAACTCAACGCTACAGAATCTGAGGTGTTTTCTTTTTTCTGTTTTAACCTAGTCATTATGAAGGAAGTTTCTTCTCTCAAATAACCAAAAGCTGTATGTTTTACTCCTTCTTGGCTGGAATATTGCTATGGGTGTACCAGGTACTGAGGGTTTAAAAATCATAGAATATCAGAGTTGGAAGAGACCTCAGGAGGTCATCTAGTCCAACCCCCTGCTCAAAGCAGGACCAACACCAACTAAATCATACCAGCCTGGGCTTTGTCAAGCTGGGTCTTAAAAACCTCTAAGGATGGAGATTCAACTCCTCCCTAGGTAACCCACCCCAGTGCTTCACCAATCTCCTAGGGAAATAAGAAGAGAGAAGGAGAGGCAAAGTATTCAGCTGCTCCATGAACCATATAATTTTCAGGAAAATGAAACTGCAAGTCATATCACACTTCTGGTGAATATATTCCAGGAGAAAATCCTTCTCTCAGATTCATATTGCAGATCTAAGTCCCAATACTGCTCTTTTGTCTACCTGTATAGAAATCTCTACATATCCAGAATTCCAGTTGACATAAATGGGAGATCAATGCATATAGGAGAAGAGAATATCAAAGTAGAGATAGATCTGAGAAGAGCTTGTCCTAAAATTTTCAAGACTTATATCTATTAGCTTTTTTCCCTTTGCATATTTATGCCCATACAGACACCTTTATTAATACTTGAGTGATCTGATGCCTTTTTGATGGTCAAGTGATTACCTCCCAAACAATATATATAGCCAGAGCCAACTAATCTTAACCTTCACAGATTTGGTAGTGTAATCTCTTGTGTCTTTCAATTTGTTAGTTTTCAATATTAATTTCAATTACAGTTTAAATAATAGAATTAAATTCATAGAAATAAGAGATAGCAAAATACCTATAATAATAGAGTTTGTCCTTCTAAGAATGTTTCATTGTTGCCCCAATTTTATAGGAACCCCCTGAATCTCACATGAACCCCAAACATGTAACAAGAAAGCTAGGTGACATTGAAGAGATTAAAAAGTAACTCCAAGCTGTTATATTTATGCTTTGTTCATCCACTGCTCCCAGACTGAGCCTGACAAGATGCAAAAAGCTCTGCAAAACTCTTTTTGCTGTGTTGATTTAACCTCCTTGCTCTTTTGAGGGCTTACAAGAAGCAGCTCCCACAGACAGTAGCCTAGAAGCAGCCAGTGGGAGGAAAATTTTTGCCTGGCAATCCTGACCAAGAAGCCTGTTAGCAGGCTTCAGAAATGAGAAAGATCTCCAGGTTATCAAAGGTCTGCCCACCCTGGATGCCTCAGATCTGGACAGCCAGTGGAGGCTAGACTAGAGAAGAGGAGTCATTGTCCTTGGGCCTTGAGCCTGACTGACGTGCCAGCACAGCCAACTACAGGCCAAGACTAGCTTGTACATGGCTACGATCACCCGGAAGGTTGCTGAATCCAGGCGAGTAGTACTCAGGGGAAGGGAGCGAGAGATGCAGCTCCTCAGTTAGGAAAGGAGTCTACTGTATTCTGTGTGGGTAAGAGAAATCGGAGACTGGGGATCAAATGCAAACCTCACTTGGTCAGCCTCCTCTGCACAACAAGCCTGGGGCAGTGGTCTCCAGGAATTCACCTGACCCCAAAGGATGAGCTCTCTGTGACAGACACCGCAACTCCCTACCCAGCTCCAGCCCACTAGTACTGTGAGGACTACAGAGATACATGGTAATTGCACCTGCATGACTCCTTAATTCCCCAACTCCGCTTTATTTTTTATGTTTATTTTGTCAGTTTTTGATTATTTCAGTGAAGGGAGTCTTTAATTATTGGTGTGGGGTTATGGATTCCTTTGCTTATTTATAATCCCTGATTTCCCTTGCCTTTCCCCTTTATCCTGGCTCCTACATATACCACTTCTTTAAGTTTCACCCTATCCTTTCACCTTGCTATAATAACAACATATTCTTACAATTAGTTAGTTCTTGATTCCTGAAGTTATAATGACTGTAAATGTCCTAAAGGATATCGGAACTGCCTATTTATTTAGTTACCTCTTCCCTAGTGGTGCGACTGCACGTGTAAAAGTAAAAAGCAAGTTGTCTCATATTTACATAGTATATAAAGACCAGAGTCCACTGGATTTCTGGTGCCTGGAGTGCTCCAGGAGGAGACTGTATTAAAAACATATAATTTAATTCAATCTAAAACATTTTTTTCAATTTTGTGATTTGCCAAAAAAAATGAAAGATTTAATTTTTGGTTCAACTTGAGACTAATGTTTTTTAATATATTTCAGAATTGCCAGCAAACCAAATAAATATATATATTATTTGCCCGGCTCTAATCATGAATTTGCTTTTTCTTCCATTTTGTTTTTATGAGATGTATTTTTGCTGACAGGCTCTGAATGATGCTATGCTTTATCCCAACACATAAGTTAGAAAAGTTTCTAAATCTTTCTGCTATTCTTCATCTGATCATCTGAATGTTATTTATTATATTATTGAATATATCACAGTGATTGTTAATAGGAAGCTAGGACAAGCTCTGGAGATCTAAATTACTTTCCAGACCTGTTTTGCACCAGCGGAGTATTCTGAGGCCCATTACTGTTATCCATTCTGGATGTCACAGTGGGATGATGGTCATAGTTGGGAGAAATGGCCCCAATTCTCTAACTAAACAAAGATGGATTCCTCTTAGGATTCCACGATCAAAGAGGGAACCAAAGTGCAAAACTCCTTGATAATGAAAGAGCATAATTCAATCATTAGGCCATGTATACATGTACACAAAAGGTGCTCCTACCTAGGCTATAACTCAGCCAGGTCAAATAATTAAACAGTGTTTGACTGTGTCTACATAGGCATCAGGGGTGCCTAATCTGACTATAAAAAAATCAGTTTTGGTTTTGAAAGTTTAAAAAGAGAGCATAATTCAGGGAATCCCCACTAAACTCCCACTCCCCCCAAAGGGAGGTCTTGCATTGCTGTGAGATCTGGATAGACAGAGAGTTCCATACTGGTGTCAGCTACCAAGAATGGAGCCAATACCCAGGAATCCAGTCTAGGTAACCCGCAAGTCTGGTAGAAGTCAGAAGAAGACTCTGCTCCAGCCAGGAATGAAGAATAAGGTAAGGGGAACTTTTGGTTTAAGCTGGCCAAAGTAACAGCACTGCAACATTCCATCTCAAGACTCAACCTCAGCATACCATGTGCCTTAGAAGGTGCCAGGGAGGAAGATGGGGTTGGGGATGAGTTGTAAATGTTGGGAGATTAGTTTATTTATTAGTTAACCATAACTTTCCTTCCCCAAAACCTATTTTCCTGTTCTCAGTAAAATCTCTGTTTGTTACACTGTTATTTTGGGTTTGCCATTCCTTTGCTGGGGTTTGTGTTATCGTTTGTGTACTAAGCTTTACACTTCTTGTCAACTAATTTGCTCAAGAGACAGCCCTTTTATCCATGGCACAGTTTGGAATCACCTTGGGTGGAAGATTGAGGTGCAAAAAAGAACCCATAACCCAACTTATTCAAGAGAGGCGAGAAGTCACTTCTAATATTGATGATAGCAAGCACCAGGGAGAGAGAAGCGAGGAGGCTTAAGCCACATCTCAAATAAGGGGCTACATAGGTCAAAAGCACTGCACAGGTCAAACATATCAATGTCTATTGACACACCTAATGGACTCCTGAAATCTGTCTATTGGTAGTTGTAAGTCAGTGACACTAATACTGTTTCTGTTCCATATCACTGTAAAGCCAGGCTGAAAGTGATCAAGAAAGACTGAGGACGGCTGATGACACCAGAATTTTCTCACCACTGGCTTAGCAGTAATCCTGTCCCTAAAAAAGAGTCAGAAACACACCAACAATTGGCAAGGCTGTTGAGATCCAATTTTGAGAGCAAGAGAGAGAAAGGCATTCTGCCCTGCGGTAGTGGATATTGACAGTCTCTAGCAACAGGACTAAGACCTCTGCACTAGATTTTAGCACCTACAAAGGGACTGAGTTTTATTCACAGGTTGCATTGCAGAAGAAACTTAGCATATCCAGAAACTCGCCAAGCGAAATTGGCCAAATATCAACTAGCAAGATATAGCATTTATCCCCTCCCACCAGAGGTTAAATTAATAGATTCATAGACTATAAGCCCAGAAAGGATAACTAGATCATGTAGTCTGATTTACTGTATAGCACAAACCATATAGTTTAATACAGTTACCACTGCATTGAATCCAATAATTTGTGTCTGACTAATGCATAACTTCCAGAAAGCCATCCAGTCTTGATCTGAAAATTCAAGAGACAAAGAATCCATCACTTCCTTTGGTAGTTTACTCCAATGGTTAATCACCCTCACTGTTAAAAATGTGTGCCTTATTTCTAATTTGAATTTCCTTGGCTTTAACTTCCAGTCTTTGATTCTTATTATGCCTTTCTCTGCTGGATTAAAGAGCTCTCTACTGCTTGGTGTTCTCCCCATGAAAGTACTTACGGACTGTGATCAGGTCACCTCTTGATTTTTTTTTTTTTAATGAGCTGAACAGATTGCGCCCTCTAAGTCAGTGGAAGATACTTTCTCCAGCTCTCAAATAATTTTTGTGGCTCTTTTCTGCACCCTCTCCAATTTTTCAACAGATAAAGCACAGTGTGTGGGAGTTCTCCCTCCCTCCCTCCTTCCCCCCAATTCTTGGCTCAAAGGTTGGGTCCTCTCGCCCTGTCTGAACTCTTCCTTCCCCTTCATCTCCCTTACTAGTGCAGAGATAATTTATCAGGCCAAGCAAGTTGAAGTAGGAACAGCAGGTGATCCTGTTGCATAGCAAAAGAATTTCTGCAGCTCCCAGACTTCCTGGTGGTATAGCAGTTGCCTGTGATGGAAGTTAGGCGTTCCCTGTTAGGTATTCCCTGTCTGCCTTTTCTCCTTCAAAGACAGATTTGTCCACCCACCAGAGATTTGTCCATCCTCCACATCCTCTCTAGAATGAAAAGTGAAGAGGAGACCCATGCTGCTGGCTTTCTCTCCCAACCTGGTGGGGAGAAAGAGAACAAAAGATACCCCAACCTGCCCCTCAGTCTCTCCATTTCCCTATCATTAACTTTTCTTTCCCTTCTCCCACCAATGGTATGCAGTACTAGAAGAAGGGGAAATGACTATGTCCTGAGATTTGTCTAGGGCCTGGTCTACCCCACGATTTTAGGTCAAATTTAGCAGCGTTACCTTGATTTAACCCTGCAACCATCCACACGATGAAGCCCTTTTTTCGACTTAAAGGGCTCATAAAATCGATTTATTTACTCCACCCCCGACGAGGGGATCAGCGCTGAAATCGGTCTTGCCGGGTTGAATTTAGGGTAGTGTGGCTGCAATTCAATGGTATTGGCCTCCGGGAGCTATCCCAGAGTGCTCCATTGTGACGTCTCTGGACAGTGCTCTCAACTCAGATGCACTTGCCAGGTAGACAGGAAAAGTCCCGCGAACTTTTGAATTTCATTTCCTGTTTGGCCAGTGTGGTGAGCTGATCAGCACAGGTGACCATGCAGAGCTCATCAGCAGAGGTGACCATGGAGTCCCCGAATGGCAAAAGAGCTCCAGCATGGACTGAATGGGAGGTACGGGATCTGATTGCTGTATGGGGAGATGAATCCGTGCTAGCTGAACTCCGTTCCAGGAAATGAAATGCCAAAACATTTGAAAAAATCTCCAAGGGCATGAAGGACAGAGGCTATAACAGGGACTTGCAGCAGTGCCGCATGAAACTTAAGGAGCTCAGGCAAGCCTACCAAAAAAACAGAGAGGCAAACAGCCACTCCGGGTCACAGCCCCAAACATGCAGCTTTTATGATGAGCTGCATGCCATTCTAGGGGGTGCAGCCACCGCTACCCCAACCCTGAGCTTTGACTCCATCAATGGAATAGAACACAACACGGAAGCAGGTTTTGGGGACGAGGAAGATGATGCTGAGGAAGTTGAAGATAGCTCACAGCAAGGAAGCAGAGAAACCGGTTTCCCCAACAGCCAGGATCTGTTTATCACCATGGACGCGGATTCAGTACCTCCTGAACCCACTTATATGCTCCAGCTTATGGTTGAGCTTCAGGAAAGGCAGCAGGAGCACAGACCGCCGCTCCAGCCCCTGTCTAACCAACCGCCCTCCTCCCTAAGTTCCATAGCCTCCTCACCCAGACGCCCAAGAACGCGGTGGGGGGAAGGGCCTTTGGCCACCCAGCCACTCCACCGCAGAAGATTGCCCAAGCAATATAAGTCTGGCATTCAATACATTTTAAAGTGCAGTGTGTCCTTGTCCTTCCCTCCTCCCCCACCCCACTCAGTGCTTCCCTCCTCCCCGACCCCTCCTGGGCTACCTTGGCAGTTATCCCCCTATTTGTGTGATGAATTAATAAAGAGTGCATGAATGTGAAGGAACAATGATTTTATTGCCTCTGCAAGTGGTATCGAAGGGGGAGGGGAGTGTGGTTAGCTTACAGGGAAGTAGAGTGAACCAAGGGTGGGGGAGTCATCAAGGAGAAACAAACAGAACTGTCACATCGTACCCTGGCCAGTCATGAAACTGGTTTTCAAAGCTTCTCTGATGCGCTCCTCCTGTACTCTTCTAACCACCCTGGTGTCTGGCTGTGCGTCATCAGTGGCCAGGCAATTTGCCTCAGCCTCCCACTCCTCCATAAACATCTCCACCTTACTCTCACAGATATTGTGGAGTGCACAGCAAGCAGTAATAACAATGGGAATATTGGTTTGGCTGAGGTCTATCTGAGTAAGTAAACTGCACCAGCACGCTTTTTAACATCCAAATGCACATTATACCACCATTATGCACTTGCTCAGCCTATAGTTGAACAGCTCCTGACTACTGTCCAGGCTGCCTGTGTATGGCTTCATGAGCCATGGCATTAAGGGGTAGGCTGGGTCCCCAAGGATAACTATAGGCATTTCAACATCCACAACAATTATTTTCTGGTCTGGGAAGAAAGCCCCTTCTTGCAGCTTTTGAAACAGACCAGAGTTCCTGAAGATGTGGGCATCATGTACCTTTCCGGGCCATCCCATGTTGATTTTGGTGAAACGTCCCTTATGATCCACCAGTGCTTGCAGCACCATTGAAAAGTACCCCTTTCGGTTTATGTACTCGCTGGCTTGGTGCTCTGGTGCCAAGATAGGGATATGGGTTCCGTCTATCGCCCCACCACAGTTAGGGAATCTCATTGCAGCAAAGCCATCCACTATGGCCTACACATTTCCCAGAGTCACTACCCCTGATATCAGCAGGTCTTTGATTGCACTGGCTACTTGGATCACATCAGCCCCCACAGTAGATTTCCCCACTCCGAATTGATGCCCAACTGTCTGTAGCTGTCTGTCGTTGCAAGCTTCCACAGGGCTATTGCCACTCGCTTCTCAACTGTGAGGGCTGCTCTCATCTTGGTATCCTGGCGCTTTAAGGCAGGGGAAAACAAGTCACAAAGTTCCATGAAAGTGCCCTTACACATGCGAAAGTTTTGCAGCCACTGGGAATTGTCCCAGACCTGCAACACTATGCGGTCCCACCAGTCTGTGCTTGTTTCCTGGGCCCAGAATTGGCATTCCATGCCATGAACCTGCCCAATTAACACCATGATGTGCAAATTTCTGGGGCCCGTACTTTGTGAGAAGTCTATGTTCATGTCTATGTCCTCATCACTCTTGTCAGTGCGCTGCTGTCACCTCCTCGCCTGGTTTCACTTTTGCAGGTTCTGGTTCTGCATATCCTACTGGGTAATGCACATGGTGTTTACAGTGCTCATAATTGCCGAGGTGATCTGAGCAGGCTCCATGTTCCCAGTGCTATGGCATCTGCGCTGGAAAAAGGTATGAAACAATTGTCTGCTGTTGCACTGATGGAGGGAGGGGCGACTGACGACATGGCTTACAGGATTGGCTTACAGAGAATTAAAATCAACAAAGGGGGTGGCTTTGAATCAAGGAGAAACACAAACAACTGTCACACAGAATGGCCCCCTCAAGGATTGAACTTAAAACCCTGGGTTTAGCAGGCGGTTGATTTCATGGAGGGAGGGAGGCAGGGGGAAGCAAATGAATACAAACAAATCTGGTTTATTTCTTGTTTTGCTCCACTCCATCTATTTTATACATCTTAGGCTGGCAGGAGATGCTGCAGTATGACTGCTAGCCATCGTCAGCTCCTGGGTGCTCAGCAAAAAATGGTGCATTACGATAGCTAGCCATCGTCATCTCCTGGGTGCTCACCAGAAGACGGTGCAGTGAGACAAAACTTGAAAAGGGAATGACCTGGCTGAGTACTCCCATGTCTGCCCAGGCGCCCCGACCGACCTCACTGAGGTCGGCTAAAAGAGCACCCCAAAGTACAATGACGACGGCTACCAATCATAATGAACCATCTGCTGCCAAAAGGCAATGAGCTGCTGGTGTGTAGCAATGTAGTACCATGTCTGCCGGCACCCAGGAGACATACGGTGACGGTGAGCTGAGCGGGCTCCATACTTGCTTTGGTATGTTGTTTGCACAGGTAACCCAGGAAAAAAGTGTGAAACGATTGTCTGCCGTTGCTTTCATGGAGGTAGGGAGGGAGGGGGGGTCCTGACAACATGTACCCAGAGCCACCTGCAACGCTGTTTTTGCCCCATCGGATAGTCATTGGGATCTCAACCCAGAATTCCAATGGGCAGCGGAGACTGCGGGAACTGTGGGATAGCTACCCACAGTGCAACGCTCCAGAAGTCGATGCTAGCCTCAGTACTATGGATGCAGTCCGCTGACTTAATGCACTTAGAGCATTTTGTGTGGGGACACACAATCAACGATTTCTAAAAAAACAACTTCTATAAATTTGACCTAATTTCATAGTGTAGACATACCCTAAGTCTGTCTTTTCCTCACAGCGGAGATAGGGAACTCCTCTCATCTTATCATCCTCCCACCACTCAAGGCTGGAGGGAACTTATTTCATAGAGTTCATGGCCAGAAGGGACCATTAGATCATTTTGTCTGACCTCAAATGAATGGCCTGTGTTACACAGGTCAGACTAGATGATCTAATGGCCCCTTCTGTCCTTAAACTCTATGTAACTATGAAAGACATAGAAGAAAAGAGAAAACATGAAATAAATTAAAGGAAGGAAGAGGATGAACAAGAAAATTTGGGAGCTATAATGATATTATTATTTTATTACTGTACAGAAAATCTGGTGCCAAAATATTGCAATAAAATTCCCATGAATGTTTGAGTGAGATGTCAGGGAACAAGACTGTGTTGAGAAGGAGACTGGAGATACTGGTTGCAGATAGGATACAAAGACAGGCAATCAATATTTCTATTCTTATGTACTCGGGAGGGGATAACTTGCTTTAATTATAGATTTTTGTTCATTGTTAATGCTGGTATTTGGGAGGTTTGTACATATATTAATGCAAATGTATTATGGGAAACATTAATAGGTTTGGGAGTGTGATAGTTTTGGTTTCTATTTTGCATGGTTTTTGGTTTTATTTATTGTAACTTCAATTTCATGCAAATGCACAAAAATAATATAACTTGTAACTAGTACAATACAGTAAAATACCAGATACAAGTGTATTTTTATGTTCCTAAAATCTTTCATGCCTTTAAATTGCTAAAGTGTATGAAATTGCATCAATTAATGCTTGGCTTATATCCCTAGTTTTATCTGATGTCTTTACATCAGTGCAGGGGTTTACTAGGGATATGCCCTCTCCCAACTCTATACACTGCACATACAGGGCTAAATTCTGCTTTCAGATAAACTAATGTAATTATGCAGTAACTCCAGTGAAATTATTTGAATTACAGCAGGGTAAATTCTAAGCAAATAAGGGCAAAATTTGCCCAACATACTTTTATTTGGCATGAATTTCTTCTAGATAAAATTCTTTGCTTGTTTTCATTTTCTTTCCTGTGCTACATTCTGTCACCATCAGATAGCATAATAACACATCACCATATGACATTGATACCCATCATGATGGCCAATAAGGCGTGTGAGTCCACCTACTATTTTCATTGATTTTAGCTACTGCCTATCAACAAGTGCTTTTATTGTAGAGCTGCCTAGACTGTTCTAAATCTGATTTATTTTATCTGCAAAGTTAGCAGAAAACTCCTCAGAGTGAGAAATGTCTGATTTGCTTCCAGGGGAAGGCAGGTCAGATTTATTAGCTCATCTACCACCTGGAACAGTTTCACAGATTGTGACTTTGTGGATGGTATAGTGTAGGGAAAGAATGTTTTTTGTCCACCAGCACAGCTACGACACTGGACTTTAAAAAATCTCTATGCTACCTTCAGACAGACACAATGCATTGATGGCATCCATGCTCCAACTTCTGCTTCATGTTTAATCTATCATACACCATCTGTATAACAAAATGTATAGGAAGGTGATACTGTTGGAATAAAAGGAGACATGCCTTCTATATAAAACGTCTGATAAGCAAGAAAGAAAAGATTTTATTCACTCAGATTCTCAGTGTGAAGGTGAGTGAACAGGTACAGGCCATCAGAACTGGTGAGTTGAGGTACAGGCCATCAGAGTTGGCCTGTACCTCAACTTCTACTGTTGGCTGGATGGTTTAACCCTCCAGCTAACCCCCAAACTCCTCCTTCTGAAGTAAACCAAAGAGACAATCCAGAAGGAAAAGCAAAACTCTATTTTTCAGTCCCTTGATCGGGGTGTGGGAGAACAACTCTTCCCTTTTCTCCAGGTGCATCCTTCTTCTTATAGGGTTCCCAGATAGTTCTTTGCTCAGTTCCTCTCCAGCCTTCCTCCCAGTCTTCTTCCTTAAGGCTTTAAGGCTTTTCTTTGGCAAGATCACCTTTCTAGGCCTTCCAGTAGTCTCCTCTTTATAGACACTAATAACAGATCCTACTATCTGCCTGATAACCTTTAGACTGAGGAAAGTAGGGCTTTTCTACCCATCATGCTTTGTCAGTAGCCTACAAGTCCTTTGATCCTTCTAAGATCCAAGCTAACCCCATGAACTCAACACACTTACAATCATAAATAAAGACTTGGGCTAGATCCACAAAGAGGACACAGGCTCAGTGTTGCAGTGCCTAAGTTTAGGTGTTCTGTTACCTATTGGAAACCAAGCCTTAAATTAGGCCCCCAGGCTCCTTATAAAATGCCTGGGGAGAGTTAAGTGCTTAGGAATGGGATCCACAAAAAAGAGGAATCTGAGCAGGGAGATAGTGATGAGAGGGATAGGGCCTAATACCTGCCCCCTTCATGGATTTAGATATCCAACTTTGTGTTGGAGGGAGAAGCTATCTCTATTTGAGATTCAGAGCTGTGAAGCCTGTCCTGGACTTAGGTGCCTAAGCTATGTCAGGTCTTTTTAAAGAAAATATGAAGTAGTGCTGCTACCCCATTTGCACAATATCTCAGTGGTTAGAGCACTCACCCAGCATGTGGGAGCTCCAGGTTCAAATCCCTTCTCTGCCTGAGAGGAGCAGGGACTTGACCCAGGAAATACTTAAATATTTGTTGAGAAAGAGTGAAAATTACTCTGTAGCCTGGTAGGTGGGGCACTCACTTTGGAGGTGGGAGACCCAGGGTCCAGTCCCTCTGCTCCAATTATTCTTTAATTATTTATCCAAAGTACAACAGCTTCAACAGAAAAGACTGAGGGAGAACCACATCAGAATAACCCATAGCCCAGTGGTTAGAACACTCACCAGAGAGGTGGCAGAGCCCAATTCAAATGCCTTCATCTCAGCAGGAAGAAGGAATCTCCCTAATCCTAATCATTGGGTTAAACGTTCTGAGGATGGTCCTCCTCTACCACCTGACTCCAGGAGAGGGGTTCACAGCTGAAAATCTCAATCAAGGGGGTCTACACTTGCCAGTGTACATGGTTACATGTGCTATATTGTGCCATAACCCCACGACTGTCCACACCTGAGGCCCTGAAATATGTTTCTGAAGGACAGTCTAGTGTGCAAACAGTAGCACACATGAGTGGTCGGTATGTACACGACTCCACTGTGGCCTGGCCCCACTGTTCTACAGTGCAGTACAGATGGTGGCAAGGAGGGCATGCCAGGTCATGGATAGCAATATTCCTCCAGGGCCAGTCCCACAGTGCATTGACCCCTTTTGCTGCATGACACTTACTCAAATGTATAAAGGTCCCTGACCCCCACATTGCCAGTAATACTAGCGCCTCCACAGAACACTTTTAGTTCTGTAGTGAACTGTATTGAGCAGCACTAGCAATCATGAAGCATGTTCCAAGAGCTGCCACCCAGTCTCTGGAGCACACCTGGATGCTGATCAATGTGTGGACAGAGTACACCATCCTCCGTGACTTTTCCCATACTGGAAGGAACATACACCTGTACCAAGAGATTTCACAGACGCTGGAGAATATGGACATTCATGGGACTCAGTCACACTATTGGGCATGCATGAAGCACCTCAGACTCCTGTAGCAGGGGGTGAAGGATTCAGATAGTCACTCTAGGAAGAGGACCTAGCACATGATGAGCTGGATTGAGTGTTCTCCAGGGCTGAGAGTGCTGAGCCTGAATTCAGTCACAACCGACTCTCGACTCTGCCAGCCTCAATTTATGGCAGGACACTGATGAGAGGCAGGGCAAGGAGGCATCAGGGACCTTGGATGAAATCCCAGAAGAAACTCCCAGGAGACCTGAAAGAAGAGAAACATGTGATTCTGCACCTCTACCTGGCAGACCTGGTTGAGGAAGCTCCCCCTCCCCCCATCCTTCCCAAGGAGCCTGAAAAGACCCTGAGCTTTGGCAGGAACTGGAATCTGAGCCCAGTAAGTTATAATATGCCCCCACACTTCCCAGAAATATCACCTCCTGCTCCAGTAATACATGGCTGAAGCCTGCCTCCTCACCACCCCACTTGTGCTCCACTCCAGCCTGGTCCCCGAGCAAGACACAGCTGTAATTCAGTGATTTTATTGAAATCACATGAAGCACTGTATTTAGTGGAAGCTATAGCAGAGTGTTAATGAGCAGTCCTTGTGTCCCTGCATTTGACTAGTGATATTCCTTGGGCTGAGCCAACTGCGGGAGGGAAGGGATGGAGGGAGGCTTTTGAAAGTGCCTGGATGGGAAAAGAACAGTTTAATGATACATGGTTTCTCAAAGGCTACCCATTGGGCTACCCACATTTGCCATCCTTGCCTGTCAACTACCCTTCTCTCCAAATCTTTCCACTGTAAACACTATAAACATTGCAACATTTTAATAAAATTAATGCAGCTATCTTATCACTTTTAACTTCAGACCCTTCCCTGTGGGCTGCAAAAGTTGTTTGAAGGAAGGAAGCTGTAGCAACTGCATTCCTTGCAGCCTTTGGCCACACAGTCACACTATGTGGGGGAATGTAATTATCTTCCAAAGAAAATGAAATATAATGGTACCTTGTGTTTGACTTGCCAGGACATTCTGAAGCCAAGAGAGAACCCATTCTGCTGGGAGATCAGGATTGGCACCCCAGAGATAGAAGAGGAAGAAACCAAGTGCATCTGGAGGACCTGCTTGTTGGCATTGACAGAAGGAGTCAGGAATAGTCAGATTTTCTTAGGGCAAGGGAAGAATGGGCTCTTAGGATGAGACATTCCTGCAAATGGGGAGACAGCACTGGCAAAAAGAGCACAGAAAGAATGGGATCATGCACTCATGCAGTCCCTAGTCTAACTGGTAGCAGAATGCTTTCGGGCCCCACCCACTGTGGTGGCAGCTGCTCCTCTAGGGGGATAGTTACCACTTTCTCCTCCTTCTCCAACTATTGCCCAGGCTGCCGCTGAAGTGGTGAATCCCAGCTCCTTTCCTGCCAGGGAGGCGCATGCAGGATGCTCAGCACCACATACTCCTCAGTCAGCCAAAACCCCTCTTGGGGGAACTCCCAAAGCATTCAGGAAGTGAATGATGAACTTGATCCAGTTCCTGTAGCCCTGCATGTCTTCAGACCCCAAATTCCACACAGGACATGTCCATATTTGTCCCTCTCCACGATATTCTGCAACCACAGCTGTTCTCCACTTGTCATGGCAAAAGGGAGGTAAGGATGAGGAAACCTCCTCTGAAAGTAATATTTGCCCACTTCTGAATGAATTTGGCTTGTTTTTGTCTTTTTGGGGGGGTCTTTTTTGTTAATTTGTTTCTGTTAGAAACCGTTCTATGTCCTACATATGTATGTAAATAAAAGTAACTCTTCCCTTCACTTCTGCATGCACGTTGTTTTCTGAGTATGATCAACACGATACTTCCCAGAGATGTGGGATGAGGTAGCAGGATTCGCAGCACGGCTGCATGATTTCTGTAAAAGTGTGGAACCATGGAAATGCTAACAATTTCACGCCTGCACCTGCAGCCAGGAATTCACTAATGTTTTTTTAAAAAAGGTTCATGGCAATAAAGTATGCCGTAACATAACTGTTGATATCCAAAACACCACAATAAAAAATAGAGGAGAATTTTACTTAAAGCTCTTTGTATCTTTGTTAAAAATTAAGTGACAAAGGAAACAAAATTAAATAGTTAAGATATCTGATGCTGAGCATCGATTTAATGACTCCTCCACACCCATCAAATGATTACCACTGGCAACTATGGCAGTACTCATGCCATGGGATCAATCATGCATATACCTGATAAGAACTGTGCGCTATGGTGTCAGAAAGAATTGTGAGGAAGGAATGTGTTAAGTCCCCAAACCATAAAGAACTGTTTTTTTAATTACTTTAGCATTGCTGAAGTGCTCCCCATAAGTCAACCCAAAACAGAGCAGTTAATATGTAATGAAAACATTGCTCAATGATGGCAGTACAAAACCACTGTCAAAGTTGTTAACGTTGAGGTTCCTACCCCAGCTGTCTGCTTTCAGTTAGTACATTCACTGCAGGGGATTGAAACTCTCTGAGGTATCTGGCAACAGAAGTATGTGGCAATGCTTTTTCAAGCAGCTCCACTGCATCACAATTGTGTACCTTGGTACAGTTCTAAGTCACTTGCTGGTTCTCCACTGTTCCATTATGTACACGCTCACAGTATCACAAATTTTCCTGGCCTGCAGGGAACCAAGAACAGTGTGCACATCTGTGGAATCTGGCTACCTGCACAGGCCTTAAAAACAGATCTGACTGTGAAAGCGTCTGTAGCCTTGCATATGTTATGCAAAGACAGCATACCATGATAATTCAAACTGTGTTGGCCACATTGGCATCCAGACAAGCTCAAAGGCATCACCAACAGGTTTTCAGACACAAATGCAGACACCACCACCATTCTGAAGCTATTCGGTCTGTAGTTCAATTCCCTTTTCCTTGGGTGGGTGATGTCGGGGTAATGCTTCAATGAGCCACAGTCAGAGATGGTGTGCAGGATCACCCAAAATAAAGGTAGGCACAGAAACACTGTACACAGGCACATTATTTGGGGGGAATAAAGACCCTCTTCCCCACCTCCACCCCCAAATTACAACCTGGACCTCCTGAACACCCTGGTATCATGGATCTTTCTCCTGTGCCAGTATTTGTGTACATGAACTAACACCTGTGGTCCACCAAGCCTCGGAGAACCAGTGAATATTAACCTTTATGGTTCACATATTGGTGTCCTCTTTTGGTGAAATGTGTATTCTGTTGATGGCCCCCGCACAGTTCACAAAACCCATCCTCTGTATCCTGCTATAATTTCAGGGATTTGGGTTATGGCAACCACCCATGGGTAGATCTCAGTATTGGTAGCCTGACAAACCTGTATAGCCACCATCCTGACAGTTGACTTCCCAACTCTGAATTGGTTGGCAACTGACCAGTAATTGTCAGGTCTTGCCAGCATCCAAAGGGTGATAGCCACCTGCATCTGAACTGGTATCCATTTCCAAAATCAAGTATTCTGGTTCTTTGGGGTTTCTGCAACCTGCGCTCACAACTCCATGAAGTTCTGCTTCCTCATTCTGAAGATTTGCAGCCACTAGTTATCATCTCAGATTTCCAAGGCCACCACACTATGCTGGTTCTTCAGGACCAGAAGCAATGCTCCACCCATTACCACACCATTTCAGTTCTGTTATTCAACACATCTGTTCTATGGGTCCCAAGGGGAATTTCATTCCCCATCTGAGAATCAGCTGTCTTTGCTGTCTGAAATCTCTTTGGACCGATTCCACCTAATATTTGGTACTGCATCACATGAATATATGTCCTATGAACAATAGCAGGAGCAGATCCACATCTTCATGGACCTGTTCCATGTCTCCAATGCAGTTTGACAAAAGGGAGAGATGACAGGAAACTGCTGTTGTCAAATGCATGAAGGTGGCATACAGTTCCAGCAACATATAGCAAGGTGGTTCCAACAAACAGGACTCTGGGATATTGCCCCTGAAAGATCAGCACTAATGTTACATACTAAAAAGGGGCAGTGTGGATGAAGGTACATGTCTATGCACAGCCTATACCTATGCCCTGCACAGCATAGTTAGACACTTGGCATGGGTTCAGGATACATGTTCTATCAGTACACAGATGAGTAACTGTGTACACTTGCATGTGTAGATAGGTGCTTCACTGCAGCCTGTGCATAGGTGCCAAACTTCCTGAGAGACATAGGGCTTAGCACACACCCCTCTCCTTGGAATCTCCCATTGAGCTAAGTTATTGGGCTCTATGCCTAGGATACTTGCTTTGGTGAATACCATTCTTAGGTTCCTTAGTGAACATTTTGGCTTTAACCTCAGTGGGAGCAGAAGCAAATCTTTAAAAAACAAACAAATAAACAAACAAAACCTTAACTAAATTATAAAATTATTTAGTGCATAAGGCCCCAGTACAACAAGGGACTTAAACATGTGCCTATATTTAATCACATGAGTAGTCCCATTAGCTTCACTGAGATTCCTCATGTGTTTAAAGTTAGGCATTAAGAGCCTTGCTGAGTCAGGGCCTGAAGCAGGAGTTTGAGAGTCAGGATGCCCAGATTCTAATTTCTGGCTCTGCCACTTTCTTGCTGAATCACCTCAGCAAGTCACGTAACCTTTATGTGCCTCAGTTTACCCTTCTGTAAAATGGGTATAATAATACCTGCTTCACAGAAGTGCTTTGAAAATTAATGTGTGTAAAGGGAATGAAAAAATGTATATAAATGCTAAATATTAAATTTTGCACATTGTGGAAAATCTAGATAATGTGGTACCTTCTATACACATACACACAGCACTGACCATAAAAAGCTCCCTTT
This sequence comes from Mauremys reevesii, assembly GCF_016161935.1. Classification (NCBI taxonomy): domain Eukaryota; kingdom Metazoa; phylum Chordata; order Testudines; family Geoemydidae; genus Mauremys; species Mauremys reevesii. The sequence goes on along the minus strand of NC_052624.1, from coordinate 122,489,749 downwards.
TCCAGGTTTACATCTACAAAGGTACATGTAGGAATTAAACTCACAAGTGCCACACAAAAAAGCATCAATGCTGAAAGTTTAGTTCTAGCTCCATCAGATTGTGATTAGATCTAAACTCCTCCAAGGGAGGGTCTGATCACATAGGCTCTGAATAATTCCCTTTCCCCGCTGCCATCTTCCACTCCCAAACTCACACTATTTGGAGATCTTTCCAATACCACCCAAAGAATTTCAGCCCTTATTCTCATTTCCAGGGCTTTTTGGATGAAATTATTAAAGTAAAAGTTAACTTTTCTTAGCATTTAATACAATACAAGAAATAAATTTCAAATTATTTGAAGGGCAGATTTAAGGACAAAGGGTAAATATACATCACTAAGACTTTATTAAGTTTGAGGTACCCTCACAACCAGCCTGTCTCTAATATACGTGCTATTCCAAATCCTCTAAAGACAAAAAAGTCTTCTTACTGTGTGGAGGAACTGAAAGCTATTTCATTCTGTTGTGAGAGAAATGTACTAATTAAAAGTCTTTACTTGTCAGACATGAACACAGAGTAAAATTTATTTTAAAATTATGCTCATAAAAGTTAAAATAAAATGTTTGTATGATTTATTTGGTTGTCTTTTAATTGACTACAGATAAAGTAGGTGACTGCTGCAATGTATTCTTTCAATTAGAATATCTAAAGTCCAACCTCTTATTAGCTTAATATTTAAAATTTCTTGAGATAGCTACAGATAGTTAAGTGCTACTATTTATTAAAAATATATATATTATTATTTAAAGAACAGGCTATCTGCCCAGTTGCAATTTTGCATGCATGCCTGGGAAAAAGTAGGTGACATAAATCACATGCATAATCTCAGGAGACAATCATTTTAAATCTTAATTGGCTGCCTTTTAAATATCATTTAAGGTCTCGTTTTCTCTGCCTCTCTCTCTCTCTAGTTAAGAAGGTGTTGTGTCAAAGTCTATTACCTTGCTGGACGTCTCTCCCTTAAGTTTTTTTAAAAAATAGAACCATCAGCAGAGGTTTGAGAGGTCGATAAAGCTTTTAGATTTGGAGATGTTTTCAGGGAGCCCATTTCCTGCGGCTAAGAGTTGTTAATGGAGCTTAAGGAATTATCTTATGACTCGGGCTAGGAGAGCCGTATATTTCTTCGCTCCTGTTCCCTTGTCGAGGCTGAATATGCTGCTGTCAAACTCGCTTAATGAAAAGTAACGCGTCGCTGATTACAGTTTTATTTGGGCTCTATGTAAAAAGCACTGTTAATTTAGCATCCCCTCCTTTGTGTGTTTGAATTTGCCATGGCTGAATGATTTAGAGTCTCTCAGTTTCAGACCGTTTTCTCCATGTTTTTTTTCTTTCTTCTCCCTTCTTTTTGATCTCCTCTTTATATTTCTGCTTTGTATATCTATCCAAGTGATATGGCTTTCTTTCTTAGCGCCCCTCCCCCCTGCCACCCAAGCCAAGGAACAGTTGAAAGTGATCTTTGACTTGTGCTATTGGATCAAATAGAAAAGATTAATTTCTCATAGTCTTTTGTTCACACTTTATGGATGCTTTTGAATGATCTGTTATGCCTGACCGCTAATCTCTAGACAAGGATAAAAAACACCCCAAAACAAAATTCTGATTTCATACAAAGAGCATCCTATATACCTGTAGCCTACCGCAATCAGGTCCTGTTAGATAGCCGGTGCAAACTTATTCGAACTTGTTTTATAATGACAGTGACATAGCATTAAGGGGTAAAGTAAAGTATTTTTCTAATTTATAATATTGGAACGTTTTTGCCTTGAATATAATTTTATTGCCTTTATTTTAAATATTATTTGGGGAGTTCTTTCCCCAGATTTGAATGTAAGTCAATATTGTCAGTTATTATCTCCAAGAGCATTTGTTACCATTTTTCAAAAGCCTGGCCACGATATATGTGCAAAAGTGCAAAAGAACTCTATAGAAATCAGACCAATTTTAATGCCATATTGTTGTTTCCTCTGAGGATAAAATTCCTGTAATTATACACAGAAAGTGTGTTTTGAATAATTTAGCATTCCGTACATGTGTTGATTTTATGTGGTACAGCAGATTTAGAGAAATACATTATCTGAATTATATTTACTTCATAATGTTGTCTCTACATATGGCTTTGTGTTCCTGTCATACTCACTTGGCTATCATTGTATTGGATAATGAAATCTTCGGGCCTCCCCACATACATCCTCAATAACACCGAAGTTGAAATCTGCAGCGAAACATTAGCGCGTACACACGTACTTACATATACAACACGTGTATAGACACACACGTACAGGTTTGCTTTAGCATAGCTACCACGGACTCCAGTATTTTCTCTTATGTGGTGCTTATGCTGTCCCATTTGCTTCTACCGCTGGTTTGATGGCGGAATACTTGCGCCCCCTTCCCTCTCGTCCCTTCTACCTTATGTTGGTTTTTTTAAAATTTGCTTTGTCTAAAGAGCTTCAGCGGAAAGCTCTCCGGCCGGCCTGCTGCATTAAAATTCCTGCCGGCCCAGACTCTAGCTGAGAACACTTCTCCCCAGAGACTCCACTTTCGCTATTACTGTCAAGTACCCTTGACTCTTTATTTTTGCCCTTTTATCTATTACAACTAATTCGAGTTCTTTTGCCCTTTTCAGTTTAAGACGTGGCTTTCTGTAAAGCCTCCCCCCTGCCACCGAGATCTCCGGGTGCAGAGCCTTTAGAAATTGAGGGGTTTACTGTCAAAATGAAAATTTCACTTCAAATTATCTTGGCTGATGCACGTTTTCCAGGCCGGGGGCTCCTGTCTCAGCCTTTTGACAGCCAGATCAGCAGCGAGGTTCAGTGATCTCGATAATATCATCCAAGAGAGCGAAAGTCAATACAATGACAGGGAATATGACTGGATACAATCCAATTACAGCTGCTTTCAGAGAGGGGAAGGGTTTGATCTACTCCCCACACCCAGATTCCTTTATTCAATTGCTGCACTACCCGGTCTCACTCTAAAGTTTGCGGGCTGGTGTGTTTTATATTTTAACTAGTTGCTGTCTCGAGATTTCTTTACAAACCCCATGGGGCTAGCGCTCTGTTTCATTTCTGGTGTTTGTTTTAATTTTGGGGGGACGAAGTATGGGAAAGGATGCAGGGTTTTTGTCATGTTCCTACTTCAATCCCATTATGAGCGTTTAACTCTTGCCCCACCAGTTGATAGGGCTCCTCTGGATTATAAACTGGTATTTTAAGAAGATTAATTTTCTTATTTCTGTCAGGTTTGGTTTATCATTTCTTTATTTTCCCCGGCTTGCAGAACAGAAAGTTTGTTTCGACTCCGGGATTGAAAGGGAAATGTTTAAAACGTTTGTTATTTAACTGGTAAATTGGCAGCGAGACCTCCTGAATCACACGGAGAACGAGCTCTTTCTCTTGGCTGCACTCTATTTAATGTCAAAACGGTAAAGCATCTGTCCTGAAGTGCTGAAATATTCATGGAGAATCAACGATTCTTCATACTATCAGAGGAGCTTGAAGCTAAAACGGTTCTTTAAAATATCAAATTTTCCATGTGAATCAATTGCTTCGCACTCATAAAAAGAGATTCCCCTGCCACAGCGGCAAACCCTGGGTCCCGGGGTGATTTTCCCCAGCCTAGTCTCCAAGATCCACCTCCCCCCTTCTCTGTTCTCAGGTTTATGCGGCGGACACTGTCTACCCTCATATTAGTGGGCAGCTGGAGTCTACTTTTTTCTCTCCTCCTTCTGTCCCCCCCACTTTATTTCAGCAAATCTAGAGCACAACTACACTTCTCTCTCCTCTCACATTTTCTTTCTTTTTCTTTCTTTCTTTCTAATATTGTTTTAAAGGATAAATATTTAACTCCTGTTATTGTTTTTCTTTCCCCCCTCCTTTCCTGGATGACAACTGTCAAACTCAACAAATGCAATGATGGATGGCCCTGTGTTTCTCTAGCAGAGAAGGGCTCTTGAGACTGGACATCCATATTCCAGTGTAACACACAGTATTCATTAACACGGCGTTCTTTAACAGAGTACAACCTGGTAAATGTAGTGTTGTACTTAAAAACATAACAATAACTACCTGTTCAAAGGAGAAATCTTAGACCGCTATTTGCTCAAGGATCTCCGAGTTTAGAACATTCTGGATTCCTTTATACACACAGAAAGAGAAAAAAATAAGGCCCAATGAAAAAGTATAAATATTTCTGATTTAAATAAATTTGTTTGTAGTTATGCTAATGATTTATTGACATTTCATGAACTTTTTCTAATATTAATGCAATCATCTTGACATGTCTTTAAATTACTGGAACATCCATGAACACACATTCTAAAACTGGAACATATTTATTTTGTAATGCAAAACGCCACCACTAATTTTTACTTCTGAAACAGACAATTTATTGGAGTGAACATACTTTTTTAATATATTTGTCAAGGTAAATTTGTGCAATAGTGTAAACTTGGTATAAGTGCCGTTTGTGAATTATATGTAACAATGAAATCAGAAGGAAAAAATCTGAGAAGTCTTTATAACTAATATTGGCATGCCTTAAATTAAATATCAGAATTTAAATTTCTCGTTTGTAAACTTTTGGATGTAAACTTTTAAGTACGCCTACACTATAGTACGTGCTTTTAGACATGGAGTTAAATTATTTTCACGACATTGATCCCTTAAAGTCGCAGCCAACAGAAATTCTTCAAAACAGCAATGAATAAAGTCTGCCCGTTTAACTAAGCAAACTGAACTTAAATCCTTATCTTTGTCATTTAAAAAAAATTATATTTAAATTTAAATTCTTCCAAATCTCTTTTCAGTGTATCCCACTCTTCAGGTGTTAGAAAGTTCTTTGCCACTTGGGGTGTTGTTAAGAACAAAACATTTTGCTTCCTGATTTGGGAAATGCAAGAAATTCTTTATTTGAGTCCTGGTGGGACAAGTTTGACAGTTGGCCTTTTAGCACGTTAGTACTGTTCCCAATTGAGCGTCCTAAAGATCCCGTTTCCAGAATGGCCCCTTTGGTAGTAGCCCAGGAAACTGTTGTGTTGCTCAAAGCTTGATTCAAAGTACTGTGTCTGAATATGGGGTCATGAAACACCCCATCCACCCAGTTCCTGAGATTGGTGACTGGGGAATCCTGATGTCTGTCAATGACACTAACAGGAGCAGAAACTGCAACGGAGGAGGAGACTCCTTGGCGTTTCAGCATGCAGGAAGGATACTCAGTTTGGTTTAGAGAAGTGGCAGTGTGAGCCAGGGACCAAATCCTGGGCTTTGTCTCCAATATTTGTTGCCCTTGCTGGAAACACATTTTCGACTCACAGCTTCTCTGCCTTACATTGATTAAGTCTTGCTCACATTCGTCCACCACATTCTTGAGACAGTTTTTAGCCCTCTCCAGGTCTTCTTCAATGGTGGCCGCCGGGATGGGCGTCTTTAGAGAAGGCTCCTTGCAATGATCAGTAGCACATGTGTCGGCTGCCCTTATCTGGCTGCTCTCCAGGTGCTGGAAGGGCTGTTTCATTTCGCATTCTGAACTCTCCGACTCAATGGGGTCAAAGTCATCCAAATCACTCAGGTCCAGCTCTTTTTCTTCTTTGCTGGTGGCCTCTGCAGGAATGGGAAAACAGTAAAGCATACGGAATAAATAGCAACACAGTGTTTCTTTAAAGTAATACCATCTCTAAAGATCCGGAGTACTATTTAAAAGGGCGTTTCTAATAAAGAATACAACTGCAATTCTGTATATATGTTTCTAGGCTATGTGCAATTCATAAGCATATCCTATCCGCTTATGCAACAACACTCATGATAAAAACAGTCAAAAGGGAAACTGAAAACTGATCTGGCTACTCTAGAATTTTGCTGGTTAATTGTAAATGTATATTTAATAAGATACCATCGTTTTTCTCGTTCTTCATATTGTCTTCCTGTGACTCTTCCTCCTCTTCCTCTTCGTAGGATCTCTTCTCATCGGAACACTTGTTCCTTGGAGGCCAGGTCATCTTGTTCTCCTTCTTGAGCCTCCTCCGGGCATTGGCAAACCAGGTGGAGACCTGGGTGAGGGTCATCTTGGTGATGATGGCCAGCATGATCTTCTCGCCCTTGGTGGGGTAGGGGTTCTTCCTGTGCTCCTGCAGCCATGCCTTCAGTGTACTGGTGGTTTCACGAGTAGCGTTTTTTCTTCGGGTGCCTCCGTCCATGGTGCCATATCTGTAGTTTACAAGACATATATGACACCATATGTAGATCATGTCAAAGATACAGCGAGGTGGTCTTTGAGCACCTGATCCAAAGCCCACTGAAGCCAAAGGAAAGATACATGGAATTTGGACCAGGTCCTAGGAGAGAGCATTAGCTGGACCTTCTTCTAGCACTAATCACAGTCAGAGGAATACTGTATCAAAACCTGAGGGGTCGTAAAAGGCTTTTAGTAATGATTTACCCCAACAATTCAGTGGTAAGAAAGAAGCAATGATAACGTACCATTTTAAAATAAGAAATACTGTGCATAAGAAATATTTAATTCAATTGTACAATAACCTTTGAAGAATAAATAGAAAAGAAAATGTCTATTTTTATTCAAGTAAATGGCAAAGTCCATTTTAACAACTTGTGTGACAGAAACATCTTAGAAACGCATAGACCCGCACACAAAAGTTCTGCTTTTCAGCTGTTTGATAAATCCTGCTCAGATAAAATACATTTAAGTGACCTCAGGGTGTAACTGTTAACAGAAATATATTTCCTCTTTATTCCTTTTATTAGTAATCTCTCCTACCCTTTTGTTCCTGAAATTGTAAAAACGTGACGCAGAAGACACTGGACTGCACCTGAATATTTAATGCACATCATTCAGGAAAGGTCATCGGCACCCAGTGGGCTTAAAAGGTTGAGATGGTTTAAGTGGTTTTGTGCTGTTTTAAAACTAATAAACATACCGAAGATAAAAGGACTGTTCAAATTTAACACAATATAGGAAAAGCTAATTAATAAAAAAAATGGCTAGTGGAAAGTATAGCTCCTTGAAAAGTAAAGGACCACGTGCTGGGTTGGGAGAACAATTTGTTTAAACATAAACATATACTTAGAAAAAGTTTCTATAAAATATTATGAGAGAACCAAGATAAATTGATATGATCATTTCAAGTACTCCCAAGGTATTTAGGCCTCATTATTTGAGTTTTTCAAAGCTACTCCCATTTGTTAAAACATTCAGTTTACTATAGTAGAATAATGAAATTAATTGAATTACATGTCGAAAAGGGGGACGTAGGGTACTTGATACATAGTTTGCTAAAGTCAGGGGTCAGGCACAGGGTTACTGATGTAGCCCCAGAACACTGCTCAGTGCTGACAAACACAAATTTGTGGATATTTAGCCTGTCCCCCTCTCCACCGCCCCTCCCCCCATGATTAATTTAGAGATTGAATGTTAACATTCAGAAGAAAGCTTTGGTTTTTACTACACTGTTTGAGCAGCCTGCCCAGTAGGTCCCTCTTCAGTCTCCAGGTAATATACAAATGTAAGGTTTGTCAAAGGAGAAATGTAGGCTTCCATTTTGTCTAATTATTTATTTGCCTGTCTTACCTTGATTAATAATTCATTGTTAAACGGACACAGTGTTTCACTGTTTAAAATGTCTCCTGCTTAGAAAAATCACTCGTCTTTACGTCTGTTTAATTGTTTGTTTCTTACCTGTCATATTGATACTGACTGAGTGTGTGATCGTACGGATAGTAGGCAGCCGCCTGGGTAATGCCCGCATGCGCAGATCCACTCCCATCTTTCGCGTCGAAACTGTTCTGTAACACAAAATCGAGTGTGTCCTTTCACTAGTTCCCACCCCCAGTCCCGCCGCCCCGTCTCTCGCCTTATAAGTGGTTAAGGGAAGTGAATTGGCTTGTTACATTTATGGTAAAATGTAAAACAAATGTTACAATGTTGCTATGGAATATATTGTTTTCCACAGCAGTGTTTGGGTCCAAAACAATTGCCTCGTATTTGATTACAATAATGAGCCGGTGTCCTTTCTTATTAACAACCGAAATAACTAGCGAAAGCTTAATTCACAGTTCCCTTCTCTACAGAACCGAGAACACATTACATGTATTAACATTATAAAACAATGACCTAGAAAGTGACAACAAGCGTTTAAACTTTTAATGACATCTTAGCTATTCACAACTATCTCCTTTAATTAATCAGAAATACAACGTGCAAAGGAAATGAAAGATGAATGGCAACTTTACTGCTGTGGTCTTACAGTAAGATATGTTTTGGCTGTAGCAAAGGTCTGGAATTTCAGCAGCCAGTGAAATCAATACACACATTAACCCATGCTATAATGATGCCAAAGAAAAAGCTCATTCCAAGGTATATCGATTGTTCTGCTCCTCTGTATATGCAACTTTGAACTACCAACCTAGCTATATCGTTCATTCCAGTGTCGTTCATCAGTTTCACAGAACTGTCTTTTAACTGTAGTATCATGTAACTGTTAAACATACTTATAATTAGAGAGAGCGCTAAAAAGGCAGAGCTATGCGTCGATAGTCAGAAAATAGGCTCACGTAAACAACTACATGTATTTAGGTATTTAGTAGAACTACTTAAAGTGGTCTCTGTCCTGAAAACATGACTGACTTAATATAGCAATCTAAACATAACAGCACGTGAATTTTAGTCTGAGTGAACAGTTCCAATTCAGAAGAGAGGGGAGAACACAGATTTCCTCTAGGGAGGACTCTAACACGCAAGCCAAGAAGCGAGAAGATATGTTTTCATTTATCTTTTGAGCTGGGATTTGTTTTACTAATGAGTGACAAGAAGATTCTAGGATTGCTTACCAAAGAATAGAAGGCAGAAGCTTCAGTACCATAGGTAACGTAGTTTCCATAGCCCTGGGTACTTGTGTAAGGATTTCCATAGACTCCTAAGGCAGCTGCAGAATTGAGCTCATGTCTGGCTGTGGCTAACAGCCTGCTTTCGTACACAGGACAATAGACTGGGGTCTGAGCCGAGGCTGCAGCGCCTGAATCTGTCAGAGTCCTGCCACTAGACTCACAGCAAGTTGTCAGGGAATTGGTGGTCATCAGGAACTAAGGGAAAGGAGGAAAACTTTTTAAAACCTGCAGATAAGTTTTGACATTTGTTTCCTTTAAAGGCAGGGGAAATTAAGGTTTCGGGAAATGTACAGATTAGATATTTTATCAGTTAAAAAAGGAAGACACAACTCTCAAGTGTTTGATGAAAATCTCTACAAGGGGGCGGCTACGTCAGGTTTTCAGGCTGCTTATACTAAATGCTTTTAAAAGTAACTTTTATAATGGGTTGTACAAAGTGTTGACATCATTTGTCTTCACTTGCAGCACAATGCTCCCCATCTGCGTTTTTAAACCTTTTTTTCTAAATCACTCATGCATATTTATTTTGACTGCAGATTTGTAACAGCCCTACATACATCTATTATTAAACTGCGGGTTTCAAATATCCCATTATGTTTCTACAATAGATCTTTCAGTAACTTCCCTTTTCAGTGTGTAAATAGTAAACCTAATCCGGAAGATAAAATATTATTCTTGGAGGGTTTCCATCCCCCTTCTCCTTTCGTCTCGCCTCCCCCGCCCCCCAGAACACCCTAAATACTGTATGCTCCTTTCATTTTACAAATATGCACACAAACTTAAATATCTTATAAACAGACTGAGTGCGTAACCAATTCCACGCTTTCACGTACTGTAAAGGAACACTGCAGCTTTTAGCACTGAACGGTAGAAATCAATAATGACTGAAATTCAATCAATTAACGTTTGCGGACAATAGAGTCTTACCTGGGGTGCAGAAGAGTAAGAGTATCCAAACTGAGGATATGACATGGTACAGAGGCTCCCAGTTATCTAGAAACAAGGAGAGACGTCTGATCTGCACGCTATTGCAGCCTTGCTCTGCTCTATTGTACCAATTGATTGGTAACCACAGGTTCCTAGATGCTTATAGGACGAAGCAGAATACCATATTTAATTTACCTACATGAATCTTAAACTTTTTAAACTAAAAAGATGTATAATCAATGTAGCATTTTTTCTACAGCTACAAACTAGAAGTAATTTCTACATGTGGCCTCAGAGATTGACAAACGTGGCGACAGAAATAAATGTTTTGCATACACGAAAAAAAGAACATAAAAGAAAAGTAGTTCAAACAGTTCAACTCAGATACACGTTTTATAAACAGCAGAGACTCTGACGTTACATTAAGCCTACTCAATTTGACCCGTTTGCAAGTTTAACATTCATTTGGGTAGGTTTGAGTTTGTGTTAAGAATATACAAAGCAGAGTTTGGAGAGCACCCAAACATCAGATACTTGAGTTTATAGTATTTGAATATGGTTTTGTAGGACGACTGTGAATGGTTTTGATCTCAAGAATCAATATTACACCAACTAAGATTCCCCCCCCCTTAGTCACTGAAGGATGGCAAACCCTTTTAATTAGAAATTAATTAATGAGCAGCTGCTTCTTCCCACCCCACCACAATAATTAGTCTCAATTACAAAGGAGACATATGAAGAGACACACGAGTGAGTCTTCATTTAAGATTTAATCAACAGTTAAAATTAGCAGTAACACTGACAATAAACCACATGGCATGCAGTTTTGGTTTTTTTTTTGTTTTTTTTTTTTGCGTTCTTTAGTCCAGATGCGCGATTAAATTTAAAACCACAATAAATATACGTTCCGGGCAATGACTAAAGACCTGGGTGTTCACATTGAAAAGAATTTGATCACGGTGTCAATATTTGTAATTGTGTTAGAAAAGTCAACTTTTACCTTCTGTAGGGTCCGATCCTGCTTTGCTTATGCATTGAAGTGAGTGGGACAGTAAGGTGCCGCGAGAACACAGGGTCGGAATGGGACAATGATACTTTATGTGGTTGCATGGCGAATTTATCAAAGAACCGTTTGTCTTTATGGGTTACAAAATATTTAAAATGTAGAGTTAGCAGCTTTTTACCCGATATTCTGGGAAAACTCACACTCATAGCACTCTTGATATCACCTCAACTCTGCCTTTTGAGATGAGTTATTAAAATAGCTTTCTTCGGTGTTTTAGACTCTGTTTGAAGCGTAGCATTCCCCCTTTAGAGGCGGGTGACCTAGATGATATAATTTAAACATTATTGTTTGTGTGAGCATGGCAGGTCAAACAATTATACAAATCAAGGGCCTAATCCTATCCCCACGGAAGCCAATGGTAAAACTCCCATTGATTTCAATGGTATCAGGATCGGTCCCTTCATTGTTTTCAAGCGCTTTTAGACTGTATTTCGTTAATCTCAATAGCTCTCCCACTATGGGTCTGGAGCAGAAAGAGTCCGTTTATACATGAGAAGTGTTTTAAATCGCTCTGTGGAGCCAAATCCCGCGGTTTCACGCCCGAGATTATACTCCCATTTGATTTAGTTGGCGTGTTGCTTGAGTGGGGATGAAAGGCCCAATTCCACTTGCGGCTAACCATCCCCAACTCCCGCTGATTTCGATAGGGACTGGGGGACCTTCAGCACCTGGCTCCGGGTACCGGGACTGCAGGAGCTGGTCTGAACCCAAGGGCAAAAGGCAGAACCATTTTACCCGCTCTGTGCAGCGCTGCAGTTTCTAATAATCCTTTTTGTGAAACTTTGTTGTTGAAAGCCCATTGCAGAAGCGAGTTGTTTACTTTTGACATACTCCTGTCATGGTAAATAAACAGGGGGAAGTAATCTCCTTTCAGAATACCGAATTCCCATGATCTGTACAAACTCCTCGATTTACCCAGGCTACCAGTTCTGTCCTTTCTGTGGGGTATAACGGCATCGCAAAGCAGCTAATGTGGCATTGGGAGTCACCATAGGCGAAGTGATCTCTGCTGTGGCGGTAGTAATTGTCAATAATGTATAGGGAGTAAACTGCTAAAACTAAGGCTCCAAAGAACAACAAACTGCCAGAGTAATGTGGCAGCAAGTTAGCCAGGCATCCGTGAGCCTTTTGGAGGAACTAGAGAACAGCTCGTTGCGCTTGAGCCGTGGCTGAAGGTGTAGTGGCGTGCTGCTCCATGGTGTGCAGACTTGCTCGGAGAGATTCCTGGGTTCAGACATGTGAATAGCCCCAGGGTCACACTCTAATTAATGATGATGTTCTCTTCTTCTCCCCAGCTGGAAGACTGCCTCCCAGAAACGAATCTGCCCACTCTGACAGCTCGATTGAGGGTGATTGATGACTATCTGGAGACCACAGTACACATAATACAATATCTGCTGCGTAATTGCTTTAATTTACAGATGAAAATACTAGTTCTAGGATTGGGTTAGACTATAACAAGCGGTGTCCTACGGCATCTTAAATAGTTCCCAAATAACAAATAGATACAGGACATGCAAATTATTCAGACAGTTTAGTGTCTGTAGCCGGGAGAAATGCGTAAAGAACAGGAGTCAAATGACATTAATAATTGTTTTTGAATTCCGCATTGATTTCTTGGGAGAGTGTGTTTATTCCTTTCTCACCTGCAATGCTAATATCACCTTCTTTCTGTGAATAATAATGAACTAGCCATTGGGGCTTATGCTACAATGAAACTCTTACTTATTCTTTCCAGTTACTCAGCGTTTCCAGAACACAATGCTACTTCTAGTTATTTATTATTACAGATAATATAACGTATAACCTTCTGGAGGATTTTATGAAAAAAATAATTGAGAAAATCTACGAATGTATAAACATGATCTTCCTTAAGAGATTTGCACTGGCTTTTGCTTACATAAACACTGGAACATTATGCACTGGTGCTGGGGAGGAAAACAGCTGCACTTATCTCAAGAGTGGCTCAGTGCAAAGCACTGTAATTAGCTGATAGAGCTGGAGAACTGTTTGGAGAAGCTGTAGCACAATCTTACAGTTTTTCAAACTGCATGTCTTGTCTTTTTCTTTTGATACTACTGCAGACGTCAACCCAGCAGTGACACCCATAACACAGCAGGATTGATATTTAGATGAGTCGATTAATCTTTACAATACAAGACCAGATTCAATATTTATATTCCTTGTCTATTTATACGTCTACAATGTCTTTCACTACCCTGTATCAGGCAAATCCACTGATATCCGGTTTTCTGCTCTGAAGGTTCTCTTATTAATCACTATAATAATTTGTCATTTTTTCTAGTCTGCCTGTTATATTACTTTACCCTAACTCCGCATTATATCAGTACCAATCGGTACTCCCAAGAAAACTGTCTTTACATTTTTTAAATAATTTACATAATAAAACGGGCATTACCTTGACACAAAGTGTTGCTCTTTTGTCACTTACAGTCTACAAATAATGGTTCTTTGTAGATGAGAAACTCAACGAAGTTATATTTCAACATGAATTTCTAGTGCCAGAGCACAACCATGCAATAAGTCCAGCAATGATTTAAAATCTTTGTGGTTCTTGCACATGAACAACACGACATTGTTCAAATCCAAGTAAAGACGATTAATGCTGTGGGCTATATCCTCAAGCATTTGGAAAATGCAAGCATTTGGTATGTAATAAAAAATATATTCTTGCCAAGCCCCTTTCTTGTACAAAAGAGTGAACAGCACTTGAGCAAAATAACCAACCGGAGCTATTTGCTAAGTTAAAGAAAGTAAAACCGTCTAAATCAGCATGAAGTGCTGCAGAGTTTCCCAATGTAAGAAGTGCAAACACAAACCTAGCTTTGAGAGCCAAAGCGTAACGAAGTATGTCTTAAGGGTTACTACAAACTGGTTGATTTTTCTTCTTCTCAAAGAAACTGGAGCCAATGTTCAGACAAGTTTTATTATGAAAACATGAAACAAGAAGGAAACATCGTGATACTTGAACAGGCCACAACAGGTAAAACAGGGAAGCTCTTCTAAGGCTAAGGCTTTGATGGACGTCTTCAGGGACGCGATCTAGTTGCGGTTATATAGCTACAGCTTCACTGGATATATGCCCAGTTCCTTCTGCTTTGGAGGTGTCATTGCCTCGCCATGAAATATTTCTGGGCGACGGTACATACTTATGGGCTAAAGAGATGTTAGTAAGATCTTTCGGTCGCCTTTGCTTTGTTTTCAAGTTAATGATTTAAACAGACTTGACTCACTGTCTGACAAAGGTTGTGAAGCACCTCTACGTGTTGCCCATTTGGGATCTGACATGGAACTGAGGGCAGCCTGCAACATTTCCGAGTGAATTAGCTCCCATCAAGTCAGTATTGACATTAAATACATAGATCTTGAAAAAAGTGTCTGTGAAGTGTAATTACATACACTGCAATCTACATCAAGGGACAGTGAGTTTTTCATATCTCTTGTGCACACATATCTATAAGCCCTCACTATGATCTGTGATTTCTAGAGTTATGATGATGACATACACAATGATTGCCTAAAAGGGCATCTCTGATATTAATTAATTTACCCAGGTTACAACTACATGTAAAATCAGTTGCTTAAACGTATCCACTTGGAACAGTTTTATTTATAGTCTTTTATAGTCTCTATAGTAAATCCTCTTGACAATCTAGATTAATGCAAGAAGGATCACATTCTCACACTAGTCTTTGTATTTATTAACTTTTAACACTTAAGAACTTGAGCCAAGATACACACACGCACGTTTTCAGCATCCAGGAGCAGCTGAAACAGAACATAGGCACTCGCTGAACGGTTAGGTGGACCCTATTGTGCAATAACATTTCTATGCTCTGTAGATTGCGCAGACTACAGCCACTATTTCATTAGCAAAGCGAAGATCACACAAGATTTTTCTTTTCATTTTCCAAAGTGCCGCAGGTTCCTAAGCATTCAAACGCTCCCTCCTTTCCCTCTTCGAGCTGTTGGCAATGAACAGCTTTACAATACTTCAATGTGCAGATAAAACTTTCTTACTGCAAGATCAAATTCAATTCCTTTCAAAGTTTGACATATAATCCAGTACCTTACCTTAACATACGCTAAAATCCACATCCCTTACCAAGAAATAACATGCATGCTAGATTATATTTGTACTCTGTCCTAGGTAAAGACTGCACAAAGCCAAATGATTTATCACAGGTAGTTTCTCTTCTCCCTAGCAGTTAGTTTTCAGCTGGCTTGCTGGTGAAGCAGGCTCTGAGGGGAAAAAGAAGAAGAAGAAGAAAAAGCCCTATCATCAAAACAAGCAGAAGGTTTCTTTACCTGAGATCACGCCAGGCTTCGACTAAAATCTTCTAGCGAGAGCTTTTCCATGGCAGGAGATCTCGTCTCTTGTCTGCAGTGACTCACTTTGCAGAGAGCTATAGAGAACTAATGTAGACATTTCTCAGTGTATAATACCTGACTGGAGTGGAATAGTGCTTTCAGTCCCTAGGCGCCACAATCACTTCACTAACCCCCTGTACTAGAGTGACGTTCAAGTGAATAGCTTCACTGATCACACTCTTTCCTACTGATTAACACTTTCCAACACGACCAGACCCTCAAGTTTCAACTTTTCCTTTGAAAAAGGATTCCTTGATTCCTCCGGTTATAAAAGCTGTTCATGGCGAGGGGGACACCATCATTAATAGCAGGTTAGTAAAATTAGTGCTGCCACGCCAAATGTTGTCCTTGATTCAAACAATAATTGCATTGATTCTGAAAGGACACGAATGTCCTCCTTTTAACCTAATGATCTGCAGGTTGTACACGCTGTAAGGCAACCATCTACCAGAGATTTGATTAACTGCGCACACATCCAAACTATAGTTTATCTGTACAAGTAAAGATTGCAAGACGCTAAACTTACAGACATCTCTCTTTTTTGTCTCCCTCTCTTTTGATGAGAGGTCTTAAAGGCAATCGTTACCTGTGCAAGTAGGGAATGTGTACCTGGACCGCTTCAGCTACTGGCCTTAATTTTTTCCATAATTGCTTGGGCAGTATTGTGGATCTCAGGTACTATGAACTGCAGCAGCAATTCCCCAGCTACACATGGACTGTGAAAACCACCTTCCTTCACCTCCTCTGTCCAGTTTGGATCCATACAAGAAAGACAATGGTCACATTCAGAACGTTTCAGTTCGGTAGTATCCTGCAATGCCTTTCATCAGTTGAAGATCCTTGGCAGTCTTTTATTAGGAGCCCGATCCTGTCCCCTTTGAAACCAATGGCAAAACTCCCATTGATTTCAAGGGGAGCAGAATCGTAGCAGTGGGACCAAAGCTACGGAGGTTCCAGCACCAGCAGATTGAGAAGGGAATGCTATGTGCTCATCTAGTGGTTTCCTATTCTTGTTTGTCCTAAAGTCTCCAGCGATGGGCAACAGCAGACGGGGATTCTAAGGAGAAATCCATCGGGGTGACCCATTAAAGTCGAGGTTTCTCGACTGTGAACTTGCTACACACAAGTAGGGCCGGGGTACTGCCAGTGGTCACCCGGTATCATGATGTTAAAGTAACATGCAGGCTAATGACTTTTTACGGCAGGCTGGGGTGATCAACTATGCCGCACCAGAAATCTTTCAGGTTCCTGCCTATTGCTGCAGGGCAATCCCAAGGAAACTTAGCTGATATATATTGCAACTCTGCTGTGGCATACTGTATCTTAAGTTTTACCTCAGATCCACACTTTCTTTCCTTGGTTGTTCAACAGTGTAAGAACAACTCAAGATTCTCAGAAAGGTGTTTGTCTGGGGGGATCAATATAATTTGCGTTTAAAAGTATAAGCTATAGCAGATGTCTCAATAGGACAGAAGAGGAGAAAAGGGCTTTAGCCTTAAGAAATAATACCCGCGTGTATCATACCAAATTATCTGAGAATGGGAGGGGTGGGGATGAGAGTCTGAGAAAGGGGAGGGAAAGCCCATTTTAATCTAATATCTTCATATAAGTAATTACAAAATGTGAACACTAACGTTAATATGCAATTCTGCATATCAACTTGTTTTTGCCAGAACTATTTCATGGCAGTGTCATTTACATGTACTTATGCTTACAAAGTTCAACACATATTGCACATTGTAGTGAAATGGCATTTTAAGTTTGATGAAAATTATAATAGAAAGGGTCTTTTCGGATTATCTTTGGGAAAGCAGCTTCAAAGGCAAATAAAACACCAAAATAAAGGAAATAAAGAAAAAAAAACACATTTTCCTTATCTGCACATAATGGACAGCTGTAAACACTGCCAATCACGTAGTGATCTTTTGCATTTTAAAACAAAGTAACAAAATCACAGCAACATAGTTCCTGATTTGCCCTCCCACTGTTAACTTAATTTCAGAGAACATAATGTAAATATCTGATTTCAGAAAACTTTACAGAATTACCAGGGGGATTTCTAGCATTCCTATCATTAACCTGAAGAATTTTAATTTAACACATAAAACACCTTGTGTTTTAATTTAACACATAAAACACCTAAATCCAAAGGAACTTTCCCATTCACGTTCCCATTGAGTGGAAAGTGAGCAATACCTTTCTCATGTTCAAATGAATTGTTTGGCTCCGTTCTAGTTCCATGAGATGACATAGCTACTTATGCTAGTGGAGCACAAACCCTTCCTTTGGCTGCAGCCTTTGATAATTTCCCTGTGGTAGGAGGGGTGCCTCCTTTTAATTTGACAATGGAGGAGAGGTGGTTGTGTGGAATGAAGGTTTTATTCTGTTTGATAAAGCCATTGCCCAGAGCCTATATTTGTGCTAAGGAGCCTCTCCATTTCATTCTCTACTTTCCCATTTCACTCTTCTGCCTTGTAAAAGTTTATCTTTTAATCTGTAGCGGCTACCTCTCCAAATAGCTCTCAACGAAAAGCAATCTGTTTCAATATTTTATAAAGATGATTTGGTGGAATATTCACTTATGTAATCCCTAAGTGAGAAAATGTTCTTCAAAATAATATGGCTCTCCCCCACCCTCCCCTCCATCCAGGCAGATCCTCATCCTTTTGGACTGGACTGAGATGGACTTCATATTGTTGTCTGGATTCATACACATAAAAGACAAGGGGGAAAGACTATTTTCCATTTGCAACAATATACAGACGATTTTGACCATAAAAGATTATCCAGGCTCAATGCTCTGGAGAAAGGTAAAACCCCATCAAGATCACTACTAATATGAGGTAGCTGAAAATTCCTTCCCAATTCTAAATGTGATGATTCGGAGCTGAATCTTGAATAGCAAAAGTCACTTTGGCTTGAGTGGGAGTTTTGCATCCACAAAGACTGCAGGACTGGGTCCTTCTGTAGTTCCCTACATGCCTACAAGGATTGTACCTGTCAGACCAACCAAGAAGGAGAGATATTGTCCCCTTTCAGCACCCACATTCCATTACTTTTTTCCCAAACTATAATTCTCCAAATGTTATTTCATTTTTGTGCTGGCAAACCACCTGGAATAGAATTTGACAAAATACTTCAGTTTCTCTAGAGCTGGGGTACCTGCTGCTTTGTCTTCCTCTCTGCTTGACAGTTGCTACAACAACCAGGTGCAACTGGTAATTTCAAAAAGGGATACTTTAAATTTATTAATGCTTATTAACAATATCT
Organism: Mauremys reevesii; assembly: GCF_016161935.1. Lineage (NCBI taxonomy): Eukaryota > Metazoa > Chordata > Testudines > Geoemydidae > Mauremys > Mauremys reevesii. The sequence goes on along the minus strand of NC_052624.1, from coordinate 122,471,157 downwards.
TAGATATCTTAGCAACTTTACTTCAGGGGGAACAAAATAATAGATTTTTCATTATCTCAGTGATGGTAGAAGTGGGTGAGTAGATGGTAAAAGTGGGTGAGGGCCGATAATTTTCATATAATTACATATTCACACATGACTGAAAAACACCCATTTATGTGGGGGACATGGTCACTTTTTAACAATGTGCAACACCATTGTACAACTCATTAGGACAGGAGGTAAAGCAGAATACCGTGTGAAACTGAAACTGCAGTGAGAATTTATGTAAACAGTGTATAATGACCTGAATGGGAATTTGTTGAGGACATGGAGGATTTGTCTACTCTGGGGCTATTTGCCACCAGTGTATCTACAAATGTAGTGGCACCAGTGCAAACCTCTAGCATAGATGTGATGCACAGGAGTATTTTGTGACTTTTTTTACCTTCCTTCCAAACTGGGGTTACCACCTTGCTGCACAGGAGCAATATAGTTTATACTGGTACAAAGAATGCATTCTAGTGGCTTGTACTGGAGCAGCTGCATTGGTAAAGCTCCATCAATGGCTACAATCCCAGGCTAGACACGGCCTGATGTTAATAGTCTTCTTTTGTGAAAAAGGGTTATTTAATTATTAAAAATGTGGTTAAAACTTTAGTTTTACATGTCATTAGAAAATCAGCATCTCCAACAGCACCAGACACAGAAAGAGGGACACCTACTGACTTGCCAAAGCCTGTTCTTGAAGCAGCACCCTGCATGTTTCCTTAAGGCATTCCTCTTGTGAGAGCTGATAAGATAAAGATTAGTCTTTTACATTTTTCTGCCTTTACTTTACAGAATATTGAATCATATATAGACAAGGGCTAAAAACATACATCAGGCTCATAACTCATGCACAATATGAGGAACCCCCCAGAAACACTGAGTTTAACCTTTACCTAATCAGGAAACAAATGAAATTGTTTAAATAGCTGGGATATTTACACAGTAAAACCAGATCATCTGGGATATATTAAGATGGTGAAATAAGCAATCAGATTTTCACTATAACTGTTTTTCGTTCCCCTGTGGTTTTGAAACACAGATTTGCGCTCATCTCAAAATAGCAAAGTTGATCTTAATGTGCAAAAGGGACATTTCTTTTTCTTTCCTCACACGAAGCTCATAATGTGATGTTCAAAAGACTGAAATACATTAGAAAACCTTTAGGGGTTTCTGTGAAAAAAGGAAAGGCTATTAATTTGAACAATGACTCCAATGTGTTATTTAAATATGCAATGTTTATCTAGTACTGACCTGCATTAGTCAAAATCCATAAAACCACCCTTTTGTACAGAATTATATAGTTAAAATGTAGAACAAGGATTTTTATTTACTGGCAGGTCATTTTGAAGCTTTTATATTTCACAAAGATATATGTTTAAAAATAATTTGCTTCATGCAGGCAATAGTTCTTTCTAAAGTCTATGTTAGACTGCTTTATTTGTGTATCCACAGTGTTTAGAATATCTTTATATCTCCGTGTAGATAATATTTATTGGAATTAGACAGTATAAAGGCTTTCATACTAAAATTTCATGTATGAGTGGGTGGAGGGATTTATTATCAGATAGGGAAATAATATAATTCTATATGTTTAAAAACCCAATCATCTCAACACTCACTGATATAACTGGGCAGTGAGAGTGCTCAGCCTCATGCCCAGGATACTTAGAGCTTCACAGAACCAGGACCATTGACTGTGATGGGAGTTTTGCCTCAATAAGGAATGACAGCCATGTCCTACAAACCTTACTCATATGAGTAGTCCTACTGAAGTGGAGCCCTAAGTAAGGAGTACAGGAATAAGGTCCTTGATCCATGGGAAGACACAATAAAACTAGAAGAAAAGAGGACTAGAAGCCCGATCCTACACATCCTTTCTTGTGGGAGTAGTGCCATTGACTATGGTGCTACTCACATGAGTAAAGACTTTTCACATGAAGGTTTTCAGGACAGAATCAATTGCCTTGTAAAACAGTGATACAATTAAAGCAACATTTATATATTTCAGTTAGACTAGCTTTTAATAGGATAAACAATTTCTGCTAAATTATTCTAATTAGCCATTTTAATTCTTCCTGAAAGCTCTCAATCATTGCTTCAGAGGAATAATATGTAAAACTGAAAATTATTTTATGACACTGATTATAACTACAGAAAAATAATCTGAGAAGTCAGGAATAATTTACCATAACAGGAAATTCATTATTGAATTGTTTAATGTAGAAGTTTAATTATGATTGCATATAATTATCATGTAAATATCATTGTGATCACTTTAAGAGGTTATTTATAAAAGTGTACCAAAACTCTGAAGCAGTCTGAAAAGATTTTTTTTTTTTGCTTTGCTTCCCAAGTCTCTCAAGTACACTATATGTTTTAACTTAAACCAAAGTATAGCCAAGGGCAGACAGGAGTTCCAACAGTGACCAGTCTAATACTCAGTGCTTTTAATTACTGTAGCAATAAATCACACAGGAATGTCCTCCAGGAACTAAATGATTTTCTAAAAACATTTGAGAATATTTTTGAAATTCAATTAATTGAAGGCACCAGATAAAAGGTACATATTCTTAATGGCTATAAAGTAACCCTAAGGGATGTAACTGAGCTCCAAGCTTAACTTCAAAGTGTGACCGAAATACTTACTGTTTTACTTTAAAAGTATTCAGATCAATGAATCAGTTAAGATTACTTATACATTTACCAACCTTTTCATTTTCTTTTTGAATATGATAGAAAGAATTGCTCTGGTTTCCCAGGATACAAAAAAAGCTGTTGAGACCTGTAAAAGAAATTGTAATTAAAGCCAGCCTTCAGTCAAAACTGGTATTATGAATTTTTAGTTGACACAAGATAAAGGCCAGCAAAACATAAAAGTGGTTTGATGAAACATACATTTACATGTCTGATACAAAAACTTAACAGGTTTGTATTTCAGGCTTTGGGGTGAAATCCTGGCCTTATTTAAGACAATGAAAGTTTTGCCATTAACTTCAATAGAGCCAGGATTTTACCCTGGTATTTTGCTTTTGTTTGAGCATCAAACTTATCAAGGAAAATGTTTGATTTTGGGCCAAATTCTGTTTTGTTTACTCATGGGAGTAGTCATGTTGATTTCAATATGGACTTTATCATGCAAGGTGCTGAACAGCTCCTGAAGGCAATGGATAGTATCAGCTCCCATGGTAATGGTTTGGTATGCATGGTAATGCTCATCACCTTGCAGAATTTGGCCATAAGTGAATAAGGCATGCAGGATTGGGCCCATTGTTAATAAATGATAAGGTATCATGGAAAGAAAGAATTGAAAACAGAAATTACCTGAATTGAGAGTGGTGCACATGTAGTACGCTTAGTGAAAAGTATTAACAAATGTGTAGTTGCTGATGTGATAAACCCAGCCAATTTTTTAATAGATTAATCTATTCTGATCAGTTCTTCTTTCCCCTCTGTATTCTCCTACCTTAACTATATTCCTACTTACACAAATATTTACACTACATGAAATTGAGTGCTGGTTTTATAGACATTAGTTATTTATTGTTTCAGGTGACAAAGTTCAATATCTAAGATTATGAAAAGAAGTGATGTACTGTTAATACCAGTTCATAAAGGAAAAATAATTAAAGATGTGTTATTCAGTAGTGAAGGAAGATTAGAAATAGCTGAACTTGAAATATATACACATGCTTGCATATTCACAAAAAAAGATGCAAAATAGAAGAACAGGTATCCATTGCAGATGACAGAGCTAAATTCAGAATTCGAAACTGCAAAAATATTGGAGGAATAAGTGCATCTCTCTCTCTCTCTCTCTCTCTCTCTCTTTCATAACTTTCAAAAGCACAGACATAAAGCTAGAGCTATCTTGTATTCTTTCACACACTTTATAATCTTGTGTCCTAACCACACACCACAGGGGTGAAGGGTAAATGTAGGGGTCAGTGAACATTGGGAAAATTCACAGTGGATTACAATCACAGAATCACCTGTGCTAAGGAGTTCCGTGGTGGTCCACTCTGCAAATTTACATGTTATTTAATAATCATTTTAGGAGTGTAACACTCATTAAAGTAAAGAACGAATAGCACTAGGCCTTGTCAAGTCAACTTCTGCTGTTCTTTTCATGAGACTCTTTTAATCAGAGACTACAAATTGTAGCAAAGAGTTTGAAGAATCATTTTAAATGTCAAATATCTATAAGATCCAGAAAAGATTAGTGATCCCCCAAAATACTGCATCTGTGAACTCAACCCAGATTACGGCCAGTTCTACATATATAAAAGTCTAGAACAGCACAGTAAATTCCTGTTTGGGTCACCCATCGCTCCATGACAGTGGTCAGTAGCTCTAAAAAAAAGTCTTATTTTTATAAATAACTTTTCAGTCATAAGACCTTTTCTCTGGAGCAGTTAGCTTGAATATCTCAGCAGGGCTGTATGTTAAGAAACCATTGGGTCTAACAAGGGAACACATAGATTTAGGATTAGGTCCGCCACAAAGTTCTGAGAAGATGTAGCATATACCTGAACTCTTTTTTGTAACTATTCTTTTTTTTTAAATTGAAAAAAAAAAGATTTAAAAATGACTCCGTTTTTAGCTGTGCTGAAAAGGTTGAGTTGCTGCATTATAGAAGAAATGCAGTATACAAGAAGTTAGGTTATTGTATTGAGATTAAAGCTGGGTGAGCCTGGGAAATCTTGTCTGGGAAGCAAGATTCAGACTGAACACATTTTAATTTTAGTTAAGGCGTGCTCAGTAAAGAAAAAAATACTTGAAAGAGAAATTGTAGGGCTCACAAAAAAGTCAATTTAGTCAAAATATTAAATATACACAAAGCTGTAATAATGTGATATGTTTTATTAGCATTTTATTATTCAACTATCACTCCTCTTCCAAGAGTCCAATTTCACATTAGATATAACTACAGATCCTGGGACTCAGGTAACAAGGGATTCCTGCAGGAGCCTTCACAGTCTTTGAAGGAAGAGATTTCCTTGAAGCAAAGGAGACCCTGATTTCTTGTCACCACTGCTCTCTAGAAACAATTGCTAGCGATTAAGGAACATAGGTCAAAATTCTAAAGTAGCACAATACCCATAAGGATTAAATCTTGCTTAAAATTTAACCACAGAGCTGCCCAAGTAGGGATCTGAGGCTCCTGAGCCTGTTCTTGTGCCCATGCCAGGTGAACTTTGAGGTGGAATTATGTCAGACTAGTATGTCACCTGCTTTTCTTGAAAATAAGAAAACCTTGGTATTGAGCACAGATCTGCAAGGAACCATGGATCCCACAGCGCCAGTGGCAACACTAACCTAATCTAGAACTGAGGTTGACATAGTACCAAAGGTGTTGATAAGTTTTGGGGAAAAACTCTTAGTTGAAACAATCTAATAGATCCTGTGGGGGAGTAATTGAGGCTTGGTAACACTGAGCTGTCCAATATTTCTATCACACGGGATTTTTGACAGATGATCCATATGCAGATGATTAATTTGAGTGGGGCAGATGTGAGGAAGTCCTATCCTTTATGGTACCTTTAGAACATAGAGAAGCTACCCTCACCAGGTCTGTTTGGATTCTACAAAAGGATCTCGGATGGACCCTTTCTTTTCTGAACTTTTTGGTCTTTTAGAACCACTGCCAGCATACAAGGTGTTTTCTCCAGCTTCATCCAAATAACTCAGAACTTTGGCTGGTAAAAACTGTTTTGATGGTTCCTTATGGGATCTTTTTAGCCTGGATTTTTGCATCAGGCTTTGGCACTGAAAAAGACTTAGCAGCCACCCCACTTATACATGTTATGAAGGAATATATAGATTTCTGTGGTCACAAAAAATAATTTTACTCTCAAATAAGATATCTTCATCTGTGTTTCTTTAATTACTGATATATTTATAAGGGCTCTCCAGCCTGACGCTTTCTGTAATTAAAAAGTGTTCTGGATTGCTATTTGGGCAAGAGCAGTTCATAGTACTTAGTATCACTACAACAGCTTATGAGGGCACTTTATAATTGCCAAAAGAGACCTTTATAAAATTTATAAAATATAGTGATTAAAATTGCTGTTTGGGGGCTCAATTTCCAATTCCCTTTCTCTGTATTTCTCTTTCACGGAGGAAGAAAATTTGCTCTTGTCTTTCTTTTCACATGAAAAAAAGTGAAATTCAGAATGAGAAATGAGATAATGCCAATAATAGTCTTGTTCTCAATGTTACTTTTCATTTCTGGTTTTGTTTTGGTTTTTTGGACTTCCTACTAGTTACCTGTGACAATGTAGATTTTTTTATTGTAAATTTAATTGTAATTTTGTGCAATAATTCCTTTTTGGGATGGAAAGTTTTATATGAAACCAGGAGAAAACATTTCAACTGTAATGGCCCTAATTGTAATGGCTTGCACTCATGCCACTTGAATTCAAGTAGTTATTATAATTTATCGAGTTGAGATCTGGCAACTATTGTATAATGCCCCAGAAAGCTGAAACAAGATGGAATTTTGTTTACCTCACAGAAGAAGTGCAAAGACCTTTTGTTTAAGCAAGCAACAACATTTTTGCTTTGTACACCACATACAAAAGTGGATTCCAAGGTGAGGTGATTTTAAAATAACCAACTGGAGAAACTTGACAAAGTTGTAACTTTATTTGATAGGAGTTTATCAGACAAAGATTGGAAGAGGTGGTGGAAATAACAACAACAACAACAACAGCAACAAAAGGATGAAAACAATTCAGAACAGAGCCAGAACACACAAACTTCCTTCTCTCAGGCTTTCCTGTACTGGTACCCAGTTTGTATCAAGGGTCATTTGTAAGTTTTGCTAATTTATTTCTTACTTTTCTTTGTAACAAAAGTTTGTGCTAGCATTACTAGGCTATTCATTAGATTTGCAATGATGCAGATTCTATATAATCTATTTGTTTTTGTTTCCGCTATTATGTTTTAACCTTGTAAACAGGGGCGGCTCTAGACACCAGCGCGCCAAGCAGGCGCTTGGGGCGGCCATTTCCCGGGGGGGCGGCATTTGGCTCCGGTGGAGCTCCCGCCGGCATGCCAGCGGCAGGTCCACCGGAGCCCGGGACGAGCGGACCTGCCGCAGGCATAACTGCGGCGGGTCCCGTCTTCCCGCGGCTCCGGTTGAGCTCCCGCAGGCATGACTGCGGCAGGTCCGCTCGTCCTGGGCTCCGGGGGACCGGCCGCAGGCCTACCGGGCGGAGCTCCACCGAGCCGCTGGAAGAGGGGACCCGCCAAGGACCGGGAAGGGCGGCGCAGCGCTCCGCGCTGCTTGGGGCAGCCCGATTTCTAGAGCCGCCCCTGCTTGTAAATAGTGTAAAATAAATGCTTTGGGCAAAACTTTCAAAATTGGGTGCTTAAAAGTATGTTCTCAAATGCATATTTATATATATATATATATATATATATATATATATATATATATATATATATATATATATATATATATATATATATATAACAATTATAAAACAATTGTTTTAGGCGCTTAAATAAGAATTTAGGAGATTAACTTTGAGTTTAGCAGGGTTTTGTTTTGTTTTGTTTTTTTTAAAGGACTGGACATTTATATGGATAATGAAAATATCCAGAATAACCCCCCTTCTTCCCAAATCTAGGAGTGTATATAAACCCTCATACTTCAGGGCACAAGGCAGCTTTTGACTGAGGGGGTTTGGAATAAATTGTATAATTACCAACTTTAGAGGTTGTCACAGTTTCAGGGTAACAGCACTTGTATTCCCCCTTCATGGTCCCTTGAGAGCACCCATTTAAGGTTTCCAGCTCCCTGCCATACCCTCTCCTGGTTGGCCACCTGTGTCTCTCTCCATGCTGCATGGGGTTTTAAGGCTGCACAGCTCGCTGCCTTACACTGGGATATCCACAGGAAGCCAGTCTAAAGTCCAGAGCCTATGCATTGCTCTGTCTCTGAAGGCTACAAACAGTGTATTTCTGGAAGTTGCAAGTTACCACGCAGATCTTTCTAAGGAAGGAGGTTTATACTTAAGATAAAAGCATTACAGAGAAAACATATAAAACCAATATAAGTTTCTATACACATGCAAAAAGTTTACCAAACCCTCAGTCATATGGGGCCCTAGAAGACCAAAGTCTTTCCAACCCTTCTGCAAGGGCTGGGACTTGCTTGGACATAAGGTCCTATCCAATTGCTGGATCAGAAAGAAGTACCTGAGTGACTTTAAACCCAGATTTTTTTAAAAAGAAAAGCTCTGTCTTTGTCTGTTCATTTCTGGAAAAAACATTTTGAAACAGTATATGTGAGTCTCCCCGGGTGGTGGTACCTCTCTGGAGGTGTTTACAACTTGAGTGTTTGACAAACAAATTGATAAACTAAATAGAAATAAGTCACCAGGACCAGATGGTATTCACCCATGAGTTTTAAAGGAACTCAAATGTGAAATTGCAGAACTACTAACTGTATTCTATAACCTATAATTTAAATCAGCTTCTGTACCAAATGACCGGAGGATAGCTAATGTGATGCCAATTTTAAAAAAGGGCTCCAGAGGTGATCCCAGCAATGAAAGGCTGGTAAGCCTGACTTCAGTACCAGGCAAACTAGTTGAAACTATAGTAAAGAGCAAAATTGTCAGATACATAGATGAACATGATTTGTTGGGGAAGAGTCAATATGTTTTTTGTAAAGGGAAATCATACCTCACCAATCTACTAGAATTCTTTGGGGGTCAACAAGCATGTGCACGAGGGGGATCCAGTGGATATAGTGTACTTAGATTTTCAGAAAGCCTTTGACAAGGTCCCTCACCAAAGGCTCTTAAACAAAGTAAACTGTCATGGGATAAGAGGGAAGGTCCTCTCATGGATCGGTAATTGGTTAAAAGATAGGAAATAAAGGGTAGAAATAAATGGTCACTTTTCAGAATGGAGAGAAGTAAGTAGTGCTGTCCCCCAGGAGTGTGTACTGGGACCAGTCCTGTTCAACATATTCATAAATGATCTGGGGTAAACAGGGGTAAACAGTGAGGTGGCAAAATTTGAAGATGACACAAAACTACTCAAGATAGTTAAGTCCGAGCAGACTGCAAAGAGGTACCAAAGGATCCACAAAACTCCATGACTGGGCAACAAAATGGCAGATGAAAGTCAATGTTGATAAAAACAAAGTAATGCACAGTCGAAAACATAATCCCAACTATACATATAAAATGATGGGTTCCAAATTAGTTGTTCCACTCAAGAAAGAGATCTTGGAGTCATTGTGGATAGTTGTCTGAAAACATCCACTCAATGTGCAGTGTCAGTCAAAAAAGTGAACAGAATGCTGGGAATCATTAAAAAAGGGATAGATAATAAGACAAAAATATCATATTCCCTAGATATAAATCCATGGTACACCCACATCTTCAATACTGCATGCAGATGTGGTCGCCCCATCTCAAAAAAGAAATATTGGAATTGGAAAAGGTTCAGAAAAGGGCAACAAAAATGATTAGGTGTATGAAACAGCTTATCTGAGGAGAGATTAATAATACTGGAACTTTTCAGCTTGGTAAAGAGATGACTAAGGGGGGAAATGATTGAGGTCTATAAAATCATGACTGGTGTGGAGAAAGTAAATAAGGAAGTGTTATTTTCTCCTTCTCATAACACAAGAACTAGGGGTCACCAAATGAAATTAATAGGCAGCAGATTTAAAACAAACAAAAGGAAGGTTTTTTTCACACAATGCATAGTCTGTGGAACTCTTTGCCAGAGGATGTTGTGAAGGCCAAGGCTATAACAGGATTCAAAAAAGAACTAGATTTGTTCATGGAGGATAGGTTCATCAATGGCTATTAGCCAGGATGGACAGGGATGGTGTCCCTAACATCTGTTTACCAGAAGCTGGGAATGGGCGATGGGATGAATCACTTCAAACAGGGCTGCTAACAGGGGAGTTTGAGTGGGAGTTTACAGGGGGAGGCGGAAGGGGGCGGCGCCGTGTCCCCTGTGTTCCCCAGGTAAGAACGCTGAGCGAGGCAGAGACAACAGCAGCCATGAGCCAAGCAGCGGAGGAGACACCGAGGATGAGAGCATGCAGCAGCTGTGGTGTGTACATGGTCCTAGCGGGGGAGCCAGAAGAATACTATGTATGCATGAAGTGCCGCCTAATAGAGCTGCTGGAGGAAAAGATCCAGGGTCTAGAGTTGCAGGTAGAAACCCTGGTAGAGCATAGAAGGGGGTTTGAACGGCTGATGGAGCAATGGCAAGCAGTAACCGAAGGGAAACGCCCAGGAGTACAGGGGGAAGCAGGGGCTAAGGCCAGTGAGGGGGCACAGCCGGATGAGGAAGATGGGCGGTGGAAGCATGTGACTGTGAGAAGCAGGCCGAGGAAAAGGAGAGCCAGTGAGGGAGAAATAGAGCTAAGGAACAGGTTTGAAGGTTTGGAGAATGAGGAAGGGGTACAGCAGGTGGTAGCTGACGGTGGGAGGGCAAGGAAAAAGAGAAGAGCCGCTAGTCCAATAGAAAGAGAGGAGGAATCGATGGAGGCAGCACCAAGTTCGGGCCCAGGGAGGATACAGGATGGCTTAGGGGGAACCACAAGGGATGAAAGGAATGGAAGGAGCTTGCAACCAGGGGGGACGGAGGATAGGTTAGAGGACCGCACTGTCCCCAGGCAAAGGCAGGTCTATCTGATTGGGGACTCCATACTGAGGAGGTTGGACAGGCCTGTGACCAGGGCCAATCCGGAGAACAGAAGGGTGTGCTGTCTACCGGGTGCTAAAATACGGGATGTGGACCTGAGGTTGAAAAGGATCCTAAGAGGAGCAGGTAAGAAACCCTTGATCATCCTTCATGTAGGAATGAATGACATGGCTAGATTTTCGCTAAAGAGGATCAAGGGAGACTATGCCAGGTTGGGTAAGACGCTCAAGGAAATTGAGGCTCAGGTGATCTTCAGTGGGATTCTACCTGTCCCTAGGGAAGGGCGCCAAAGGGGTGACAGGATCGTGGCGATAAATAGTTGGCTGAGGGACTGGTGTTACAAGGAGGGCTTTGGGATGTATGGACACTGGGAGGCTTTTGGGGACAGAGAACTGTTCTCACGGGATGGGCTCCACCTAAGTAGGGAAGGAAGTAGACTTCTAGGAGGGAGGCTGGCTCATCTGATTAAAAGAGCTTTAAACTAGACATTGGGGGGAGACGGTTGGGAGAGGTCCAGGTACTCTCCACGCCAAATTTATGCATTGGGAGTGAGAACAAGAGGATAACAACAGATATAGCCAGAGGGGGACGGTTAGGTATAAGGAAGAGGCGGGGGGAAGGATACTAGACCGACAGGCCATACTGGTAGTACTGTGTCCCTACCAAGTTGGGTGAAAAGGGTGAGAGGAGCCAATCAGCAAAAATTAGGATGTTTGTTCACCAATGCGAGAAGCTTAGGTAACAAAATGGAGGAACTGGAGCTCCTGGTCCGAGAATTGAAACCGGATATCGTAGGAATAACCGAAACATGGTGGAACGGTAGCCATGACTGGAGTACAGGTATGGAAGGGTATGTGCTGTTTAGGAAAGACCGATGCAAAGGTAAAGGTGGGGGAGTAGCATTGTATATCAATAATGAGGTGAAATGTAACGAAATAACTAGCAATGCAATGGATAATACGGAGTCTGTTTGGGCAATGGTGACATTGGGGAAGAAAGCTACTAGAGCCTCCCCTGGGATAGTGATTGGGGTGTGCTATAGACTGCCGGGATCTAGCCTGGATATGGATAGAGAGCTCTTTAATGTTTTTAAGGAGGTAAATACTAATAGGAACTGTTTGATCATGGGGGACTTTAACTTCCCGGATATAGATTGGGAAACAAATGCTAGTAATAATAAGAAGGGCTCAGCTTTTCCTAGACGTGATAGTTGATGAATTCCTTCATCAAGTAGTTGCTGAACCGACGAGGGGGGATACCATTTTAGATCTGATTTTGGTGAGTAACGAGGACCTTGTGGAGGAAATAGTTGTAGGGGACAACCTTGGCTCGAGTGATCATGAGCTAATTCATTTCATAATAAATGGGAGGATAATCAAAATTGCATCTGAGACTAAGGTATATGACTTCAAAAGGGCTAACTTTACTAAATTAAGGCAACTAGTTAGGGAAGTGGATTGGACTAACATATTTAGGGATTTAAAGGCAGATGACGCCTGGGGTTACTTCAGGTTGAAGTTGCAGGAGCTGTCAGAGGCATGTATCCCGAGAAAGGGAAAACTGCTCATAGGTAGCAGTTTTAGACCGAGCTGGATGAGCAAGCGTCTCAGAGGGGTGATTAAGAAAAAACAGAAAGCGTACAAGGAGTGGAAAATGGGAGGGATCAGCAAAGAAACCTACCTTATTGAGGTTAGAGAGTGTAGGGAAGCAGTGAGAAAGGCAAAGAGACGGGTGGAGATGGACCTAGCGAAGGGGATTAAAACCAATAGCAAAAGGTTTTTTAGCCACATAAATAGGAAGAAAACCAAGAAGGAAGAAGTGGGACTGTCGCATCACAGGAGCAGGAACGAAGTCTAACAACCAAGTGTGATAGTAAGCAGAGAGCCCTGTTTATTCCACACCAGCATGTTCTTATATATAATTACATAAAACAATCAGGCAATAACTAATTGGTTGATTAGATTAACACAATTACAGCTGTGACCTTGTGGGATAATCATCATCCTACACACCTGTCTAACTTAGTTCACATATCTTTTCCCACACCTCCCCCCTGTATTCAAAAATCAAAAGGAGAGGGGAAAAGAAAGAGAAAAAGAAAACATTTCCAACTCATAACAGCATGACACTATAACCTATCACAAACCAAAATTAAAACTTTATAAGACCAACCTATATGACCATGCAATCCTTAACGTATAACCCCAAAAACACTGAACAAAGCACAACAAACAAATGATGTAAATTCTGCGGGATACCCCCCTCACTGTTATCCCTCAGGTGTCAGGTGATCAAACTGACACTGAGGGTGTGGGGGGGGGGTCCCAACGAAAACACATCAAACCACATAACAATACAACAACAATTCTGGCCAGAAAACAAACAACACAAAACATAACAAAAACACAAAACATAAATCTTAACTCTAAACAATAATTGCATGGTACACTAAGTGCTATACAGCCAACACAAAATTTCTTTCAAGCACAGCAAAAATCATTTCAAACGAGTAACTCATTCACGAAGGATCAGACAGGAAAAGTCCTGGCAGAGCTAGCAAATAGTTCTCCTCCGGGGGCTCTGGTTCCACGGTGCCTGGGCGCATCTTGTGAGGCTCCTCTGCATCTGCCTGCCGTCGCTCCGGAGGACGCAGCCAAGGCCGGACCCACTTCGCCGGTATCCACCTGGGACCTGCATCAGTGGCAACACACGCATAACCCCTGCCCCACGTTAGCAAGTCAACTGGTCCTTTCCATATTTGCTGCTGATAATCAAACCATTTGACCGAGGGTCGGGGGGGCCGCACCCTGCTCTTCCCCAGTCATCCCGCTGACATGTTTAATTGCGGGGGACACCTGGCTGTTTTTACCAAGATATAACCAGTTAAGTACGTAAAGAGCTTTCAGCAACCGGGCGGCGGGCGTTTTGTCCAAAGCGTCTGCCCGTTCACTGCGAATCCCCCCTTTCTGTCTTAGGAGGAGCGCCTTCAGAGAGGCGTGAGCACGTTCAATAATAGCTTGTCCAGTAGAATTGCCAGAAATACCCATAGAGTGCTGCACACCCCAGTGGGAAAGAAACTGGGCAGCGCGGTGAGAAACATAACCCCCGCCATTGTCAGTCTTAATGAGGGCAGGAACCCCCATCACGGCAAAGCATGCTTGCCAATGCTTAGTCACATCACGAGAGCCAGTAGAGGCCAATTCCGTTGCCCAAATAAAGCCAGAAAAGGTATCAATGGTAACATGAAGATTGCGCAAGGTGCCAAACTCAGCAAACATGGTAACATCAGACTGCCAAACTTGAAGTGACAATAGGCCACGGGGATTAACACCAGATACAAGGGGCAACACATGCTGTTGACAATCAGGGCAGGAGGCCACAATAGCGCGAGCATCGGTAATAGAGATCGCAAACTGGCGTGTTAAAGCATGGGCAGACTGATGAAAAAATTCATGGGAGACCCGTGCCTGGGCAAATGAATTTGGAACATGGGCAGCACCAACTAAATGATCAATCAGGGCATTGCCTTCGGCAAGGCCATCTTGTAATCCTAATATGCATAACAAAGTAAGGGCACCGTCGAGCATTCAAAAGATGCCAGAGTTGAAAAAGAGCGGTCCACAAAACAGAATTCGTAACACGGCCCAACAGGAAGAGTTCCAAACGACGAAGCACACCCACAGCATACGAAGAATCACTAACTATATTCAATGGGGTGTCGGGCCATTTTTCAAAAGTTCGAACAATAGCACGAAGCTCCAAAACCTGCAGGGAGCCTTCAGCAAGAACGAACTCGTGGTGCCAGTGGCTATCAGCATACCAAAGAAGTCCTGCACGCTGGGCACTGCCGCTGGCATCGGTGAAAACAGTGAGACCAGTAACAGGACTGGACCGCAACATCAGGGCTTTTTCCAAAGGAAGCGCAATAGCAAAGAATCGGTGTGAGGGAAAATGGCTACTGAAGCGGCCGGCATAATCCATGGTGGCAAGTGTAAAGGGAAGGTGAGTAGCAAGCAACTGAGTCACAGTAACATCATCAAAGGGCAGATAAATGGTATGAGGGTCTATACCTGCAATGGCCAACAGGTGGCATCGGGCCATGTGAATAAGATGAGCAATCGCATCAAGCCGCGTAGTCACAGTCGTGGTATAATGCGAAGGTGGAAAAAGCCATTCAATGCCCACCAGTGGATCGGGGAGGGCCTCATGCCATTGAAAAAGTAAAGCGTCCAAAGAGGCTTCTTTAGAAAAAATCGCTAAAAAAATGGGCAAGTCCGGATAAACACGCCCCGAATAATGTGTTGCGAGTTTACCTGCAATAGTTTGTAAGGCAATTTGGTGTTGGCTCTGCAGAGAGCGAGGTTCGTCCGGAGCACGCCCGCCCTGAAGCAATTGAACCAAGGGCGCAAGGTCCTCATTAGTTATACCACAAAGACCACGGACCCACTGTAAATCGCCCACCAAACGCTGAACGTCATGCAAATTATGAACGGCCGTCCGAAAGGTCAGATTCTGCGGGCACACAATCAAATCTGTAATTTCCATACCAAGATACCGATATGGGGCTTGCTGTTGAAGTTTTTCTGGAGCAATCACCAACCCAGCCTTTCGCAAAACGGAGTCAATTTCAGCAATAGCTGCGTCCATGGCAAAATGGGCGCTGGTAAATAAGAGATCATCCATGTAAGGATAAACAATCCAATCAGGGTGTGCCGCTCGCAGAGGCGCTATGGCCCAAGCAACATAAGATTGACAAATGGTAGGAGAATTTTTCATACCTTGTGGTAGAACAGTCCATTGATACCGTTGGGCAGGTGCAGCCTTATTAACAGAAGACACAGAAAAGGCAAACTTCTCTCGGTCCGCAGGATGCAAGGCAATGGTAAAAAAGCAATCCTTAAGGTCAATAACAAGTAAAGGCCATCCGTGCGGAAGCATAGTGGGTGTGGGCAGCCCAGGCTGGAGGGCGCCCATGTCCTTCATTACAGCATTGACAGCGCGCAGATCTTGTAACAAACGCCAATGCCCAGACTTTTTAGGTATGGTAAAAATAGGGGTATTCCAGGGGCTAACAGAAGGTTCAAGGTGGCCTTTATCCAATTGCTCCTGCACAAGTTCGTGTATTTGGGCGAGCTTATCCTTGGGCAGCGGCCACTGAGCGACCCAGACCGGTGTGGTGGTTGTCCATTCCAGCTGTAGGATCGGCCGCCCCTCAGTGGCCGCTAGACAAAAGGTGAATTTTGCAACACAACGCCCCACTGACTTAAACAGTCCCGACCTAAAAGCCAGATCGGAGCTGGCATCACATAGGGGTGAACTTTTGCGCTCGTGGCTGGATCTTCCATATCGACAATGGTAATAAAGTCCACACTAATGCGAGTCAACTGGGTCCCACCAATTCCGCTCACGGGTGTGGCGGCATCCCGCAAGGGCCAAGATTCCGGCCAAAACTGAGCGGGGATTATAGTCACAACCGCCCCCGTGTCCAACAAGGCTTCATGAATAATCTGCCGCCCATCGGACCCTTGAAGCCGAACAGTGCGGGTGTGCTTGCGCGAAGTGATGTCCATAGCAAAGGCAATTTGGGGAGGGCCAGTGGATCCAAATCCTCGAGACCCACGGTCAATCGGGGTCGATCGGGGCACACATCCTTTGAAGGGTATCAATTGAGCAAGACGCGTGCCAGCAATTATAGTTATAGGAGGGCAAAGGGCGCGTACCATTATCCCAATATTTCCCGTATAGTCGGCGTCAATAAGGCCAGGCAAAACAAAAATACCTTGCTTCGATGTTGACGAACGGCCGATCAAAAGGGCACTTAGTCCAAATCCTAATGGGCCATCAGTGTTAGAAGGAAGAACTTGAACTTTGTCAGTCTCTAAAACCACATCTGTTGCTGTGGACAGGTCCACTCCGGCAATTGCCACGGGTTGCTCCGATGAGGTGTTCCAGGCAGCCGGGTTGGTGGGTGGAGGTACTTGTATCATCGTGCTCCTCCGCGAGGCGCTCCGTGATCCGTTTCCCGGCAGCGGTGTTCCATCCTTCTTGTAACGGGCCCAACAGCTGGCGGCGTGATGTCCAAACTTATTACATCGTGCACAAGCGCCAGTTGCAGCTTTAGGTGCCACATCAGAGGCTCGCTGCCCATTTTGCATAGGGCAGTCCCGCCGGAAATGCCCGGGTTTTCCACAACCAAAACAGGAGCCGGCTGGCCGGGTCGGTTTTCTAGGCCCTCGCCGTCGCCTGAGCAGGGGTTGTAACGCCACGGCCAGTGCAGAGGCCTGTGCCTTAGCATGAATTGCTGCCTTATCCGTCTCCTCAAACATGGCGGCCTTATTACATGCCTCAATCATTTCCATCAGGGTCGCAGTTTTGGGCAAGGTGGCTAAAATACGGCGGGAAGTGGGATTTGCATTCTGGGTGGCAAGATCAAGTCCAACTGCAGTCCTGGCTTCTGGCGTCAGATTAGGGGATCTATCAATAGCCTCTCGAAGGCGATCCAAAAAGGTGGAGTATGGTTCCGACGGGCCTTGTGTAATTTTAGCATAGGGAAGGGTCGGCTTCCCCATCTGGGGCACCGTCTTAAAGGCAGACAAAGCTAGTTCCTGTGATTGCTGCAGGATTCGGGGTTCAAGGCGGGCTTGCAAATGCGGGTCAACAAAGCGGCCGGCTCCTAAAAGCATCTCAGTAGTGGCCACGCGCCGGGGATCATCGTCCGGCAAATCCAGATTGCGGACAAGGGCCAAGTCAACTCTCTTAGCCCAATCATCTTTCCACAACAGTTTCTGTGTAGGTGTAAGAAGCATATCAGCTAGCTTAATCGCATCATACGGACACATTGCTTGGCCAGCAAATACCTGTTCGATAATAGACTGTACATACGGATTATCTAGTCCATAAGCCATAATTGATTTCTGCGCCTCATGGATCAACTTCCAGTCCAAAGGGGCCCACTGTCGATGAGTAGGATGTCGAGGGTCTGGCGTAATCACTGGAAAGGCCTCGGGTGTTAGACCTTCAAGGATAGCTTCCTTTATAACCCCATGCCAGCGCTGCACCGGGTCCGTAGGGTCCCCAGTTGGAGGGTCCCCGGGGTCAGGTGGGGCGGAAGGACGAGTCGGATAAAAACATTCGTAAAGATGTGACCACGATGATCCAGCTGGAAGACCCTGTATTTGATCCAATTTGTTATAAATGGCCTGCAATTGTCGGCCCTGACGCTCCATCTCCTTATAAAAGGCATCAGACCGGGTAAACTGAGTCAAATCGGGATATATCCGCGATGGCACATGTTCCACCCGAGCCTCCTCTGTTTCCCCGCATTCATGACACCCCCAGGTCCCGTGGACACGGCATGGCTTTGGAAGGGGTGCATATGGTAAGGCTGTCTCCATAGGCTCGGGTGTATCAGGGGGTAGCGGGACCGTAGCAGGATCAGTCATGTCAGGGCTGATAGCTATATTGGAGGGTAGTGGGATCGTAGCAGGGGCAACATTATCCATAAGGAAGGGGTCGGAGGCCAAGGGTATTACTGTGTCTTCACCACCGAAAAAATCCCTGGCTCCGACCGGCAACACGGAAGGTATTTCGGGCATTGGGCGGCAAAGTTCAGACAGGGTCGCCTGCACTCCTGCCTCGGCCGCAAGAGTTTCTACCATCTCCGTCGCCTTCTTCCATACTGGACTCAGGGAGAAAGCCTCCTTATCGCCCTGAGCCACCGATTTCCAAAGCTCACAGCCCAGCCGCTCCCAAATAGTTTTATCAAATATTGTACTTGGTTGAATGGAAAGTCCCCTTCTTTGTCCCCACCGCAGCAGGCGGGATAACACGTCAGAGGGGAGCTTTTCTCCCCGCCGCTCCGCGATGCGTATCAGATATTCATGCACCGTCTTTTCCCCTGCTGACGCAGCAGTTCCCATATTAGCTGCTCACCTCTGGGTTCGAATGTGCCTCCCTTTCCAGACGCCCTGCGGCTTGCCGCTCAACACCGAGACTCAGGTGCGCTCCTCTTCTCGGACGCCCTGCGGCTCCCAGCCGCTCACTCGGACGCCCTGCGGCTCCCAGCCGCTTGTCAGGTATGCCTCCTTTCTCGGACGCCGTGCGGCTCCCAGCCGCTCGCTCGGACGCCATGTGGCTCCCAGACGCTTGTCAGGTACGCTTCCTTTTTCGGACGCCATGCGGCTCCCAGCCGCTCGCTCGGACGCCCTGCGGCTCCCAGCCGCTTGTCAGGTACGCTTCCTTTTTCGGACGCCGTGCGGCTCCCAGCCGCTCGCTCGGACGCCCTGCGGCTCCCAGCCGCTTGTCAGGTACGCCTCCTTTCTCGGACGCCGTGCGGCTCCCAGCCGCTTGTCAAGTACGCCTCCTTTCTCGGACGCCGTGCGGCTCCCAGCCGCTTGATAAACTCAGGTACCCGATATTATTCGCCTCAGAGAAGGCACCATTTGTTGCATCACATCGGGGTCACCATTTGTCGCATCACAGGAGCAGGAACGAAGTCTAACAACCAAGTGTGATAGTAAGCAGAGAGCCCTGTTTATTCCACACCAGCATGTTCTTATATATAATTACATAAAACAATCAGGCAATAACTAATTGGTTGATTAGATTAACACAATTACAGCTGTGACCTTGTGGGATAATCATCATCCTACACACCTGTCTAACTTAGTTCACATATCTTTTCCCACATGGGACCGCTTAAAACTTTAAACGGAGTGGAGATTAGGGATAATCTTGGCATGGCACAATATCTGAACGAATATTTTGCCTCGGTCTTTAATGAGACTAATAAAGGGCTAAGGAATAGTGGTAGAGGGACTGATGGGAATGAAGATATGGGGGTAGACATTACGGTATCTGAGGTAGAAGCCAAACTTGAACAGCTAAACGGAAGTAAATTGGTGGGCCTGGATAATCTTCATCCTATAATATTAAGGGAATTGGCGAGTGAAATTGCAAGCCCGTTAGCGATGATTTTTAATAAATCTCTAAACTCGGGGGTTGTACCGTTTGACTGGAGATTAGCTAATATAGTTCCTATATTCAAGAAGGGGAAAAAAAGTGATCCGGGTAACTACAGGCCTGTTAGTTTAACATCTGTAGTATGCAAAGTCATGGAAAAAATTTTAAAGGAGAGAGTGGTTACGGACCTTGAGGCCGATGGCAACTGGGACAAATTCCAGCATGGTTTTACGAAAGGTAGATCGTGCCAAACCAACCTGATCTCCTTTGAGAAAGTAACAGATTTTTTAGACAAGGGAAATGCTGTGGATCTAATATATCTAGATTTCAGTAAGGCATTTGATATGGTACCGCATGAGGAATTACTGGTTAAATTGGAAAAGATGGGGGTCGAAATGAAAATCCAGAGGTGGATAAGGAGCTGGTTAAAGGGGAGACTGCAGAGGGTCGTATTGAAGGGTGAACTGTCGGGTTGGAGGGGGGTTACCAGTGGAGTTCCTCAAGGTTCGGTTTTGGGTCCGATTTTATTTAATCTATTTATCGCTGACCTCGGAACCAAAAGTAGGAGTGGGCTGATAAAGTTCGCGGATGACACGAAGTTGGGAGGTATTGCCAATTCGGAAAAGGATCGGGATATCCTACAGGGAGATTTGGATGACCTTGTAAACTGGAGTATTAGTAACAGGATGAAATTCAATAGTGAGAAGTGTAAGGTTATGCATTTAGGGATGACTAACAAGAACTTTAGTTATAAGCTGGGGATGCACCAGTTGGAAGTAACGGAGGAGGAGAAGGACCTAGGAGTCCTGGTTGATCGTAGGATGACTATGAGTAGGCAATGTGATGTGGCCGTTAAAAAAGCTAATGCGGTCTTGGGATGCATTAGGCGAGGTATTTCTAGTAGAGACAAGGAGGTGCTAGTCCCGTTATATAAGGCGTTGGTGAGACCTCATTTGGAGTATTGTGTGCAGTTTTGGTCTCCCATGTTTAAGAAGGATGAACTCAAACTGGAACGGGTACAAAGAAGGGCCACTAGAATGATCCGAGGAATGGAAAGCCTGCCGTATGAAAGGAGACTTGAGGAGCTCGGTTTGTTTTCCTTAACCAAAAGAAGGATAAGAGGAGTTATGATTGCACTCTTTAAATATATCAGAGGGATAAATACCAGGGAAGGAGAGGAATTATTTCAGCTCAGTGCTAATGTGGACACGAGGACAAATGGATACAAATTGTCAGTCAGGAAATTTAGGCTTGAAAGTAGACGAAGGTTTCTAACCATCAGAGGAGTGCAATTCTGGAACAGCCTACCGAGGGAAACAGTGGGGGCAAAGGATCTCCATGACTTTAAGATTAAGCTGGATAAGTTTATGGAGGGGATGGTATGATAGGATAACGGGCTTAGTCAATAGGTCAATTAAGTGCCACATTGGTAATTAGTACAATGGGTCAATGATAGGATATTGTTAGCCTTTTTCCAGAGGGTATAGCTGGAGAGTCTTGCCCGCATGCTTGGAGTTCAGCTGATCGCCATATTTGGGGTCGGGAAGGAATTTTCCTCCAGGGTAGATTGGCAGTGGCCCTGTAGGTTTTTCGCCTTCCTCCGAAGCATGGGGCAGGGGTCGCTTGCTTAAGGAGTGGGTGGATTGGCTTATGTGGCCTGCATCTTGCAGGAGGTCAGACTAGATGATCATAATGGTCCCTTCTGATCTTGAATTCTATGATTCTATGATTCCCTGTTCTGTTCATTCTGGGGAACCTGGCATTGGCAGGCTAGAAGACAGGCTACTGGTCTAGATGGACCTTTGGTCTGACCCAGTATGGACATTCTTGTGTTCTTATGTACTTTAATAAGGGGGAGGGATAGCTCAGTGGTTTGAGCATTGGCCTGCTAAATCCAGGATTGGGAGTTCCATCCTTGAGGGGGTCATTTGGGGATTGGCCTTGCTTTGAGCAGGGGGTTAGACTAGATGATCTCCTGAGATCCCCAAAAACCAGTGATTCAAATCACCCCACCTCTGTTTTTGGTTCATGGTGGAGCTGTGCAAACCCTCCACCATGGAGTTGCATAGAATCTCTGGCTCATAGTGATATATAGACTACTCATACACTTAATACAATGTAGTCCCCAGAGATATTGCATGCACTTGCAGAGGTTTTTTACCTGCCTATGAAGCAGCTGGTACTGACCATTGTTAGAATTAGGATACTTGACTAGAGGGATCCTAGGTCAAACCCAGAATAGCGATTCTCATGTTACTACCCAGGGTTGGAAATTTTGGTCTATATCTATAACACTTTTTGACTGATAGCGCTGGTCTACAATTTTTGTACGCTTCCTTTTTCGGACGCCATGCGGCTCCCAGCCGCTCGCTCGGACGCCCTGTGGTATTTATTATGTATTTTGATGTGCTGAATTCAAATATGACAATTAAAACAACTGATTGGCTACTGTTTCTAAGGTATTTAAGTTTTTACATTTTATGTCTATGTATATTGTGTAGATAGTAGAGTTTTAATCATAAATTGTAAACCTAGGTCTTTTCATGTGTTTATGGTTGCTTTACATGATAATATTTCACCTGTCCTGTTTATGTAACACTTTAAAAATCAGCAAAAGGGTTATAGAAATAAAATTTATTATGAAACAAAAGGCAAAAACCTATTATCTACATAGTTTAGTCCTATTCAGTGTCTACTCGGCGCTTCTTGGCTTGTCTCTTGTATTCATTAAATGGAGCATCTCTTGTCACTGTCCAGCAATAGTCTGCAAGCATTGATGGGCTCCATTTGCCCTGATAGCATTTCTCCATTGTTGCAATGACCTGGTGAAATCGCTCGCTGTGCTCGTCGCTCACTGCTCCGCAGTTCGGTGGAAAAAAATCTAGATGAGAGTGCAAAAAATGTATCTTCAGTGACATGTTGCAACCAAGGCTTCTGTATGCCTTGAGGAGGTTTTCCACCAACAACCTGTAGTTGTCTGCCTTGTTGTTTCCGAGAAAATTTATTGCCACTAACTGGAAGGCTTTCCATGCCGTCTTTTCCTTGCCACGCAGTGCATGGTCAAATGTATCATCTCGAAGAAGTTCATGAATCTGAGGACCAACAAAGACACCTTCCTTTATTTTAGCTTCACTTAACCTTGGAAATTTTCCATGGAGGTACTTGAAAGCTGCTTGTGTTTTGTCAATGGCCTTGACAAAGTTCTTCATCAGACCCAGCTTGATGTGTAAGGGTGGTAACAAAATCTTCCTTGATTCAACAAGTGGTGGATGCTGAACACTTTTCCTCCCAGTCTCCAATGACTGTCGGAGTGGCCAATCTTTCTTGATGTAGCGGGAATCTCTTGCACGACTATCCCATTCGCAGAGAAAACAGCACTACTTTGTGTATCCAGTCTTCAGACTAAGCAAGAGAGCAACAACCTTCAAATCGCCACAAAGCTGTCACTGATGGTCATAGTTTATGCACCTCAAAAGTTGTTTCATGTTGTCATAGGTTTCCTTCATATGGACTGCATGACCAACTGGAATTGATGGCAAAACATTGCCATTATGCAGTAAAACAGCTTTAAGATGCATCTTCGATGAATCAGTGAACAGTCTCCACTCATCTGGATCGTGAATGATGTTGAGGGCTGCCATCACACCATCGATGGTGTTGCAGGCTAGAAGATCACCTTCCATGAAGAAGAATGGGACAAGATCCTTTTGACGGTCACGGAACATGGAAACCCTAACATCACCTGCCAGGAGATTCCACTGCTGTAGTCTGGAGCCCAACAGCTCTGCCTTACTCTTGGGTAGTTCCAAATCCCTGACAACGTCATTCAGTTCACCTTGTGTTATGAGGTGTGGTTCAGAGGAGGAGGATGGGAGAAAATGTGGGTCCTGTGACATTGATGGTTCAGGACCAGAAGTTTCATCCTCTTAATCTTCCTTGTCTGACTCAAGTGAGAATGATTCTGGTGCATCAGGAACCAGCAGTCCTTCTCCGTGGGGTACTGGGCGTATAGCTGATGGAATGTTTGGATAATGCACAGTCCACTTTTTCCTCTTTGACACACCTTTCCCAACTGGAGGCACCATGCAGAAGTAACAATTGCTGGTATGATCTGTTGGCTCTCTCCAAATCATTGGCACTGCAAAAGGCATAGACTTCCTTTTCCTGTTCAACCACTGGCGAAGATTTGTTGCACAAGTGTTGCAGCATATGTGTGGGGCCCACCTCTTGTCCTGATCTCCAATTTTGCAGCCAAAATAAAGGTGATAGGCTTTCTTAACCATAGTGGTTATACTGCGCTTTTGTGATGCAAAAGTCACTTCACCACAAACATAGCAGAAGTTATTTGCACTGTTCACACAGGTACGAGGCATCTCTGCTCACTTTGGCTAAACAGAAATGTGTCCCTTTGCAAAATCAAACACTGACAAATAAGAGAGCACGACACTGTATGATTTCTAGAGCTGATATAGGGCAATTTGTTCAGCAGAGTGATGTAAGCTTTGTTATGATATCATCATCCACGACTTCTAGGAATAACATGATGCAATTCATATAATGTATGATGCAATACCAGCTTCAGATTGCATCATTCATTGTTTTGCCTAAAAAGCAAGTACTGTCCAAACCCAGTCATAGATTTATTCATAGATCCAGTCAAAGATGTATTTTAGTCATTTCTGGTTTAAATTGAGATCCCTTCCCTTTATAACTCACTTATCCTCTGCTATTCCCAAGTCAAGGGTCGTATATACTGACCCAAATAGCACACCTTGAAAACTAGAGCCAATCAACAATTTTAAGCATCATTTTCATTCTCAGTGACCCAGAATTAGTAAAGTTTGACTACATTTATTTCAGAAGCATTTTGGCTGTAGAGCAGTGTAGTGTATCAACGGTATTCACACATTAATCATTGGCATGTTATTAAAGCTCCTCCAACAGGGGCAGATTTGTTAGACCTCATTGGTCAGATCAAACAGGAGAGTTTTGAACGGCAGACCATGATGGTTGCCGTTAGTCATTTTGGAGGGAGTTGGACTTCTGGCACTGGTGTCTTTTCAGGAGCCTGTGGGTCTGTCTACATAGCACTAAGCTTGGGCTCTGACTCAAGCTTAAGCCCAAGCTCCCCCTGCCATCCACTCTGAAATCAGTCTGACTTAGGCCAGGAACCCCTTTGGACTGGGGACTGCAAATCCTGCTAGAGGCAGTGTCAGAGCTATGAGTAGCTATAAAGCAGTGAGCAAGTGACCAGGGAGCTTTGCAAACAGGGGCCACTAACAGGGAATTTTGAGAGGGAGTTTGGAAGGGGAGTGCGAAGGGGGCGAGGTACACTTGCCATTCTTTAAAACCTTTACACTAAACTATAATCAAATCTTCTTGATTTAAACAAAAACCCTATCATTAACCTAGGTAGCTGTAGGAGAGAATGCAGGCAGAAGCCCAGCAGCAGATTGGGGGCTATCCAGTTTATTGCACCAAGTACAGGCTGTATGATTACCTGCCCTGGGGGCGGGTGGCGTATGTGTGCATTCGGTGCAAGGAGCTCCTGGCCCTCAGAGACCACATACGGGCTTTGGAGGCCAGGGTGGAAGAACCGGAGGAGCTAAGGGAGTCAGAGAGGTATGTTGATGAGGCTTTCCAGGACACTGTAGATTTGTCCCACCTCCGGTCAGACAGTCCCTGCACTGTTAAGGAGGATGAAAGGCTCAGGGAAGGAGAGCAGTCAACGGGAGCAGAGGGAAACCTTCCCATAGTTGGGACCCTCCTTCCAGATGATGTTGGGGTATCCTCTTGCACTGAGGTTACCCCTCCGGGGTGTGGGGGGGGGGAAACTCCAGTCATTAGGAAAAGGCAGATGTTAGTAATAGGAGATTAGATCATTACAAACATAGATAGCTGGGTTTGTGATGACCGGGAGAACTGTATGGTGACTTGCCTGCCTGGTGCGAAGGTTGCGGATCTCTTGAGGCATCTAGATAGACTAGGAGGGAGGAGAAGCCAGTGGTCATGGTACATGTAGGCACCAGTGACATAGGGAAGGGTAGGAGAGATGTCCTGGAGGCCAAATTTAGGCTGCTAGGAAAGAGACTGAAATCCAGAACCTCTATGGTAGCATTCTCAGAACTGTTTCCAATTCCATGCGCAGGGCCAGGCAGGCAGGCAGAGCTTCAGAGTCTCAATGCGTGGATGAGACGATGGTGTAGAGAGGAGGAGTTTAGATTAATTAGGAACTGGGGAATCTTTTGGGATAGGGGGAGCCTATACAGGAAAGATGAGCTCCACTTAAACCAAAGTGGATCTGGACAGACTGCTGGCACTTAACATTAAAAAGGTTGCGTGGGAGGGAGGGGGAAGGAGAGGAAGGGGGAGTGGCACTCTATGTGAAAGAAAATGTAGAATCAAATGAAGTAAAAAATCTTAAATGAATCCACATGTTCCACAGAATATCTATGGACAGTAATTCCATGCTCTAATAGGAATATAGTAGTCAGGATCTATTATCAACCACCTGACCAGGACAGTGATAGTGACAATGAAATGCTAAGGGAGATTAGAAAGGCTATCAAAATAAAGAACTCAATAATAGTGGGGGATTTCAGTTATCCCCATATTGACTGGGTACATGTCACCTCAGGATGAAATGCAGAGACAAAATTTCTAGATATTTTAAATGACTTATTCTTGAAGCAGGTGTATAGGAACCCACAAGGGGAGAGGGAATTCTCGATTTAGTCCCCAGTGGAGCACAGGATCTGGTCCATGAAGTAACTATAACAGGACCACTTGGAAATAGTGACCATAATATAATAACATTTAACATTCTTGTGGTGGGAAGAACACCTCAACAGCCCAACACTGTGGCATTGAACTTCAGAAAGGGGAAATATGCAAAAATGAGGAGGTTAGTTAAACAGAAATTAAAAGGTACAGTGACTAGAGTGAAATCCCTGCAAGCTGCATGGACACTTTTCAAAGACACCATAATAGAGGCCCAACTTAAATGTATACCCCAAATTAAAAAACACAATAAAAGAACTAAAAAAGAGTCACCGTGGCTTAACAACCATGTAAAAGAAGCAGTGGGAGATAAAAAGGCATCTTTTAAAAAGTGGAAGTCAAATCCTAGTGAGGTAAATAGAAAGGAGCATAAACACTGCCAAATTAAGTATAAAAATGTAATAAGAAAAGCCAAAAAGGAGTTTGAAGAACGGCTAGCCAAAAACTCAAATGGTAATAATAAAATGTTTTTTAAGTACATCAGAAGCAGGAAACCTGCTAAACAACCAGTGGGGCCCCTGGACAATCGAGATACAAAAGGAGCACTTAAAGACAATAAAGTCATTGAGGAGATACTAAATGAATTCTTTGCTTCAATCTTCATGGCTGAGGATGTTACGGAGATTCCCAAACCTGAGCCATCCATTGTAAGTGACAAATCTGAGGAACTGTCACAGATTGAAGTGTCACTAGAGGAGGATTTGGAATTAATTGATAAATTTAACAGTAACAAGTCCTAAATTTAAGAGTAACTAGATGGCATTCACCCAAGAGTTCTGAAAGAACTCAAATGTGAAATTGTGGAACTATTAACTATGGTTTGTAACCTGTCCTTTAAATCAGCTTCTGTACCCAATGACTGGAAGATAGCTAATGTAACGCCAATATTTTAATAGGGCTCTAGAGGTGATCCCGGCAATTACAGACCAGTAAGTCTAACGTTAGTACTGGGCAAATTAGTTGAAACAATTGTAAAGAATAAAATTATCAGACACATAGAAGAACATAAATTGTTGTGCAAAACTCAGCATGGTTTCTGTAAAGGGAAATCATGTCTTACTAATCTATTAGAGTTCTTTGAAGGGGTCAATAAACATGTGGACAAGGGGGATCCAGTGGACATAGTGTACTTAGATTTCCAGAAAGCCTTTGACCAGGTCCTCACCAAAGGCTGTTACATAAATTAAGTTGTCATGGGATAAGAGGGAAGATCCTTTCATGGATTGAGAACTGGTTAAAAGACAGGGAACAAAGGGTAGGAATAAATGGTAAATTTTCAGAATGGAGAGGGGTAACTAGTGGTGTTCTGCAAGGGTCAGTCCTAGAACCAATCCTATTCAATTTATTCATAAATGATCTGGAAAAAGTGGTGAACAGTGAGGTGGCCAAGTTTGCAGATGATACTAAACTGCTCAAGATAGTTAAGACCAAAGCAGACTGAAGAACTTCAAAAAGATCTCACAAAACTAAGTGATTGGGCAACAAAATGGCAAATGAAATTTAATGTGGTTAAATATAAAGTAATGCACATTGGAAAAAATAAACCCATCTATACATACAATATAATTGGTGCTAATTTAGCTACAACTAATCAGGAAAGAGATCTTGGAGTCTTCATGGCTAGTTCTCTGAAGATGTCCATGCAGTGTGCAGTGGCAGTCAAAAAAGCAAACAGGATGTTAGGAATCATTAAAAAAGGGATAGAGAATAAGATGGAGAATATCTTATTGCCCTGATATAAATCCATTGTACACTGTGACAGACCCAAACCAGTGGGGTACAGGAGTCTGGTCAACGGTCCCAGGGCCGGAGAAAAGAGCGCGAAGGCCCTGGCCTCCCGCCGCTCTCCGCCTGATCCGTGAGGGTGCCGTCCTCGCCGGGAGAGAGGTGGCCCGACCTCACCCCTCCTTTCTCCAGTCCGTAGAAGAAGCGGAGCCAGGATCCATCTCAAGGAAGAGGCGGGCCCGCGGGATCGAACAAAGGCACCCGGGCCGTCGATCCTGGCCCCGGGCTCCTCCTCCTCCTTGCACGGCAGCCGGGGGTGGATGGATCGCCGGGGCTCGCGGCCAGCCGCTCTCAACTTGGGTCCCCTGGCCAACTGCTCTATCTGCGGCTCTCCCGTCGGCTGGCCCCGGGTGTGTCCCTCCGGCAGAAGGCGGCGCGCGCGCATCCCTCCAAAGGTGGCGGCAGAAAGCGGCGTCTGCCCCCGCCAGGCCAGCCGCCCCCTGCCGGAAGGCCAACGCGCGGGCGCCCCTCCAAAGCGTCTCCAGAGCCGCATAGAACGGGGCGCCTCTGCGCGCCCGCCAAGAGGTGGCCAGAGAGTTCGGGGAGTCCGCTCCAGGGCACGCCGGGGGCCGGCCGGGAGGGTGGGCGTGTGGAAGAAGCAGTGACAGATAAATGAGGCGGCGCCGGATGCGCCGAGGGCGCGTGAGTGGACGGCGTGACACGAGGCGATGGGGTGGCCGTGGCGCCGTGCCGGATCGGTGCAGATGCGAAGGTGAGTCCGAGGCGTGGTCCCGGGCGAATCTCGCGCAGGTCGGCCAGGGAGCGATCTCTGCATCGGGGGAGGGGGCAGCGGTCGGCCGCGCCCTCCCCCCCACCGGTCCAGTCCTCGAGGTCGAGGGACGCGGGAGCACCAAATAAAACCCTCTCCGCGGGAGCGGGCGCGATGCGGCCGGCCTGCGCCGATTAGGGGCCCCAGGCGGCCGCAGAGCAGCCGGCGGCCCGGCGCAGCACAGCGCCCGCCACAGCCCCTGCAGCCGAACGGCACAGCGTCAGCACCTCGCGCACCCAGGGCGTGGGCCGGGAGTCACCGAGAAAAGGAAGTCGCCTCCGGGGCTCCAGAGCCAAGCCCCCCCGGCAGCCCCCCACTCCCAGTTCAGAGGCAAGCCCAGAGTACCCCCGACCCCGAAGGAAGAGGGCACACCAGACCCGGACCCCCATCGTGGAAAGAGGCCTCTCAAAGTGCAAAGATGATCCGAGCCAGAGAGGGGTGCTGGGGTCGCGTCTGCTGCAACGCTCGCGCGCGGGATCCGCCACGCCGCCTCCGTCGGCCGCCGCCAGAATCCGTGAAAGGAGTGGGTGTGAGAGAGGTCACGGAGGAAAGTGCGCGAGCCAGACATCGCGGCCGCGAGCGGCCCCTGCTCCCCGTCCCCTGCCTGGAGTCCCAGGCCAGGAGGTTAGGACCACGAGGACTGAGGGAGAGGAGGAACGCGAGCACCGACAACCAGAGCCGCGAAAGGCCTCAGCCTCTCCTCCTGGCCTCCCCCTCACGTGCCGGGCGCGGACCCCCCCGGCACCCGGCGTGCAGCACCAGGCCGGCCACCCAAGGCGTGGGGCAGGCAGGCAGGGGCAGTGGCCCGCGGAGGCATGCGCCGCGGCGCCCCGCCCCAGGCCGGCTCGCCAGTGGGCAGCGGCGGGCGAAGAAGGCAGCAGCACCTGATGGGTCAGGCAAAAAGAAAGGCAAGAGCTGGGACTATCCGAAAGGCCGAGAGAAGGGAGGGCATGCGGGAAGGAGAAGAAGAGTGGGGAAGTTGGCCCAAGGGCCACACCCGGGGGGCGTCGCCCCGAAGGGCGCCGGGGCGCGGAGCGGGCGGCCACGGGGGCAGCAGATGTCGGCCCCGGCCGCGGGTGCCTCCAGAGCCAGATCAGCGGGGACCGGCGAGAGGAGGAGCAGGGCGCAGAGCAGAGCGGCAGTCAGGAGAAACCGGGGGCTGGGGCAGGAGGGACCCCTCACTCTGAGGGTCAGACCCTGTGTCTCGAGGTCACGTAACCGGGCCTGATAGCCCAGGGCCACTCCCATCCCCTCCGCGGATGCCCGGCCTCGCGAACACCCCTGCCCTCACGCGGCGGGGCGAGCGCGCGCCCACCTGCCTAGGCTCGGGCTCTGGCGAGGGCTGCAAGTGGCGAGGGCTGAGGGCAGGCAGGCAAAGGGACTCTGGAGGAGGTCGGGCACGGTGCACCCATCGCCGCCAGCACGGGCGCGGCCAGTTCAACAGGGGCATGGGGCCTGTCGGAGGCAAGGCATCAGGGACCCCCTTCCTGCTCTTCGGGGGGCCTCTTCGGGCCTCGAGCCCGGAGCCTGCCGAGGGAAGCGGCCTTCAGACCGGAGCACAAGAGGCGCCTCAGCAGCCCTCCATGGCATCATCCAGGCAGGGCAACAGGAGTCAGGGGAGGGGGGCAGGGCAACGGAGGGAAACGGGGGGGCAGCAGCGGGAGGGCCCAGGCTCTCCTGATGAGTCTCCCCTGGGCCTCTCAGAGGCGGGAGCTCTCGCCGCCGCTCCTCCTCTGCGCAAGGAGGGGGGGGAGGAGCGGGCAGGCCGAGGGGGGGCAGGGTGCTGGGGCGGGCGGCTCGGCGCCCGGGCGGAGTCGGTCCAGGGCCGCTCCTCCCGGCCAGGCCAAGGGGCAGTCCTGCCGCCACAGGCCCCCCCGCCAGCAGAGGCCGAGCAGGCCTGGGCGCCGTGGATGCACCCGGTAGCAGGCTCCCTGGTAAAGGGACCTTCTCCCCCCTCAGGGCTGCTCGTTGACGCCCGCGCGGGGGCCCGGCTGCGCACGGCCAGCGAGGGGCGCGAGGCGGGCGGGAGAGGAGAGCAGCCCCAGGGGAAGGGGCCCATGGCAGAAGGCGGGTAGGGCAGAAAGAGGGGCTGGGCAGCAGGGAGGAGCGAGGAGCAGGAGGGAGCGGACTCAGACCAGCCAAGGGGCTCAGGGGCTCAAAGACCCCCAGGCAGACCGGGCGCTCACCGCCGCCGCCTGGCGGCCCGCACCTTCCCCCTCGCCAGCTTCCTGGGCGCCAGTGGCCGGAGGCGCCCCACCATCCGTGGGCGCTCGGGTGGCTACCCCACGCAGGTTCCCGGCCACAGGCGGGCGGGCACAGAGGTGGGGGCCTCAGAAACCTTGGGCGCCGTGGGCCTGAAAGGGCCGTGGAAGGGGGCCCCCGGTAGGTAGTGGCAGGCGGGGGATGGCCGGCGGAGGGGGGGGCCGGGCAGGCGCCGGAGCCTGGGCGGGGCGGGGGGGGGCCCGGGAGGGTCCCTGGGCGGGGGGGGATGAGGCGGGGAGGCGGAGCGCGGCGGTGCAGCGGCGACGCGGGCGGGGTAGTCTGGGCATGGGTCTCTGCACCTCTGCCCCTGCCTTCTTCCTGCCCGATCCTTTCCTTCCCTTCAGCCCCGGGCTCCTCCTCGGCGGGGGGAAGGGGCGGGGCCAGGCAGCGGCGGGACGCGGCCCGCGTGGGTGAGGCAGGCCCGCCCATGCCCGGCAGCCGGCAGTGGCCCGTAAGACCGGGGAGGGTGGGGCAGGGATTGGGGTCGGGGCGGGGGAGGAGGGGAGAGTGGGTGGGCGGGGGCTCCCGCGAGGTCTCCCGCCCGTCCCCGAGCGGAAGAGGGGGAGGAAGGGGGAAGGGGAGAGGACCTCGGGGCCCTCCAGGCAGGGGAGGAGGAAGAGGAGGAGGAGACCAAAAAGGGAATGCTAAAGGGGGCAGGGAGGGCAGGGGGCAGGGCAGGGCGGGAGCCAGAAGGGCCAGGCTCCGGGCTAGGCTCCGGGGAGTTGCCACGCCCAGGGGGGCAGAAAAACAACAACAACTGGGTGTGGAAAAGGCTCAAACAGGCGCAGGGGCGGGGGGGCAGGGAGGAGGGGAGGGCAGACAAGGGGGCTGGGGGGGGGGGGGGCGGGGGGGGGGGGAACAGGGCAGGGGGCAGGCAGGGCTGGGGTTGGGACGGGAGGGCTAGCTGCAGGGGTGGGGGCAGGCAGGAAGGGGCAGGGGGGACAAGGGTGGGGAGGGGAGAGCAGGGGAGGGGGCAGGGGCAAGGGGGGGGGTGGGGGTGGCACTTGTGCCAAAGTGCAATGCAGCTGGCTGCTGCTGCAGGCCTGCATGGTGGCAAATGGGGTGGGTGGCGGGGTGAGCAAGCCAGGTGAGCAGCTGCCGAGGCCAGAGGCAGAAAGCAGAGAATGGAGGGAGGGGGAGCGGTGGTGGCGGCGGTGGGGGGGGCGGGGGGAGGGGGGGCAGGGAGGGGCAGGCTCCAGGGACCCCCCCCACCCCACAGTCAATCCCCCCACCACCAGCAGGCCCACACAGAGCACAGTCCAAATATACTCAGCCTTGCGTGCCCCCTTCACGGTCTACCAGAGTCTCCTCCAGGTCCTCCAGCAGCAGGCAGCAGCACTCTCCTCCTCACTCGCCCAGCAGCTCCCAGCAGCAGCTAACCAGCAGCAGGGCAGCCCAGGTGGTGGTCTGGTGGCTAGGCAGGAGGGATCCCGCTCAGAGATGGTGGTGGTGGCTTCCAAGGCCTGGAGGCCTGGAGCTGGGGTCCCTCTCCCCCTCCTCTGAGCAGCCAGCAGGGCAAGGGGTGCAGCAACAGCAACAGCAACAAGGTGGGGGTGGTGCGGGGGAAAGCCCAGCAGCAAGCAGACAGCAGAGAAGGGGTGGGTGGGTGGAGTCTGGCCCAGCCAGAGCAGGCCCAGACCAGCAGCAGCGCGGGCCCCCAGCAGCAACAACACAGCAGCAGCCCTCTCCTCCTACCCTCTACAGCAGAGGGCAAATATACTGGTCACTGGATGAGTAGTTTTCTGTTCCCTGAGTGACCAGAGCAGGGGCTGCACTAGAGTAATCAGGAACCTGCTAGAACCAATTAAGGCAGACAGGCTGATTAAATCACCTGCAGCCAATCAAGGCAGGCTAATCAGGACACCTGGGTTTAAAAAGGAGCTCACTCCAGTCAGGCTGGGGGGAGCCAGAGGAGAGGAAGTGTGTGTGAGGAGCTGGGAGCAAGAGGCGCAAGGAGCTGAGAGTGAGTGCTGCTGGAGGACTAAGGATTACAAGCGTTATCAGACACCAGGAGGAAGGTTCTGTGGTGAGGATAAAGAAGGTGTTTAGAGGAGGCCATGGGGAAGTAGCCCAGGGAGTTGTAGCTGTTATACAGCTGTTACAGGAGGCACTATAGACAGCTGCAATCCACAGGGCCCTGGGCTGGAACCCGGAGTAGAGGGCGGGCCCTGGTTCCCCCGAAACCTCCCAACTCCTGATCAGACACAGGAGAAGTTGACCCAGACTGTGGGGAAGATCACTGAGGTGAACAAACCTGCCAATAAGCGCAGGACCCACCAAGGTAGAGGAGGAACTTTGTCACAACGCCCACAACTTGAATACTGCATACAGATGTGGTCTCATCTCAAAAAAGATATACTGGCATTAGAAAAGGTTCAGAGAAGGGCAACTAAAATGATTAGGGGTTTGGAATGGGTCCCATATGAGGAAAGATTAAAGAGGCTAGGACTCTTCAGCTTGGAAAAGAGGAGACTAAGGGGGAATATGATAGAGGTATATAAAATCATGAGTGGTGTGGAGAAAATGAATAAGGAAAAGTTATTTACTTGTTCCCATAATATAAGAACTAGGGGCCACCAAATGAAATTAATGGGCAGCAGGTTTAAAACAAATAAAAGGAAGTTCTTCTTCACACAGCGCACAGTCAACCTGTGGAACTCCTTGCCTGAGGAGGTTGTGAAGGCTAGGATTTATCTAGTTAAAAGAGAACTAGATAAATTCATGGAGGTTAAATCCATTAATGGCTATTAGCCAGGAAGGGTAAGGAATGGGTAAGGAAACATAGCCTCTGTTTGTCAGAGGGTGGAGATGGATGGCAGAAGAGAGATTGCTTGATCATTACCTGTTAGGTTCACTTCCTCTGGGGCACCTGGAATTGGCCACTGTCGGCAGACAGATACTGGAATGGATGGACTATACGGGGAGACTTTGGCAAACCAGTATAGTGCTTGAAACCACTATGGCTTATTGTTAAAGGCAGCCTAGTCAGCAAGCTGTAAATTGGCCATTCAGCAATCTCAGCTTGACCGAGGCAGGAGGGGAGGGGGTTTTGGGTGCCACAGAAGGACCCCCCGTCCTTCCTGATAAGAATTGTGTTGAAGTTGCTGATACATTTTAGAAGAGCAGGATGTGCCCCAGGAATGTCTCTTGGGGTCTCAAGGCTGCAGGCTCTGGAAAAACCCACACCTGGTTAATCAATAATCAGAAGAAACTTCTTGCTTGATCATTGAAATGCTTACTTAACAAGGTTTCTTTAAGGGACATGTCATTCTATTACTAATGTATAAATAAGGGGACTTGTTTGGGGACTCTTCGGGACTGGTCTCTCCCTCTGGATGCATCTTCTGTTCCCCAGCAGCAGATGGGCTGCCGCTGTGTCACTCGAAAGCCACACTCAGCTTTGGTAATTGTCAAGGGTTGGGGGTGTTTTACTAATCTTGTTGTGAACGTGAGTAAGTGCTTGAGACTAGTAAAGTTTAGCTTTAAGTGAAAGCACTATTGTGTTGTCCTGTTTGTGCCAGCCATCTATCAGTCAGAGGGTCATGTCTCCCCTGATTTATTTCCTGACATCTCCTCGCACAGAGTAAAAGTTACCAAGATCTTTGGGTTGAAAGAACCATGGGTAACAGGACCTTTGGTCTGACCCAGTATGGCCATTCTTATGTTCTTATGTTCCCAGATGTATCTTCGGCAGGTCAAAAACTGCCACTGGAATGTACTGGCCACTCCTGGCTTGTATTAAACTCCCAAGGTTAAGGTTTCTCTCTGATGTCCGATGGGTAGATGCTACCACCACATAAATACAACCCCCCCCCCCCGCCAAGAAGTCCAGCTATATTCACCTCTTGGATCAGATCCTGTGCTCCATTTAGGACTAAATCAAGAATCATCTCTCTTTTTATGGGTTCCAGGACTAACTGCTCCAAGAAGCAGTCCTTGAAGGTGTCAAGAAACTTTATCTCTGCATCCTGTCCTGAGGTGACATGTACTCAGTCAATATGGGGATAGTTGAAATCCCACATTATTATTGAGTTTTTTATTTTAACAGCCTCTCTAATCTCCCTGAGCATTTCACAGTCACTGTCACCATCCTGGTCAGGTGGTCGGTAATATATCCCTTCTGCTATATTCTTATTATTAGAGCATGGAATTACTATCCATAGAGATTCTATAGTATAGTTTGGTTCATTTAAGGTTTTTCCTTCAGTTGATTCTATGCTTTTTCTCCACTCTCCCCACCAGCATGACCTGTTCTGTCACATAATCGCTCCTCCTTCACCAGGAGTTTTCAGTATTATTTCATGTCCTATTTTTATACATTCTATTATTTTGAAGGCTTTGTGGACTGTACATTTAGCAGATGTTTTAACAGAGTTGTCTACAATGACATCTAGATTTTCCCCAAAGTGGCTACAGTTAATTTAGAACTCACTAAGGTGCATGAACAGTTTAGATTATTCTGGCTTTATCACTTTCCAGTGTATGTTACCTTGAATTTGTTATCATTGGATTTACTCTGTCAACAAACCTGCCAATTCTCCATTCTTGTCAAGTACCTGTGGCATTCCACATGGGCTTTTTGAGCTTTGACTAATCTAAATTATTTTGTGGCATCTGTAAATTTGCCACCTCATTATTCCCTCTTTTTCCAAATCACTAATAAATATGTTTTTTTCTTTCTCACATCACAGATGGTTGCCCAACCTGCCCCAGCTACTGGATGTTCTGGGGTTGGGTGGGATCTCTTTGTAACCAGCAATCCTATCCTGGGCATGAGGAAATTTTGTTGAAATTGAAACATTTCTGTTTTGACCTTTTTCAACAGAGAGAGAGAGAGGAAAAAAATGTTAATGAAAAATATTTGACCAGTTCTACTTAGAAGTCTAAGTCTTATCTGCAAAATCAATGGGATTTAGGTGCTTAGGTACTTTTGAAAACCCCACTAAGCTCTAATCTGCACCTTCAGGCATTCAAATACCTTTAAGTATCTGGTTTTAAGTTCCTATGTCACATTTAAAAATTAAATTCAGGCTCCTCAGTCATTTAGGTATTTTTTAAAATTTCACCCTTGTCTTTTATCCATAACTAGGAGAAGATCTTCAGTCAATGCAATGAGAGTAGTCTCTTTGTCATACCCAGATCAGAAACCTAGTTGCCATATATTAAGGAAGTAGGAGGAAATATGAAAATTGTCTCATTACAATCTTCTCCATAATTGATCTGAAAATGGAACACTGTTCAATAATTAGACTGAATGTCAGGACCAATACATGGATTTTGGAGCAGAGGCTAGACACAAGCTTCTCTCAGAGCACCCTGTTCTTCTCAAAGGCAAGGCAATGACAATCTCCACTTGCAGAAGGACCATTACTTTCCCACTGACCTTCACCAGTGTGGAAAGACAAGGATCCAAAGCATAGGTTGTGGTTAGAGGTTCTCCCAATATATCCAAAGCATCCATAGACAACATCCTAGTGTGGATCCTTGATGAATAGCATTTTTGACCTTTTACCATATTGAAAATGTACCCTCTATTCCTACTGTTTGTTTTCTGTCTTGGAGCAGTCTTTCTCTGTCCTACTTTGGTGAGTGTAATTGGAATATTGTATTAAATTCTGGATTTCACATTACCAGAAAGATATTGGAGGCAGCTCAGACAAGAATAGCAACAATTATCAGGCCGAGTGTGGAGGGAGTGAAATTGATTTATAAGTAAAGAGTAAAAAAGCTAAATATGTATAATTTGGATGAAAGTAAGAAAAACAAACAAACAAAAAGTTTGAAAAATGAGCTGATAGTGAGATGATTCAGTCTGTGGAACAGTTTCCCAAAGGAAGTAGGTAGTATCTCTTGGGATATTTAAAATTAGATAGATGAAGAACTAGCAAAAGTGTCGTAGGGAACAATCCATCCTGAATCAGCAGGGAGATGGACTGGATGACCTTATCACTCTCTTTCATCTTTCTTCTGTGATTCTGTGACAGCACTAAATTTCTGTATGTAAATTGCAAAGTCTGATTTTCTCCAATACTATTATAAATGTGTACAGTGAAATAACCTCTTCAGTTTCCCCTGCTGCAAAACAACTGGAAATGTATGTTGCTGTGTAATGAAATCACGTGTTTATCCTCTACTACCATAGTCTACTTTCAAAATAATCCAAATTGTTTCCACCTTTAATCAAATGAAGCTTTGAGAGCTTTGAAAATGATTTTATGATGTCTTTTTAACGTTAACATCTTTTGTGAAATCTTTAGGGATTGTAAAAATCTAAGCAAAAGTATTCCAAATCCTTTCCTATTAACATCTCTGTTTACTTTCATAATGTCACAGGTTCCTAGGTTCTAAATAACTTAATTATTTAGCATTATCAGAATAATATGTAATAAAAGGAGACAAATCATCATGTTTTTTTCAGCAGTAAGTGCATCTTACCTGAGTAAATGACCTGACTTTTCCATTAGAGATGACACTCTGCACAGTGCTCACACTCAAATGAAATGCAGATTTCTTTTTAACAGTTTGATGAAAATTTAAATAGAGAAATGGTTCAGCAAATCTTTGCAACAGTTTTTTTACCCTTAATTCAAATTGTAAAAATTACAAGAATATAAGGGATATGATCTTGGTGGAATAACTTCAATTTTTAAAACATTTTCTATTGATGTTTACAGTTGAAAAAAGGGTTTTACTGTCTGTTTCAAAGAAGTGACTACATCATTTGTTAACATCAGATAATCATTCACCAGTAGTAGTTTTCATGGAATAATACAGTTTTATTAGAATTGTGAGACCTGGAAGAAACAAACCTGCACCTGGTTTGGAATTTCTATCACAGGTAAAATAGGCATTTAAGTAAATGGGAGTTCTGGAAGTGCAAAGAATACTGGGTCAGGTACCTGATTAGTAGAAAACAATTCCAACCCTGGACCCTAGGCTGATTAAGTTCTGAATTCCTGCCAAATCTGAGATAAAAGGAAAGGCTTACAATAAATCTGTAGAAAAGTTTAGTAAGCACCATGCTTTATATTTTGATTATTTTTTGTACGCTAAAGTGCTTATCCTATACATTGAAATGCATTTAAAATGTTTTGCTTTGATAAATATTATTCAGTTGTGTATATCATCAAATTAACATAAATTAATTTGTTAACCATTTTCAACAGTAAAGTCTATTATCCACTTTACAAGAATTAATTAATGTCTAATCTAAAAGACAATGCATTTGATGTAAAATTCTGGATCATAGTTCAGCATTACTTGCCGCTCAACAAGATGCCAAAACTAAGATAAATTATTATTCATAATGTAAAAAAAACCCCACCCTCTCTTTTGCCTGAACTTGTGAAAGAATTGCTGTGCTGCTGATATTATGAATCATGGTTAACTCCTACTAGTTACCTTGAGTAAATGGATGGCAATACGAGGGTCTTCTGATAGGAATCAAGACTCATTTCTATCAAATGTAGTGTCAACAGTTTTTTTTAGTGGTCTTGGAACAATGCAAACTGCTTCACATGCCACTAGAAAATCAGAAGACTGGTTTGCACCCACATTTTAACTCACATAATTAGTGTCAATGTTACATTGAGGAAAATAAAGGAGGGAAAATAGGGACTTAGGTATGTACAAAATAAAAAGGTTAGTTTCCTTTAGTAGTTGTTTGATTGTTCTATGTATTAGGAGAAACCTTTTTCAATGCACTGAATTATTGATTATGAAGCAACATACCTGTAGTGCATCTGCTTATAATGATTCTTTCAGGTTGCCTAACTGTTAGCCTAACAGATTAACAGAAATATAAGTAAGCATGTATTTTTCATGCTTGTTCTCTGTTGGATGACCCACTATAGGCAACATTAATTTATGTTGCCCTTAGCATGCAATATTTCTACTCTTACTCTTTCAAATAATTCTTTTATAATAATGGTGAAACATTCTTAAATAAAATGATAAAATTCACACATTTCATCTGTATAAGGCTAAACAACCAAATAGTCCTTTGAAAGGGTAAATATGTGGTCACCTGGGCTAAATAAATTTGCTGCAGATATCTAATCTGATTTTCTGTGGTTAGGTGGCTGCCTATAAGTAACAAATGCACAGAGTTATCAGGTTTATGTTGCACAAAGAACAATCTTTACCACCATTTTTTAATGACAGGTAAGCATATTAGAATTATGCTTACATATTAGAACGCTTTTGTTTTTCTTGTCTAACATGGAAGTTAGATGAATTCCTCACATTAGTAGGCAGTTGAAAGAAAGACTTAATGAAATATTTTACAATACTATCAATTTATATTGAACTCTGATAGATACTTCTGGAAATATTCCTTGCAATCCAGAGTGTATATGTTAATAATCTTTGAATTGCTCATTGTGAATGGTTTGACAGTAAAGAGTTAACTATCATATTCTTCCATATTCATATACAGACCTGAGAAAAAACTCTATGCAATTTTGCATGTTAAGTTTAAAACTAACTTCAAAGATAAGGGAATGGCATAAATTAAATGAGACACAAAGCAGAAGCAATCAGCCAAATAATTTTGTATTTTTGTATCAATATACTGAAGATATCACTCGTGATTTCAAACTTTTTTTAAAGAAAAGAAAAGAAAGATGTAAGATAATTGTTTTACTGTGACCAATTAGGGGTACATAGTATATTTGATTAAAAATAAGATAGCCAAAACATTTGTGTACTTAAGTTTGAAGAAAAGCTTGTGATATGGTGACTCCTATATGTCTTCTTTCAGGATAAGCAGTGGCTCAACAAGGTCATAGCCTCAATAGAAGGCTATAGATTAAGTAGGCATTTTAGCACAACAATATTTAGCAAGTAGAAACTGGGGAAGCTAGGATGAAGGGGGATATATTGTGCTCCAGTGACTTAACATTTCCTTTGAAAGAACAGCACTCTTTTATTAACCCAGAATTTACAGCTTTATTAGAAAGATCATAGACAGATTGTGGTGTGTTGTGGGATGAAGAAGACATGCTAGAATTTTGATTTTTAGACCATGTGTGTCCTAAACTCAGGTTTATTACACCCTATAGCTGGAACCACATCAAACTACAGAAGTGCACATGATCTCAGATAGGTGTTGATCCTGATTCAGGTTCTGTTTCCTCCCAAAACATTTGGGGAAAAAGTAATTTGAAGAACTCAATTTTTAACATTTTGAACAAAGAAATCAATGTTCAATAACATAAAACTAGATAAAACAATAGTAGTGGGAAAATAAAGTGGAAAAAGAAGCCTAGCTCTTCTCAATCAATAATTGTCCCTATGCGTATTGTTCATGCTTCAGTAGTTTTTTCCTTCTATTCTTCTACATGAAACCATTTTGTAGTATTATAGATTTTATAGCTAAAATCTAAACCTCACTGGGGTCAAGTACATACTCTCCTGCCACTCCTCATCAGTACCCCAATGATAGAATTGCATAGCTTAGGGCCTATTGGTGTTCTCCTTTGAAGTATCCCACATAACTTTTGTAGGATACCCAGACCCTATGGGCCATCAGTCTATACATATTGCACATATTCTTATATTGAACCCACCTAAGCATGGTGGGCCAAATTCTTCCCTAATTTAATTGCTTTCCCTTCAGTGGAATTACAACAGGAATGAATTTGTTTCAACAAATTTGAAATTGCTGAACTATGGCAGAGAATTTGCATTCATTGTTTGAGTTAAGAAAAGCTACAAATACATATTGGTAGGACAGTTTGGTTTCAG
Source organism: Mauremys reevesii (assembly GCF_016161935.1). NCBI lineage: Eukaryota > Metazoa > Chordata > Testudines > Geoemydidae > Mauremys > Mauremys reevesii. The sequence continues at coordinate 122,430,140 of NC_052624.1, read as the reverse complement.
GACAAAGTATAATTCTTTCACTGCCAGAGTGGTGTAAAACGGATCTCATATAAAAGAGAATGAGGCTCTTTGAGTGGTCCTCAAAGGCAGGCACAATCAGAACATGTTGCAGTAATTTATTCTGGAGGGCACATAAACTTTTCACTACATTCTGCCACCCTTACTCATACAGAATAGTACCTTACTTCATGAATAGTTCTTATGATAATGAAATAATTATGTTAATAAAAGAGTTCTGACTAGTGGAGATAATGTTCCTTTACTTGTTGTGTAACTCAAATAACGAATAATAACAAACACTCAACATGGCTGCTTCCTAAATATAGTTTGGTACCAGACTGATTAAAACTCAGACAAAATAAGCAAGTGAACCATATTCTCATTTAAACCTCACAGAGAGTTTTGTGGCATAAAGGAACATATTTGAACAATGATTATGATTTACTTAATGGCTATATAATCAGAGGAAAAGCCACATCATTGTTCATGCATGTGGTGGGAGAAGCAACATGGAAAGTTTATTTATAACACATTCACCTTGGTGTGGGTGTTGTGTTGTGTGTGTATGTCTGGGGGTGGGGGGATGAGACGGATGGGCTGCAAAATAATACTGAAAGAAATAAATCCGAATGTGGTTTTACAGAAATTTGGGAAACATTTTACCTGCAAAAGAATTTAACATGAAAATGGCATCATGGGTGAAATATGAAGGTTACTTACCAGTAGCTGAAAATTTTGTGGTCCTTATCTGTATTTCACATGTGGGTATACATGTGCACCATACAACTGAGATTGGAAAATCGTGCAAATAGTGTCCATTGGTCCATGCCAGCACCCTGGCTCTCCTTGTGCTCAGCACCAAGGATATAAGGGGAAGTGTGAACTGGCTGCCTCTTCACTTCCTTTGCTACTGCGAACCCAGTCATGATCCAAAGCAGAGGGGAAGGAAGGTGGGTATTGGAATACAGATAGAGATCACATGTCTTGGAGAACCTCCAGTTACACAGGTAAGTAACCTCCATTTCTTCTTGAATGCTGTTCCCTATATGTATTCCAAATGAGGGTGACTGTCAAGTAAGTTTTCAGTTCGGAGGAGAGTGCACAGATGCAGGTGGTATAGATGCAGGTATAGATGTCAATTCCAAAGGCTGAATCTGCAGATGAAGATTGGACTAAGCATAATGCTTTGTGAAAGTGTGGATGGAAATCCAGGTTGCCCCCTTACAAATATCCAGCATAGGCAGTTCTTGAAGAGATGATACTGAGGTCACCTGCGCTGTAGTAGAATGGGCCTTCACGCCATCCAGAAGAAAGATGTTCCAGCTGATAGCAAAGGAGGATACAAGCAGAAATCCACATAGAGAGTCTCCGAGCAGATATCCTTTGTCCCTGTCCTCCCTCTGCTTCAGCAACAGAGAATCTAGGTGATTTTCTAAATGGTTTCATCCTTTGCATGTAGAACACTATGCTCCTCTGACGTCAAGAGAATGAAGTTTCCTTTTCTCTCTGGAGGCATGAGCTACAGGAAGAATACCAATAAGTGAATTGATTATTTATATGGAACTTGTAAATTACCTTTGGGATGAATTTTGGGTGGAGGTGAAGGGATACTTTCTCTTAATGAAATATAGTTTAACATGGGTTGGCCAGGAGAGTATCCAGCTCACCCATCTTCCTGGCAGTTCAAAAGGTGACCCAATAAATATTGAAAGTACAAGATTGAGGTCCCACTGCAGCATTGACTTCACTACTGGTGGGAAGAGCCTAGTCGGACCCTTTTGGAATCCAACTGTTACAACATAATTAAAAAATAGAATAGCCATCTACTGGAGGATGTAATTCATTGATTTCTGGCAGGTAGTCCTGCCATGAGCTAATAGAAATACCCGATGTCTTGAAATTAAGGAGATAATCTAAAATAGCAGAAATACCTCCTGGCTTTTGTGAGGCTGACAGACCAAGTGCCAGTTCATGCCAAATCCCCAGGTCAGTTCACTTGTGTATTAGTATTTAACAAAGTAATTGTTAAATGTATGAGAGTGTATTTGGAATTTAAACTTCATAAAAACTAATGAGATGTTAGTTGCATTGTTTTCATTTATCTGTATCCTGTAATAATGTAATAGAAAACATTTACATTGTGTATATCCCTGTAACTAAATAATGCATCAAACAGGAAGAGGCCTTGTGGAATGCAAATAAAGAACTTTATGGACACATCTCTCAGATGCTTGGGAAACCACATGGGCAGTCATGTGGCACTAATTTCAAAGGCATTGGTCAGTGTGTGTGATGATCAGAGGTCAAAGACTGTCATCTAAGGAAAAACTGACATGGGTAGTGACTAGGGCTGTCAAGTGATAAAAAAATTATTTGTGATTAATCACATGATTAATCGCGCTGTTAAACAATAATGGAATACCATTTAAAAACATTTTTGGATGTTTTCTACATTTTCAAATATATAGATTTCAATTACAACACAGAATATAAAGTGTATAGTGCTCACTTTATATTTATTTTTTATTACAAATATTTGTACTGTAAAAACAAAAGAAATAGTATTTTTCAATTCACCTCATACAAGTATTGTAGTGTAATCTCTTTATCCTGAAAGTTTAATTTACAAATGTAGAATTACGTACAAAAAATAACTGCACTGAAAAATAAAACAATGTAAAACTTTAGATCCTACAAGTCCACTCAGTTCTACTTCAGCCAATCGCTCAGACAACCAAATTTGGTTACAATTTATGGGAGATAATGCTGTCCGCTTCTTGTTTACATTGTCACCTGAAAGTGAGAACAGGCATTTGCAAGGCACTGTTGTCGCTGGCATCACAAGATATTTATGTGCCAGATGCACTAAAGATTCATATGTCCCTTCATCTTCAATCACCATTCCATAGGACATGCATCCATGCTTATGACGGGTTCTGCTCGATAACAATCCAAAGCAGAGCGGACCAATGCATGTTCATTTTTATCATCTGAGTCAGATGCCACCAGCAGAAGGTTGATTTTCTTTTTTGGTGGTTCGGTTCTATAGTTTCTGCATAGAAGTATTGCTCTTTTAAGACTTCTGAAAGCATGCTCCGCACCTTGTCCCTCTCAGATTTTGGAAGGCACTTCTGATTTTTAAACCTTGGGTCAAGTGCTATATCTATTTTTAGAGATTTCACATTGGTATCTTCTTTATGTTTTGTCAAATCTGCTGTGAAAGTGTTCTTAAAATGAATATGTGCTGGGTCATCATCTGAGACGGCTATAACATGAAATATATGGCAGAATGCGGGTAAAACAGAGCCGAAGACATACAGTTCTCCCCCAAGTAGTTCAGTCACAAATTTAATTAACGCATTATTTTTTTAACAAGCATCATCAGCATGGAAGCATGTCCTCTGGCATGGTGGCCAAAGCATGGAAGGGGCATACGAATGTTTAGCATATCTGGCATGTAAATACCTTTCAACACCGGCTACAAAAGTGTCGTGTGAATGCCCGTTCTCACTTTCAGGTGACATTGTAAATAAGAAGCAGGCAGCAGCATCTCTTGTAAATGTAAACAAACTCGTTTGTCTTAGCAATTGGATGAACAAGAAGTAGGACTTGTATGCGCTAAAATTTTACATTGTTTTGTTTTTGAGAGCAGTTATGTAACAAAAAAAATCTGCAGTTGTAAGTTACACTTTCAGGATAAAGAGACTGCACTAAAGTACCTGTATGAGGTCAATTGAAAAATACTATTGTGACATTCCCCTGGTGTTATCTGGACCGGTGATCTGCTAGGTCATGCCAATCCTTGACTCTGGGAGCCAGCCTTACTTGCTGTGCTGTGAGAACCCACACTCCTGGGTTGTTCCCTTACAGCCTCTAGCAGGTAAGATGTTCCCAGCTACGTGAGTGAGCACTTTTGGTCAGCCGCTGCTTGCATTGTGCAACCGAATGACACTTGCCAATATCTCCAGTCCCAGACACAACCCTAGGAATGTCCATCTTGCAGTGTCCAGTTATGCCCACTGCATACTGCAAGCTTATATGAGTTCATCAATTTAACAAAGACATTGATATATACTAGGCTTGTTATCCCAAGAGGAGTCTCTGACATGCTTCAAACCAAACACACTGCTTCAGGTAGAATAAACAAACAAATTTATTAACTACAAAAGATGGATTTTAAGTGATTATAAGTCAAAGCACAAGAAGTCAGATTTGGTCAAATGAAATAAAGGCAAAATGCATTCTAAGTTGATCTTAACACTTTCAGTGTCCTTACAAACTTAGATGCTTCTCACCAGAGGCTGGCTGGTTGCCCTTCAGCCAGGCTATCCCCTTTGATCAGCGCTTCAGTCGCTTGGTAGTGGTGTCTATAGATGGAGGTGGAAGAGAGAGAGAATAGCAAACATCTCTCCCTTTTATCATGTTCTTCTTCCCTCTTGGCTTTGTCCTCCCACCCTCAGAGTCAGGTGAGCATTGCCTCATAGTAGTCCCAAACTGACTAAGGGACGGGGGGTGACTCACTCGAGAGACCAACAGATCCTTTGTTGCTGCCTAGGCCAGTGCCCTTTGTTCCTGTGAGGCTGGGCTGGGTTTGTCCCATACCTGCCCTGATGAGGTGTGAACTGCCCCTATGCTCCTGGAAACTTTTGCCTGGCCTTGTTTTAAGCCATGATGACACATTTTAAGCCTCATAACTACATACATGAAATTACAAACTATAACATTACTATAACAACAATGCTCAGTGCATCATGAGCCTTCTGAAGACACCCAACATGACAAACTTTGCATTGGATACCACACTATCATATTATAAGGATGAACATGGGGGTTCAAGGTGGCCTCCTGAGGTACAGAGTCTCACAGCTATTAATTTTGTTTATCATTTTCACAGTGCAAATATTTGTAAAAAAATAATATAAAGTGAGCACTGTACACTTTTTATTCTGTGTTGTAATAGAAATCAATATTTGAAAAGTAGAAAAACATCCAAAATATTTAATACATTTCAATTGATATTCTATTGTTTAACAGTGCAATTAATCATGATTACTTTTTTTAATCACAATTAATTTTTTTGTTAATTGTGTGAGTTAACTGCGATTAATTGACAGCCCTACTAGTGACACTGCCAGCTTGTTTTCTGTGAGAAGACGCTATAAGTTCAGAGAAAGATCCTTTATCTCTGGACTGTTTGGAGTCTTACAGGAAAGTGTATCAGATGCAAAGTGGAGACCCCCCAAGAGACAATTTGGGTACTCTGAAAAGACTTTTGGGAACCTGGCAGTTTATTACATCACTGCCACCATTTGGAATTATAGACTGAGACTCACCTGAGCATACATTTTACCTGCTTTAACCTCTCAATAAGTCTGATTTCCTTTTTCTTAGCTAATAAACCTTTACTTAGTTTACTGTAGAATTGGCTACCAGCATTGTCTTTGGGATAAGATCTGGATTACCAACTGACCTGAGATAAGTGACTGGTCTCTTGAGACTGGGAGCAACCCAGTATGGTATGATTTTTTGGTTTGTGACCTTTAATCACAAGTCCAGTTTGTCTGAGTGGCAAGATAGACCTGAGAGGCTAAGAGGACTGTCTGTGACTCTATGGTAAGACTGGTATAGTGATCCAGGAGTTTACATTTGTCACTGGCTTAGTGAAACATAATTATAGAACATACCACCAGCTTGGGCTGTCTGCCCTGTTTCTGACAGTCTGCCCTGAGATATGCATTCACAGTTGTGAGCCACTCCAGACAGCATGGCAGCCTTGATGATAATTGGTTCTGTTGCACCCAGGTAGAGAAATGCTTCCATTTGATTAAATAACATTTCCTGGTAGAATCTTTCCTGCTGTGATTGAAGATAATTTGAATGGCCTCCAAACATGAGGCCTCGAAGTCTGATGCCCATCCAAATGCCAAGCTGTGACGTGAAGACAGTCTGGGTTGGGATGTTGGCTCCTACCATTCTCCTGAGTTAGAAGGTCTGGGAAAGATGATGGGTGGACATTTTTAGGTCAGCTAGAAACCAGAATTGTCTGGATCAATTGGATGCAATGATAATGACTAGTGCTTTGTTGTGACAAATCTTCCATAGAACCTGGGGAAGTAGTGGAAAGGAGGGAAGGCATATCTCCAGTGGCCTGTCCAGGACAATAGGAGGTCATTATACCTGGGGTCCTGACTTTGTGCTGCTCTGAAAGAATATACATTGAACTTCTTGTTTATCTGGGAGATGAAGAGGTCTCAAGTGGGGGCATTCCCCTCTGAGTGAAGAGGTTAATCAGCACTGAACTGTACAATGCTTGCTCATGATCAGTGGCGAAATTCTGCTGAGGCTGCCAGTGAGCTCTGAGCACCTGGGTGGTACATTGCAGAAGTTGTGATGTGGTTCAGGATGCACCAGTTCCATAAATTGATTGCCTCTATGCACAGTGCAAGGGATTTTGTCCCTCCTTGTTTGTTTATATGGAAAAAAGTAATCATGATGTCTGACATTTTCTAGACCTGTCAGGATCATATAAGTGGTCGGACTGCTCGAAATTGTAAGAGACTGATATGCATCCTGGCCTCTTGAGGTGTCCACATGACTTGTGCCACGTGACTGCCCATGTGGTCTCCCCAGCCTCTGAGGGATGTGTCCAGGATTATCATCATGACAAGCATGGGAGGTAGAAAAAGGCCTCCAATGCACACATTCAAGTTCATCCACCAGGTGAGTGAAGCCTTGACATTGATGGGGATTGTAACTATGGTATTCATACTGTGCATGTCTGCCATATATATCTACTGGAGCCAGGCTTGCAAACAACAGAGATGCTGCCTGGTGAACAGCACTATGTAAGAAAGAGAGATGTGGACTGTTGCTTGGGGTTTGTGAGTGGCTTGGTTTATCAGACAGGTCATGTCATGGAATCTGTCTGCAAAAAGGAAGGATCACCCCAATGAAGTCTATGAGCTTTGTGAGAGTCAGAGTACACTTTTCCATGTTTACACAGATTCCCAAGAATGCCAGGAGGTGGATCAAGGACAAGGTTGCTGACTGAACTTCCACATGGAATCCATCAGTTAGAAGCAAGTTGTCCAAGTATGGGAATATGGTGTAGCCATTTTGTCTAATCTATGCTGCCACCACTGAGAAGACTCTCATGAAGACCCTGGGTGCCACAGCCAGACCAAATGAGAGTACCTTGAACTGATAGTGTTCTGGTCCTATCAGAAATGTGAGAAGTCTTCTGTGAGCTTTGTAATGTCCACATGAAAGTAACTACAAACCATGTATATTTTCCCAAGGAGGGAATTAGTGATGCCAAGATAACCATACAGAATTTTAATTTGAGAATAAAAATATTTAGCTGAATGGGCCTCTATCCTTCCTTTTTCTTGGGTTTGAAATAGTTGGAGTAGAACTCTCCCTTGATGCTGAAGTGGCACAGGTACTATAGCTCCTCGCTCAAGGAGAGAGTCTACCTCCTGTCAGAGGAGCTCCTCATGAGAGTGATCCCTGAATTGGGGTCAGGAAGGGGTTTTTGGAGGCGGTAGAGAAAGAAACACAACTGCATAGCCAAAGTGGATGATATCTAGCACCCATTTGTCCATTGTTATAGCCTTCCAGTTCTGGGCAAAGTACACTAGGCAGCCACCAAAAGGGAGTTTAGAAGCAGGTGGGGGATGGCATCATTGTTAGGCTGCAACTCTCAAGTGTCCCATCAAAAGTAACCTTTAATTGATGGATGACGCTGTGTGGCTGTTGTCAGAGTAGGTGAGGCTGCATCCCTTAGCCTCTGTACTCTTGGATGGTTGCTCAGCAGTTTGTATGGTCATTGGTGGTAGAAAGGCTGTGGAAGAGGCCTTGGATTATATACTGTTTTTGTAAAAGCAGCAAAGAATCCTGTGGCACCTTATAGACTAACAGACGTTTTGCAGCATGAGCTTTCGTGGGTGAATATTGTTTTTGATACCTCCTCTTTGGGGTCAGGGTATAAATGTCCAGGGAATGGAGGGTTGTCCTGGAGTCTTTTATCAAGTGCAAAGGCTTGTCTGTTTTCTCATTAAAGAGATTGGTTTCATCGAAGGGCAAGATCTCTGTGGTGCTCTTGGGGAATCATGAAGAGTGAAGTCATGAATCTCGCCTCATTACTATTGTGGTCACTATAGATCTTGATCCATTATTGGCTGCATCCACTACAACTTGCTGTGAGGTTTTACCCATAAGTCTCCTTCTTCAGCCAGGACTTGAAACGGGGCCCTCTACTCCTGGAGGAATCATAGGATCATAGAGTATCAGGGTTGGAAGGGACCTCAGGAGGTCATCTAGTCAAACCCCCTGCTCAAAGCAGGACCAATTCCCAACTAAATCATCCCAGCCAAGGCTTTGTCAAGCCTGACCTTAAAAATCTCTAAGGAAGGAGATTCCACCACCTCCCTAGGTAACCCATTCCAGTGCTTCACCACCCGCCTGGTGAAAAAGTTTTTCCTAATATGCAACCTAAACCTCCCGCACTGTAACTTGAGACCATTACTCCTTGTTCTGTCATCTGGTACCACTGAGAACAGTCTAGATCCATCCTCTTTGGAACCCTCTTTCAGGTAGTTGAAAGCAGCTATCAAATTCCCCCTCATTCTTCTCTTCTGCAGACTAAACAATCCCAGTTCTCTCAGCCTCTCATCAGAAGTCATGTGCTCCAGCCCCTAATCATTTTTGTTGCCCTCCGCTGGATTCTTTCCAATTTTTCCACAACCTTCTTGTAGTGTGGGGCCCAAAACTGGACACAGTACTCCAGATGAGGCCTCACCAATGTCGAATAGAGAGGAATGATCACATCCCTCAATCTGCTGGCAATGCCCCTACTTATACAACCCAAAATGCTGTTAGCCTTCTTGGCAACAAGGGCACACTGTTGGTTGACTCATATCTAGCTTCTCGTCCACTGTAACCTCTAGGTCCTTTTCTGCAGAACTGCTTCCTAGCCATTCGGTCCCTAGTCTATAAAAGTGAATGGGATTCTTCCATCCTAAGTGCAGGACTCTGCACTTGTCCTTGTTAAACTTCATCAGGTTTCTTTTGGCCCAATCCTCTAATTTGTATAGGTTCCTCTGTATCCTATCCCTATTCTCCAGCGTATATACCACTCCTCCCAGTTTAGTGTCATCTGCAAACTTGCTGAGGGTGTAGTCCACGCCATCCTCCAGGTCATTAATGAAGATATTGAAGAAAACCGGCCCCAGGACCGACCCTTGGGGCACTCCACTTGAAACCGGCTGCCAACTAGACATGGAGCCATTGATCACTACCCGTTGAACCCGATGATCTAGCCAGCTTTATATCCACCTTTTAGTCCAATGGTCCAGCCCATACTTCTTTAACTTGCTGGCAAGAATACTGTGGGAGACCATATCAAAAGCTTTGCTAAAGTCAAGGAATAACACATCCACTGCTTTCCCCTCATCCACAGAGCCAGTTATCTCTTCATAGAACATAATTAGTTTAGTCAGGCATGACTTGCCCTTGGTGAATCCATGTTGACTGTTCCTGATCACTTTCCTCTCCTCTAAGTGCTTCAGAATTGATTATTTGAGGACCTGCTCCATGAGTTTTCCAGGGACTGAGGTGAGGCTGACTGGCCTGTTGTTCCCCGGATCTTCCTTCTTCCCTTTTTTAAGGAGTTTGTCTTTGACTCTTGGAATAGTTCATAGAATCATATTTCACTACAAGGGCCTGGTAGGAAGAGATTTTGAACTGGAGACTGGTGGAGGGAAATACCTCTCCCCTTTCCCCCTCCACCTTGAAGGTCCAAGTATTTATCTTCCTTGTCCACAGGGGTGGTTTTAGAATGTTGCTGCCTTGATTTTTTGTGGCTGCTTGTATACTAGGATGCTGGGGGCCAAATGGGGGAGCTAGACTTCTGCCCCTCTTGCAGGCACAAAGTAACATTTATCATCCCTTTTAGGAGTAGGATGCTGGTGTATGCTACAATACTCTGGCTGATTCCATACTGGCCACATTTACTGGAAATGCTACATGAGTGGGTCCAGTGGACTGCAGGATATTTAAGAGCTTATGTTGCATATCTTTAACTTCCTCTAGTGGAACCTGAAGTTCTGCTGCCACCCTCTGAAATAGTTCTTGATATTGCCTATAGTTGTTGGGAGGATATGGTAAAAATTAGGTGAGGAAGATGATATGCCTTTTGGTACTGCTGCTCATCATTTTCCTCTTCCAACTACTCATGAGAGTGGAAGGGGGTGAAAAATAATCCATTTGGTGGAGATATGCACCTCCCCAAGGCAGTAAAGGTAGTGCTGGTGGTCATCACTGACAGAGAAGGAGCAAGAACAGGAGACACATTTTTTAAATCCTAGGCATAGTATTACTCCCAAAAGGCGGGACAGAGAGGGTTCCTGAGGTGGGAAAAACTAAGCTACACTACTATATAAAATATTATAAAACACTAACAAACTATATACAATTATATTTACAGCGATATTGAGTGATCTGTCCTGGGTCTGGTTCTATTCGATATCTTCATAAATTATTTGAATAGGAGCAAAGATAATATATCTGAAAAGTTTGCAGATGATACCAAGCTGGGAGGGGTTGCAAGTGCTTTGGAGGACTGGATTAGAATTCAGAATAAACTGGACAATCTGGAGAAATGGTCTGAAATAAATAATATGAAATTCAATAAGGGCAAATGCAAAGTACTACCCTCAGAAAGGACTAATCAATTGCACAAATAAAAAATGGGAAACAACTGCCTAAAAAGGAGTACTGCAGAAAAAGATCTGGAGGTTATAGAGGATTACAAACTAAATGTGAGTCAACAGTGTTGCAAAATAAATAAATAAATTAAATAAAAGAACAAATTCTGGGATATATTAGCAGGAATGTTGTAAGCAAGACATAAGAAGTATTCTTCCATGCTACCCAGTACTGATAAGGCCTCAGCTGGAGTGGTGTGTCCATTTTTGGGCACCACACTTTGGGAAATGTGTAGACAAATTGGAGAAAATCCAGAGGAAAGCAACCAAAATGATTAAAGGTCTAGAAAACATCACCTACGAGGAAAAATTTAAAATACATGGGTTTGTTTAGTCTGGAGAAGAGAAGCGAAGACATGATAACAGTCTGCAAGTAAATAAAAGGTTGTTATAAAGAGGAGGGGACAAGAAGTAATGGGCTTAAATTGCAGCAAGGGAGATTTAGGTTAGACATTAGAAAAAAATTCCTAACTGTAAGGATAGTTAAGCACCGGAACAAATTATCTACAGAGGTTGTGAAATCTTTGTCATTGGAGGTTTTTAGAACAGGTTAGCCAAACATACGTGCTAGGGATGATCTAGATAATACTTAGTCCTGCCTCAATGCAGGGAACTGGATGATGACCTACCGAGATCCCTTCCAGTGCAACATTTCTATGATTCTATGAAGATGATGGAAGGATAGGTCCAGACACAGAGGATTTTGACTCAGGCCATGCAGCTGTACAAAGACATTGGAGAGGTGGTCAATTCACACCACTCATTATATCCTCCATTCTGAACACAAGATATCCAGGGGGTAGGTGCAGAGCAACAGACATGACTTACAAGATTTTTCAGTGTCAGGTGCATGCATATCCACATGTGGAATACACGGAGGGACCAGCACTTGAAGAAGAACCTGGCCCCAGTGAAGTCAATGGGATTTTTGTCATTGACTTCAGCAGAGCCAGGTTTTCATTCTAGGTCTTCACTTATGGTAATAAGAATGTGAGACATTAGATTAATATTGATTCTATGCCTCTACATATATTTGTTGTCCATCTCCAAACTTTCTTTGTTTCTGCTATATCTTTCTGAGGTTGGGTGACCAGAATTGAACACAAAGGGCCTGTGATGGGGTTTACAGACCCTACACTAAACAAGGGCAATGCACAGAGCAGTACTGTGCTAGAGTGGCCCCATTGCTCAGCAGCTGCAGGGCATGCTCCAGGTGGAGGGATAGTTTAAAAGGTACCTGTAGCCCAGGGGACAGGGAGCAAGGAGCTACTAGGCAGCACTAGAAGATGAGGCTGACCCCTGGAGCTGTCAGAAGAGGGCAGAATTCCTAAGACTACTCTGGAAGCAGTGATCCAGATTCCCCACCCCCTCTTTGAGAGTTGGAAGCTCACAAGAGCCTGTGAAGTGAGACTAAGTGGCTACCGTGAAGAAAGACTAAGTGGCTACTTCTGAGCCAGTGACCATGCCCAAACAGAGGAACCACAGCATGGTAGGAAGTGACCCAATGGAGAGTATAACTTGGGGTGGACCAGCAAGTGGTCCAGACATTGTAATACTCCTCTAGAGGCCGGGGTCAAGACTTGGTGGTGTGAGGTAGCCTAGGTCCCCCTTTCTTGCTCCCATGTACCTTCAGCATGACAGTACCCTCAAGGGGAATGGAAGAGAAATTCAGGAGGGCTTGAGGTCTGCTGCATACAACTCGGCTGGGGCCCTCTCTAGAATGACCAGGACTGGGAGAACTGTGGAGCTGTTGCCTGATCACTAGGCCAGCTGGCCATCAGATTGACCCACTACAAAATTGGTGAAGAATGTGGGAAACTGGTTATCAGGACTAAAGGAAACCTTCAGGCACTTAAAAATAAAGAAAAGGAAAGAGGGTTTTCTAGATGGATCTTGAGAAGATGTAAAAGAGGGTCGCGGAGGATCAATAACTGTCACAACAACAAGAAACCCAGTTACTGCAGCAGCTAGTGATGCAACAACAGGCTCTGAAGGAGCAGTAGCAGCAGCAACAGCTTGTTTGGGAGTTGACTACTTAATACAGGGAGCAGCAGCAACCGCTGGTGCAACAGATGGGGACAGTGCTGCAATTCCAAAACATGCCATCTAATTCGCTAGTGGGCGTGGCTAAACCCAGCCCATCTCCAAACCTCTCCAAACCTCCAAACTGACAAAAATGGGACCAGATGACAAGCCCAGACCATACCTGGTGACATTGAGAAGATCATCACAGTGGCCCATTGGCTGGTGAAGAGCTGGGCAGTTCTGATAGCCCCTTACCTGGCAGAGACAGACTAGGCTGTCTACCATAGTCTCAATGTGATGGCTGCACAGGAGTATTCCCTACTTAAGGCAGCCATCTTGGGTTCTTTTGGCATCTCCAGTGAGACTCACTGCCAGAGGTTCTGATGAGAGAGGTTCTCAGCCAGAGCTCAACCTAGGATGGTGGCCCAAGCATTAAAGGAACATTGCTGGTGGCTGCTCCATCCTGAGGAAAAGACAGGAATACAGATGGAAGAGAAGATCATGTTAGAACAATGCATCCAGATCCTCCCACCCAAAGTACAGGAGTGGGTGGTTCGACATTGATCAGGGACTCTGTCAGAAGCAGTGAAGCTGACCAGAAACTACATGCTGACTGCAGGATCTGCCAGAGAAACACCCAGAGGGGACCCAGCCCAACCATAGCCAACTCAGACAACTGGAGGAAGAGCCTGGAGGGGAGGTGTGAGAGGAACCTGGCTGTCCTAGCCAAAATGGGGGTGGTCAACCAAGCAGAGACTGACCTCAGAAATTCACACTCATGGAAAGATGGGACAGGACAATAGTTCTAGCCTGGTGTGAGGCTCTCTACCGCCCTGGGAACATAGTCAAACTTGGGAGTACAAACAACTGAGGCCCTCCATGGCCAGGCAACTGCTTCACATGTGGGCAACTGGGGCACTTCTGATGGGATTTCCTATACACGGACTGCAGTTATGGGCATGGCTAGGTAGCAGAATCCAGACCCCATAAGAATGGACCAGAAAACTTAGTGATTCTGGTACAGGCTTAAAGGGGTCAGGGTCCAAGACTTAATAGGCTTGGGGTGTAGTCAGCTGACAGTCACAGAATATCTGGCAAAGGTCAAGGGAGAACCTTCAGTTACCATATTCCTTCCACGGAGATGTGAGTCCATACCCCATAAGATGATGGGCTCTTTAATCTACCAGAGAAAGGTATAAAAGGGGCTAATGGCTCAAGGTTGAATCTAGACAAATTTAGACTTGAAATAATACATTTTTAACAGTGAGACTAATTAATCTTTGGAACAACTTACCAAGGATCATGTTGGATTCTCTATCACTGAGCTTTTTAAAATCAATATTGGATGTTTTTCTAAAAACTATGCTCTAGGAATTATTCTGGGGAAGTTTTATGACCTGTGTTATACAGGAGGTCAGACTAGATGATCACATTGGTCCTTTCTGACCTTGGGATCTATCAATCTATATGAAATGTGTAACAAGAATGATTAGAGGCCTGGAAAAGAGATAGTGAAAGGATTGGGATTGTTTACTTTATTGAGGAGGTAAATAACAGGGGAGACAGTAAAAGTATATAAAATAATAAATTTTATGGGGATGGTAGATCAGGTACTTTTATTCATTCTTTCTAATATTACAAGAACAAGTGGGCATTGAATGAAATGTAAAGGCAGGAGAACTAAAAGTGAAAAAGGAAATACTTTTTCAGACAATGCACAACTATCCTATGGAACTGATTGTCACAAGATATTGGAGCCAAGAATTTAGAAAGATTCAAAGAAACAGTTGGAAATTTATATGGATGACAAAACCATCCAGAGTTACAATAGTAAGAAATACAAAACAAAATGAGTTTGAAAAAGGATATAAGACTTCACACTTCTGAGCATAGGCTCATCTCTAACTGATGTGGGGTGGGAAGAAACTATCTCTATGGGCATATTCCCTAACTGCCTGTTTCATAATTTTTTGTATCTTCCTCTGAAATATTTGTTACTGGCTACTGAAGACAGGACACTGGAGTAAAGGGACCACTGGAGTAAATGGATATGCTCCTAAATGGTTACAGTTATTTTAGAAACCAGCAATGTGTATGAGTAGTTTTGATTATTCTTTCCAATGTACATTTCCTTTCCTTTGTCAACAGTGAATTTGATCTACTTGTTTGAATTATTTGTTTGTTAAGTTCCATTTGTGCTCCACATCTTCTTCTTTAGACCTATTTTTGTTGCCACCTCATTGTTCATCCTCTTTTCCAGATCATCAATAATTATAATGAATAGTTATATTAAACAACACTATTCCAGCTACAGATACTTGGGGCATCCCACTATTAATCTCCTTTCTTGTCGAAGATTAAACATTTATCAATATTCTTTATCTGATTGATTTTGTTTTATATGTCATCCTTTTATTTCCACTATCTTTACTCATTATTTCTTGAATCTCGAATCTTTGATAATAAACTTATTATTTTCACTAGAAATGTATCTCAGTGTTGCGGTATTATAAAAGGAGCCGGTCCTCAATTGAATCACACAAGCTGGTGTGTACACTGTTTTCTTGGGGATATCAGTGGATTTCTGGTATATCAATGGATAAAGGATTAGACAACACAGGGGAACGTTTCAAAGTGCCTCAGGGACTGGGGTACACCTATTGCTAACCTGCAAGACAAAGTAAGGACTGGCATAGCCCAGAGGAGATTGTTTGTGTGGCTAACAGGCTGGTGGTATCAGAGAGCTGACAGTCAGTTAAGCATAAACAGTTCTCCCTCTCACAGGAGACAGGGAGGTAACAAGGTGACTCACAGTCCCGGGTACCCCGAGAAGTGTCACAAGATAACAGCATGAAAGAAGGTCTTGAGTATAAAAGATGATAGAAGGGTATGAAATTTTCCCTAAAATAATAAGCACAATAATAGCACAACCAAACCCATCCATGTAATTAGAGAGATTATAAATAGCATTCATTCATCTTGAAGAAAGGCAAGGACCTGGAAGACAGAGATTAGGTGAAAGTAAATCTGAGAAAAGTTGCAATAAGTTTTTCAAAGAAGGGAATATCAGACTTGACAGCTGAGTTAACAGATCCATTCAAGCACCACCTACATGTATAACTCTGTCCCTGCATCAAAAAAAGCATGTTGTTATAATTATTGTATCTTGATATTACAGTAGAGCTCCAAGATTTTAAATGAAATTGGGGTTTAAGTTTTTATTATTTTTTGTTAACTTACACAAAAATAAATGAAGAGGAAATTATGATAGATCTGTAACAGGCTGCCTGCTTATCTGCGGAGCCCTCATAAATCTCTTGTTGATTTGTGTGTGTATATATTATATATATATTATATATATATATAGTGGAAAAGTTCCTCCTCTCCTCTAGTAGGTCCTGCACTTATTGGCGGATTTCTTCCCCTCAGTGGTTTTCCCCTTGGATGAAACCCATAGTCTGGATCAACTACTCCTACGTCTGATTAGGAGTAGCGGGGCTAGGGGGGAACCCGGGCCCGCCCTCTACTCCGGGTTCCAGCCCAGGGCCCTGTGAATTGCAGCAGTCTCTATAGTGCTACTTGTAACCGCTGCTTGACCGCTACAGCTCCCTGGGCTACTTCCCCATAGCCTCCTTCAAACACCTTCTTTATCCTCACCACAGGATCCTCCTGGTGTCTGATGCTGCTTGATTGTATGGTGTTTTCCTCAATCCTCCAGTAGTACCCCCTCTCAGTTCTTAGTTCCTTGTGTCTCTTGCTCCCAGCTCCTCATGCACACTTCTTTCCTCTGGCTCCTCCCCCTAGACTGGAGTGAGCTCCCCTTTTTATACCAGGTGCCTTGATTAGCCTGTCCTGATTGGCTGCAGGTGCTCCAATCAATGTAGCTCTCTCCGGTGCCTTCTAGAAAGTTCTTAATTGGCCTCAGGTGCCTTGATTAGCCTGTTCTGATTGGCTGCAGGTGCTCCAATCAATGTAGCTCTCTCCGGTGCCTTCTAGAAAGTTCTAAATTGGCCCCAGGTGCCTTGATTAGCCTGGAGCAACTGCCATTTTGGTTCCCATGGTACTGATTTGCTTAGCCTGGAGCTAACATACCTGCTCCTCAGTACTTTCCTGTAGCCATCCGGCCTTGCTCCATCACAATATATATATATATATATATATATATATATATATATATAATACAATATATATATATATATATATATATATATATAATACAATATATATTATATATATATATATATATATAATCTTGAAATTTATGCACATAGCTAATCTTTGCAACGTTGTGTTCTTATTCATATTAACCTTGTTGTCCCCGATTCCCCTTTGTGTTTTATACCCCTTTGTGACATCATGTCCTTATAAAGACCTGATTCTGGTTGGTAGTTAAACATGAATCTGACTTTTTGTACATGAAGAGTCCAATTGCTTAAAGTTAGGATCATGCTTAACTACCTTGCTGAATCAGGACCCCACACTCTTTGAAATAACCTTTAATATATATTTGTGCAGCACCTAGCACAATGAGGCCCTGATACTGATTGGGCTCTCTTAACAAAACTGTTCCTTGTGTCTATCCAGGGTTACATCAGCTTACTTTAATAACAAAATTGATTACTTTTATTCGTCTTAATCCTACATAGCCAACACAGAAGAAGTGCTTTATTTCTATTTGTTCATCATAAACAGAATTATATACTAAGCTGTAATCATTTATAGGCAAAAGGGTTGTATGGATGTTACCAAGGACGTGATCTGAAAACAATTTGGTGGTTTTGCACATGGGTATTTGAGGACCTAATATGACCTGCAGGAGCTTCATTATTAGTGAGGATAAGAAAGCAGCAAAGAACATGGACTGATTCGCATATCCCAGGTTGAGTTTGCAGGGCTGGCAATAAGAAAAATGTTATTTTTAATTGAAAATGGAGCACATTTGATATAGAAATCAGTGGAAGGTTTGAAACTTGGGATTCCACAATGCCACTTTTATAGTCATTTTGAAGAATAGAGCTCACTTCAGTCCTTGATTTTAAAAGTTGTCATTTTGAAGAAACAAATCTTTCTTTCTTTCTTTCTTTCTTTCTTTCTTTCTATTGTGCACTAAGGAATCAGAATACATTAAAAATATGGGTATATTTTTAATTCAGAGCAGAGCAGTTAGTGTCACTGTGTGTTATTCATGGACATCACATGCAAAATGTGGGCAGTTTTTCCTTTATTGTGGAAAAGTGATGTCATGTTCAAAACTGCCAAAGGTACTTGAATTTGACTTACCGGTTTTTCAGATGAACCTAGAAATAAATGGAAAGGTGAAAAAAGCAGCTACATGTTAAATACACAATGTACCTGTAGTTTTTATACTTTTAGGTCAAAATATTCAAATGCATTCACAGTATTTTTGATTGAAAGAATTTGTAATTGGATTTCCAAGCATGCTTCTTTCATCTTGAGGAGTACAATATGCACTTTGATAATAACATGGCTATGTCATTAGAAAGAAGTCCATTTACTAGTTTAGGCATAAAATTAGATACAGAAGACAATAAAATGCTTTCTAACATAATGCACCTTATTTTTCATTGTATTCAATAGATGCATGATGAATAAGTAATTTTATAAGTGCATCAGCAATATGGTTTGCTTGATCAGTGGTAGCTCTTTGTGAAGTGTGACAACTTCTTTGCTACCAAAATCATTCACGATATTATATTCATTTTTAATGGACTTTGTACAACTTTAGTATGGATCAGAATTTGTGTTCACCACTTGTGTAGACCATTTCCAGGAAAAAATAACCCCCCACATTGTAAAAGTAACCTCCAATAGGTAAAATTAAAGTGATTGTAAAGATAACTTATGAGGAGAGGCTGAGGGAACTGGGATTGTTTAGTCTGCAGAAGAGAAGAATGAGGGGGGATTTGATAGCTGCTTTCAACTACCTGAAAGGGGGTTCCAAAGAGGATGGATCTAGACTGTTCTCAGTGGTAGAAGATGACAGAACAAGGAGTAATGGTCTCAAGTTGCAGAGGGGGAGGTTTAGGTTGGACATTAGGAAAAACTTTTTCACTAGTAGGGTGGTGAAGAACTGGAATGGGTTACCTAGGGAGGCAGTGGAATCTCCTTCCTTAGAGGTTTTTAAGGTCAGGCTTGACAAAGCCCTGGCTGGGATGATTTAGTTGGGTTTGGTCCTGTTTGAGCAGGGGCTTGGACCAGATGACCTCCTGAGGTCCCTTCCAACCCTGAGATTCTATGATTCTATGAGAAATCATATTTTCAGAATGTCATAACATTTTCCCAAATCCCTTAAATGACAGTTTTCCTTATCTTTATTCACATTACCTTGCTGTTAGTTGAACCATACATCTATAGCTATTCTGAGCATTACTTACATTTTCCATATGTTTAATATTATCTTATGCAAATTACAGTTGCAGCAAACTAATCTGGTCCAGGTAGTAAACCTCACTGCTTGAATTATTTTATTCATCCAGTCCTTTTTTTCTATAATGTTTATGCAATTACCAGTGCTAGTGGGATTTTCCCCCCATGAAATCAAAAAACATGAAATTCATGGAACTTAACTAAGGTTTTCATTTCTTTTTAAAAGAAGCAGGATAAAGAGAAACAAGCTTTATTTGGATTCTGAGTCACCCACAATTTAAAATCAAATATCAGCTCTTTAGTCATTTTTTGTTAATAGCAAATATTTTAATGACAAGATTTTGAAACCAGATTATTTTACAACCTCAGAGACAACAGTAAAAGCTGAAGGAAAGTTCTTTTCAGAAGGTATCCAGTCATATCTTTGTACTTTCACAATTTCATACATGGCAGCATTGCAAAGTTAATGATAAAAAAATTCTCTTGACTACAAGAATATCTAGATTGATTTCTTATACTACATTTTTCATTTGTGTTGCTCAGAAGGAGAAAAGGACTTTTTTGAATAAACTACTTGCATTGCCAGTATGAGCTTTTAAAAACACATGTGAACCAAACATTGAAACAAAAGCACAAAAGCAACCTTGGTAGAGAAAAATTATTCTGGCAGCTGTTTAAAGTTCCAATGCTTGAAAATAGGCTTCTATTGGTTTAAATATTATCACTTGTTAGAGATGATGAAGAACAGAAATTATTTATTATTTTTTATAATGAGCCTCCACATTTATGGACACAAATTGAAGGTGAAATTTACTCCAACTGCTAAATTGTACCCACAAAAATAGAGGCCTCATTTAAAACAGACCTGTCCTGAACACATTTCTTTTGAAATGTTAAGAGTCAGGCAAGCACTTACTCTATCACTTACTGCCAAAAAAGATGGCACTGGTTTACTTTTTTGAGAAAGTAAAACTGTCGGTGAGATGAGGTTCTATTTTGGAGTACAAATTGAAATAACACAGTATGCATGACAAGGGTTTAAGTGAAAACAACAGTTATTGTAACTGTTTTGTTATTATTATTAATGGTTGTAAAACATGTATATCATGGGAGCACTCAAAGCCCCTGGCCCATTTGTGGCCCTGTTTTGTTGGCCACTGTACAAACATGAGCCTTGAACCCGTACACACTTAAGCATGTGCTTAACAGGTTAAGGACTATTTAGAAAAGCTGGACATGCACAAGTTCATGGAGCTGGATGCAATGCATCCAAGGGTGCTGAGGGAATTGGCTGATGTGATTGCAGAGTCATTGGCCATTATCTCTGAAAACTCGTGGCGATCGGGGGAGGTCCCGGACAATTGGGAAATGGCAAATATAGTGCCCATCTTTAAAAAAGGGAAGAAAGAGAATCTGGGGAACTACAGACTGGTCAGCCTCACCTCAGTCCCTGAAGCAGGTCTTCAAGGAATCCATTTTGAAGCACTTGGAGGAGAGGAGGGTGATCAGGAACAGTCAACGTGGATTCACCAAGGGCAAGTCATGCCTGACCAACCTGATTGCCTTCTATGATGAGATAACTGGCTCTGTGGATATGGGAAAAGCAGTGGATGTGATATACCTTGACTTTAGCAAAGCTTTTGATATGGTCTCCCACAATATTCTTGCCAGAAAGTTAAAGAAGTATGGATTGGATGGACTATAAGGTGGATAGAAAGCTGGCTATATCGTCGGGCTCAATGGCCAGTGATCAATGGCTTGATGTCTAGTTGGCAGCTGGTATCAAGCGGAGTGCCCCAGGAGTCTGTCCTGGAGCTGGTTTTGTTCAACATCTTAATTAATGATCTGGATGACTGGATGGATTGCACCCTCAGCAAGTTCACGGATGACACTAAGCTTGGGGGTGAGGTAGATATGCTGGAGGGTAGGGATAAGGTACAGAGTGACCTAGACAAATTGGAGGATTGGGACAAAAGGAATCTGATGAGGTTCAACAAGGACAAGTGCACAGTCCTGCACTTAGGAAGGAAGAATCCCATGCACTGCTACAGGCTGGGGATTGACTGGCTAAGTGGCAGTTCTGCAGAAAAGGACCTGGGGATTACAGTGGACGAGAAGCTGGATACGAGTCAACAGTGTGTCCTTGTTGCCAAGAAGGCTAACAGCATATTGGGTTGCATTAATAGGAGCGGTGCCAGCAGATCGAGGGAAGTGATTATTCCCCTCTATTTGGCACTGGTGAGGCCACATCTGGAGTACTACGTCCAGTTTTGGCCACACACCCCTCTACTGAAAGGATGTGGACAAATTGGAGACAGTCCAGCGGAGGGCAACAAAAATGATTAGGGGACTGGGGCACATGACTTATGAGGAGAGGCTGAGGGAACTGGGCCTATTTAGTCTACAGAAGAAAAGAGTGAGGGGGGATTTCATCCCAGCCTTTACCTACCTGAAGAGGAGTTCCAAAGAGGATGGAACTAGGCTGTTTTCAGTGGTGACAGATTACAGAACAAGGAGCAATGGTCTTAAGTTGCAGTGGGGGAGGTCTAGGTTGGGTATTAGGAAAAACTATTTTTTAAGCACTGGAATGGGTTACCTAGGGAGGTGGTGGAATCTCCATCCTTAGAGGTTTTTAAGGCCCAGCTTGACAAAGCCCTGGCTGGGATGATTTAGTTGGTGTTGGTCCTGCTTTGAGCAGGGGGTTGGACTAGATGACCTCCTGAGGTCTCTTCCAACCCTAATCTTCTATGATTCTGTGAGTCTATGAACTTTACTGTTATGAGTATTTCCATGGATTTCAGTAGGAATACTCATGACAGCAAAGTTAAATACATGCATAGTTTTTTTTCAGTATTGGGGCTATAGATGAGAGACAATCCCTGCCCCAAAGGGTGGACAATTTAAAATGCAGAAACAGATGAAGGGTAGGAGCAAGATTATAACATACCAGGAAATGCATATGGTGAGGAATTGGTGTGGCTTAGTTAGTTACATGGGTTGCTATAACTTGTTAACTGGGGGTAAAGGCAATGTGAGGAATGGAAGGAATGGAGGAGTTAGTAAGAGCAAGGAAGGGTGGCAAGCCTGCCTTGTCCAGTACATTTTAGAACTCCTGAAGCACCCACACCACAGTTCCCAACACAGTTGCAGGGAACAAGGACTTTTTTCCAGTTTTCAGAATGGATGTGCTTATCAGTAAAACATTCTAGGAATCTGGTGTAACTATTCCTTCTAACTCCCTAGGCTCAGTCAGTTTTGCTGCCAATACTAGCATAAACACTCACATGGACCATACCACAGAGGAACAGCAACATTTCTTTACTTTGGCAAACAATAAGAGAATAGGTGGTGTGAGAGAGTCATTTGTCAACTGATCAATTAAAGACATTCACTGCTACTAATAGCCTAAATGTAGGCTTCAAAAAGGCCTCCTAGTTTCTGGGATACTCTAGTGAAACAGATTGGAAATTCTGAGGCAGATACATTTTTTTTAAATAATATTTTATTGAATTAAAATCTGAAAATGAATAATATAATCAGTGTTTTGTGTGCTATTATATTCAATGGTCCTAAAGCACCACTGAATTACTCCAGTTTTATACTAGTGCAGCTCCATTGAAACACATACAGTGGTATAAAACTGGATTGATGCAGTGGTGAACCAGGTTCCGTTTTCCACTTAGTGAAGATAATCTCATTCATTCATCATTTTGCCAGTGACACACAAATCCACGTCCCAGTGGGAAATTAAGGTTGAATAGTGAATTGGAAGCTCCACAGAGTTTGGGAGTCTGTGTGGGGCTGAGATGTTTTGCAACAATGGACTGAGCATGGGATTCCTGAGGGGAGGAAGGATGTTTCCTAGCAGGTTTGAGGTGGTTGAACTTGAACCTCCAAGCAAACATGCAGGGGAATCAAACCCTGAAGGGGTTGCAAAATCCTAATAGAAATCAAATTGCATTTGGGTCCAGAATATTCTCAATGTCTGACCTTTTGGGAATGCGGCAAAGTCTATGGGTTTGAAGCACCTGGGGGTAATTTGAGGGCTGGGAAGATTTTGACTTGGTCTGTAATTATGTTCATGTTTACTAGTGACTGAGTGTAAGGGCAATGTGCTGTGTTTTTTTCTTCTGTAATGGTTTTGAATTTTACTTTTTGATTGATGGCCAGGGAGTCTAAGAGAGCCGGGGACAGATATTCTTTTATGCTAGCTTATTTAAATTATAGGTAAATAAATGCAATTCTGAAATATCTAAATACTGTTGTTTTGTTTCTGTGATAGCAGATATCTAATACATCACATTTTTCCTCTCCCAACTAAACATCTAGGAGTGGACAGAGACATTCTGCATATACAAAATTTTTTTTTTATTAAAATCTTATGTGACCAATTAAGTATAGAAAACTCAACACTGGCAAACTGTCAATATAGCTGTGCATATCCTACAAAAATTTCAACAGTCATTGAACCATGATTCCCCATTTTGTAGAAACCACAATATTTACTTGGTGAGCATTGTCATGCCTTGCTACGCCGCTGCACACTAAGCTGCACCACATTACATTAAAGGTCACAATATCTCCTTTTTTGTGTAGGCAATGTAGCAAAACTAGTAAACAGCGAGTTCAGAAAAACATTAAAAACTAGCAGTTCATATTCACAAGGAGTTGTTATTTTAAATTCTCTAGCTATGGCTCACTTTCACAGATAGTTCTGTTCTCAGCCATCTGTCACAACACTTAGCTTTTTAACTGTGTTACAATTAAATCCTGTAAAGCATCTTGTTCCTGTAAGTCCAGGTTTTCTTGCCAACAGTGCAAAGGCCTTTTGCCCTGGTGTTTAGTGTTAGGAAATCTAGACTCTTGTGGACAAATTCTGCATGGTTTATACTTTCTGTAGACCCACTGAAATCTGAGGGTTGCAATCAGCGTATGTGTATCTGATTGTTCTGATAGCTGGATTCAAAGTGTAGACAAATGATTACATTAAGCAAATACTAACTAAATGACAGTCCATGTGGGAACAAATGATACCACTAGATTCTCGCTGTAACATATCAAGGGAGACTATGCCAGGCTGGGGAAGACACTTAAGGAAACTGAGGCTCAGGTGATCTTCAGTGGGATTCTGCCTGTTCCTAGAGAAGGGCAACAAAGGTGTGACAAGATTATGATGATCAACAGATGGCTCAGGCAGTGGTGCTATAAGGAGGGCTTTGGCATGTATGGCCACTGGGACGCATTCATGGACAGAGGACTGTTCTTTCGGGATGGACTTCACCTGAGTAGGGAGGGAAATAGACTTCTAGGATGGAGGCTGGCACAACTGATTAAGAGAGCTTTAAACTAGGAATTGTGGGGAGATGGTTGGGAGATGTCCAGGTAATCTCCATGCCGGATTTTAACATTGAGAGGGAAGAAAACAAAGTAAGAAAGGATACAGCCATGGGTAGGAGACTGGACATAAAGAGGAAGTGTAGATACCAGTCTAATAGGTGATACTGGCAGTAGAATGTCTGGGCCTAATCGGGTGAAGAATGTGAGCGAAGCCAAACAGCAAAAATTAAGTTGTTTGTACACCAATGCGAGGACCCTAGGTAACAAAATGGAGGAACTAGAGTTACTGGTGCAGGAAGTGAAACCAGCTATTATAGGGATAACAAGAAACATGGTGGAATAGTAGTCATGACTGGAGTACAGGTATTGGAGGACAGGGGCGGCTGTAGATATTTCGCCGCCCCAAGCAGGGCGGCATGCCGCGGGAGGCGCTCTGCCGGTCGCTGGTCCTGCGGCTCCGGTAGACCTCCCGCAGGCATGCCTGCAGAGGGTGCACTAGTCCTGCACGGCCACCAGCGGACCCTCCGCAGGCTCGCCTGCGGGAGGTCCACCGGAGCCGCCTGCCGCCCTCCCGGCGACCGGCAGAGCGCCCCCCTGCGGCATGCCGCCCCAAGCACACGCTTGGTGTGCTGGGGTCTGGAGCCGCCCCTGTTGGAGGCTATGTGCTGTTTAGGAAAGACAGAAATAAAGGCAAAGGTGGTGGAGTAGCACTGTATATCAATGATGAGGTAGACTGTAAAGAAATAGGAAGGGATGGAATGGATAAGACAGAGTCTGTCTGGGCAAAAATCACACTAGGGAAGAAAGCTACTAGAACCTCCCCTGGGATAATGCTTGGGGTGTGCTACAGACCACCGGGATCTGATTTGGATATCAGAGAATCATAGAATATCAGGATTGGAAGGGACCTCAGGAGGTCATCTAGTCCAACCCCCTGCTCAAAGCAGGACAAATTCCCAACTAAATCATCCCTGCCAGAGCTTTGTCAAGCCTGACCTTAAAAACCTCTAAGGAAGGAGATTCCACCACCTCCCTAGGTAACCCATTCCAGTGCTTCACCACTCTCTGAGTGAAAACGTTTTTCCTAATATCCAACCTAAACCTCCCCCACTGCAACTTGAGACCATTCTTCCTTGTTCTGTCATCTGCTACCACTGAGAACAGTCTAGATCCATCCTCTTTGGAACCCCCTTTCAGGTAGTTGAAAGCAGCTATCAAATCCCCCTTCAGTCTTCTCTTCTGTAGACTAAACAATCCCAGTTCTCTCAGCCTCTCCTCATAAGTCATGTGCTCTAGCCCCCTAATCATTTTTGTTGCCCTCTGCTGGACTCTTCCCAATTTTTCCACATCCTTCTTGAAGTGTGGGGCCCAAAACTGGACACAGTACTCCAGATGAGGCCTCACCAATGTCGAATAGAGGGGAATGCTCACATCCCTCAATCTGCTGGCAATGCCCCTACTTACACAGCCCAAAATGCCATTAGCCTTCTTGGCAACAAGGGCACACTGTTGACTCAGATCCAGCTTCTCATCCACTGTAACCCCTAGGTCCTTTTCTGCAGAACTGCTTCCTAGCCATTTGGTCCCTAGTCTCTAACAGTGAATGAGATTCTTCCGTCCTAAGTGCAGGACTCTGCACTTGTCCTTGTTGAACCTCATCAGGTTTCTTTTGGCCCAGTCCTCTAATTTGTCTAGGTCCCTCCGTATCCTACCCCTACCCTCCAGCGTATCTACCACTCCTCCCAGTTTAGTGTCATCTGCAAACTTGCTCAGAGTGCAGTCCATGCCATCCTCCAGACCATTAATGAAGATATTGAACAAAACCGGCCCCAGGACCGACCCTTGGGGCACTCCACTTGAAACCAGATGCCAACTAGACATGGAGCCGTTGATCACTACCCGTTGAGCCCGACGATCTAGACAGCTTTCTATCCACCTTTTAGTCCAATGGTCCAGCCCATACTTCTTTAACTTGCTGGCATGAATACTGTGGGAGACTGTATCAAAAGCTTTGCTAAAGTCAAGGAATAACATATCCTCTGCTTTCCTCTCATCCACAGACCCAGTTATCTCGTCATAGAAGGCAATTAGGTTAGTCAGGCATGACTTGCCCTTGGTGAATCCATGCTGATTGTTCCTGATCACTTTCCTCTCCTCTAAGTGCTTCAGAATTGTTTCCTTGAGGACCTGCTCCATGATTTTTCCAGGGACTGAGGTGAGGCTGACTGGCCTGTAGTTCCCCGGATCCTCCTTCTTCCCTTTTTTAAAGATGGGCACTACAGTAGCCTTTTCCCAGTCATCTGGGCCCTCCCCCGTTCGCCATGAGTTTTCAAAGATAATGGCCAATGGCTCTGCAATCAGTGCATCCGGCCCCATGGACTTGTGCTCATCCAGTTTTTCTAAATAGTCCCGAACCACTTCTTTCTCCACAGAGGGATGGTCACCTTCTCCCCATACTGTGCTCCCTAGTGCAGCAGTCTGGGAGTTGACCTTGTTTGTGAAGACAGAGGCAAAAAAATCATTGAGTACATTAGCTTTTTCCACATCCTCTGTCACTAGGTTGCATCCCCAATTCAGTAAGGGGCCCACATTTTCTTTGACTTTCTTCTTGTCACTAGCATACCTGTAGAAACCTTTCTTGTTACTCTTAACATCCCTTGCTAGCTGCAACTCCAAGTGTGATTTGGCCTTCCTGATTTCACTCCTGTATGCCTGAGCAATATTTTTATACTCCTCCCTGGTCATTTGTCCAATCTTCCACTTCTTGTAAGCTTCTTTTTTTGCGTTTAAGATCAGCAAGGATTTCACTGTTAAGCCAAGCTGGTCGCCTGCCATGTTTACTATTCTTCCTACGCATTGGCATGTTTTTTTCCTGCAACCTCAATACGGATTCTTTAAAATACAGCCAGCTCTCCTGGATTCCTTTCCCCCTCATGTTATTTTCCCAGGGGATCCTGCCCATCAGCTCCCTGAGGGAGTCAAAGTCTGCTTTTCTGAAGTCCAGGGTCTGTATTCTGCTGCTCTCCTTTCTTCCTTGTGTCAGGATCCTGAACTCGACCATCTCATGGTCACTGCCTCCCAGGTTCCCATCTACTTTTGCTTCCCCTACTAACTCTTCTCTCTTTGTGTGCAGCAGGTCTCTGTTTGTGAGATTGTGAGATATATGAATAGAGACCTCTTTAATGTTCTTAATGAAGTAAATACTAATGGGAATTGTGTGATCATGGGAGACTTTAACTTCCCAGATATAGGCTGGAGGACAAGTGCTAGTACTAATAATAGGGCTCAGATTTTCCTGGATGTGATAGGAGATGGATTCCTTCACCAAGTAGTTGCTGAACCAACAAGAGGGGATGCCATTTTAGATTTGGTTTTGGTGAGTAGTGAGGACCTCATAGAAGAAATGGTTGTAGGGGACAACCTTGGTTGGAGTGATCAGGAGCTAATTCAGTTTAAACTAAATGGAAGGATAAAAAAAATAGATCTGTGCCTAGGGTTTTTGGTTTCAAAAGGGCTAACTTTAAAAAATTAAGTTAGAGAAATGAATTGTACTGAAGAACTTGTGGATCTAAAGGCGCAGGAGATCTGGAATTACTTCAAGTCAAAATTGCAGAAACTATCAGAAGCCTGCATCCCAAGAAACAGGAAAAAATCATAGGCAGGAATTATAGACCAAGCTGGATGAGCAAGCATCTCAGAGAGGTGATTAAGAAAAAGAAGAAAGCCTACAAGGAGTGGAAGATGGGAGGGATCAACAAGGAAAGCTACGTTATTGGGGTCAGAACTAGTAGGGATAAAGTGAGAAAGGCCAAAAGCCATGTAGAGTTGGACCTTGCAAAGGGAATTAAAACCAATAGTAAAAGGTTCTATAGCCATATAAATAAGAAGAAAACAAAGACAGAAGTGGACCGCTAAACACTGAGGATGGAGTGGAGGTTAAGGATAATCTAGGCATGGCCCTATATCTAAACAAATACTTTGCCTCAATCTTTAATGAGGCTAATGAGCAGCTTACGGATAATGATAGGAGGACAAATGGGAATGAGGATATAGAGGTAGATATTACCACATCCAAGGTAGAAGCCAAACTCTAACAGTTTAATGGGACTAAATTGGGGGGCCCAGATAATCTTCATCCAAGAATATTAAAGGAACTGGCACATGAAATTGCAACCTGTTAGCAAGAATTTTTAATGAATCTGTAAACTCTGGGGTTGTACCATATGACTGGAGTATTGCTAACATAGTTCCTATTTTTAAGAAAGGGAAAAAAGGCGATCCAGGAAACTACAGGCCTGTTAGTTTGACATCTGTAGTATGCAAGGTCTTGGAAAGAAAATTGAAGGAGAAAGTAGTTAAGGACATTGAGGTCAATGGTAATTGGGACAAAATACAACAGCCCCATAGAATTATGACTTTGGCACCGTAGTCATAACTTATTTGCTCAGATAAGAATGTACCAAATCCAGTGAATTCGACCCTCAATCACTAAGTAGTAGTGTTCAGGCCAACAACTTAGATTGTTGAAGAGATCTTTTACAGGGTCATCCAGATCTTCCTGTATGATATCCTGGTCCTTCTCTGGCAATACCTCCCAGCTTAGTGTCATCCGCAAACTTTATTAGCACATTCCCACTTTTTGTGCCAACGTCAGTAATAAAAAGATTAAATAAGACTGGTCCCAATACCGATCCCTGAGGAACTCCACTAGACTGGATTACTGAAGACCATTTATCTATTAGATATTTATATGGCAATATTATCTACATGAAACATGTTATACCAGCTGCCGAGCCCCCCTAATTACTTCCAATTAAAATTTAGGGTATTGGCTGATCTGTATAAAGCATTACACAATTTGGGTCCTAGCTGCTTCAGACCACTTCTCTCTGTTTCAGATAACATGGCATTTGAAGTCACTGGGATGTGATCAGGCTAAAAATTCCTACATTTAATCATCTGCAGGCCAAACATTCTTAGTCAAGAGTCTTAAATGTAGCGTGGCTTTCCCAGGGGTCTGACAGAAACTTTGTGGAAATCTCTTAGATGGCTTTGTAAATCTCAGCCATAAGGCACAGCAGAAGATTCAGCTCTTTTGCAAAGGTTTGTTTTGAGGTGCGTGGGAGATTGCTGACTTAAAGAGTTATTTTGTTAAATATAGTACATGTGCCTTGAGCTGTGACAGGGCACATTTTATAAATTTTAAAATTAAATGAAAAAGAAAATAGAAACTATATCAGATCCTTAGAGCATTTCCATCTGAAATGCGTGACTTGTCTCTCCTGTGAAGAATAGTATGGCAAGGTGTAACATCAGCTCCTAGAGACGAGCGTATAAAACTGCTTCTTACCATTAACTGAACATTTCTATTGCTGTTATTGATCCTGCTGTGAAAAACTAAATTATAAACTACTATTCCTTTTTGTTGTTTTCTTCTATGCGACAAAGTTACCATGTGGTGAGACAGAATGATCTGAAGAGCTGCTGCCGGAGAAAATTCCCATGGGAGACCAGTGGGGCACAATTTCCTTCCATGTCCTATTTTTAATACCCCCCCCCACTCCAATCTACAGCGGGGGGAAGCTTGTCAAATGTCTCACTTTTTAAAGTCTTTCTTTTTAGTACCTGATGACTTGCTTCCTGATGTTGGTTTTGAAAGGCCCAGTTCTGTTGAGATACCAAGGTGATTAGCTACCATATCTCAAGATTATAGTTGAGCAAACAGACAGATAGAATTGCATATAAGTCATTACATGTACATTAGGAACAAAAGACAGAGTAGCCATCCATATTCAATGCTTAGTATAAGATGGGACCAATTTGGCATTTTAAACTTCTCTGAAGTACATAGAAGGGTAAAAATCACAGAAGTTGAAAAACTGAAAAATGCTAATGAAATTGGCCAGTGCAGCTCCCTGCCAGTACAAGACTGTTCTCTAATAACATTTTCCATACATTTTTGGATGCCTCTACTTAGTGCTGCAAGAATTTTAAACAGACTGAGGAAGAGATTAGGGTGCTAGTTTAAAAGTTCAACAATTTTTTTTGTTTTGTTTTTGGCTTTTTTGGAGGACAGGAACTCACTGTAAAATTTATTGACATTGAAAACAGACCTCTGTGCTGCTGAATTTTTGCTGACAAATCTGAGATAGTTTGGAATTTTTAATCATGCTTGCATTGAACAATTTAAAATATAAATAATTTTTAAGTGAATGCTTCGTGTTTGAGAAAGGTGCCAAACTGACAACCTTAGAAACAGAATTCTTATGTTTATCTACTGAACAGATAAACATTCCTGTACCGTGTTTCAACCTTGACCTGGGTGGACCACAACTATGGTTGAGGATAAAGGAACCTTTATGGTTTCTATGTCCATTTAGTCCTTGGCTCTTATGCTGAAACTGTCAATAAAGGGCACTATTATGAGAGCATAGCAACTTTTGACATTTGGGCACCTAGAGTATGGACTGAAAACACTAAATCATTTCACAGAATATCTGTCAGATGACAATTTTAACCATTCTGTGCTGGATCTGAACCAGGGACCCATAGGTAAAAGTCTTTATATGTGTCCTTTAGAGATCAGGAGGCAATTTTTCATGGAATGTGTTTGTCCAGCTATACTGAAAGAAGGACAGGAGACACTTGATATGGATTTAATCAGGCTGCAACTTTATTATTACATATCTGGGATTACCTGGCAGATAAAAGTGTACAGTGCAGGTAACCTCCTGTTTATTCTGTAATTACCTGGGGAGGGGGCTTCCACCAGCTCCCCCTCTTTTTCCATCCAGATCCCTCCAGCAAATCCATTGCCGGGACCTTACCATCCATCCCCCCTCATAGGAGGGGTAAGGTGGGCTATAAGAAAGGGGGTTTGGCTCCCTGCCATTCCAACCATAGGGGCCCCAAACCTCATGACGGTCTTTTCCTTTAACCAGCACCTGCTTTTAAAGTCCTTTACCAGGCCATTTATCTGATCACTGGATGCCTTCCCTATAGAGTACCTGCACGGGACATCCGCCACAATGAGGCACCAGCAATTAGCTTGGTTGCCTCCCCGACACCTAGTTGGGGTCCCAGACATCTTCCACTGACATTTTGTATAGCAGCCCCAAAACGTTACCCCCCAAGTTTGATCAGTGAACCCCTCTTCCCCCCAGTGAACTCAGTTGCCCTTTGCACTACGCAAGGATTGTCAAGGACTCCCACAACTGGGTTGTCAATGCCATGTACTGCAACACCCGTCCCTTCCTGATGGGCCATATAGGTGACCAGCCTCCCAGATTCTCATATGCCACAGCTCCATAGCACCAGCGGCATCTACTTGAGTTAGTTCCTAGCTCCTGATGCAGGCCCCCAGACTCTTTTGAACTGCAAACGAGACAGGGTATCTGCTATGCCATCATCCAACTGCTGATACATACTTGGGAGGAAGAGCGATGTTAAGGGTCAAATACTGTGATACAAATTCGCTCACTAACTTCATAACCCTACATGAGGTGGAAATTTGACCTGCCATGTGCTCATACCAAAAACACATACTTTTATTGGAAGAGAGTTGTAATATGCCTGCCCTTGTGTTCACTCGATACTCAGGTAAGCTAATATAGTGGAAGGGCCCTCTGTCTCGTCTTCTGCATGGGGTACCCCCAAATGTTTTTCCAGGCCACCTGGTTTATTGTAGTGTGAATGGAGCCACCTCGTGGGTATGAAAGGTGATGTATTACTCAATATTCCCTTGGAGTGCTGTTGGGGACCAAACCCTGGAGGGGAAACTCTTAGGTTCCCTACAGGCAATTGACATTTTTTTGTGGACCTTACATGGGAGCTACTCCCTAAAAAGGGGAACCAAAATCCCACTGTTAACACCCCCTCCTCCCACAATATGCCACATATGCTTTATTAGGATAATACCATAGGAAACCCTGAACACCTTAAGCTTAACTGGCAATCGTGCCCATGCCCATTGGACCACCCCCAGCTGCCCCCCCTACCCTGCCTGTGTTCTGCACCTCATGACTTGCTTCAGCTGAGTCAAACCTGCAGTTGGTACTCCACCCGCCCCCAATCCTGTTTTCCCCTTGTGACCATCCCCTACCGCTCCAGCAAGAATGGGCCAAATGGGTCCCAAAGCATATCTTGTACACATGTGTGAATCTACAGGGGCTGCAAAACCAACCATTGTTATTAAATGCCTAGCAAATATTCTTGTGTGACTCATGCCCCATCTAAACTTGCAGGGAAAGGAACAGGCCACTATCTGTATGAACTCCTGGTCCCCATGGAGTCATCCACTCTAACCACAGTGTGTGATGTGGTATGTCCCACCAGATCCCAGTTTGTGTTGCTGCCCTTAATTGAAATGGCTCATCATAATTAAACCAGAACATGACCCCAAACGTATTGTATGCCCACCTGATTATATCCATAAACTTAAGCAGCCTCCCAATTTTCTCATATTCTAGGCACCCATGGGACAACTCCTTTTTCTGTGTGCTCTGCCTATGGTTACTTTCTGTCAACACTTCCCTGTGCAAGAGGGATAATATGTCCATTTATTCCCCTCTCAGGATTTTATCCTTAGTTGTACTAAGCAGGTAAATTTCCACTGGGTCACCCACCTCAGCATAACCGTACTCAGGACTGACTGACTGACAGGGCCTCCTCGGTGCTATGTTCCCCCTCAGCCCCTCAGGAAACTCAACTCTATTCCAGAAGGTTATCTGTCTAATGACCATTGAGTTGACATGTGACCAGGGGTTTCAACCACACCACTGCCTCCCCACCTGTGTGGGGGGGTCTCCTGACTCTCAAGCTCAAGCCCATGCTGGGTCTTCCCTGGAACCCAGGCCAGACCCATCACTCACAGATGCCTGAAGTTGTCGCAGCAACGACAGATTAGCGCAACACTGTTAGTGTCCTCAACAGGGGTGCACCCTCCAGATGGGTCTGATATGGATTCCAGGACTGCCATTCCCGGCTATTTGTTACCCTGCAAGGCTCACTCCAATCCCCTTAAAATACCCTCTGAGATGGACAATTTGAGCCCAGATGCTGCACCTCCCTCAGGCCTGTGCAACCACCACACACACACACACACACACACACACACACACACACACACAGTGCCACCTGTCCCCACAACCTCTGTTGCAAAGCACAGTCAACTCTGGAATCAGCCTCACCCCCATCTCCTGGGTTCAGTGTAGAAGAACATTGTGGTTTTGGGCTCCCCAGTACACTTTGGAAGCCCCACAGTGCTGTGGAAACAACCTTAGAAACTTCCTGTCGCCTTGGTTGCAATTTGATACCATCAGTATCATGGCCATATTTTTATATTTTATTTCTGATCAGAAAAAAAATGATTAGTTCACCTCAGTGCTTTATCAATACAAGATAAATAAATAAAAACACTGGGATACTCACTTATTTTCAGGAAGACATTCAGCCTCAAAGTTTTCCCCTTGTTAAGGCCTCAATCAATTTCCCCCCTTCCTTTTAGCTCCCTGATTTTTGCCTGGAAAATACAATAAAATACAGATACATTAATAATTAATTATTCATGTGTCTTGTATTGCTTTTGATTTCCTCTTTATAGGTTCAGTTAGAGCTTAGCCAGGCACCGTGAACAATATCCAGTGCATTGTTGCACTGAGAGTCACCATCTGCCTCTCCGTTTCCTCTTTTGCAGGGGAAGAATCCTGGATCAGGTGAAACACACTTCTCTTGACATGCAGGCATAATTGTGCCAGCTGGCACAAAGGGAGGGATGAGGGTGTGTGGTGCCAAGACTCCACTGATTCCCCATCCCATCTCCTGCCCACTGGCAGGATGTAAGGGAATGCAGCAGCTCTGTGAAGCCCACTCTCTCTACATGCTGTTACTAATAATGTGGCTAGCAGGTGCAATAGACAAGGGAGTGCCTTATATCCCCTTTTTCCCTTACACAGCTGCTCAGGCTGGGGCTTAATCAGGCCCCAGATTTCTTTGTCTTTTCTCTAAAAGTATGTCTATACTGCACACCACTGGTGGAGGTGTATAGGGTACATGTAGCTACAGTGAAAAGCAAAAAAAACAGGAGTACTTGTGGCACCTTAAAGACTAACAAATTTATTTAAGCATGAGCTTTCGTGAGCTAAAGCTCACTTCTTCGGATGCATAGAATGGAACACACAGACAGGAGATATTTATACATACAGAGAACATGAAAAGGTGGAAGTATGCATACCAACAGGCAGAGTCTAATCAATTGAGATGAGCTATCGTTAGCAGGAGGAAAAAAACTTTTAGAAGTGATAATTAAGATGGCCCATAGAAGGTGTGAGGAGAACTTAACATAGGGAAATAGATTATGTTAAGTTCTCCTCACACCTTCTATGGGCCATCTTAATTATCACTTCTAAAAGTTTTTTTCCTCCTGCTAACGATAGCTCAT
The DNA here is from genome assembly GCF_016161935.1 of Mauremys reevesii. Lineage (NCBI taxonomy): Eukaryota > Metazoa > Chordata > Testudines > Geoemydidae > Mauremys > Mauremys reevesii. Next base: position 122,395,187 of record NC_052624.1, on the reverse strand, counting down.
CTCAATTGATTAGACTCTGCCTGTTGGTATGCATACTTCCACCTTTTCATGTTCTCTGTATGTATAAATATCTCCTGTCTGTGTGTTCCATTCTATGCATCCGAAGAAGTGAGCTTTAGCTCACGAAAGCTCATGCTTAAATAAATTTGTTAGTCTTTAAGGTGCCACAAGTACTCCTGTTTTTTTTGCGGATACAGACTAACACGGCTGCTACTCTGAAACCAGTGAAAAGCAAGTTGCTCTGCAGTGTGTAGCTATATGTTAGTGAATGGCAGGGAGGAGGCGACAGAGAACAGCTTGGCAGTGGGGAGCTCCAGGGCCGGATTAACCTTTTGTGGGCCCTGGCGCCAAACATATTTGTGGGCCTCCATGTAGTCGTTGTGGGGCTCCGAGTGTGGGCCTGGTGTGGCAGTGCCATTGGTGTCATAGTATACCTGGTACTGAATCTCAGAGATATTTTTCATTTTGATTTTGAACACACATTCATTTTGATCATCACATATGCATGACTATATGCATTGCCATATACAGCTCCCTCAGCCCCCAGGTTTTCTCATTAAGTTGTACACCCATGTGGGTTTGCCAGTGTCCACAGTGAGCAGTAATTTCACAGTGATCAGGGAAAACTCCCCACAGATTTATCTCCTTCCTCATTCAGACCTTCTATAGCCACGTCTCCAGTACCACCCTATGTCACCAGTCACTGTATGTGGTTCTGGTCTCAGCTCAATAAAGTTTCACAGCCGGCAGATACCTGATCAGTTCTGACAAATCCTTCCCTCAGCACCCATCCTGCCATTTGAGCAAGCCACTTGCAAACACCATTTCCCCAAAGTGAGGACTTAGCCCCAGGGAACATGAAGTCACCAGCCTTTCTCCCTCTGCTTCCATCTACATGATAGTCTACTACTTGGTCACCACCACCTCTCCTCATGCCTGTTTCCCTTCTATCTTGGACGTGCTCCTCCCTAGCCGGCTAGCAGCCTCCCCCTGCAAGCCTCCCTAGCAGCCTCCCCCTGCAAGCCTGATCTGCTACCTCTTTCCCTGCTCCCCTTGACATTCCTTTCCTACAGGTGACCTCTGTTCCTTGAGATTAACTCCAGTTTCTTTATCCACTTATAGCTTAATGGCCCCCAATAGTCACAGAGCCACCTACGGCTTCTCTGCCTACAGCCATGGGGCCAATTGCCAGAGGCCAGCCTTAGACAGCTGCAGCTGCTAGCAAGGGAGGGGTGGCAATTCCAAGGCTGAGCATGCTTGAACCTTGCAAAGGCAGCACTAGGGGTTCTAAATCCTCAGCGCTGGCCCTAGGCAACTGCAGATGCTGCAGTTAGGCGCTTCCCTCCTCTAGGCCATGGCTTTAAGTACCTGAGATGCCCATCACCTGCAGCAGAGGTCACCAATTCCCACGCACCCCTCAGCTAGCACATAGTCGTGCAGAAAGTGCAGCCTGAATGATTTTGGAGGTTGGGGTGCCAGGAGGTTCCCATACCTGAGCAGCAGCTCTGCAACAAGCTCACATGGCCCCCCCTCCGCTGTGGGACCAGGACCCTGTGAAGACAGTGGAGTTACCGTGTGTATAACCAGTTCTGTCCAAAGCCTGTTGAAGTAAGTGGAAGTCTTTTCATTGTCTTTAATGGGCTGCGTATAGAAGCAAAGGACCCCATTCTAGACTCTAGGAGCAAAGTGCAGTCTATGCTGCACTGGTTTACTGTTATAACAGGAAGCTCTCACATTACCTAGTGAATAAGCAACACCTCCTACAGCACCTAACTTTTTCTGAGAGGGCCTCCTGCCCAGTTACTAAATGTAAACCTTTCTAGCTTACAAGGGCTGAAAATATCAGGTGGTATGGTTACAAAAGCAAGGCACTTCTGAATTCAGCAGGAATTTTGGAAGTGCACAGAACACAGACAGGACTGGTTCCTGCATGGTTACAGAACTGTAGTAAAGTGGAACAATTTTCAGCTTGTGTGATTTGGAGGATATCTGGATCCATATTGTAAGACTGTCCTACATGAATGAGGAAAAGTTGAGGTGCCTTTGTTATTGTTTTCTTCCACTCTTCATTTATGTGGGGAATTTGCCAATGCAATATCACTGTCTTCTTTTTAAACAAACAAAACTAAAAAAAAAATAATGGCAATGGCTGTTGAAAATAGCAATTCTGGTCCTAGTTAGCACTGGGAAGACCCCAGCATTTGTTGCTCAATTTTATCCTACTTTTTCTATAACAAGTTACAGTGGATCAATATATTTGATTTGGGAGAAATGAAGTATCAGCTGCCCAAATTGAGCCTGAGCACTCCTGAATTTTGAGGGTGTTCAAATTTGGAAGGCATGTGCTAGATTCCCCTTCTGAATATTGGATAAATCTGGAAAAGAGAAGTCATTTTCTGCTTCCGTGGCTCAGAAGTGGAAATCCTCCTGTGTGCCTGGTACTGTACCTAAAGCTGCACAAAGTCCTCTAGTAGAGCCTCCCCTCCCTTACTTTTCATTTTAACTTCTCCTGGTGGGGTCCACATACCTCCCTTGCTAGGCTTCCGATAGAGAGGGGCATTGTCTATTCATTCCACCCAGTTCCTTCTTTGGGGGCTGCAAGGTGAGGTCACAGCAGCATCCCTGTTCCAGTCTGGGAAAGTCTTCTGAGTGTGATATCTGGGCCAAAGCCTTCTACTCCTTGGGCACACTTGTTCCCCATTCACAGTGCCATCCCTTTCTAACAGCCAGCTCTCCATTCACAGCAAGCTGCAGCACATGGGGTCTCAGCTTCCCCACTCTTTTCCCCTCCTTTTCTGTTGATAGCTGCCAAGGGAATGCTGGGAAATGTAGTTCCTTCCCTGCTCCAAGGCTGGCTCTCTAGGCAGGGAGCTGGCCAAGGAACTACAGCTCCCAGGGCCCCATGAGAAGTTCCCATGCTGGATTCCTGCTGGTCCGAGGCTCCTCTTCTGCAGCGCAGCAAGAGGGGAGGGAGCAAGTGTTAGGGGCCCTTTCTGAGCTTGGGCCCAGTGCCATGGTAAATCTGGTACTGGGGAGCTCCCAGAACCTTCCCCCAACAGAGCTTTACCCTACTGTCAGAGCCTTTCCCTGTAGTGGAGAAAGACTTTAGCTGTGGGGAGGCCCTGCTTGGGCAAGTAGGGTATATACCCAAAGGGTTCAGAAGTGTCCTTATTCAACTTGCCTAAGCAATGCCTCACCATCTACCCTGATATTTCATAGAATCCTAGATTATTAGGGTTAGAAGGGACCTCACCTCAAGAAATTATCTAGTCCAACCCCCTGCTCATTCCCCAAATGGCCCCCTCAAGGATTGAACTCACAACCCTGGATTTAGCAAGCCAACGCTCAAACCACTGAGCTATCCCTCCCCTGTGCAGCATATGTATTCTATATACCACACAAAGGAATGTGCACAACAGATGTACCTTAGCACTTCTTCCATCTCTGTCTGATTTTCATTTATCCATTACTTGCTCTTCCAATTTTCTTCTCTCTCTTTTTGGTATTTTCCCTTTGCTTTTTTCCACATACAATCCCTTCTCTCACTCCTTCCCTTAGAATACTTTGTCCCAAATCCTATCCCTCTCAGTATTTTCCTGCTGCTCCTCAGTTGTCTTTACATTCCCCTTGGTCCTGCCACACCCATCAGTTTGCTCTGTCTGCCCTCTGTCATCATTATCCAACTGGTATCTTTCCCTGTTGCTGTCACTATAGCTTTCTTTGCCTTTTGGGGGCTAGCACCACAAAAGGACTTAAACACCTGTCATTTTAGAAATCTAAATCCAATATGTAGGCACCAAAGAGATCCTCAAACCCTCTGTTTGGCCACCACCTCTCTGTAGGCACCTACATTTCCATCTTTAAAGTCCCAAAGCACCTACGTTTCAATCAATGAGCAGGCACACACATGCCTTAGTCACCAGGCTTTTACCTTAAGCCTAAGCCCCAGTGGGCTCCTTAGAGCTTGTCTATATGAACATTTAGTTTATGGCTACCTGGGGTGTGAATCTACCATGCCTGCTGTGCACTAGCTGTGCATGTGGACCCTGCACTAGCAGTTCTGCAGTGTGCTTTAATTTACTCTCCTTTCAATGCAGAGTAGATAACACATCAGCAAGGTCCACATGGACAGGTAGCGTGTGGTGGGCTAATATAGGATAGATTCATACCCCAGCTTGTCAAAACTAAATATTCCTGTAGACAAGCTCTTGAACTAGGTTTTCCCTATTTATAGTGAAAAAAATCATAAGTTTATTATCAAAAGTTAAGATTTAAGAGATAGCATGAAATGATAATTCTGGAAACAGAAATAGTTACATATAAAACAAAAATTACAACACACTTCTTAGAGTCTACACTTAACCTTAACAGGCTAAACCAGTGGTGGGCAACCTGCGGCCACGGGCCACATGCAGCCCATCACGGTGATCGGATTGCGGGTCGTGAGATATTTTGCTGATGTTGACCATCTGCAGGCACGGCCCTCTGCAGCTCCCACTGGCCGTGTTCACCAGCATATCCCTGCAAGGATATTTCAAGCACTGGTTTATATTGTGACTAAATGCTTGTCTAATTTGGGTTTAAGTATACATAAAAAAGACCACCCATATACTTTCAGTGTGAATGACTTTTATTTTAGATTAAGCAAAACAGAAACCTTTACTGTGATGCCTATTAAAACTTGACAATGGTTAGGCAACTAACATATTGAATCCTTTGTCTATCATAGAATCATAGAATATCAGGGTTGGAAGGGACCTTGGGAGGTCATCTAGTCCAACCCCCTGCTCAAAGCAGGACCAATTCCCAACTAAATCATCCCAGCCAGGGCTTTGTCAAGCCTGACCTTAAAAACCTCTAAGGAAGGAGATTCCACCACCTCCCTAGGTAACACATTCCAGTGCTTCATCACTCTGAGTGAAAAAGATTTTCCTAATATCCAACCTAAACTTCCCCTACTGCAACTTGAGACCATTACTCTTTGTTCTGTCATCAGGTACCACTGAGAAGAGTCTAGATCCATCCTCTTTGGAACTCCCTTTCAGGTAATTGAATGCAGCTATCGAATACCCTCGCATTCTTCTCTTCTGCAGACTAAACAATTCCAGTTCCCTCAGCCTCTCCTCATAAGTTATGTGCTCCAGCCCCCTAATCATTTTTGTTGCCCTCTGCTGGACTCTTCCCAATTTTTCCACATCCTTCTTGTAGTGTGGGGCCCAAAACTGGACACAGTACTCCAGATGAGGCCTCACCAATGTTGAATAGAGGGGAATGATCACGTCCCTCAATCTGCTGGCAATGCCCCTACTTATACAGCCCAAAATGCCGTTAGCCTTCTTGGCAACAAGGGCACACTGTTGACTCATATCCAGCTTCTCGTCCACTGTAACCCCTAGGTCCTTTTCTGCAGAACTGCTTCCTAGCCATTCAGTCTGTAACAGTGAATGGGATTCTTCCGTCCGAAGTGCAGGACTCTGCACTTGTCCTTGTTGAACCTCATCAGATTTCTTTTGACCCAGTCCTCTAATTTGTCTAGGTCCCTCTGTATCCTATCCCTACCCTCCAGCGTATCTACCACTCCTCCAAGTTTAGTGTCATTTGCAAACTTGCTCAGAGTGCAGTCCATGCCATCCTCCAGATCATTAATGAAGACCTAGGGGCAGTCCGCTTGAAACCGGCTGCCAACTAGACATGGAGCCATTGATCACTACCTGTTGAGCCCGATGATCTAGGCAGCTTTCTATCCACCTTATAGTTCATTCATCCATCCCATACTTCTTTAATTTGCCAGCAAGAATACTGTGGGAGACCGTATCAAAAGCTTTGCTAAAGTAAAGGAATAACACATCCACTGCTTTCCCCTCATCCGGAGACCCAGTTATCTCGTCATAGAAGGCAATTAGGTTAGTCAGGCATGACTTGCCTTTGGTGAATCCATGCTGACTGTTCCTGAACACTTTCCTCTCCTCTAAGTGCTTCAGAATTGATACCTTGAGGACCTGCTCCATGATTTTTCCAGGGACTGAGGTGAGGCTGACCAATATTTTCTAATTGTTTCCTTATGCTCCTTGTAAACAGGTCGGGACTCACCCCTGCGGCGCCTCCTGCTGGTGACTCTGGGAATTAGCTCTTTCCAGTGGAGCGCCCCCTCTTGGTGGTGTCCCGTCCGTTGTTCTGTCCTCCGTCATTGTCTTTGGACCCACGTTGCTGCATGCTCGGCGGCGTCCTCTTCGAGGCCACTGCCCTCCGGCAGTGCCCCTTAGTCCATCTGCGCCCCGTTCCGGGGGTCGGTGATCAGCAGTCCCACACCCCAGTCACTATGTCCAACCGCCCTCTGAGTCCAATCCCTCTTGTCAGGGATCTGGCATAGCAATATGGCCGCTCCCTACGGCCAATGGCTGGGTGCACTGCAAGGAGTGAAGGGGGGGACCCAGGCCCGCCCTGTACTCTGGGTCTCAGCCCAGGGACCCTCTGGCGTCAGCCTCACTGTCCTTCTCTCCCCTTCTGCTGTCTGTTTCCCTGGGCCGCTTCCCCTACGGCCCCTTGCACCCGCTAGGCCCTTCCCCTCAGGGCCTGCAACCTGGCAGGCTACGGGTTCAAGCTCCCTAGCCTCCCCGAGCCTGGCCAGCACTGCGCTGTCCGTGGTGCTAGTCTCCTCCCTTGGAGACTGACCTTCCCCTGTCGAAGGCCTGGGACAGACTCCCTGCTCCTGCTCTGGGCAGGCTTTATATACCTCTGAGCCTGGCCCTGATTGGCTGTCTCTAAACTGGGCCCTGATTGGCTCACAATAAGCCCCTAGCTGATTGGCTCACAATAAGCCCTGTCTGTGCAGGCGCCCTGGCCTGCTGCAGCCCATTCTCACAGGGAGTGGGGCAGTCCGCCCCACTACACTCCTACATTTGTCTTTCTGTATTCCCCTGTTGTCTCTTGTCTTATACTTGGATTGAAAGTTCTTTGGGGACAGGGACTGATTTTTTGTTTTGCATTTGAACAATGCCTAGATCAATGGGATCCTGCCCCATGAGTGGGGTATAAAGCACTACCACAATACACATACAGCTGGTTGGGAATTTGCTATCAGACTGATTTTCCTCAGGAAAATAAAAATAAAATATTTCATTTCAGGTTAGTGTGACCCAAATATCAATATTGTTTTTTGTTGCATTGACCTGAAACATTACATTTAAAAGCAGTTCAACATTAAATTGCAATGATAAGTTATTAATGGGATTATCTGACAGGGTTGTCTGTGATAGGTGAGGGCTGAAATTGAGGGCTCAGGAGTGCCTTTAAGATGTATATCCTAAATTCCTATTTACCTCTAATGGGACATTGTCCAAATCTGTAGTTTGGACTCCTGTTCTCTCCTAATGGATCGGCTCCCTTGAGAACTACATCTCTCACAATGCAATGTGGATGCATTTCTGATTAAGCAGCATGGTGCATCATGGGAGTTGTTTGACTCTGGATGCATCTTGAGAGATGTACCCCAGCCAGTACTCCATGAAAAGTAATACACATTGGAAAACATAATCCCAACTATACATATAAAATGATGGGGTCTAAATTAGCTGTTACCACTCAAGAAAGAGATCTTGGAGTCATTGTGGATAGTTCTCTGAAAACATCCACTCAATGTGCAGCGGCAGTCCAAAAAGCTAACAGAATGTTGGGAATGGTTAAGAAAGGGACAGATAATAATATATATTGCCTCTATATAAATCTATGGTATGCCCACATCTTGACTGCGTGCAGATGTGGTCGCCAGATCTCAAAAATATATATATTGGAAATGGAAAAGGTTCAGAAAAGGGAAACAAACATGATTAGGGATATGGAATGGCTTCCATATGAGGAGAGATTAATAAGAGATTAATAAGACTGGGACTTGGAAAAAAGACTACTAAGGGGGGAAATGATTGAGGTCTATAAAATCATGACTGGTGTGGAGAAAGTAAATAAGGAAGTATTAGTTACTCCTCATAACATAAGAACTAGGGGTCACCAAATGAAATTAATAGGCAGAAGGTTTAAAACAAACAAAAGGAAGTATTTCTTCACAGAACACAGTCAACCTGTGGAACTCTTTACCAGAGGATGTTGTGGAAGCCAAGACTATAACAGGTTTCAAAAAAGAACTAGATAAATTTATGGAGGATAGGTCCATTCATGGCTATTTAGACAGGATGGGCAGGGATGGTGTCCCTAGGCTCTGTTTGCCAGAAGCTGGGAATGGATCAGTTGATGATTACCTGTTCTGTTCATTCCCTCTGGGGCACGTGGCACTGGCCACTGTCGGAAGATACGCTACTGGGCTAGATGGACCTTTGTTGTGACCCAGTATGGCTGTTCTTATGTTCTTATATTCATGAGCTATACAATAGGGATATGAAGTTTAATGTTGAACTGACTTGAAAGGATGACTTTGGGGTAGGGCTGGGTGAATAATGGATTTTTCATTTTGCTGAAATATAGAAAACAGTTTCATCTTGGGTTAAATAAAAAAGTAGAAAAACATTTTGAGTCACATTAAAATGGAAAGTTTCAATCCAAACTTTTCAAGACATTTCAGTTTTTTTGGTTTGGTTGAAAGTATTCAAGAAACTTGACATGAATTCACTAATAGTTTATTCAACAAAAAAATGTAGTTTCAGTGACTTGAAGCTATTAGCTGAAAAAAAATTATCCCAGCTGTAGTTTTGGATCAGTTCAACAAACAGAAATCATAGCAATGTGTAGCTTGAAGAGACTTCAAGAAATCATCAAATCCAATCCTTATCCCCCCCCCCTCCCTGCCCATGCTGAGGCAGGATGAAATAAATCTTGACTATCCTTGACAAGTGTTTGTCCAACCTGTTTTTAAAAACCTCCATTGTTGGGGATTCCACAACCTCTGTTGGTAGCCTATTCCAGAGGTTAATTAGATTAATTTTTTCTCATAGGTCAGGTTTTCTAAACATTTTATCATTTTTGTTGCTCTCCTCTGGACTCTCTCCGATTTGTCCACATCTTTTCTAAAGTGTGGCACCCAGAATTGGACACAGTACTCCAGCTGGGGCCTCACCAGTGCCAAGTAGAGTGGGACAGTTTCCTCCTGTGTCTTACGTACAACTCTCCTGTTCATATATCCAAGAATGATATTAGCTTTTTTCACAACTGTGTCACATTGTTGAATCATATTCAATTTTTGATGCACTGTAATCTCCAAATCCCTTTCAGGATTACTATTACCTAAACAGTTATTCTCTATTTTGTAGTGACACATTTTGATTTTTCCTTTTTAAGACATCTGTCTTTTTTTGAATATCATCTTATTGATTTCATATGAATTATCCAAATTTTCAAGGTTGTTTTGAGTTCTAATCCTGTCCTCCAAAGTACCTTGCAACCCTACCCAGTTTGTTGTCACCTGAAAATTTTATAAGCAAACTCTCCACTCCATTATCCAAGTCATTAATGGAAATATTGAATTATAACTGAACTCAGAATTGACCCTGGTGGGACCCCACTAGATATATCCTCCCAATTAGTCCAACCCCGTGCTCAAAGCAGGACTAACACCAACTAAATCATCCCAGCCAAGGCTTTGTCAAGCCAGCCCTTAAAAACCTCTAAGGATGGAGATTCCACACCTCCCTAGGGAACCCATTCCAGTGCTTCACCCTCCTAGTGAGATAGTGTTTCCTAATATCCAACCTAGATCTCCCCACTGCAACTTGAGACCATTGCTTATTATTCTGTCATCTGCCACCACTGAGAACAGCTTAGCTCCATCCTCTTTGGAACCTCCCTTCAGGTAGTTGAAGGCTGCTATCAAATTCCCCCTCACTCTTCTCTTCTGCAGACTAAATAACCCCAGTTCCCTCAGCGTTTCCTCGTAAGTCGTGTGCCCTAGCCCCCTGATCATTTTTGTTGTCCTCTGCTGGACTCTCTCCAATTTATCCACATCCCTTCTGTAGTGGGGGTCCCAAAACTGAATGCAATACTCCAGGTGTGGCCTCACCAGTGTTGAATAGAGGGGAATAATCACTTCCCTCAATCTGTTGGCAATGCTCCTACTAATATAGCCCAATATGCCATTGGCCTTCCTGGCAACGAGGGCACGCTGCTGACTCATATCCAGTTTGTCATCCACTGTAATCGCCAGGTCCTTTTCTGAAGAACTTCTGCTTAGCCAATCGGTCCCCAGCCTGTAGCGGTGCATGGGATTCTTTCTTCCTAAGTGCAAGACTCTGCACTTGTCCTTGTTGAACCTCATCAGATTTCTTTTGTCCCAATCCTCCAATTTGTCTAGGTCACTCTGGACCCTATCCCTACCCTCCAGGATATCTACCTCTCCCCCCAGCTTAGTGTCATCTGTGAACTTGCTGAGGGTGCAATTAATCCCATCATCCAGATTATTAATAAAGATGTTGAATAAAACCGGCCCCAGGACTGAAAAGTTTTGCTGTATTACTTTTCCAACAGACGTCTGGGTAGTTAAAATCCCCCATTAGTAGCAGGTCTTCTGTTTTGGATATTTACATTTTTTGTTCTATAAATGCCTCATCCTCCTCCTCTTCCTGATTTGGTGGTCTACAGTAGCCTTCTCCCATAATGTTATCCCTTATTTTCCCCTTTTATCTTTACTCGGAAAGTTTCAACTGCTCTTTCTTTCACCTCCTTCTGGACCTCAGAACAAGTGTCTATATTTTGATATATAATGTAACACCTTTTCCTTTTTTTTGTTCCCTGTCCTTCATGAACAAGCTATTCCTCTGTGTGCCAATATTCCAGTCATGAGAGCTATCACACCAAGTCTCTGTGATGCCAATTAAGCAATAAATTAATGCATGTACTAATATTCCAGTTTTTCCTGTTTATTCCCCATACTCCTTGAATATGTGTATAGATATCTAAAGCAGATTCCTCCATTGATTTCCATCTTGTTGCTCCTGTAATGCTGTAGTTATTTTCCATGCCTCCCTCCCCAACAGGTAGCCTTCTGTTTTTATGCTTATCTGTGGGCTTTTGGCACCTGATCCCATTTAACCTAATTTAAAGCCTTCCTCACTAGGCTGGTAATTCGGTATGCGAAGATGCTCTTTCTGGTCTTTGTCAAATCCACACCCTCCCTCTCAGCAGTCCTCCTTCCCAAAATAGCATCCCATAGTTGAGGAAGCTGAAGCCCTGCTGTCAACACCATCCGTGCAGCCATGGGATCATCTCCAGGAAGTGTGTATTTCCAGAATGCTGAAATAATTCATTTTTGATCAAAAAGGTTGAAACAAAACATTTTAACATTTTCAAAACAAAAAAATGGAATATTTCACTCAGAAAACCTTTTGAAATTTCAACTTTTTGTTCTGATTTTTGAGGAGAACAAATATTGAAATATTTAAATTTTCCATTGGACAGAAATGCTGATACACATACATACATTTTAAGTCTCCCTGAGAAAGCACAATGTCTGTCTCTTCTATAATATACTGCTTCAACGCTGATTCACAAAATGGCACCTTTACCCCTATTGATAGGCAGACTGCTTATATATCTAAGAGTGCTGAACAGAGAGAAAAAAGTCATGATGGTAAGCAGTGATGAGCTGCCAAAATCTTAACAACCAGTTCCCTACCAGGTCTTTGACGGCACTTTGGCAGTGGGCCCTTCACTCGCTCCAGGTCTTCGGCGGCACTTCTCACAGCCCCACTCCCTTACCAAAGCGGCAGGAGCTGCAGAGCTGCCCAGGAGCGGTCCAGAGCACTGGCGCCGGCAGCACAGCACACTGAGGCTCTGCGAGAGGGAGGAAGGTGTGGGCAGGGCCGGGGGAGCCTCCCCAGCCGGAAGCTCAGGTGGGCTGGACAGGATGGTCCCATGGGCCAGATGTGGCCATAGGGCCGGAGTTTCCCAACCCCTTTAACAACCGGCTTGTAAATTTAACAACCGGTTTGCACGAACTGGTGTGAACCAGCTTCAGCTCACCACTGATGGTAAGGTAGCTATTCCCAAGAGGTGTTGTTTGCTAATCAGATTGGCTTCTCTCTTCTCCTTGCATGGGTTGTGTCTTGGGTTCTTTATTTTGGCCCATGGTGCCTCCATCAAAGGTGACTACTCTCTGTGCCTGGGACACACGAGGTGCTGTCTCTTGGGAAAATAACTAATACTACTCCTTTATTTAAAAGAAATACGCCCCAGTACACTAACACCACAGTACATAAATAAAAACCCCAACCAATGAAATGCAACACTCAAATAATATTAAAACAAAGGGGACACCATTAGAGATCAGAAACAAAGGCTTTAAGAAAAGGAAAGGATTAAGATTAATTTGTTAACTAGATTAATTTGTTAACTAGATTAACTAAAAAACTAAAACATTTATGTTCAGATTAACTAAAATACTAAAACATCAGCAACATAACAAATTCCCCATCTCCCAGCATTCACCTTTGTACACAAACTTCCATCTCCTTCCCTAGCCTGTTCCAGGAAGATGGGATGCTGAGGATAAGTTCTGTGATGAGTGCTGCAATGATATTGGCTGTCTTAAACAAAAAGAAAGGGGTTCCCTTATGGTATCTTCACCCCTGAATGTGGGCAGGGTCCTCTCCTGGTTCTCTGGTTTGAAGTCCTGTGTGGGTCTTGGCTGGCTCTAGGTAGCCAGGATCAGATTGGTTCTCTGGCTTCATGATCACTGGTCTCCACATGCCTGGCGCTCCCTGATCACATACTAAACTCCACAATAGTTCAAAGTCTCCCTTTGTATGGGGAATGGGAGTTGCTGCTCCTCTCCCAGCTCCAAACTCAGACCAAAATTATTCCCTCTGTCTCTGGGTCAGGCTGTCCCCTCCCACTGAAGGATTGAGTAGTCCTGGCTCCTTGTTGGCTCAGAAAACTGTCTATATAAATCACTCCATCTGAAACTCCCCATTGGCTCTTGCAGGTGTTTCCATTCTATTCCGTCCCTGGACTCTAAGCAGCTTGGGAAATGGTGTCTGGAGGCGCTGGAGCCATTGTTGCTGTAGTCCAGCAGGTAGGGATACTAGAGGCTCAGTTCAATATTCCAGGAGCTAGCAAACTCCAAAGGGGTTTATAAGTAATAAAGCAACATATAAAAAAATAATTAAAAAAAAGTTCTATCCAAGAACTAAAGGGTCTGGAATATTCCTTTTGTAATTTTTGTTTTCAGTATGCATAATTCAAAACCAGAGGAATTGAGTTAGGAAATTTTAGGGTGAAAAAACATTTTCTCAAGGTGAACCTGCATACCAAATTCCAGCCAAATTGATTTTTTGTTTTCATACTATTTTTAAATCCTTAAACTACTATAAGAAATGCAGATCTGGTCTCCATAGGCAGAATATTATGTAAATTTTATGGTGGATACAAAATTCTAATTTGTTAGCTAGCACAGTACGTATTTATAGCAAACGCTAGTTATTATTATACATCTGCAAAACTTATTTTATATAAATTTCAAATATGCTTTTTACTGGCTTGTATCCTTTGTATTCTGTGTGGTTTTTTAAAATTCTTTTTTTTTTTGCATAGTACTAGGAAGATATTACTCAGACCAGGGGAGATGAGGAAGTTCAGGAGTGGTCAAAATTAATTTTCCCTTTATTTGTCAGTTTTCATTCAGTTTTTAGAGACTTTTTCATCCCAAGATAACATTTCATACTCTATATTATAAGCAACTTCAAGAACAGAAATGGTAAAGAAAGTACAGTGTAGCGAATTTATCAATAGATAGTGCTTCTGAGAAAAGACTGCTCGGACTTCCACTGACTTCTGCTCTGACCTCAGTAGTATGCAGAGCTTTAGAACAAATTGTGAGAGAAAGAATAATTAAATTTATAGAGGTAAATGGTAAAAGGGATGTAATACAACTCGGGTTTACTAAGGATAGATCATGTCAGGCTAATCAGATTTCCTTCTTTGAGAAAATAACTGATTTTTTTAGATGAAGGAAGTACAATAGATCTAATCAGGGGTGAATAACTTAAAAGTCTTATCGGTATGAGGGCCCACACTGCCTGGTGCTCTGGCGATGATTTAAAGGGCCTGGGGCAGCTGCCTCTTTTGCCTACCCACCCCTCGGCAGCGCTTTAACATCGGCTATGTACGGGCCCGTACCAGTGACCAGTTCTTACCGGTATGCCATACTGGCCCATACTGGCCCACTTTCACCTCTGGATCTAATATACCTGGACTTCAGTAAAGCATTTGAATCAGTACCACATTGGAAATGATTAGTTAAATTAGGGAGGGTGGGGGTCAGCACAAGACTTGTGAGGAGGATAAACTGGCTAAAGGAGAAGGCAACAGATAGCACTGAAAGGTGAATAATCAGACTGGAGGGAGTTGGAAGCAACAGAGGAGGAAAAAGACCTGGATATGTGTGGGTTGACCAGAGGATGCCTACGAGCTACCCATCAATGTGATGTGCTTTGTGAAAAAGACAAATATGACCCTCGGATGTATTAAGTGAGATATTTCTAGTGGAAATGTAAATGTATTCATGCCATTGCACTAGGGTGACCAGACAGCAAGTGTGAAAAATTGGGATGGAGGGCGGTAATAGGAACCTATATAAAAAAAGATCCAAAAATAGGGACAGTCCTATAAAATCAGGACATCTAGTCACCTTACATTGCACAAGGCACTGGTAAGTCCCCATGTGTAATACTGTTCACCGATGTTCAATAAAGGTGAATTTAAACTGGATTGGTACAGAGATGCATTACTAGGATGATCAGAGAATTGAAAGGCCTATCTTATGAGAGGAGACTGGAAGAGTCTGGATTGTTTAGTCTAGCAAAAGAAGGCTGAGAGGGGATAGGATTGCTCTCTATATATACATAAGGTGGGTAAATACCAAGGAGGGTGAAGAGTTTTTCAGCTAAAGGATAATGTTGGCACAAGAACAAATTGATATAAAGTGTCCATGAATAAATTCAGGCTCAAAATTAGAAGATGATTTCTAACCATCTGATGATTGAGGTTCTGGAACAGCCTCCCAGTAGAAGTTGTGAGGGCAAACATCTTAGTTTTAAAAGAGAGCTGGACAAATTTATGAGTGAAATTGTATGATGGCATTGATTGTGATGATGGTGGGGGCTACACTCAACAACCTCAGGGCTCACTTTTGGGTTAGGTCTTATGTTTCTTATGTGCATGCTTCCGTTGGCCACCAGCAGGGGTCAGGAAGGCATTCTCACTCATGTATTCTGGGAGGTTGTTTTTTTTTTAAATCTCCTTCCTCTGAAGCATGAGGGATGGCCACATCTAGAGATGGGACATTGGGAAGAAAGAGCCCAGGGCTCTGGGATGACACCAAGCATTCTCTTTATCAGGTTGTTGGCAGGCTGATTCACGCTCACTAGCTCAGGGTCTAACTGATTGTCATATGTGGAGTTGGGAAGGGATTTTTTTCCCAGGTCAGATTGTCAGTGACCTTGGAGTTTTTGTGTGTGTGCCTTCCTCTGCAGTGTTGGGGGTGCAGGTCACTTGTCAGGATTATCTGGGTATATCTCACTTAAACATTTCCCTGCCATTGTTGGGGCATCAGGCACTGGTGCACTTTGATCCCTTCTAGTCTCTGCCTCTGACACTTAATAGTCCAGTCTCTGTGGGCTGTAAAACTTTGGTCTAATTTTGGTTGTTGGGTTTAGTGTGTGGGTGCTGGATGGTGTTGGTGACCTGTGATGTATAGGAAGTCAGACTAGATGATCTGGTTGTCCCTTCTGGCCTCAAACTCTATAACTCTATGACTTCTTGGTGTATGAGACTCCTCAGCATGAGTATAGGTCTCAGAATCTGGCCTTCAGTGAGCACTTTGTATGGCAGAGGGCAGAATCATGTAATTAAAGACTGCATCATAACTAACTTCGATATCCTGAGTTCAGTGTGATCAACCTTGAATTATCAGGGCCAATTCTGGATAGCCTTTCTCATGCTGGTAGCACTTTACTCCAAAACTAGTTCTATTGACTTCAGTGGAACTGTATGCAGAGTAAGACAAGATTCAAAGAGTAGGATCACATTTTGGCCCTCAATGTTGTCTAAAAGTAGCTTTTTAAAAATAATGGAACATTTATATATAACTTTTAAGAGTTAAACCAAGAAAAAAGCTTTAACCTTTCTTGTTATAATTACTGGACCTAATTATCTCATGTACAATACTGCAAATCAGGAATAACTTTATTAAATTGGGTGTAGTTACACAAATCTAAAAATGGTATAAGTAAGATCAGAATCAGGTCCATTACAACTACTACTGATTTGAAGTAATGTTTAAAAAATATTCTGTCTTAACAACTGAAGTATTGTTTTAATTGTAGGAATTATAGAATTGTAGAAAATTGATAAGGGAACCAAAGGGTCACAGGAAAAATCTGTGGCCAGAAGAGTTAAGGACAATAAGAAAGAGTTTTTAGGAAAAAAAAAAGAATCCTGACAACGGTATTGGTCCATTACTAGATGGAAATGGTAGAACTACCAGTCATAATGCAGAAAAAGCAGAAGATTTCAATAAATATTGGTGTTCTGTATCTAGAAAAAAAAAGATGATGTCATCATATCATATGATAACTCTTTTCATTCCACTAGGATCATGGAAGGCTGTTAAACAGGATATACTAAAGTCAGAATTTTAAAATCAGCGTGTCCAGATAACTTGTATTCAAGAATTTTAAAAGAGCGAGTTGAGGAGATCTCTGGACCCTTAATGATGATTTCCATTAAGTCTTGGAACACTGGGAAATTTCAGAAGATTCAACAAAAGTTAGTGTTCCACCAAAATTTCGAAAGGATAAATAGGATGACCCAGATAGTTATAGGCCTTTCAGCCTGACATTGATCCCAGGCAAGATAATGGAGAAGCTGATACGGGCCTCAATTAATAAAAAATTAGAGGATTATAATGTAATTAATGCCAGTCAAAATGGGTTTATGGAAAATATCGCCTGTCAAACTAACTTGATATTTTTTTGATGAGATTCCGAGTCTGGTTGATAAAGGTAATTGTGTTGATGTACTAGATTTCTGTAAGGCGTTTGACTTGGTACGGCACAGTATTTTGATTAAAAAACTACAATGATATAAAACTGAAAACCTGATTGGTCTCAAAACTGTAATTGTAAATAGGGAATTATCATCAAATGGGTATGTTTATAGTGGGATCTCAGAGGGAACAGTTCTTGGCACTACACTATTTAGCACTTTCTTCAGTGACCTGGAAGAAAACATAACATTGTCACTGATAAAGGTTGCAGATGACATAAGGGTGAGTGGTAAATAATGAGGAGGACAGATCACTGATTCAGAGTGATCTGGATCATTCTTGGGGCACAAAAAACAATGTGCATTTTAATATGGCTAAATGTAAATGTATGCATCTAGGAACCAAGAATGCAGGCCATACTTACACGATGGGGGACTCTATCCTAGGAAGCCATGTCTGACAAAGATTTGGGGGTCATTGGGGATAATCGGGTCAACATGAGCTCCCAGTGTGACATTGTGGCCAAAGTGCTAATGCAGTTCTTGGATGCATAAACAGAAGAATCTCAGGTAGGAGTAGACAGATTATTTCACCTCTGTATTAGCCATTGGTGTGACTGCTGCTGGAATACTGTGTCCAGTTCTGATGCCCACAGTTCAGGAAGGATGTTGATAAACTGGAGAGGATTCAGAAAAGAGCCACAAGAATTACTAAAGGATTAGAAAACATACCTCATAGTGAAAGACTCAAGGAGATCAATCTATTTAGTTTAACAAAGAGAAGGTTAAAGGGTGACTTCATTATAATCCATAAATACCTGCATGGGGAACAGATATTTAATAATGGGCTCTTTGATCTAGCAGAGAAAGGTGTAACACTATCCAATGGCTGGAAGTTGAAACTGGACAAATTCAGATTGGAAATAAAGCATAAATTTTTAAAGGTGAGTGTAATTAGCCATTGAATCAATTTATCAAGGGTTGTGGCTGATTCTTCAGCACTGATAATTTTTAAATCAACATTTGTTGTTTTTCTAAAAGTTATGCTCTAGAAATTATTTTGGGAAAGTTCTATGGCCTGTGTTATACAGATGGTCAGTCTAGATAATCACAATGGTCCCTTCTGGCGTTGGAGTCTAGGAATCTGTGAAACTGAGATTTTACAAACATTTTTATTTATACACAATTAAAAAAAACAGCCTTACTATTGTAAAGAAAAAAGGTAATATTCAACAGCATTTAAAGGACTCATTTCTACATTTTTTATGATACAAAAGAAAAAGTAATATTTTATTATGCTAACCGTAACTATTTGAAAAACACAGCATATATAAAAAACAGCTATAAATTAAACCATTTCTGTGAAAAAAATGAAGTTTTCTACCTAGTGAGTTATTTGTTAAATCCCTTTTTCCATTAGAGCACCTGGATCTATAACTTCATGTGATAAAATAAGTGTTATTCATATATGAGTGAACATAGTGTTTTGGTCCTTCTTGTGGGACTTTCTACTGTTACTAGGGGACTCTGTTCTTTTACTGGAAGCAGTTAAGAAAATCTCAGCAGGCCTTGGTACAATTATCGTGGTCTCCAGTTTCCATCTACTGCACTTCCAGCTTTGCTGTTCCTAGCCAGTGGGAATTTAGCAAACTACTTGGAAGGAGATCTGGTCACTCAGGCATCAAAAATCTACCTTCTTCTCACACACTAGATGGTACGGATGCAGCCTGAAAGCTGCACTGTGCCTTTTCACACAGTGTTCTCATCAGGGATAGAAGTCCCAGGGTTGTGAGATAGTGTCCAAAAATAAACACCTTTCAGTACTTTCTTTGTAAGGGGCTTGTTCTCATTCTTCTCTTTGTCTCGCTACTAGAAATTGAGTAGGGTATTTCCTGCCTTGATCCAGACTTGCTCTGTGTGGATTAGAACAAGTATTAATCATAATGAATGCACTACATTTATCAGCTTTCCCCTAGCTCCCATGAGCAGTCATAGAGATTGAATCATCAATACAATTATCTACTAGTGGATCAAACCAAGAGTTGTCTGTGACAGAAATATTTGAAAGCATGATTAAATAAAGTAGTCTGAGCAGGAACATATTGAAAAATAAGCACTATATGACTTCAGTTTACTGTCATCAGTAATTTATTTTAATTATTTTTCTTTAATTACAGTGTTCCATTTTTACATAAGACTTTAGGAACAAAGGAAGCACTGTCTCTATAAGGTGCATGTTATAATAGACACATTTAAATTAGGCTTCAATGGAATTCTATGGTATATCCAGCAATTTTATGGCTGCTGTGACCACAGACCCTTCTCTGTTATTGTTAATGATTTTTTCCCCTTAATATGTGGTCACTTATGTTCAGTGTTGATCTTTACCATTCTACTCTAAAGTGTATTAGACACTTCAAATACTATAATTCATTCTTCTTTTCATTGTTATCATAAAATATAATAAACAACCCAGGATATTTTAGGAAATGCCTATTTTGTATTATACAATATCTAAAACAATAGAGTTTAGAACAAATCAAAAAGCACATTTTAAACCCAAACAATGTTATAAATGAGCCAGTAGTTCCAATTTTTTTTTAAAAAAAGAAACAGGAAATCAAGTTATCTAGCAATCATATTTATACACAGTAGGTAACCCTGGGTCACAGGCAGGACTAATAAAAAAAAGAGTGACAACCTATTTCTTTTAATGACAAGCTGACATATTTATTTTTATTATTCCACAAAACTATTCACCAGACTCATTTGTCACTCTAAAGTCTCGTTCTCTGTCCCTGCAGACAGAGAAGGTTTATAGAGAGCCAAGTTACCTGAGTGAAAATTAACCTTTAAACAATCAAAAAGGATATTTGAAGGGTTGAAGCTTTACTAAATTGAAACATAATATAAGATTTTACTAATGCAAACTACGTTTATATTGTCAATTTTTGCAAAGCTAAATTGCAGTTGCACGAAGTAATTTCTGCTTTAAAAATGGACTGTATATTATGTCAAAGTTGGATTTTCCAGTTCCTATAGATGCTAACAAATCCTCTTATTTATATAATACCTTTATGCATAAAACTTCCAATAACTGTTAAAGTATTAAATCAAACTGTTTCTTTGGGGACCATAAGCTTCTTATGATATTTAAAAACTACAATAATAATTCTTAGCTGCAAACGGGGTTACCACAAAATTGACTTATTTTTTCTGTATTTGGAGTGGAATTTTCCCTGATAACCGTATTTCCTACCCCTAGAATGAAAATTCATTTATGTTCAGGGATACATTTGCCCTACTTTTGCCAAACACATATTTTCACTGCTTGTCAAACATACTTATGGCACCAATACAAGTAGATAATTGAAATAAAATAAAATGACACAGTTTAATTGTTTAAACAATAATTTAAAAGTAGGTAAATGCTTTTGTTTGTTTTTGGAATGTGGGGTGGTTTTTGTCTGTTTGTTTGTTTTGTATCTAGAATAACTGACAGACCTTCACTTCCAATCTTAAACCTGCAGACTGTACATATCAAAACTTTCATTGACTTTTTGTATAAGATTAGGCACCCTTTGTACAGATCAGCTAATAGAAAGGCACAGTTCTTAAGTCACCCAAGCTAATGGAGTCATATTGGGGAAATATTTGGCCCATTATGTTTATTTGAACATTCTGTTATTTTTCCTATATAAGAGCCTTCTATGGAATTCTCTGAGCACTTAAAACCCACTTTAAAGTTAATGGAAGTTTGGAGTATGGCAAAAAATTCAGAACTGGTACCCAGAGAAGAAAATCTCAGGATAAATATTGCAGTGTAGGATGATGCTTGTGTATATGTATTTGGGTTTTGTCCAGATATAACAACAGTTTGTTTGGTCACGAAGAATGTAATAACAAGAAGTGGCAGCTGCATATATAATCTAATTATTATAACATAATTCTTTGATGATAAATTTAGGAATTTCAGCCTAATAATGTCAACAGTTAAAACAATTCAATTTATATACTATAAAAAAATCAGTTGCAGTGAAAAGAAACAGGAAAAGTATTTTTAAATGCTCCAAATCTCATGGGTTATGTTGTACAATGAAATTAATACATGAATCACTCAGCAAATAGATCTTTCAATTTCACAGAAATGCTGTTTCCTATGAAGAAGTGTCCAATCAAATGAACATTTCAAAGAAGAGTCTTGGGAATTTAAGACTCTCAGCATTTTATTTGAACTTTTATGAAACTATGTAAGCCAAATGCAAAAACAAAAGAAAAAGTAACTAACATTTTTTTTATATCAACTTCCATTTTGTTAAGTGCTTGGGAACACACAGATTGCTTATATGGAAACACCATCATTTGCCTGTGAAATATGCTATTTTTGAATGTCAATTAATATAAAGATATTATCATTTTTCCTGACTCAGTTCTAATCTTATGAAAATCTTTACTTTTTTCTTTCAACATCTGTATTTAAAAAACAAAAATCACACTATTTCAGGTACCCAGCTCTACTGCTAATCCCACGTACAGTGTTGCATGATTCATGAAAATAGTAGGAAAAAAACATTGTTGAGTTACTTACCTTTTTCCAGTCAATTCATGAATGAATAATGTTAGAATTAACTTGAAAAATATTGCAGTATTTATAATTTCCCTAGATTTGGTTCTTAACTGAGGTGTTATTGTCTTTTAAATTTTTTAATTCATTTCCCTGAACTATGAAGAGTCTATAGATTATAATAGACTCTTTCACAATTCTAAATATTTTTATTGCATGATTAATATTTTTGAAAAATATGACTTAAAACTAGCATAGTAATTTTAAAAAAATGCATTAATAATGTTAGTGAGAGCCATACATTGTTTAAATTGTATTCATTTGTCTGGTTAATGTTTGTAATTGTATTGATAAACTGAAAAAATATTGCTGTTTATCCATTATTACTAGGAGTTCAAGCACTGGGAATAAAACATACAGGCTGAAATCTTTTGCCATCGACTTCAACAGGGCCAGGATTTCTCCCATAGTAACTTATCCATGTTCAATGATTGTTTGTTCTTGTTTAAACAAGCTGATTATTTACATTGCTAAAGACTATTGATTAATATTTTATGATTCATAATACAATTGCCTATATCTTAGTGAACTAACCAGTAAGGTTAGTATTTCCTGAGAAAGAGTATTTTCAGAATAAGCAAACTGTCTAAATCTCATTCAAAATAGGCTGTTGGAATGGTGTTGAATGCAAAGGGGATCCATACCAAAATTACATGTTTTAATGTCATAATGAGAAAAAAAAATCTGTTTAATAATAAAAACCTAGTTTATAGCTTTTCTGAGAACTCAAGGACAGTTTAAAATAAACCAAAATGTGCACACCTGGGAACTGATCCCCAGAGCAATTTTTTTTTTGCATGTATGTGATCACTTGTAATTTTTGGTTGTTTTGACCAGATATCCCAGATCCTACCATGAGTCCTATCTAATGAGCAAGTCACTTATATCTGTACTGTTTGAGAGTACAGACATACAATCCAGTTTCTTCTTGTGTAAGTGGAGAAGCCACATAATATGCACACTGTACAAATTTGCACAGTAACATTCCCTTTCACCATTATTTGAGGGGTTTGTTTTATATAATAATCTGTCTTCTTCCCTCAGCAGATAGAGGACACCTTCTGAAAATATGGCTCTTCCTTTCCATTGTTAAACCTCATACTGGGGGGGAAACATCAGATAACAGTTCCCTAAGATCCACCAGAATGATCACTGAGAGGGCATTTCCATACTAAATTCATGGTTCCAGGTTGGGTTTCAGCCTAAATCAATTGTGAAAGTGATGTGTGAGGGGGAAGGAAAAAAGTCTTCACTGTCCATAAACTTGTGTCTCCTGGCACAATATTGATCTGGGGGAGTGGAATTGTTGGGGACTCTGGGATGCTGCACTGAATGGAATATTGATTGCATGGCAATGTTCAGAAAGGCCCCTTACTGAGACACTTCAGGCATATCAATGCATGTACAATACACTAATACTACATGAGAGATCAGAACTACCCACTCGTTCTCGGTCTTTGCATTGAGAAAGTATCTAGCTGTTCAACTGTGGTGATGATGTATATGGATGCCTTATACAGTGTAGAGTGTCCTGGGCAGTGAGTACAGTGGCCTGCTTGGGCTGCACTTATATTCCCTGTCTGCCTGTCAGGCATTGTGTAATCTTCTATTATGCTTAGTGGCACAGTTATCTCCATTTATGTGATATCTAGCTACTTACTATGGCCTGTGACTTCATTCACTATTTCTAGAATCTGCCCTCAAGCTGCTGCTTATGTGTTGCAGAGGAGTTCAAAGGTGGGGGACTGTGACGAGGTGCACTTGCTCCGTACTGGTACTGTGAGGGTTAAAGCCTCTCTCTGAGCCGAGGAGGCCATATCCCCATAGCCCTGCTGGGCATGCTCCATCTGGAGACTAGGTATAAAAGCTCATTCGGGGCTGGCTACCAGAGAGGAAGAACCTTGGGCAGAGGCTCCAGCTGAACAGCCATCCCAGCCCTTGCCTGCGGGAGCTGGAGACTCTGAGAGTCAGACTAGAAGTCTGTGGCCAGCAGAGTCCCAGATAATCATCCATGCTAAGGAGCCCAGAGACCCCAATACCCCATGGACTGCAGCTTCGGGAAACATGGTAGGAAGTGATCCAGGGAGGGTGAGCGAGTGGTATCTCCCACCCGAATGAGGTCAGCGTGTTTCAGTGGGATTCCCTGATGACCCAGTGGCCAACCACTCCACCACTGTTGGGGCCCTGGGTAAGAGCCCAGTGGAGCTGGGTTGGTCTGGGGCCCCCTACCCAGGCCACTGCCCCCACCTGGTGGCAGCCCCCCAGGCACTGGCTGCCAGGCTGCACTGCCCCATGTCTGGAGGCCGTGATATTGACTCTGGCTGCTAGGCCAAGCTGCCCTGTGTCTGGAGGCTGTGATATTGACTCTGGCCACTAGGCCATGCTGCCCTAGACACAAGGTCCTAAAATAGCTGCTAGAGAGACAGGCAGCAACAACAGGCAGCCCAGCAGAAGCAATATCAGTCACAATTACTATAACAATTAGCGGTCCAGCAACAACAGCAATTGGCCCATCAGCAAGAACAACAGCAGCAATTGCTGCAGGAGATGTCAGCCTTGCACCAGGCCCAGCAAGAATGACTGATACAACGAATAGCAACTCTATTGCAGCCCGCTCCCCTGCCAGACCCCCATGTCAGTGGGGCTGGGAGCAATCTAACAGGACTCCCTATTCGATTGACTAAGATGGGGCCTGACTATGACCCAGAGGCCTTTCTAGTAACATTTGAGAGGGCTGCCACCACTGCGAGGTGGCTGGGGGAGCATTGGGCCACCTTGCTGGCTCTGTATTTGACTGACTCAGCACAGGCAGCTTACTGCATTCTGGACCTCCAGGATGCGTTGGAATATCGAAGGTCAAGGCGGCCATCCTTGACCAGATGGATGTTAACCCTGAGACTTACTGGCAATGATTTCGGCAGGAGCGCTACCTCCCAGGGGCTAGGCCAAGGGCTGTGGCCCAAAACCTCTGGGATTACTGCTGGCACTGGCTGGAGCCGGGGAGAAGCTGACAGGAGCCCAGATGGCAGAGACAGTGGTGCTGGAGCAGTTTATGCAGATTCTCCCCACCAGAGGAAAAGAATTGGTGAAGCGACACCTCCTGGCCTCTCTTACAGAAGTGGTCTCCTTGATGGAGGCCTCCTGGCAACTGAGAGGTCAGAGGCACAAGGCCGAAGGACTGAGAATCCTGGGGCCCCAGGGCAACAGCTAGAACATGTCTTCCGTCTGCATGAGCCAGGGAAATTGAACTATCAGCCTGGCATGGGAGCGGCCATATTGACTTTTTTGATTAGTTCTCATCACCACAAGGCAAAGGCTGGTCATAAGCATGCGACCATGGGTAAGTAATTACCCCACCCTACCCCAAGAGGGGATGGGGCACACTTGCCCCATGATAGGGACCTAGCAACACATCATCATGTGGGGAATGGCACTGATGTTGACATCTCTTCCCCACGTTTGCCTATCATCCCCATTATCATCACTAGACTTACCTCATGTCCTGGACCTTTTCCTGGTGCTTCCTGTCTCCTGACTCTATCCTAGAAGCTGCTTGTGTGGCACCTCCCTCTTCTTGTTGAGTATCTTTGCATGTGCAAGACCCTATTGACCCTGGCAATGAATTATTTGCATAATATACAAAAGGATGTTGAGAGTGAACCTGAACTGATCTGTGCTCAAAAGGCAACTGCACATCTGATTTTTGAAAAGCTATTATATTTTGTCCACTTTATCTTTTACTCAGCCAGAGGCTGGGCTATGCAGCAGGCAGCCTAGTAAGAGCCCATAGGTGAGTAGTGTGCTTGTCAGACTTGGAATTTGGAATGAATCTTACATCACAATTTAACATTGCTGAAAAAAACATTTCATTGCTCAAATATTTTAGACACCAAACACTTCCAAATAGTGTCTGGCTTCTCTTTTAGTTGATGTATCCCTTCTATATCTATAACATGTCCCATTTAAGCAACTAAATTTTGGAAGAGAGCACACATTTCTTGTTTTGAACTCCAGAACCATATTTTTCCAACCTATCGGAAGTTGTTTATATATCCCTCTGTATCTCTCCCTGTTATCAATTTGGCATCTAAACACCAGCTGACACTCCTAGAGTATTGTCGACTATTTTTTTTTTAATACTGCAGGTGCACTAAGTACAGTGTTTTGGCACCTGTACAACATGTTTTATATATTCATGGGGAGCAGTTACTTGGTGAACTGCTTAGACTATATCAATTTTTGAAAACTTCAGCAGACAGTTCAAGTTTTCTTTTTATATAATTGTGGGTGTTTGATTTGCTTGATATGCTTTGATCTCTGATTAATTCTAGCTATAAACTCAATAACTGCACTTGGTGCAGGCTGAATTTGTCCTATTTCAACTCAGGCAGGACTTCTGAGAATCAGGTGAAAAAGCTGACAAGTTGCTAGCAAACCACCTAAGGCAAAAGACCTCTGCATGTAGAGTCACAGCCATCAGTGATAAACCTGGTAAATTATGTATATCACCTAAAGATATTAATAAAGAGTTCTTTAATTTCTATAAAGAGATGTAGTAACTGGACACAAACCCCTCCACAGATGCTTTGGATCAAGTTTTCAAAAATATGACATTACCCCAAATTACTGTAGCTCATTGTAGAAACCTTGACATGACCCAAACGGAGGATGAGTTAACTGAGGCGATTGAGAATATGAAAGTGGGGAAATCCCTTGAGCCAAATGGCTTCCCTGCCAAATTCTATAGACACTTTCTTACCCTCCTGTCTGACAAGATGCTTAAAATATTTAATGAGTCACTCCTAGAGGACATACTTCCCCCTCTGCTGAGGAAAGCCCCAGTATTAGTTATTCCTAAACCAGGACAAAATGTTTCAACCATAGGCCAATTCCACTTATGAATAGTGATGACAAAACATTGGCAAAAGTTCTGGCAATGAGATTGGAGAGAGTTCTGAACTCTTTCATTGACCCAAATCAAGCCAGGTTTGTCAGAGGCCATCATGGCTCTGATAACCTTTGACAACTTATTGATATTATAGCAGTGAAATATGATGACCCCAAAATGCAAGCCAATTAGCCTTTGATGCAAAAAACTCTTTTGATATAGTGAGTTGGGGGTATATGTTTTATACCCTACAAAAATTTGGATTTGGACCCGTATTTAGTTCCTGAATGCAACTATTATATTCTCTCCCAAACTCTTGCATGAAAACCAACAATGGGATCTTGGATATTGTCAGCCTCTTCTGGGCTATTAGAAAGGGTGCCTGCTGTCTCCATTGCTTTTTGATTTGGCTCTTGAGCCCCTGGCAATAGCTATACAGGCTCATCTGGATGTCTGAGGCATACAACTTGGTTCCATGATGTATAAGTTGATGTTATATTAAGACAATGTCCTTTTGTATAAAGCAGAAACCACAATTCTAGCATTCCTATCACTAATTCAAAATTTTTTAACAATAGTGGTTACAAAATAAATTGGGAAACATTGGAATCTCTCTGTTGTCATGTAGTGGGACTCTTTCTCAGTGGAATTTCCATAGGAAAACCAATGCAATTAAATATCTAGGTATAAAAGCATCAAGAAACATTAACAAACTAGTGAAGATAAATTTAGATCCTGCACTCTCACAAATACTGACAAAAATAGGTGGCATTTTCTCTCCCTGAGCCTGAGGGGAAAGGTTAATACACTAAAAATGAATATTCAGGCATGCAGGAGTGAAATTAGGAAGGCCAAATCACGCTTGGAGTTGCAGCTAAGAACATAAGAACATAAGAAAGGCCGTACCGGGTCAGACCAAAGGTCCATCTAGCCCAGTATCTGTCTACCGACAGTGGCCAATGCCAGGTGCCCCAGAGGGAGTGAATCTAACAGGCAATGATCAAGTGATCTCTCTCCTGCCATCCGTCTCCATCCTCTGATGAACAGAGGCTAGGGACACCATTCTTACCCATTCTGGCTAATAGCCATTTATGGACTTAGCCACCATGAATTTATCCAGTCCCCTTTTAAACATTGTTATAGTCCTAGCCTTCACGACCTCCTCAGGTAAGGAGTTCCACAAGTTGACTGTGCGCTGCGTGAAGAAGAACTTCCTTTTATTTGTTTTAAACCTGCTGCCTATTAATTTCATTTGGTGACCCCTAGTTCTTGTATTATGGGAATAAGTAAATAACTTTTCCTTATCCACTTTCTCAACATCACTCATGATTTTATATACCTCTATCATGTCCCCCCTTAGTCTTCTCTTTTCCAAACTGAAGAGTCCTAGCCTCTTTAATCTTTCCTCGTATGGGACCCTCTCTAAACCCCTAATCATTTTAGTTGTCCTTTTCTGAACCTTGTCTAGTGCTAGAATCTCTTTTTTGAGGTGAGGAGACCACATCTGTACACAGTATTCGAGATGTGGGCGTACCATGGATTTATATAAGGGCAATAATATATTCTCAGTCTTATTCTCTATCCCCTTTTTAATGATTCCTAAGATCCTGTTTGCTTTTTTGACCGCCTCTGCACACTGCGTGGACATCTTCAGACAACAATCCACGATGACGCCAAGATCTTTTTCCTGACTCGTTGTAGCTAAATTAGCCCCCATCATGTTGTATGTATAGTTGGGGTTATTTTTTCCAATGTGCATTACTTTACATTTATCCACATTAAATTTCATTTGCCATTTTGTTGCCCAATTAGTTAGTTTTGTTAGTTAGTGAGATCTTTTTGAAGTTCTTCACAATCTGCTTTGGTCTTAACTATCTTGAGAAGTTTAGTATCATCTGCAAACTTGGCCACCTCACTGTTTACCCCTTTCTCCAGATCATTTATGAATAAATTGAATAGGATTGGTCCGAGGACTGACTCTTGGGGAACACCATTAGTTACCTCTCTCCATTCTGAGAATTTACCATTAATTCCTACCCTTTGTTCCCTGTCCTGTAACCAGTTCTCAATCCATGAAAGGACCTTCCCTTTTATCCCATGACAGCTTAATTTACGTAAGAGCCTTTGGTGTGGGACTTTGTCAAAGGCTTTCTGGAAATCCAAGTACACTATGTCCACCGGATCCCCCTTGTCCATATGTTTGTTGACCCCTTCAAAGAACTCTAATAGATTAGTAAGACACGATTTCCCTTTACAGAAACCATGTTGAGTATTGCTCAAGAATTTATGTTTTTCTATGTGTCTGACAATTTTATTCTTTACTATTGTTTCATCTAATTTGCAGGGTACCGACGTTAGACTTACCGGTCTGTAATTGCCGGGCTCACCCCTAGAGCCCTTTTTAAATATTGGCGTTACATTAGCTAACTTCCAGTCATTGGGTACCGAAGCCGATTTAAAGGACAGGTTACAAACCTTAGTTAATAGTTCTGCAACTTCACATTTGAGTTCTTTCAGAACTCTTGGGTGAATGCCATCTGGTCCCGGTGACTTGTTAATGTTGAGTTTATCAATTAATTCCAAAACCTCCTCTAGTGACACTTCAATCTGTGACAGTTACTCAGATTTGTCACCTACAAAAGCCAGCTCAGGTTTGGGAATCTCCCTAACATCCTCAGCCGTGAAGACTGAAGCAAAGAATCCATTTCGTTTCTCCGCAATGACTTTATCGTCTTTAAGCGCTCCTTTTGTATTTTGATCAGCAAGGGGCCCCACTGGTTGTTTAGCAGGCTTCCTGCTTCTGATGTACTTAAAAAACATTTTGTTATTACCTTTGGAGTTTTTGGCTAGCCGTTCTTCAAACTCCTCTTTGGCTTTTCTTATTACACTCTTGCACTTAAGTTGGCAGTGTTTGTGCTCACTTGGAGTTGCAGCTAGCCGGAGATGTTAGGAGTAAGAAGAAGGGTTTCTTCGGGTATGTTAGCAACAAGAAGAAAGTCAAGGAAAGTGTGGGCCCCTTGCTGAATGAGGGAGGGAACCTAGTGATAGAGGATGTGGAGCAAGCTAGTGTACTCAATGCTTTTTTTGCCTCTGTCTTCACAGACAAGGTCAGCGCCCAGACAGCTGCACTCTGCAGCACGGTATGGGGAGGAGGTGACCAGCTCCCGGATGACTGGAAAAAAACTAATGTAGTGCCCATCTTTAAAAAAGGGAAGAAGGAAGATCCAGGGAACTACAGGCCAGTCAGTTTCACCTCAGTCCCTGGAAAAATCATGGAACAGGTCCTCAAGGAATCAATTCTGAACCACTTAAAGGAGGGGAAAGTGATCAGGAACAGTCAGCATGGATTCACCAAGGGCAAGTCATGCCTGACTAACCTAATTGCCTTCTATGATGAGATAACCGGTTCTGTGGATGAGGGGAAAGCAGTGGATGTGCTATTTCTGGACTTTAGCAAAGCTTTTGATACAGTCTTCCACAGTATTCTTGCCAGCAAGTTAAACAAGTCTGGGCTGGATGAATGGACGGTAAGGTGGATAGAAAACTAGCTAGATGGTCAGGCTCAACGTGTAGTGATCAATGGTTCTATGTCTAGTTGGCAGCCGGTATCAAGTGGAGTGCCCCAAGGGTCGGTGCTGGGGCCGGTTTTGTTCAATATCTTCATTAATGATCTGGAGGATGGTGTGGACTGCACCCTCAGCAAGTTTGCAGATGACACTAAACTGGGAGGTGTGGTTGATACGCTGGAGGGTAGGGATAGTATACAGAGGGACCTAGACAAATTAGAGGATTGGGCCAAAAGAAATATGAGGGAGGTTCAACAAGGACAAGTGCAGAGTCCTGCACTTAGGATGGAAGAATCCCATGCACTGCTACAGACTAGGGACCGAATGGCTGGGCAGCAGTTCTGCAGAAAAGGACCTAGGGGTTACGGTGGACGAAAAGCTGAATATGAGTCAACAGTGTGCCCTTGTTGCCAAGAAGGGTAATGGCATTTTGGGTTGTATAAGTAGGGGCATTTCCAGCAGATCGAGGGATGTGATCATTCCCCTCTACTCAGCACTGGTGAGGCCTCATTTGGAGTACTTCTTGTACTACAAGAAGGATGTGGATAAATTGGAGAGAGTGCAGCGGAGGGCAACAAAAATGATTAGGGGGCTGGAGCACATGACTTCTGAGGAGAGGCTGAGGGAACTGGGATTGTTTAGCCTGCAGAAGAGAAGAATGAGGGGGGATTTGATAGCTGCTTTCAACTACCTGAAAGGGGGTTCCAAAGAGGATGGATCTAGACTGTTCTCAGTGGTAGAAGATGACAGAACAAGGAGTAATGGTCTCAAGTTGCAGAGGGGGAGGTTTAGGTTGGACATTAGGAAAAACTTTTTCACTGGTAGGGTGGTGAAGCACTGGAATGGGTTACCTAGGGAGGTGGTGGAATCTTCTTCCTTAGAGGTTTTTAAGGTCAGGCTTGACAAAGCCCTGGCTGGAATGATTTAGTTGGGTTTGGTCCTGCTTTGAGCAGGGGGTTGGACTAGATGACCTCCTGAGGGCCCTTCCAACCCTGAGATTCTATGATTCTATGATAGGCTCCTCTACATTATAAACAGTCTACCTGTATATATCCCTCTGCCTTATTTTAGAAAATTTAATGCCATTATTAGAGACTTTGTGTGGGGCCTTGGTTAATGCCCATGGCTATCACTGAAAAAACTCCAGCTCACTGTTGCCAAAGGGTTGGGTGGTGTGTGTGTGTGTGTGTGTGGAGAAGATAGGGGGTTGGCCTTCTAGACCTACAAAATTATTAGTATGCTTTCTTCATATCACCCATGTCAAATTGGTTCCAGCATACTAACACCCTTATACACCCTAATATAAGTAGCAATGCATCCAATTCACCCTGCAGACCTGTGCAGTTTCTCTTTTAGTTTGATGGAGAAAAATAAGGTTCCCTACAGTGGTGGCTGTGCAAAGGGTCTGGACTGTCCTAGCTAAGAAGTACCACTTTATTCCTCAGTATTATGCATAGCATCTATCTGGGATAACCCAGACTTGCAAACTGTGAAAAAACCTATAATATGGAAGAACTGGCTGAACAAGGGCATCATATAGATTTCCCAATTAACCAAGGATGAGGGATTTGTCTAATTTCTAACACTAAAGCAACAATATGACCTGCCACCCTTCGCAGAGTGGCAGTACTTGCAACTAAAACACTCGCTAACATAATAGTTTGGTCTGGATACCCTAGGACTGCCAGAGGCTCCAGAGCCCCAGGCCCATGTCCCGCTATGGCTGCTTTACTAATGATGAGGAACTCCATTGAGCTAGAGTTCTCTGTGACAGAATGGGAATGGGAGTTATCACAACCCATATAAGAACCCCAATGGAATGTTAAAAATCTTTCTGTGGATCTCAGGCTATGCCTGATAAAGCAAAAGATTCTATTCAAAATGTATTGGATACCACAGAGATTGTGCAAAATGGGGGCCTTGTCCTCTGATGTTTGTTGGTGCTATAATAAAGAAAAAGGAACCCTGAAGCATATACTATGGAACTGTCCAACAGCCAGGCAACTGTGGAAAGAGGTGGACAGAAAAGTGAAAATAGTGCTTGGTTTCAGCAACCAAATCTCAGTTTAAAATTATATTCTAGGTATTGTACCTACTATGCTGGGTTTACCTCCATCACAAAGACTGGTCCTGAGGGCCGCGATGATAACCAAGTGCATGATTTTACAAAAAGGGAGAAGTAGGTCTATGCCCAGAATAGAATAGTGGTATTCAGATCTATTTGAATTAGTAGTGAAAGAAATAATATTGAGTGAGACCATGTCTACACTACAAAATTAAGTCGACCTAAGTTAGATCAACGTATAGCCGCTGCAGTAATTAAATCATAGAATCATAGAATATCAAGGTTGGAAGGGACCTCAAGAGGTCATCTAGTCCAACCCCCTGCTCAAAGCAGGACCAATTCCCAATCGCTTTTGCATGTCTGCACAATCCTCCTTGTGTTGGCAGTGAACCAGAACAACCACCCCAGTGGGTGGAGCCACCACCACCTGTTCCCGCCCCCCGGAAGTCAAGGGGCGGTACAGGAAGTATAAAAGCCCGGCCCCAGCGCTCAGTTGGAGCCCAGCGGCCGGAGAGGACAGACGCTCCTGCTCGGGCTCCTGCTGGACCGAGCCTGCCCCGAGCCAGGTATCCTGACGCGGACGGACCGAGCCTCCCTAGAGCCAGGTATCCTGACATGGACCGCCCGAGCCTCCCTCGAGCCAGGTACCCCGAGGTGGACTGGCCGAGCCTGCCCCGAGCCCAGTACCCCGAGGAGCGGCCCGAGCGTCCCCCTGACCGGAGACCGGAGGAGCAGCCCGACCTAGACAGCCCTCAGCCCGCCGAGGAGCCCATGGTGTGGGACCCCGCTGCCGAGCCCAGCAATGAGCAGGTACCCATGGAGGGGGAAATGGGAAGTAGCCCGGGGGTAGCTGACCCCAGTCTGGCTACGACCAAGGAAGAGCCGATGTCGGTGTGTTGCGGTCAGGACTCCACCGACACAGCAGCAGACTGACTGCTGCTGTTAGGGCCCCGGGCTGGGACACAGTGGAGTGGGTGGGCCTGTGTCCCCCCCTGCCACCCCACTTATGGGTGGCAGTCTCCCCCTCACACCAGCGCTGAGGCATAGAAGCCTGCACGCACCTGCTGCTGCTCAGCTCCCGCCCAAGGACCTGAGCCCCTTGAACTATTGGGTGCTGCCCCGCCCTGACCTAGGGTTTGGGCTTACTGACTATTGTTGCTGCTCAGCTCCTGATGCAAGGACCTGAGCCCTGAACTATTATTGCTGCTCAGCTCCTGATGCAAGGACCTGAGCCCTGAACTATTGTTGCTGTAGCTCAGCTCCTGATGCAAGGACCTGAGCCCTGAACTATTGTTGCTGTAGCTCAGCTCCTGATACAAGGACCTGAGCCCTGAACTATTATTGCTGTAGCTCAGCTCCGGATACAAGGACCTGAGCCCTGAACTATCATTGCTGCTCAGCCCCTGCTGTAAGGACCTGAGCCTAGAACTGCTGTGTTGCTGCCCCGCCCTGACTAAGGGCCTGGGCTTCCTGACTTTGTTAGTGCTCAGCTCCTGCTGCAAGGACCTGAGCCCCTTGAACTATTGTTTGTTGCCCTGCCCTGACTAAGGGCCTGGACTTCCTGACTTTGTTATTACTGCTCAGCTCCTAAGGTGAGGACCTGAGCTCCGAGACTAGTGCTACTGCCCAGCTCCTGAGGCAAGGACCAGAGCCCTAAGCCTAGCACTAAGTGTTTGGTGCCCCGCCCTGACTGCGGGCCTGGGCTTACAAGTGCCCCTGTGGGTTCAGCTCCTGCTGAGAGGAGCTGAGCTCAGGACTGCTGTGTCACCGCCCCGCCCTGATTGAGGGCCGGGGCTTCGCGTATTGACTTTATTGGTGCTCAGCCTGCAGAAAGGATCTGAGCCCCCTGGACTCTTGTGTGCCGCCCTGCCCTGAGCTAGGGTTTGGGCTTATTGACTTTGTGTTTGCTCAGCTCCGGCTGCAAGAACCGGAGCTTAGAACTGGTTTGCTGCCCAGCCCTGACTGAGGGCTGGGGCTCATTGCAGTGACCGTGTGCCTTTTGTTTAGCCCCTGCCTGAGGGGCAGAACCCCGAGACCTTCAGAACCCGAGGACTGATTTGGGCCGTGTAGTGAGGCAGCCTGGCTCCCGACGGCCCCTGAGAGAGCACGGCCCCAGCACCGGACTATTACACAGTGCTTCCATCGATGCAGAGAGCAGGGCACCGGGGGTAGCTATCCCACTGTGCAGCTTGCCACCTTCTAGTGCCGGGTATTTTGGGAAGGGTTTGCAATGCCTCATGGGGACAAACGAGCGACCCATGAAGTAGTTTTCTCTATCCCATCATTCCATGGGCATCCTATTAAGTTTCGTTCCACTTTTCAAAAGCCCTGCAAATCTGTGTGTCTACCATCTCTTCAGGAAGCATGGATCCTGCACTGCTCTGCAGTATTGTGATGAGCATTATGAACACAACATGCCTGATTCTTCAGTATTTCCAGAGCCACGAGATGGACTATGACGGTGCCCTGTGTCCCTGCCTGCAGGTATATGGGATCTTGGGGAGCAATTACCACACGGGCGGGGTGCAAAACAAACTTTATTAAGCAAATGCAAAAACAGGGAAAATTCAATAGTGAGGGGTATGGGGTTGTTAAGGTAGACAATTGGGGAGGGGTTTCTTTTTGGTGAACAGTAAGGGGGTTTCAATAGTGGGGTACAACACAGTAGGATACAATACAGTGGGTAATCAGTTAACACTGAGGTATAAATGTAACAGGTAGCTAGCAATTTCTATGTAAAAAGGTGTGTCACAGCAGCATATAACCAACTAACAGTTATGGATAAAATGTGTTAAATAACAAACAATTTTAGGTAAAAATGTGTCACAGTGGTGTAAATGTAGAATGTGAGGGGTATCAGAAAGGAAGAAAGTAACCAATGGGGTTTTATGCTAGAGATTTAAATTTAGTGAGACAGAACAAACAGGCTGCAAGCTTAAGCAGCAGAGAGAGTGTAACAAGACAGAAAGACACAGAGAAGCTGGGGGCGGGGGTTGCAGTGGGAAGACAGACAATTACAGTTATACAGAACACAGCAAAATCTTACACACAATGCAACAATTCTCAGCCTAACTTACAAAGTATAATGCTAAACTTAACTTAATGGATGCACCTTATGCTAAGGATAGTTCCAGAGGGCTGAGTGGTGTGTGTCCAGGACACAGCTCCAAAGAGGGGGTGGGGTTACTGCAGCAGTGGGGTGGTTGCAAGCAGACTTATTTCTAGCAGCAAAGGCACTGCAGAACTAGAAACAGATTACAGATACAGACCAAGGAGTTAGCTTGGGTCTGTCTGTTGGGGAAAGAAAGCCAGCAGCCAGGACAGGGGCGGGGTTGTAAGAGAGGTTTTAAGGCACAGACCAAGGTTTAGCTTGAGTCTGTGTGCTGGGGAGACAGAGCCAGCAGCTAAAATAATAAAAGTATAGAAAGTTTCACAGAGAGATTCTTACCATCCCACAAGGCAGCAGCAGAGGCAGAAGCAGCAAGAACATCAGAAGGCTCGGTACAGTCTTGATAATCAGGAGATCGCTCAGGCAGCAATTCGTTCTTTGTGGGTTTTTTTTTCAAAAACGGGGGTACGCTCAAAAATAAAACGAGAGCGGAGAAAAGACCCCCAGAACCCCTGGTTGATCAGACCAGGCAGCAATGCAAGAACCTTTCTAAAGTCTGTTCAGAAAATGTCTGTTTATAAAGGCAAACCTGGGCAACTTCCCGCCAGTAACTCTGATTGGCTCCCCCTCTTACAGGGAGGAGAGAAGGCAGAGAAAAAAACTGCAGGCAGCCACAGAGGCATGTTTGGACTAGCCCTGAGCCCAGAGGTATGACTCATGCCCAGGATCTTAAAAACACAATAGGTCTTGCAGCTCTGGACAGTGCCCACCCTACACCAAGACAGGTTTTAATAAGGTGATAACAGGACTAACCCTTTGAACAGGGCAGTGGTCCCACTTAGCACAAGTGGCCATCCCTTTGAGAAGGGCAGAGGCTCTGGTAAACAACTTAACAGCCAGGGAGGGGTGGCCACAGGAGGAAAACAAGAACAAAATGGAGTAAGGGGACAGCTTTAAGAAACAAAATGGAGCTGTAACAGACACCCTGCAGGCTATGTTGCTGTGTACCATGGAAAGAAGAAATTCAAGGTTGCTGTTGGCATTCACGGAGCAGCTGCATATGGTGGACAACCATTTTTGGGCCTGAGAAACAAGCACTGAAAGGTGGGATCACATTGTTATGCAGGAATGGGATGATGGGCAGTGACTGCAGGACTTTCGGATGCACAAAGCCATATTCATGGAATTGTGTGTGGAGCGAGTGGAAGCTTGCATTGCTAGATTGCTACTGATCAGTTGGGAATGAATTTGGAGTTTGAAAATTCACTATGGGGATTGCTGTGATACAAGTGTGCAGGACCATTAATTGCATTCTGCTGTGAAGGATATGACTCTGGGAAATGTGCGGGAAATAGTAGATGGTTTTGCAGCAATAGGGTTCCTGACCTGTGATGGAGTGATAGATGGCTCACATATCCCTATTTTGGCACCAGACCACCTTGCCACGGAGTACAGCAACAGACAGGGCTACTTTTCTATGATATTTGAGGCCCTGTTGGATCACTGGAGTTGTTTCACTGATATCAGCACAGGCTGGTCAGAGAAGGGGCATGACACACACATCTTTAAGAACATAGGCCTATATAGAAAACTGCAAGCAGGGACTTTCTAGACCAGAGGATTAACATTGGGGATGTTGAAATGCCAATAGTGATTCTGGGAGACCCAGTCTATCTCTTACTCCCTTGGCTTATGAAGCCGTACACTGGCCACCTTGACAGCAGTAGGGAGTGCTTCACAACTGGCTCAGTAGGTGCAGAATGACTGTTGAATGTGCCTTTTAGGGTTGTAGATTACTCACAGTTAACTCACACAATCAAGTAAAAAAAAATCATGACTAAAAAAATTAATCGTGATTAATTGCAGTTTTAATTGCATTGTTAAATAATATTTTGGATGTTTTATACATTTTCAAATATATTGATTTCAATTACAACATAGAATACAAAGTGTACAGTGCTCACTTTATATTATTTTTATTACAAATATTTGCAGCGTAAAAATGATAAACAAAAGAAATAGTATTTTTCAATTCACCTCCTACAAGTGCTGCAGTGCAATTTCTTTCTCATGAAAGTGCAACTTACAAATGTAGATTTTTTTTTTGTTACATGACCGCACTCAAAAACAAAGCAATGTAAATCTTTAGATCCGACAAGTCCACTCAGTGCTATTTCTTGTTCAGCCAATCGCTAAGAAAAACAAGTATGTTTACATTTACGGGAGATAAGCTGTCCGCTTCTTATTTACAATGTCACCTGAAAAGGAGAACAGGCATTTACATGGGACTTTTGTAGCCAGCGTTGCAAGCAATTTACGTGCCAGATATGGTAAACATTCGTATGCCCCTTCATGCTTCAGCCACCATTCCAGAGGACATGTTTCCATGCTGATGATGCTCATTAAAAAAATAATGTGTTAATTAAATTTGTGACTGAACTCCTTGGGGGAGAATTGTATGTCTCCTGTTCTATTTACCTGCATTCTGCCATATATTTCATGTTCTAGCAGTCTCGGATGCTGACCCAGCACATGTTATTCATTTTAAGAACACTTTCACTGCAGATTTGACAAAATGCAAAGAAGGTACCAATGTGAGATTTCTAAAGATAGCTACAGTACTCAATGCTGAGTTTAAGAATCAGAAGTGCCTTCCAAAATCTGAGAGGGACGAGGTGTGGAACATGCTTTCAGAAGTCCTTAAAAGAACAATACTCCTATGTGGAAACTACAGAACCCAAACCACCAAAAAAGAAAATCAACCTTCTGCTGGTGGCAGCTGACTCAGATGATGAAAATAAACATGCATCGGTCTGCACTGCTTTGGATCGTTATTGAGCAGAACTTGTGATCAGCATGGATGCATGTCCTCTGGAATCGTGGTTGAAGCATGAAAGGTCATATGAATCTTTAGTGCATCAAGCATGTAAATATCTTGCGACGCCGGCTACAACAGTGCCAAGTGAATACTTGTTCTCATTCTCAGATGACACTGTAAACAAGAAGTGGGCAAATGTAAACAAACTTGTTTGTCTTAGCTATTGGCTGAACAAGAAGTAGGACTGAGTGGACTTGTAGGCTCTAATGTTTTACATTGTTTTGTTTTTGAATGCAGTTATTTTTTGTACATAATTCTAAATTTGTACTTTCAACTTGTCATGATAAAGACTTAGGTGAATTGAAAAATACAATTTCTTTAATTTTTTACAGTGTAAATATTTGTAATCAAATAAATATAAAGTGAGCACTGTACACTTTTTATTCTGTGTTGTAATTGAAATCAATATATTTAAAAATGTAGAAAACATCAAAAATATTTAAATAAATGGTATTTTATTATTAACAGCACAATTAATTACGATTATTGTTTCAAATCGCGTGATTAATCAAAATTAATTTTTTTAGTCGCTTGACAGCCATAGTGACTTTGGCTCTTTGAAAAGCCACCGGTGCTGTCTACTCATGAGATTAGACCTCAGTGAAAATAATATCCCCATGGTCATAGCTGCCTGATGTACGCTTCATAATCCCTAAAAGAACAGGAGTACTTGTGGCACCTTAGAGACTAACAAATTTATTTGAGCATAAGATTTTGCGCTTCATCGAACACATAGAATGGAACATATAGTGAGGAGATATATATACATACCAAGAACATGAAAAGGTGGGAGTTGCCCAACCAACTCTAAGAGGCTAATTAATTAAGATGAACTGTTGTCAGCAGAAGAAAAAAAAAACTTTTGTAGTGATAATCAAGATAGCCTATTTAAGACAGTTTGACAAGAAGCTGTGAGGATACTTAACATAGGGGAAATAGATTCAATGTGTGGACCCATTCTATCCGTCTGACGAAGCTGGCTGTGGCCCACGAAAGCTTATGCTCAAATAAATGTGTTCATCGCTAAGGTGCCACAAGTACTCCTGTTCTTTTTGCGGATACAGACTAACATGGCTGCTACTCTGAAACCTTTCATAATCTCTGTGAAGCAAAGGGGGGGGAAGCTACTGCAGGGATGGGGCATGGAGATCTTTTTGCTGATTTGGAGCTGCCAGATACCAGTGCTATAAGAAGAGTTCAGTGAGAAGCTATACGGCTCAAGGAGTCTTTGAAGGACTATTTTAACAATGAACCATAGTAATGTGCATTGTTACAGTGTGCTGTGTCTGGCATTGTTTTTTTGCACGTTGGTATGAACCTTGTAATGACTGCCATGTGTGTGGTAATAAAACATTGCAAATGCACCTATTGCTATTATCTGTGAATGATGTCAGCCCCAGCTACCATATGCTGTGAGTTAATAAAGATGAATTAAGTTTCCATAAATAGACTTTTATTCGGAGGGTAAGGAGGTCCCAAAATGCAGTTCTCTATGGGCTGCAAGGGGAGGCGAGCACAGATCAGTCAGAGACTCCAGTATGTCCATTTGCTCCCTGAGCAGCACTGTCATCTTTTGCTGTCCAGCTCTTCTGTCCAGCATTCTGTCCTGGAGCACGACCCTCCAAACCCTGGG
Organism: Mauremys reevesii; assembly: GCF_016161935.1. Taxonomy (NCBI): domain Eukaryota; kingdom Metazoa; phylum Chordata; order Testudines; family Geoemydidae; genus Mauremys; species Mauremys reevesii. The sequence continues at coordinate 122,355,441 of NC_052624.1, read as the reverse complement.
ATCATAATATGAAGCTTGCAGGACCTGCTGGAACACACCTTCTCTTGTCCTCTTCTTTCTCCTCCTTATCTGGCTGAGCCGCTTTTCTGGTATAGATGGAGTAGGGTGACCAAACGTCCCAATTTTATCAGGACTGTCCCAATATTCACTTGTTTGTCCTGTGTCCCGACTGATGTTCGGTCAGGATGCAAATTGTCCTGATATTTTGCCCTCCGGCAGACAGGCGGAGGGGGCTCATGCCCCCCCGCCCCAACTCCCCCCCCCTGCCCCAACTCCGCCCCCCCCATTGGATCCCGCCCTGTCCCTGCTCCAACCCCACCCCCTCACTGCCCTATTGGATCCCTCCTCAAATCCCCACGCTGGCCCTGCCTCTTCCCCAAGCACGCCACATTCCTCCTCCTCCCCCCTCCCTCCAAGGATTGAGCTAATCAGTTGTATAGTGGCGCAAGTGGAGGCAGAGCAGGTTGGAGGCAGAGCAGAGGCGAGCTGGTGTATGGGGGCAGGGCGTGGAGCTGCCAGTGGGTGCTCAGCCCCCACCAATTTTTCCTATGCTCTGGCGGCTCTTGGGTTTTTTTGTTTTGCTTTTGTTTTTGTTTTTTCCTTCGCCGCCGGCTCTTGTTTTTTTGGGTTTTTTTGTTGCTCCGCCGGCACCCCCCCACGTCCCTATATTTCACGTCTCTCATCTTGTCACCCTAAGATGGAGAGATCCTTAAATCTACATTTGCAGCTGCTAAAAAAACAAGAGAAAGAGGAACTATTGTGAGTGTATTCACTCCTCTTGATCAACACAATTTACAAGCACAATATTCTCACTTCCCCATGGGATTCATAGAGCATGGTGGCAGTCCCAGCCACAGTGAGTATGGCCTAGAGGGGAGGGAGGAATAGGGACAATAAGGGTCAGGGGTAGCTCACAGGCATCAGTATATGAAGATAAAGCAACTGAACTGAATGCTACCACCGTTTCCATAGGCAGTGGTGATTTTAGCTGATATCTCACTTCTGACGGTAACAGAAGCTGAAAGGGAACAGCTCCTGCATGCATCCAACTGCAGACCATGTCTGTATGCTGCTGGCCTGTGTTCTGAAATGGTGCCTGCTGAAGTAATTGCTGACTAGTGTGGGAAAATATCCTATCCCTCCTCAGAAACCTTCAGTAGAGAATTGCAAACTACCTCCAGGAAAGTTTCCTTGAGACATCTATGGAGGATTCACAGGACAGCCCGATGCACATAAACTTTTCTTCAGAGCCCCTTCTGCCTAACTGTACAGGGGAATGATAAGCAGATAGCAGCTCTCCCTCTATTGGTTATTTCACTACCCCTTCTAGCCTGATAAAAAAAATAGTAAATGAAGTGATGTGTCCCTGCAATATTGAAGGAAACTGCATACTTACCAGAGGTTCCTTCCCCTGCATCAGGCTCATCGGTGCTGGACTGCTGTGAGTGGCTTAAGAAGTCCTGGCTTGTTGCTCCACTGGATTACCTGGTTGCCTATCCCCTCATATTGCTCCCCTTCTTCTTCCTCATCCAACACCTTGTCCTCAGGGTTCACTCTGGTGGCCTGTGACTCCAGCTTCCCAGAAGTATCCACTGGGCTCTTTGGGGGTGGTAGTGGGGTTGCCATGGAGGATGGTATGCAGCTCTTTGTAGAAGCAGTATGGCTGATGCTGCGCACCAGAGTGACTGTCTGCCTCCCTTGCCTTCTAATACGCCTGTCACAACTCCTTTTTGCACTTGCTGCAGCTTCTTGATTTTTCCCCTGGCACCACTGCATGTCTCTGTTGTAGTCCTTCTCCCCCATGCCCGGAGTGATCTGGCCATAGAAGTCAACATTTTTACAGGTGCATTGGAATTGTGCCTGCACAGCCTCCTCTCCCCACAGACCCAGGAGATCCACCACCTCTGGTGTACTCCAGGCAAATTTGCTGCATGGAGCTGGCATGATCAGCTGGGCAGTTGCTTTGTGAGCTCTCCATGCTAAGCAAACAGGAAATGGAATTTAAAATTCATGGGACTTTAAAAGGGGAGGGCCATGTTCCTGTGTACCTGGCCGCCAGGCAACAGAGTTCAAAATGGTGGCCAGAGCAGTCAATGGTGGGGCATTGTGGGCAGGGGCGGCTCTACAAATTTGGCCGCCCCAAGCAGTCATGCGCGGGAGGCGCCCCGGAGCCGCGGGAGCAGCGGACCTCCCGCGGGCATGACTGCGGAGGGTCCGCTGGTCGCGCGGCTCAGCTGGACCTCCCGCAGCTGCGGGCGGTTCGCTGGTCCGGCGGCTCCGGTTGAGCTGCCGCAGTCATGCCTGCGGGAGGTCCAGCCGAGCCGCGGAACCAGCGAACCGTCCGCAGTCATGCCTGCGGCAGGTCCGGTCATCCCGGGGCTCCGGTGGACCTCCCGCAGGCATGACTGTGGCAGGTCCACCGGCCCAGCCTTCCGCCCCCCTGGGAAACGGCCGCCCCAGGCGGGTGCTTGCCCCGCTGGGCTCTAGAGCCGCCCCTGATTGTGGGACACTTCCTGGAGACCACTAAAGTCGATGTAAGTAATGCAATGTCTACACCAATACTGCATCAACCTAACTACATTGAACTATGCCTTTCATAGGGGTGGAGTTATTAAGTCGGCATAGCGAGCAAGTTACATTGGCAAGAGGAACATTGTAGCATGGACGTTTACACAGTTAGGTCAACATAAGCTGCTTTGCGTCGATCTAACTCTGTAGTGTAGACTAGGCCTTAGAGGGAAATTATATGAATCTGAAGAAATTCTGACCACATTTCTTGATAAAGAATGCTGAGATAAGCTCAAATAATGCCAGACTTCTCTTTCTTTCTTTCTTTCTTTCTTGTTACCCCCACTATGAGATGTTCTTTTTAATATGCCTGATTTTGTATGATCTTGTCTTGCAACTTTGAGAAGTAATAAAGTTGCGTAATCGCATAATTTGATGCATATCCTATGAAATATGCAGTATTTGGTAACATATATAAGCTGTAAATCATTTACCTTTTAGTAGTTTTTATTGTTTGTTTCTTTGTGAAAATGAATTCAAAATTAATAACAACAAATAATTATGGGTGGAAAAATGGAGATGGAGTTGAGGCTAGGTTGAAAATAGGGCTCATATTGTATATCATTTTGGAGCATGGTTTGGCTATATTATTTTATATTTCAAAGAGAAGCTGTGAAGTCTCAGTACTTTTGGCCTTCATATTACACTATTCAAAAATACATCACACAGGTCAACTATACATTGTAAAACTGAGGTATACACTAATTATTTCCATAACTGTGTATGAAAGTAAATTCCTTTAGTGTTGCAGCTGATCTTACCCTTTTGTAAAAAATGTGTGCACTCTGAGGTACAGCTGATCATTTCTCATGTTCAAACATGTGATTCAAGATCTGAATATGCATTTTTCTTGATTGCCACATCCATTCTCAGAAGCTGGCATATGAAAGAATATGTATTAAATCCATCAAAGAATCCGTAGCATGACTAATTTGAATCCTTCTTCTTCAGAAGGAGGTAAGAGTAGGAATAGCGCATTTCATGGCAATTAAATGTCTGATAGCTTCAGAAATCTAATTTGGGAAGCAATTCATTAAGGAGGGATAAGGATGGCTTTGGGTACAACTCATCCAGAAATTTATTTTTTCTTCTTATAAAGGGCTAAGATTTTTGAACAGTGTGGTAATGTAACCTATTCTCCTATACCCTCAAGTCTGTAAACGTCTCTGACCTAACATTACAAGGTGAAATTTGTATTAGAAAAGATTATGGTGAGCATTTATGTTTAAAAACCAGATAATCATTTTAGGCACCATAATCTTGGGTTTATGTGCCTAAATCCCAGTTTTGGTTCCACTGTAGTACACAAAACTCTCAGCAAACCCTGTAAGTGTCTAAATTCACTCATCACCTAAGTTTTCAGGGTAAAAGTTCTTCAGACCAGTGTTTCTCCCTCTAGGCAACCAACCACCTATCCCCTGCCAGAGCTATTCACATATTCACAAAATGGGGAAGATAGATGTTCATCCACCTAAATTGTGTACGGGATGCAATCACCTACTGCATCAGGCCCCTTTCAAAGTCTGTCTGGAGGAGGAGATGTTCACCTTACAATTTTTAGTCCCGTGTTTAGAGCCCTGGGATGTAAGAGACCCAGCTTCAATTCCACCTTCTCTCCCTGAGGGGAAAGAAAGGATTTGAAGAGGGGCTGCCTCTACTCCAGAAGAGTGCTCTAACCATTGAGCTATAGGAAATTCTAATATGGGGCTTTCTTAGTCTCTCCTTTTGAAGCTGTTGTACCATGGATAAATAATGAAGGAATGATTGGAGCAGAGGGACTGGACTCTGGGTTTCTCCACTCCCAGGTGGGCACCCTAACTACTGTACTACATAGTCATTCTTGCTGTCTCTTTCTCTCTGATCCAGTGACTGTCCACTGGAGGTAAATACTTAAATAGTCATTGGGGTAGAGGGAAAATGACTCTAGTTCCATGGTTAGGGGACCCATAAGAGAAATCCAGGGTTCAGTCTCCCTGCTTCAATCACTCTTTCATTATTAAGTCACAATGGAACATCTTTAACAGGAGAGACTGAGGGAGCTCCCACTTTAGAATATCCCATAGTTCAGTGGTTACACTACTCTCCGAAGAAGTAGGAGACCTCTATTCAAATCCTTTCCCAGCCTCTGACACAGAGGGAGAATTGGACCCCTGTCTCCCACATCCCAGCTAAGTTCTCTAACCATGGAGCTAAAAGTTGTAAGGTGGGCTCCTCTCCAAGGCATTTTGCCTGAAACAAGGCAGATGCCAAACTTATTGTCACAAGAAATGCCCTAGGTACCTAAGCTGCCTGACTCCAGGAGAGGGGTTCCCATTCATGGATAGCAAGTGGAGATAGGCGCCTCCCTGAAGCCTAGACTTAGGCACCTACCTCTGAGAGAGGGGTGGGACTTAGCACATTCCCCTCTGGTCGGCACTTCTGATTGGTTAGCTTAGATGGCTCCCCACCTAGTCTGCTGGTTTAGTGAAAGCTATTCTAAGGCACCTATCTCTCCCTATTCATTGAGTAGGAACCTAGGTGCCTAACTTGGCTTTGTGGATCAGTGTTGTTCCTGTGGTTTTTTAAGCACCTAAAAGTTAGCTGTTGCATGATGGTTAGCTTTTCAATGCTTTAAGTCCCTACATGGATCCCATTCCAACACCACAAAAATCTGTAAACCTCATATATTAAAACTGTATTTTCCTCCAGTACCAGAGACATTGCGTGCAGATATTACATTGTGTGTCAAACTACACTGGGTTCAACCTTTTTGAATTGGCAGGATTAATTACTCTTGGGAAAATGCACTCCATGAAGGATTTCAAATATTCATTTATTCTGGACTAATTGCTTGGCAAAGTTGGACAAAACTAATGATTTTGTGTGTGTGTGTGTGAAAATTCATGTGAAATATTTTAATTCATTTTGTGTGATTTTGCATCTCCTGAAATTTTTGTGCAGTTTTGGGGGTTGAAAATTTTTCACAGAGAGTGAAGCATACAAAAACTTGAAAAGCAACTTCTGAACTTGAAAAGGTTGCAGCACTATATGACCCAGTTCCCAAAACAAAATAAAATTGGGGCTTAATTCTTAAATTGTAATTCCACTGCTGTGATGGATGTGGCATAACTAATATGCTGCATTTATGTAGCACACTACAGACATTATTTAGCAGGTAAATAGCATTACAGCCAGTTTACAAATGGCAAAACTGAGGTGCAGAGACTTTACATAGTAATCCATGCCATTGTCATCTCCATGCTGGACACTTGGGATAAGACTGTGCTTGATGAGACCATTGGGAACTGGGTATATATTTAATATAGATCTTGTAAGGTCTGCTTGGCTGCTAGCCCCACTGTTGCTATTGTGGATACTTTCTTCCTTGCCTCATGGGGACCTGATATGGTCCAAATGACTTGGACCACCTGAAGAGCTCCAAAATTCCACAAACTGTCCTGCCACAAGTACTTTTGCTTCGAAGCTCCTTAGGTGACCATGAGGACCACGAGTGTGCCATGTGTGGATTACAGGGTGTGTGTGTTTTGTAAGGGGCATAATGGAAGCCAGAGGATAAGGAGCCCCTTATGTGAAACTTGTTATGTTGGCAGAGTTGGCATCTACCTGAACTGCGACCTTCCAGAGTCTGTAGCACTAGGATCACTTCCTCTAAAATTTCCCCTATACCCACCTTCTGGCTCCCAATATACTCCTTTATCTTCCAATAGTGCATGTTGGGCACATTCATGGCTCCCCATACATGCCATAAGAGATGAGATAAGCTGAATGTGGAGCCAAAGGCTGGAGTGCTATGGAAACAGTTGTCATGAGCTATGTGGGGGGTGAAGTCTGTAGTGCCAGACTGATTTTCTATCTACATTATGACAATTTAAGGTCCACAACTTCAGAAGACATTCACCATGGCAAAAGACCGTGGCTGTCATAGTGGATGTGGGAAGGGACAGTAGATAGGGACTCATAGGGGCCTTATATGTGCCTTTGTGGACATGGGGGATATTGAGAAGTCTGTGAAGAAAAGGGAGCAGAATTAGGAGGGGTTGTCATTGGTTCCTGTGTAAGGACATGGAGAGATTGAGGATCATGGGGAACCTGACTGAGAAGGGATCCATACAGTGCAGGGGGAAAATAGCTTCTGACCCTTAAGCATATTCCAATAATTAGCAAGTCAGTATATTCAATCAAGCTAACCATTTCCAAAGTGCTTTTATGCACTAAAACTCAGCAAAGATTCTTAACAAAAAACAAACAACAAACAATTCTGAGATTCCTGTGTTAGGGAATATTTTAAATTTGAAGTGACAAAAAAAGAAAGAAAGACGTGAATAACAATTTTTTTTGCAGGTTCCATATCTCAGAAATGGCAGGCCCAATCCAACTCAAAGGACAAAATATGCTGCTGGTGAAAATGGGTGTAGCTTAAGTGACTTCAAAGGAATTTCACCGATTTGTTCCAACAGAAAATTTAGGCCATAGATCTAGAAAAGTTATGCTCTGCATGAAAGACATACATGTCAAATTTCACATACTAAGCACATTTTGGGAACAATTTAGAGATGGAGATGGGGCGGGAGGAAAATTGGGCTTGGAATGGAAACTTAGAGAAGAAACTGTCATCTCTTCACACACACATGCATCTTGAGAGGTAGGTGAATAAATATTTCTATCTCAATTTTTCTGATAGGGAAATATCCTCTGCCTTATGCACAGTACTGCAGACCTTTTCAGGTCACTCATTCTTTCTGTTACAGAATTTACAACCCTCTTGCATTAGTTTATACAAGCTGTAAAATGATGCTAATAGTTGTACTTTCACAAATATAACACATTTTCATCTGTAAATCTCAAATCTTTACAAAGTTAGGTAAACATTATTGATTCAACCACATTTATAAATGGCGTAAGTAAGACACAAAGGGTAAGATCCTCAGCTGTATAAGTGAGTGTGGTTCCCATTGAGATCTTGCCAGCTGAAGTACTTGCTCAATGATAGGATGATGTTTGTTTAAGAATGCTCTCCTGGATCAGAGCACAATTTAGCTCCTCAGAGAACTGGGTTCTAAACACAGCTCTAACAGAAATATTCCTATTGACATTAGATAAGTTACTTAATATGTATGTGCCTTAACATAAACTGTAATAATTAAAGAATTTGTCTACCTTTTATAGGGGTGGTGAGAAGTTTCAGCAAATAAGAGTGGAGATATGTGGGACATTATTAAAGGCAACCAGAAGAACAAGTGTAAATAGAGCAAAGGACCAAAGCTTCCATCATTATAATTAAACTGCTAGGGTGGTTTCCATAAAGGGACTGAGGCACTGCAATGCTGAGCATTGCAGCAGTCAACTATTAGGTGCCTAGAAAATCACAGGAATGACACTGTGATCCAAAAAGCCTGAGTTAGGCTCCTAGACCAAGGGTTGTCAAACTAGGGGTCAGGATCCCTCAGGGGGATGCGAGGTTATTACATGGAGGGTCACGAGCTGTCAGTCTCCACCCTAAACCCCGCTTGCCTCCAGCAATTATAATGATGTTAAATATATTAAAAAGTGTGTTAATTTACTGAGGGGGTCGCACTCAGAGGCTTGCTGTATGGAAGGGGTCGCCAATAAAAAAGTTTGAGACTCACTGTCCTAGACAATGAATGGGGAAAGATACATGCCTTAGAATGAAATCCAGCATGCTAGGTGGTAAGCTGCTTAAGTTAGCCCAGGGGCGGCTCCAGGCCCCAGCACGCCAAGCGCGTGCTTGGAGCGGCACACCGCGGGGGGCGCTCTGCCGGTCGCCAGGAGGGTGGCAGGCGGCTCCAGTGGACCTCCCGCAGGCATGCCTGCGGAGGGTCCGCTGGTCCCGCAGCTCCAGTGGAGCATCCGTAGGCACGCCTGCGGGAGGTCCACCGGAGCTGCAGGACCAGCGGACCCTCCGCAAGCACGTCTGCGGGAGGTCCACTGGAGCCGCGGGACCGGCAACCGGCAGAGCGCCCCCCGCAGCATGCTGCCGTGCTTGAGGCGGCAAAATGGCTAGATCCGCCTCTGAGTTAGGCAATGGGAGATGCCAACCAGAGGGATGTGTGCTAAGCCCTGCCCCTGTCATGGAGATAGGCAACTACGTCAAGGCTGCAGAGAGGAGTCACAAAACAGGAAAATAGGCATTCACCAGCCACCTAAGTTGTGTTTGGGGTCTGAAGCAAAACAATTGAGGGTGAAGGACAGGTGCATGCCTTAGACTAGTGGCTAGAGTACTCACCCAGAATGCCAGAGATCCTAGTTGAAGTCTCATCTTTCCTTGAAAGGCAATGAGATCTGAACAAGGATCTTCAACCTTTCTGGTGAGTACCCTAATGACTAGGCTATGGTACAGTCTGAGGCTATCTCAATCTCTCCCATTGAAGTTGTTACACAATAAATTAAAAAATGGAATAATTAAATATTAACTGGGCCAGAAAAAGCATTGCACTGACTTAATAGCATAGTGGTTAGGGCACTAATCTGAGAGGTGGCAAATCCCTTTTCCCCTCAGGACAATAGGGACTTCGAAGTGGTGGTCTCCCACATCTTGGATGAATACCCTTTTCTTTCCAGGCCCCTATATCACTATGGCTAAATGCTTAAATAGTTATTGGGCCAGAAAGAGTGACTCTGTAGTCCACTGGGTAGGGCATGCATATAGAAGGCCCAGAAAACTTAAATACTGAATGAGTTTGGGCACCTACGTGGTTTGCTGGGAGTTTTGAGAGTCCCAGTGGAGCTTAAAATGGGACCTAGGTGCCTAAATCTGGGGTTTAGACACCTAAGTACGTTTGTGTCTTGAGGCATTTATATATGCCATGAACATAACAGGGATGAAATAGAAATTCCTTTTGCAACTATTGAAATATTTTTGCACTATGTGCATGTGTCAGAGCTAGACAAAATAGTCATTGTAATTATATAGTCCACCCTGGATAGTGAGTCATTCACAAACTCATCCTGATTTCTGCTGCTGTATTTGTTATTTGTGAGTATTAAGGGCCAGATTTTTAAAGGTGTTTAGGTGCCTAAAGATTGCAGAAACACAGTGGGATTTTCCAAAGCACCCAGGCACTTAACTCCCACTGATTTAAAAATCTAGTACTGATTAAATAGTTTGTATAATCAATTTTCAGACTACGGAAGGTCCATTAATTGACCATTTTAGGATTTTACTATATGATGTTCAAGTGATATGCTTGATTAACTAAGTCACATGGTAATGTTTCAGCTACTGTTTGGATAACTAAAACTCTCTAAAGGGTGAATAAGGAACATACCCATTCCTCAGACATTAGTGCAAACAAAACCCTACTCACATATGAATGTTTGTGAATAGCAAATAAAAGGGACACAAACCAAAAAGCCACTCAGAATTTGCACAAATGTTCACAAGCTCTGTTTTTGTTTCTGGTTATTTATTTGTCTTCATCTGGAACCACAGTCCAAGAAGAAAGAGAAAATTTAGAGGAGTGTTTTAGTATCTTGGTTTACAATGGGTTACAATCGCTAGCCCATTTAGTACAGTAAAACAAACAGTACCACTAGAACTATTTTGGGGGTATTTACCATAGCACTTATGTAAAATGTCTTCTCTTGCCCAACCTTCATTCATTGCTAACATCTGGGTGCTGCCTCAGGCATGCCAGCCAATAATTACAGGCCTTCAAACTTCTTTCCTGACAATCTGTCTTCATTAGTTTCAACAGCTATGATTTCCCATTATTAAGTAACACCCACACCACTTTCTCACTTCAGAGAGCTTCTTCATCTCCCCCCTCTTTTTCTCCCCCCAAACCCTTCATACCATACATTTCACCAGTAGGTTACACCGTGGGATTATTATTATTTAAAAAGAGTTAAAAGGAATAATATATGAATTCCTTACATGTAAAAATGTAACTGTTGCAGAATAGCCTATCCAAGCAGACATATTACAGAAGGTCACTGAGAGTTGTAGTATTTTTAGACTTAGGAGGATTAAATTTGTATTGGTAAATGTCAGTAAGTGTCAATTTCACTAGACACACAAACCTACGGAAAAATATTTCCATCAATAATAATCAATTTTTACAGCTAGACAAAGTAAGAAAAATGCTGCTTGATATATTATTAAATTTAATTTAAGGATATTTACTTTGTATATTTTGACACATGATGCTGATAATTTGTGTTTTAATGGTTATAAAACTTTATTTCTTTGAATCTCAACATGTCATGAAATAGTTATTGTACGACCCCACCTATAATTTCCCATAACTGTTAAAATTTAAATTGATAAAAATAAAAAAAGTTAAAACCCATGATTTTGCAAAACTGAAAATTTATATAAATAAAAATTGAAAAAAAATGCTAACAATAAAAATGAATATTATCCATCAAAATAATTTAAAAAATCGAATTCTGATAAGCCTAGCTATTTTCAGTTAGATTTTTCTTTATTTTTAAATCAGTTATTATGATCTTAATTTAAAACAAGTCCAATATGGTTTACACTTCAGTTAAGGGCAATGAGTATCTTAAAATATATATTTAAAATAATTTATGCATGGTCATAATTGAAAAGGGGTCTTTTCTATGAGGCAATGCGTCATGTAACACCCATGTGTTAGTGATGCATGAAGGTTCAGTAAGACTGGGATTTTAGCATAGCACATAGATTCTTAGCATTTAAGGCCAGAAGGGACCATTAGATCCTCTAGTCTGATCTCTCATATATTTCAGGCCATTTAATTTCATCGAGTTACACCTGTATTGAGCTCAATAACTTGTAATTGACTGCAGCATAGCCTGTGTTTAGCTAAGCATATCTTCCAGAACATCCAGTCTTGTTTTGAATCTATCACTTCCCTTGGTAGTTTGTTCCAGTGGTTAATCATCTTCACTGTTAAAATATTGTGCTTTATTTCCAATTTGAATTTGTCTGGTTTAATCTTCCAGTCATTGATACTTGTTATGCCTTTTCCATTAGATTAAAGAAACCTTTAGTATCTGGTATTTTGTCCCCTCAGAGATACTTAGACACTGTACTCAAGTCTTCTTTTTGATAAATTGAACAGACAAAGCTCTTTAAGTCTCTTAATGTAAGGAATTTTCTCTGGCCACTATTCATTTTTGTGGCTCTGATTCCACTGTTTCAACATCTTTTTAAAAATGTAGACACCAGAAGTGTATGGTGTGTTTCAGTATTGATCTCATGCCACTTGGAGAGGTAAAATCACCACCCTACTCCAATTACTACTCAGTCACAGTAGCCGTTTTTGCCACATCACCACACTGGGAGCTCATGTTGAGTTGCTGGTTCACTATGACTTCTAAATCTTTCTCAGAGGTAGTGTTTTCCAGGGTATTGTCCACCATTCTGTAGGGCAGATCTGAATTCCTTGTTTCTAGCTATAAAACTTGGCATTTGTCTGTATTAAAATGTCATTCATTTGACTGGGCCTAGTTTACCAAGTGATCCAGATCATTCTGCATGACTGCCCTGTCCGCATCATTATCTACAATTCCACTAATCTTTGCGTCATCCACAAATTTTATCAGCAGTGATTTTATATTATCTTCCTAATTGTTCGTGAAAATGTTGAACAGCATTCTGCCTAGTACCAGTCACTAGAAACACCCCCATTCAATGATGACACCCCATTGACAACTACTTTGAGATATGTCAGTTAGCCAGTTCTTAATCCATTTAATGTGTGCTTTATTGATACTGACAATGCTATTTTGTATTAGAATGTCATGCGATACTAAGTCAAATGCCTTACAGAAATCTAAGTATTTTACATCTACACAGTTACATTTAGCAACCAAACCTATAATCTCCTTAAATAATGAAATCTTCTTGTTTGAATAAGACCAGTTTTCTATAAAACCATCTTGACTGGCATTGATTATATTCCTATCCTGTAGTTCTTTATTAATTGAATCCCATATCAGCTTTTCTACTATTTTCTCCAGGATTGATGTCAGGTTAGTCGGCCTATAGTTACCTGGGTCGTCCTACTAGACATTTCTGAATAGTGGCACATTAACACTCTTTCAATCTTCTGGAATTTCCTTGGTATTCCAAGATTTATTTAAAATTAACATCAGCGGGCCAGAGGTCTCCTCAGATAACTTGCACCCAAGAGTCCTTAAAGAGCTGTCTTGGCCTGCTGATTTAAAAAATATTTTTCCCTAGTAGATGTTGTTTTAACATCCTTTTGGTTATTAATTTCCTGGATGGTCCTTCATCATCTTCATGTGATCCAATTATCCTGGTTATCTTCAAATGAAAAACAAATATTTATTGAACACTTCTCCCTTTTTTTGCATCAGTATTAATAATTTTACCATTTCTAGGCCTATACCATAGCTTGAATTTCTTTTCTTCGTAATATACTTACAAACTTATCCTTCTTATTAGCCCTTATCCATTTTTCACACTTAATATTTTCTAATTTATATTGATTGCTGTCTAGTGCCACCTTTTTCACATGGCTTTCTGTGGTGTGTCAGCATAAATGCCTCAAAGTGCCAGATGCAGAGGAACCAGAAGGATGTTTGTCTTCCCACTTTAGAATATGTCTGATTCAGGGTATTTAGATAGGAGAGAGTGGTTAGATGGATTTTCCCCAAAACAGGCCAGTGTAGCAGACCAACAGGACTTACCTCAAAAGCCATTATAGTAAGCAAGGTTCTTGGACCCTGTTGATGTGATGGGGAGTGTTATGGAGCCTGTAGAGTTGTGGGCTGTTGTGGGATTATTTGTGGGAGGGATGTTTTGTGGGAGCAGTGTAGTGTGGTTCTAAGGATGGATTCAGAAAGTTCTGGGCAGTTTGGGTACATTCTGAAGGCTCTCAAGCTAGCACTCACTCAGTTTAAATGGGAGGAGGCTGAATTGTAGAACATTCTCAGTGAGGTATCCTCTATTGTGGTCTGCCAGGGACCAGATCTGTCAATCTGTAGCAAACATCTTCATTCCCAATCTTATACTAAATACTATGGGCATATTCAATTCTCAAAAGCAGAAACTCCCAGTGACTTTAATGGAAGTTGCATGTGTATTCCAAGTGCAGGAGTAGTTTTAGAAGTTATGAAATATGTGTATGGCTGTATGTGTATTATATTTGAATGATTATAATAAGACTCAGAATATCAGAAAGACTATTTGTTGTATACTTTAATCTAATGTAATTAAACACATTTCTTAGCTTTGGGAACCATAAATGAGTTCAAGTGAAACAGAACTGATGGTAGCATGATGCTGTTAGTCATTATTACAGAAGATAGTCCAATATTACAGCAGCAATTTCCAGAGCCTATCAAGTGGCATGAGTCTATGGAAGAATGTTTTCTAATAATATTCTTGTAATTTCTTTGTAGGTCAAGAAGCACACACATTTTTAAATGTTTGGTATATTTAGAAACAATTACTGTTGATTATCATAATTGTATCATAAAATATTTGAGAGGAAGGGTTAAACTGTCAGTTAAGGAACAAGTGATTAGAACCAGGGTGATAGCAGTTAATATGATTTCAGTTAATATTTGTAATGCTCAAGCAGTTACAAGCCTAGGAATTAGAAGTGAATGATTTTTCATGTAGAAAGGTACTGCTCACAAGAATGGGAAAAGATCAGAGCGGATCACTTGCAATCAAATTGTAGACACAGGGTAAAAAAAAACACCTCAGAGGAACCATTCCATTAATGCTCTTCAAAGAGACAATGTGGATTTCAGGGAAAAAATATGAATGATTGCTCAATGAAATGAGCAATCTTGATAAATAAGCCCTAAACAATAAACTAAGTACTGAGGAAATATATTTAACATCAAAAGACAATCAGAAACAGGAAAGATAAAAAGGAGTGAATTAACTACAGTTAAAGATGTTTGGAAACTGTAAGGCAACAGACTTTGAATCTCATCAGAAACAGCCACTCAACCTCTCAGGAGAAAGGAGCAAATTACCAATGAGATAGTATATGTCCATTTAAGGGTCTGAGTGTGTAGTACTATTCCTGTGTGACACTGAAGTGAGGAAGCTACAAACTTTCCTGTTAGAATCAGCCAGCTACAGTAAATATAAGGACTTTTGACTCAGTCTGTTAGTAAGTAAGCATCTTACAGTAGCAGAGGAAGTTCTCTGAAACAAAGCACTACAAAGAGCTGCTAATTTCTGGAGTATCCAGCATAGATACTGAAACTAATAAATCCTTAATAGAGAAGAGGACCAGTGACCAGGTCTATTAATAGAAGATTGAACCAGGATAAGTGAGATGAGAGAAAAAGAAGAGCTGCTTTCTCTTCTGACTGTCCAAATCTCATGATGGCTAATACAAGACCCACTGAGCCTGGTGGCAATCTACAATAGTTACACCATTGTAAAACTGTACTAACATAGTGGAAAATAACACCCTGCATCTCATATCTGACTAAATATGTGCTCTCACATCATATGCTCACACATTTATATTTATGGAATATTTCCCACTAGGAAAAATCCAACTCCCATCCAAGGAACTCATACAGCTTCTAAAAGACTGACACTACTGAAGCTGTAACTAAAACCCCTGGAGTAAGAGGGAGAGAGTTTTAGCATAGTGTTTGAAACAGGCTATGTGCTATTTTGCTAAAAGGGTTTTTAACTCCAAGCACTTTATTTGCATAACCGGGGTGTATATTGCTAAATATGCTAAATATGAACAATGGCCAGAATTCTGTGACATGGGTAAACATTTGCAAAAGTGCTTGAATAACTTGGGAGCCACAGTCCCATTTTCAGAAATGACATAGGTATTTAGAAGTCTAAAGGCCAGATTTTTTAAAAAATGGGTCTTCAGTTCCTAAATGATTTAAGGACATTTGAATGGGAGTAGGCACTTAGCTACCTTTAAAAATTTGGCCTGAAGTCAACCTGGCCTTAGTTTTCTAAATCTCTCACTGATTTCAATGGGAGTTAGGTGTCTAAAAACTGTTGAGGATCAGGGTGTAGGTGCCTAAGAGTTTGTCTGTAAGGCACTGGCAAAGTGCACTAGAATGATGCGATTTGCAAAGCATTCTAGCGCTCTGCACTCTAACTGCCCCATGTAGACTTAGCTGGTGTGCTGTAAAAGATACCTAGTACTCATTGACATAATCCTGTTTGAAACAGTACTGTGTTAATGCAAGCTAGGTATCTTTTAGAGTGTGCCAGCAGGGTCTACAGGGGCATGTTAGAGCATTTTACAAATCGCACAGCTCTGGTATGCTTTGATGTGCCATGTAGACAAGCCCTATGTCATTTTTGAAAATGGGACTTAGGGTTTTACATCATTAGATGCTTTTGAAAAATTTGACCATGATCCATGTAAATTATGTTTGAATATTAGGTATTCTTTTATTACTATAAAATATCATTATAGAAATCAAGAGGACAATTCCACTATTAAGCTATTTTATTATTCTAAATCCCCTTCCTCCTTCCCCAGAAAACCTCCATGAAAGTTTTAATATGCTTGATAAAGAACAGAAGTTCAGAATATCGATACAGGCATGGTCTAAAGAAGAGATCACTCTGTCTCATATATTATGATTACTATCAAATATAATAGGAAGGAAAATACAGTCAAAGTACATTCTCTTCTGTCTTCCTGAATATGATGCACAACTTTATAGAGACAAAATCCTCCTATCATATCCATGGAGAGATATGTTGCAGAAGTAAAAGTGTTCTTCTTTTACAACATGGAAACAGGACTTCTTCACTAGCTACCTTGCCCCAAATAGATATTTCCACAGCCTGAACAAGCAAACAGCATCCATAATGCCCTCCAAAACAGGGAATGGTCTAGTCCAAAACAGGCTTTTTGTCCACCACACCATAAATACAGATTCTTGTGTTTTAAGACTTGTTAAGAAGAAAGCCATGTCAGGCAGCAAACATACTCTGTTTCTGTCATAAATATACAGCTAAGGGTAGCATAAAATCCCTCTATACCCTGTAAAGGGTTAATTCCTCTTTTACCTGTAAAGGGTTAAGAAGCTCGGATAATCAGGGTGGCACCTGACCAAAAGGACCAATAAGAGGAGAAGATACTTTCAAATCTGTGGGGGAAGGTTTTCTGTCTGTGTATCTTGGAGCCAGCCAGGAAACAGGACAGGGAAATTACATCTCCTTAAGCACAACTAAACTAAGCATCTAGTATTGCAGAAATAGTAAGTAATAGGAAAGAAATGCATTAGGTTATCTTTTGTTGTAGCTTGTGAATTTTCCCTGTGCTAAGAGGGAGGTTTATCCCTGTTTTTGTAACTTTAAGTTTTGCCTATAGGGGAAATCCTCTGTGTTTTTGCGTCTTTTGTTATTCTGTAAAGTACTTACCATCCTGATTTTACAGAGATGATTCTTTTACCTTTTCTTTAATTAAAATTATTCTTTTAAGAACCCGATTGCTTTTTCATTGTTCTTAAGATCCAAGGGTTTGGGTCTGTATTCACCTGTACCAATTGGTGAGGATATTATTCTCAAAACTCCCCAGGAAAGGAGGTGTAGGGGTTTGGGGAGGGGATATTTGGGGAAGGTAGGGCCCCAAGTGGCCCTCTATGAATGTTTGTTTAAATCACTTGGTGGTGGCAGCAATACTAAGGCAAGGAAGGAATTTGTGCCTTGGGGAAGTTTTTAACATAAGCTGGTAAAAATAAGCTTAGGGGGTCTTTCATGCAGATCCCCACATCTGTACCCCAGAGTTCAAAGTGGGGAAGGAACTCTGACAGTTTCTTTGATGAAGTAACTAAAACATAGCAGTAACAATAAATTTGCACACTACCTAAATGAAGGAATATATGTATATCCCAACATATAAATGAAGAAACAATAGCAATCCTGAGCATTAAGTTAGCTTGGACACTCTTATGTAAGTTGTTATGAAATTGGTTTGGCAACTTTATAAAAGGCTTGTCTACGCTACAAAATTAAATTGACTTTATCTAATTCAACCTTGAGCCTCCAAATTAATGAAGTTGATTGTGCATGACCACACCATGCTCATTGTCTCAATGGAGTACATCCTTACTAGCAGTGCCTGCATCGATGCACAAAGCAGTGCATCGTGGGTAGCTATCCCAAAGTGCAACTTGCCGCAGTGTGCTTTGGGAAGTTTGTGCAATGCCTCATGGGACCAAAACATTGTTGCAGGGGAGAATGGGAACATTGTGTCGGCATCCTATGAGGCACTGTGCTCCCTCCCAGTAAACAACCCAGTAAAAACAACAAGGAGTCCGGTGTTACCTGTAGATGAGCAGACTCACCCCTGCAGTGCCTTCTGCTGGTGACTTCCAGGAATTAGCTTGTTCCAGCTCCGGAGCGCCCTCTGCAGGCCAGTGATCCACCTGTCCTCTGGCTCCCGTGTCCCTCCCTGGACCCCGGTGCCCCTTTAACTTAGGTGCTGCCCCCTGGCAGTACCCCACTGATCTGGGTGTCCCCTCCCTGGGGAACCCCCAACCCACTATCCCCATCTCGCCTCAGTCTTGGCTACTGCCAGTCATCACTTAGCCCCCATTCCCTAGGGCAGACTGCAGTGTATCAGCCACTCATCACAGGCAAAGGGGTCCTGCTGCCTCTGCCTACCCATGGGCTGCCCCTTTTGCAACCCCAGTACCCAGTTGGCCTTACCCTAGGCCTGCAGCCTGGGGGGTTTCCAGGCCCGAGCTCCCCAGCTCCTCTTGCCTTCCCCCAGCCCTGCTCCACCTTAGGTACCCAGGTACACTCCCTAGCAGCCAGGCCCTTCTCCCTCTAAATGCAGAGAGAGACTGAAACTGCTTCATCCCAGCAGTCCCTTTATAGGGCCAGCTGAGTCCATTTGGGGCCTGGCCACATCTGCGGCTGTTTCCCCACTCAGCCTGGCCTGTTCTCCCAGCCTGCCAGCCTTCTCCCAGGGCTGGTTCCAACCTTGTCAGGGCTGGAGCGGGTCATCACCCCGCTACAGCACCTTAAACGGGACTTCCTGGTCAACCTCCTCCTGGCCCTGGCTAAAACGGCCATCTACACAACCAGGGAGAGGAGGTTGGCCAATGGAGACTCCTGTGACTGTGGGGCTTGTTTCCGATCCTCTGTCCATTCACGTATCCGGGCAGAGTTCCTCTGGGCGGTGTCCACCAGCTCCCTTGACGCCTTCGAGGAGCAGTGGGCGCTGTCCAGGGTTCTCTGCTTGGTGTCCCCGTCAGGCTCCCTCCTTTTGACCCTTTGACTGTACTCCTGTCCCTGTTCTTTTATTAGTTGTCCCCCGAACTCAGTTGGGTTTTTGAGGTCCTGTGGATCCTCCCCTTAGGCTGGGGGGGATCTTTTAGCAGTGGGCGGGCTTCCGCTCGCCCACTTCCCGGAAACCCAATAGGTACAGCAACTTAAAAACTAACAGATTTATTTGGGCATATCATTCTGTTAGTCTTTAAGGTGCCACCGGACTCCTTGTTTTTTTTGTGGATACACACTAACACGGCTACCTCCTGATACTAAACAACCCAGTGGTTTTCATGCCTTAAAACTGCCACGTATATGCCATAACCCCAGAAGCACGGAGACTGCTCAGTTGTGCATTCTTGCTGTGAGCATCTCAAACACCTTGTGCCTTCTCCTGCAGTATTTCCAGAGCTGAAGTAGGGCCCGCCATGTGGAGCATGCTCATTTCCTGCAAGCAGCCCTGCTGCAAGTGATTGAAAAAAAAAACAATTCACAGTTGCTGATGGCAGTCCCAGAGCAGCTGCACTTTGTGGAGCACCATTTCTGGTCTCGTGAAACAAGCACTGACTGGTGGGACCACATCGTTTTGCAGGTATAGGATGATGAGCAGTGGCTGCAGAACTTTCAAATCCAGAAGGCCACCTTCCAGGAACTTTGTGCAGAGCTTTCCCCTGCCCTGAAGTTCAGCAACACAAAAGGGTAGAGAGTCTGGGAAATGTGTGGGATATAGTGGATAGTTTTGCCATGATGAAACTCCCTAATTGTGGTGGGATGATAGATGGCACGCATATCCCCATCTTGGCACCAGATCACCTTGCCAAAGAGTACATAAACCAAAAGGGATACTTTTGAATGGCATTGCAAGTGCTGGTGGATCACAGGGGCTATTTCATTGACATCAATGTAGGATGGTCGGGAAAGGTTCATGACTAGCACATCTTTAGGAACTCAGGTCTGTTCAAAAAGCAGCAATCCGGGACTTTCTTTCAGGACCATAAAATTAACATTGATGACATTGAGATGCCTATAGTTATCCTGGGAGGTCCCAGCCTACCCCTAGCTCCCATGGCTCATGAAGCCATACACTGGCCATCTGGACAGCAGTAAGGAATGTTTCAACTATAGGCTCAGCAAGTGCGGAATGGTGGTTGAATGTGCCTTTGCTCATTTGAAAGGGTGCTGGAGAAGTCTACTAACAAAGTTGGACCTTAGTGAGGAGAACATCCCCATGGTTATAACTGTCTGCTGTGTGCTCCATAATATCTGTGAAAAAAAGGAGGGAAATTTTCCACAGGGGTGGGCAGTTGAGACAGATCGCATGGCAGCCATTTTTGAGCAGCCAGACACCAGGGCAATAAGAGCACAGCAAGGGGAGTTGCATATCTGTGAGGCTTTGAAAAGCTGTTTTAGTAATGAGTCACATTAATTTAAGCTGCTTGTCTGCATTGTGCTTTCCCAAGCCTTCACCTGGCTTGTATCACTGCCCCTGTAAGGCCACCCAGTGCCCAAGCCCACTGCTTCTACTCAAGAAAGAACATTTATTTCTCAAATTCGTTTACTTTATTTAACAAACATAAGTAAAAAGGGAGAACAGAAAAAAAAAGGTAACCCTTAGGGAAGAGCGGTTGTAAATTTGAAACGGGGAGAAACATTTTCAGCTGTGTAACATAACACTACATTCCAGACCATCAAAGATCTGTGAATGGGCACCTTCTGTTCATTGTATCCTCTCCCCCACCCCAAAGTTAAGTGAAAGGGATAATGGTCTTTTCACCCACACTGCATGGAATGCTTGGGGAAGGGTGATTCTGCACCAGGTGATGCTGGCTGGCTGTCCACCAGGTTCTGCAGAGGGACTCTACCCTTCTGCTTCTGTTCCTGCAGTTCAACCAGATGCCTCAACATGTCTGCTTGGTCTCTCATAATCCAAAGCATCTCCTCCTGCACCACACACTCTCCCTCACTGGAAACTTTCTTGCTCTCCATGTCCATGTCTAACTTCTCAGACAGTGAAATCGTCCATGCTCTCAGCTCTGTTTCATCTCTCCCAGGGGTGTTCACTAGCGCAGTGAACATGTCTTCCAGCATTCTCTTTCTCCTTCTAATCAGCAAAAGTCTGCTTTCAGAGTGTATGACATGCTGAAGGACACAATTCCAGCTATCAGTCAGGGGATAAAATAAAGGAGTCACTGTACATGAAGTCAAGTATCAGAGGGGTAGCCGTGTCTGTCTGGATCTGTAAAAAGCACCAAAGAGTCCTGTGGCACCCTATAGATTAGCAGACGTATTGGAGCATGAGCTTTCTTGGGTGAATACCCACTTCGTCGGATGCATGTCAACGAAGTGGGTATTCACCCACGAAAACTCATGCTCCAATATGTCTGTTAGTCTATAAGGTGCCACAGGACTCTTTGCTGCTTTTACTGTACATGAATAAAATGTTTCCATAGCAAGGCCGTTTTCATAAAGAAAAAAATCTTATTACACTAGGTGCAAGCCATAACATAATCAGAATCTGTAACCATTCACTGTACCATTTTGCTGCTCCAGCCATGGTGAGTGTGCCCGCCCCCCCAGGTCATGCGTGATCACACTTTTAATGAAGTTTGTGGCAGGCTCATGTCGGGAGCACAGATAGCTAGTCAAAGAATGGCCCTTCCCCATAGCACCACAGGAAGCTGTTTATGAACAGGGCAGGGGGTGGGGGGTAGAGGAGGGGAATGTTTTCACTCCCAAATTGCAGAATCTCTCATGTGGGGCCCCAGTTCCCCTATCATCCACTTTAAACTACTTACTGACCCAAGCACAGTAAAGGCACATTAAGAGACCACGTGGTCTGGCAATCTGGAATGTGTGAGGGGTGGGTGGGCTGGGTCTACATGCCCTTTTTTTTGTGTAAGAGCACTTTTAATGAGAACTTCCCCCATTGCCCCTCGGCGACCCTATGTGATATCAGTCTCCTGAGGGTAACAGAGACAGAAAGGAAGGAGGTGCTGCAAGTGTCTGGGTATAGACCCGGTCCTTATGCTGCTATGCTGTGTACTGCAATGATGCCAGCAGAATTAATTCAGGAGTTGCGTGGGAAAGTGTCCTACCATGGTGGAAGAAATAAGACTGCCCTGCCCAGAAACCTTCTGTAAAAAATTGCAGAATATCTCCATGAAAGTTTCCTAGAGATATCCATGGAGGATTCCCGGGCTATCCCAGTCCACATAAACAGTCTTTTCCAGGGCAACCCTCTGCTTAGCTGGAGCAGCCTCTTGTAAGCAGAGAACCACAGCACCTCACTTTTTCTTCACAGTAAACATGCAATACCACTGCATGTGTGTGCCCACTAAAGTTTAACTGGACTTTCATTGTAACTGTATACTCACCAGAGGTGCCTTCCCCGGCATCACGGTCAGCCACCGTGATGTTCTGAGACCCACAGGGCTCCAGGGTTAAAAATATTTCCTGGCTTGCAGGGAGCTGGATCCACTGCTCTCTTGTCTCCCATTCTCCTCCTCCTCCTCTTTCTCATCCACCATATCATCCTCCTTGTTGTCCCTAGACTCACACGCCTGTGAGATGTCCATGTTGCTTGTGGGGGTGCTGGTAGGTTCACCCCTGAGAATCGCATGCAGCTCATTGTAGAACCGGCATGTGTGGGATTCAGCACCAGAACAACTGTTCGCCTCCCTTGCCTTCTGGTATGCTTAGTGAAGTTCTTTTATTTTCACATGACACTGCTGTGTGTCCCTTGTGTAGCCCTTCTCCCCTATTCCATGAGCAATCTTTGCATAGATGTCAGGGTTTCCTCTGCTGGATTGGAGCTCTACCTTCACAGACTCTTCTCCCCACGCAGCAATGATATCCACAACCTCCTGTGCAGACCAGGCTGGAGCGCGTTTGGGGCGTGTAGTCTCCATGACCAGCTGTGCTCAAGCTGTCATGCTCCCAATGCTGATCAAACAGGAAATGGGAAATCAAAAAATTCCCAGGGCTTTAGCAGGGGAGCAGCTGTTTCCTGTGTACCTGGCTGCAGTGCAGGAGAGTTGAGAAACATCTCCAGAGTGATCAGAGATTAGCATTGTGGGACACCACCTGAAGGCTAATTAAGTCAAATTACACAACGCTGCATCTGCACTACCCACGAAAGTTGAACTAAGCACTACTCCTCTCGCAGAGGTGGATTACAGAAGTCGACATCAGAGGTGATTTAGGTTGACATAAAGGACCGGTAGTGTAGACACATACAGGTTGACTTAAGGTGGCTTCCTTCGACCTAACTTTTTAGTGTAGACCAGGCCAAAGATAGGTTCTATTCACACATTTCATGCAAAAACACAGGAAATTGTATCCATGTTCCTCATGCCAGTATTCATAAAGTCCAAAGACTCAACTTGTAGCTTCTTAAACTCAGCACCAATGCAAAATCAAATGACATGCCGTCACCCCTTACCTGTGAAGACCTTGTTGAGCATCTTCTATGAGGAAACACAACATATATTCAAATGTTTGCAACTTGTATCTTTCTTAGAAAACATTTGTTAAATGTGACACAGATATTATATGATGGATAAAGATGAACTGATCACTTTGCTAAAGAGTAATGGCTGCCTGTGTACAAGTGTTTAGGACCTGGTTGCATTTAAGTTGGTGCTTTAAAGGGGCATATTTCTCAAAGCTAAAATAATTATGAACAAAATTGATCAGGGTGAAAAATGTTAACAGCGAAAGGTTAGTGAAAATTGAGAGATGCTCAAATGATTATAATTGCTTATTAATGAAAAGGTGTTTTTCAGTTTAAAAAACCCATATTGGTTCAGAGAGGACATGAAAAAAAGCAATTAAAAATCATCATATAACACATGGAAAAAGAGGAAGTAGATGACAATGAATATATATGAGAAATTAAGAAATGCAAGTAACTTATAATAAAAGGTATCTGTGATGCTTCCCAGTGATACCCAGGGCTGTAGACACCTCACCCCCGCCTGCCTTTAGAATGAAGAAGTCTTGTCTATGCCTTCTATGGATAAGCTCCCTGAATCCACCAGCCTCTGGCAACATAAGCACTGTCTTCCAGGCCTCTGCAGGCTTTGTGTTCTCTGTTCAGGTTAGCAATAGGTACAAATTAAGTCCTCTGAGCATCACTCTGAAGTCCTCAGGGCCTGTTCCACTGAACTCTCACAAGACTTTCAGATTTACTATTCCCAAAGGGTACGTCTATACTACCCGCCGGATCGGAGGGTAGTGTTCGATGTATCGGGGATCGATTTATTGCGTCTCATCTGGATGCGATAAATCGATCCCCAAATCGATGCCCGTACTCCACCTCGGCAGGAGGAGTAAGCATAGTCAACAGGGGAGCTGCAGCAGTCGACTCACCGCTGTGAGGACAGCCAGGTAAGTCGAACTAAGATACTTTGACTTCAGCTACGCCAATAGCGTAGCTGAAGTTGCGTATCTTAGTTCGAACACTCCCACTAGTGTAGCCCAGGCCAAAGGAATAGTACACACTAGCTTGTAAGATTCACCTCAGAAATACCACTCTTCTTAACTCACAGCACTTAGTGAAAACAAGAATGAGTTGATTATCGAAGAACAGAAATTCATACGGTAGTGAGAATATTGGAAACAAATGGTTACTATAAAACAAAATCAGAACATGCTTTCTAGAGCCTAAACTTACCTAACAAGGCATTCTCCATCTCCTACAAAATAGCTTACCCCAAGTCCTTTCACCAGTGTTTACAACCAGTTTGGCTAAGATCCCTTCTCATAAGATCAAGCCCACTAGCAGCTTGTGCTCACAGATTCAAGGAATAGTAGGGTTTCATCTATAACCAGGATATAGTTTCAAAATTTTATTGTCTTACTCCTAAACAGGATAACTTATGCTGTTTTTGTTTTTTCCTCCAGCCCAAAAATGCATTGATTAGCATTTTGCTCAGCCTACAAGTGAGCATCCACTGTGAACCATATAATAATCAAATTGAATATGACCAGCCTGCATGAGATAAGCATCTCTTCCCCCATTGTTTGTTACAGGTATGTGGATCACCTTTCTATGACCTGCTTTAACTCACGGATCTAGACAGCATAATTTTAGTATGTATATCACTCTTCACATATTACCTGTACATACACCTCACAATGATTCTGATGACCAGTGGGGCACAGGCTGTCATTAGAGAACGTACATGACATTCATTGGTGGACTAGTAGGTATATGCAAGACCCAGGGGATCACTGTAACCCTTATATGCCCCATGCCCTCTGCCAGTTGGTATCAAGAGGTTCTTGGATCACATTCAATGAAATATCTATGGCCAATATGGTTAAGGACAATAAGAAGGCATTGTAAAAACATAAGGATCAAAAGGCATCCTAGCAATGATCTAGGTCAGCTGTTTTTATTATTATCATTATTGTTAATAATGATGCTGAAAAGGCAGAAGTGTTCAACAAATATTTATGTTCTGTAGCTGGAAACAAGCTGGACAATATCAAGATTGCATAAAGTTGATTACATATTTTGTTTTCCAATGGTAACTAAGTATAATGTTAAAAAGCAACTGCTTAAATTAAACATTTTAAAGTCAACAGGTCTGGATAATTTGCTCCCAAGCATTTTAAAAATGTTGGCTGAGCCTCTCTCTGCACTGTTGATGCACATTTTTAATAAGCCTTGGAATACTGGGGAATTACAGAGTTCTGGAAACAACCAAGTGTTATGCCAGTATTAAAAGGGGTAAATGGGGCGTGCCAGTTAACTATATGCCAATTAACTTGTCGTTGATCCCGGACAAAATATTGGAATGACTAATACAGGACTCTGTCACCATGTCTCAGTGGGTCATAGCTGAGAATACCAGATTCAGAATGAACTGCTGAGAAATAGGGTAGATACACCCCAGACTGGTGGTTATTCTACCATCAGATATACCAAGCCAGCAACAAAAGTAGACAGCTGTCTCACTACACAGGTTAACAAGAAGTAAAAAATGTGGTCTCCTTGGGCATTCCAGCACTCATTTCACACACACCCCTTCCCCCCAAGGCACTAGACTTTGTGATGACTGGTTATTTAAAACCAATTTCTTCAAACAAAGGGTCCTTCTAATCCCAAGAGATCAGCCACATAGCCAGGTCAATATATAACTCAGCACTCATCCAATAGCGCTGTTGCTAGTCTTTTAGAATCAAATATCCAAACAGGGGGAGGGATAGCTCAATGGTTTGAGCATTGGCCTGCTAAACCAGGGGTTGTGAGTTCAATCCTTAAGCAGGCAATTTAGGGAACCAACATTACCAAAACAAAAAAACCCTGTCTGGGGTGTTGTCTTGCTTTGAGCAGCAGGTTGGACTAGAGGACCTTCTAACCCTGATATTCTATGAGTAGAGGAATGAATTAAAATGGTTAAGGAAATAAAACATATATAATTATTGCAAAGTTGTTGTATCAGGGCTCCACTGGGCTCCCTGCCATGGCAGGAAGCCCGGTGGAGCCCTTTAAACCCAACCCGCAGCACCAGCAGCCAGCCCGGGGGGGCATTATAAAGGGCGGCGGGGAGCCCAGTGGAGCCCTTTAAATGCCGCTCCCCCCCAGGCCCAGCCACCAGAGCTGCAGGCGAGGTTTAAAGGGCTTGGGGATATAATTTTGGCTTTACGCGATAACCACGGAACGGAACCCCTGCCTATGATAAGACTTGCCTGTATACATGGTCATATTTCAAACATACAGCATCACACTCTAGCAATAAAGAGTTAAAGGAAGGAAATATTAAGTATCAATCAACATAGTTTCATGAAACATAGGTTTTGTCAATCAAATTAGATTTCATTATTTGATAAGATTACAAATCAAGTTGATAAAGGTAACTGTTGATGTAATATACTTGGACTTCTGTAAGGTGTTTGCCTTAAAACCACTCAACATTCTGATTAAAAACAAGCACTATAAAATAACAATATGACACATATTCAGAAGATTAAAAGATGGCTAACTGAGCCTTTACCCACTGCTGGAGTCTTTTCCAGTGGTGGGGGAAGGACTCCAGCAGCAGAGAACTGGAGGAACCTTTCCCAACTGTTGGAATATTTCCCCATGGTGGGGGAAGGCTCCAGCAGTGAGGAGCTGGTGGAGATTTTCCCTTCTGCCTACCTTCTTCCAGAGACTTTCCCTGCTTCCAGAGCATTTTTTGTGATGGGCAAAGGCTCCAGCAGTGGGGAGACCTGAGTGGGCTGAGTAGAGAGCCCTGTAGGGTAAATAATCAGGTATATTCCAACACCCTTCAGGTGTGTCTTTACTCTAAACACCAAAGCTGTGCCTCACTATCTGTGCTGCTATTTGTACCCATTTTGGTCAATTTCTTGGTCATACAATTTTTAAAATCATAATTTTCATGATTTCAGGTATTTAAATCTGAAATGTTATGGTGTCATAATTGTAGAGGTCCTGATCCAAAAAGGAGTTCAGGTGGCAGGGTCTCAAGGTGTAGAGGGAGGGGTTGCAAGCAGGGCCATCCCTAGGGGGGTGCATGGTCTCGGGTGGAAGTGAGGAATCCATGAGGACCGACTATGCTGGCCAATCGCATTCACCCGTGGGGTCCCCCAAAGTGCAGGGCCAGGAGCGGTTGCCCCGATTCACCATACCCAAAGGGCAGCTCTGGTTGCGGCACTGCTACCCTTACTTCGGTGCTGCTGCTGATGCTGCCTTCAGAGCTGGGCAACAAGAGTGGGGAATGCTGGTTGGGAGCCCAGTTCTGAAGGCAGAGCCGCTGCCTGCAGCAGTGCAGAAATAAGGATGGCATGGTATAGTATTGCCACCCTTACTTCTAGGCTGCTGTATACAGAGCTGGGTCCTCAGTCAGCAGCCACCACTCTCCAGCCACCCAGCTCAGAAGGCAGCAGAAATACCATACCATGCCAGCCTTACTTCTGAGCTGCTGCTGGAGGTGGCTCTGCCTTCAGAGCAGGTTTGGTATAATACTGACACCCTTAGTTCTGTGCTGCTGCTGCCAGTGTGCTGCCTTCAGAGCTGAGTGCCCTGCCAATAGCACTCTGCCGCTCTCTGACCACCCAGCTCTGAAGGCAGCACAGAAGTAAGGGTAGCAATACCAACCCCCCCCCCTTAAAAAACCTTATGACCTGACCCCTCCCCCGCAACTCCCTTTTGGGTCAGGACCCCCAATTTGAGAAACGCTGGTCTTCCCCATGAAATCTGTATAGCAGAGGGTAAAAGTAGACAAAAGACCTATGTGGCTCTGGGAAGAAGGATAAAGGAGATTGAGGCGCAAGTTGTGTTCTCGTCCATCCTCTCTGTGGAAGTAAAAGGCCCAGGTAGAGACCATCAAATCATGGAAGTCAATGAATGGCTACACAGGTGGTGTTGGAGAGAAGGCTTTGGATTCTTTGACCATGGGATGGTGTTCCAAGAAGGAGGAGTGCTAGGCAGAGACGGGCTCCACCTAATGAAGAGAGGGAAGAGCATCTTCACAAGCAGGCTGGCTAACCTAGTGAGGAGGGCTTTAAATAGGTTCACTGGGGGAAGAAGACCAAAACCCTGAGGTAAGTGGGGAAGTGGGATAGCAGGAGGAAGCACGAGCAGAAGAGCACGAGAGGGGAGGACTCCTGCCTTGTACTGAGACAGCGGGACAATCAGTGAGTTATCTTAAGTGCCTATACACAAATGCAAGAAACCTGGAAAACAAGCAGGGAGAACTGGAAGTCCTGGCACAGTCAAGGAATTATGATGTGATTGGAATAACAGAGACTTGTTGGGATAACTCACATGACTGGAGTACTGTCATGGATGGATTTAAACAGTTCAGGAAGGATAGGCGGGGCAGAAAAGGGTGGGGGAGTTGCATTGAATGTAAGAGAGCAGTATGACTGCTCAGAGCTCCAGTATGAAACTGCAGAAAAACCTAAGAGTCTCTCAATTAAGTTAAGAAGTGTGAGCAACAAGGTCGTGGTGGGAGTCTCCTATAGACCATCAGACCAGGGGGATGAGTTGGATGAGGCTTTCTTCAGGCAACTAACAGAAGTTATTAGATCACATGCCCTGGTTCTCATGGGAGACTTCAGTCACCTCAATATCTGCTGGGAGAGTAATACAGCAGTGCACAGACAATCCAGGAAGTTTTTGGAAAGTGTAGGGGACAATTTCCTGGTACAAGTGCTGGAGGAACCAACTGGGGCAGAGCTCTTCTTGACCTGCTGCTCACAAACCAGGAAGAATTAGTAGGGGAAGCAAAAGTGGATGGGAGCTTGGAAGGCAGACCATGAGATGGTCGAATTCAGGATCCTGACACAAGGAAGAAAGGAGAATAGCAGAATACAGGCTCTGGACTTCAGAAAAGCAGACTTTGACTCCCTCAGGGAACAAATGGGTAGGATCCACTGGGAGAATAACATGACAGGGAAAGTAGTCCAGGAGAGTTGGCTGTATTTTAAAGAATTCTTATTGAGGTTGCAGTAACAAACCATCCCAATGAGTAGAAAAAATAATAAATATGGCAGGCAACCAGCGTGGCTTAACAGTGAAATCCTTGCTGATCTTAAACACAAAACAGAAGATTACAAGAAGTAGAAGATTGGACAAATGACCAGGGAGGAGTATACAAATATTGCTCAGGCATGCAGGAATGAAATCAGGAAGGCCAAATCACACTTGGAGTTGCAGCTAGCAAGGGATGTTAAGAGTAACAAGAAAGGTTTCTACAGGTATGCTAGTGACAAGAAGAAAGTCAAGGAAAGTGTGGGCCCCTTACTGAATGAAGGAGGCAACCTAGTGACAGAGGATGTAGAAAAAGCTAAAGTACTCAATGCTTTTTTTGCCTCTATCTTCACAAACAAGGTCAGCTCCCAGACTGCTGCACTGGGCAGCACAGCATTGGGAGGAGGTGATCAGCCCTCTGTGGAGAAAGAAGTGGTTTGGGACTATTTAGAAAAGCTGGATGAGCACAAATCCATGGTGCCAGATGTACTGCATCCAAGGGTGCTAAAGGAGTTGGCAGATGTGATTGCAGAGCCATTGGCCATCATCTTTGAAAACTCATGGTGATCGGGGGAGGTCCTGGATGACTGGAAAAAGGCTAATGTAGTGCCCGTTTTTTAAAAAGGGAAGAAGAAAGATCCGGGGAAGTACAGGCCAGTCTGCCTCACCTCAGTCCCTGGAAAAATCATGGAGCAGGTCCTCAAGGAATCAATTCTGAAGCACTTAGAGGAGAGGAAAGTGATCAGGAACAGTCAGCATGGATTCACCAAGAGCAAGTCATGTTTTACTAACCTAATTGCCTTCTATGATGAGATAACTGTCTCTGTGGATGAGTGGAAAGCAGTGGATGAGTTATTCATTGACTTTAGCAAAGCTTTTGATACGGTCTCCGACAGTATTTTTGCCAACAAGTTAAAGAAGTATGGGCTGGATGAATGTAATATAAGGTGGATAGAAAGCTGGCTAGATGGTCGGCTCCATGTCTAGTTAGCAGCTGGTATCAAGCGGAGTGCCCCCAGGGTCGGTCCTGGGGCCGGTTTTGTTCAATATCTTCATTAATGATCTGGAGGATGACGTGGACTGCACTCTCAGCAAGTTTACAGTTTAATTCAGAAAATTAAAATGAAAAAGATTCAAAGTAAAGAATCAAAATGTCCAGAATAATTGACACAGAGTTGAAAATGAAAGACAAAAATCAGAAACTAAAAGAAAAAGAAAAAAATCCACTGAAATATATAGTTCTAGGGAATATATAGGGAAATATAAGAATAGCCATTTTATGTGTCCTTTTTGTTAATATTCTAGCAAAGAAGCTTATTGGAAGGATTATTTGCCAAGACAGTAATATTATGGAATATTCACAGAAAGTTAATTTCTAATTCATAAATGCAACTATCCCCCTCATGCCCACTATTGGTAATAGGATAAGTATATAGGAGGGTGGGAAATTAGGGAGTTGCCTGAGAAGTGGGTCTTATATTGAA
Organism: Mauremys reevesii; assembly: GCF_016161935.1. Taxonomy (NCBI): domain Eukaryota; kingdom Metazoa; phylum Chordata; order Testudines; family Geoemydidae; genus Mauremys; species Mauremys reevesii. The sequence goes on along the minus strand of NC_052624.1, from coordinate 122,324,699 downwards.
GCAGCTGCTCTGTCTGGTAAACCTTCTGTTTTTTGCCAGAGCAGAAGCTCAATCCAATGGTTCTCAGTAGGTCCCATAGACTTGGACTCCTATTGCAAATGCTTAACACTTCTCGGGGCATAGGAAGAGCGTGATCTTTACTGGGGGGGAGTGGGGGTTGATAGCAGCAGTATTGGTGGTTTTGGTAAGGCCTGTGACTGGGAGACAGGACAGAAGGGCTTGTGAGCCAGGGATGCAGAGACTGAGAATTAAAATGAAAATCTAGTATCCTTTCAGCCTCTGTAGAAATAAATAAAACTTGATGATCATATGAGGACTAAAGAGACCTCATTGCTAATATTTCTCATATTATTTGCCACACTCTCCTTGCATCATATCAGAAACTTGATTTATGCTTTTTGAGCAAAGATCATGTTGTATGTTTCCATGAGGCATCTAGTACACTTTGGGCCACTGCAAAATCTAATAATAATAACGTGCTTCTCAGATTCTTATGCATGGATTTAAAAAAAAACATAACCCATAATTTAAATGGACGTTTGACCTGGCTTTAAGTGCATGATTTTTCCCACTATTTAAAATTTAAAACAGTTTTACTTTAATTAGAAATGGGCCCAGAACAAAACACTTCATCTGAACCTCACCAAACCATGAAGAATTGATTCAATTTCCTAATCTGAACACCTCAGGTCACCTCTATCCTTCTGGGAAGTTGATCCAAATTTTGTGGCTTGGGTTCAGATTTATTTTAATGGATATACTGTGTGTTTATGATGATGATTATGAAATGCATCAAGCATCTATTTCTCTAAAGTTTCTGACACAGAATGGAGTAAGAGGGAGAGGTAATTGTATGATTATTATTTTCATGGTGCATGAATTTTCCTAGAAACATATTTCATGTGCAGAAAATCCTCAATTAAGATCAAGAGAATAACTTCACCGTGAGTTCACTCTGTGCACAACTTTGGTTTCAAAACAAGCCATTTTCAGAGTTCTAGTAGATTAGCAACAAATGCTTAACCCTGAAGTTTACGAATTGGTAACAAGGAAAAACATAGAATCATAGAATCTCAGGGTTGGAAGGGACCTCAGGAGGTCATCTAGTCCAACCCCCTGCTCAAAGCAGGACCAAACCCAACTAAATCATCCCAGCCAGGGCTTTGTCAAGCCTGACCTTAAAAACCTCTAAGGAAGGAGATTCCACCACCTCCCTAGGTAACCCATTCCAGTGCTTCACCACCCTACTAGTGAAACAGTTTTTCCTAATGTCCAACCTAAACCTCCCCCTCTGCAACTTGAGACCATTACTCCTTGTTCTGTCATCTTCTACCACTGAGAACAGTCTAGATCCATCCTCTTTGGAACCCCCTTTCAGGTAGTTGAAAGCAGCTATCAAATCCCCCCTCATTCTTCTCTTCTGCAGGCTAAACAATCCCAGTTCCCTCAGCCTCTCCTCAGAACTCATGTGCTCCAGCCCCCTAATCATTTTTGTTGCCCTCAGCTGGACTCTCTCCAATTTATCCGCATCCTTCTTGTAGTGTGGGGCCCAAAACTGGACACAGTACTCCAGATGAGGCCTCACCAGTGCTGAATAGAGGGGAATGATCACGTCCCTCGATCTGCTGGAAATGCCCCTACTTATACAACCCAAAATGCCATTAGCCTTCTTGGCAACAAAGGCACTGTTGACTCATATTCAGCTTTTCATCCACCGTAACCCCTAGGTCCTTTTCTGCAGAACTGCTGCCCAGCCATTCGGTCCCTAGTTTGTAGCAGTGCATGGGATTCTTCCGTCCTAAGTGCAGGACTCTGCACTTGTCCTTGTTGAACCTCATCATATTTCTTTTGGCCCAATCCTCTAATTTGTCTAGGTGTCTCTATATCCTATCCCTACCCTCCAGCGTATCAACCACTCCTCCCAGTTTAGTGTCATCTGCAAACTTGCTAAGGGTGCAGTCCACACCATCCTCCAGATCGTTAATGAAGATATTGAACAAAACCGGCCCCAGCACCGACCCTTGGGGCACTCCACTTGATACCGGCTGCCAACTAGACATGGAACCATTGATCACTACCCGTTGAGCCCGACCATCTAGCCAGTTTTCTATCCACCTTACTGTCCATTCATCCAGCCCAGACTTGTTTAACTTGCTGGCAAGAATACTGTGGGAGACTGTATCAAAAGCTTTGCTAAAGTCCAGAAATAGCACATCCACTGCTTTCCCCTCATCCACAGAGCCGGTTATCTCATCATAGAAGGCAATTAGGTTAGTCAGGCATGACTTGCCCTTGGTGAATCCATGCTGACTGTTCCTGATCACTTTCCCCTCCTTTAAGTGGTTCAGAATTGATTCCTTGAGGACCTGTTCCATGATTTTTCCAGGGACTTAGGTGAGACTGACTGGCCTGTAATTCCCTGGATCTTCCTTCTTCCCTTTTTTAAAGATGGGCACTACATTAGCTTTTTTCCAGTCATCCAGGACCTCCCCCGATCACCATGATTTTTCAAAGATAATGGCCAATGGCTCTGCAATCTCATCGGCCAACTCCTTTAGCACCCTTGGATGCAGTGCATCCGGCCCCATGGACTTGTGCTCGTCCAGCTTTCCTAAATAGTCCCAAACTACTTCTTTCTCCACAGAGAGCTGGTCACCTCCTCCCCATACCGTGCTGCAGAGTGCAGCTGTCTGGGAGCTGACCTTGTCTGTGAAGACAGAGGCAAAAAAAGCATTGAGTACACTAGCTTTCTCCACATCCTCTGTCACTAGGTTCCCTCCCTCATTCAGCAAGGGGCCCACACTTTCCTTGACTTTCTTCTTGTTGCTAACATACGTGAAGAAACCCTTCTTGTTACTCCTAACATCTCCGGCTAGCTGCAACTCCAAGTGTGATTTGGCCTTCCTAATTTCACACCTGCATGCCTGAGCAATACTTTTATACTCCTCCCTGGTTATTTGTCCAATCTTCCACTTCTTGTAAGCTGTTTTTTTGTGTTTAAGATGAGCAAGGATTTCACTGTTAAGCCAAGCTGGTCGCCTGCCATATTTACTTTTCTTCCTACACATCGGGATGGTTTGTTCCTGCAACCTCAATAAGGATTCTTTAAAATACAGCCAGCTTTCCTCGACTCCTTTCCCCATCATGTTATTCTCCCAGGGGACCTTGCCCATCAGTTCCCTGAGGGAGTCAAAGTCTGCTTTTCTGAAGTGCAGGGTCTCTGTTCTACTGCTCTCCTTTCTTCCTTGTGTCAGGATCCTGAACTCGACCATCTCATGGTCTCTGCCTCCCAGGTTCCACTATTGCTTCCTCTACTATTTCTTCCCTGTTTGTGAGCAGCAGGTCAAGAAGAGCTTTTCCCCTAGTTGGTTCCTCCAGCACTTGCACCAGGAAATTGTCCCCTACACTTTCCAGAAACTTCCTGGATTGTCTGTGCACCGGTGTATTGCTCTCCCAGCAGATATTGGGGTGATTAAAGTCACCCATGAGAACCAGGGCCTGTGATCTAGCAACTTCTGTTAGTTGCCCGAAGAAAGCCTCGTCCACCTCATCCCCCTGGTCTGGTGGTCTGTAGCAGACTCCCACCACGACATTACCCTTGTTTTTCATACTTCTAAATTTAATCCAGAGACTCTCAGGTTTTTCTGCAGTTTCATACTAGAGCTCTGAGCAGTCATACTGCTCTCTTAAATAAAACGCAACTCCCCCAACTTTTCTGCCCTGCCTATCCTTCCTGAACGGTTTATATCCATCCATGACAGTACTCCAATCATGTGAGTCATCCCACCAAGTCTCTGTTATTCCAATTACATCATAATTCCCTGACTGTGCCAGAACTTCTAGTTCTCCCTGCTTGTTCCCCATGTTACATTTGAGCAATTTTGTTAGCTATGCACTGGAATTAAAATATTTTCTCTATTGTTGTGGTGGTATAATCCCCACTGCAGATAACATTAGAACAGTATATATGACCAACAAGAGAAGCATAAGTAAAACATTTAAGGCTCAGTTATGTTCTGTTTAAATGGAAAAGAGGAAGTGAATGGTCTAAACAGCAGTGCAGCTGTTCCCAGTTCCCAGTGCACAGCGAGTGAGGTGCTGAGAACATTGCTGGCGATAGTAGCCCCATCTCTGTCCCAGTAATGACACTAGTTTTCAGGGAGAACAGGCAGCCCTTCTTACAGCTGTCCTCTTCATTGCAGCATTAGAGGAAAGAGTCCCCTGTACTGCCTCTCCCCACAGTCCATTGAGGCTGAGGCAACCATAATTTGGACTTTAGTTTTTACCAGTTTTGTCGCTATACATTATGCATTGCAAATACAGGAAATTTCTGTATGCTATAAAGATAAATTATTGCTGCAAAACTGAAATCTTACACTCTTTTCTGCTGAACTGCTCAAATAAAAACCATATTTTGTGATTATTTAACATTTATTCAGTCTCCGACATGAAAAGGCCTTCATATGCTGATAAGGAGCAGTGGTTGTTTGATTGGCTGATGAACCAGATGGGATAGCTAAATGAAAAATTGGTTTGGGCTTTACAAGATAGTATTAATTGGCTATGTGTATAAAGAACTTTGATGTAAAAAAAGACACTGTGATTATTAGAGCAACAAGATAGGTGAGGTAATATCTTTTATTGGACCAACTTCTGTTGGTGAGAGATATAAGTTTTCAAGCTGTACGGAGCTTTTCTTCAGGTCTGGAAATGGAACTCTCAACATCACAGGAAAATGCAAGGTGGAACAGATTGTCCCAGTCTTGAAGAAGAACTCTGCGTGACTCGAAAGCTTGTCTCTCTCACCAATGGAAGTTGGTCCAATAAAAGATATTGCCTCACCCACTTTGTCTCTCTAATATCCTGGGACTCACACAGCTACAACTATGCTGCATAACCTATGTGATAAAGTCAAGTATGGGTGTATGTAAGGGTGTATGTAAAAGTTGGGAAAAAGTTAATGCTAAATATTGATGAAAGTCACAATTTTGAGTTATATGGCAAAAATAATGGCTATTGAATTTCTGTAAAGAAAGGGATGAAGACACAAATGATTATTAATTTCACTTAAAGGGATTTTATTTAAACTTTTCAGGCGTTTTCATGATGCTGACATTGCTCATTTCCTGTACTTTAAAAAAAAGGCTAAATAATGGCTATATGTCTGTGTTCTGGCCTCTGCCATACTCTGTGTGAGCATAACATACTCAGTGAGCCTGCGGCTGTGAGGTAATTTAAATAAGTTCATGTCGTAAAGCTTAAAGCTACAGAACAAGCAAATCATCCTCTAACATTAAAGGAAGATATCATGTATTTTGAATGTAGGTTTGCCTAAATGGTGATAGGAAACCATTTTATTTCTGTAATGCTAGCATAAATGGAAGCCTGGAGGTATATTTTGTGAATATTACATTCTATTAATTGTTTGTTATCTCTGATACAGGAGCCTTCTCAGGCCCAGCAAATGGGTTAATGATTCCACTCTTAAGAAAAGGAAATTGTTTTAAATGCCTTCATGCAATTGTAAATTTCTGAAAGCTACAATACTACTTTGAGAGCTTTTAAATGTCCTATATTTTAATTCAAGGCATATTGATTAGAAGATTTTTGAATTAATATCCTCATGTGTGGCAACCAATCTACTAATCTGGTTCTATCTAATATAACTTCCTAGTAGAAACAAAGCAGAAACTGTTAAATACCATGGAAGTTACATATGGAAATCATACACTATGCACTATACTGAAAACATTAACCTTTCAGTAATATGTCTGTGCAAGATAGTCATGGAAGATGGGGAGAGAGGAGTGAAAGACCTATCTTTCTATTTTAGGCCTGGTCTACACTACAAAGTTAGGCTGATTAGTAGGAACATTGGGCTGCATTAGTAGGACCATTGCCAGCAGACCAAGGGAAGTGATTATTCCCCTCTATTCGGCACTGGTGAGGCCACATCTAGAGTATTACATCCAGTTTTGGGCCTCCCACTACAGAAAGGATGTGGACAAATTGGAGAGAGCCAAGCGGAGGGCAACAAAAATAATCAGGGGGCTGGGGCACATGACTTACGAGGAGAGGCTGAGGGAATTGGGCTTGTTTAGTCTGCAGAAGAGACGAGTGAGTGGGGATTTGATAGCGGCCTTCAACTACCTGTTCTCAGTGGTGACAGATGACAGAACAAGGAGCAATGGTCTCAAATTTCAGTGGGGAAGGTCTAAGTTGAATATTCGGAAACACTATTTCACTAGGAGGGTGGTGAAGCACTGGAATGGGTTACCTAGGGAGGTGCTGGAATCTCCATCCTTGGAGGTTTTTAAGGCCCGGCTTTACAAAGCCCTAGCTGGAATGATTTAGTTGCTATTGATCCTGCTTTGAGCAGGGGGTTGGACTAGATGACCTCCTGAAGTCTCTTCCAACACTAATCTTCTATGATGTAAATCACCTTGAGCATGTGTCTACATTCAAATTTGTTTCCAGCTGACGTAAGCACTCTGTTATATTCACATAATAAAACTACCTCCCTAAACAGCATTGAGCAATGGTTGACCCTGACAGTCCTCCAGCAACTGTCCCACAATGCCTGATGGTGACCACTCTGATCATATGTGTGAACTCCACTGCCCAGGGTCATGGTGACCAGAAGACACCCCTCTCCAGAAAACACCTGTGATGGGTTGGATCATAGAAACCCCCTTGGGAACTGCCAACTGAGGTGCCAAGACTACTTCTGCCCCTGCTTTCCCTGCCAGCTTGGGACTCCAGCACCCTGTCTTGTTAGCCAGACATGCCAGTCTGCTCCAACCCAGGGTCTGAACCACGTGCCCCAAATCTGCAGACTTAACTGAAAGCAATTTAAGAAGTGTTCCTGTCTTTAACACTCAGATGCCCAACTCCCATTGAGGTCTGTGACGTTGTGCAGTCTATATGGTTTTATAAAAATATGGTAATAAGTAGATATAATGTAACTGGAATATGCTTCATGCAAACGGTCTCTTGTAAGGTATCATTATAAAACTTATAATCTACTGAGTGTGGTCATCATACTTGTATAAATGTACCACTTTTGTATCTGGAACTAAAAATATAAAATATAACTCTAAGGGCCTATTGTAATTATACAAAGTGTGGGTCATTAATGGTGGTTTGAAATCTTAATGGCTCCCATCAACCAGGACAATTGACTGGGGCTCTGTTTGCAAGCAAGCCTTCCTGTGAGTCAGGCTTGGAGTCTTACAGTGACATGTGATCATGTCACATGAACTGGAATCCATCTTTAACCTGGTGCTTTTTCAATGGGGGGGTTGGAAACCCATAGAGAGACAAAGGATTTCTGCCTTATGCAAAAGATATATAAAGGGGTGGAACAGAAGAAAGAGGAGAGGAGCCATCATGAAGAATCCCCTAGCTACCACCTGAGCTGGAACAAGAGCAGTACCAGGGGAAATAATTGTGCCCAGGCCTGGAAGGTGTCTGGTCTGAGGAAAAACTTACTGAAGCATCTCTGAGGGTGAGATTATCTGTATTCAGTTTGATTAGACATAGATTTGCACATTTTATTTTATTTTGCTTGGTGACTTACTTTGTTCTGTCTGTTATTACTTGGAACCACTTAAATCCTACTTTCTGTATTTAATAAAATCACTTTTTACTTATTAATTAACTCAAAGTATGTATTAATACCTGGGGGAGCAAACAACTGTGCATATCTCTCTATCAGTGTTATAGAGGGCTAATTTATAAGTTTACCCTGCATAAGCTGTATACCGAGTAAAACAGATTTATTTGGGTTTAGACCCCACTGAGAGTTGGGCATCTAAGTGCTAAAACCAAGCACACTCTGTGAGCTGTTTTCAGGTAAACCTGCAGCTCTGGGACAAGTAATTCAGACCCTGGGTCTTTGTTGGAACAGATGGGAGTGTCTGGCTCAGCAAGACAGGGTGCTGGAGTCCTAAGCTGGCAGGGCAAACAGAAGCAGAGGTAGTCTTGGAACATCAGTTAGCAGCTCCCAGGGGGGTTTCTGTGACCAAACATGTCACAGGGTCCAAACCCCAAATAAATCCGTTTTACACTGTATAAAGCTTTATACAGGGTAAACTCATAAATTGTTCACCCTCTATAACACTGATAGAGAGATATGCACAGCTGTTTGGCCCCCCTCCCCAGGTTTTAATACATACTCTGGCTTAATGTGCCCGCAAGGGGGGGCGAGATACCGGTGAAAGAATGACACTCAGCCCAAGGATAATAAGCAAGGCTTTACTGAGGGAAGAACTTACACTCCAAGCTGTGTGGGGAGTCCCTGAGGCGCACAGAGGGGCTGCGGGGGATTCTGGCTGTCCGGGACAGCTGGCCAGGCGGAACTCTGCCGAGGGGAGTTCTTTGCAATGTTATATCCCCAGCGCTTATCTCAGGGTTATACGGGGTCAACAGCTGGCTGCATTCATTACATTAATAAATTGTACATTTTATCTAAACTAACTTATTTACAGACAAAAGCATGCTGAACTGTACTAAATCATATCTTAGCAAGGTCTATTAGGCAAAGTTCACTGAACAGCCTGCATCTTCCACCCACATTCAATCACATACTCGGTCTGCCACTTAGCTCCTCGCCAATCTTCCGCAACCTTGCCCCTACAGTTAATGAATAAGTAAAAAGTTATTTTATTAAATACAGAAAGTAGGATTTAAGTGGTTCCAAATAATAGCAGACAGAACAAAGTGAATTACCAAAAAAATAAAACACGCAGTCTGAGTCTAATACAGTAAGAAAATTGAGTACAGATCACCCTTAGAGGAATTCCAGTTTCTTTCAGGTATCCTTGGGGTGGAGAGGCTCTCTCTTTAGCCAGCTGAAGACAAAATGGAGGGGTCTCCCAGGGGTTTAAGTAGACTTTCTCTCGTGGTTGGAGACCCCCTCCTCTCTCCTATGCAAAGTCCAGCTCCAAGATGGGGTTTCGGAGTCACATGGGCAAGTCACATCTCCATGCATGACTGAGTTTCTTACCAGCCAAGCCACATTCCTGGGAAAGCTCCGATGTGGATTGTTGGCTTAAGTGGTTCTTGATTGAGCACTTACTGAGAATAGTCTTTTCTCAAGAAGCTGAGCAAATGCTTTACTAAGGCTACTTAGAAATCAAGCAAATATATAGCCAATATTCTTAACTTTAAGTACAAAAATGATACATGCATACAAATAGGATGAATGTATTCAGTAGATCATAACCTTTACATAGATATGTTACACGGCATATGTAGCACAAAACATATTCCAGTTATATTCTATATACATTCATAAGCATATGCCTGTGAAGCCTTATGGGGTGCACTGTCACAACACCCCATGTATTTTTGAAAATATTTTTTGAAATATTCTTCCTGACTGCCCACATAGTGAGCACACCTAGCAGCTCTTCCTTCTATGGAATTTCCGAACTAACCATGTCGGCTCCATGTACTAGATGCTCTCCTGCCTGGAATAGACAGGAGGTATTGGGTCTCCTGGTCCTGTGAAAAGAAGAAGTTGTGTAGGCACAGCTACAGACCAGCATTAGAAACATGGACATCTACAGATAGATTGCACAGAGTGTTCAGGTGAAGGGGAGTGACAGGATCAGCAACAGTATTGCATGAAAGTGAAGGAACTGCAGCAGACATACCACAAGGCCAAGCAGACCAACAATCTTTCTGGAGATGAGCCACAGAGCTGCTGCTTTTACATTGAGCTGCATGCAATACACCTCTACCCCATATAACGCGACCCAATATAAGGCAGGTTCGCATACATGGCAGTAAAGCTCTGACACGCTGCTCTGAGCAGTGTGTTAAGGGTGCTGGGCCAGGTTGGGGCCAAGGGGTTCAAGAAGAGGCAGAGGGTCTCGGGGGCGGTCAGGGGCTCCCCTCCAGGGCCTGGGGGGCAGGAGCTGTGGGAGGACACTTTTGGGGGCCCCGCAATTCCAGAGTGTCCCGGCGGATTAGCGGGGGGCCGGGAACAGCCCGCTCTGTTTCCCTTGCCCCGGCCCCAGCCGTGTCGCTTGGGGGAGGGGGCTTGGAGGAAGGGATCCCCCCGCACTCACCAGCAGCAGTGGAAGCAGAGCAGCCTGGCCCAGCCCGCTCCACTCTGCCAGCTCCCAGTGCAGTGCTCCACAGGTGAGTAGTGGGGGGCATCCTTTCCCCAACCTCCCCGCACTCACCTGTGGTGGGAAGCAGAGCACCGTGGCTGGGAGGTGGCAGAGTGGAACGGGCTGGGGCCGCATAACTCCGCTTTGCACCACAGGTGAGTGTGGAGGGCGTCCTTTCCCCAGCCTCCCAGCACTCACCAGCGGCAGGAAGTGGAGCAGCCCAGCCCCACTCCGCCAGCTCCCAGCCATGGCGCTCCACTTCCTGCTGGGCAGGTGAGTGCAACATGGCTGGGGCTGGGGCAGGGGCAAGGAAAGCGGAGCGGGCTGGGGCCGTGTCACTCCTTCCCGCCACAGGAGTGGAGCGGGCTGCTTTGCTTCCTGCTGCTGCCGGTGAGTGCCTGTCAGGGGGTGGGGGTGGGGTGGGGTGGATAGGGGTTGGAGCAGTCAGGGGACAGGGGATTGGGTAGGGGGTGGGATCATGGGGGTGATTAGGGACGGAGGTCTCTGGAGGGGGCGGTCAAGGAACAAGGAATGTGGGGGCCAAACCAAGTTTGATATAACACGGTCTCACCTATAACACGATGAGATTTTTTGTCTCCAAAGGACCACGTCATATAAGGGTAGAGGTGTACTTATCTGAGACCACAGCAACACCCCACAGACCTTTGCAAACACCTCTGAGAAGCCTCAGACAGACACCTCAGCTGTGAACAGAGAGAAGGAGGAAGAGGGGAGACATGGGTGGTGGGTCCAGCTATGCTGTGAGCCAGAACCTGTTCAAGACTCTACTGCAGTCCAGCCAGTCCTGCCAACCAAACAGGGACAAGCTCAAATCAGTGGGGGCTGATGATATTCACTGAAGTGTATGGCAGGAATTAGCTGAAGAAATGTCAGAGTGACTGGCAATAATATTTACAACCTTTTGGATCACAGGAGAGATCCTTGAAGACTGGAGATGGGATAACATAGTGCCAATCTTTAAAAAGGGGAAAAAGGAGGAGCCGGTGAACTATAGACTAGTCAGCTAACCTCAATACCTGGGAAACTACTAGAGCAATGTTAAAAACATTCAATTTGTGAGTACCTGGAGGATGAAGGGGTAATCACTAGCACCCTGTATGGATTTTCCAAGAACAAAACATGACAAACCAGCTTGATTTCCTTCTTTGACAGAATAACTGGTTTGGTGGATAAGAGGAATGCAGTGGACATAAAATATCTGAACTTTAACAAGGCTTTTGACACAGTTCTACATGTCATTCTGATAAGTAAGCTGGAGAAATGTGGGCTTGGTGGAGCTACCATTACGTGAATAAATAATTGCTTAGACAACCACAAACAAAGAGTGATGGGACAATGTCAGATTGGAGGGAGGTCTCAAATTTGTTCTCTCTTGCCACAGAGGGTAGGACAAGAGGCAATAGGTTCAAACTACAGCATAGCAGATTTAGATTAAATCTCAGGAAAAACTTTCCAACTGTAAGAACAGTAGGACAATGGAACAGACTGCTTCAGGAGGTTGTGGAAGCTTCTTCATGGGAGGTTTTCAAAAGGAGACTGGATAATCACCGGTCTGGGATGGTTTAGACACAACAAATCCGATATCTTGGCAGGGGGTTAGACTAGATTGCCCTTGCTGTTCCTTTTAACCCTATGATTTTGTGATTCTATATTGTTGCTTATGCCCAGTTTACCAAGAGATCCAGATTGCTTTGAATGAACGACCTGCTGTCTTCATTATTTATCACTCGCTCTATTTTTGTGTCATCTGTAAATTTTATCAGTAATGATTTTATGTTTTCTTCCAGGTCATTGATAAAAATGTGAACTGTCATAGGGCCAAGAACCGATCTCTGTGGGACCTCACTGGAAACATACCCTTTTAATGAAGATTCCCCATTTACAATTACATTTTGAGACCTAGCAGTTAGTCACTTTTTAATCCATTTGATGTGTTCCATCTTAATTTTATATTGTTATGTTGTACTAAGTGAAATACTTTACAGAAATCTTTTAGGTCAACACTATTACCTTTATCAACTAAATTTGTAATCTCACGAAAAGAAGAGATCCAGTTAGTCTGACAGGATTTATTTTACATAAACCCATGTTGATTGGCCTTAATTATATTACCCTCCTTTAATTCTTTATTAATCAAGTCCCATATCAGCTGCTCCATTTGCTTGCCTAGTATCAGTGTCAGTGTGACAGGCCTATAATTACCCAGGTAATCCTCTGGCACACTGTCTGGAGTGAAGTGACTCATTATCGCGAGTGCCTGTCTCAGGGCAGACTGTCAAAAAGTAGGGCAGAAACTCCAGACTGATTTTATGTTCTATAATTAGATTTCTCCAACCCAGTATCAAGTGTGAACTCCTAAAGCACTATTACAGTCTTATCATGGAGTCACAGACAGTCCCCTTTGGCATTCCAATCTATCCTGACACACAGGCAAGATGGCCTATGAGATAGATGATCACTTTACACTAAAAATCACAACAATATTCAGGTTACTCCCAGTCCCAAAGGACCAATCATCACAATTCAATTGTACTTGGCTCTCAAACCAAAGACAACACGCCCTTCACTCCACAATCCAAGCTGATGGGATGAATTCATGCTCAAGCCTCCCCTTCCTGGAGGGACTGAGGAATGCAATCAACAATCCTTTGATGTTACCTAATGCCTCATTTGCTGTCATTGGGCTATCTTGTGTGCAGGATGAGCACTTTACCTTAATTAATGCTTCTTATCCTTTTTAGTGAGTTACACAATTACAGAGGTTTACAATGCAAACACTCAATATAACTTTATACAAGGGACTACAGATATTATAAGTAGGATCAATACATGTGGCATCCTACAAACATTCCATAAAGCTTACACACTAAGTACATTCTTATAACAATAATATCTATTTTAACTATACTAACCCATAAGTAAGCCAGAATGGTTTTCAGCTATGCATTTGTCAGTGTTCAGTGAGGCCTGGGCCTTGGCATGAGCTGGCACTGGTCAACTAACATCACATCCTCATTTAACCATTTTATATACTGGTGCAATATTGGCTTTTTTCCAGTTTTATGGAACTTCCCCAGTGTACCAAGACTTAATGAAAGATTGACATTAACAGTCCAGAGAGCTCGCAGCCAGCTCTTTTAAAACTCTTGGATGCATATTATCTGAACCTACTCATTAAAAAATGTCCAACTTTAGCAAATGCTGTTTAACATCCTCCTGATATGCTAGTGGAAGGGAAAGAGTGCTATCATATGAAATGGCTACATCATCTTTTTTTACCAAATACAGAACAGAAATATTTTGAACAGTTCTGCTTTTTCTTCATTATTATTGATAATTTTACCATTTCCATCTAGTAATGGAGCAAAACTATTATCAGGATTCTTTTAGTAACTAATATACTTAAAAATCTCTTTCTTATTGTACTTTACTCTGCTGGCCATAAATTTCTCTTTGTGTCCCTTTGCTTCCCTTATGAATTTCTTCCTGGAAGGCTGGCCCAGAATCTTACTACTTTGATGATTAGAAAACTCCTAATTTCCATCTTAAATTTACTCACGGACAGTTTATACCCCAATATTGTCCTTTAGCTTAAATAGTTCTTTATCCCCCCCAATGTATTTATAGAGTGAAATTGTAACCCCTCCTAGCCATCATTTTGTTAGGCTAAACAAGCCAAATTCCTCCATTTTCCTGTCATAAAATAAGACCTCCATTCCCCTGATCAGGGGCGGCTCTAGACCCCAGCGCACCAAGCAGGCGCTTGGGGCGGCCGTTTCCCGGGGGGGCGGCATTTGGCTCCGGTGGAGCTCCCGCAGTCATGCCTGCGGCAGGTCCACCGGAGCCCGGAACGAGCGGACCTGCCGCAGGCATGACTGCGGCGGGTCCCGTCTTCCCGCGGCTCCGGTTGAGCTCCCGCAGGCATGACTGCGGCAGGTCCGCTGGTCCTGGGCTCCGGTGGACCTGCCGCAGGCATGCCGGCAGGAGCTCAACCGGAGCCGCGGGAAGAGGGGAAGGGCGGCGCAGCGCTCTGCGCTGCTTGGGGCAGCGTGATTTGTAGAGCCGCCCCTGCCCCTGATTATCCTAGTAGCTCTTCTCTGTACTTTTTTCACACTGAATTCCTCTTTCCTAAAGATGGGTGAGCAGAACTGCACACAATATTCCAGATGCAGTTTTACCAGTGTCTTGAACAAGTAAGATACTTCTCTCTCTCTACTGGAAACACTTCACCTGATACACCCTGAGATCACATTTGCCTTTTTCATCTCTGCTTTCCATTGATGACACAATCATCCCGTGATCAACCAATACTCCCAAGACTTTCTTCTTTTCTGTTGTTTCCAGTCCCCAGCTTATAACAGAAATTCTTGTTATTATTCCCTAAATGCATGATCTTGCCCTTTGTACTATTAAATTAATTACATTTCTATTACTCCAGTCCTCAAGGTCATCCAGTTACATCTAATACTCCTCTGTATTTGTGTCATCAGCAAATTTCACTAGCACACTCCTACTTTTTATACCCACATTACTAATAAAAATTATTAAATAAGATTGATCCCAAGACCAATCCATGAAGAACTCCATTAGTAACTTTCCTTCAGCCTGATAGTTCCCCTTTCAGCACAATCTGTTGTCATCTCCCTTTTAGCTACTCCTTATTCATCTTACAGTGCTTATACTGATCCTCATGTTCTCCAGCTTAACTAATACTTTCCCATATGGCACTGTACCAAATGCTTTACTGAAATGCATCTGACGAAGTGGGTATTCACCCACGAAAGCTCATGCTCCAAAACGTCTGTGAGTCTATAAGGTGCCACAAGACTCTTTGCTGCTTTTACTGAACTTTATAACACAAAAAGTTTGAAGTGTCTGTGCTATTATTATTAAGCTAATTCAGGACAAAGAAAAGACTGATGTGCATGAAGTCTTAAAGGATCCAGTTTTAAATTAAATTCAACCCATATACTAATACATAGATTTATTTGTAAATTATCTGTAAATTCCTTTTATACATAAAGAATAAGTGCTATAAATTTGTATATTATTCATATTAATATATGTATTATTCATAGAAACAAAGTGGTTGAATAAATGCTTAAGTACAAAATAGAACTCAGCATTAACTATGGAGTCATGACTGGTGCCTTCATAACAGCCTTCAGTAGGCTGACAGGCATGAGTCAGTGGTCACCAGCACTGTGTGTGTGTGTGTGTGTGTGTGTGTGTGTGTGTGTGTGTGTATTCATAATCAGTTGGTGGCAAGCAGTAAAGGTTAATTTCCTCTGTTTTAATTTGGTAATTAAAAAAAATGTGTTATGGGCTTTATGTGAAAAAACAGCCAAGGCCTTTTCTACCCATTTGTCTCTCTCCACACTTGGTCTGCCTTCCCTTGCCCAGATGTCTCTTTCCCCTCACTTTCTCTTTCACCATATCCACAAACAAGTAGGGGTGGGAAAAGTTCGGGTAACGAGATGTCTGGAGAGGCTAAGTGGGGAGGTGGGGAGAGGAGAGAAAAGAAGATGGCAATATACAACTGTCTCTTCCTTCCACTTTCTTCTATAATCCCAGATGGCATCTCAGCTGTAGTTTATGGCCCTCTCTTTATTTACATTCACTTTCTACTGTAAAAACTTCACTGAGAGTGCTTTAATATCCCCCATTTGTTTTTTTACAGGACAAAGTGCCCAATTAAAGGTACTATTAGATCATGAACTGCTACTGAGAAGGGTGCAGGAAGCATGAGAGGCTGGGTGCAAGGATAAGAGATTCAGCAACTCCAGGCAATTGGTATAGGGTGAGGAAAAGGTCAGAAAGGAAGTAATTTAACAATAACTATAGTCAAAATATTAGCGAGCAATGCTTTATAGTATGTCCCCTCTTATTCCCCTGTATTCTTCTACTAGGAACTATTTTCTTATGAAGTAATGATACATAGCATGAACCCCACGAACATATCTTGAAATGTTGGATTTAAAGGTAAATTATGGAAATATGCTCTAGAGTCATAGTAGTCATAGTGATAATAACAAAAACAACAACAGCAATACACCACAGGGTGTACATTAGTAGGCTATAACTGGGTAGTTGAAAGCATACAGCCCTGCACCTGAACAGTGTGACAACAGCTTCACAATGCACAACCTAGTGTTACTTATTACTATGTCTGGAAACTTAGAAGAGAAAAGACTATCTTGGAACAATAGTTCAAGTCAATACCGAGGTCCTGAATGAAGTGAGAGACATGGCGTTTAAAGTCCCTTCTGTACAGCAGTCAATATCAAACATCACACTTAAACTGTCACTATTTGACCTGACAATCATTCTTCAGAAGGACTAGAAGTAGAGTTAGCCAAGTTACCTTGCATTTCTAAAGAAGGTCATGTGCAGGTCACTGGCAGAAGAGAGTATATATTAAGAAATGCCTAGTATGAGTATAAATATAAACATTTCTAACCTGCTTAAATGTAATATCCAGATGCAAATTAAAAAATGGTGCTGATCAGTTCAAACAGGAACTCACTGAAAAAAATCTTCATGAGGAACAAAAGGGAGAGGTTTGTTTTGTTTTTGTGAGAAAATACAACACGGGAAAAAACTGAGACTTATACAGTCAGCAATATATGTTCTAAAAATGCAATTTCCGGATTAATAACAAAGACTCTGTTCTAGTTCACTAGTTCCTTTAGGACGTGCGCTTTTGACCCATGCAACATATTGTGCCCCATGGCTCTTAGCTGAACTGCGACTTAGCTGTGCCTATTTTTTTTAAATGTGTGATGTCTATTAAAACTAGCTGATGCTTGTACCAGGCCCCCAGTGGAAATGAAATAGGTGTCTCAGTGGACTGTCCATTGGTTAAATATTAAAGGATCAAACTTTAATATTTAAGTGTGTATGCAGTGCATTAGGAAAAAAATCCTATATGAATATTCTAAGTTTGTTCCTTACTCTCAGGAAAGCAAGCAATTTTCCCTTATCTCTAATTAACTAGATAAAATAGTATTTCACGAATATACCTGATATGAAAGATTCAGTTTTTTCAGTGATTATATATCTTTTCTCCAAGGTACTTATTAATTTGCTTAAAAATCCATTCATCATTTCACAGATTGTTTTAGCACATCATCTTATCTGTCCATGTCTGAATAAAGTATGCTGGAAAAAAATGAGTGAAAGATTAAGTATTCCAGCTTGCTCTACATTACACATATGACTGTTTTCATTTAATAAATGAGTAACCATAAAAATGATATAACAGAGTAGAGTGAGGGTGATGAAAGACAGTACAAGACAGTAGACCTGAAAAAAGCCACTGTGGATCAGGTGCAGTAATCTGGTGGACAGAGCAGGCAGCCTTTCCCCTTCACACCAGTGTGAGTTTTCCACTACTGTTTTCTGTTTTGCAAGACATGGGAGTGTGAGAGTAGTCACAAGGAAAAATAACAGTCATGCTGTCTTAAACTCTTTCCCAGGTCCTATAATCTACTGGAAAAAGAGAACATGACAGACCAACAGTGACAGCAACACTGAAGGGCCTGATTCTGCACCATCAAATGCATAGACTCATAGATTTTAAGACCAGAAGGTACTATTGTGATCAGCTAGTCTGACTTCCTGCACATCACATGCCACAGAACCTCACCCACCCACTCCTGCAATAGATCCATAACCTCTGGTTGAGTTACTGAAGTCCTCAAATCTTGATTTAAAAACATCAAGTTTTTAAACCTATCATTTACTCTAGTTCAAACTAGCAAGTGACCCATGCCTCATGCTGCAGAGGACGGTGACAAACCTACAGGGTCTTTGTCAAGCACCCCTGAGGTAAAATTCCTTCCTGACCCCATATCTGGCAATCAGCATGTGGGCAAGACTCACCAGCCAAATACCTGGTAAAAATTCTCTGTAGTGACACAGAGCTCTCCCCATCTAGTGTCCTATCTTTGGCCATTGGAGATATTTGCTAATAGCAGGTATAGGTGGGACATATGCCATTGTAGAAAGTCTCATCATACCATCTCCTCCATAAACTTATCAAGCTCAGTCTTGAAGCAAGTTAGGATTTCTGCCCACACTACTCCCCTTGGAGGGCTATCCCAGAACTTCACTCTTTTGATGGAAACTTTTGTTTAATTTCAACGCTAATCTTATTGAGGCCCAATTTTTATCATTTGTTCTTGTACCAACACTGGCCCTTAATTTATCTAACTCCTCTCCTTCCCTGGTGTCTGCTTATAATGAGCAGTCATATCTCCTCTCTGCCTACGTTTGATTAGGCTAAAAAAGCCAGGCTCTTTAAGTCTCCTCTTGTAAGGTAGGTTCTCCATTACTCTGATAATCCTAGTAGTCCTTCTCTGAACCTGTTCCAGTTTGATTTAATCTCTCTTAAACATGGGAGACCAGAGTTGTACATATTAATCCCCATCTTCTCCAATTTAACCAATAATTTCCTATGTGGAACTGTATCAAATGATTTACTTAAATCCAGGTAGTTTAGATCTACTGCATTTCCTTTTTCTAGGAAATTGATGATCTTCTCAAAGAAAGAGATCAGGTTGGTCTGGCATGATCTACCTTTTGTAAAACCACATTGTGTTTTATCCCAGTTACCATTTATCTCTATGTCCTTAAACTACTCTCTTTTTCAAACCCTGTTCTAAGACTTTGCATACAATTAAGGTCAAACTAATAAGCCCACAGTCTCAATGGGAGTATCACCAAGCCCCTAGACTATTACTAAGTAAGAATGGTAAATTCAGGAATTCTAACTGGAAATGTTATTTTATAATTTCTTATTTATAGTGTGTATTGATAAAGGACCTTGAGGTAGCAACTCTATTCTGATACTCCTGCTGTAAAACCAGAGTTGGAAGTGGGCTGGTTTGGGTCTGTACAATGTTCTGATATTTTTGTCTACCTGTACAATGTTCTGATATTTTTGTCTACTTTCAGAAGTGCTGTGCCAAGTCTTCATTTATTCACTCTGATTTAAGGTTTCACGTGCCAGTCATACATTTTAACCATTTTAGAAGGTCTCTTTCTATAAATCTATAATATATAACTAAACTATTGTTGTATGTAAAGTAAATAAGGTTTTTAAAATGTTTAAGAAGCTTCATTTAAAATTAAAATAAAATGCTGAGCCCCCCGGACCGGTGGCCAGGACCCGGGCAGTGTGAGTGCCACTGAAACTCAGCTTGCGTGCTGTCTTCGGCATGCATGCCATATGTTGCCTACCCCTGGTCTACCTTTTCAGCTGCTCAGCCATATGGGCAAACTGAGCAATAAAGTGAAATAATAAGAAGCTACATAATGATTTTGTTAATTTGTTAATTTCACTTTGCTGTTCAGCTTACCAATAGACCGGAGCAGTTAAGGATTGAGAACCTGCAAGTCTGAGCAAAGAGAAGGGGAAGAGAATTGAGCTGTGTATGTGGAGATAGAGGGGGCAACATGAACAAAAGGAAGGAAAAGAGGAGGCCAAAAGTGACCTAGGAAGAAGGGCATGTTAGTAAATATTAACTTTTTATGATTTCTGTATATTAAACTCTCATTAATGTTTTATATGTTAACAAAAATATTTTTATAGTGTGTATCTATAAATTTAATCTCCTGTTCCTATGAAGCTGAAAAGTTCTGTCCTTAAACTGAACTGAGGGTGTGAGAATGCTCAGGAATGTACATAATTAAGAATTGGGCTGTACCTAATTATCCCCTGTGCATCTAAGACATCCAGAGAAGGGGCCCCTGGGACACTACAGAAGCATGTTATAATAAACAAAACTAGATAATTGACAAGAGAGTGCTTATAATCAAAATATGTTTTGTAACTGATAAAGGATTTTTGCTATTGCAAATGTTTTCTGTGATTTGTGAAATAATGACCCATTGAAAGATGGTGGGCCTTGAGTGGGCCTGACTGTTATAAAAAGGGAGTCAGCAGTGAACCAGCTGAGCGGTGAACAGCGGAGGCTAACAGAGGGAGTTTGCCTGGGATCTGTCCGAGAGGAGGCACGCTAAGTGCTGCATTGCGGGGGGGCTATGTTGGTGAGTATCTGAGTGTCTGTTGTGGGGACAGTTTGTCAGTTTGATCATATGCTTGATTGTTTGTTTGAAAAGTGTGAATTGGGAGTGCTTTGTTCCAGGTAGGCCTTGAGTGGGCCTGACTGTTACAAAAAGGCAGTCAGCAGCGAATCAGCTGAGTGGTGAACGGCGGAGGCTAACAGAGGGAGTTTGCCTGGGAGTTTGCCTGGGGAGAGCGCACTGAGGCTTTCATCTTGCAAGCTTCTCTGAGTATTTATTGCAACAGCTGAGGAAGCTCTTAGAAGGAAGGTAATATGGAAGATGAGCGTTCAGCTGTTGTAACCTGCACAGGTTGTGCCATGTTTGTCTTTCTTCCACAGATTAGAAGCAACTTTGTCTGTACAAAGTGCAAGCTGGTCTCCATATTGGAAGAGAAGGTTTGAGGTTGGAGAAACAAGTATCAACCCTGCGTTGCATAAGAGAAAATGAAGATTTCCTGGACAGACATCAGGATATGCTTCTACGGGCACATTGTTCTGAAGAATCAGAGCAGGCTGCACAGTGGGGACAGAGGTACGGTGAAGAAATTTGGCAGTATGTGACTACCAGAAGAAGAAAGAGGAGCATCCATGTACCAGCAATGGAGATACAGGTGAACAACCATTTTCATGTTCTCTCCACAGGTACTAATGTGGAGAGTGGACTAGATGATACATCTGAGGGAAGGGAGCAGAAGGAGATTCCACCGATTGGAAGGCATGAGATGCACTGTCCTAGGGATGGGGGTTCCACGATCACCTCTCCCAAGAGAAGGATGTGGTGGGTGGTGGTCGGGGACTCCCTCCCCAGGGGGACTGAGTCATCTATCTACTGCCCCAGCTGGGAAAACCGAGATGTCTGCTGCTTGCCAGGAGCTAGGATTCACGATGTGATGGAGAGACTGTTGAGACTCATCAAGAACTTGGATCGCTACCCCTTCCTGCTTCTCCATGTGGGCACCAATGATACTGCCAAGAATGACCTTGAGCAGGTCATTGCAGACTATGTGGCTCTGGGAAGAAAGATAAAAGAGTTTGAGGCACAAGTTGTGTTCTCGTCCATCCTCTCTGTGGAAGGAAAAGGCCCAGGTAGAGACCTTCAAATCGTGGAAGTCAACGAATGGCTACACAGGTGGTGTTAGAGAGAAGGTTTTGGACTCTTTGACCATGGGATGGTGTTCCAAGAAGAAGGATTGCTAGGCAGAGATGGGCTCCACCTAATGAAGAGAGGGAAGAGCATCTTCGCAAGCAGGCTGGCTAACCTAGTGAGGAGAGCTTTAAATTAGGTTCACTGGGGGAAGAAGACCAAAACCCCGAGGTAAGTGGGGAAGTGGGATAGCAGGAGGAAGCACAAGCAGAAGAGCACAGGAGGGAAGGACTCCTACCTCGTACTGAGAAATCAGGACAATCAGCGAGTTATCTTACATGCCTATACACAAATGCAAGAAGCCTGGGGAACAAGCAGGGAGAACTAGAAGTCCTGGTACAGTCAAGGAATTATGATGTGATTGGAATAACAGAGACTTGTTGGGATAACTCACATGACTGGAGTACTGTCAGGGAACTGTTCAGGAAGGACAGACAGGGCAGAAAAGGTGGGGGAGTTGCATTGTATGTAAGAGAGCAGTATGACTGCTCAGAGCTCCAGTATGAAACTGCAGAAAAACCTCAGCATCTCTGGATTAGGTTTAGAAGTGTGAGCAACAAGGGTGATGTCGTGGTGGGAGTCTGCTATAGACCACCAGACCAGGGGAATGAGGTGGATGAGACTTTCTTCCGGCAACTAACAGAAGTTACTAGATCGCAGGCCCTGGTTCTCATGGGAGACTTTAATCATCCTGATATCTGCTGGGAGAGCAATAGAGTGGTGCACGGACAATCCAGGAAGTTTTTGGAAAGTGTAGGGGACAATTTCCTGGTGCAACTGCTGGAGGAACCAACTAGGGGCAGAGCTCTTCTTGACCTGCTGCTCACAAACCAGGAAGAATTAGTAGGGGAAGCAAAAGTGAATGGGAACCTGGGAGGCAGTGACCATGAGATGGTAGAGTTCAGGATCCTGACACAAGGAAGAAAGGAGAGTAGCAGAATATGGACCCTGGACTTCAGAAAAGCGGACTTTGACTCCCTCAGGGAACTGATGCGCAGGATTCCCTGGGGCAAAGGAGCCCAGTAGAACTGGCTGTATTTTAAAGAATCCTTACTGAGGTTGCAGGAACAAACCATCCCAATGTGCAGAAAGAATAGTAAATATGGCAGGCGACCAGCCTGGCTTAACAGTGAAATCCTTACTGATCTTAAACACCAAAAAGAAGTGGAAGATTGGACAAATGACCAGGAAGGAGTATAAAAATATTGCTCAGGCATGCAGGAATGAAATTAAGAAGGCCAAATCACACTTGGAGTTGCAGCTAGCAACAGATGTTAAGAGTAACAAGAAGGGTTTCTTCAGGTATGTTAGCAACAAGAAGAAAGTCAAGGAAAGTGTGGGCCCCTTACTGAATGAGGGAGGCAACCTAGTGACAAAGGATGTGGAAAAAGCTAATGTACTCAATGCTTTTTTTGCCTCTGTCTTCACGAACAAGGTCAGCTCCCAAACTACTGCACTGGGCAGCACAGCATTGGGAGGAGGTGATCAGCCCTCTGTGGAGAAAGAAGTGGTTTGGGACTATTTAGAAAAGCTGGATGAGCACAAATCCATGGGGCCGGATGCCCGGCATCCAAGAGAGCTAAAGGAGTTGGCGGATGTTATTGTAGACCCATTGGCCATTATCTTTGAAAATTCATGGTGATCGGGGGAGGTCCTGGGTGACTGGAAAAAGGCTAGTGTAGTGCCTGTCTTTAAAAAAGGGAAGAAGGAGGATCTGGGGAAATACAGGCCAGTCAGCTAATTGCCCTCTATGATGAGATAACCGGTTCTGTGGATGAGGGGAAAGCAGTGGATATGTTATTCCTTGACATTAGCAAAGCTTTTGATACTGTCTCCCACAGTATTCTTGCCAGCAAGTTAAAGAAGTATGGGCTGGATGATTGGACTATAAGGTGGATAGAAAGCTGGCTAGATCGTCGGGCTCGATGGTTAGTGATAAATGGCTCCATGTCTAGGTGGCATCCGGTATCAAGCGGAGTGCCCCAAGGGTCGGTCCTGAGACCAGTTTTGTTCAATATCTTCATTAATGATCTGGAGGATGGCGTGGACTACACCCTCAGCAAGTTTGCAGATGACACTAACCTGGGAGGAGTGGTGGATACACTGGAGAGTAGGGATACGATATAGAGGGACCTAAACAAATTAAAGGATTGGGCCAAAAAACAAATCTGATGAGGTTCAAGAAGGAGAAGTGCAGAGACCTGAACTTAGGATGGAAGAATCCCATGGACTGCTACAGACTAGAGACCGAATGGCTAGGTAGCAGTTCTGCAGAAAAGGACCTAGGGGTTACAATGGACAAGAAGCTGGATATGAGTCAACAGTGTGCCCTTGTTGCCAAGAAGGCTAGCAGCATTTTGGGCTGTATAAGTAAGGGCATTTCTAGCAGATCGAGGGACGTGATCATTCCCCTCTATTCGACATTGGTGAGGCCCCTTCTGGAGTACTGTGTCCAGTTTTGTTCCCCACACTACAAGAAGGATGTGGAAAAATTGAAAAGAGTCCAGCAGAGAGTAACAAAAATTATTAGGGGGTTGGAGCACATAATTTTTGAGGACAGGCTGAGGAAATATGGATTGTTTAGTCTGCAGAAGAGAAGAATGAGGGGGGATTTGATAGCTGCTTTCAACTACCTGACAGGGGATTCCAAAGAGGATGGATCTAGACTGTTCTCAGTGGTAGGAGATGACAGAACAACGAGGAATGGTCTCAAGTTGCAGTGTGGGAGGTTTAGGTTGGATATTAGGAAAAACTGTTTCACTAGGAGGGTGGTGAAGCACTGGACTGGGTTACCTAGGGAGGTGGTGGAATCTCCTTCCTTAGAGGTTTTTAAGGTCAGGCTTGACAAAGCCCTGGCTGGGATGACTTAGTTGGGAATTGGTCCTGCTTTGAGCAGGGGGTTGGACTAATTGACCTCCTGTGGTCCCTTCCAACCTGATATTCTATGACTCAATGATTTTTTAGCTCATGGAAGTGCTTATTACAACAGAGGTTCTTAATATTAATGGAATTACAAATTTATTTAATCAATCACATAAACCAAGATATCATACAAAAAATTTCATAAGTAATGGAAGTAAATTGAGATGTCAAAAATAGTACGCATTCTGGGAAAGTAATTTTTCCTTCCAAAAAGGAATTTCTTTGTCTCAAACCCTATAAAATTTAAGAGATTTTGGGAATTAAATTGGGAATGAACACTGTCAGCATACTACCTGTTGCAAGAGGGATGTAAAAGCGTGCATCCTTTCACCATTCACAGAGCATGTTTTCTGTCTATATGCTGTATTAATCTTTGATTAATAATTGTTCATTACATAATTATATTTAAGCCAATTAATTTGACATCTCACAATGTTATTAAATCCAAACACAACGAGGAGAAGGAGAAAATAACGTAACAGGATGTTTGGTTTAGCAATGGGGAAAGATAGCGATCTAAGGAGGTCAGCTGTATCTCCATATAATATGATGCCAGTACTTAAAAATAATGCACAAAACTTAGGTATTCTATTTCATTCAATATCCTTTCTCTGGAAATTGCAAGTACCAGATGCTTCAGAAGATGGGGCAAGAAACTTTATAATAGGTAATTATGAAATGTGCTGCTGGCGAAGTTTCATCCAAATCAGACAGTAGTGGGGTGAAGCTTCAGGTTTTATGTGCTATTTTAAAAAAAATCTATCTAAAACAATTGGATGTTTCTGTTATATCCTTGAGAGCAACAGTTTTCGGAAGAAATCACTGGAGACACAGAGAGCTGTAAACCTTGAAAGCAGCCAATTATTGCCACACACTTAACTAACCAAAAACCAGCCAGAACTGGCTGGGCTATCCCCTAATAATCTAACTCAGTTGCCATAGCAACATAAGATTCTATTTCCACGACAACCAAATACACCACATATTCCTCCCCCCTTAACAAACACTAAACTAGAGAAGGAGAGTAGACTGCCTCCATTCCCGGCTAAACGCCGGGGATTATTTTGGCCCGTAACCATGGGTTTGCCCTAGCTAAAGATCCAGCCATTGAGGAGGCCTTCTGTCTCTAGGTGGATTACAGTGGACTTCTGGTGTTGTTGCACCCAAAAGTGTCTTGGGCACGGGCCTGACAATGGACTCAGGGTTCATAGGGCGAATGGGTGAGGATGTGGTATCAGCTTGTGTCGGGCAGAGGGGTATCTCTGCCTCCGGCAGGAATGGAGGAGAAAAGTCAGGAACAGGTGACTCTTGATTTGGTGTCTCGCCGGAAGTGGTGAAGTCAGACAACTCAGCTGAAGATGTGTCCTGAGGACGGATATGACCTGGCAGCAGCTGATCTACATGTCGCCACCAGGTAAGATGCTCTGCAGTCCGGACTGTGTGGGAAACAGGCCCTGTTTGAGCGATGATAGTGTCAGGGACCCATTTAGCTCCAGAAGTATAATTCTGAGCCAAAACCGGCTGTCCCGGGCTAAAGGTTCGGTCTTTTGCTCTGGGTGCATGCCTGATGACTTGATCTTGCAGTTGACGTTGCACAATTTGTCAGGGTTCAGAAGGTTTCAGCAGATCAAAGCAAATGCGCAGCTGTCATCCCATCATTAGAAAGGCCGGGGATGCCTTGATTGTAGCATGTGGTGTATTTCTGTAGGATAGTAAGAAGGTATCCAGATGCTTTTGAATGGATAATTGTCCCCTTGCCAATTTCAAAGCTTGTTTAGTTGTTTGCACAAATCTTTCAGCTAATCCACTGGTGGATGGATGACATGGTGCTGTATTGATGTGGTATATCCCATTTGCCTTCATAATGCCTCACATTCAATTTGGGCATAGTTAGTCTGCTTTGCTTAGAGTGTGCGAAGCAAAAGCAATAGGTCTCTCTTCTCTCAAAGGCATAATGTGTGACACAACTGCTCCCACTCCATAAGGGGATGTATCGCAGGCCAACTGTAGGGGTAAGGATGGATCAAAGTGCATCAGAACTTCAGAATTTAGCAATGCATCCTTAGCTTTGTTAAATGCAACATCACAGGCTTCAGTCCACTTCCAGGCCTTGTTCTGCCCAAGGAGTTTGTGAAGTGGTTTTAGCAGTGTGGCTAACTGTGAGATGAACTTTCCATAATAGTTCAATAGTCCTAGAAACGAGCGAAGCTGTCTAACATTTCGAGGTGGGGGAGCCTCCACAATAGCCTTAACTTGTGCAGGGGCCTTATGAAGACCTGTAGCATCAATGATGTGTTCCAAATATTCAAGAGAGGTCTGAAAGAATTCACACTTGTCTTTGCGGACTTGTAGGCCATACTCTTCCAGTCTTTGTAGGGTAGCCTCTAAATTCTTTAGGTGATCCTCCTCATTCCTTCCAGTGACCAGGATGTCGTCCAGATAGCACTGGACTCCTGACAAGCCACACAAGATCTGGTCCATAGCTTTCTGGAATAGGGCGGGAGCACATGTTATTCCAAAGGGTAGGCGACAGCATTGATAAAGCCCCTTATGTGTCACAATAGTCAACAGCTCTTGGGACTTTTAATCAACGTGCATCTGTAAATATGCTTGACTCAGATCAATCTTACTGAACTTTTGTCCCCCAGCCAGGCCCACAAAGAGGTCATTGATGAGGGGAAGCGGGTATTGCTCTGCACACAACACTGGTTTGACGGTGACTTTAAAATTACTGCAAATCCGGATGGAGCCATCTTTCTTCACTATTGGAACAGTAGGAGTTGCCCATGGGCTATGTATGGGTAACTGGTATTAGGACTCCATTTGTGACTAGGCCCTCCAGGTCCGCTTCAACCTTCGGCCTGATGGCATATGGCACAGTTCTATCTTTCAGATATTTTGGTTGACTGTTAGGTTTAATGTTCA
Source organism: Mauremys reevesii (assembly GCF_016161935.1). Classification (NCBI taxonomy): domain Eukaryota; kingdom Metazoa; phylum Chordata; order Testudines; family Geoemydidae; genus Mauremys; species Mauremys reevesii. The sequence continues at coordinate 122,297,496 of NC_052624.1, read as the reverse complement.
ATGTTATAGTGATTCCCTTCATACTTCCCAGATCCTCTCCAAAAACAGCAGCATGTTTCCTTATTATGGCGGGCAGACTGGATTCTTCTTTAGTCATTTGGTGCACTTCTGCCCAGTTCGGCTGGCTCTTCCTAAGCCAAGTTCTACCCATTAAGGCTGGGTAATTACCTTTCACCACAAACAGTGGCAATTTAGCAGCCTGTCCATTGAGCTCCATCTTAACATCAGCAGTGCCCAACATGGGCACAACTTCTCCCGTATATGTCTTCAGAACTGTTTTTTTTTTGCTTTAAATGGAAGATGCTGTAGCTTTTCTTTATACACAGTCTCAGAGGCCACTGAGACGGCTCCACCAGTGTCCAGTTCCATGCGTATAGGTTTGCCATCCAACAACGGGGTTACCCAGCATTCATGTGAGCCCACTGCCAAAGACCACATGTAGAGTGACTCTTCTTGTGATGAGGTGTCTCCTTGATCATCCTGGGCCTGCTCTAGGGTATGCAGATTTCCCTTTTTGATCGGCCAGACCACAGGCCTCTTTTTCTTTTGTTTACAGGCACACTCATTGTATCCCTTTTTGCCACACCAGGTCCTTACACCAGCATTCTGATGCATGGAGACCCGGCTTATCACACCGGTAACATTCCTGACTCCCCACAGTTTTGTGGGTAGGTTCTTGTGACACTTTATGCACCCTAGGGAATGCACCGATGTATTGCACCTCCTTTGTAGCCAGTTCCATGGAGACTGCAATGTCAACAGCCTTCTGTATGGTAAGCTGAGCCTCTGTCAATAGGTGCTTCCATATAGCATCACTGCGTAGGCCACACACTAACCTGGCACGTCGGGCATCATTTAGTATCTCCTTAAATTCACAGTGTTCTGCAAGGTTTCTCAAAGTTGCTACAAATTGTACAACTGTTTCGTCTTCTTTCTGGTCTCTTTTGTGGAACCTATATCTTTCAGCAATTACCAGTGGTTTTGGAGAAAAATGGGATCCCAGGATTTCCACAATGTCACTGTAAGATTCAGTCTCTGGCTTAACAGGGTGTAGTAAGCTGCGTAGCAGGCAGTAGGTCTTAGCCCCTACAACACTTAAGAATATTGGCATCTTCTCTTCTGTAATGTAATTTGCAATAACATAAAGTTCAAAATGCTCAGTATATACATGTCACTGCACTATAGTCTCCTCAAAAGGTTCCAGTGGCCCTATAAGTGTAGTCATCCCTCTGACGAAGTGGGCATTCACCCACGAAAGCTTATGCTCCAATACATTGGTTAGTTTTTAAGGTGCCACAGGACTCTTTGTTGCTTTTTACAGATCCAGACCAATACGGTTACCCCTCTGATACTTGACCCCATGATTTTAGTTTCAGTTTGCACAGTCAGAGCAAACAAGCCAGTTCTTGCCCCCTTCCAGCAGCAAAAAGGGTTTTTTTTTGTACTTTAACTTCTACTTCCTTCTGTTGCTGGGGCAGCACAGACATCCCACCCTTATTGCCATGCTGTTATATCCTTGGGGGCAACAGTTTTAGGAAGAAATCACTGGAGACATAGAGAGCTGTAAACCTTGAAAGCAGCCAATTATTGCCACACACTTAACTAACCAAAAACCAGCCAGAATTGGCTGGGCTATCCCCTGATAATCTAAATCAATTGCCATAGCAACACAAGATTCTATTACCACGACAACCAAATACACAACAGTTTCCATTATCCATATAAATGTCTAGTATAAATATCTAGTACTTTTTTGAATTGTACTAAGCTCCTAGCTTCAATGCCAGCTTGTTGCAATGGGTTTAACAGGCTATGGATGTTTTGTGTAAAAAAAATCATTTTATTTGTTCTAAAATTGTTTCCTTTCAGTTTCATTGAACATTCCATTGTTCCTCTGTCAAAAGAAACAGTAGTTTTACAAACACAAACACAGGCACATTTTACTAGTTCATGAGAATCTGGAATGGAAACTGAGCGAAAACTGTAGTGATACTCATTATTTAGTTGCCTAAATTTAGTGAAGTAAGAATATAAACAAAGTTTAGTGGTGAAACGATAATGTAGATATTTAAATTTGTATCCCTTTTAACAATCTGGACTATTATTAGTAACATATGTAAAGAATTTTTTAAAGTATATGTTTTTGTTTTGATAATGTCATTTTGAAGATGAAGTGAAACACTTGTAGACATAGTAACAAAGAGAAACAAATCTGCAGATTAGCTACTACAATTGTAGTTGATATTGCAACATCATTCGTAGTGTCATGTCAGATCCGAAACCCACAGAACATATCCCAGATCCAGTCATATGTAAAATTCAGTTGCTGAGTATGCCATATGAAAGTTGCTTGAATGTATACATTGACATTCCAGGAACAGGGCCTCTTGTTTGAAAGCTACCCCTCATCTCCAACAGCAGCACCTGAAGGATTTGCCCCAAGATCTCTCCATGGGCTAGGGACAACAGTGGCTCAGAAAGCTGGAGCAGCTAGTCTTGTTTGAAAACCACCCCAGTAACAACCTTAGTAGTATTGCTCCTCTCCCTGACAACTTCCACACTAGCCAGGGTCAATAGGCTAAGGTTCAGAAAAGGGTAACAAAAATTATTAGGGGTATGGAACAGCTTCCATATGAGGAAAGATTAAAAAGACTTGGACTTTTCAGTTTGGAAAAGATACAACTAAGGCCATGTCTACACTTCCACTTATGTCATCAAAACTTATGTTAACATACTATATTGTGATAGACCCAGGCCAGTTGGGTACAGCAGAATAGCAGAAGGCAGATATACTGGCCACTGGATTAACAATTTTCTGTTCCCTGACTGACCAGAGCAGGGGCTGCTCCAGGCTAATGAGAACACCTGACTCTAATTAACCTGCAAAGAGTCAGGTGAGGCCATTAAGCTAATGTGACCACCTGACTCTAATTAAGGCCCCATTGATACTATAAAAAGGGCTCACTCCAGTCAGGCAGAAGAGAGCCAGGGAGCCAGAGGAGAGGAAGTGTGGCTGAAGGACTGGTTAATGAAGACACCCTCAAACCATTGGTAAGAGATCCCTAAGGTAAGGGTGAAGAAGGGAGAAGCAGGAGAGCTGTGGGGAAGTGGCCCAGGGAAATGTAGCAACTCTGGCAGTGAAAGGTTGGCTGCCAACAGCTGCTACCATTAGGGTCTCTGGGCCGGAACCCGAAGTAGAGGGCGGGCCCGGGTTCCCCGCAACCAACCACTTCAGGAGCATCTCCTGGGAGGGGAAGTCAGGCCTCTGTCAGGACAGGAGGCTAAACTATTCTTAAATAAGCCCCCAGGGACAACAGAGACTGTGGGAGTTCTCTCACCAACCTCCTTGCTGGCCTATGATGAAAAGGGCTCAGTAGACTGTAACCCTGGCCCTAGAGAGAGAAGGGTTACATGGAGGGTCACAGTGAGACACTGAGGCTAGCATAAACCGCCTAGAAGCGCAGGACCCCCAGGGGAGCAAGGTCAGAGCTCTGCCACAATATGAATGGCCATACTAGGTCAGACCAAAGGTCCATCTAGCCCAGTAACTTATCTTCTGACAGTGGCCAATGCCAGGTGCCCCAGAGTGAATGAACAGAACAGGTAATCATCAAGTGATCTATCCCATCGTTGCCCATTCCCAGCTTCTGGCAAACAGAGGCTAGAGACACCATCCCTGCCCATCCTGGCTAATAGCCATTGGTGGACCTATTGTCAGTGAACTTATCTAGTTTTTTTTTAACCCTGTTATAGTCTTGACCTTCACAACATTCTCTGACAAAGAGTTCCACAGGTTGACTGTGCATTGTATGAAAAAAAATACTTGATTTTGTTTCTTTTAAACCTGCTGACTATTAATTTTATTTGGTGACTCCTAGTTCTTGTGTTATGAGAAGGAATAAATAACACTTCCTTATTTACTTTCTCCACACCAGTCATGATTTTATAGACTTCAGTCATATCCCCCCTCAGTGATCTCTTTTCCAAGCTGAATAGTCCCAGTCTTATTAATCTCTTCTCATATGGCACCTGTTTTATACCCCTAATAATTTTTGTTGCCCTTTTCTGAACCTTTTCCAATTCCAATATATCTTTTTTGAGATGGGATAACCATATCTGCATGCAGTATTCAGGATGTGGTCATACCATGGATTTATATCGAGGCAATAAGATATTTTCTGTCTTATTATCTGTCCCTTTCTTAACAATGCCAAACATTCTGTTCACTTTTTTGACTGTCACAGCAGATTGAGTGGATGTTTTCAGAGAACTATCCACAATGACTCCAAGAGCTCTTTCTTAAGTAGTAACAGCTAATTTAGAGACCATCACTTTTTATATATAGTTTGGATTATGTTTTCCAATGTGCATTACTTTGCATTTATCAACCTTGAATTTCATCTCCCATTTTGTTGCCCAGTCACCTAGTTTTGTGAGATCCTTCTGTAGCTTTTCACAGTCTGCCCAGAACTTAACTATCTTGAGTTTATGTTGCTCAGGGGATGAAAAAACGCCCCTATGAGCTACATGAATTTTGCTGGCATAAGCACGCATGTGCAAAGTGGTATGTCAGCAGGACAGCATCTCCAGACAACATAGCTATCGCTCATTTACGTGGTTTTATTATGTTGACGGTACAGCTGTGCTGCTATAAACTTGCTAGTGTAGACATGGCTTAAGTGGGGATATGATTGAGGTCTATAAAATCTTGAATGGTGTGGAGAAAGTGATTAAGTTATTTATTCCTTCTCATAACACAAGAGCTAGGGGACATGCAATGAAATTAATAGATAGCAGGTTTAAAATAAACAAAAGGATGTGCTTCATACAATACACAGTCAACTTGTGGAACTCTTTGCTAGGGGATATTGTGAAGGCCAAGTCTATAACTGGGTTCAAAGAGGAACTAGATAATTTTCTGGTGGATAGGTCCATTGTTGGCTATTAGTCAGGATGGCCAGTGATGCAACACCATGCTCCAAGTTTCCCTAGCCTTTGTTTGCCAAAAGCTGGAAGTGTACAACAGGGGATGGATCACTTGATGATTGCCTGTTCTGTTCATTTCCTGTGAAGCAACTGGCATTGGCCAGTGTCAGAAGACAGGATACTGGGCTAGATAAACCATTGGTCTGACTCAGTATGGCAGTTCTTATGTTCATATATTTATAATGAAAAGCTTGGGTTCATGCTTAAATATGGACTGAGAGGCAACATCACTTAATTAATAATAAATAATATGAATGTGTCCAACTTTAATTTAGTTTGCTTAGACTTGCAAATGTATAAAGAATTTGCTCTTTTGATGAGTTTTCCTGAGCCTTTGCAGCATTGGTAAAAATAACACAAGCGGATTAACTGTGGAATGCAGAGTAAAAGAGGAACAAGTGTGTTGAGCCCCATTTCCATCTATAATTTAGCTGGGATCTTTTCTAATCTTTGGCAGTTTAAAACTATTGCACAGCCAATAGCTATAATCAGTAAGACCCTCTGAAGAAATTCCAAACTGTGTGATACATATAATGAGCTTAAACAGATTTAGCTTAGAATAAATTGTTAATTGACAGCATATGACTGGCAAAATAACACAGCTGTTTTACAAACCATTCAGACAAGTGCTTCTAAATTAATATACATCTAATTCACTATTTATGTAACAAATTATCTTCCTTTGCAGTTACCAATAAGAAGAACCCCTTCCAAATGGGTCATCATTGTACTCAACCATACTCAGAGGTGGGGGTGTTATTGGAGGGAGGGAGCAACTGTTCAGAGATTTGTTTCCATCTCAAATTTGAGCTGGCCCCTATCTCATATGCAGAATGAAAGGAGAAAAACATAAATCAATATTTCCCCAACTGTTTAGCTATATTTATTTTCTGCTGCCTCCATGCCCACGGCAACAGTAATGTCCCCAGAGTTCCTGAGCTTGTTTATTTCCCACCCCCTACTTGTCCAGTTGAAGCAGCACTAATTATCCCAGAAGGTTTTGCTTGTATCAGTTACAGCAAAAAAAACCCACCCAAACTCTTGTGGGGATGCATCACGGTTACTGCAGGCAACAGGTTGGGGAACTCTAGGGATACAAATATAAAACTTGGACTCCCAAGGGTGTAGAGATGGGAGGAAATACCTAGGTGGAAGAGCAGGAGCAATATTAAACAGGGAAGTGTAAGTGGTAGCATTTGGGAGACTTATTGCTCCAGACTCACTCTTTTGACCTAGTTATCTCCTAGTTTGATTCTCATCCATTTAGTTGTGTTTCTGAAGGAGGCTCCTGGTGTTATTGGAAGAAGGTGCTCATCTTCAGAAGCTGTATCCATTCCCCAGTATTGCTCTTCCGAGACCCACTTCCCTTCTTTAGAGTTTACTTCCAAAATGCATAATTTTTCAACTTATTTTTTCTAGAGAAATTCTCCCTGTTTTGTGGTTTGGAGGCTAATTAATATTACAGCATCAAATGGAACAGTTCAGAAACATATTAAATTGCATAGTACATCGGTTGAGGCACCTGAATAATAAGTTTGAGATAATACATGCCACTGGACTTGTTAACTTTAAATGAGTTGCCATAGAGGAATATAAAAAACATTTAAATACCAAAAGTCAAGTTTGTGTTTTTGTCTTGTGTGGCTGCACAGGGGAATAAACACTCCACTCCTCCTCCTTTCATAGAATCATATAATCATAGAAGATTAGGGTTGGAAGAGACCTCAGGTCATCTAGTCCAACCCCCTGCTCAAAGCAGGACCAACAGCAACTAAATCATCCCAGCCAGGCTTTGTCAAGCTGGGCCTTAAAAACCTCTAAGGATGGAGATTCTACCACTTCCCTAGGTAACCCATTTCGGTGCTTCACCACCCTCCTAGTGAAATAGTGTTTCCTAATATCCAACCTACACCTCCCTCACTGCAACTTGAAACCATTGCTCCTTGTTCTGTCATCTGCCACCACTGAGAATAGCCGAGCTCCAGCCTCTTTGGAATCCCCCTTCAGGTAGTTGAAGGCTCCCCTTACTCTTCTCTTCTCTTCTGCAGACTAAACAAACCTAGTTCCCTCAGCCTCTCCTCATAAGTCATGTGCCCCAGCCCCCTGATCATTTTTGTTGCCCTCTGCTGGACTTTTTCCAATTTGTCCACATCCTTTCTGTAGTGGGGCCCCCAAAACTGAATGCAGTACTCCAGATGTGGCCTCACTGATGCTGAACAGAAGGGAATAATCACTTCCCTCAATCTGCTAGCAATGCTCCTACTAATGAAGCCCAATAGCTTTCTTGGCATCAAGGGCACACCGCTGACTCATATCCAGCTTCTTGTTCACTGTAATCCCCAGGTCCTTTTCTGCAGAACTGCTGCTTAGCCAGTCAGTCCCCAGCCTGTAGCAGTGCATGGGATTCTTCCTTCCTCAGTGCAGGACTCTGCACTTGTCCTTGTTGAACCTCATTAACTTTCTTTTGGCCCAATCCTCCAATTGATCTAGGTCACTCTGGACCCTATCCCTACCCTCCAGTGTATCTATCTCTTCCCCCAGCTTAGTGTCATCTGTGAACTTGCTGAGGGTGCAATTTATCCCATCTTCCAGATCATTAAAAAATATGTTGAACAAAACCAGCTCCAGGACCTACCCCTGGGGCACTCCGTTTGATACCGGCTGCCAACTAGACATCGAGCCATTGATTACTACCCATTGAGCCTGACAATCTGCCCAGCTTTCTATCTACCTTATAGTCCATTCATCCAATCCATACTTTTTTAATTTGTTAGCAAGAATATTGTGGGAGACCGTATCAAAAATACTTCAGCTTTTTCCACATCATCTGTCATTAGGTTGCCTCCCCCATTCATTAAGGGTCCCACACTTTCCCTTGCTAGCTGCAACTCCAGTTGTGTTTTTGCCTTTCTGATTACATCCCTGCATGCTCAGGCAATATTTGTATATTTCTACATAGTCATCTGACCAAGTTTCCACTTCTTGTAAGCTTCCTTTTGTGTTTAAGCTTACCAAAGATTTCACTGTTAAGCCAAGCTGGTTGCCTACCATATTTGCTATTCTTTCTGCACATCAGGATCATTTGTTCCTGCATCCTCAATAAGGCTTCTTTAAAATACAGCCAGCTTTCATGGACTCCTTTCCCCCTCATATTAGCCTCTCAGGGGATCCTGCCCATCAGTTCCCTATGGGAGTCAAAGTCTGCTTTTCTGAAGTCCATATTTTGCTACTCTCCTTTCTTCCTTTTGTGCGTATCCTGAACTGCTGCCCAGGTTACCACCCACTTCTACTTCCCCTACCAATACTTCCCTCTTTGTAAGCAGGAGGTCAAGAGGGGAACAGCCCCTGATTGGTTCCTCCAGTAGTTGTACCAGGAAGTTGTCCCCAACACTCACCAAAACCTTCCTGGATTGTCTGTGCATTGCTGTATTGCTCTCCCAGCAGATGTCAGGGTGACTGAAATCCCCCATCAGAACCAAGGCCTGTGTTGTGGAAACTTCAGTAAATTGTCCAAAGAAAGCCTCATCTACCTCATTCTCCTGGTCCAGTGGTCTATAGCACACGCCCACCACAACATCACCCTTGTTGCTCTCCCTTCTAAACTTAACCCAAAGACTCTCAAGAGGCTTTTCTCCAGTTTCATACTGGAGCTCTGAGCAATTATACTGGTCTCTTACATACAGTGCAACTCCTTCACCTTTCCTTCCCTGCCTGTCCTTTCTGAACATCAAGTCTCTGTTATTCCAATCACATCATTGCAGTCAGGTAGGACATATACGCATCACTACATGGAACTGGGAAAAAACAGTGACTGTGTGGCCAATACTCCTCCCGTGGACAAAGAGATGAAGACTGGAGTTCTCCTGACCCCATGCATTGGCCAGAGGGGAAGAACAGACATGAAGGGGGTAGTAAACTGCTCCCAGTAAACTTACCTCTTCCCCACTCTGGAGCAAGACAAAAGAAGCAGGAACTCTACCTGGGGCAGCATGGCTATGCTTTTTCCCTACTCGGGGCCAAATCTCTCAATCTACCAATGCCCAAATGTGAAATGCAATGTGTGACAAAGACCCCATATGAGGGATACATAAAAGTATGCATCTAGAAAACTTTCAATGTTCATAGAATCATAGAATCTCAGGGTTGGAAGGAACCTCAGGAGGTCATCTAGTCCAACCCCCTGCTCAAAGCAGGACCAAACCCAACTTTGTCAAGCCTGACCTTAAAAACCTCTAAGGAAGGAGATTCCACCACCTCCCTAGGTAACCCATTCCAGTGGTTCACCACCCTACTAGTGAAAAAGTCTTTCCTAATGTCCAACCTAAACCTCCCCCTCTGCAACTTGAGACCATTACTCCTTGTTCTGTCATCTTCTACCACTGAGAACAGTCTAGATCCATCCTCTTTGGAACCCCCTTTCAGGTAGTTGAAAGCAGCTATCAAATCCCCCCTCATTCTTCTCTTCTGCAGGCTAAACAATCTCAGTTCCCTCAGCCTCTCCTCGTAAGTCATGTGCTCCAGCCCCCTAATCATTTTTGTTGCCCTCAGCTGGACTCTCTCCAATTTATCCACATCCTTCTTGTAGTGTGGGGCCCAAAACTGGACACAGTATTCCAAATGAGGCCTCACCAGTGCTGAATAGAGGGGAATGATCACGTCCCTCGATCTGCTGGAAATGCCCCTACTTATACAACCCAAAATGCCATTAGCCTTCTTAGCAACAAGGGCACACTCGTTGACTCATATTCAGCTTTTCGTCCACCGTAACCCCTAGGTACCTTTCTGCAGAACTGCTGCCCAGCCATTCGGTCCCTAGTCTATAGCAGTGCATGGGATTCTTCTGTCCTAAATGCAGGACTCTGCACTTGTCCTTATTGAACCTCAACAGATTTCTTTTGGCCCAATCCTCTAATTTGTCGAGTTCCCTCTGTATCCTATCCCTACCCTCCAGCGTATCAACCACTCTTCCCAGTTTAGTGTCATCTGCAAACTTGCTAAGGGTGCAGTCCACACCATCCTCTAGATCGTTAATGAAGATATTGAACAAAACCGGCCCCAGCACCGACCGTTGGGGCACTCCACTTGATACCGGCTGCCAACTAGACATGGAACCATTGATCACTACCCATTGAGCCCGACCATCTAGCCAGTTTTCTATCCACCTTACCGTCCATTCATCCAGCCCAGACTTCTTTAACTTGCTGGCAAGAATACTGTGGGAGACTGTATCAAAAGCTTTGCTAAAGTCCAGAAATAGCACATCCACTGCTTTCCCCTCATCCACAGAGCCGGTTATCTCATCATAGAAGGCAATTAGGTTAGTCAGGCATGATTTGCCCTTGGTGAATCCATGCTGACTGTTCCTGATCACTTTCCCCTCCTTTAAGTGGTTCATAATTGGTTCCTTGAGGACATGTTCAATGATTTTTCCAGGGACGGAGGTGAGACTGACTGGCCTGTAGTTCCCTGGATCTTCCTTCTTCCCTTTTTTAAAGATGGGCACTACATTAGCTATTTTCCAGTCATCTGGGACCTCCCCCAATCGCCATGATTTTTCAGAGATAATGGCCAATGGCTCTGCAATCTCATCGGCCAACTGCTTTAGCATCCTCGGATGCAACGCATCCGGCCCCATGGACTTGTGCTCATCCAGCTTTTCTAAATAGTCCCGAACTACTTCTTTCTCCACAGAGAGCTGGTCACCTCCTCCCCATACCGTGCTGCAGAGTGCAGCTGTCTGGGAGCTGACCTTGTCTGTGAAGACAGAGGCAAAAAAAGCATTGAGTACACTAGCTTTCTCCACATCCTCTGTCACTAGGTTCCCTCCCTCATTCAGCAAGGGGCCCACACTTTCCTTGACTTTCTTCTTGTTGCTAACATACCTGAAGAAACCCTTCTTGTTACTCCTAACATCTCCGGCTAGCTGCAACTCCAAGCGTGATTTGGCCTTCCTAATTTCACTCCTGCATGCCTGAGCAATACGTTTATACTCCTCCCTGGTTATTTGTCCAATCTTCCACTTCTTGTAAGCTGTTTTTTTGTGTTTAAGATGAGCAAGGATTTCACTGTTAAGCCAAGCTGGTCGCCTGCCATATTTACTTTTCTTCCTACACATCGGGATGGTTTGTTCCTGTAACCTCAATACGGATTCTTTAAAATACAGCCAGCTTTCCTCGACTCCTTTCCCCATCATGTTATTCTCCCAGGGAACCTTGCCCATCAGTTCCCTGAGGGAGTCGAAGTCTGCTTTTCTGAAGTCCAGGGTCTCTGTTCTACTGCTCTTCTTTTTTTCCTTGTATCAGGATCCTGAACTCGACCATCTCATGGTCACTGCCTCCCAGGTTCCCATCCACTATTCCTTCCTCTACTATTTCTTCCCTGTTTGTGAGCAGCAGGTCAAGAAGAGCTTTTCCCCTAGTTGGTTCCTCCAGCACTTGCACCAGGAAATTGTCCCTTACACTTTCCAGAAACTTCCTGGATTGTCTGTGCACTGCTGTATTGCTCTCCCAGCAGATATCAGGGTGATTAAAGTCACCCATGAGAACCAGGGCCTGTGATCTAGCAACTTCTGTTAGTTGCCGGAAGAAAGCCTCGTCCACCTCATCCCCCTGGTCTTGTGGTCTGTAGCAGACTCCCACCACAACATCACCCTTGTTGTTCATACTTCTAAATTTAATCCAGAGACTCTCAGGTTTTTCTGCAGTTTCATACTGAAGCTCTGAGCAGTCATACTGCTCTCTTCCATACAACGCAACTCCCCCACCTTTTCTGCCCTGCCTATCCTTCCTGAACAGTTTATATCCATCCATGACAGTACTCCAATCATGTGAGTTATCCCACCAAGTCTCTGTTATTCCAATTACATCATAATTCCTTGACTGTGCCAGGACTTCTAGTTCTCCCTGCTTGTTCCCCAGGCTTCTTGCATTTGTGTATAGGCATGTAAGATAACTCACTGATCGTCCTGGTGTCCCAGTATGGGGCTGGAGCCCTCCCCTCTTGCACTCACCTACTTGTGCTTTCTCCCGATATCCCACTTCCCCACTTACCTCGGGGCTTTGGTCTCCTTCCCCCGGTGAACCTAGTTTAAAGCCCTCCTCACTAGGTTAGCCAGCCTGCTTGCAAAGATGCTCTTCCCTCTCTTCGTGAGGTGGAGCCCGTCTCTGCCTATCAATCCTTCTTCTTGGAAGACCATCCCATGGTCAAAGAATCCAAACCCTTCTCTCCGACACCATCTGCGTAGCCATTCGTTGATTTCCACGATTCGACGGTCTCTACCCTGGCCTTTTCCTGCCACAGAGAGGATAGACGAGAATACCACTTGCGCCTCAAACTCCTTTATCCTTCTTCCCAGAGCCACGTAGTCTGCAGTGATACGCTCAAGGTCATTCTTGGCAATACCATTGGTGCCCACGTGGAGAAGCAGGAAGGGGTAGCGATCTGAGGGCTTGATGAGTCTCGGCAGTCTCTCCGTCACATCGTGAATCCTAGCCCCTGGCAAGCAGCACACCTCTCAGTTTTCCCGGTCAGGGCGGCAGATAGATGACTCCGTCCCCCTGAGGAGAGAGTCCCCGACCACCACCACCCTCCTCCTCCTCCTCTTGGGAGTGGTGGTCGTGGAACCCCCATCCCTAGGACGGTGCATCTCATGCCTTCCAATCAGTGGAGTCTCCTTCTGCTCTGTTCCCTCACATGTATCATCCACTCCACCCTCTGCACTTGTATCTGTGGAGAGAACATGAAAACGGTTGCTCACCTGCACCTGTGTTACTGGTACATGGACATTTCTGGTACTCTTTCCTCTTCTGGAAGTCACATTCCGCCAATTATCCTCACTGGCCTTTTGTCCCCGCTGCGTAGCCTTCTCTGAATCTTCAGAACATTGTGCCCACTGAAGCTGATCCTGACGTCTATCCAGGAAATCCTCATTTTCTTTTATGGAACGCAGGGTTGATATTTGTTTCTCCAGACCTTGAATCTTCTCTTCCAATATGGAGATCAGCTTGCACTTTGTACAGACAAAGTCGCTCCTATCCTGTGGAAGGAAGACGAACATGGTGCATCCTGTGCAGGTCACAACAGCGGATCGCTCAGCATCCATAGTCTCTTCCTTCTAAGAGCTTCCTTGCTTATTTCAGACGCTACTCAGAGAAACCTGCGAGGGGGGGCCTCAGTAGGCTCTCTCCAGGCAAACTCCCAGGCAAACTCCTTCTGTTTGCCTCTCTGCTGTGCGCTGCTCAGCTGGTTCGCAGCTGACTGCCTTTTTATAACAGTCAGGCCCAGCTGGAACAAAGCACTCCCAGGTCACACTGGTCAAACAAGCAATCAAACAATCAAGCACACAGTCAAACTGCCAAACTGCCCCCACAACAGACACTCAGATACTCACCAGCGCAGTCCCCCTACTGCAGCACTTAGCGTACCTCTGCTCAGAGGGATCCCAGGCAAACTCCTTCTGTTTGCCTCTCTGCTGTTTGCTGCTCCTGTTGGGGGATTCCCTGTTTTAGAGTAAGTAATTAATTTTGAACCTTAGTTTATGATACTTTATTTTGGAAGTAAATATGTGTAAACAATTAAAGTGACAGGGCCCCATATCTGTGGAGAACATAAGTAAATTTGGGACTAAAATGGATGACATCCCACTATACAGATTCATAGATTATAACTCCAGAAGGGACCACTGTGATCATCTAGTCTGACCTCCGGCATAACACCGGCAATACAGTTTCCCTGCACTGATTCCTATTTGAACTAGAGCATATCAGGTACATGAGACTCATGTGCACTGAACAATTGATAATTCCTAGTTTTTAGAGTGGTGATTCATGTTTAATCAAAGCAAAATTGCTATGGTCATTTTTAAAAGCCCCATATTATTTTCCTCCATGAAGATTCTCCTCCCTGATCAGATCTGTGCTCCAGTTTTCAATCAAAATGAAAACACAAGAGCTAAATCCATGAAACTGATACAATTTTTTAAAAAAATCTTTGTTCATAGATTCAGAGATTACAAGGCCAGAGTAATTCCTAGAGTATATCTTTTAAAAAAAATCCAATCTTGATTTTAAAATTGCCAGCGATAGGGAATCCACCCGAACTATTAGCAAAATGTTCCAATAGTTAATTCACCTCATTGTTAAAATTTTGTGCTTTATTTTCAGTCTGAATTTATCTAGCTTCAACCTCCAGTTATTGGATCTTGTTATATCCTTCTCTGTTAGACTTAATAGTGTATTGTCAAATGTATATTCGCCATATAGGTACTTATAGACTGTGAAGAAGTCACCCCTTAACCTTCACTTTGTTCAGCTAAGTGGAATGAGCTTCTTGAGTCTATCAGTATATGGCATGTTTTCCAATCCTTTAATAATTCTCATGGCTTTTCTCTGAATCCTCTCCAATTTAGCAACATCCTTCTTGAATTATGGGCTGCAAAATGGGACACAATATTCTAGCAGTGGTCACACTAATGCCAAATAAAGAGGTAAGATCCTTCTTCCTACTCTATAGTCTTCTGTATAAACTAGGACCATCGATTAATTGCAATTAACTCACACGATTAACTCAAAAAAACTTAATCGCGATTTAAAGAATTAATCATGATTAATTGCAGTTTTAATCACACTGTTAAATAGTAGAACAATTGAAATTTATTAAATATTTTGGATGTTTTTCTACATTTTCATATATATTGTATTCTGTGTTGTAATTGAAATCAAAGTGTATATCATTTTTGATTAAAATATTTGCACTGTAAAAATGATAAACAAAAGAAATAGTATTTTTCAATTCACCTCATACAAGTACCATAATGCAATCTCTCTGTTGTGAAAGTGCAATTTACAAATGTAGATTTTTTTGTTACATAACTGCACTCAAAAATAAAACAATGTAAAATTTTAGAGCCTGCAAGTCCACTCAGTCCTATTTCTTGTTCAGCCAATCGCTAAGAAAAAACAAGTTTGTTTACATTTACGGGAGATAATGCTGCCTTCTTCTTATTTACAATGTCACCAGAAAGTGAGAACAGGTATTTGCATGGCACATTTGTAGCCAGCATTGCAAGGTATTTATGTGCCAGATATGCTAAACATTCATATGCCCCTTCATGCTTCAGCCACCATTCCAGAGGACATGCTTTAGCGCATCTGGCACATAAATATCTAGTGATGCCAGCTACAATAGTGGTATGAGAACACCTGTTCTCACTTTCTGGTGACATTGTAAACAAGAAGCAGGCAGCATTCTCTCCAGCAAATGTAAACAAACTTGTTTGTCTTAGTGACTGGCTGAACAAGAAGTAGGACTGAGTAGACTTGTATGCTCTAAAATTTTACATTGTTTTATTTTTGAATGCAGTTTTTTTATACATAATTCTACATTTGTAAGTTCAATATTCATGACAAAGAAATTGCACCCACTACCGTACTTGTACTAGGTGAACAGAAAAATACTATTTATTTTGTTTTTTTACAGTGCTAATATTTGTAATAAAAATAAATATAAAGTGAGCACTGTACACTTTGTATTCTCTGTTGTAATAATTGAAATCAATGTATTTTAAAATGTAGAAAACAGCCAAAATATTTAAATAAATGGTATTCTATTATTGTTTAATAGTGCAATTAATAGCATGATTAATCATGATTAATTGTTTTTAATTGCAATTAATTTTTTTAGTTGCTTGACAGCCCTAGTATAAACATGGAATAATTGCATTAGCCTTTTTGGCCACAGTGTCACAGTCAGAGCTCATGTTCAGCTGATTATCCACCAAGTCTAAGCAGTGAAGTTATCTTGTTCCATGATGAGTTGTGTGAATTCCCAATCACTGGAAATTTTTAAAATCAAGATTGGATGTTTTTCCAAAAGCTATGTTCTAGGAAATATTTTGAGGAAGTTCTATGGCCTGTGTTATACAGGAGATCAGACTTGATGACCACAATGATTCCAGCTGACATATAATCTATATGGAGTGAGACTGGAGAATGCCTTGAAACAATGACTGAAAAAGGCTAAAGAAGGTGATTATAGGTGCCCTTATCCTGAAATACAACCAGCCTGGAGAACAACTGACCCTAGAATATGATGCATCAGAGAAAGGGCAGCCAATAATTGCACAGGAAGCCAATAATCAACAACAGAAGGAGTCTCTAATGCCACACAAGCTTCCTATCCTTCCATCAGAGAAGATTGGAATTAATATATGTACCTGTCATAGGTTTATTCCCCACTTTGAACTTTAGCGTCCACAAGATGGGGACCTGCATGGGCTCCTCTAAACTTAAATCCTAGTTTAGATCTGGATATGCTGCCACCAGCTAGAAATTCCAGTGTCTAGCACACTCCCTGTTCCCCCAAAACTTTCCCTGGGGAACACCAACCCAAACTCCTTGGATCTTAACACAAAGGGAAATAGCCCATTCCCCCCCACCTCCCCCTCCCTTAGCCATCGGGAGAGATCACCTTGATTCAAACTCCTTGAATCAAAACAGAGAGGGATTCACCTTCCCCCCCCTTCCCCTGAGATTCCAAACAAGGGAAGAAATCAATCAGGTTCTAAAAAGAAAAGATTTTATTAAAAGAAAGATAGAAAGTAATACTATCTCTGTAACACCGGGATGAAAATATTACAGGGTCTAGCTTATAAATCTAGAGGGACTCCCCCCCCTTTCTCAAAATAATCAAAAGTAACAGCAAACAGAAATAAAGATATTTCTCCAGCAAACACACATTTGCAAATACAGAAATTAATCACAAAACTAATCCGCCTTTCTAATACTCACTATACTGAATAGAAGAAAATACTTCAGGAAGCTTGGAGAGCCTGGATATACGTCTGGCCCCTCTTAGATCCAAAGAGAGAACAACCCCCAAACAAAGAACAGAAACAAAGACTTCCCTCCACAGAGATTTGAAATTATCTTGTCCCTTGATTGGTCTTCTGGTCAGGTGTCCGTCAGGTTACTGAGCTTTTACAGGTAAAAGAGACCTTAACCCTTAACTATCTGTTTATGACACGCCCCCCAAATCGCAGACAGTGGGGGAACCACACTGGCGGTGATTTCTTCCTAGAACTTTAAAATAAACAGATTAATAAAACACATGCATCATCGCATATACTACTAATTATGTAAACAACAAGATTTTTCACATTTCAAGAACACTTTTTAACCATTTGATTCTGGGAAACTTTCACGAGAGAGTGCATCCGCTACTTTGTTAGAAGCTCCTGAAATGTGTTGAATTTCAAAATCAAAATCTTGGAGAGCTAAACTCCATTGAAGCAGTTTTTTGTTGTTTCCCTTGGCAGTATGGAGCCATTTTAGCGCAGCATCGTCGGTTTGTAGCTGGAACCGCCGTCCCCAAACATATGGGCGTAGCTTTTCCAGGGCATACACAATGGCGTAGCATTCTATTTCACTGATGGACCAGTGGCTTTCCCTCTCAGACAGTTTCTTGCTGAGAAACACGACAAGATGGAAGTTTTGATCTGGTCCTTCCTGCATTAGAACTGCTCCTACACCACACTCAGATGCATCAGTGGTTACTAGGAAGGGTTTGTTAAAGTCCGGGGTCCTTAGCACAGGGTCAGACATGAGTGTCGCCTTAATCTGGGTGAAGGCTTTCTGACACTCATTAGTCCACTTAACTGCATTCGGCTGGGTCTTTTTGGTTAGGTCAGTTAGTGGGGCAGCGATTTGGCTGTAGTGTGGTACAAATCGCCTGTAATACCCGGCCAAGCCTAAGAAGGATTGGACCTGTTTCTTTGACCTTGGGACAGGCCACTTTTGGATAGCCTCCACCTTGGCCTGTAGGGGGTTTATTGTTCCTTGACCCACCTGGTGTCCTAGGTAAGTCACTCTGTTTTGGCCTATTTGACACTTTAGGGCCTTAACAGTTAGTTCTGCCTGCCTGATGCGCTCAAAGACCGTTTCCAGGTGTTCTAGGTGTTCGGGCCAGGAATCAGAAAAAATGGCCACATCATCGAGGTAGGCAACTGCACATTCTCCCAATCCTGCTAGTAGACCATCTACCAGCCTTTGGAAGGTGGCGGGTGCATTTCGCAGTCCGAACGGAAGCACATTAAATTCCTACACCCCTGCATGGGTGATGAAGGCTGACTTTTCTTTAGCGGGTTTATCTAGTGGTACTTGCCAATACCCCTTGGTTAAATCTAATGTAGAGATGAACTGGGCACGTCCCAGTTTCTCCAATAGCTTATCGGTGCATGGCATTGGGTAGTTGTCGGGGCAAGTTACAGCATTCAGCTTATGGTAGTCCACGCAAAAGCATATTTCCCCATCTGGTTTGGGAACTAGAACCACTGGAGATGCCCATGCACTGGTAGAGGGGCAGATTATACCCATCTCTAGCATGTTTTGGATCTCCCGGTCAATAGCAACTTGGGCATGAGGAGACACCCGGTAGGGTGGGGTTCTAATTGGGTGAGCATTACCTGTGTTAATGGAGTGGTATGCTCGTTCAGTCCATCCTGGGGTGGCTGAGAACAAGGGGCCGAAGCGAGGGCACAGCTCCTTGATCTGTTGCTGCTGTAGATGTTCCAGGGTTGTGGAGAGGTTCACCTCTTCCACACCACAATTACTTTTTCCTTTGTAGTAGACACCTTCAGGCCACTTAGCGTCATCTCCTCCCTGGGCTGTAAACTGACAAACCTGTAAGTCTCTGGAATAAAAGGGCTTTAGAGAGTTAACATGGTACACTTTAGGCTTTAAGGAGGAATTAAGAAATGCTATGAGGCAGTTAACAGCTCCCAGGCGCTCTTGGACCGTGAATGGCCCTTCCCATGATGCTTCCATCTTATGGGCCTGTTGCGCCTTTAAGACCATAACCTGGTCTCCTACCTTGAAGGAACACTCTTTGGTATGTCTATCATACCAGGCCTTTTGCTCTGTTTGAGCATCCTTTAGGTTTTCTTTAGCAAGGGCTAAAGAATGTCGGAGGGTGCTTTGTAGGTTGCTTACAAAGTCCAGAATGTTAGTTCCTGGAGAAGGCATAAACCCCTCCCATTGCTGCTTCACCAACTGTAATGGCCCCTTAATCTTGTGGCCATACACAAGCTCGAATGGTGAGAACCCTAAACTGGGATGTGGTACAGCCCTGTAGGCAAAAAGCAACTGCTGCAACACCAGATCCCAATCATTGGAGTGTTCATTCACGAATTTACGTATCATGGCCCCCAAAGTTCCATTAAACCCCTCCACCAGGCCATTGGTTTGGTGGTGGTACGGGGTGGCAACCAAGTGATTCACCCCATGAGCTTCCCACAGGTTTTTTATGGTTCCTGACAGGAAATTTGTTCCTGAATCTGTAAGAATGTCGGAGGGCCAACCTACCCTGGCAAAAATGTTTGTTAAGGCCCGGCACACAGTGGTAGCCCTGGTGTTGCCTAGAGCCACTGCTTCCGGCCATCTGGTAGCAAAGTCCACGAAAGTCAGTATGTACTGCTTTCCTCTGGGGGTCTTCTTTGGGAAAGGACCCATAATATCCACAGCTTCTTGCTGGAATGGGACCTCAATTATGGGGAGTGGCTGGAGAGGGGCTTGACCTGGTCTTGGGGCTTTCCTACCTTTTGGCATACCTCACAAGACCGGACATAATTGGCAACGTCCTTGCCCATCCCCTCCCAGTGGAAGGACTTCCCAAGCCTGTCTTTGGTTCTGTTTACCCCAGAATGGCCACTGGGATGATCATGGGCCAAGCTTAAGAGCTTTTCCCAGTACTTGGTTGGAACTACCAACTGTTTTTGAGGATGCCAGCCTTCCTGGTGTCCACCAGAAAGAGTCTGCTTGTATAAAAGTCCTCGTTCTACAACAAACCGGGATTGGTTAGAAGAGCTGAGAGGCGGTGGGTTGCTCCGTGCCGCCGCCCAAGCTTTCTTAAGGCTGTTATCTGCTTCCTGCTCAGTCTGGAACTGTTCCCTTGAGGCTGGAGACACTAGTTCCTCCGTAGACTGTGGACTTGGTCCCTCTGGAAGCGATGTAGGTGATGAGGTTGTTTCCGTTGACTGTGAACTGTTCTTTGCTGGTGCACTAGGTGATATTTCAGGCTCTGGCTGAGCCTCTTGGGTAGGGTTGTCTGCTGCTTCTCCCAGTTCAGGCCCGCTGGCGCCCTCTGGCAATGGGGTTGGAGACGGGTTTGCAAGCGCTGGTGTCAGTGCTGGCAATGGTTCTGCCACTGGTTGCTCTTCCAGTTCCGGTTCTGGGACTGGATGCACTATGGTGGTTTCAGTTGTCGGCATGGAATCCGGTTCCACCACCTGTGTTTGGGTCTCTGGTAACACAGACGGGGCCCTGGTGGACGGCTCAGGAACAGGGATGGGATGGAAGCTTGTTTGGCCTGGCTGCTGGAGACCACTCCCCCCCTCTTGGCCAGCTTCACATGGTTGGCCAAGTCGTCCCCCAGTAGCATGAGGATGGGATAATTGTCATAGACAGCAAAAGTCCACCTTTCTGACCAGCCCTTGTAATGGACAGGCAATTTAGCTGTAGGCAAGGTTACAGATTTTGATATGAATGGGGAAATTGTGATTTGGACCTCTGGGGTGATGAATTTTGGGTCTACTAAGGACTGGTGGATAACTGACACGTGTGCCCTGGTGTCTCTCCACGTGTCTCTCCACGCCCACTCTCAAGGTTTCCCTGTGCTCCGGGGGTATTTGAGAGATATCTGGGCCTGGGGATCCTTGGCGTGATGGTGGTGTAATGAACTGTACTCGATTGGGGTTCTTGGGGCAGTTGGCCTTTATATGCCCCAGTTCATTACATTTAAAACATCGCCCAGCTGATGGGTCACTGGGCCGAGGCGGGTTGCTGGAGACTGGTGAGGTGGGACAATAGGTAGTCTGGGGCTTTCCTTGGGTTGTAGCTGGGGTCTTGGGTGGCCCCCGGGGGTAGGGTTTATTGTCAGCTTGCTCCTTGTTATATTCGCTCCCCTTGATAGTAGCTTTTTTCTTTTCTGCTATTTCCACCCATCTGCCTCCAATCTCCCCTGCCTCTGTTACATCTTTGGGCTTCCCATCTAGGATGTACCATTCTATTTCCTCAGGAACACCATCTAAGAACTGTTCCATTTGCATCAGGTGGGCCAGGTCTTCTAGAGATTGAATCTTTAGTCCTGACATCCATGCATCCCAATTCTTTCTAATGTAGTAGGCGTGTCTGGGGAATGACACATCTGGTTTCCACCTTAGGGCTCTGAACAGCTGACGGGCATGCTCAGGTGTTAGCCCCATTCTGATTCTGGCCTTTGTTTGAAACAGTTTATAATCATTCATGTTTTCCTTAGGCATTTCAGCTGCCACCTCTGCTAAGGGTCCACTGAGCTGTGGCCTCAGCTCTATCATGTACTGGTCTTCAGGGATGCTGTACCCATGGCAGGTCCTTTCAAAATTTTCTAAGAAGGCCTCAGTGTCATCACCTGCCTTGAAGGTGGGAAATTTCCTGGGATGGGGAACAGTGCCTGGAGAAGGGTTGTTAAGGTTGGCTGGAACATTCTGCTTAGCCTTTTCTAATTCCAGAGCCTGCTTCTGGATTTCCAGCTCTTTCTCTTTTACCTGTATTTGTTGTTGTTGCCGCTCCATCTCTCTCTTGTGGGCAGCTTCTTCCCTGGCCATTTCTGCATTAATTAGTTCCATCCGTCTCTGATGTTCTTTGTCTTTCTCTGCTGCTTCCAGCCTAGCCAGTTCGAGTTTGTCAATTGTTTCACTGTTACTCATGTTTGTTTACTTTCTGGTGCTGGCCACACCCCCCTGCAGTCAGTGAATTGACTGTGTTGCTTCAGCTCAGGTTGCTTGGTTTACAGTTTCCTAACCTTTCTATTCCCGACTGAATAAAAAGAAAACAAAACTTTTCATTTGCAAATGTCTTTTTGCTGGTGTTGCTCCCTGACAGAGAACCAGAAAAACTGGTTTGTAACTTGTCTCTTGCAAACTGCTAATGCTCTCTCAGTGGGGGTCCTTTCTAACAAGCCTTGTTAGAAAAAAAAACAATCCCCCCCTCAGCCTGCTCTCCTGCCCTAGAAGGAGTGAACAGCTCTCACTGGCTCTTGGTTCTTAAAACATCCCAACCACTGCCTACCATGTCATAGGTTTATTCCCCACTTTGAACGTTAGCATCCACAAGATGGGGACCTGCATGGGCTCCTCTAAACTTAAATCCTAGTTTAGATCTGGATATGCTGCCACCAGCTAGAAATTCCAGTGTCTAGCACACTCCCTGTTCCCCCAAAACTTTCCCGGGGGAACACCGATCCAAACTCCTTGGATCTTAACACAAAGGGAAATAGCCCATTCCCCCACCTCCCCCTCCCTTAGCCGTCGGGAGAGATCACCTTGATTCAAACTCCTTGAATCAAAACAGAGAGGGATTCACCTCCCCCCCCTTCCCCTGAGATTCCAAACAAAGGAAGAAATCAATCAGGTTCTAAAAAGAAAAGATTTTATTAAAAGAAAGATAGAAAGTCATACTATCTCTGTAACACCAGGATGAAAATATTACAGGGTCTAGCTTATAAACCTAGAGGGATTCCCCCACCCCTTTCTCAAAATAATCAAAAGTAACAGCAAACAGAAATAAAGATATTTCTCCAGCAAACACACATTTGCAAATACAGAAATTAATTATAAGACTAATCTGCCTTTCTAATACTCACTATACTGAATAGAAGAAAATACTTCAGGAAGCTTGGAGAGCCTGGATATACGTCTGGCCCCTCTTAGATCCAAAGAAAGAACAACCCCCAAACAAAGAACAAAAACAAAGACTTCCCTCCAGAGAGATTTGAAATTATCTTGTCCCTTGATTGGTCCTCTGGTCAGGTGTCCGTCAGGTTACTGAGCTTGTTAACCCTTTACAGGTAAAAGAGACCTTAACCCTTAACTATCTGTTTATGACAGTACCTTCAAGGAAAAACAGTATCTCATAATGGTAGAGAACCTACTCCAACTTCTGCATGATATAAAATCTTTAGTTAGCACTGCTGATGCCTAGGGATATTCCATCACAAGAGTACCAGAATAATTCAATGCTAGGTCCAGATAGGGCATAGAATCAAAACCATGTTGGTGATGCTGTGGCCACAAATAGTTTGAAATTGAAGAAAGAAGAAGGTGCAGAATCAAAGGAAGCAAGTGGGTTATTACAGACACTCATCAAAATATCAATCAATTCTGGAAAAGGACACTCCAGTGTGGATCCAACCTTTGTAAAGACACAGGAAAGAGTGTAAAGGAGTTGTGAGTTTTGCAGTGGCTCCCAAGTCAAATAAGACATCTGCTCAGGAGAGACAAATGCTATGATGAAACTACAGGCATTTATGAGCAAACAGTCATGGTGGGGGAGTATAACAGGGGAATATTAGCCCTTTAAGTGTACAGGGGGGAAGAACACCCCTTTCCAGATAGATGAAATGAAGAAGGGCTCAGGAAAAAGTCAGGTAGCAGAAGAGAGAATGAGATACCAAGGAATTTGGAGTTGTATGGCGGGAAACCCCCAGGACACTGTTCCTTTAAGGGCCTGGACTCAGGAGTCCAGTAGTGTAGGGTAGAGCACGGCTTCTACTCTTCCAGCCAATCAGCAGGAGTTCTCTGGAGGAAAGCAGTATATAGGCTGTCTTCTTCTCAGGACAGGGGAGACATTGGTAAGAGAAAGAAGCCAGAGCCAGAAAGCTAACCACAAGGGAGAGAAGTGAGCCTGTGAAGAACAGGCTGTGGCAGAGGAATAGCTCTGTATGCAGATGGCAGAAGAGCCAGAGATAGATATGAACCTTTGAACTGAAGAGATGGACTTTATGGGTGGGACTATTTGTGGATATTAAACCAGCCCCAAGTGGAGGGTAGTAGGATTTATAAAAAGGCGGTGGGGAGTCTGTAAGGGACCCTGAAGAGGGAGAACAGGGGAAAGGCTTTTGCAAAGTGAACTCTGGCCATGAGTGACCACTCATGAAGTGGGAGCCCTGTTACTGGAAGAATGGGAGATGATAAGAGTGCCAGACAGCATGGAGACTGAGAATTCTCCTAAGGCCATCCTGCAGGGTTAGAAGATACACTAGGAAAATGCAGTTCTTAGATTTGGAAACAGGTGACAGAGGGGCTTAAGTAGTGTGGCGCAGGTTTGGTTGCCTTTTGATTATCTCAGGTCTATGTGTCAACTTGAGTCCATGGAAAATACATGAGTCTGACTAAACTAAGGGCCAGTAACCTTCTGTTCTGTGAACTGAATCTTAGTTAATTTTTTGTTGCCCATTTAGTTATAAATTGGGAAAGATATAGCATGATGAATGGAACTGGAGAAAGAGGCTAGTTTGGTATGACACATGGAACTGAGGAATGTAAGCAGGCTGCTACTGGCTACTAATAACACAAACTTCTCAGCATGTTACACTGGCCATTTAGCATATTCAATAAAGATCTCTTGCCTATAGCTCTGACTGCTTGACTCAGCATTTATTGCTAACACAAGAGGAACATCCCCTTGGAAGCATGGGAAGTTACTTAGATTTCTAAATTATGCTGGGAAATGGATTTGCACCTTCCTGGCCCAAACAATAGTGAAACACAAGTGCCTGTGATGGTCGTTTGTGATTCGCATCCAGGACTGCGAGTCACCTTGTTAACCCCTTTGCCTTCAGCGAAAGGAAGAATTGTTTGTACTTAATGTGGGTGTCAACTCCCTGACACCACCAGCCTGTTAGCTATCTAAACAAGCTCTCCTGGTTTATGCCAGGCCTTACCTTGCTTTGCAGGTTAACAATATGTGTACCCCAGCCCCTGAACCCCTTTGAAGCATTCCCCTGTATTGTCCAGCCCCTCATCCATTGAACACTCTCAGTAATACCAGATCTGCTGTCCTCAAGGAAACAGTGCACACACCAGCTTGTATGATTCAACAAAAGACCTGCTCCTTGTTCAATACCACAACCCTGAGATATATTTCTAGTGAAAAGAATGATAAGTTAAAGATTTAAGAGATAGCAAGAAAGGGTAATGGAAACAAAAGGGTGACATATAAAACAACCCATAACATGATTTCTAGAGATTAAACTTAACAGGCTAACCTTCTGTCTAAAGAACTTTGTCTCACGCAAATGTCTTTTACAGAGTTTCCAACCAGGGCAAGTTGTAATCCCATTTTCATGGATGTAATTGCACTACCTGATTACTTCCTAGGTTCAGGATAAAGGTGTGCATTCCTTGCCTTCTCTTTATATTCCCCAAAGTTCATTGTCTGTACCAGGGGCGGCTGTAGGTATTTTGCCACCCCAAGCACTGCAGGCAGGCTGCCCTCAGTGGCTTGCCTGCGGGAGGTCCCCGGTCCCACGGATTTGGCGGCACGCCTGTGGGAGGTCCCGCTGAAGGCAACCTGCCTGCTGCCCTTGCGGCGACCAGCAGAGCGTCCCCTGCGGCTTGCCACCCCAAGCGTGCTGGTGCCTGGAGCCTCAGATTCTGTATCTCAGATTCAGGATAACTTGCTGTAGTTTATTCTCTTGTGTGCAGTCTCCCTGTTGATTTCATATCTCCCCATTGACTTTATATGTAAATAGGGCTTCCATTGTGTTGTCTTACAATGCTTAGTTTACATGTGGCTTTAAAGAGAGAGGTGAATAAACATCTTTTGTCTGATAGAAGCCTGTTTGTCAACTGTGCCTTGACACAGAGTTTAGGAACATATTTTCAGTGTGCAAAATACTATATACATTCAGTATACAAATACCTTCCTTATATAGGAGCTGGCTTTTATTTAAGACCTCACATGACATTCTTTGGTGAACCAGAATGTACATACCAGGATCAGGATAATTCTTGTAAGCCCCTGCCATTTGGCACGGAGGGTTTTGTGGGTCATGGTGGCTTGAAGCCAACATTTAAAGCCCTGTGCAAATACAAAATTTATATTCTCATCCAGTCTATGATCTGCAAAAAATGGCCCATGGATATCCACATCCGCAGATGCAGATATCTGCAGATATAAGGTGGATATCTGTGGATTTGCAGGGCTCTACCAATGTTCCCCCCACCTCTCCTCAGATGTATTGGGTGTATCTTGGTCACCGGTAGGGATCTAAATAGCATAAAACTCAATAAATGCTCTTTTGGCACAGCACAGTAAGTTCCCTTATTCTAGAGTGTTGTCTATGTTCAAAATCATACCAGTGCAAAACACATGATAGATGCTTCTAATTCAGTTTAAACCAGGGTTATTTCAATTTGGTTTAAGTCAATTCCTTACTGAATTAAGCTAAATCAGTATAAACCAGGTTGAAACTGAATTAAAAGTTTCCACACTGAGCTTTTTACTAGTTTAACTATATCATTTTAAATTCATACCTTTAGTGAAACCAATGCTACCACTCTCCCTCTACACCTATATCCTTTCCAGCATAGGAACAAGTACTTCTCATTGATCTTATTAAATCTAAAAGTATGGATATACCAGATATTTACAGTATCCAGGGCTGATTCTCATTTACATTGAAATCCTTTTACATCTCTCTGGCTCCATTCCTTTTCATGGCAGCAGGTCTCACCATTTTGTATTAGGGCAGGACACGTGGGTGAGGAAATGAACGGCATGGAGCACAAGTGCATATGGATGTTCCCATGACGTGGCATGGAAACAGATGGGTCATATCTTACTAAATGACCTCCTGTGTGACATTCAAAGAAGCTGGGGCCAGGGGCCAGACATCAAGCTCATGAGGTGCAGGGGAAATGGCTGGGTGGGGAACACCCTGTTGGAGGACTTGCTTGAAGAAGGCTGTAGGGGTTGGGGGTAGGGCTGTCTTTACCACCTAGAGCCAGAGGGGTGCTCCCTCCCAAGAAAGGAAAGATGACAACCTCGGGAGGGCAGTAGCATGGGAGGTGGAAGAGGAGTGGTCAGGAGTTGGACTGGGGCCCCTACAGGCCAGACCATTGGGGTGCACCACCATCTCACCAGGCACAGGAATGAGATTCCTAGGAACAGGGAAACCCTCTATGACACAGAGCTCAGGACCCAAGCTGCTCCAGGAACACCTGCCCTCTCTCAGTACCAGCACTAGCCTTCACCTCAAGGGGCTTGATGCCCACAAGATCAGTACCGTCTGCAACTGGGCAGGTGGAAAGGGATGGGGGTGTCCCAGAAATGAAATTAGGGGCAGCATCCTGGTTAGTACACTGGGGAAGAAGAGGAGGAAGTGGCAGTGCTAAAGATTTGGCCCCCGGGCCAAGGCGACCTGGCAAAAGATTGTCCTTCCCTGGGCTACAGGCATCAGACCCAGGGCCTCAATCTTTTGGAAGATGGCCTGGAGGCTCTCACCCGACAAAAGCAGGTCCTCCCAGTCTGCAACTGAGGTGAGTTCCACCTTGGTACCAACAGCGCTACAAGAACTCCTGCATAAAGGACTCTATGAGGGGGGCAGTGTCCCCCCCCCCTTCACTTCCATAGCCTCTTCAGCCAGGTCCACCTGCTGGACATTTCAGGGGGAGCAGAAGCAGGCCCAGTGGTGGCTCCCCTGGATGCCTTACAGGAGGCCTACAAGCTGCTCCCTCCTATCCCCAGCAGCAGCAGCAGCAACAGCAACAGCAGAACAGAGGTTTGCAGCAGCAGCCTCCTCCTCCAGCTGGAGTCACAGCAGCAGTGGGAAGCCCTGCCCACAGAGTCACAGGTGTGTAGGAATGAGTCAGGAGATGGCAGGAAGAGAAAGGATGGTCCCATAGTTAAAGCAGTTGAATTCTACCTTGGGATTAGATTTTATTACTGCCTCTGCCACATAGTTACTGCATGATGCTAGTCAAGTTTGATTTGAAGCTGTGGGGAGAGATAGATACACTGGAGGGTAGGGATAGGGTCCAGAGTGATCTAGACAAATTGCAGGATTGAGCCAAAAGAAATCTGATGAGGTTCAACAAGGACAAGTGCAGAGTCCTGCACTTAGGAAGAAAGAATCCCATGCACCGCTACAGGCTGGGAACTGACTTGCAAAGCAGCAGAGGACGAGAAGCTGGATATGAGTCAGCAGTGTGCCCTTGTTGCCAAGAAGGCCAATGGCATATTGGGCTGTATTAGTAGGACCATTGCCAGCAGATCGAGGGGAGTTATTATTCTCCTCTATTCGGCACTGGTGAGGCCACACCTGGAGTACTGCATCCAGTTTTGGTCCCCCCACTACAGAAGGAATGTGAACAAATTGGAGAATCCAGCGGAGGGCAATGAAAATGATTAGGGGGCTGGGGCACATGACATGCGAGGAGAGGCTGAGGGAACTGGGTTTATTAAGTCTGCAGAAGAGAAGAGTGAGGGGGGATTTGATAGCAGCCTTCAGCTACCTGAAGGGGGGTTCCAAAGAGGATGGAGCTAGGTTGTTCTTAGTGTTGGCAGATGACAGAACAAGAAGCAATGGTCTCAAGTTGCAGTGTGGGAGGTCTAGGTTGGATATTAGGAAACACTGTTTCACTAGGAGGGTGGTGAAGCACTGGAATGGGTTACCTAGGGAGGTGGTGGAATCTCCATCTTTAGAGGTTTTTTAAGGCCTGGATTGACAAAGCCTTGGCTGGGATGATTTAGTTGGTGTTGGTCATGCTTTGAGCAGGGGATTGGAGTAGATGACCACCTGAGGCCTCTTCCAACCCTAATATTCTATGATTCTATGATTCTATGAAGAAGTGATGAGCGCTCACAACTTCAACTGTAGTCAAGGGGAGCTGTGCTTGAATATAATGTGCTATATAATACGAAGTACTCAGAAAAATCAAGTCTTAGATGTCTCTAATTGGGCACACAAAATCATCAGATGTGTTTTACCTTAATCTATCTAGACTGAATTCACAACACCTAAGCACTCTATTGCCTGGTGCAATTCTCAGCCCTGAACTAGGCATACAGGTTTTCCAGATGCCTAAGAAACGGATGCTTAGAAGTCAGAAAGCTGAGGAGAGAGCTGCCTAAGCTAGCCAGGAATGAAATACAGAGGAAAAGGATCAGATCCTCAAAAGTATTTAGGCAACTAACTCCCAGAGAGTTGGGTTTTAGTTGCTTGTCTAACAGGCCCGAGGGATTCCCAGCTGTGAACTCTTTCCTGGAGTTATGTGTCTAAGCCAGGTCAGCCCTTTTCTGTGAAAAAAACAGAGTGAGAGACTGTTATAGCCAACAGCCCCATAATTAGGGAACTCACTTGGGACATGGGTGAGGCAGACTCAGATTGGTGCCCTTCCTGATTTGAAACAGGGACTTGATCCTGGGTCTCTTATATTCTAAGGGAAATAGCTTGACCACCTGGCTATAGGGTATTCTAAGACAGGCTATTCTCAGAGAACTTTGAAGCTGATCCACTTTCTTTAACTAATTAAATATTCATTGGTCCAGCACAAACAAGTAAGAAAGATATTGTCTGTATAGTCCAGTGGCTAGGGCAGTCACCTGAGATGGGGGAAAGCCAGGCTCAAGTCCCTGTTCCAAAAAGTTAATTGGCTGTACAAAGTGGAACAGCTCCAGCAGGAGAGATTAAGAGAGACCCACTCTAAGCTACCCAATAGCCTGGGATGTGGGAGACCTGTATTCAAATCTATGTTCTACCTCAGGAAGAGTGAGGATACAAACATCCCAGACACCTCGCACATCCCTGGTGAGTGCCCGAACCATGAAGCTATTGAATTGTGCACACACCCTTCTGTATGAGGCCTGAGGCTCTAGGCATGCTCTGAGCATGTCTACAGGATCAGGCCCACTGGTCAAATGGGCAGGGGGCACCTAGCTTGCAAATCCCATGCCGGGGCTCTGACTTGCACTCAGGCTCTGAGCAGCTCATTAGCTCAGGGTAACATCAGGATTTAGGCAGTGTCACACATGCCCACCAACAGAAATGTAGATGCCTACAGGGATAGGCAGCTGATGAGGTTTTGACAATGTCAGTAGCACCTAAATGGTGGACATCAGTGCTTAAAGGGGCAGTCACTTAAGTACCTTTGTGCCTCCAAAAAATGGGCTATACCTGGAACCAGCTAGAGCGAATGGCCCAGGATAGAAGACTATGGAGATCTGTGGTTGGCAGCCCATACTCCGGTTGGGGTGACGGGCATGAATGAATGATGATGATGACAATGGAATTAAAATGCTTTCGTACTATAATGATGAGCACGATAGAAAAACCTATGAGGAAATTAATAATTCTTTCTTCAGAGCAGGATTAGAATAGTGTGCTATAAATAAGGCCCAGGGTCACTCTTCAAACAATGTGGCTAAAACAAAATATTGCTCATTAAATGGGCAACATCCATCCTGTGCAGTGAATGAGGCAGGGGTCCTGTCAAAAAACAGTATATGATCATGTAATTAAACACTGTTGCATAATGCATGAACAGAAGTGGGTGGGGACATGAATTAGGGTTCTCCAGGTAATGTTAATGCTGGCATTTCCTTACTTTGGAGTACTTGACTTTGCAACCTTAACAATGTTCTTTTATTGTAGGCTTGTGTGTATGTGTAATTATACAGATGAAAAGACAGATTTTTTGTCCAAAATTGAGCATTTCTTCCTAGATGGTGAAAGAACTTAAAAAAAATCTTTGTGAGCATAAAAAAATCAGTATTCAATACAGAAATTATTGTCTCTTTAATATTTGATGATTATTAGTTACTGATTGTGAGAGCAGAAATGGATATCTAATGATGAATGATTGATATCCACATTAGCACTATCAATGTAATGGTCAGCTGTGAGAATAATCGTTTTTTAATTTAACAAGGGTGTGGGTATTACATATGTTTAGGGGAAATAAAGGCTGATCATTTTAATTATTTCCCACAGTAAAAAATAAAACAATCTTGCTTCCTCAAGTCAGCCTTACACTGCCAGTCAAATCAAACAAACCCTTAGTCTCTCTGGAAAACAGTCCAAATCGGCTTGAGACCCACTATATCTATTTCCTCTTCCTTGGCCATAAGTATACAAGTCAAATGTTTCACAAGATACCATTACAGTTGGCACTGATTGACAGCTTCAATAAAGATGGCAAAGACTAGATGGGCAAAGAAAGGTACCTCTTTGTTACCTCCTAGGTGGGCCTTCCAGGTCAAGGCTGATGGAGTTTGGTAGAGTATTATGGCAAAGCTTGGATTTCTATATCTACTTATCTACTGCCAGTATTCTACCTATTCACTGAATGAAGAGAAGACTTTACTCTATGGTTTAATAGGTGCTATCAATCTAGCACCCATCCCCAAATAAAATAAAAAGTTAGCTAGGAAGTATCGTGCCACCTAAGTGAGAAACAAAGAACTGAATATGAAGTAGACTATGATTCAAGTTTACCGTCTCTTAAATAACATCATGAGTGGCAGTCTGAGAGCGCTCCAGAATAGGAACAAGACTTTCTCATCAGCCCCCAATTGCTTATTGAAAGCATAATATTTGAACCAGTGGTTTTATGGGTCAGAAGAGAGGCTTTTCTAGCTGCACAGATTTCAATGCTTTGTGCACAGTTTATTGAGTTAGAAAAGTGGCAACAGATTTTTATGACAGTACCAATTAGCTCTTCTGTCCATTGGTTCTTGTTGAGAAAGTCCTTGTCCAACAAGAACTGTACATTCAGCAGGCAACACAATGCACATTTAGGGGCTATTGCCCATAGAGACCATTTTGTGAATATTAACCATTTTCTTTTACCAGGTCTTTAGTTTCAGGTTATTTGCTGAACTTATCCTTTAACATTGCTAAGCTGTGTGTATATTTGTGCTGTATTTTCTCTTGAAGCCAGTGACAGTAAAAATGTTACCTGTATATACCAGGCTATAGCTGGCAATGGAAAAAAAAATCAGATTTTATTCTCTGCTGAACACTTTTCCCATACTTGGGGTTCACTGCCTTTTTTTGAAAAAAAAAAATAATCTAATTGGAATTTTAAAATATCACCTACTAAACTTTGAGTGAATCCAGCCAGGCCTGGCACAATTGACCAAAATCTCCTCTTCTTTCTTCTCCTTCTGTAAACTTCCAGAGGCATGTCTCCCTTCTGCCTCTCTAGTCCCAATAGACTACTGGAGAATCCTCTTCTATCTTTCTGCTACAACCCATTACTTCCTTTCCTTCCTCACTGAGGTCCTTACTTGTGTATTGAAATTTCCACTGCTGAGGTCCCTACACTCACCTCTTTATTTTCCCCTGAGCCATGCCAAGGATAAGCCCTGTTTCAGTCTCCCAATCCCCTGAGTTTTTCTTTCCCAGGTTTCCCCTCATGTTCTCCCCATTCAGGTTTCTCCACTTTGAAGCCCTGCACACTTTGCTTTCACTATGGACACACCCTCCATTATCTCCCATATACTCCACTCTGTAAGTTTTTCCCTCTGCTTTCCCCTGAGGTCTTGACTGTGCACGGATGTGGAGGATGTTTTAGGACTAGGACAGTTGTAACAGTTAGCAATGCTAGACCAGGTAAGTCTCCTTTTCTTTCCATTATGTAAACAGTAAAACAGGCTGGGCCTGGTTCTCCATTCCAGCCAACTTCCACTCAGAGCAGGAAAAGAGGGATGGGGCAGAAGTGGCTTTACATCTTATTTCAGTTTCCATATTCTGGAGTCGCTCAGTGCCAATTGAGTTTATGGTGCAGCTTAGAGCAGCCTCAGGGTTGCTCTAAATTTTAAGTGTAGCGGGGTGGATACCCACTCCTGCCCTGCAGGGCTTGAAACAGCCCAGGAGAGGGCTGGGGCTGGGGCAAGAAGCCTGGGCTGATTGGAGGAAAGTAGGCTCAGCTGTGGCCAAGCCCTAATCCAGCCCAGCTGGCCCCTAAAAGATGCAGTGAGCCAGGAGCCCAGTCAGTCTCCTTCTGCCTGTAGAGGGAGAAGGGCCTGGCTGCAAGGTGCCAAGAAGGGAACCTAGAGTGGAGCAGGGCTGGGGAAAGGCCTAGGGAGCTGGGAGCTCTAGCCTAGGAAAGCCCCAGGCTGAAGGCCTGGTAAGGCCCTTCATGTATTGGGTTGCAGGGGCAGCCCATGGGTAGGCAGAGGCAGCAGGTCTGAACTCCCTTTGCCTATGATGAGTGGCTTACACTGCAGTCCTCCCCAGTGAGCGGGGGGATAGATGGGGACTGGCAGTAGCCGACTACTGAGGTGAAGTGGGGATAGTGGGGGGGGGATACTGCCAGGGGGCAGCACCCCAGGTAAATGGGGCACCGGGGTCCTGGGAGGGACATGGGGCCAGCAGTAAGGTGGATCACCGGCCTGCAGAGGGCGATCCGGAGGCTGGAGAGCTAATTCCCGGAACAGACCAGCAGGAGGCGCCGCAAGGGGTGAGTCTGCACGCTTACAGGAAGTTTCAACAGTTGCAAATTGCTGCAAGACTGCATTTCTTGCCATTGCCTTTTTTCAACTGAGATTGCCTCTTAGGCCAGAGTGGAGTGGCAGAAAAGAGCCACTGTAGAATGTCAAATAACAAGTGCAGGGCAGGAAGTAGGGGAGGGAGGAGTTGAGGGTAGTGAATAGAGAAGTGACAGGAATCTCAATTACACAACTTCTACCCATGCAGCAGTTGATATCCTCCCTCCCAAGTGCCAGAACTGTTGTATAGAATAAGAAAAAGGACAAACAATACTATGAAAGGAAGATTTGATGTGACTCCATTCTTTGTATGAATCATTTTAGGGATTTGGGAAGTGAATACAAGAGAGGAGTGATATAGATTGTCTTGTCAGAAATCATTCTCATCTCAAGGAAGCAGGGACTGTGTCTTTTATTTCTTCTGGAAAGAACCAACCATGTTTAGATACTGTTTTAATAAACGACATAATTATTAATAATAGCAGGCAAAGGAATCATTGATCCTGGAAAGAAACTGAGGATGGTTTACTAGACCCATTTATTACAGCCTGTTTGGTAAGTTGGGCTCCACTTAATCACAACAGGTATCATCTTCCAGATTCAAAACTCGCAGACTTTGTTAGGCAGGCTTTAAACTTTATAAGAGAAAAAGGTGGGGTTGAACTGAAAAAAGAAAAAAACTAAGAGCCAGATTCTGGCACATCTAATGCTCCTGCACAGAGGATTAAAAGTGGACAGGGTGTTCCTTACTGCTCTGTGCTAGCTACTCTCATTCTGGGGAGCAGCATCTGCAGAGCTGCCATTGCCCGTCCCACTCAGTTGGGTGGATGAGGGAAAGAGTGCCTGGAACCTGAGATCTGCTCTGCTAAGGTGTGTCTACACTGCAAGAAAAAAAAAAAGCCCCATAGCATTGAGTTTCAGAGCCCAGGTCAACTGACTCAAGCTCACAGGGATAGTGCTACAGGGCTAAAAATAGCAGTGTAGACATTTGAGCTCTAACTGGAGCCCAGACTCTGAGACCCAACCCCCTTGCCTGGTTTTATGTGTAAGAAAGTACTGTGTGCTAAATATAGGCCCAGTACAATTTACTTCACATCAGAGCAGGAGAGAAACCAGGAAACAGATTGTACCACAAGATTGAATGATGGAGATTATGATCTAATAGGCAAAATTGACACTTTATATCCATACTAGTCCCTTATTTCACAAGTGATCCTGTTGACTTCAATGGTATCATTCATGGAATCAGAAACTATTCAACATAAGTCATGGTATCACAATCTGGTTCTCAGATATTTGTTGGGTAACATATAGAGTTAGGTAAAATAAAAAAAAGTTTATAAATTAAAGCAAATACAGCTATGTAATCCAGAAAATAAAGACTCCAACTGGAAGAGAAGCATTCCTGAATTTACCTCTTACTGATTAGGAAGAGCTGACTGAGAATATGAGACTGACAGGGAAACTTGGAACCAGTGACCATAAGCTATGTTACTTGAATTTATCACAGAGTGGTATACATAGATTCATAACTGATATGTCTTTGTTTTCTCTGCACCACACCTTTGATTTCTAGGACTAAGTGTTTCTTAGTGAAAACAGGTAAATCACAAAAAATAACGTTTAATCTGTGATCCTGATGATGATATAAAATCTTTGCTGGTAAAATTTGCAGATGATACAAAGATTGGTGGGATAATGAATAGTGAGAACAGGTTACTGTTACATAACAAAATGCATTTTAATGAAGCCAAATGCATCTGGAAATGAAGAATGCAGGTTATACCTACTGGATGGGACACTATGTCTTGGAAAGCAGTGACTCAGAGGTGATTGTAGGTAATCTCAGCATGAGCTCCTAATTGCAATGCTCTAGCAAAAAGGGTTAACACAATCCCTGTAATTCAATGCAGAATATTAAGTAGAAGCAGGGAAGTGATCTTGCCTTCATACAGAGCACTGGAGAGACCACTACAGAAGCACTGTCACTGTGTCCAGTTCTGGTATCCACACTTCAAGGAGGACTTGGAAATATTAGATAGAGTAAAAGGAGGGCCACAAAAATGTACTGAGAGCTCAAAAACAAGCCTTACTATGTGTGGCTTTAGAAGTTCCATCTTTTCAATGTATAGAACAGAAGATTGAGAAATGACTTGATCATCATGTCTAGATACCTACACATGGAAAAGGTATCTGATACCAGGGGAGATTTTTAACCTCGCTGACAAAGGCATAACAGGATATAATGGCTGGAAATTGAAGTTAGGAAAATTAAACCTTGAAGAATCTATCTGGGAAGCTACTAGAACAATCAATAAAACATTCAGTTTATAAATAACTGGAGGATGAAGGGATGGTCATTAGTAGCCAGCATGGATTTACCAGGAACAAATCGTGCCAAACCAGCTTGATTTTCTTCTATGACAGGGTCACGGATTTGGTGGATGGGGGAATGCAGTGGATTTAAAATACCTGGACTTCAGGAAGGCTTTTGACAGTCACACATGGCATTCTGATAAGTAAGCTGGAGAAATTCAGGCTTGACAGAACTACCATTAAGTGGATACATAATTGGTTAAACAACTGCAAACAAAAATAACTGTTAATGGAATGATATTGGATTGGAGGGAGGTCTCAAGTGGGATTCCACAGGGATCTGTTTTGGGTCCAGTGTTGTTTAATATCTTTATTAATGACCTGGATGTGGTCATAGAGAGCATATTGATTGGATTTGCAGATGACACAAAGCTAGAGTGAGGGTTGCCAACACTTTCGAGTATAGAGCTACATTTTAGAGAAATCTTGATAAATTGGAGAACTGGGCTATCGACAACAAAATGAAATTCAAGGAAAACAAATGTAAGATGCTACACTTACAGAAGAAAAAACAAATGTACAAATACAGAATGGACGGGGGTGGGGAAATTGGCTTGGCAGCAGCATTGCTAAGAAGGATCTGGGAGTTATGGTGGATCACAGCCTCAACATGAGTCAGCAATGCAATGTTGTTGCAAAACCAAGGAAATGCAATTTTAGGTTGCATAAACAGAGGCATAGCATGCAGGTCACGGGAGGTGATAGTACCACTTTACTTGGCACTGGTTAAGCCTCAGCTGGAGTATTGTGTCCAGTTTTGGTCACCAATGTATAGAAAGGATGTAGTGAAACTGGAAAAGATCCAGAGGTGAGTGACAAAGATGATGAGAGGGATGGAATGCAAGCCATATGAGCAAAGGCTGAAGGAACTGGGTATGTTTAGTTTGGAAAAGAGGAGATTAAGGGGAGATATGATAGCGGTTGTGGTGATGTAACCCATAATGCTTTATGGGAATATGACATAACTGGAGTATGTTTTATGCTACATGTGCTATGTAACTTATCTCTGTAACGGTTATGGTCCACTGAATCTATTCATCCTATTTGTACACATATATCATTTTGTACTTGAAGTTATGAATATTGGCTGTATACTTGCTTGATTTCTAAGTAAGCTTTGTAAGGCATTTGGTCAACTTCTTTAGAAAGGAATTTGCAAAGTTAAGTGCCCAGTCAAGAAGAACTTAAGGAACAATGTATCTTGGAATGCTACAATCCACATAAGAAGTCTTCCTGGAGACATTTAAGATACCATGTGGGCAATGGCTTCTGCCTGTAAAAACTGTGAGTTTTTGGACATGTGACTTGCCCAGGAAACTCCAGAACTCCATCTTGGAGTTGGACTTTGCATAGGAGAGAGGAGGAGGTCTCCACCCACAAGAGAAAGTCTATTTAAGCCGTGGGAAACCCCTCCATTTTGTCTTCAGCTGGCTAAAGAGAGACCCTCTCCACCCCAAGGATATCGGAAAGAAACTGGAACAAAGGACAATAACCATAGGGGCTGTGAGTAATTGCTGGACCCAGACCAGAAGGAGACTAGTCTGTAAAAGGAAGCTTACTGGTGAGGTTTTTATCTGTACTCAGTTGTATTACTGTATTAGGTTTAGATTTGCATGCTTTATTTTATTGTACTTGGTAATTCACTTTGTTCTGTCTGTTATTACTTGGAACCACTTAAATCCTACTTTCTGTATTTAATAAAATCACTTTTTACTTATTAATTAACCCACAGTATGTATTCATACCTGGGGGGACAAACAGCTGTGCATATCTCTTTATCAGTGTTATAGAGGGTGAACAATTGATGAGTTTACCCTGTATATGCTTTATACAGGGTAAAACGGATTTATTTGGGTTTAGACCCCATTGGGAGTTGGGCATCTGAGTGTTAAAGACAAGAACACTTCTGTGAGCTGCTTTCAATCAAGCCTACAGCTGCTGGGGGTCGTGGTTCAGACCTGGGTCTGAGTTTGCAGCAAGTCTGGCTCAAACCGGGCAGGGCACTGAAGTCCTAAGCTGACAGGGCAGGAAAGCAGGGGCAGAAGTAGTCTTGGCACATCTGGTGGCAGCTCCCAGGGGGTTTCTGTGATCCAACCCACCACAGCGGTCTTCAGATACTTAAAAGGCTGCTACAAAAAAGATGGCAGGACAAGAGGGAATGGATTCAAACTACAGCATAGCATATTTAGATTAAAGCTTAACTGTAAGAGTGGTAGGATAATGGAACAGACTTCCT
Organism: Mauremys reevesii; assembly: GCF_016161935.1. Lineage (NCBI taxonomy): Eukaryota > Metazoa > Chordata > Testudines > Geoemydidae > Mauremys > Mauremys reevesii. The sequence continues at coordinate 122,259,594 of NC_052624.1, read as the reverse complement.
CAGAAGGTTGTGGAAGTTTCTTTACGGGAAGTTTTCAGGAGGAGGCTGGATTGTCATATGTCTTGGATGGTTTAGATGCAACATAGAATCATAGAATATCAGGGTTGGAAGGGACCTCAGGAGGTCAACTACTCCAACCCCCAGCTCAAAGCAGGACCAATTCCCAAATATGTCATCCCAGCCAGGGCTTTGTCAAGACTGACCTTAAAAATCTCTAAGGAAGGAGATTCCACCACCTCCCTAGGTAACCCATTCCAGTGTTTCACCACCCTCCTAGTGAAAACGTTTTTCCTAATATCCAACCTAAACCTCCAACACTGCAACTTGAGACCATTACTCCTTGTTCTGTCAGCTGGTACCACTGAGAACCGTCTAGATCCATCCTCTTTGGAACCCCCTTTCAGGTAGTTGAAAGCAGCTATCAAATCCCCCCTCATTCTTCTCTTCTGCAGACTAAACAATCCCAGTTCCCTCAGCCTCTCCTCATAAGTCATGTGCTCCAGCCCCCTAATCATTTTTGTTGCCCTCCGTTGGACCTTTTCCAATTTCTCCACATTCTTCTTGTAGTGTGGGGCCCAAAACTGGACACAGTATTCCAGATGAGGCCTCATCAATGTCGAATAAAGGGGACTGATCACATCCCTCAATCTGCTGGCAATGCCCCTACTTATACAGCCCAAAATGCCGTTAGCCTTCTTGGCAACAAGGGCACACTCTTGACTCATATCCAGCTTCTCATCTACTGTAACCCCTAGGTCCTTTTCTGCAGAACTGCTTCCTAGCCATTCGGGCCCTAGTCTGTAACAGTGAATGGGATTCTTCCGTCCTAAGTGCAGGACTCTGCACTTGTCCTTGTTGAACCTCATGAGGTTTCTTTTGGCCCAATCCTCTAATTTGTCTAGGTCCCTCTGTATCCTATCCCTACCCTCCAGCGTAGCTACCACTCCTCCAAGTTTAGTGTCATCTGCATACTTGCTGAGAGCGCAGTCCATGCCATCCTCCAGATCATTAATGAAGATATTGAACAAAACCGGCCGCAGGACCACTTGAAACCAGCTGCCAACTAGACATGGAGCCATTGATCACTACCCATTGAGCCTGACGATCTAGTCAGCTTTCTATCCACCTTATAGTCAATTCATCCAGCCCATACTTCTTGAATTTGCTGGCAATAATACTGTGGGAGACCATATCAAAAGCTTTGCTAAAGTCAAGGAATAACACCTCCACTGCTTTCCCCTCATCCACAGAGCCAGTTATCTCATCATAGAAGGCAATTAGGTTAGTCAGGCATGACTTGCCCTTGGTGAATCCATGCTGACTGTTCCTGATCACTTTCCTCTCCTCTAAGTGCTTCAGAATTGATTCCTTTAGGACCTGCTCCATGATTTTTCCAGTGACTGAGGTGAGGCTGACTGGCCTATAGTTCCCCGGATCCTCTTTCTTCCCTTATTTAAAGATGGGCACTACATTAGCCTTTTTCCAGTCATCCGGGACCTCCCCCGCTTGCCATGAGTTTTCAAAGATAATGGCAGATGTGATTGCAGAGCCATTGGCCAACTCCTTTAGCACCCTCGGATGCAGCGCATCTAGCCCCATGGATTTGTGCTCATCTAGTTTTTCCAAATCCTGCGTCTTGTCAGGGAGCTGGATGACCCTTCCATTCCCTTCTAACCCTATGATTCTATGAAATAAAACACAATTTTCTAGCAATTAAAATGTTGGAACAGCTTACCAGGGAGGTGGTGGACTCATCCTCACTTGGAGTCTTAAAAATGAGATTAGATATCTTTTTAAAAGCTGTGTTATGATCCAGCTTCTTGCAGATGTTCTAAAGTCTGTGTTTGCAAGGTGTCAAGCTGCATGGTTGTGGTAGTCCCTTCTGGCATTGGAATCTGTGAATCTATGAATCCCACTGTTAATCTCTTTCTCTTCTGGGTCATAGGGAGACCTGAATTGCCTACATTACCCTCAACATACTCAATACTTGCAGTCCTAGATAAAGAATATAATCTAATCTCATGCTTTCAGGGCTTCAGTTGATTACTTATAGGGGTCAGAAAGGAATATTTTCCCCAATGCACATATGGCTTCATGTATTAAGCTTCCCCCCTCCCCCGCTTCTGCAGCATTAGAGATTAGCCAGAGATGGAGATGGGATACCGGACAAGTTGGACCAGTATTCTGAGCTCTGTGATGGGATCTCTGGGGTACAACCTGGAACTGTGGGACCACTGTGCCCCCTTAACTCTCCAGCATGGGCTGTCTCTCAATGCTTTGCTAGTAACAAACATCTGCAGACACTGTTATCACTCAGCCACCAGCATACAGTGACACACCCAGCTAAATTTCATGAATGCTCTCCAAACGATTCATGAACTATATAGAGGGGAACTCCAGAAAAATCACACAACCTCCAGTCTTCTGCCCCAGAAATGTACCGTCTTACACTGCTCAAGACCTTCTTTTGAATGGTGCAAGCTCATTAATTAGTTTGCCACTCCATCAAAGGATAGTGGACATGCACCAGCCTTTGTAATCTGAACAGATTCCACAAGCACTTTAAACAAATTCACTAGTAAGGATAAAACATTAAAATAAGTTTATTAATTACAGAAAGATAGATTTTAAGTAATTATAAATCTTAGGCATAGAGGTCAAAGTTTGTTACATAGGAAAGAATAATAAAATCGGTCTAAATTCTACTATTTATCAGATAAGCAAGATTTGAATCAAGCAATTTCTCACCCCACTACATGTTGTAAGCAGTTCACAGCTCTCAAAACACAGGCTAAATTCCTTGCTAAGCCTGGGACCAATCTCTCCAGTTCAAAGTCTTTTTTTTCCAAATGTTCTTGCTGCTTTCTGAGTTGGTGTGGGAGGAGAGAGGACCTGGGCTGATGTCACAGTCTCCAGTTTATACCCCTCAATCCATGGGTATGGAAAGATACTGTCTCAAACATGGAGTCAGGGATCACATATTCTATGTCTCCCGCTGAGTCACTGGGTTAAGCAATCCCCATTGTCTACATGCTTTGGGAGGGACCTACTAGGAGACTAGATTCTCCTTAAAGGGCCATCAGCACATGGCCAGCTTTTCCTAATGTAAATCTCACTTGCGGATGTTAGTTGCTTTTTTGTTGCCACTGAAAGGCCAGCTGTGGTTGTCTCCCAGACTCACAACATGTTTCAGTACCACACACATAGCGAAACGTCATAACTGCAAATACAATGGTAATACATATAATTCAACAAGATAGTAATGTTCAACAGATTGTGACTTCTCAAATGATACCTCACAAGGCATACTTTGTACGAAACATTTCATAATCATAGAACAGTGGTGAAAATGGGGGTTACAGGGTGCTATTTTGAGGTACAGAGTATTCCACCCTCTTTCTAGATGCCTGCCTGGTGTGCCTTGCTTACATGCTTGGAGCCAGAGTTCAAGTGAAGGTGGAATTTGTCCACAGCTCAGATTGACAAAGAGCTTGGGTTTTTTTTTCACCTTTCTCTTCAGAATGGGATGTGGATCACCCGCTGGAATCATAAATTCATAGAGTTTAAGAACTTCACTCCTCTGATGGTTAAAATACTGTCTCATTTCAAGCCTAAACTTGATGATTGCCAGTTTATATCCATTTGTTTTTGTGCCAACATTGATGATTAATTTAAAGAATTCCTCTCCCTCCCTCTCTGGTATTTATCCCTCTGAGGTATTTATAGAGAGCAATCATTCTCCCTTTAGCCTTTGTTTTGTTAAGCTAAACAAGCCAAGCTCCTTGAGTCTTTTCTTGTCAGGCAAGTTTTCTGTTCCTTTGATCATCCTAATATCTTTTCTCTGCACCTGTTTCAGTTTGAATTCATGTCTCTTAAACATGGGAGACCAGAATTGCACACACTATTCCAGATGATGTCTCACCAGTGCCTCACATAATGGTAATAACACTTCACCATCTCTACTGGAAATACCTCACCTGATGAATCTTAGGGATTGCATGGCCTTTTTTATGGCCCTCATCACATTGGTGGCTCATAGTCATCCTATGATCAACCAATACACCCAGGTCTTTCTCCTCCTTTGTCAACTGCAATTGATAGGTCTCTAGCTCATAGCAAAAATTCTTGATGTTAATCCCTAAATGCATGATTTTGCACTTTGTGCTATTAAATTTCATCCCATTTCTATTACTCCAGTTTTCAAGGTCCTCTATATCTTCTTGTATGACATTGCAATCCTCCTCTGTGTTGGGAATAGCTCCCAACTTTGTGTCATCCACATATTTTATTAGCATACTCCCACTTTTTGTGTCAAGGTCACTAATGAAAATGATAAATAAGGTTGGTCCCAAGACCTATCCTTGAGGAATTCTACTAGTAACTTCCTTGTAGCCTGACAGTTCATCTTTCAGTGTGACCCATTGTAGTCTCCCCTTTAACCAGTTCCTTATCCACCTTTCAATTCTTGTATTATTCCCCATCTTCCATAATTTAAGTAATAATTTCCCATCTGGAACTGTATCAAATGTCTTACTGAAATCAGATAGATTAGATCTACTGCATTTCTTTTGTCTAAAAAAAATCAGTTATCTTCTCAAAGAAAGAGATCAGGTTGGTTAGGCACAATCTACCTTTTTTGTAAAACCATGTTGCATTTTATCCCAATTACCATTTACTTCTACGTTCTTAACTAATTGTCTTTCAAAAAATGTTCCAAGACAGTGCATACAAATGAGGTCAAACTAATGGGCCCGTAGTTTGCTGGATCACTTCTTTTTCCTTTCTTAAAAATACATATTATATTAGCAAGTCTCCAGTCATAGGTTTTAACCCCTGAGGTACAGATTCATTAAAAATCCTTTCTATTGGGTTTGCAATTTCATGAGCCAGTTCCTTTAATATTTTTGGATAGAGTTTATCCAGCCTCTCTCTCTCGCTCCCCCCCCCCCGCCCCCATTTTGGTCCCATTAAGCTGTTTGAGTTTGACTTCCTCTTCAGATGTGGTAATTTCTAATTCGCTATTCTCATTTCTATTAGCCACCCTGCCATGACTCCTAAACTCCTCATTACCCTTATTAAAAACTGAGGCAAAGCATTTGTTTACATGTTGGGCCATGCCTAGCTTACCTTTACCCATCCTCAGTGCTTAGTGGTCTGACTACTACTTCTCTTGTTTTATTTTCGTTTATATTTGCTAAAGAACCTTTTACTATTTGTTTTAATTTCCTTTTCAAGGTCCAACTCTTCTTGGCTTTGAGCAATTCTCACTTTTTCTCTATACTTTCTGACCTTCACAAGGTAGCTTTCTTGCTGATCCATCCTTTCTCCCATCCCTTGTAGAGTTCATGCTTTCTCTTCCCTGTTTGAGATGCTGATTCATCCAGTTTAGTCTGCAACACTTTCCTACAATATTTTTCCTCTTGCTTGGGATTCAGGGTTCAGATGGTTTCTGCAATTTTGACTTAAAGTAATTCCAAGCCTTCTCCACATTCAGATCCTTAGTTTTTTAGTCCAGTCTGCTTCCCTAACTACTTCCCTTTGTTTTTTAAAGTTTGCCATTTTGAACTCAAGGACCCTAGTGGCAGAGCTATTTTTTTATCCTTACATTCAGTTTAACTGAATTAGCTCATGATTACTTGAACCGAGGTTGTTTCCTACAATCAGTTCTTCTATTAGGTCCCCACTACTTACCAATACTAAATCTAAAATGGCATCTCCTCTTGTTTGTTCAGTGATTATTTAGTGAAGAAATCTGTCAGCTATCACATCCAGGAATATCTGGGCCCTACCATTCTTAGTAGCATTTATTCTCCAATCTATGTCTGGGAAATTAAAGTCTTCCATAATTACACAATTCCAGTAGTATTTATTTCATTCAAATATTAAAGAGATCTGTATCCAGATCTAAATTGGATTATGGGGGTCTGTATCATACTCCAAGCACTATCCCAGTGGAGCCTCTGTTACCTTTCTTCCCCAAAGTGATTTCGACCCAGACAATTCCATTTTATCCATTACATCACTTTTAATTTCTTTATAGTCTGCCTTGCATTAATATACAATACTACTCCATCAACTTTACCTTTATTTCTGTCTTTCCTAAACAGCACATACCTTTCAATACCTGTACTCCAGTCATGACTACTATTCCACCATGTTTCTATTATCTCTATATCTGATTTCACTTCCTGAACCAGTAGTTATAATTTCTCCATTTGGTTATCCAGGCTCCTTGCATTGATGTACAGACATCTTAGTTGTTGCTGCTTGGCTTCACCCAGATTCCTATCCCAATTAGGTAGTTATTCTACTGCCAGTATGGCCTATCTGACTGTTGGTGCCAGTATCAACGACACTATCTTTCCTCTTGATGCCCATTCTCCTACCCTCTGTTGTTCTTTTTTCTATTGCTCCAGCCTCTCTTACTTGATTTTCTTCCAGCTCAATATTAGAATCAGGAGTGTAGATTGCATAAGCATTACCCAGCCATCTCCCCTGGTTTAAATTCCTGGTTTAAAGCTCTTTTAATCAGTTATACCAGCCTTCATACCAGAAGTCTATTTCCATTCCTACTCTGGTGGAGTCCATCCCATGAGAACAGTCGTAGATCGATGAATGCCTTCCAGTGGTTGAATATCACAAAGCCCTCCTAATACACTACCACCTGAGCCATCTGTTGATCATCATAATCTTGTCTTGCCTTTGCTTTCCACCTGTAGAGACAGGTAGAATCCCACTGAATATCACCTGAGCCTCCATTTCTTGAAGTGTCTTCCCCAGCCTGGGGAAGTCTCCACTGATACTTTCCAGTGAGAATCTAGCAATATTGTTTATTCCCATGTGAAGGACAATCAGTGGATTCTTTCCTGGTCCCATTAGGAACCTCTCAGCCTCAGGTCCACATCCTGTGTCTTAGCTCCTGGCAGACAGCACACCCTTCTGTTCTCCAGATCAGCTCTGGTGACAGGCCTGTGTGTTCTTCTTAGTAGGGAGTCCCCAGACAAGTAGACCTTCCTTTTTCTGGTATTGGTGCAAGTCTCCAGACTGCCCCAATTATGTTCTTTCTGGCTGCAAGTCTTGTCTTCTGTTTTCATATGCAATCATCTGCAAGTCATCCTCTATCTTCCTGGAGCTCCAAATTGTGGCTCTCTTCATTGATTCTTCCCCTTCTTCCTTGCTCTCTCATTTTGCTATTGCCTGCTGCGCCCCTTCTTCATTTTTCAACTCAGCAAACCTGTTTTTGAGCTCTATTTCTCCATCACTAGCCAGACTTTTCTTCTGCCTGGTTCTCATAGTCATATGCTTCCACTGGCCACTTTCTTCATCCAGCAGCCTCCCCTCATAGTTGTTCAGTCCAGCTTGCATCTGCAAGTCTTGAGTTTTCCCTTCAACATCCTCTCACCTTCCCTACATCATCTATTCAATTCCCCATTAAAAAGTAACCATAGTTTCTATCTTCATCTCCAAATCTCAGATCTCTTCAATCAGATCTGTCAAGTGGCACTTCATACAAATGAAGCATCTTTCAGGTACCTGTTCCAGGATAATAAACATTCTGCAGCTTCCACATCCAGTCATTGTCTCTTCCATTCCTTAGGACACTACTGCTGCTGCCTCTGTAGCTGTCATAGCCTTCCCTCCTAAGCTCCTGTCAAGAGGAAAAACACACACAAAACTAAAACAGAACACTACTCACTGCCTCAAACTCCCCCGTTTTCTGCTCTGTTTGCTGACTCCTGTGCTGCTCCTCCTGTGCCATTGGCTGGATGATTGGCTGCCTTTAAAGGCCCATTAATAAGGGAAGCCCCACTCCCTAATCTGGGCTCCACTGTAGTCAAAGGCTCTGCTTCTCTCATAGCACACTGCTCCCTACCAGCCTCTGCAAACTGAAAACAAACAGAAAATAAACCAGCAAACAAGCAAACTCTCAAGAACTCATTCATTGTCCCTAGGGAATAGGGTCCTCCCTTCTCCTTATCTGGGCATATCTTACCCAATCAATTATCTGGAACCTTGGGTATTGGTGGCACCTTGTTCTCTCAGTGTGGCATAGTTTAGACTCCTGAGGACTGAAATGTTGTAGTCTAACTGAAATCCTTGGGCTTAATATAAAGGTATCTGCAAGAAATTTAATGACCTGTGATTTACAGGTCAGATTTTAAGACCAAAAGGTCATCTACTTTATGAAATTTACTATATATCAATAATTAAAAAATACTCTAATAACTACTAACAAAAAATGAAATAATGCCTGGTTACTCTGTGTAGTCACTGGTAAAAATTAATTAAATGAAATACTTTTCCCATGCAATTAGCTTGTGCAACTTATTGCCATAACATATCACTGAGACCAAAATGTTCACTGGATTGAAAATGTATTAGACATTTACATGGGTAATAAAAATATCCAGCAAATAATTAAAAAATGAACAAGATTTTTGGAAGAGATATACAGCCCAGCTACTAGGTCTCCCAAATTGTCCAGGAAACTTATGGTTATGGGCAACCCTGCCTGTCTGCTTGAACAGCTGCTTCATTTTCTAATTAAGAGAACTTCAGAGCTGTGGTGGTAGCACTCCATCTATAACTACATCATTAATCTCCTCTTGGCAGGGGCTAGATTCACAAAGAAATTTAGATGCCTAAATCCCAGATTTAAACTCACTCGGCATCTACTCACTAGGCATTGAGACACCTAAGCCCCACTGCAACCCATGAACCAGGGGAAGATAGGCATTCTTCCTTCTATCTTTGACTGCAGGACCTGATTCTATATGCGTACACAGAGGCCGCTTACCTCCGCACGAAACAGCTGAGAGAGGGAGAGGAGTACTTCATTTAACTCAACAAATAGATGATCGAGGTGCTAAAGGAGCAACCAAGGAAGACAAGGCCAGCATAGAGAAACCAAATGAATTCTTTGCATCCATCTTTATGGCTGAGGGTGTGAGAGACATTCCCAAACCTCATCCATTCTTTTTAGGTCACAGATCTGAGGAACTGTCCCAGATTGAGGTGTCAAGAAAGGAGGTTTTAGAACAAATTGATACATTAAAAAATAAGAAGTCACCAGGACTAGATGGTATTTACCCAAGAGTTCCTTCAGAACTCAAACATGAGATTGCAGAACTAACTCTGGTGTGTAATTTATTACTAATATAAGCCTTTGTAACAGATGTCTGGAGTAAAGTTGATGTGATGCTAAATTTAAAAAAAGACTCCAGAGGCAATCCTGGGAATTACAGGCCAGTAAGCCTAACTTCAGTACCGAGCAAATTGGTTGAAACTATAGTGAGGAACAGAATTATCAGACACCTAGATGAACACTATTTGTTGGGGAAGAGTCAAAACAGCTTTTCTAAAGGGAAATCATGCCTCACTGATCATTTAGAATTCTTTGAGGGGGTTAGTAAACATGTTGACATGAGTGATCAGTGGATATAGTATACTTGGATTTTCAGAAAGCCTTTCATAAGGACCCTGTAAACGGGTCGACTCACCCCTGTGGCGCCTCCTACTGGTTGCTCTCCGAAGTTAGCTCAGTCCAGCCCTGGAGCACCCTCTGCAGGCTGGTGATCCACCTGTTCTTAGGCCCCCCGTGGCCCTCCCTGGACCCGGTGCCCTTTTACATGGGGTGCTGCCCCCTAGCAGTAACCCCTTTCTCTCTGGGTCTCCCCTTCTGTCTCAGGGAACCCCCACCCTCCATCCCTACCTTGCCTCAGTATTTGGCTACTGCCAGTCATTGTCTAGCCCCACACTCTGGGGCAGACTGCAGTATCAGCCTACTCATCACAGGCAAAGTTGGGTTTGGACCTGCTGCCTTGGCCTACCTCTAGGTTGCCCTCTGCAACCCACAGTACCTGTTGGCCCACTGCTAGGCCGCAGCCTGGGGCTTTCTAGGCTGGAGCTCCCCAGCTCCTCAGCCTTCCCCAGCCCTGCTGCACTCAGGTATCCAGTCTCAAGCTCCTAAGCAGCCAGGCCCATCTCTCTCTATAGCCAGAGAGAGACTGTCTGGCTTCTGGCTTCCCTGCCTTCTTATAAGGCCCTGTTCCTCAGTTTGGGGCATGGCCCCCAGCTGCAGCCACTTCCCTAATCAGCTCAGCCTTGAGAGCCACTGCTCTCAAGCCCTGTCAGGCCACTTTTTAAACCCCTTCTCAGCAGGAGCAGGATCCACCCTGCTACAGTCCCTCATTAAAAGTTCTTAAGCAAAGTAGGTAGTCATGGGACAAGAGGGAAGGTCCTCTCTTGGATCAGTAACTGAGTAAAAGGCAAAAAACAAAGGGTAGGAATAAATGGTCAGTTTTCAGAATGGAGTGAGGTAAATAGTGATGTCCCTCAAGGGTCTGTACTGGGACCAGTCCTATTCAACATATTCATAAATGATCTGGAAAAAAGGGGTAAAAAGTGACGTGGTAAAATTTGCAGATGTTAAAAAACTCCTCAAGATAGTTAAGTCCCAAGCAGACTATGAAGAGCTATAAAAGGATCTCACAAAATTGGGTGAATGGGCAACAAAATGGCAGATGAAACTCAATGTTAATAAATGCAAAATAATGAAGTTGGAAAATGTAATCCCAGTTATACATACAAAATGATGGGGTCTAAATTAGCTGTTACCACTCAAGAAAGAGATCTTGGAATTATTGTGGGCAGCCCTCTGAAAACATCCACTCAGTGTATAATGGCAGTCAAAAAAGCCAACAGAAAGCTGGGAATCATAAAGAAAGGGATAGATAATAAGACAAAAAATATCATATTGCCTCTATATAAATCCATGGTATGCTCACATCTTGACTGTGTGCAGATGTGGTCGCCCCATCTCAAAAAAGATATATTGGAATTGGAAAAGGGCATGATTAGGGGTATGAAATAGGTACCATATGAGGAGAGATTAATAAGACTGGGACTTTTCGGCCTGGAAAAGTAATGACTAAGGGGGGATACGAAAGAGGTCTATAAAATCATGACCTGTGTGAAGAAAGTAAAAAAAGAAGTGTTATTGACTCCTTCTCATAACACAAAAACTAGGGGTTGCTAAATTAAATTAATAGGCAGCAGGTTTAAAACAAACAAAAGGAAGTATTTTTTCACACAATGCACAGTCAACCTGTGGAACTCTTTGCCAGAGGATGTTGTGAAGGTCAAGACTATAACAGGGTTAAAAAAAACTAGATAAGTTCATTGACAATAGGTCCATAAATGGCTATTAGCCAAGATGGGCAGGGATGGTGTCCCTAGCCTCTGTTTGCCAGAAGCTGGGAATGGGCGACAGGGGATGTATCACTTGATGATTGCCTATTCTGTTCATTCCCTTTGGGGCACCTGGCATTGGCCATTGTTGGAAGATAGGTTAGTGGGCTAGATGGACCTTGGTCTGACCCAGTATGGCCGTTCTTATATGGGGAGAGTGGTTTGTGAATCAGTGAGGTTAAGATGGTGGGAGTTATGAGTTGGGAGTTATGAAGTTCTGATACTGTTGTTTGAGTTTGTAGGAAGAATTAGATTTAGACAGCATGATTTCATCATGGTGCAGACTCACAGAGAGGGTTGGTTGGGGATGAGTTATGGAAGAGAGTTAGAATTTGGGGATGTGGATTATTGGGAGTCTAGGGCCTGGTCTACACTACGGAGGGGGGGGGTCAAACTAAGGTACGCGACTTCAGCTACGCGAATAGCATAGCTGAAGTCGAACTACCTTAGTTCGACTGACTTACCCATCCAGACGCGGCGGGGTCGAACTCCGCGGCTCCAAGGTCGACTCCGCCACCGCTGTTTGCGCGTGGGGAGTTTGAACTATCGCGTCTTGATTAGACGCGATAGTTCGAACTCCGAGAAGTTGAACTCACCGTGTCGACCCGCGCGGTAAGTATGGACCTACCCTAGGAGATTTGTATCTTTAAGCTCACTCTTACTACCTGCCCTGGATACCCATATTGAAGCAGAAGATGCTGCCACTGGGTCCTTCAGTTAATATCTGATGGGATCTGATAGGGTTCAGCAATGCTGCCATTGCTTGGAGATATTGATGTCTGTGGTAATTTGTTGTGGGGACGAAGATCCTTTGATTCTTGTCATGGTTAGAAAAAATCTAGTTGTCAAGTCTAAGCTAAGTTTACAGTATTTAATAAAAACACCACTCTTCTTATTCGGAGGTGTTTGTTTCGTTTTCAGGACTTTAGGGGTTTGATAAATAGGGTCCCTATTCCTCTATTATTGCTACTTAATGCAAAGTCAGTGACCGGTAAAGTTAACACCACAAATGATTAATTCATAGATAATTTACATGTTATCATGGTTACCAGGCGAGATATATTTTGTTCATCTTGAAATATCTTGCAAAAGCATCATGTACTGTGATATAATTTTGTAAGACACGCAAAGCAAATTTTGTGTAAATGTTCATTCTTCCATCTAATTAGTGCTCAACTAACTTAAATCCCTATAAAAATATTTTAAACCCATTTAGAACTGTCCTTGGTTTTATGCTTTCCACACCTTACGCCAGTGGTTTTCAAACTGTGGGTCACGACCCAGCACTGGGTCACAGGATGTAAGGCACTGGGTCGCGGTGGCGCTGGTTAGCACTGCTGACTAGCCTGTTAAAAGTCCTGTTGGCGGTGCTGCCCGGCTAAGGCAGGCTAGTCCCTACCTGTTTTGACACTGCGCTGAGCCCCATAAGCAGCCAGTAGGAACTCCAGCTCCTAGGCGGGGGTGGGCATGGGGCTCCGCATGCTGACTCCACCCCGAGCTGAGGGGGGCAGTGCCTGTGGCAAGAGCCGGACCTGCTGCTGGCTGTTTCCGGGGTGCAGCGTGGTCCACAGTGCCAGGACAGGCAGGAAGCCTGCCTTAGCATCCCCACTGTGGCACTTACCAGGAGCTGCCCGAGGTAACCCCTTCCCCAAACCTGTACCCCAAGCCCCTGCCCCAGCCCTGAGACCCCCCCCAAACCCAGAGCCCCTTCCTGCACCCCAAACCTTTCATCCCTGGCCCCACCCCAGAGCCTGCAACCCCAGCCTAGAATCCTGAACGCCTCCCACAACCTGAATCCCTCATACCCAGCCGCACCCTGCAGACCTCACCTCCACACTCCAACCCTCTGCCCCATCTCTGAGCCCCTCCCACACTCCAAACCCATCATCCCCAGCTCCATTCGGTTGTGGGCATCAACAATTTTCTTCATCTGGGTCGCCAGAAAAAAAAGTTTGAAAACCACTATTTATACTCTTTACCCGGAGCTTCTTCTAAACTCATCTCATGCACAGAAGAAATTGGCCCAAGAAAAGAAACATTCCAAGCTAATAGGAAGCAATATGTGTGTTTTACTAACAACAAAAGATTCTTTTGAACATCTTCCAAAAAAATCTAAATATATGCACAAACTGTTCTAGCTAAGGAAAGAGCTAATACTTCTGAAGTATCGCTTGCCTTTTGAATTTATGTATGTAACTTCTGCTCTCAGAGTGTTCAGTTGTGCATGGCCCTTTCATCAGCCACAGAAAGGTGGTGGGGTGAAAGCTACTTTTGCTCTTTCCTCTCTTTTCCCACCTCACCGCACCATCACATAAGAGCCCTGCAGAATCTGAATCACAAAGTGGGAGAATCAGATGAATAAAAGAGAAAATGGCTCTGGTGATCAGAACTAATTCAGAGTAAAAATGTGTGGCTTCAACTATCCAAATATTAACTGATCATACCTTATATAGGGAAACAGTATAGAGAAGCAATTTCATTATGTCATATATGACCGCTTCTTAGAATAGCTCACAAGACAAGGAGCTACTTAGTCCTAAATAACACACAAGAGTTGATACCAGAAGTAAATGCAGCAGATCTACAAAACAATACTGAAGGATGAAATTGTGGTACCACTACTCACATTGACTAGTTCCTTCTCGCATAACTGAATTCAATGTCTTTGAGGAAGATGTCTATTAAAATTAATACTGTGATAGTGGTACTAAACTTTAGGAAAGATATTTAAAATAATAAAGAGGAAGCTAGTTAGAAAGACCCTAAAGCAAAAATTCTAGAATTAAAGATCTCAGAAACAAAGAAGGCTTGCCAGCCCTGACACAAAAAAGGAAGCCAAAAATTAGTACAAAAAACCCCAATGGCTAGGCTAAACATTTATTCAAGTTCAAGAGATAAACCTTCAGAAAGAGAAAACCCAGCCTAAGTGATGTTCAGAGAATGGAACATCAATTATGTCACATTAGGAGAACAGGCAATGTCTGAGGCTAGGTCTACACTGGCGAGGGGTGTCGACCTAAGATACGCAATACGAATAGCGTAGCTGAAGTCGGCATATCTTAGGTCAATTTACCTGGCCATGAGGACGGCGGCAAGTCGACCGCTGCCGCTCCCCCGTCGACCCCGCTTCCGCCTCTCGCAGCATGGAGTTCCAGAGTCAATGGCAGAGCGATCAGGGATCGATTTTTTCACATCCCACGATAAAATCGATCCCCAATAGATCAGTCACTACCCGCTGATCTGGTGGATAGTGTAGACGTACCCCGAGGTAACCAAGGCACAACCCAAGTTGCTATTTTATATTTCTTTTTCATTATGAAGTAATGGAATTATTTTAATTTACTTTAATGGGTCGAACTAAGACCTGGTGTAAGTAAGTAAAGGTCAGTTGAGTTGTGTCTGGTTACAGCAGGTCTGAATTTAACCCAATTAATTAGTACGCAAAACATCCCATCTGTGTAGCTAGCACCTAGATGTAGATATCTGTTCTGGAAATGGCTGATCTATTAAAAGGCTATAGTTTCTCTAACCTATATGGACAGATAACATATAATTATTTCCTAGGGTTCCTCTCAGATGAAATAAAAAATTCTGTAGCCAAGGTCAGCGTATGAACTCACCTATAGATGGCAACACTGGAACTGAAACATAAAAAAAGATGCAAATTTTGGAGATAATGAAATGATAGGAGTTACTTTGTACAAACTTGTAGACTATCTAAAAAATTAACAAGTATTTAATGTTATCATAGTTAAAAGTTTAATAGTTTGAGATGCTAGAAGATTTTGCACAAGTTTATCTAAAATAACTGAAAATAGGTTAGCCAGTACAGTTGCAATGGGAGCAGCAGTTTAAGAGAGAACTGAGCTAATAATCTAGTTAAACTGAAATTAATAGTGTTTATGTAATTGAGATTGATATAATGTGTATGTAAGATTAGAATTGTAGAATCACAGAATATTAGGGATGGAAGAGACCTCAGGAGGTCATCTAGTCCAACCCCCTGCTCAAAGCAGGACCAACCCCAACTAAATCATTTCAGCCATGGCTTTGTCAAGCTGGGCCTTTAAAACCTCTAAGGATGGAGATTCCACCACCTCCCTAGGTAACACATCCCAATGCTTCAGCACCCTCCTAGTAAAATAGTTTTTCCTAATATCCAACGTAGACCTCCCTCACTGCAACTTGAGAAAATTGCTCCTTGTTCTGTCATCTGCCACAGATGACTAAAACTTAGTTGCTTTGAATGGTTCACCCTTTTATTGTTCTCCCAGTGTATCTAATGAAGGATATAGGGTTAATTGTGCCTTGTGATTGGGCGCCTGCCCCACACTGGGCTCTAAGGGGTTAATAGAGCCCTATGGAGGCTGCGCAGGAGGCAGCAATCAGAGAAGGGCTGAAGGGAGCAGCCAAGCAGGGCCATGTAGGCCCATATAAAAAGGGGATCTGTAGGCAGAGGAAGGCAGTTCTCTGCTGGGAGCCCAGGGAGGAAGGACTGTGTGTCTGGAGAGCTGAGAGAACTGCCAGCACCCTGAACAGAGCATTGCTGCTAGCAAGGACCAGGACAGCCAGAGACAGCTCCTGGCTGGCTGCTGGGGTTTTCAGGCTGAGGCCCTGAGTCAAGGGCAAAGAGGATGCTGGGGCCATGAGGAAGTGGCCAGACAATTTGCTGCAGTAGCCACTAATGTGGACTGCAGGTCCCCTGGAAGGGGGGAGCACAGTGTGTGGCACAGTCGGAGGGCTGTGTCTCTGAAGAGGATGCCACAGTCCTTGGAGAGACATGGGTCCTAGAGCAAGAGTGACAAGAGGGCACACTAACACGCAGAGCTAATTCCCAAGACAGCCAGCAGGAGGCACCAGGAGTGGTAAGTGAACCCCGTTACATGCCTTTACTGTTGCAGGAATTAATTTGGGGTCAGAGTCCAATACTCTTACTCACAGTGAGTAGTAATGTTTTCCTTATGTAGCCCTGCTGAAACCAGTAAGACTTATCAAGAAACAAGATATTTACTCAATATGAGTAAGTGTATCTATATTTGACCCTAAGAAATTTCTCTTTTTAAAAAATAATTTGCAGTAATTTTTACTGTTATATTTTATTGTAAAGTAAATAATGCTAGTCCTACAGCATTATAGAGATAACCAGACTGGATAAGACCAGTGATCCAGCTAGTCCAGTATACTGACTCCCACAATGGTTAGCATGAGTTCCTTCAGTTGTAGGTGCAAGAAAACTCCTATCCTTCAATAATTTGAGATTGGCTTATGTCCAGCAGAATGACAGTTTAGAACCATACCTGCTGAGGGTTTATGCTAATCAAGTGTTTCCTAATTTGCATAACAATGAATATGCATTGTCTCATTTATATAAACAGATCTACTATCAAGCCCTTCAATTACTCATTCCCTTTCACTATCAAACCCAGCATCTCACCCCTCACATTTCCCCTCTTTAATAGATTCCAAGGCCAGAAGAGAAAATTATGATAATCTAATCTGACCTCCTATATGACACAGGCCATACAACTTCCCCAAAACAATTCTTAGAGCACAGCTTTTAGAAAAACACCAAATATTGATTAAAAAATGGTCCGTGATAGAGAATCCACCATGCCCCTTGGTAAATTGTTCCAATGGTTAAAGACTCTTGTAGTAGGAAGAGAGCCTGAGACATAAGCCCTTGTAGCAGAGGCCTAGTATAAGGCGGAACCTGCTTACAAAATTTGGCAAGAACAGGGTTAAGAAGTGCTAAGCACTCAGTACACACGCACACACATCCCGATATCAAGTGGTACCAAAACATCTTGGTATCAAAGATGTTACAAAAACATTCCCCAAGGATAACAGGAACACACTGACCCCTCTCCTAAAAGATAAGGTCAGGTTAACAGTGTAATAAATAAAAATGTTTTGCTCAAACCATCATATACAAGGTGATGGGTAATAATTAGCCACCTCACGGGGCAGTAACTATGTCAGAGGCAGTACGTAACTAGTTTGTGTCAGGGTATAAAGATGTATTTCAAAGGTAGTATCTTTGGCCAGCTGAAGGGGGAATGAAAAATCCCGCTATTCAGTGAGCTACATCCATTTGTCATGGACATACATGTCTAAGTATCCTCGTAGAGTCTGCCAGGTGCTATTACCATGCTTTGTCAACAATAAACCTGGCTGAGTGTCTTCGCACCTTAAGGGATCTTGTGGTCATTGGGTGGTTCGCTTGAGGTCTGCTGTGCCAGCTCTCTGTGCGGAGCTGGGACAGCACACAGGAAAAACATACACATGCAGACAAACATCTAACCACAACTCTCACCATTAAAAATGTATGCTTTATTTCAAGTCTAAATTTGTCTAGCTTCAACTGCCAGCCGTTGGATTGTGTTGCACCTTTTGCTACTAGATTAAAGAGCCTAATATTAAATATTTGTTCCCCATGTAGGTATTTATAGACTGTAATCAAGTCACCCCTTAACTGTTTCTTGGTAAAGCTAAATAGACTGAGCTCCTTGAGTCTATCTGTATAGGGCATGGTTTCTAATAATTTAATCATTTTCATGGCTCTTCTCTCAGCCTTCTCTAAATTATCAACATACTTCTTGAATTGTGGGCACTAGAACTGGACACATTATTTCAGAAGTGATCACATCAGTGTCAAATAACGGAAGTAAAATAACTCCCTCTGTTAGCCTCCACTGTTCGCTGCTCAGCTGGTTCGCTGCTGATTGCCTTTTTATAACAGTCAGGCCCACTCAAGGCCCACCTGGAACAAAGCACTCCCAATTCACACTTTTCAAACAAACAATCAAACCCAAGTGTCAATGCAAAGGGACAGATTAATAAAGGTGTCTAAACTGGAGGGGCTCTCAGTGCAAGCTAACTCGTCCTTTACTTCTTTGCTTAATCCCTACCGTAATTGATGTAGCTAAACCACCTCCTTCCACTTGATATTGGCTGTGAGCCACTGGAAATGAGTGCCATGTGAAAGGGTGGGCCCTGACCTCTGCTGGAGTTCCTGTAGCAAGCTTTCTGCTGAACACACACAGTGTGGGTCATTGATGATCTCGAAGAAATATAAAATCATCATTGATAAAGTTTGCAGATGACACAAAAATGGGAGGAGCAGTAAATAATGAAGAGGACAGGTCATTGATTCAGAGAGAGCTGGACCACTTGCTCAACTGGGCGCAAGCAAACAGTATGTGTTTTAATAAGCTAAATATAAATGTACATATAGGAACAAAGAATGTAGGCCATACTTACTGAATGGGCAGCACTACCCTGGGAACCTGTGACTCTGAAAAAAGAACTGGGGGTCATGGTGAATAATCAGCTGAACATGAGCTCCCAGTATGACACTGTGGCCAAAAGAGCTAATGTGATCCTGGGATGCATAAACAGGGGAACCTTGAGTAGTAGTAGCCCTGGCTGGGATGATTTAGTTGGGAATTGGTCCTTCTTTGAGCAGGGGGTTGGACTAGATGACCTCCTGAGGTCCCTTCCAACCCTGATATTCTATGATTCTATAAGAGGAGGTAGAATTTTCACCGCTTTGACATAGCATGGTTATGTATTTGAGACAGGCCTTTACGAGTCTAGTGAGGAGGTGAAAGGAACCTCTTGTTTTCAGGATGAGAAGGAGTCAGTTTTGTTAGGAGATGGTTTTGATCTAATGTCACCTCAGGACAGGATGCAGAGATAAAGCTTTCTGACACCTTAAATGACTGCTTATTAGAGCAGCTAGTCCTGGAACCCAGAAGAGGAGAGGCAATTATTGATTTAGTCCTAGGTGGAGCACAGGATCTGGTCCAAAAAGTCCAAGGATCTGGTTCAAGCTGGACCGCTTGTGAATAGTGATAATAATATAATTAAATGTAACATCCCTGTGGCAGGGAATACACCACAGCAGCCCAACACTAGTATTTCAGAAAGGGGACTACACAAAAATGAGGAAGGTAGTTAAACAGAAATTAAAAGGTACAGTGCCAAAAGTGAAATCCCTGCAAGCTGCATGGAAACTTTTTAAAGACACCATAAGAGAGGCTCAATTTAAATGTATACCCCCAAATTAAAAAACATATTAAGAGAACCAAAGAAGTGCCACCATGGCTAAACAACAAAGTAAAAGACTCAGTAAGAGACAAAAAGGCATCCTTTAAAAAGTGGAAGTTAAATCCCAGTGAGGAAAATGGAAAGGAGCATAAACTTTGGCAAATGAAGTGTAAAAATATAATTAGGAAGTCCAAAAAAAAGAATTGGAAGAACAACTAGCCAAAGACTCAAAAAGTAATAGCAAAAAATGTTTAAGTACATCAGAAGCAAGAAACCTGCTAAATAACCAGTGGGGCCACTGGACGATCGAGATATTAAAGAAGCACTCAAGGAGAATTGTGGAGAAACTAAATGAATTATTTGCATCAGTCTTCACGACTAAGGATATGAGGGAGATTTCCAAACCTGAGCCATTATTTTTAGGTGACAAACCTGAGGAACTGTTCCAGATTAAGATGTCATTAGAGGAGGTTTTGGAGCAAATTGATAAACTAAACAGTAATAAGTCCCCAGAACCAGATGGTATTCACCCAAGAGTTCTGAAGGAACTCTAATGTGAAATTGCAGAACTACTAACTGTAGTTATAAACTATTATTTAAATCAGCTTCTGTAGCAAATGACTGGAGGATAGCTAATGTGACGCCAGTATTTAAAAAGGGCTCCAGAGGTGACCCCAACAACTACAGCTGGTAACCCTGATTTCAATACCGGGAAAACTGGTTGAAACTATAGTAAAGAATAGAATTGTCAGACACACAGTTGAACATAATTTGTTGGGAGAAAGTCAACATCATTTTTGTAAAGGGTAATCATGCCTCACCAATCTAATAGAATTCTTGGAGAGGGTCAACAAGCATGTGGACAAGGGGGATCCAGTGGATATAGTGTACTTAGATTTTCAGAAAGTCTTTGAAAAGGTCTCCCAAAGGCTCTTAAGCAAAGTAAGATGTCATGGAATAAAAGGGAAGGTCCTCTCATGGATTAGTAATTGGTTAAAAGATAGGAAATAGTATGATCCCACAAAGATAGGGGTAAACAGTGAGATGGCGAAGTTTGCAGATTATATAAAATTACTCAAGACAGTTACATCCAAAGCAGACTGTGAAGAGTTACAAAGGGATCTCACAATATTTGGTGACTGGGCAACAAAATGGCAGATGAAATTCAGTGTTGAAAATGCAAAGTAATGCACATTGGAAAGCATAATTCCAACTATACATACAAAATGACAGGGTCTATATTAGCTGTTACCACTTAGAAACAGGGCCGCCCAGAGGGGGGGGGGCAAGTGGGGCAATTTACCCCGGGCTCCAGGCCCAGCAGGGGCCCCCATGAGAGGTTTTCGGGGCCCCTGGAGCGGGGTCCTTCACTCACTCCGGGGGCCCCGGAAAACTCTCGCGGGGCCCGGGCCCCCGGAGCTTCTTCACTCCCGGTCTTTGCTGGCGGGTGGTCCTTCCTCTCCAGGATAGAAGGACCCCCCGCTGCCGAATTACAGTCAAAATGGGACCCGCCGCCGGAGTGCAGCCGGTTCTTGGGCGGTAATTCGGCGGTGGGGGGGTCCTTCCATTCCAGGACCCGCCGCCAAAGTGCCCCGAAGACCCACGGTGGGGGCTGCACTTCGGCGGCGGGTCCCGCTTCAGCGGTAATTCGGTGGAGGAGGGTCCCTGCCGTGGGTCTTTGGGGCACTTTGGCGGCGGCTCCCAGAAAAGAAGGACCCCCTGCCGCCGACTTACCGCCGAAGCGGGGCCCCCCGCCTCCAAAGACCCCGGGCTCCCGGAATCCTCTGGGCGGCCCTGCTTAGAAACAGGTTTTGGAGTCATTGTGGATAGTTCTCTCTGCTCATTGTGCAGCAGCTGTCAAAAAACATAACAGAAGGTTGGGAACCATTAGGAAAGGGATCATAGAATCATAGAATCTCAGGGTTGGAAGGGACCTCAGGAGGTCATGTAGTCCAACCCCCTGCTCAAAGCAGGACCAATTTCCAACTAAATCATCCCTGCCAGGGCTTTGTCTAGCCTGACCTTAAAAACCTCAAAGGAAGAAGGTTCCACCACATCCCTAGGTAACCCATTCCAGTGCTTTTCCACCCTCCTAGTGAAAACGTTTTTCCTAATATCCAACCTAAACCTCCAACACTGCAACTTGAGACCATTACTCCTTGTTCTGTCATCTCCTACCACTGAGAACAATCTAGATCCATCCTCTTTGGAACCCCCTTTCAGGTAGTTGAAAGCAGTTATCAAATCCCCCCTCATTCTTCTCTTCTGCAGACTAAACAATCCCAGTTCCCTCAGCCTCTCCTCATAAGTCATGTGCTCCAGCCCCCTAATCATTGTTGTTGCCCTCCACTGGACTTTTTCCAATTTTTCCATATCCTTCTTGTAGTGTGGGGCCCAAAATTGGACACAGTACTCCAGATGAGGCCTCACCAATGTCGAATAGAGGGGACTGATCACATCCCTCGATCTGCTGGCAATGCCCCTACTTATACAGCCCAAAATGCCTTCTTGGCAACAGGGGCAAACTGTTGACTCATGTTCAGCTTCTCGTCCACTGTAACCCCTAGGTCCTTTTCTGTAGAACTGCTGCCTAGCCATTCGGTCCCTAGTCTGTAACAGTGAATGGGATTCTTCCATCCTAAGTGCAGGACTCTGCACTTGTCCTTGTTGAACCTCATCAGGTTTCTTTTGGCCCAATCCTCTAATTTGTCTAGGTCCCTCGGTATCCTATATCTACCCTCCAGCTGAGAGCGCAGTCCACGCCATCCTCCAGATCATTAATGAAAATATTGAACAAAACCGGCCGCAGGACCTACCCTTGGGGCACTCTGCTTGATACCGGCTGCCAATTAGACATGGAGCCATTGATCTATGTTGAGCCCAACGATCTAGCCATCTTTCTATCCACCTTATAGTCCATTCATCCAGCCCATATTTCTTTAACTTGTTGGCAATAATACTGTGGGAGACCGTATCAAAAGCTTTGCTAAAGGCAAAGAATAACATATTCACTGCTTTCCCCTCATCCACAGAGCCAGTTAACTCAGCATAGAAGGCAATTAGTTTAGTCAGGCATGACTTGCCCTTGGTGAATCCATGCTGACCGTTCCGGATCACTTTCCTCTCCTCTAAGTGCTTCAGAATTGATTCCTTGAGGACCTGCTCCATGATTTTTCCAGGGACTGAGGTGAGACTGACTGGCCTGTAGTTCCCCGGATACTCCTTCTTCCCTTTTTTAAAGATGGGCACTACATTAGCCTTTTTCCAGTCATCCGGGACCTCCCCTGCTCGCCATGAATTTTCAAAGATAATGGCCAATGGCTCTGCAATCTCATCGGCCAACTCCTTTAGCACCCTCGGACGCAGCACATCTGGCCCCATGGACTTGTGCTCATCCATTTTTTCTAAATAGTCCCGAACCACTTCTTTCTCCACAGGGGGCTGGTCACCTTCTCCCCATACTGTGCTGCCCAGTGCAGCAGTCTGGGAGCTGACCTTGTTTGTGAAGACAGAGGCAAAAAAATCATTGAGTACATTAACTTGTTCCCCATCCTCTGTCACTAGGTTGCCTCCCTCATTCAGTAAGGGGCCCACACATTCCTTGACTTTCTTCTTTTTGCTAACATACCTGAAGAAACCCTTCTTGTTACTCTTAACATCTCTTGCTAGCTGCAACTCCAAGTGTGATTTGGCTTTCCTGATTTCACTCCTGCATGCCTGAGCAATATTTTTATACTCCTCCCTGGTCATCTTCAAATCAGAATCGTCACATTCAGGCTAGTGCTGACTGCTGGGATCATTTAAAGGATTCATCCACCCCACTGATGGGGCTGGATGTGGGGGCTGATGCAGCAAATGGAATAAATACTTCCCACCTCAAAAGTATCTTATACTGAAGCTGAGTGTGTGTGTTTATGTGTTTAAAAGTCCTCCTCTCACCAACTACTGCTGGTAATCTTCCTCCTGGATACTGAGGCTTTGGCTTCATTGGAGCTGTGCCTCCCCAGCCTGAATGAGTATGGGATATATTATGTCCCTGACAGACATAAACTGGGCAGAAAGTGTGTTTGTCATCCGAGAGGACAATCTCAGGCTTTTGAATTGTGTATCACAGGCAGTGAAGCCAGTGAAATATGTAAATGCAAACATGATGATATCTAGCTGTCAGGAGTGGTGTGTGTGCTACCAGAATGATTTTTTTGACTTAAACTAAGATTCCTTTGGAACTTGAATGCTAAGTTCCATATGTAAATTATTGGTTTTGGACCAACATCTCATTTGTACCCCACTTCCATACTGTCGAAGAAAAACTCAGTTCTCGCTTTTTGTTTGGGTGCAGCAAAATTAAATACTTTATTATTTCTCCAGTAATTACAATGGAGGGAGAGAGTGCCATAGGACACAGGGTCCTGGACAGGTCTCTCAACTGGTAAACAATCACAGCAAGCCTTTATACCTTTTACAGACAATTTCTAACAATAATACAGACAGTAAAAAGCAACAACTACATTTTGTTTATACATAGCAAAAAGGCTTATCTTATTTGTCTCAATCCTAAGAAAAGCAAGCCTGCATTTTGGTTAGTGATTGCAAGGTCGTAATAACTTTGTACACAGTTCCTGTCCTGTCGCCTCGCACTATCTTTGCTCCTACAAGTCTTACGTCATTAAGGTTACAGTATGGCCTGACTCTTGCTAACTAACATTCATTAAGATCTCTTTAAATCCTTGTTAATTGATTTACTGGCTTCCACACTCCCCCCTTTTGTACTTCTAGTACAACAAACAATTTCAAATCTCAATTTGCATGAAACCATGGACTTCAGATTCTACAGCAAACATGTCAACCGTCATGGGACCTAATGACAATGCATGATTAGCATGAACATGAAAGGTATTGCTATTCTTACGTTATTTACAACAACAACAACAATAATATAATCCTAAAGTAACTAACAACACTACAAACAATAACAATCCCATAGGAATAATATAATGGGGCTGTTGTACAATTGCGAACACAAAGCACAAAACATCATACCTAGTACATAACGTAAACACTCTATAAGCTGTATGAAAGGCATTCCTTCCAGCTTGATATATATTCTAAAGCATGGGAATTATCATTAGCATGAAAAAGTGGGTGTCCCGTCAGGGTAGTTCCTTGACCTCCACCCTCTCAACAAATATTGTCATAAACAGTGACAACTTCCCCTAGCTTCAGTTTATAGATACACTGAGCTGTGGTGGTTCTAACGGCCAAAATGTCTATTGACCCTCTATTCTTATCCAAAATGTCAGGTGTCATTCTAGGGGTACTGTCTAGAAATCAGTTGGAGATACCAGGTGGTCTAATTTCCCCAGATGTCTCGGTAAACAATTACAGTCCCACAGGCATCCTCCCCATGGACCCAGCAGGATTCGGTATGTGGGAGCCCACACCCACCCTAACTGGTCCATATGCTTGGAAGGAGCACTGTGAATGTCCACACTTCCATCCAGAAAGTGTCCAAGTATGTCTTCATGACCACAGATCAGATGGTACTCCTGATGCATCTGTAAGGGCAGTGGGCCAAGTCTGGTCTAGATCCCACTGCAATACCTTCCCAGCCTCAGTGATATGCAATACCATCTCTGTCAGTAACTTCTGGGTCATAGAACTAAGGGCTGAAATGACATGTAACTCACCAACTCCAGCCTGTACTTAAGATAGCTGAGTTTCAAGAACAAGGCTAGTAGCCTTTTCTAGTTGGCCCAATTTCTTATCATGTTCCTGGCTTTTAAAATATTGGCCCTAGCCCACAGGGATCTGCCCAATGTCCTCTCATTCCAGGTTCTCCATTGTGCTAATCTAATGGCAGCCCCTTGTGAGCAATCTGGGTATGTAAAAGTGACGTGAAAACTGGATAAGGGCAATGTCATTTAAAATCCAATTAGGGAGGGCAATACATATTGAAGGATTTATCCAGAACACAGGGCGCAGCCTGTAGAATAAACCCCAAAATCCAATTAATACCACAGTCCCAAGCATGGGTCCCACAAATTTCTTCCTGCCAGTATGTAATTTTTTTGTTTCTTCACCAGGGTCAGTTCTCAGTGTCCTTTTCAGTCAGGAATTCCTGGACTTTGGCAATGTCAGTGGAGTGAGTGCTTCTTCTTCTTTCCCAAAACAATCAAGGTTTAGCATCCTACAGGGGAGAGGTTTCCAGCACATATCACCCGTAATGGCTTTGCTTTTTCTAGAAAAGTCTAAAGGCACAGTTGGTCTGTCAGTGGACAAGGGAGCTTTTTCCCTGCTGTCCAGAAGCACAGTAGAACTAGAAGAAAGAATAGGCTAATCATCAATAGGAAAATTCTCCTGATGTGGAGGGGTCTTTTTGCAGTGAGAATCCTGGGTCCAAGCAGTCAGTCTGTGGCACTTCACAGCGGTGTCGGTAGTCAGCAGGACTTGGAAAGGGCCTTTCCAGCATGGAGCCAAGGCAGTCTTTCGCTGATGGATCTTTATGT
The DNA here is from genome assembly GCF_016161935.1 of Mauremys reevesii. NCBI lineage: Eukaryota > Metazoa > Chordata > Testudines > Geoemydidae > Mauremys > Mauremys reevesii. The sequence goes on along the minus strand of NC_052624.1, from coordinate 122,233,789 downwards.
AGACCCAGGCTCCTGGTTCCAACGAGTGGCAAGGTTGCACAGGATCCTTTGGTAGTGCTTCCATCACCTGTGTATAAAAAGACTTAATACATGTCATTAGTGCCTGACAATATTTAAGCATTATGTTATCCAGCAAATGACTGTCCATCTGAGCTGGGGTTAGTGGGGGTGCAGTTGGTAGTCAGCATTGGGTGTCCTGTCAAATTTCATGAGGGCTGAGTCCTGTCGTTCGATTGGGAATGGTTCTCATACACATCAGTGCCAAAGGAAGGGCATCTGGCCACTTTAAGTGTGTCTCAGCACAAATCTTGGCCAGTTTATTTTTTTAAGTCCCGTTCTGGCGTTCCACTGTCCCAGCAGATTGTGGATGATGAAGGCAGTGAAGGTCGTATTGGATCTACAAAACTGCACATAACTCCTTCACAATCTGTCCAGTAAAGTGAGTTCCACGATCACTGTTGATAGTCTCAGGGATGCCAAAACGTGGTACAAAATCTGTAAGCAAAGACATCTACTGTCCTGCAGGGAAAAGCTTCAACCCAAGTGGTAAATACATCAACTAAAACTAATACATATTCATAACCACAACACTTAGACATTTAAATAAAATCAATCTGAATATTTACAAAAGGTCCCCAAGGAGGAGAGGGGGCTGGCCGCTGCACACCAATCTCGTGTAACTGCAGCAACCATTCCCCCCCCCCTTCCCTTGGTAGGCAACCAAGCGGTGTCCTTGACTGGGGCCAGCGCATGTTAGCCATTCTCTTCTTGGCTTTTGTTTTTTTTTTGTTTTTTTTTTAACCTATAAAGGAAACTTTTACTCTTCAATTATACACCTTTTTCATACCATGAACACATAAACAGTACTGTTATACAGTACAGAAGTATTATCATTCAATGTATGCCACATATACCCTTTCACTAAAATAACCTTATTACAGAACTTTGGAAGAACAAGCCAGGACAAGCACACCCACTTTGAGAAGTTCACTTAATATAACTTCTAGTCCAATAGCTATCCACCATCCCCAGCCCTCTGGCTAAAAGTCTGAGGTAGCCAGAAGGATCCCTCGTACAATATGGGGAGTGGGTTAACTTTTCATGTCCTTGCTTCCAAAGACTGTCAGTATGCAAATTTTAACAACAATTCTCAATTAAAAGATTTGGCCAATGTAGTTTCTTTCTCTTACTTAAGAAAATGTATTAGACTTTAGTATATCACATTTTTCTGATGTAACCAAACACTTTGTATTCTAAGTTGAACAAAACAAGTATCTGCATTTCAATCCAACACTTCCGCTTGATTTCAAATCAGACCATCTCATGAAAATATGAACCACAACAATTCTGGCCACTAGACAAACACGACAAGACAGAACATAGAACACACAACATAATTTTTTACTGTGCCAGTAAATCAAGGTACGTTGAATGTCGTGCAACTGGCATTAGTTTTCTTTGATCATCTGAAAGACAAAAACAGAGGTCCACCCCTTCCGGGCAGTTAAATACTTAAAATATACAAATACTCTTGTTGATTCTAGGCAAAACAGAGGAATTACCCCATATTTTCTCGTATGTGTTTCTTAGACAGCCCTGGTTCAGCGGCCTCTACCTTATCAGTTAGTTAATTTGCAGTAACACAGATGCTTTCCGGCTTGTTTTTATTTTTTAACTCCTGCTTTTAAACACTGAAAGAAAACATCACCACTTATAGCGCCTGTAGAGCCTAATAAAATTTTCATTACATAGCACTGTATACAGTCTTCAACTGATTTAACAAAATTGGTCTTAGCCAAATTATTACAATCTAATAAATGTATTTGCCTGAATTTATTTACAAACATTTCAAAGACACCAAAAAACTGTTCTCTTAAAAATCACTTGCTTTTCCCTTCCAACAGCCACTTTACCAATTCAAAGCACCATTCCAAATATACTTCTGAGTATTTGAAATTCTCATGCTTATATTCACTTACTCCTTTTTTCCACTACACCCTCAAAAGTTTCCAACCTGTTTTCCAATCACTCTGTCTGTTGCCTGTCCGCCTGGGCCCAATCCTTTTTTCCTCGCTGAGCCGTCCCTTCCATTGATACTAGCTTGTTCCACAAGCAGTTCTTAGCTAGGAGGGAGAGCTCCTCAACTAGCCCCACCCTTCTGGTCTTTTCCCCAAAACATTTCTACTCACAAGACTACCCGAGTCCTCCCTAGTAAGGCTTGCCACCTGGGCAAAAATACATGGCCATTCACTTAACATATAATCCAAACCCCTTTGGGGGTCTACCCAGAGACCCACCCATTTGTCTGCTGACACTTAAACAGAAAAGAAAATTACACAGAGAACAGAGAAAATTACAGTCTAAGCCAGATTTTTCCACTTCTATTACATTGTCCGTTACAAGGGGGGCGGGACAGAATTATCTCAATACAACCTCAGAGCTTCATCGCACACATGGCTTCCACCCTGAGGAATTACGAACGAGAAGTTCAGTTCCGCCCACACACCCAACGCCCAAATAAACAGAGCAGAAGAACCAACAGTAACCGGTTAAACAGAACAGAGCTAAAACTAGATAGTGCACCAAAACCAGATAGTGTTTCCTTATTCTATTAGGGCTCACCTTTAATCATACAATCCTTATCATATAATACCAACAATACCAAACAAAGCAAACACAAAATAACAAGGGTAAAACAGATAGATGGTGTAAATTCTGCAGGGCTTCCCAATTCTCTATTGCTCACCAAACTGTGACAAATTCCTGTTACTAATTTATCCCTCATGTCAGGTGATCAGACCAACAGAGCATATAATCAAATTTTAAAGCTTCATTAAAAATAATAAAACAACAATGGAGAGTATTGGGAATGCTCCCACCTCACACAGGAAAACATGAATGCCCCAAGCCTTAAACCACTTTAATACTCACACATGTCTCACTGGGAAGTTAAGCTTTGCAAATATAATTCCTATTCTGCAACTTGTACTGCCTGTCTCTATTTTCCACAAGCAGCTGGGGCTGAAAGCAGTTTTCTTTGCACTTAGCATAGTCCGCACTAATTCATGACCTTGAACACAAAACAACTTCTCCTTTATCTCAGGGCTAAGCCGAATTTCAAATTAACCCGTTCCTAGACAAATTGCTCACACTGTGTCAGAGGTTTTTCTCTGTGATTAAAGCTCCACTGAGATATATGATCTTATCTAGATTGAAGGTACCTTCTAATGGGCATTGTTTAAATGAATTTTTCACGCGTGTACAGATTCCAATCATTTAAATACCTGCAGGTTTTAGGACCATAATGTACGTACATGTAATATGCTGGGGCACCCTTAGGGGGTGAGGTGGAATATTTAGACAGTCCCTTACCCATTTTCCACTCACACAGGAGAGACTCACAAGGAAAGGGGAGGGAAGATGGGTTCACACACTCCTAGACCCAGGCAGCTTCCTCGCCGGACTATGCCAGGCTGAGTCAGCCCACCGAGGGTCGGATCTCCTAAAGATCCACTAGTTACCGGGCTAGCCCAGTAACAGCCACTCACACTGGTGTACACACACACACACCAAGGCCTCTTTTTCTTCCTTTTTCTTTTTCTTTTTTTAACCCTTTTTCAACCTTTTTATCTTTTTTTTTTTTTTTTTTTTAAACCATGATGCATCTTTACCTGGTCCGGACCAATACCATGAGGCGGTATGACAACCCCTCTTGAGGCGGTAAAAACCCCTCAGCACCGGTGCATTCTAATGCATTTACCTATGCATTACCTTATGCATTACCTTATGCATTTCCTTGGCCAACTCAGCAGTTCCCAGTACTGCTATAAACTAACCTTATTGGGGCCTCTCCCCAATACCACTTTGCATCTGATCCTGCTGCACAGTCAATAAGTTCAGATGGCGTGAGCCCAACAGAGACAGACGTCCTCACGGAAAGTCCTCCTCCGATACCCCAATAGAGATTTCAAAAGGTCTCATACCTCTCATGTGGCGCCATGGGGTTCGAAGGGGAATGATCCGTAGTAGTTGTCTGTGGGTCCGTGGGCGTTGCCATCCCGGACGAGCCCCCAAATTGTCGAAGAAAAACTCAGTTCTCGCTTTTTGTTTGGGTGCAGCAAAATTAAATACTTTATTATTTCTCCAGTAATTACAATGGAGGGAGAGAGTGCCATAGGACACAGGGTCCTGGACAGGTCTCTCAACTGGTAAACAATCACAGCAAGCCTTTATACCTTTTAAAGACAATTTCTAACAATAATACAGACAGTAAAAAGCAACAACTACATTTTGTTTATACATAGCAAAAAGGCTTATCTTATTTGTCTCAATCCTAAGAAAAGCAAGCCTGCATTTTGGTTAGTGATTGCAAGGTTGTAATAACTTTGTACACAGTTCCTGTCCTGTCGCCTCGCACTATCTTTGCTCCTACAAGTCTTACGTCATTAAGGTTATAGTATGGCCTGACTCTTGCTAACTAACATTCATTAAGATCTCTTTAAATCCTTGTTAATTGATTTACTGGCTTCCACAATACCCTAAAGAAATAAAATTCCCACAGAAATATGAGAGAGAGAAGATATTAAAGGAGAACATGTCAAAGATTTTTTTCTTAGAAGTGTACTTTTTCTCTTCCAATACATTCTACAGTGTACAAATAGCACTAGCAGGTGAGGCATACTGTAGTGGATTAAAATGACAGAAAGACAGCTGTGCATATCTGGCATAAATTTGTTGGAATTTATACAGCAAACAGTGGTAATTTGTGAGTTTGAGAATGGTTCATATTTAAGAGTGTTATTGAATAATATCATTGTTTTTACATGAAAATAGTTGGTGAATGAGTTGCATTTGTTAGTTAACCGATTAGATTTGACTAGATATGGCCAGTTAGTAGCCATTTTTAATGGATCAGGTATATTTTCTTTATAGAAAGAACTAGACTAGTTCACAACTTCTTAACTATTACTCAGTCACCCTTCTTGCCTCATGTTCAACCCAGTGGCATCTGCCACTAGGCCAAGGGAAAGATGGGTGCCCCCATGCCCTGAATCCTCTCCCTGGCAGGAGCGCCAGATGCAGTGAGGCGGGGCAAGCCCCTGTGCCCCAACTCCACTCCCTGGCAGGACTGATGGGTAGGTGGGGAGAGGTGGGGCAAGCCCCCGTGCCTTGACCCCACTCCCCGGCAGGAACCCCGGGTGGAGTGGGGCAGGACAAGCCCCCTGTGACCCGACCCCACTCCCCAGCACTCCGATCAAACTCAAAGGTAAAAGATTATGGGAAGTGTTCTTTAGACAGCAATATATTTTCCTTCTTACACTTCCCAAATCATCAAGAAGTCAATTAACCTAGAGCTAAACTCCTTAAAATGGAAAATAAATAAAACACATATCTCCAAAAGAAGTGAACAGCTTGAGTTTCAGAGGGAAAAAAACCCTCCAGGCTTTTACAAATCTCTAAAACCAGAATATAAAACAAACATGTTGTTCTTCCTCTTCTTAAAATTAATGTTAAAATCTAGACCCTTTCCCACCCAAAACAAAAAAAATTTGTTTTGTGTCAATATACTGATATTGCATTCGGGTGAAAAACTAAGACAAATGCATTCATTGGCTATTTAAAATCACTAAATGCTACATTATAAAGGCAGCAAAAGAGCAATATGTATGTTTGAGGCATGTTCGTTACTTGAGAGGCTTGCAACCATTTTGTTTTTCCTTGAGTTCAGTGGAGCCAGGATTTCACCCCTATCCTTTAATGAGATCTGAAGCTGAGGGCTGTGATCCTCCTCTTTTTCTTTTGGCCTGTGATGGAAGGGGGTGTCTGAACATTTTACTGTTGTAACATGGACTCACTAGGTTCACCGGGGGAAGGAGACCAAAGCCCCGAGGTAAGTGGGGAAGTGGGATACTGGGAGAAAGCACAAGGAGGAGACTGCAAGAGGGGAGGACTCCTGTGTCAGACCGAGAAAGCGGGACAATCAGCGAGTTATTTTAAGTGCCTATACACAAATGCAAGAAGCCTGGGGAACAAGCAGGGAGAACTAGAAGTCCTGGCACAGTCAGGGAATTATGATGTAATTGGAATAACAGAGACTTGGTGGGATAACTCACATGATTGGAGTACTGTCATGGATGGATATAAACTGTTCAGGAAGGACAGGCAGGGCAGAAAAGGTGGGGGAGTTGCGTTGTATGTAAGAGAGCAGTATGACTGCTCAGAGCTCCAGTATGAAACTGCAGAAAAACCTGAGTGTCTCTGGATTAAATTGAGAAGTATGAACAACAAGGGTAATGTCGTGGTGGGAGTCTGCTACAGACCACCAGACCAGGGGGATGAGGTGGACGAGGCTTTCTTCCAGCAACTAACAGAAGTTGCTAGATCACAGGCCCTGGTTCTCATGGGTGACTTTAATCACGGCGATATCTGCTGGGAGAGCAATACAGCAGTGCACAGACAATCTAGGAAGTTTCTGGATAGTGTAGGGGACAATTTCCTGGTGCAAGTGCTGGAGGAACCAACTAGGGGAAAAGCTCTTCTTGACCTGCTGCTCACAAACAGGGAAGAAATAGTAGAGGAAGCAATAGTAGATGGGAACCTGGGAGGCAGTGACCATGAGATGGTCGAATTCAGGATCCTGACACAAGGAAAAAAGGAAAGCAGTAGAACAGAGACCCTGGACTTCAGAAAAGCAGACTTCGACTCCCTCAGGGAACTGATGGGCAAGGTCCCCTGGGAGAATAACATGATGGGGAAAGGAGTCGAGGAAAGCTGGCTGTATTTTAAAGAAACCTTATTGAGGTTGCAAGAACAAACCATCCCTATGTGTAGGAAGAAAAGTAAATATGGCAGTTGACCAGCTTGGCTTAACAGTGAAATCCTTGCTCATCTTAAATACAAAAAAACAGCTTACAAGAAGTGGAAGATTGGACAAATAACCAGGGAGGAGTATAAAAGTATTGCTCAGGCATGCAGGTGTGAAATTAGGAAGGCCAAATCACACTTGGAGTTGCAGCTAGCCGGAGATGTTAGGAGTAACAAGAAGGGTTTCTTTAGGTATGTTAGCAACAGGAAGAAAGTCAAGGAAAGTGTGGGCCCCTTGCTGAATGAGGGCGGGAACCTAGTGACAGAGGATGTGGAGAAAGCTAGTGTACTCAATGCTTTTTTTGCCTCTGTCTTCACAGACAAGGCCAGCTCCCAGACAGCTGCACTCTGCAGCACGGTATGGGGAGGAGGTGACCAGCTCTCTATGGAGAAAGAAGTAGTTCGGGGCTATTTAGGAACGCTGGAGGAGCACAAGTCCATGGGGCCGGATGCGCTGCATCCGAGGGTGCTAAAGGAGTTGGCCGATGAGATTGCAGAGCCATTGGCCATTATCTTTGAAAAATCATGGCGATCGGGGGAGGTCCCGGATGACTGGAAAAAGGCTAATGTAGTGCCCATCTTTAAAAAAGGGAAGAAGGAAGATCCAGGGAACTACAGGCCAGTCAGTCTCACCTCAGCCCCTGGAAAAATCATGGAACAGGTCCTCAAGGAATCAATTCTGAACCACTTAAAGGAGGGGAAAGTGATCAGGAACAGTCAGCATGGATTCACCAAGGGCAAGTCATGCCTGACTAACCTAATTGCCTTCTATGATGAGATAACCGGCTCTGTGGATGAGGGGAAAGCAGTGGATGTGCTATTTCTGGACTTTAGCAAAGCTTTTGATACAGTCTCCCACAGTATTCTTGCCAGCAAGTTAAAGAAGTCTGGGCTGGATGAATGGACGGTAAGGTGGATAGAAAACTGGCTAGATGGTCGGGCTCAACGGGTAGTGATCAATGGTTCCATGTCTAGTTGGCAGCCGGTATCAAGTGGAGTGCCCCAAGGGTCAGTGCTGGGACCGGTTTTATTCAATATCTTCATTAACGATCTGGAGGATGGTGTGGACTGCACCCTTAGCAAGTTTGCAGATGACACTAAACTGGGACGAGTGGTTGATACGCTGGAGGGTAGGGTTAGGATACAGAGGGACCTAGACAAATTAGAGGATTGGGCCAAAAGAAATCTGATGAGGTTCAACAAGGACAAGTGCAGAGTCCTGCACTTAGGACGGAAGAATCCCATGCACTGCTACAGACTAGGGACCGAATGGCTGGGCAGCAGTTCTGCAGAAAAGGACCTAGGGGTTACGGTGGACGAAAAGCTGAATATGAGTCAACAGTGTGCCCTTGTTGCCAAGAAGGCTAATGGCATTTTGGGTTGTATAAGTAGGGGCATTTCCAGCAGATCAAGGGATGTGATCATTCCCCTCTACTCAGCACTGGTGAGGCCTCATTTGGAGTACTGTGTCCAGTTTTGGGCCCCACACTACAAGAAGGATGTGGACAAATTGGAGAGAGTCCAGCGGAGGGCAACAAAAATGATTAGGGGGCTGGAGCACATGAGTTATGAGGAGAGGCTGAGGGAACTGGGATTGTTTAGTCTGCAGAAGAGAAGAATGAGGGGGGATTTGATAGCTGCTTTCAACTACCTGAAAGGGGGTTCCAAAGAGGATGGATCTAGACTGTTCTCAGTGGTAGAAGATGACAGAACAAGGAGTAATGGTCTCAAGTTGCAGAGGGGGAGGTTTAGGTTGGACATTAGGAAAAACTTTTTCACTAGTAGGGTGGTGAAGAACTGGAATGGGTTACCTAGGGAGCTAGTGGAATCTCCTTCCTTAGACATTTTTAAGGTCAGGCTTGACAAAGCCCTGGCTGGGATGATTTAGTTGAGGATTGGTCCTGCTTTGAGCAGGGGGTTGGACTAGATGACCTCCTGAGGTCCCTTCCAACCCTGAGATTCTATGATTCTATGATTCACAGTAGGGAAGAGGCTGAGAACCACTGCTTTAATTCATAGGCATCAGCTCTCATTTTGGATAGGAGCTGAGGGTTGCTTAATGTATTGTTTACTTCTCTGGCTTTGGGACTGCCAGAGGATGGGGGGGCAGAATGGGGCAGGACTGTAGTCCAAATGGGGGAAACGGTGCAAGGGGGTGGGGCAGTGAGCAGGGCCACAGACAGAAGGAGCAGAATGGGAGCGGGACTGCAGGCGGAAGGGATGGGGATGGGTCCCCCACTGGCTCTGGCCCAGGGCCCCTAGGTACCTTAATCCGTCTCTGGTTCAACCCCATTTTCTGAAGTGTAAAGAAGAGGGGATGACACGTAATCTGGGGTAATTCATCTTCAATTATATGAGGTACTCATCATTGGCTTCAGGAATGTCGTCCAATAATAATATAAGTTTATGGACTAGATCCTTCAAGGTACTAAGCACCACCTCAACATCATCAGGTAAGTACTCAGAAGCTTGCATTAGTGTATAGCACTTTTCAATAGCATGTCTTATAACTTCAGTAATGATTAAGGTGGTTCTTGTGTCACCTTGAAAGAATGCTTTCTGCAAAATTAACAGGATGGCTACATAGCAGCAGGAATAGAAAATAAATGATTGGGTACTTAGGAACAAAAGGGTGGTTCTAGAAAATGTAAGTGATCAATTTTCTCCATGTTATACTATACTTCACCCTGCAGAGCAATCTTGATTCCTTAGACAGTGTTGTGGGTGCAATAGTAGTTTTCATTACTAGCCAAATTAGACACCAAACTTGGTAAATGAAACTAAATAATCATGTTATATATGACAGAACAACTTGATGGAGGTATATCTTCTGTGGCCTTGAATATTTCCATAGCTTACATTAATAATCCTGTAAAGTACCACTATCTACTCCAAGATGAGTTATTAAGAAAGTATGCTTGTTTAACAAAGTGGAAGCCAAGCTAGTGCAGCTTAGAATAATTAACTTCTGATAAACTGATTCATGTAAATGTATGGCCTCCTTCTGGATGCCTCCTTGTGGTGTCAGAGAAGCCTTACAGGTGGCCTGTTGACTCAGTTTCCTTCTTGGGTCCCCATTTTCAGAGTAAGAACAATGAGACTGGGTCTTCTTTCATTTTCACCAATGTAAATCAAGAATAACTTCATTAAAGTAAGTGCAGTTACAGTTTCACTATCTGTAATATGGGGATAATGATACTCCCTTTATAAAGTCGTTTGACATCTACTGATGAAAACTGGTAGGTATTATTATTATTTATTTTATTACAGCTGGTAAGAACATGATAAGTACCTTCAACAAAAACAACAACAAAAATTGAAAGCTTTTTTTTGTTCAAAATCTTTTGTGGAATCTTCCTTTATTGATTAAAACATAAAACTGTTTTGGGTCTTGGTAAAATAAAAACTTTAAAAAAATAATTTGGTTTCTAGAAACATAAAAAGTTTACAATTTTTTTTTCAATTTTCCTTTTTTTTATAAATAAACAGGAAAATTTCAAACTAAATGAAAAAATTCTGCTAAATTGGGGGGGAAGGGTTAGAGGGGGGAAAAAGGCCATTTATCATTAAAAAATATTTGTCAGAAAAAAATTAACCAGTTCCACTGTACACTGGTATAAACTTATGTGTGGAGATTCACATGCAATGTTTTAACTTGATCCAAGGTATTTTGATATGCTGGGCTCTCAACATTTTACAATTTATAATGGAAGGATTATCTGTCAAGTAGCAACTCTATATGTGCTGGCTGTGAAATAAGATAATAATAATAGTGATGTATTGCCTATGTATTGAATCATGATGGTGGAATTAGTCTAATTTGTAAGGGCATTGGAACAGGACATTTGTGATATTAGTGTTGAATTGGTCCTCCCTCTGATTTAAGTAAAATGGAAGACTTTAAAGAGAAAGATTTCTGTAGGAGTCCATTCTCTTGTTAAAATATGTGCCCAACAGTTTCAATGGTGGTTTAACAACCTGTTAGACATCACAAATATGTGTTAGCTATCTTGTTGAACCCTTGTCTAAAATCTTCAGTTTTAACCAAAGACACACTAAGCAATTTTAAGACTTGCTGTTTGTGGAGGTCAGTAGGTGGGAGAAAAAACATTTCTATAACTCACCTTCAGTCAATTTAACTGTGAGACAAACTCAGGGTGATGAGAGCTGTGCCAGCTGTGTATATGTGCTGACATGTTGCAGAATGTGTTTCATGATTCATCAGGCACACCATGATTGATTGTCCCAGCATACTGGCAGAGTCCAGAAATTTTTTACTTGTCTCTGAATATGTTTTGTGATTCTTTAGGCAATCTCAGATTGATTGGCATGCTGGCAGAGGCTAGATTTTTTTTCATGCTCGAGAATATTTGTTTGATGATTCATCATGCATAGTCTATTGAGTGGCACATTGGCAGAGTTTTTACCTCAGAGAATATGCTTTAAGATTTGTTAACTTGACTGTTTCCTGCTGACACCTGTGGCCAAATTCTGCTTTCTAACGTGTTTGTGCCTCTAAGAGAGAATTTGGCACTTGGTTTTGGCTGGTTAGGGGCAGACCTGGATAATGGGATCATACAGTTTGACTGAGAATGTGAGGCCTTTCAGCTCCAAGGCATTGCTTGTCATTGCACATAGAGTTGAAGAAAAGCTTCTCTTGAGAAGGTTATATAAGAAAACACATGGTAAAGAAGATGTGCTTTACAATTTACTCTTTGTTAATTTGGCAGGCTGGCAACTCCACTGAATAGGAATATCCAAACACAGATAAGGTCTGTTCTGTCTTTTATCCAAGTATGTAAGAGGTGGATTCTCAGTGACAATTATGTAAAGCTATGCCACTTGTCTTGAGTTACAAAATTATGCTGTTATTCTGCTGTTGGCCTTTAATCACACACATCACTTGAGAGTAAAAATGGGGAGCCAGGAAAAGACTGTTAAGAACGTTACAATGAATCACTGAGACTCCAAACTGGGACATGATTACCAAGAACTATTTGCAAAACCTGTTTCACTGTTAAACACATTTAACAGCAGAAATATTCTTAGGTTGCCACTGTCTCACTCTTGAATCTTATCCAGGAAGATGGGCAAAATGCTCAGAATGAAAGAAAGAAAGAAAAACTCTCACATTACTTGAACATTATACTTCACAGCTTGAAAAAATGGCAATACATATAAAATTTGAATACAATTAAAGTTTTCTGGAGAATGGATCCTTTGTTTTGTCCAGTAAGATGAATGTTCTTTAGGAAGTGAAGTCTTGCCCCACATACACTGGGCTGTAGAGATTACTAAGCGACCATGCATAAAAGTTGTTAGCTCATAACTGTATCCAATCCACCCCCAAATTCTCTGTTCGCATTGCTCCCAATTCCTCACCTATCCTCACCTTCATTATTTTATTGCTATGTATGAAGACTATATTTTATGTTCTTGCCATTTGGAGTCTCTGTACAGAGTCCCTTTCAAGAAGACACTGGAATGAGAAATGAAAAGAAATGATTACTGTTGTAACATTCTTTGGTGTTCCAAGGGATAGAGGTGCCTTTTTCATGGTTTTAATCCTATAATTTATTATTACTAATTCAGGGACTCTGTATAATGTATGAATTCTGATTGATAGTGGAATCTCCTTCCTTAGAGGTTTTTAAGGTCAGGCTTGACAAAGCCCTGGCTGGGATGATTTAGTTGGGTTTGGTCCTGCTTTGAGCAGGGGGTTGGACTAGATGACCTCCTGAGGTCCCTTCCAACCCTGAGATTCTATGATTCTATGATTCTATGATATTGTGTAATTGATATTGTGTATTATGAACAACTGCTATTTTATGAGTGCCTATGTGTATGTGGATCCACTATTACTGACAGACTGTGTAGCAAATACACACCAGACAGGGACAATGAGAAAAATTAATGGCTAATGACAGTACTGAGACCTCACAAAACTTAGGTAAAAAAGCAGCTGAATCCTTAGGAAAACCAGGTTAACTGATTCCTCAGAAGGGAGGGAAGAACGTAAAAGCAGTGGAAACTCACAAGGAGTAGAACAAAAGAGGACAGGTGACCGAGGCAGCTTTAATACACCTCTACCCCTATATAATGCTGTCCTCGGGAACCAAAAAAATCTTACTGTGTTATAGGTGAAACCGAGTTATATCAAACTTGCTTTGATCCACCAGCGTGTGCAACCCTGCCCCCCCCCCCCCCAGGAGCACTGCTTTACTGCATTATATCTGAATTCATGTTACATCGGGTCACGTTATATCGGGGTAGAGGTGTATAAAGGAACAACTCAGGAACAGGGAACCACACAGGAAGAGGATGCACGGGGCAGGAAAAAATGAGGTCACAGAAGATGGGTGAGGGGCTCTAGGAGGGAAAGGTCACCCAGCAGGTAGCAATTTCATAGGACAGGAAGGCCCTTCCCACTTTCCTGAGCCCAGATGGACCCAAGGACTCTGGACAATCCAAGGAACTCAGACTCCCTCCCAAAGAATTTCCTGGAGCAGTGAGGAAACTGAAGCAAGGCGTTTAGTCTTTTGTATGATCTGTACCCCCTCATACTTTACACAATTAAGTATAAAAAAGCATGAAAGTGTTAAACTCTGAACAAAGTGTCTCTCTGTGTATGGTAACTGCTTCATGATTGCTGCATGCCCCTGACAGAATTAAATGTAAACCAGAAGCTTCACTACTATTGGGTGGAGTCTGGCAGAGGGGTGTGTATAAGTACCTGGGAGTCTGAAGGGTAAGCACTGAGCCCAGAGGAGCTAAGTGGCAGGACGGTGGGTTCCAGCTCTCAGAAAGGGGTGGCAGATAGAAGGTGTGCCCTGAGAGAGTGTTTAGGGACCCAACTATGGGGGCAATGGCTGGATTCCCTTTGGGTTACAGAAGCTTCACAGTACTAGTGAGTGGTCAGGAAGGGGAGCTTGCTAGGACCTGTGACAGGATGTGGTAGCTAATGGGATCTATGTGATAGCGTGTGAAGCTTTTTAAAACAGTGTTTGTTGCTGGATTTACACTATTTGTCTTAAAATAAAAGCCAGGAACAAGTCTGTTAGTTTGTCTCAGATGTCAATAAGTTATTAAGCATCAATTATGAGCAGTTCATGAAAGAGCAGCTTCTGTGGCAGCGGGGTCTAGCTGCTGACCAGAAGAAATTGGAGCTGGTGGCCACAATGTATTCATATGCCATGAGGCAGGATGAGGCAACAGCTCCAGACCAAGGGCCAGGAAGGGTATTTTTTTCTCTTACAGGGCATACAGGTGACTGAGTGCCACGGATGGGGCCCTAGACAATCCAGCAGATGTAGTTGTGATGGTAAGCAGTCCAGAGCCATGGAGGCTGGAGCAGGAAAAGCTGCTTGTGGAGGAGAGCCAGAAGAAGTAGGAAGCCATGTGTCAGAGTGAGCAGGCAGAGCTTAAGTGACATAAGATTGCTGAGCCAGACAAACATAGCAGCTTGAACAGAATAAAAGTGTCCGAGGAGGCAAGACATAAGCATGTGCCTGATCGAGGACTAACAAGCAAACACATGTAACCCTTCTGCCAAGTGTTGTCATCAGCAAAAGGGGCTGTGTTCAATTTTTGAAGGGTTTCCTTAAAGATATAACTAACATTGCCTCAAGACCCCCACCGAGAAACCTGGGAAACTATATACATTGCCCTGGGCACCACTGATGGGCAATTCGTCCCCACTTGCAAGCACTGAGTCCATGGTTACAACAAAGAGAACTTTGTGTCCAATTTGGGTGCCCACAATTCAAGAAGGGTAGAACATGATCCAATGGCTGGAAGTTGAAGCTAGTCAAATTCAGATGGGAAATAAGGCATCAATTTTTAACAGAATAATTAACCATTGGAACAATTTACCAGGAGATTCTCCATCACTGTCAATTTTAAAATCTAGATTGGATGTTTTTCTAAAAGCTATGCTCAGAATTAGTTTGGAGAAGTTCTATGGCCTTTGCTATAGATGAGGTCACTCTAGATGAGCACAATGGTCCTTCTGGCCTTGGAATTTCTAAATCTATGGTTGGGGTGGGGTGGGGAAGACAGGAAAACAGACTGAATTTGGATAGACCAGTAATTCAGAAAGTCTGTGAGGTAAGACTTCCAACCCTCAGGGAGTCTTAACCATAGTCCCAGACTCACTTCTCCTTTGGCCATTGTGAGTGGCTGATATGTTCTGGACAGTTCCCTCCTCCCCAGCTCCCCACTCACAGTTAGCTGTCCTAGGCTGAAGAAGTTCAAGGATTCTAGTAGGTCAGAGAAGTCTGGACTCCATTATCTAACCCAACTGGACTGATTTCAGCTTTAACTGCTGGGCAGGGAGGCCTACACAGAGTCTCTTGGGTAGGCTGCTGCTCTATCTGTGGCTTCAGCCCAAGCTGCCTAGCTGTGCCACTGCTCTCTGCTGTTCATGCCATTGAAGGTATTGCTGCCATTCTGAGCCATCTATCACCTTGAAGCTGTTGCTTCCACCACTCAGTTCCGTCCATCACCTCAGACAAACTGCTGCTGTTCCTGCCACCACCACTACTCCATTTCATGTGCTTCTTTAGAGTAGCTGCTCTGTACCCTAAACTGCCATCAGTCTGCACTGTCCACTGTTCAGCAGTCTCAGCTCCTCTTTTAGGGAGGGATCAGTGGTGCTCTCTTTCCCTCTGTTAGCTCTGTCCAGGCTCCCTTACCTCTCTGTGCCTGACAGCAGTCTTAGTCAGGGTGACCCCGGCCACATGCACTGTTGACGTTGTGTTTTTGTATTTCTCATCAAAGTCAATCGCATTTTATTACCTGCAAAGACAAAATGTAACTGAATTTTAAGCAAAGTGCCTCAAACTATCATGTAAAACAAATGGAAAGAAGGCCTGGCCCATTCAGTGAACTTTTGCTGTCCAACAAATCCTGGTAGAGCCTCCCTCACGGGTGGAGCCCCCACCCATCTTCAGTTCTAAAGTGGCTCATAGGAACATAAGAACGACCATACTGGGTCAGACCAATGGTCCATCTAGCCCAGTATCCTGTCTTCCAACAGTGACCAATTCCAGGTGCCCCAGAGGGAATGAATAGAACAGGCAATCATCGAGTGATCCATCCCCTGTCATCCACTCCCAGCTTCTGGCAATGAGAGGTTAGGGATACCCAGGGCATATGGTTGCATCCCTGACCATATTGGCTAATAGACATTGATGGACCTATCCTCCATGAACTTATCTAATTCTTTTTTTAAGTCCATTATAGTTTTGGCCTTCACAACATTCCCTGGCAATGAATTCCACAGCTCCAGCATGTTTTGTTTCACCTGAAATGGACTTTTTCAATTTGCCAAAATTTTTCAGAGTTTTCAGATTCAATTCCATCTAAACCATTTCTTTTCCCCTCGGAACTGCCAGCAAACCAAAAAATCATCTCCATTCTACCCCTACAAGAGCAAGTGGGGGAAAAAAACCAACATGGATGTTGCTAGAGTTATGAAATTAAATGTTCCAGTAGTTTTATAAACCTTGTACTTACTTCAGCTGGCTGTGTGTTTATGTGATCAATAAAGTTTACTTTTATTAATTTTCTCTGTGTCAAAAGCCCACAAAGCAAACTTTATTTTAACTGCAGTATATCCCTAATCCACTCTTCCATAGAATCTCTCGCCTTAGCTCATACATTTTATATAACAGTTAGACACTACACAAGGATAAACTCATCACCAACACAGCAAACAATAATATTCAATAGTAGCAAATGCTAACATTTAAGTCTGCCTATATGAAGTGTAAAGTATTATCCATCCCAAAATTCTTTGCATTTTGAAAATATTTCCAAAGACCATTTCTCATTTTGGTTGTACACCTTGGATGAGATTCTGTGCTGATTTGCTGCCCAGGTGGAAGAGCAACCAAGGTGTTTTAAGCCACCTTTATATCCCCCCAGTCCTGAGCTGCTCTGTATCCCTCAGTGTAATTTGGACAGCTCTGAGGGACCTGTCTAAATTATGGCAGCCTCCCCAAACTGAAACACTGCCCAGTATCTCTATTGTGCTATGATCTCACCTATGACATATCTTTTCTGGCCCCTGCCTTGCCCCCAGTATGCCCCCAAAGCCAGGGCATGCACGGAGGTCCTCAGAAGACAGCCTTATAGCTGTGCTCTTCAGGTCCTGCATGAGCAGAAATGATCCCCAATCAGATTTGGGCCTTTTTGGTGCCCCTTTACTCCTCATTGGCTCTTTTACCTTGCGTCAGGGCCAGGCCAGGAATAAGGATCTCATCCCTAGTCTGTTCTGTTCTAAATTAGCTTCATCACCCCACTATGTATTGAAAAAAATCATGCTTATTTCCACAGACATTGTGCCTGATACAGTTTGGAGATATCTAACTCTGCTCCTGCTCTCTGGTGGCACAGAAATCTGTTTAGACTTTGCTGGTTAAGTAGCAATGTTGTGTGGTTTATTTATATTCCCTTCACTGACACCTTTACAGTCCTGTGCAGCAATGCTATTTACAGTGTTCCCTGTACCTTTAGCCCTTTCCCAAGGTCCTGAGAGGATCAGAAATTTCCCTTCCTTGAGACGTCCATCAGTCTGGGCTCTGCTAGCCCTGTTTCTCTTCCTCCCTAGCACTTCCTTACAGTATTTTTATCAATGTCTAGCTAGCAAGCTAATTAATTACTTAGCTTCCCCAGCCACCCAACCTGATTCCATTCCCCACTCTAATAGGTACCAGTGATCAGAGTGCTGGCTCATCTGTTAGCCCCCAGCACTCTGTCACAATATGTTATTGGCACATTGCTGATGTCACTGTCATTGTGTGTCAACAAACATCTTCACCTTGCTTTAAGCCTTGCTAGAGCATGCTTCACCACCATACTGCACCTGCTGAGTGCTGAAATACTCTCTGGCCTTATGTAATCAGGCTATGGCTCCAAGGGCAACAGCAACATTGAATATGCTGATTCACCACTCAAAGTCACTGTAGGGATGGAGACACAATACAGTGGGTCAGAAAAAGTGTTTCCTTCTGTATGCTCTTCTAAAACGCAGAGTTTTTAACAAATCTGACATAATGGTCTTTGCCTCCCACCCGTCCCCCAAATATTTATGTCCAAGAGACAGCCATGGTGATCTGCTAAGTGTGAAAAAGTTCCTCCTCTACCTTGGTGGGTCCTGCGCTTATTGGCGGATTTGCTCACCTCACAGATTCACACTGTAGGTCAGGAAACAGCCCAGAGACCTTCCCCTCTGGTAGAAGCCACAGTCCAGGTCAATTCCTCCTGTGTCTGATCAGGAGTTGGGAGGTTTGGGGGGAACCCGGATCCACCCTCTACTCCGGGTTCCAGCCCAAGGCCCTGTGGACTGCAGCTGTCTCCTGGTACAGTTGTGCGACAGCTACAACTCCCTGGGCTACTTCCCCATGGCCTCCTCCCAACACCTTCTTTGTCCTCACCACAGGACCTTCCTCTTGTCTGATAATGCTTGTACTTCTCAGTCCTCCAGCAGTATGCCTACTCACTCTCAGCTTCTTGCATGCCTCTTGCTCCCAGTTCCTCACACACACTTCCTCTCCTCTGGCTCCCTTTGGCCTGACTGGAGTGAGCCCCTTTACAGCATCAGAGGGGCCTTAATTAGAGTCAGGTGCTTAACAGCCTCATGTCAATGTGTAGGACATAGCATATGGTTTTCAGCAATGGGGTTCCCAAACTACAGTGAGGTGATACATGGCATTCATATCCTTATTTTAGCACCAGACCACCTTGCCACACAGTACATCAAAAGAAAGGGTTACTTTTCTATGGTTATGCGATCACTGGTGGATCACTGTGGACACTTTACTGACATCAGTGTGGGCTTGCAATGCCTGATGGGGCCAAAACAAGTTGTGCATCAGTCAGTGAAGGTGCATGACGTGTACATCTTTAAGAACACAGGTCTGTTCAAAAGCTGCAAGCAGGGGCTTTCTTTCCTGACTGACCGATTACCATTGGGAATGTTGAAATGCAATAGAGATCCTGGGCGATCCAGCCTACCCCTTGTTCCCCTGGCTCATAAAGCTATAAACTAGCCACCTTGACAGCACCAAGGAGTGCTTCAACTACAGGTTCAGCAGGTGCAGAATGACAGTTGAACGTGCATTTGAAGGGTCACTGGCAATGTTTACTTACAAGATTGGACCTCAGTGAGAAAAAATATCCCAATCATTATAGCTGCCTGCTGTGTCCTGCATAATATCTGTAAAGCAAAGGGGGGAAATTTCCACTGAAGTGGAGGATGGAGGTAGAGTGAGTTTCTGCTGAATTTGAACAGTCAGATACAAGGGCTATAAGAAAAGCTCAATGCTGAGCTACACAGTTCAGGGAGGCTTTGGAAGACCATTTTAACAGTGAGCCAGAATAGTGTGTGTTGCTGTAGTGTGCTCTACCTGGCCTCTCTCTCTTTTGTGGCCCAGAATGAAACTTGTAGTGATGGCAGTGTATGTAGGAATATAACATTTGAAATGCACCTATTAATATTGTTTGTGAACAATGTTATGGGTTCTATGACACAGAGCAGTAACAGGAAATTGATTGATGTCTGACTTGCCCATCACCAGCCAGCATATGTTGTGAACTAATAAAGATTAATTGTATTATGAAAAAAAATAGAATTTTATTCTGTAACATGAACCAGGTGTGAAGCACTGTGCCTCAAAGTAGCACCTTGTAACCCCCATATTCAGCATTTGTATATGGTTATGCTATTTCATACAAAGCATACCTCATAAGGTACCATATGAAAGGTCATGATCTGCTGAAATCATTGTTCTGTCAAAATATGCATGTCATCACTGTATGTGGAATTATATTATTCTTCTATATGGCTGTTATTGAAATATGTTGTGAGTTTGGGAGACATCCACTGCTGTCCAATGACAACAAAAAGTGGTGACCCACACCCAAATGGGCGTTAAGTGACCATCGCAAACCATTAACCAGCAGGGTAATTGCAAACAAGAGATTCACAATTCTGTAAGAGACAATTGCACAAGCACCACACAATGCAGATTGCTCAACTCTATGACTCTATTGCGCAAGGACTGCACAATGGAGATTGTTCGACTGTGTGACTCAGCAAGGCCCACTAGGACATGTCTGGGTCAGCATCTTCCCTGGGACATGAATTGAGAGTATAAAAGAAGGAACAGTGACATCTTGAGACCTCTGCTCTCCTCCCCCACCTACACTGAAGGCAACAATAACGCTGGGAAGACAAAAACTTTGAACTGGGGAGATTTGTCACAGGCTGAGAAAGAAATTCATCCTGTGTATTAAGAACAACATCCAGTGGGGTCAGAAAAACTGTTTGATTCAAATTTTGCTTAATCTGAAAATTTATGATTTAGAATGCGTTTACTTTTTATTTTCTTATGTAACTGTCTCTGACCTTTATGCCTACCACTTATAATCACTTAAAATCTATCTTTCTGTAGTTAATAAACTTATTTTAATGTTTTATCTTTACCAGTGAGTTTGTTTAAAGTGCTTGGGGAATCTGCTCAGATTATAAAGTCTGGTGCATGTCTACTATCCTTTGACTAAGTAGCAAACTAATTAATGAGCTTGCATTGTTCAAGAGAAGATCTTGAGCAGTGTAAAATGGTACATTTCTGGGGCACAAGTGAGGGCTGGGATGATTTGCTGGTGTTCCCCTCTGTATAGTTAAGGAATGGCTTAGAGATCATGCATGCAATTTAGTTGGGTGTGTCTCTGTATGCTGATGGCTAAGTGATAACAGTGCCTGCAGGTGTTTGCTACTTGTCATTAGCAAAGCATTGTGAGAGACAACCCAGGCTGGAGAGTTAAGGGGACACAGCAGTCCCACAATTCCAGGTTGTACCGAGGGGATCCCATCACACCAGGCAATTAAAACATTTAGAAATTAATAAAAAACTTAATAAATTAAGGAAAAAGAATTTATGAGAGGGAAAGAACAGTCACTGTGTTGACCTAATTACAAGGACCATGACTCTATGCCACTCAGGGAGACTGTGTTATTAAATCAGCATAGAGAGGCGCTTACGTCAGCAAGAGCTGAATATAAGTGAAGACACTTCCACAGCTAGGTTGATTAAAGCTACCTTGTGTCGACCTAATCTGTCGCACCAGTTGGAAGTAACGGAGGAGAAGGACCTAGGAGTCCTGGTTGATCGTAGGATGACTATGAGTAGGCAATGTGATGTGGCCGTTAAAAAAGCTAATGCGGTCTTGGGATGCATTAGGCGAGGTATTTCTAGTAGGGATAAGGAGGTGCTAGTCCCGTTATATAAGGCGTTGGTAAGACCTCATTTGGAGTATTGTGTGCAGTTTTGGTCTCCCATGTTTAAGAAGGATGAATTCAAACTGGAACGGGTACAAAGAAGGGCCACTAGAATGATCCGAAGAATGGAAAGCATGTCGTATGAAAGGAGACTTGAGGAGCTCGGTTTGTTTTCCTTAACCAAAAGAAGGATAAGAGGAGATATGATTGCACTCATTAAATATATCAGAGGGATAAATACCAGGGAAGGAGAAGAATTATTTCAGCTCAGTGCTAATGTGGACACGAGGACAAACGGATATAAATTGTCAGTCAGGAAATTTAGGCTTGAAATTAGACGAAAGTTTCTAACCATCAGAGGAGTGCAATTCTGGAACAGCCTACCGAGGGAAACAGTGGGGGCGAAGGACCTCCATGACTTTAAGATTAAGCTAGATAAGTTTATGGAGGGGATGGTATGATAGGATAACTGGCTTAGTCAATAGGTCAATAAAGTGCCACACTGGTAATTAGTACAATGGGTCAATGATAGGATATTGTTAGCCTTTTTCCAGAGGGTCTGGCTGGAGAGTCTTGCCCGCATGCTCGGGGTTCAGCTGACCGCCATATTTGGGGTCGGGAAGGAATTTTCCTCCAGGGTAGATTGGCAGTGGCCCTGGAGGTTTTTCGCCTTCCTCCAAAGCATGGGGCAGGGGTCGCTTGCTTAAGGAGTGGGTGGATCGGCTTATGTGGCCTGCATCTTGCAGGAGGTCAGACTAGATGATCATAATGGTCCCTTCTGATCTTGAATTCTATGATTCTAATCGTAAGATGTAGACTTGGCCTAATGTAGTTCATGGGGAATAAGATGTGTTTAATGGGAATAAGAGTAGACAGCTCAGCAGAGCATTTTTAAAGTAATGGGACTCTGCTTTCGTTCCAGCCACCATATTAGTCATCACATTAGCCATGAATCCATGACTTCCAGAGCTAAATGGATGAGCTTGAGCTAAAGAGCCAGTCTTCACAGCCAAACACTTTAACATACGCCCATCCTCTGTGGACTGGGCATAGGGATGACATGTAACATGCACTGCCCAGTGTATTCCACGTACACTTTGTAAAGTTATTTATACTCTTGCAAGCAGAGTAAAAAGTGGGTGTAAACACTGTTTTGATTTGTTAATATTTTACAGTCGCTTTGCATAATTGTAAATGGCTACACAATGTACAAACAGTGGAAAATTAGGCTCATTGTCTTTGTAAGGTTAGGGGAAAACTATGGGTCAAAATCCCCTTAAATCCCAAACTAGATAAAATAATACCTATTTAAAAATCATTGTTGTGCTAATACAATGCTACCATTAACTCTACAACTAAAATCCCCCGTAGAGTGTAGGGACAGATGTCATAACCACAATAAAGTGTAATCCATAACAATAACTATTAATTTTAGTGTAGATTTTTGTGTTAGAATTGATCTACAGCTAACTCTTTCACACATTTGCATTATACAATGCTCGTGTGTTTCTTTAAAAAATTTTATATTGATGTTGTATATATAATTTATATAATTGTAAATGGCTACACAATGTACAAACAGTGGAAAATTAGGCTCATTGTCTTTGTAAGGTTAGGGGAAAACTATGGGTCAAAATCCCCTTAAATCCCAAACTAGATAAAATAATACCTATTTAAAAATCATTGTTGTGCTAATACAATGCTACCATTAACTCTACCACTAAAATCCCCCGTAGAGTGTAGGGACAGATGTCATAACCACAATAAAGTGTAATCCATAACAATAACTATTAATTTTAGTGTAGATTTTTGTGTTAGAATTGATCTACAGCTAACTCTTTCACATATTTGCATTATACAATGCTCGTGTGTTTCTTTAAAAAATTTTATATTGATGTTTCAGAAAAATAAATTGTGGAAACATGCCCACAGCACAAATGGTTATATTTATGAAAACAAGTATTTTGTGCATGGATTGCTTAGTGCAGTATTTCCTCCCCTTAAAAACAGGAATCATGGCAATGGGGTCAGATTAATCCATGACTCTAGGAACACCACATCATAGCACTCTACCCCCTACCCTCCATTCTATGGTCCTAGCCTTCAGGGATGGCCCTTGTGCCCCCACGTGGACTGGCGTAGGATCTTCTTATGTTCCCCGGAAATGGCAGCAGGGACTCTACTCCCCTTCCCTCAGGAGCAGCAGGGGTGGCAGCTGGAAGAGAGCTCATCCCTGAAGAGGGACCCGCAGCAGCAAGGGGCCTCCAGTACTCACTCCAGCAGTACCCATAGGTGAGTGTGCTGGGCCCTCTTTGTGTGTACACATCTGTGTGCATGCTCATCTATAGATAATCTCCAGGAAAAAAGTAGAGAATAAGATAATTATACACAGAAAGGGAGTAAGGGATAGCATATTTTGGTGATCTATAGATAATCTTGTTTTCTTTTCTAATAAATGTACTTTGCTCAAAATATCCAGGCAATAAAATCACCAGTTAATGATGAATATATTTATTCTTATATAAATGTACACTACCTTGTATATTAAAAATATATTAAATATTAAGTCTGTCCCCTAGAATGCAAAAGGAAAACAAAACTTATTCTTAAAAAAAGTTTACAAAGAAAGCTATTTTTCAACCTTGAATCATATTATTTGACATCTTAGTGCACCAAATCTGGACAAAACAGTTTCTTGAGACATTCTGATGTTGAATATCCTCAGTGCCTTTTGTGCTGTTGGTGTAATATTATATTATTTATTAACATCTATCACTTCTTCAACTTTGAACACAGCATGGGCACAGCACGATTACTTTTAATGTCCCTTCTTTAGTGCTACATATGTAAACAGTTTTTATGAGCTGAGAATCTCTGGTTATTTCCACCTTCCATTAGTGTGTGACTAGAATTTTGGATTGAATATTCTTTCAGAGAGAAAATTGTCTCCTGTTGCACATCAGATTGTAACTAGTTTAAACGATGACAATAATTAACAACGCAGATCATTATGAAGAGTAATACACCACCAAGCGTACATGGAAAAATATTTCTAAATGGTAAGTGAAAATAGTTTTACAAAGGCAGTTAATAGCACCAGTTTAGGAAACACCTTCCATATTAATGCATAACTTTATTTCCAGTTACAGTTACATGTAATTAGCGGCAAAATCCAACAGGTGGCACAAAAGTATTTGAATTTTATATTGATTCCCAGTCTGCCATGAAATTACAGCCGATCAGCTGGCCGGGCTCCTCCGAGGCTCAGTTAACTGCAGCGCACTGGAGACAGGGCGAGCTGGGGCGCTGCTTTGCGCCGCTGAGAAATGCGAACTTCCTTTGGAAAGCCCCTTGCCCGCATCGGCTCCGGAGACAGCGTCTTCGTCCTCCTCCCCCCGTAGTCCGGGCACAGGGGTGGTTTTGGTGCAGTAATTTAATGATGACGAAGTCGGAGGCTGGGGAGGGGGACGAGCCGCACTAGCGGAGAGCAGATTTCACGGCCCGCGCGGGCGAGACCCCGCTGGCTGCGCAGAAACTCTGCAGCGAGGGGCGAGCGAAGGCGGCAAGAAGCCGGAGGACGCCCGCGCTCCACCAGCTGGGGGAGGCGTGGAGCGGGGCGGGCGCCCTCCGCTGGCAGCTCTGCAGATTTCACACCAGGAGGGAGAACAGCGGCTCCCTTATGTGTCCTCCCCCCGCAACCCTCCCCCCCCCCCCGGCCATTCTCTGAGCAGGCTGGAGCGAGGAGGATTTTGTAGCAGTAGCTGCTTGCTGGGTTTGCACTTCGCTGGGGTACACTGGAGGCTCTGTGGAGGCCCCGGGGCCTCTTGCAGGCTCTAATGTAAACGAGGGAGATGTGAGCAATGCCCCTGTGGGAAGGGTTTAAAATGTCCCTGAGGCACACACAGCGCCACTGAGGGCCACTGAAGTTTGCACTCTCTAAAGCACAGCCAATGAGGACCCCAATAAGCAACTGTAGGGGAGCCTAATAATCTCACTCCTTCTTTCTTACCTCAACCATCTCCCCTGGCCCTATCACCCTTGCACACCGTGGCAGACCCCAGCCCTACAGCCCACTTGGGAGCCCTTCTAACTGTGGGAGTTGGGACCATTTGCCTAACATCAGCTTTTGTCTTGAGATGCAAGAGCTTATGGGAACTTCCGGGTCTGAAATCCAGCATTTTCATTGCTACCCTGCATGCCAAAAGCGCAGCTGCAGCAGTTCGGAAAGAGTGAGACAAAGAGAGGTGGAATAAGATGACTCTTTTCCAGGCAAACTGAAGTGATTTCAAATTCCATAGCAAATTCACTTGTCCTCATCTTGAAGGCTGTGCAGAGCCTTGCTGCTGCTTGACTCTAATCACTGTTCCTATCCCCTTGTTACTCCTTATGCCTGGATCTCCAGCTTAATCCCAATGTGTCCACACTTTCCACCTTCAAGTCCTATCTTAGGCCTGGTCTACACTAGGCGTTTAAATCGGTTTTAGGAGAGTAAAACCGATTTAACGCCAAAACCGTCCACACTAGGAGGCACCTTATATCGATTTTAATGGCTCTTTAAACTGGTTTCTGTACTCCTCCCTAACGAGAGGAGTAACGCTAGTATCGGTATTAAGATATCGGATTAGGCTTAGTGTGGACGCTGATCGACGGTATTGGCCTCCGGGAGCTATCCCACAGTGCACCAGTGACCGCTCTGGACCGCAATCTGAACTCGGATGCAGTGGTCAGGTAAACAGGAAAAGCCCCGCGAACTTTTGAATATTTCCTGTTTGCCCAGCGTGGAGCTCCGATCAGCACGGGTGGTGATGCAGTCCGAAATCAAAATAAAAAAAGAGCTCCCGCATGGACCATGCGGATGTGATCGCTGTAAGGGCAGGCAAATCCGTTCTATCAGCGCTCCGTTACAGAAGATGAAATTCAGAATCCTTTTTTAAAAATCTCCAGACAGACGCCATAGCAGGGACTCAGCGCACTGCAGCGTGACAAGCGTAACGGAAAGCCAAAGAATCAAATGGATGCTCATGGACTGGAGGACTGAAGCTATCCCACAGTTCCTGCAGCCTCCGAAAAGTATTTGCATTCTTGGCTGAGCTCCAAATGCTTCTAGGGTCAAACACAGTGTCCATGGTCAGGGCATAGCTTGGCAATCTACTCACCCACCCCACCCACCCCCAGAAGCGAAAGGTAAAACAATCCTCTGACTCTTTTACATGTCACCCTATCTTTACTGAATGCTGCAGATAGACGCGATAGTGCAGCACTCAACACCAACATCCTTGCTCCCCCCCCCCGCCATGGGCGGCTGATGGTACAATACGATGGAAATCCATCCTCATCATCAGCCTCAGCTGATGGTACAATAAGCTGGAAATCCATCCTCATCATCAGCCTCAGCTGATGGTACAAAAGGACTGGTAACCGTCCTCGTCATCAGCCTATTGGCCCTAATTTTTTCTGGTGGATGGATGGTGCAATATGGCTGGTAACCATCCTCATCATAGCAACAGGGGGCTGAGCTCCATCAGCCCCCACCCTTCATGTGTAAAGAAAAGATTCAGTTGCCCCTGGACTAGCAGTGGGATGCTGGGCTTCTCTCCTACACACTGCTTAATGTCCTGTCTGGACTATCATAGCAGCTGGAGGCTGCCTTCCACTCATTTCTCACTAACAAGTCAGTGTGTCTTATTCCTGCATTCTTTATTAATTCATCACACAAGTGGGGGGACAATGCTACGGTAGCCAAGAAAGGCGGGGGGAAGAACGGAATCAACAGGTGGGGTTGTTACAGGAGCACCCCCTGTGAATACAGATCATAATTTCTGCAGGCTCTGACACAGAGCAGCTGTGCTCTCTGGTTCTATGATACGGTGGTTCTCTAGTACACTTGCCTATATTAGGCAGCACTGATTCTATTTTTAGATACCAAAAAGGAGGGATTGACTCAGGGAGTCATTCCCAATTTTTGCTTTTGCGCCCCTGGCTGATCGGCCAGGGGCACTTATGACAGCAGCTAATGGTACAAAACAATGGAAGGTGCAATATGGCTAGTAACCAATCTTGGCTTTTGCGCCCCTGGCTGATCGGCCAGGGGCACTAGCAGCAAATGGTACAAAGGGACTGGTAGCCATGATCATCCTCAGTTCCAATTTATGGAAGGGTTTGGATGGTGCAATATGGCTAGTAACCATCTCTGCTGTCATGCAAAAGCAAAAGCATGCTTCTGTGTAGCGCTGCTCAATCGCCTCTGTGAGTGGCATCTAGTACACATACGGTGAGAGTCACAAACGGCAAAACAAGCTCCATGATTGCCATGCTATGGCATCTGCCAGGGCAATCCAGGGGAAAAAGGCACGAAATGCTTGTCTGCCGTTGCTTTCCCAGACGAAGGAGTGACTGACGACATTTACCCAGAACCACCCGTGACAACGATTTTTGCCCCATCAGGCACTGGGATCTCAACCCGGAAGTTCCAAGGGGCGGGGGAGGCTGCGGGAACTATGGGATAGCTACGGAATAGCTACCCACAGTGCAACACTCCAGAAATCGACGCTAGCCACGGACCATGGATGCACACCACCGATTTAATGTGCTTAGTATGGCCGCGCTCCACCCGATTTTATAAATTCTGTTTTACAAAACCGGTTTATGCAAATTCGGAATAATCCCGTAGTGTAGACGTACCCTTAAACTCCTGTCCTCCACTCAGAAGTGCGAGCAAAGTAAAAGACAGGGTACCTTTCACCTTCCCCCCCCTGCCCCCATAACAAAACAATAGTTTTGGAAGCAAGAAACTAACACAAGACTAAATTAAATTCAGTCCCTATGTTGTTTTTTTTAGCATGCCTTCCTCTGTGTTTTCTCTTTAGATTGCAGGGGTGGCTCCAGGCCCCAGCACGCCAAGCTGGGAGGGCGGCAGGCAGGGCTCCGGTGGACCTCCCGCAGGCGTGCCTGCGGAGGGTCTGCTGGTCCCGCAGCTTCAGTGGAGCCGCGGGACCAGCGGACCCTCTGCAGGCACGCCTGCGGGAGGTCCACCAGAGCCACAGGACCAGCAACCAGCAGAGTGCCCCCCGAGGCATGCCGCCGTGCTTGGGGCGGCGAAATGTCTAGAGCCGCCCCTGTTAGATTGTAAGCTATTTGAAATAGGGATCTTGTGTTCATGCATGTATATAAAGATTATCTCAGGCCCTTCAGTTTTCCATTGTGGGCAGAGATAGCTGTGGGTTTTGCAGAATTCAAAGGACAGTATTAGGAAAAGATGGGATCCACCTAATGAAGAAAGGGAAGAGTATTTTTGCAGGCAGGCTTTCTAACGTAGTGAGGAAGGCTTTAAACTAGTTTTGCCATGGGATGGTGACCTAAGCCATGAGGTAAGTGGAGAAGTGGGATATCGGGAGGAAACACAAGGAGAAGGCTGCAAGGGTGGGGATGGGACTCCTGATTCATACTGAGAAAGCAGGGCAATAGGCTAATTATCTTAGGTGCCTGTACATGAACACAAGAAGCCTGGGAAACAGGCTGGGGAAGAAAGGTGGAGGAGCTGCACTATATGTAAGAGAGTGGTGCGATTCCTCAGAGCTCCAGTGTGAAACTGGAGAGAAGCCTGTTGAGAGTCTTTGGGTTAAGTTTAGAAGTGAGAACAACAAGGGTGATGTCATGGTGACCGTGTGCTATAGACCACCAGACCAGGAGGATGAGGTAGATGAGGCTTTCTTTGGACAATTAATTGAAGCTTCCAGAACACAGGCCCAGGTTCTAATGGGGGACTTCAATCAGCCTGACATCTGTTGGGAGAGCAATACATCAATGTACAGACAATCCAGGATTTTTGGTGAGTGTTGGGGACAACTTCCTGGTACAACTACTGGAGGAACCAACCAGGGGCTGGTCTCCTCTTGACCTGCTGCTTGCAAACAGGGAAGAATTGGTAAGGGAAGTAGAAGTGGATGGTAACCTGGGCAGCAGTGACCATGAATTCAGGATTCTCACAAAAAGGAAGAAAGGAGAGTAGTAAAATAGAGACCTTGGACTTCAGAAAAGCAGACTGACTCCCATAGGGAACTGATGGGCAGGATCCCCTGAGAGGCTAATATGAGGGGGAAAGGAGTCCAGGAATACTGGTTACATTTTAAAGAAGCCTTATTGAGGGCTCAGGAACAAGCCTTCCTGATTTGCAGAAAGAATAGCAAATATGGCAGGAGATCAGCTTGGCTTAACAATGAAATCTTCGGTGAGCTTAAACTAAAAAAGGAAGCTTACAAGAAGTGGAAACTTGGTCAGATGACTAGGGAGGAGTATAAAAATATTGCTTGAGCATGCAGGGGTGTAATCAGGAAGGCCAAAACACAACTGGAGTTGCAGCTAGCAAGGAATATGAAGGGTAACAAAAAGGGTTTCTACAGGTATGTTAGCAACAAGCAGGGGGGGCTTCAGGCCCCAGCACGCCAAGCACATGCTTGGGGCGGCAAGCCGCGGGGGGCGCTCTCCTGGCACCGCGAGGGCAGCAGGCAGGCTGCCTCCAGCGGTTTGCCTGTGGAGGGTCCGCTGGTCCCGCGGCTTCGAAGCCGCGGGACCAGCGGATGCTCCGCAGGCAAACCGCCGGAGGCAGCCTGCCTGCCGTGCTTGCGGCGGCAAAATCCCTAGAGCTGCCCCTGGCAACAAGAAAAAGATCAGGGAAAGTGAGAGACCCTTAATGAATGGGGGAGGCAACCTAGTGACAGATGTGGAAAAAGCTTAAGTACACAATGCTTTTTTTGCCTCGGTCTTCACAGACAAGGTCAGCTCCCACACTGCTGTCCTGGGCAACACAGTATGGGGAGGAGATGAGCAGCCCTCAGTGGTGAAAGAACAGGTTAAGGTTAGAAAAGCTGAACATGCACCCAAGTCCATGGGTCCAGATCTAATGCATCCGAGGATGCTGAGGGAATTGGCTTATGTGATTGCAGAGCCATTGGCCATTATCTTTGAAAACTCATGGCATTGGGGGAGGTCCTGGACAATTGGAAAAAAGGCAAATATAGTTCCCATCTTTAAAAAAGGGAAGAAGGAGAACCTGGGGAACTACAGACTCCCCTCAGTCCCTGGAAAAATCATGGAGCAGGTCCTCAAGGAAAGCATTTTGAAGCACTTGGAGGAGAGGAAGGTGATCAGGAACAGTCAGCATGGATTCACCAAGGGAAAGTCATGCCTGACCAACCTGATTGCCTTCTGTGATGAGATAACTGGTTCTGTGGATATGGGGAAAGCGGTGGACTTGATATATCTTGACTTTAGCAAAACTTTTGATATGGTCTCCCACAGTATTCTTGCCAGCAAGTTAAAAAAGTATGGATTGGATGAACGGACTATAAGGTGGTTAGAAAGCTGGCTAGATTGTGGGGCTCAACAGGTAGTGATCAGTGGCTTGATGTCTAGTTGAAAGCCGGTATCAAGTGGAGTGCCCCAGGGGTTGATCCTGGGGCCAGTTTTGTTCAAGATCTTTATTGATCTGGACACCCTCAGCAAGTTCGCAGATGACACTAAGCTGGGGTGCAGGGCCGCCCAGAGGATTCTGGGGGCCCGGGGTCTTCTGCGGCGGGGGGCCCTTCCGTTCCGGGACCCGCCGCCAAAGTGCCCCGAAGACCCGTGGCGGGAGCCCCCCGCCGCCGAATTACCGCCAAAGCGGGACCCCGCCCGGTCTTCGGCGGTAATTCGTTGGCGGGGGGGGGTCCCCGCCGCGGGCCTTCAGGGCACTTCGGCGGCGGGTCCCGGAACAGAAGGGGCCCCCCGCCAATGAAGACCGGGCTGCGCTTCGACGACAGCGGCGGGTCCCGCTTCTCCCTCCCGGCCCCGGCCCCGGCCTCGGCCTCTTACCGAGCGTCGCCGGCAGGGCCTGAGCGCCGTCCCGCTCAGAGCCGCGTGGTGAGGGGGCGGGGCTGGGAGCTCCGGGCCGAGCGGAGGCAGCTGCCCCGCCCCCTCCCCACGGCGCTCTGAACGGGACGGGGCTCAGGCCCCGTTGGAGCTCCCATCCCCACCTCCTCACCACGCGGATCGGGGCGGGGCTCAGGGGCTCGGCCGGAGTCTCGGCGCTTGATGCGCTGAGGCTCCAGGAGAGGGGCGGAGGCGGGAGCCTCCGCTCTTCTCTTGGGGGCCCCTGCGGAGCCCGGGGCCCGGGTCAAATTGCCCCCTTTGCCCCCCCCTCTGGGCGGCCCTGCTGGGGCGGGGGGAGAGGTAGATATGCCGGAGGGAATGGATAGGGTTCAGATTGACCTAGACAAATTGGAGGATTGGTCCAAAAGAAATCTGATGAGGCTCAATAAAGACAAGTACAGAGTCCTGCACTTAGGATGGAAGAATCCCGTGCACTGCTACCGACTGGCTAAGCAGCAGTTCTGCAGATTACAGTGGATGAGAAGCTGGATATGAGTCAGCAGTGTGCCCTTGTTGCCAAGAAGGCTAATGGCATAATGGGCTACATTAGTAGGAGTATTGCCAGCAGATCAAGGGAAGTGATTATTTCCCTCTATTTAGCACTGGTGAGGCCACATCTGGAGTACTGCATGCAGTTTTGGGCCTCCTATTACAGAAAGGATGTAGACAAAGTGGAGAGAGTCCAACGGAGAGCAATGAAAATGATTAGGGGGCTGGGGCACATGACTTATGAGGAGAGGCTGAGGGAACTGGGCATGTTTAGTCTGCAGAAGAGAAGAGTAAGGGGGGATTTGATAGCAGCCTTCAGCTACTTGAAGGGGGGTTCCAAAGAAGATGGAGCTTGGCTGTTCTTAGTGGTGTCAGAAAACAGAACAAGGAGCAATGGTCTCAAGTTGCAGTGGGGGAAGTCTAGGTTGGATATTAGGAAACACTATTTCACTAGTGGTGAAGCACTGGAATGGGTTACCTAGGGAGGCGGTGGAATCTCCATCCTTAGAGGTTTTTAAGGTCAGGCTTGACAAAGCCCTGGCTGGGATGATTTAGTTGGTGTTTGTCCTGCTTTGAGCAGGGGGTTGGACTAGATGACCTTGTGAGGTCTCTTCCAACCCTAATCTTTTATGATTCGATGACTCTCCCACAAAATGAAGGAGAGTTGGCAGAGACTGCTCTATAAAAAAGAGAAAAGATAAAGATTCCCCAAGACTTGAAATGAAGAATCAAACAGATCTGGGATGGTAGCCACCGCATAATACAAACATAGCTTAGTTTTCCCCCTTTTTTAGTGGAAAGTAATCTGAACATCTATTTATAGACAAGTGAAGAATAAACTGATAAATATCTTTAAAAAATAGGTGAAACCTAGTATGTAAAATATACATATTTTAATAGCTGCCCCAAAATCAAGTGATTCTGTTGTTGCTTTTAATATTTGAAGGACGCTGAAGTGAATATATGAAAGCCCTGACAACTGAGATATGATGTGGGATTTAAGAGTAATTATTGGTTTTCATGATACAATATTTCAAGAGATTTAATTCTCGGTTACGGAGCTAGCTAGGGTTTCCAGAAGGAGATTGTATTTTAACACTAGAAGTATAATTCAATGCTACTCGTGTTTGGCATTTCTCTCATTTCTGAGGGGGAATATTCAAGCCATTTATTATTTCAGAAGCAGGAGGGAATCATACAAAATTGGTTGAATATTAGAGATGGAATGGTGTTCAATGTCCTGGGAATGGACAGTGGTACAATTTAGTGTCTTCAAGAGACAAAGTTCTTTATGATGACAAGCATTTGATAGAATTGCATATTAATTACTAAATATACATTGTGGCAAGGCACCTTCTCAGTCTCACCGGCCTCTGCTGCTTTTAGCCTTGGTGAGACAAGCTTGGGTAAAACAGTCCCTCTTGGGAAGTCCATTCCTTCTCTCCACTAGCCTTTTGGGCTTGTTTTTCTCCCTTATGGGAGGGAATGCAGTCTCCCCTCCTGGTGAAGTTTGCTGTCTCACTGCTCCTAACCTACTGGCAGCATGACCATGACTATAACTCTCACTCTCCCTTCTCCCAACAAGGTGTTGGGGTCACTAGGCCTAAGTAAACCAAAGTTGTGACTTTGGGCCTGAAGTGAACCAAAGTTCTTACATGCTGTGAACTTTAACCAGCCTAAGATGCTAACAAACAGCAAGCAAAATGTGTAACTGTCAGCTGTCTCAGCTTGCAGATGCAGGACAGTTTGAAACAGCAAAAGCGGCGGGGAGGAGGGGGAGAGGGGGAAGAAAAGTCTACATGCGCCTGGGTCAACAAGGCCAGAGATAAGCATGCGAATGGGAACTTTTCTAACACGCTGAAATGTAATGTTTAAAGTAACTGCTGTTGGGAAGGGAGGGGTGAGGGGGAAAACCAAACAAAAGGCTTACACAAACAAGGGGGGTATAAATGCTGGGACCCCACCTGCGTGCGGGTGTGCAGGATTTGAGAATGCTTTTTCTCCCTGGCACCTTATTTGGGCTCAAATAAACTTGGTTTGCTTCTCCACCCTGGTGTGTTAATTAGTGTGACGCACACCGGGCAACGAACCCTGCTGTTGCTCCGCCTCGGGCCCTTTGAGCCGGCAACAAAGGGAGGGTTTAAAAAGGTCTCAGAAAGCCTTTAGTTGGAATCAGCTGATCCTAACTGACCTCAGGTAACTCCCTCTCAGCTGATTTTAATTGATTCTCTGGTAACCCCTTCTCAGCTGAACCTGATTGACCTGTAGCTAATTCTCCTCAGTTGATAGGGAGAAGGACCTTTTAACTTTCTGGGACTGTTTTCTACCCCACCCACCACACCCCTCTTGCAGCTGTCTGTCCTGAGTTTATCACAACATACTGACATGAACTTTTAAAGCTATTGGCATTTAGGGAGAAAAATATGATTTATTTTCTGAGGAAAAGAGAGAGAAGGCGGATTTTTGAGAGCAACAGAGATTTCCAAAGGAACAGAGCAGAAAAATGGTAATAGGGACTTCCTGACCTTTATATTTATACAGCTCCTATCAATATAGTATCTTCTACACTACAACACCTCTCAGAGGTGGGCAAGTACTATTATCCACAGTTTGGGGGTGGGGAATGAAGGCACAGAGAGACTAAAATGATTTACCAGAAGTCACACAGGAAGTCTGACAGAGCAGGAAATTTAACCCAGATCTCCTGAGTCCCAGGCCAGTGGTCAAACTATGTCTTCATCCTTCCTCTCCTAAATAGAAATACTGGTAACTGGTATGTGTGATTTGTATTCTCATGTACAATTTGGGATGTTATGAGTCAATATTATCTGAAGTGTGCTGAATATCTTTAATCAGATTACACAGGTTATTGTCTGGGCCTGATTTGCAGAGGTACCCATAACTCTATTTGAAATCAATGGGAAGTGTATCCGGCTGGGATCCCCAAAACATTTGGCCTCAATGTTCATGTAAGGTTGGGAAAATGAAGACATGTTGTTTAGTATAACTGGCATTCAAACTGCAATCAGAGTATTTTTACTATTCTGGTATGGTTTCTAAAAGATATTTTATAGCTAAACACAAGTTAAGGACTTGTTGTAAGAAAGACAGTAAAATTCTATGGTCTGTGTTATATAGGTCAGACTAGCTGATCAGAATGGCCCCTTGTCATCTTAAAATCTGTGAAATGGAGTGCAACAAATTGGCCCAGTAATCCACTCTATTAACAGCAGTCTGTTGTGAGTAGACCCAGTCACTGGGGACCAGCAGCTACCATGCCAGCTGGGTCTGGGTAGAGACCAGTCACCATTTCTAGCTTTGTGACTCTAGGGCACACTCTTGGGCTTAAACTTTTTGTATGACACCCATCCTTGGGACACGGGATGTCACCACTTGGCCACTTATGCCTCTGAGTGGAGTGTTTGAGATCTCCTGAGCTCTTATACACACTCCCTCAAGTTCCACCTAGGATGTTGTCTCTGTGGGCTTCTAGTTTAGGGACAATGTGGTAGGAAAGCAAAGAACACAGGCATAAAAAGGAATTTCTTAATTGCATTGACTTTACTCTTAAAGCACATGAAACCTTTTAGAATAACAAAAGTTCTGAGGGTACGTCTACACTACGGGACTATTCCGAATTTGCATAAACCGGTTTTGTAAAACAGATTGTATAAAATCGAGTGCGCGCGGCCACACTAAACACATTAAATCGGTGGTGTGCATCCACAGT
This sequence comes from Mauremys reevesii, assembly GCF_016161935.1. NCBI lineage: Eukaryota > Metazoa > Chordata > Testudines > Geoemydidae > Mauremys > Mauremys reevesii. The sequence goes on along the minus strand of NC_052624.1, from coordinate 122,198,516 downwards.
CCGAGGCTAGCATCGACTTCTGGAGCGTTGCACTGTGGGTAGCTATTCCGTAGCTATCCCATAGTTCCCGCAGCCTCCCCCGCCCCTTGGAATTTCCGGGTTGAGATCCAAGTGCCTGATGGGGCAATAATCATTGTCGCGGGTGGTTCTGGGTAAATGTTGTCAGTCACTCCTTCCTCTGGGAAAGCAACGGCAGACAAGCATTTCGCGCCTTTTTTCCCTGGATTGCCCTGGCAGATGCCATAGCATGGCAATCATGGAGCCTGTTTTGCCTTTTGTGACTGTCACCGTATGTGTACTAGATGTCGCTGACAGAGGCGATTCAGCAGCGCTACACAGCAGCATGCTTTTGCTTTTGCATGACAGCAGAGATGGTTATCAGCCATACGGTACCATCTACCAATCCATAAATTGGTAATAAGATGATCGTGGCTACCAGTCCTTTTGCACTGTTCCATTTGCTGCTGTCATAAGTGCCCCTGGCTGCTCTTAGCCAGGGGCGCAAAAGCCAAAATTGGGAATGACTCCCTGAGTCAATCCCTCCTTTTTGGTATCTAAAAATAGAATCAGTCCTGCCTAGAATATGGGCAAGTGTACTAGAGAACCACTGTATCAGAGAACCAGAGAGCACAGCTGCTCTGTGTCAGTTCCTGCAGAAATTATGAGCTGTATTCTATTCACAGGGGGTGCTCCTGCAACAACCCCACCTGTTGATTCCGTTCTTCCCTCAGCCTTCCTGGGCTACCGTAGCATTGTCCCCCCACTTGTGTGATGAAGTAATAAAGAATGCAGGAATAAGACACAGTGACTTGTTAGTGAGATATGAGTGGAAGGCAGCCTCCAGCTGCTATGATAGTCCAGACAGGACAGTAAGGAGTGTGTAGGAGAGGAGCCCAGCATCCCTCTGCTAGTTCAGGGGCACTTGAATCTTTTCTTTACACATGAAGGGTGGGGGCTGATGGAGCTCAGCCCCCTGTTGCTATGACGACGATGGTTATCAGCCATACTGTACCATCTACCAGGAAAAATTAGGACCAGGCGCCCTTGATCGACCTAACAGATGCTAGTCAGCATGGTTACCAGTCCTTTTGCACTGCCCCATGTGCCAATAGGCTGATGACGAGGACAGACACCAGTCATTTTGTACCATCAGCCAGCCATAGCGTGAGGGGAGAAAGGATGTTGGTGTTGAGTGCTGCACCATTGCGTCTATCTGCAGCATTCAGTAAAGATAGGGTGACATGTAAAAGAGTCAAGAGAGGATTGTTTTCCTTTTCACTTCTGGGGGTGCGTGGGGGGGTGCGTAAATTGCCGAGCTATGCCCTGACCCACCACAGACACTGTGTTTGACCCTAGAAGCATTTGGAGCTCAGCCAAGAATGCAAATGCTTTTCGGAGACTGCAGGAACTGTGGGATAGCTTGAGTCCTCCAGTCCATGAGCGTCCATTTGATTCTTTGGCTTTCCGTTACGTTTGTCACGCAGCAGTGCGCTGAGCCCCTGCTATGGCTTCTGTCTGGAGATTTTTTAAAAATGATTTTGAATTTCATCTTCTGTAACGGAGCGCTGATAGAACAGATTTGCCTGCCCTTACAGCGATCACATCCGCATGGTCCATGCGGGAGCTCTTTCTTTATTTTGATTTTTAACTGCATTGCCACACGGGCTGATCTGAGCTCCACGCTAGGCAAACAGGAAATATTCAAAAGTTCGCGGGGCTTTTCCTGTCTACCTGACCACTGCATCCGAGTTCAGATTGCTGTCCAGAGCGGTCAGTGGTGCACTGTGGGATACCGCCCGGAGGCCAATACTGTCGATCTGTGGCCACACTAACCCCAATCCGATATGGTAATACCGATATTAGCCCTACTCCTCTCGTTAGGGAGGAGTACAGAAACCGGTTTAAAGAGCCCTATATACCGATATAAAGGGCCTCTTAGTGTGGACGGTTGTGGCGTTAAATCGGTTTTACGCTCCTAAAACCGGTTTAAACGCGTAGTGTAGACCAGGCTTGAGATGCATCATCCCTACTGTCAGTTCACCACTTCCTGTGAGTCCAAGGACTGTCAGTATTTCAGGCTGTGCCCTCTTGCCCTCTTTTTTCTGTAAGCCTTCTTCTGTGTGATTCATAAACTCCCAAACCAGAAGGAACCATTGTGATAATCTACTCTTACCTCCTGTATAACACAGGCCATCGAACTTCCCCAAAATAATTCCTAGAGCAAAGCTTTTAGAGAAACATCAAATGTTGATTTAAAAATTGTCAGTGATAGAGAATCCACTAAAAGAACAGGAGTACTTGTGGCACCTTAGAGACTAACAAATTTATTTGAGCATAAGCTTTCGTGGGTTACAGCCCACTTCATCGGATGCATGCAGTGGAAAATACAGTAGGAAGATATATATATTGTGGCAGAGCTCTGACCTTGCCCACATGTGTCCTGCGCTTCTAGGCGGTTTATGCTACCCTCAGTGGCTCACTGTGACCCTCCACGTAGCCCTTCTCTCTCTAGGGCCAGGGTTACAGTCTACTGAGCCCTTTTCATCATAGGCCAGCAAGGAGGTTGGTGAGAGAACTCCCACAGTCTCTGTTGTCCCTGGGGGCTTATTTCAGAACAGTTTAGCCTCCTGTCCTGACAGAGGCCTGACTTCCCCTCCCAGGAGATGTTCCTGTAGTGGTGGGTTGGGGGGAACCTGGGCCCACCTTCTACTCCAGGTTCCAGCCCAGGGACCCTAATGGTAGCGGCTGTTGGCAGCCACCTTTCACTGCCAGAGTTGCTACATTTCCCTGGGCCACTTCCCCACAGCTCTCCTGCTTCTCCCTTCTTCACCCTTACCTTAGGGCTCCCTTAACAATGGTTTGAGGGTGTCTTCATTAACCAGCCCTTCAGCCACACTTCCTCTCCTCTGGCTCCCTGGCCCTCCTCTGCCTGACTGGAGTGAGCCCTTTTTATAGTATCAATGGGGCCTTAATTAGAGTCAGGTGGTCACATTAGCTTAATGGCCTCACCTGACTCTTTGCAGGTTAATTAGAGTCAGGTGTTTCTCATTAGCCTGGAACAGCCCTGGTCTGGTCAGTTAGGGAACAGAAAACTGATAATCCAGTGACCAGTATATCTGCCTTCTGCTGTACCCAACTGGCCTGGGTCTATCACAATATATATACACACAGAGAACATGAAACAATGGGTGTTACCATACACACTCTAATGAGAGTGATCAGTTAAGGTGAGCTATTACCAGCAGAAAAGAAAAAAGCTTTTTGTAGTGAGAATCAAAATGTTCCATTTGCAGCAGTTGTCAAGAAGTTGTGAGGAACAGTGTGTGTGTGGGGGTGTGTGTGTGTGTGGAATAAACATGGGGAAATAGTTTTACTTTGTGTAATGACCCATCCATTCCCAGTCTTTATTTAAGCCTAATTTAATGGAGTCCATTTTGCAAATTAATTTCAATTCAGCAGTCTCTCATTGGAGTCTGTTTTTGAAGTTTTTTTGTTGTAATATTGCGACTTTTAGGTCTGTAATTGAGTGACCAGGGAGATTGAAGTGTTCTCCGAGAATCCACTATGACCCTTAGTAAATTGTTCCAGTGCTTAATGACTCTCACTGTTAAAAATGTATGCCTTATTTCCAGACTGAATTTGTCTAGCTTCAATTTTCAGTCTTTTGATTGTGTTATAGCTTTTTCTGCTAGATTGAAGAGCCCATTATTAAATATCTGTTCCCTATGTAGATACTTATAGACTACAAGTCATTCCTTAATCTTCACTTAGTTAAGATAAATAGATTGTGCTCCTTGAGGCTATCTCTATGTGGCATGTTTTCTAATCATTTAATCATTCTCATGGCTCTTCTCTGAGCCGTCTCCAAATTATCAATATCCTTCTTGAATTGTAGGCCTCAGAACTGCACAGAGTATTCAAGCAATGGTTGCAGTAGTGCCAAATATAGTGGTAAAATAAATTTCCTACTCCTACTTGAGATTCCCCTGTTTATACATTCCAAGATCACATTACCTCTTTGGTAACAGCACCACAATGGGTGCTCATGTTCACCTGATTATCCACAATGACGCCAAAGTCTTTTTCAGAGTCACTGTTTCCCAAGATAGAGTCCCCCATACTGAAAGTATAGCCTACATTCTTTGTTCCTAGAAATATACATTTACATTTAGCTGTATTAAAGGACATATTGTTTACGTATGCCCAGTTTACCAACAGATCCAGATTGCTCTGAGTCACTGACCTGTTGTCTTCATTAGTTACCACTCCCTCAATTTTTGTGTCATCTACAAACTTTATCATTAATGATTTTATGTTTTCTTCCAGGTTATTGATAAAAATATTACCTGGCATATAGCCAAGAACCAATCCCTATGGGACTCCATGGGAAACCTACCCATTCATGAAGATTCCCCTGAGACCTATCAGTTAGTCACTTTTCAATCCATTTAATGTGTGCCATGTTTATTTTCTATTGCTCTAGTGTTTTAATCAACATATTGTGTGGCACTAAGCAAAAAACCATACAGAGGTCTAAGTATATTATGTCATCACTATTAACCAAACTTGTAATCTCATCAAAAAAGATATCAAGTTAGTTTGACGGGATCTGTTTTCCATAAACTCACGTGGATTTGCATTAATTACATTGCCCTCCTTTAATTCTTTATTATTTGAGTCCTGTAACAGCTGCTCCATTATCTTGCCTGGGATCAATGTCAGACTGACAGGCCTATAATTACCCAGGTCATCCTGTTTACCCTTTTTAAAAATGGCACATTAGTTGTCTTCAAGTCTTTGTGAGCTTCCAAGACTTGCTGAAAATCACATTAATGGTCCAGCAAACTCTGCAGCCTGCTTTTTTAAAAGTCTTAGATAGAAGTTATCTGGACTTGTGGATCTAAAAATGTCTAACTTTAGTAGCTTGTGTTTACCATCCTCCAGAGATACTAGTGGAATGGAAAGAGTGTTATTGTTGCCATAGGATAGGACTATATCTTCTATTTTTCACCCAAATTCATAAAAGAAATATTTAGTGATCATTTCAATATATTTAAAAAACTCCTTGTTGTCCCTAATTTTGCTGGGCATAGATTTCTCCTTGTGTCCCTTTGCTTACCTTATCAATTTTCTACAGTTCCTAACTTCTGATGTAGTGTGGTGATGGTCTGTTCTTAAATAAAGCCTCCATCTCTGAGATTTGCCTGAGGGGTGTGCGCAAGGGGGCAGGGGGCAAGCAGGGTCACAGCCCTGACCCCAATCAGCAGGGGCACAGAACTCCTCTGGGGCTGGGGTGGGGTGAGTGAACTCTTCTGGCCCTGGGACTGCAGAGGGAGGGAAGGAGAGCCAGCTCCGCTGGGGCTGCAGCGGGGAGAGGTAGCCCCGCTGGTTCCTGGGGGAAAGCCAGCTGCACTGGCCCTAGGGCCTCTGGGGAATTGTGGGGAGAGTTAGCGCCACCTGCCATAGCAGGGAAAGCCAGCTCCTCAGCTGGAGCAGGAGATGGCAGCCCCACCAGAACTAGGAAGAGGCAGCTCCTCAGGCCATGGAGGGGTGGGGGGAGTGGCAGTTTCTCCAGCTGTGGGAGGAGGGGAGAGAGAATTAGCTCCTCCACCACAGGGAGTACAAAAAGTGCCCCTCCAAAAGCGGCCACATTTTTATTCCGGTGCACGCCACTGTCTGGGTCATAGGGTCACAGGCACCAGTTTCCTCCTTTTCCCAGGGGTGCTCAGTCCCCGCTCAGCCCCAGGGCCTGCCTCCACTCCACCTCTTCCTGCAAGGCCCTACCCCCATCCTGTCTCTTCCCACCCCCACCCCACTGCTTCCCTCCCAGTTCTGCCCCCTCCCCCAAATGTGCCCCATCTCCACTCCTCCCCCTCCCCCCAGTGCCTCCTGTGTGCTTCAGAATAGCTGATTGCGGTGGGCGGGAGGCACTGGGAGGGAGGGGGAGGAGTCGCTGGCAGGTGGGAGGTGGCGGGGGTAGGGGGAGGTGTTGAGCAGCGGGGCTGCCGGCAGGCAGGAGGCACTGGGGGAGAAGGGAGCTGGATGCCGATGGGTGCTAAGCACCCACTAATTTTTTTCCATGGGCTGGAGCACCCATGGGGTCAGTGCCTATGCATATGCTCAATCCTCAGTTCAAACAGTTATAGTTTCCCCCACCTTCCAGGATACTGTATACAGAGACCATTTTTCCATGGCAGAGGGCCAGTAGCTGAGAATCAATAAAAATAAATAACCCCAGACTGCAACTTTGATGGCTGTCAGTGATGGTACTTCCATTAGGTGTCAAATGCCTTTCCTGGGCAGGGCAGGGCTTAATAGGCTGCCCTAGGGAAAGGCTGAACTAATGTGGTCACATTGCCAATATTTCAACAAGGGTACAAAATAGACTTCACAATTTCATACAGTCATATCCAACTGTGTCACGTAGCGCTGTGCTGTTAGGAACTCTGCTGGCTACAGTCACCTCTGCAGCCATCTTATAGGGGGATGCCATTATGATGGAGGCAATCAGGTACAGACAGTGCTACTGAACCTGGGACAGGTTGAAGTGACAGTTTCCATTTACAGCTCATACTCCAAAGATGTGTAATATAGAAAACAAGCTGCTTCATACTGACTGAGCTCTGTGTTGATGACTTGAACCCCAGGGAAAACAAGATATCTCCCTTCCACCATAGATTTTTCTGATACAAATCACAGGTTCCCAGTTCTTCCAGTTCTGTACACATGACTAAATCTTTCTAAGTCCCACTCTCATGGGACTAAACCTCCAGCTGCCACTGAGACAGGTTATGAGGTGAGAGAAGGTTTCACACTGATTCTTGGACCTTACAACTGAGAAAGCCCAATCAAATGACTTTGTTGGGTGTCTCAGCTTTGCTTGAACTAAACCTGTACAAGGGAAGCCTCAGAGAAGGTAATAAAGTCTCTAGAAGCTTTGTATGCCTATCCCTCACACATAGTACATCCACTTGCTAACCCATGTAAGCAGGGGGAGGGGCCTACTATCATGGTGAATTTTCCTGGCTTCTAGTCTATTCTGGTAGAATCAGATGATGAAAGGGTCTTAGCCTGCACTCCCAACCTGGATGCATGCCTGACCTCAAGGACTCTTCTTTCTCTTTCTCATGCAGAGGAGTCCTTGTAACCCCGATAAGGCTGGACTCAGGATCCCTGGGGGACTTAACCCCAATTTTGTGATGGATTGCTCAGGACAGGGCCAAGGTTGTCCCCACTCTGGTGTACCCACCAGACACTTTCCTGACCCAGTGATCACTACACTGGGTTTAAACCACATACCATTTATTAAACAGTAAATGTAAAAATAAAGGAAAAAGTGATAAGGTTAAAGGATCAAGGAACCCTGCACTCTGGGCATGGGAAACACCATAAACAATAGCCTCTGGAACTCAACAAAATACACAACATGTTCCTTAAATATCCCAGGCTTCTTTCCCTGGACCTTGATGCACTGTGGTGATGCCATGGGTAAGACACCTGCTCTGGTGGTGGCTATATGCCCTCAGGGTCTAGGTGGCAGGACCCTTATCCTCAATATCGGCTCTCCTGTTGGGTTCATGTCTCTCCTCCAAGCCCAGCCTTCATGGCCCTCTTGTCTGGCAATGTCACCCTCTGCTGGGCCCTCTTTGTCCAGGGTCCCAACCTTGCTCTCCCTAGTTGCTCACTGCTTTTGGCTCCAGTTTATTTGCTGCCTGGCCAGCCTTCCACTCTCCTGGCTCTGGTCCCATGGCTCTCCATTGTAGCTCAGTCCTAGCTCACCATCAGCACAGCTGGTCTCCGCTGCTCCGGCTCCCTGGCTCTGGGCTGCTGCCCAGGCTGCTCTGGTCTGCAGCACTCTCCCTCTCGTGCTTCACTCTGCTTTGGCCACCCCAGCTCACACACAGGATGGTCTGTGGTCTCTCTACTCCCTGATTGACCCACCTGTCCTGTCAACTAGCTTGGAGAGCTGTCCCTTCCCCGTTGGCCCTGGGGTTAGAGCTCTTCTGATTTGCCTGGGGACGGGTCTGTCCCATGATCCTGACTCCTGTTCGGCCCTTCCCTTTCTCCTGGTATTGTAAAAAACCCACTAAGGTTCAGAAGGGGCCAACGGCTCCCTTACATATGTGTGCATGGCTCTTGAGTTATGGAAGGCTCTCTGAAAGTTCTAGGGAAGGAGCCTGCTGCCACCAAGGCATCTTGCTCATTCTATGGGGGAGGGGTGAGATCATGACAGAGGGTCACTTCCATATATAGCTCACTGGGTCATGATTGGACTCTCACTTCTGACATCAGGGGAAGAAAGGTCAAAATTGATAAGTAACAGTGTAAGTACAAAGTGAAGAGAGAATGAAGGTTGCAGTCCAACTGAGGATCCTCAAACGGTGTGGTAAAGAAGTTGCATTTAAGTTAAAATCCTACATAATTTACTAATGTGGTTAATCCAATAAGATTTAATAGAAATTAAATGTTTCTATGGAAATTGAATTAAATAGAAAATAATATCTTGTCTATGGAATTTTAGAACCAGAATTTAGTAGAGAATATATCCCCATTATAAAATTCTACAGGTAGATTTAAAAAGTAAATAAAGAAAGCTATTAGTCTCTTTTAAATTCAGTGGGATAGTTGCATAAAAATGGTGGAGGCAAGTGTGGGTGTGTGGAGAGCTCAATGATTTGAAGGGTTCTAGGTTTTGTGTAGGCAAAAAACCTTACCTTTGGGTTGCTCAAATTGTACTGATGATAATGGAGTAATGATATGGGAGCATTACTGAGCCCTTTGCTCTGAGAACTAGCTGAGATGCAGCTGTTCACTGCTAGCTCTACAGCTCCTAGGTTCTGACTCCAGCGATATGATACCATTCCCACCACGTCCCTGACACACACACCCCCAGGGCTTCACTGGCCCCCCAGGTCCCTACTCAGGAGTCCTCTGCTGAGTAGGAAGTGTCAGAGAAGGGGGCAGGGAGCTGCAGAGGTGCCGGCCAGCAATAGCTCCCCAGATGACTCTCAGATCAGTGGGCTGAGTGCTTTAGCAACGTTCCAGCCTTTGGTTTACACAGCTGGGAGGAGTGGGTGGAAATATTGCCTGCTGCATATTGCTAAGGAACTGGAAAACATAAAATCATTGCAAGTAAAGTTTTCAGATTACACAAAAATTGGCGGAGTTATATATATATATATTGATAATGTAAGCCCTATGGTATGAGGCCAACAAATGGAAGGAGGTGACTGAGGAGCTGTCTGCTGGTAAGAGAGAAGATTTGACTCGGTCAGCGCCCTGCTGTCCTCTGCTCAGGGGCAGCTCTAGGAATTTCACCGCCCCAAGCAAGGCGGCACGCCGCGGGAGGCGCTCTGGCGGTTGCCGGTCCTGCGGCTCTGCAGACGTGCCTGCTTACGTGCCTGCGGAGGGTCCTCTGGTCCTGCGGCTACAGTGGAGCATCTGCAGGCACATCTGACGGAGGTCCACCCGAGCTGCGGGACCAGCGGACCCTCCAGAGGCATGCCTGCGGGAGGTCCACCGCAGCTGCCTGCCGCCCTCCCGGCGGCATGCCACCCCAAGCACGGGCTTGGCGCGCTGTGGTCTAGAGCCGGCCCTGCCTCTGCTGAGATCACATGGAGTTGACTGAGCAAGCCAGTGCCTCATTTGCAGGTCAGTTGTGGATGGTTTGGGGATATTTGGATGTGATTTAGCTGTGTTTTGTATCTGGAGCTGATGTTTTGGTGGTGATCTTTTTAGGATCTGCTGGGTTAGGGCCAGGACAGTGCCTTACCTTGGAGTCACCAAATAAATTTTTCTCAAAGTTGGGTAAGGAGTCCTGGGCTGAGCAAAAGGCCATGGGAGAAAAATTATGGTTTGTTACTGGGGTATCTTTTTGGGTGGTAGGGATTCTGTGTGCATCGTTAGATCACTGACCCCCTCTTTGTAAAAGAGCAGAGCTGTAAACTATAGTTGTCCTATGCAAGCTGAGCTCTGTAGTGGTTCCAGTCATCTGGTGAGTGGTGGGCAGAGCTCAGCAGCAGTTCTGGTCATTGGGCTGGCAGTGGGCACAGCAAAGTGGCAATTTGGGCCTAGAGCAGTAGATGGAGAGCAGCTGCTTGGTCTATGCTGGGAGCACAGGAGTTTATAGAATCAGTTTATATTGGCCAAAGGAGTCTGGTGAGGCTGCCCTGTCCTAGCTGCTGATATCATTATAGCAGGACAGCTGTTAGGGCCCCAGAGCTGTCAGCGGAATGGGACCCTGATTTTCCTGGCACTCCTGTGAGTTGTGGGTTTGGAGGTGGCAAAACTACATCGGCCACTATAGGTCCAATCATCTGAGATTTTGACTCATGCACCATGAGGTAGCAGGTGGTAGAAAGTGTTAAATTGTAAAATTTGTCTAAGTTCACTCTGTCCTTTCCCTTTCCTTCGCCAATAAAGTTATTTTTATTTAAATCTCCATTGAACATGACTGTGAATAGGCATAGATTTGCCTGTTAAAGGCACCTACAGTAGATATAGATTCTCAAATTACTGTAACAAAGAGTCCTGTGGCACCTTAAAGACTAACAGATGTATTGGAGCATAAGCTTTCGTGGGTGAATACCCACTTCGTCAGATGCATGTAATGGAAATTTCCAGAGGTAGGTCTAAATATGCAGGCAAGAATCAGTCTGAAGATAACAAGGTTAGTTCAATCAGTGAGGGTGAGGCCCTCTGCTAGCAGTTAAGGTGTGAACACCAAGGGAGGTGTTCTAGCATTTCTCCACCCTTGGTGTTCACACCTCAACCGGTAGAAGAGGGCCTCACCCTTTAACAGAAGACAAGATTCAATGGCTGGGAGCTATTTCATACTGGAGGTAAGTCACTAAATAAATAAATAAGTACAGTGATGGTAATTAATCACTAGAGCAATCTACTTTGGATGTGGTAGATTATCTGCCACTTGAAGTCTTTAAATCAAGATTGGATGTTTTTCAAAAAGATATGCTCTAGCTCAACCAGAAGTTATGGGATGAGTGCAACAATTACTTGGTAAAATTCTATGGCCTGTGTTATGTAGGAGGTCAGACTAGATGATAATAATGATCCCTTCTGGCCTTCAATCTATGACTCTATGTGTACCCAGCACTGACCGGCTGCCCTGGCCTTGGAGGCAGTTGAATGAGGAAAGACAGCAAATCAGATACGGGTCTTTTCTACAAACCTGTTAGGAGGGAAAAAAAACAAAACTATAGAGTTGGCAGGTCTTAGTTCACACATCAGGTAGGAGTCTGATTTGTTCAGAAAAGTTGATGTGAGGTGCCAATGTGTTCAAAAAACATACTATGGCAAAAGTTGTAAACTGGAGTCTGGTGCCTGACTTATCAGTTTGAAGGATACAAGTATCCCACATTACCATCAATGAGAGTTACTGTTACCCTGCTGTAGGAAGAATAAAGTTTCAGAAATTAAGGAGGGTAGAAAAAAAGAAAAATACTATATTGTGTCAGGAGAGATTGATTGATTGATATATATATATAGAGAGAGAGAGAGAGAGAGAGAGATGCCAATCTGCTCATCTTTTGCTCACTCCAGAAGGGATATAATTTTTCATGTCAAGGCCCAACCATACCAACAGTTTTGTGCATTGTTGAAGTCAGTGGGAGTTTTGTATATGCAGTTGATGGGATTCTCATCCTCAAGAGCAATATAAAGCAAATGTAGAAGGCTAGGAATATCCAAGAAGTCAGGGAAGCTGTAGTTTACTGAGTGAGTGAGGGTAAACTGTGAGAACCAACACTGGAGATAAAGGGAATTGAAAAAAAGAGTATGAGAGAGCACTGAGGCGGCTCTCTTGCCCTAATCTGAGAGTTTGTTTTTCTTGATTATTCCAGAAGCTGAAATTCTAAAGAGGGGAGCAAACAGTAACAGAAGCTTTGGAATAACTATATAAAAGAAAATATATTTTTTCTTCATCTTCCCAAAGAGACAATAAGACTAAGTGTGAGCTGTTTAAAAAAGAAATCCCTTGTTCCTTTAAACAAATAATAGCTCAGATTTCTGTGAATAAGATGGTTGCACTGGAAAATCCACACCAGCAAGAGTTACAGCACTACTGAATGTGCAATATTGATAATAAATTATCTTTTTTCTCTGGAAATTGTGAGAAATGAATGCAAAATTCTCTTAATATGTTGTGCTTCAGAAAGGTGCTTGACATTTTAAAAATCATGTTTGGTATAGTAATTTACTGCTCATATAAACTGCCAGCAAATTACTGCCCCTTTGGAGCAACAGGGGAGCAGAGAGAAATTTGTGGCTCCCACCATGACAATTCCTTCCCTGAACTGCTCCTAGGACAGGATAGCAACCTCCCAGCCCCTTACTATGAACTAGATTCTTGGGACACATTCTAACCCAATAAAAATCAGCTCTATTTTCATCAAGATAGTTGTGCTAAAAGAGGAATTTGAAAAAGAAATGTCTACTTAAATATCAATTTCCTGCCCCTCAAAAGCACTATTATGTTGCAAAATCTACATGTAATTTCTTTTGTGGATGAGAAATGGTGATTATGAGTGAGAAATGGCTTATTATTTTCCCAGTAATTAAGATACTTACCTGAAGAAAGTACCAATACATAGCTGAATAAAAAGCTATCCATTTAGTGGAGGATGCCAGCAAACTATACAACAGGCAGAAGTTCTTCTTCTTTTAGTTTAAAATCAAGTTGAACTTTGTTATAATCAATTAACTTTGTGAAAAAAAAATTAATTTGCTGTAAATCAAAGTGCATTATATGCCTGCCACTCGTACCCCTGTAGGCTGAGTGTTTAGCTGATATTTTGGGTGTTGTGGGTTGTTTTTCTGTTAGGATGAATAATTGAGGACAGACTAGTCATGTGTTTCTTTGCTGCAATCCTGTATATTTACAAAAAATGTACGAAGTCCTGTTTCGCAGAACAGAATAGGAATCAAACAACAGGAGACAGTTTCTTTGCTCACAGTTAGAAGCCTCCTTCCAGCTAGCAATTTTTTAAGTTAACGCCTGTGTTTACAAAATGGCAGTCAGAAGCACCAAATACAATTATTTTGCAATGTGAAATCATCATTCCTATGTCTTATATCTCATAAAGCAGCATTTGCTTGGATTTAGGCCATGTAGAATGATGTCAGGAATTACATCAAGTTAGAAAAAATGCAATAAGAAAAAATAAAGAACGACACAAACTTTCACACAACATTTTGGCTAACTCAAACTTGAACAGATTTTGTTCAGAGACAAAACTTATATTGATATATCTGGCTAAATGTCTTTGAATTGTTTGGTTTTAATTTTTTCATACAATCCACATTTCTGTTTTTAGCTGTGAATGAAAGCAGAAACATATCATTATAGTATTCTTATTTTAGCCAAAAATAGGAAGTACCAACCTTAAAACAGCTCTATTCTTATAATATTTCCATTTCCAAGAATTTTAGATAAGTTTGACATAAGCCTAATATAAGCAACCAAATTTATAGTGCTTAACTTTTTGAGCTTTTTTCAGACATGTGACCAGTAGTAGACTGCTGTTCATATGTTACATTTCCTTTAGAGAAAGTGCTCACAAGCCTCAAAATTTGATATAAGATACTCTCTTAACCTGATTAAAATGTGCCTATACAGAGGTTGTACCAATTCAGCTAAAGCAGTTTGGTTAAATGGATGCAATAATTAGCACTCTGGAATATCAACAAAGCACACATTAAATTAATTAAGAACTGGCTAACTGACAGATCCCAAAAAGTAATTGTCAGTGGGGAATCATCATTGGATGGGGGTTATTCTGGTGGGGCTCTGCAGGGATTAGTTCTAGGCCTTATGCTTTTCAATATTTTCATTAATGATTTGGAAGTAATTAAACCTGATGTAAGGGCTCCACAGACAACTCTTCCTGCATAGGGAAATTCTCTGATGGTGTGAAGGTGCCATAGCATCTCCTACCTCCATTCTATTTGGCTTCTGAAACAGGGGATGTGGCTAGGCAAGAGGTTGTCGCCCAGGTGCCACTGCATCGGGTTGATCTTTGACTTCAGTACCAATCTGTTATGCAGACTGTTGTAAGCTGCAACAGGTTGGCTGTACAAGGAATCTGATTCCTTATCTTACCTGTTTTGCTAGAACTCTTCCTGTAATGGCCAAAGATGTGGACTGGGAGTTTTTTCAGCTTTTAATTGAAGAGGTTGGGATGTTGAATTCTTAACAAAATAGATTTTCTTAAAACTGTCTGCTATACATTCATATAAAATAGGCGTTAGCAAAAATATACAAAAACCATGAAGTTTGAAACAGCTTGAATAAATATCACTTCCCCTTCTAGCACATCTGGTTCTATCTACTTTTTCTCGGTGATATCTTATGCTTAGTCTACACTAGGAGGGTTTTGCAGGTTTAACTGTACTACTGTACTTAAAGCTGGTATAGTGAAATAGCAAAATTTTCCTAATATAGACACAGTTATATCAGTATAAAATTGCTTATACCAATACAGATTATGCCAATTCCCTGACCAGCATAAGCTATCAAAGTATAAGCATTTTTATATTGAAATACCTGTGTCTACACTTGGGCTTTTACTGGCATAGCTATGTTGGTAAACCCCCACTCCCAACTCACTGCCAGCAAAACTTTCTAGTGTAGGCTTGCCCTTAATCACACTCTTTATCCACCTGTCCATAGACTGTTCTAGGAAAAATGGAGTAGCCAAGACCCTAAATTACCAATAGAAGATGGTAAAAAAGAACATTTTGGGGCCTGATTTATACGTCAAAAAGAAGCAGAAAACCAAAAGGCACAAATCAGTTTTATTTTTATACTTTTCGGGTGCAATAAGACTCTATTGAATTACATGAACCACCTGATAATTCTGTTTTCAGTTTCAAACTCACAGCTTAGATCTGTGTCTGTTTTACTTACTTGTACTAATATTTTCTAAGGTTTGCTGCTAACAGAAGTTCTTACTTGTCTTAGATTTAAAATTCCTAAATTATAGTTTATACTTATAGTATAATATTTATTTATTCCTTTTTATGCATTAACAATACAGCATCTGTTAAAGTTACTCAGCGCACGAACACATGGATGTCAGGACTGTTGGGCCTGATCTAATGTCCAGTGAAATCAATGGATCAGACCCTACATAGTAATGTCTGATAGGAGAAAGCATAATATCAATTAATCTAGAAGATGGCTAAGGCATTTCTAAATGCACCATAATTAATATTCAACAGAAAACAAATTCATCTGAAGAGAAAAAAAAAGAAAGAAAGAAACACCAGATATGGCATTAGGAAGGACTGCTTAAAGGTGAGAAATGGTTTATATATGTATGTTGGTATAAATGGAAAAATGGGGATACAACCACCTAAGCATGCACAAAGTGAAAAAACATAAGGACTAGAAAAGAAAATTGGAGTAAGTTAATTCTAGGCAAAGAGGTTGAGGGAGGGGGAGCATTTTATAAATATCAAAGGAAAAAAAGTCCTGGAGAGAAAGTAGGCTATTAGTAATGATGTGGGGGATTAAGTTAATGATAACGCATAAATGACTGAAATACTGAAACTTCTTTATAAAATCTGTCTTCAACAAGAAAAATAAAGCAATGTGCCTAATTAGGAAGTGAAAATTCAGGATTTGTATCATTATGATGCTAATGTATTAAGATCAACTTGATATGAGGAAGATGGACTAGATAATTTAATAGGCTTTTCTATCTCTAAATGCTATGAGTCTATGACCAGAAAAAATAGCTATTGCCAAAGGTCGGGTAAGAGAATATTTGGGAAACTTAAGCATGTACAAATCAGCTGCTCTAGACAGTGAATGCTTTCTAGGTATTAGGGAATTAGCATATGATTGTATTGTTCATACACATTGACAATGAACTTTGAAATGTCATAGAAAACTGGGTAGATGCTGGAAACATGAGGTAGATCAAATGTAATACTGATCTTCAGAAAAGAAAGAAGAGTGACCATGAGAAATACCATCAGGAGGATTGGATAGTACCAGGCAATGGCTAGCTAGGATAACATTTGAAACATACCAGAGTGGTTCAGGAGCCTAAGGCCCAGATCCACAAGGGTGCTTAGGTGCTCAAACCACAGATTTAACATCCCAGTTTATGTCCCAGTTTTAGGTACCACTATGATCCAGAAAACTTCTGCTCAGCTGCTGCCTAACCCAGTCAGCGACTAAATTCACTTGGTGCCTAAGTTTTTGCAGTAAATGTTCATTAAGTGCCTATGTGTCTGCCTCTGAGCATGCACCCTGATGTATCCCTGTAGGTACCTGAGAACCTACTTCCCACCTAAACTCCACAGTGATCCACAAACTGCAGGAAGATAGGCTCTCCACCACCGAAGTTGCATGTGTGGCCCAATCTGAGGTATGCTTAGAGGCCACCTAACTCCATACAAAGCAGCCGAAGAAGTCCATGCCCCTCCCTTATAACCTTTAGCCCAGAGATTAGGGTACTCAATAGGAATGTGGGAGACCCCTGGTTCAAGTTCCCCAACCCCGTTTGATAAGAAGGGATTACAGTTCATATGTTTCCTTCATAAAGCCATTCCGTGGGATGGCAGAGTCACCAGTATGAATGCTGCATGGAATTACTAAAGATCCACTGAGAACGTTGGAAAATGATGAAGCAATTCTTGCTGTTCTGTCTATTTTACATAAGAAATGTGATCTGTAAGAATAGAAACATCTTCCTAATTAACAAATGTACAACAAGGAGTGGGGGGTTGAGAGAGGGAGTGTTAGATTAAATAAAGTGATGCATTCAACTGGCGTATGGAAAAAAAAACAATGTGAAGTGAAACTATTTAAGTTGAACCTTGTCAAAATATGAAGAATGAAGTGTCAGTAAGGCCTGGTTAAGTATTTGATTGACAGTTGCAGAGGCCTTCACATATGAAATGATCTTGCCAACCTTATTAGTAAAGTGAAAGAAACAACCAGGAACTGATACAAAGGTATGTACAGTTATTTGCACACGATTTCATGCAACAGTTGTATCTCGTTGAACCAAGCTAATGAATTAATTGACTTTATATTGCTGCATAGAACTACTAAGGATGTACAGAATCATCAAAGGATATGAAGAGACTTTACAGAGAGACTTTCTTCTAATGTCAAAACGGGCTGTTTTGCAGACAGTTATAAGTGTTGACAAAGAAACTGCCATTTGAGAAAGAACACGGAGTCATGCAAAATGGCTGAAGATATATGGTAAGGAAATGGAGAGCAACCTGCTGAAGTAGGTTGTTAATTGGAGCTAAACCAGCAGATGTTCAATGGATGCTATGACAAAAGAGTCTTGCACAAACTGCTGTGGCCTAATGTGTCTTGCACAAATGGGGAAACCATAAGATATTTGCCCATGAAGATTCGTGGACCAAGAGTCTTGCAAACAAGAACCACAAGAGACCATGAACAACTACAAAAATAGTCACAAAGGAGACACCTCATTTTTTTCATTGGGTGATGAAAAGGGGCATGATTTTTATTCTATGTGGACATTTCAAACCTTTGACAGAAGAATAGGTCATTTTCTGTTTGGTTCACATTAATCTTGACAAAAAGAATAACCATGCTTCCCAGACCACCCGGTTTGTCCTGTTGAGCACATGACTCCTTGCAGTCAAAACATCTGGACAAGAGAGACATAGGGACCACCAGCTGGCCACTGAGGGTGCCCTGTCAGGTAACATCTACATTTTTGTCAGAGACAAGCATGCTATTAATTCTTTTTATTGGGGTCCAATTTAGGGAGCCCTCTGTGAAACCAAGAAAGAGAACAAGAATACAGCTGTCATAACACCTTGAATGAAAACTGCCCAAATTAATTTTTTATCTCAATAAACTGGCCAGCGCAACTGTGAAGCTAAGATGGAGAATGCATCTTTATGTTGTTTCCCTTGGATTAGATATCAAAACATTTTTTTTTACATTTATTTTGTTAACCCAAATAACGACTTGGTTATTTTTAGCTAATTGCTTCTCAGAAAATACACACCTGAGTTTAATTCCTGTAAATGACTTAAATGTATAATGTGTACTTGTATTTCACTAACAAGTTTAACTTTGGGTGTTTAGAAATAACAAGTAAATTAGTAACTGAGAGTGCAGAGGCTTGAGAAACTCATTAGGTAACTAAGTGAAGTAGTATTTGTAACAGAGAAAAAGACAGTTGAAACCCTGAATATTTCAAACAAATCAGCCTAGGAACTGCACATGTTTTTGGGGAAAGAGAAATTAATAGCTTCTTAGACAAAACGAGGAAGAATTTTTGAATTGTGTTCTAAGCTATAGATTTCTACCATTGTTTGAACATTTGGTTCAAATAGTTTAAGAGCCTATGCTACAGGTGAAATGTCGAAGAAGTTAGACTAGAATAGCTTCAGATCATACCTGGCACATTATATAACTGGGGGTTTAAGTGTGATCATGTTGTTTATATACATGGGGGAAAGCTTGGCTCTGAGTATCACCTGGGTAAGTACTTTTGAGTTTCATGGGCATTTTTACTAATTAAGAAACTTGGCTAAATTTCCAAATTCCAGTTTTAAGAGTTATTAGTTTGAATTGCCATGGTCAGTCCCATAATTTAATTGCATTTAAGCTTGATTAGTAATAAATAAGAACTTCTATTAAAAGGTCCTTGCTTCCCATGTTGTGCCATAATCACCTTCCCTATAAAACTATAACTGTCCCTTTGAAATAAGAATATGACATAAAATCAATTTATTTGATTTATTTACTCTTGATAGGTTTTAACATCCCATGCTTAACATATTCTTTTAAATGTAAACTACCATCTAATCATCCTAACTTTGCTTTTTGTAATTTCTAATTTTATTTTAAATTCTATGTTTGGCTAATAAAACTTAGAAATTGACAATAACTCTCTAGGCTGTACTTTTGCTAAGGAACAAAGATCCAAAGAGCTGTGAGAAACATGAAATAGGTAATTGGTTAATTACAATTATTTAACGAATGTGTATTTATAATGTACCTTTCTTATACTCCTTTAAGCCTTGACTCCCAGACTGACAATAGAAACAAATGAATTTTATTAATGTTGTATTTGAATCCAGACCTCATTGGTATCCAGTCTAAATAAACCTGTAAATAAAAGTATTTCTAAATGGATGGCAGTTTATTTTCATTCTGTGCATTACAATAAAGACTTAGAATAGTTTTGCCATAATTTTTTCCCAAGCAAGAAATGGGAAGCCAAAGGAGCCAATATGACTAAAATTTTAATATGATGGAAAAAAATAAAAAGAAAGTTATTCAGCTTTAAGAAACTGGGAAATTATTAGTTGCTTCCTTGCAGCTGGTTGCTGTGTTGAGTCAGACATCAATCCATATTGAAAGAAGTAGCACCCTCAATTGCAAATATTTGACTCTTCGTGTCAGCTCAGAGATCTTTCATAGGGATTAATAGCTGTACCAAGTGGCTCTCTCAGCATTAGAATGCTTTTCACATTAACCTTTTCTCCAGTGGTTTTTGAGAGCTAAGCATGCTTGTTGATTGGCTTGGAGCTCTGAAACCAGGCACTGAAACACATTGCCCACTAAGGACCGAAATCCCCAAGTTATTTATATTTAAAACTCAATTTTGCTGATGTGTAGGTCTAATTCGAGTGACTTTCTAGTGCTTTGCTGATTCTATATAGGCGGCCCTTCTGAAAAACTTGTTTGACACTGGAATAAAATAAAAAAATCTCATTTGTAAGACTAAGGAATATCTTTTTCATAGAAATAAAAAGCAATATTAAAACATTTGGAGCTATTGTGTAGAAAATGTAATGTAAATATACCAGGATTTACAATCTCTTCATGCCGCTTATCTTTTTGTCTCCTTAGTTTTGTATATCCAATTATTTGTAGGCAAAACTGAAGAAAAGAGGATATTTAGGTTTCTGATAATCACATTATTTTTAACGTGCTTTTTTTTTTTACTATAGAACTGTGACATACTGAAGTAATAACATTTTCTGTTCTTTTGTAAATACTAAGTTCTGTTGAAGGCAAAACTGGATGATCTTGTTTTAGTCTGGTAACTAAGGGCTTAAATTGGGAAAGTCAGAGATGTGTTTTCATGTGCATTAGTCTGATACCTTCATTTTGCTATGAAAGACTGCGTGTACTGTATAGAACCTTCAGTAAAAAGTTTATTCTGAAGCAAAACTTCGTGCCAGATGTCAGAATCTGCAGTGAAATAGTGGAATTAGTTGGGGTTAAATGACACCTTATTCAATATGATAAAAATTACATATATATTTGCACTGATTATTCATTTCATATATGATGGTTCCCATTAAAAAGTGAGCATTTGCCAACAGTTATCACATAGTGGTGTCTCAGATTCTACACTTTTCCCCAATATTTAGAATAGGAAATAACTGTAGTATCTGTTGACAAAGGTTGATTTTTTTTCTTACTAAAACAAAAAATAGAGCTGTATTGAAAGCTGCATAGTCTGTAGAACAGAGGTGGGCAAACTACGGCCCAGGGGCCACATTCGGCCCTCCATTTTAATCTGGCCCTTGAGTCCTGCCGGGAAGTGGAGTCTGGGTCTTGCCCTGCTCCGGCGCTCCAGCCGGGGAGTGGGGTCGGGGTCCTGCTCCACTCCTTACAGCTCCCGGAAGCAGCGGCACAACACTAAATCGTTAACACTATGCATGCAGTGATCAATCACCTGCAGTTTGCTGACAGCAATCCTTATACCTTAAATTCTCTACATGTAAATTAACATAACATTCATAACACATATACACATCTTTATTAACTCAGACACACATATAGATACACATTAATCTTATCATTATTTTATAATTACAACTATAGTTAACATGCTCACTTTCTCTGTTGCTTCTATCCCTTCTCCTCCATCAGTGTGCTGCTGCAGGTGCTGCTGCTTGTTTGATCCGCTGCAACAATTGCACCACCCAGATTCTGACCTGACTTGACCTCCTGAATTTTCTAATCTCCTCCCAGCCTTCCCTAAAAATCATTTCTGGCACACTTCTTTTTATATATTTTTGTCAGCCATCAGACCCTTATTCTATTGGCTACTTTTTCAAGCCGTTCTTTATTATCCAATCATAATTGTTTGCTGAGTCATTGTTGTTTACTATTTCTGATCATTGTGGAATGTATTGAATATTATGGTCTGTTGAATATTATAATCTGTAGCCAAATATTATGGTCTGTTTAGTATTATGGTCTGTCTAATATTATGGTTTGTAGTATTGTGGTCTGTAACCTTTAGCCTATATTTACACTGAGCATGCTTTGTTGACCTACTTAGGTGATCTTTGGCCTTCTTTTGTTCTGAGAATGCTCTGCCTTTTACCTCAACCTTTCAGTGCATATGTACACATTCCCATTGTCAATTTATGTTCCTTAATATTATGGCCTGCTATTGTCATCCTATTTCCTGCCAATTTAGTTAATCTTATTTCATTTTCCCCTTATTTTCAGCTAGTGGTGGTGAAATGGTAAAATGATGCTTTAGTGCTGTGCTTATAGAGTAGAGTGGAGTTGTCTTAAAATCTTCTGTAAGACTCCGAGAGCAGCTGCCTGGTCTGCCAACCATACCTGGGAACTGATCAATATGTGGTCAGAGTACACTGTCTTCCATGACTTCACCTGGAGTAGCAGGAACATTCATCTGTACTGGGAAATTTCAAGGAGACTGGAGCAGGTAGGCACTAAATGGACTCCAGCCCAGTCTAGGAACACATAAAACCCTTGAAGCTCCTGTACAGGAGGGCAAAAGACTTCAACAGTTACTCCAGCAGGGATCATCAGACATGCTTCTATGCTGTCAACAGCTCTGAGTACAGATCCTGAAGTGACTCAAACCCCCCATCAACTTAATTATCAGATGAGATGACGATGAAAGCCAGGGCACGGAGGTAAGCAAGAACCATAGAGGATGCCACAGAGGACATGAAGAATAAGGAGCACCTGATTCTGCACCTCTACCAGTGGGAGCTGGTTGAGAAACCCCCTTGCCAAACTTGAGGAGGAACCTAAGCCAGAGCAGGAACCAGCACTTGAGGCTGGTAAGTTACAATGGACCCCTACATTTCCTGCCAATATCCTCTCTTGCTCTGGTGCTACATTCCTGATTCTAAGCCCATCCCCTAGCTCTGCTGCACCTCACAATGGTTCCCAGAGAAAGATACAGATATAAATAAGTAATTTTATTGATTTCCCATGAACCACTATTTTGTATTTGTCAGAAGCTATAACACAGATTATTAAGGAACAATTCTTATGCCCTTGTGTCTGTGCATTTTTCAGCCAGCATGCAGGCAGCGAAGGTCCAGGGGCCGCACAGACCAGAGGAAGGAACAGGGCTGGTTTAGAAAGTTCCTGGTTGGGGGTGAGACAGTTGAAATAAACATTTATATAAGAACATAATAACGGCCATACTGGGTCAGACCAAAGGTCCATCTATCCTAGTATCCTGTCTTCTGACAGTGGCCAATACCAGGTGCTTCTGAGGGAATGAACAGAACTGGGATGCCATCCCTGCCCATCATGGCTAATAGCCATTGATGGACCTATCCTCCATAAACTTATCTAATTCTTTTTTGAACCCTGATATAGTCTTGGCCTTCACAACATCCTCTGGCAAGGAGTTACACATGTTAACTATGTGTTGTGTTTAGTTGCTAGCTCAGTGGTTTGAGCATTGGGCTCCTAAACCTGGGGTTGTGAGTTCAATCTTTGAGGGGGCCATTTAGGAATCTGGGGCAAAAATCTGTTTTGGGATTAGTCCTGCTTTGAGCAGGGGGTTGGACTAGATGACCTCCTGAGGTCCCTTCCAACCCTGATATTCTATGATTGTCTAAAGTTAGTAGCAGTTGTGTTTTGTTCCTTGGAAGATCACACAGTTTTAGTGTTTCAGTGCTTCACTCTTCATCCCCCTAGACAAGACCAGATTTAGGGGCAGGTGACCCAGGTGATCACCTGAGTGCTGAGCTTGGGGGGCACGACTCAGAGTGATTATTTTGTTGTTAGTGACAAAAGGGAAAATAGAATGTTTGAAGTAAAATGTTTTAGGTATTCCATATGTAGATTCATGTTTCACTAACTTCTTAGAAGGTTCTGGACCTTTGTAGAATCTCATGGAACCTTCCAGACTTTCTCAGAACTACATTTTCCTCGAACCTACTAGAACATTGTCAGTCATGTCCTTGTGGGTATATAAGGGGCGGGGCGTCATCAGTCAATCAGTGAAATATAAGAACAAATTGAAGTGAAATGAGAACCCAGCTGCGATAAGTTTCTATAAGCTTAGAGGAAACAAAATTTTTATTTGCTTATATAGTGCATGAATAAAACAGTTTTACAGATCCTAGCATGCAAATGTATCATCTTATATGACAGGGATAAATCATGCATGGAAATCATGCATCAAAATCATGAAATGGCTCAAACGCCCATAAAAGTTTGGTATTCAAAAAACAAATGCAGGGGGCGGGGTGCTGAAGATGCTCCTCGTCTGGGGAGCCATTTGGTTTGGGGTTGGCCATGCCCACAGATCTTAATGTCCCCTTACAAATGGGAGCCACACAGAAGTGGGGGTTATATTAAAGGAGGGGGTTGGTCTGAGAAGGGGAAGGGAACCCTTTGGTTACCCAAGGAAAAGTTAGTCACAGAAATCCTTTCTCCTTTGGAAGATTACAAAAACTGTTACTTTCCCTGTCTCTGGTGCCTGGCCTCTCCCTGCAACAAACCATGCTGTACAAACTGGTGAAAATGAGGGTGGGAGAAGGATTCTGTCTGGCAGTTGGAAAACACAGTGCAGTGACCCTTTGCTCTGGAGAGGCTAGGGCTTGTGGTGCTGATTTGAAACTTCAGGGAACCAAATAAAGTTGTGATTTGTCTCTTTCTTTTACTGTTGTTAAGCAGACATGGGCAGGATTTTCTAGTGATGCTGTGGGAGGGAAGGGCAGTGTTTGTGGTTCACTTCTCCCTTACAATGCAAACTCTGTATGCTAGCTGAGAATATAGTCAATTTCCTGTTAAATCCCTCAGTCCTGTAAGTATACTTCAGCAAATTGTTGGTATAGCAGAAACTCCAGCTGGGTCTTGAGGTTCAATGACAGAGTAAATCTGCTTGGTTCACTTTCATCTCTGATCAAGCCTGTCCATTCAGGGGTGACAATTGGCAGAAACTTCTCTCTGGCATAGATGTCTGGATCTCCTCCACAGGACTGAAAAACCACCTCTCTTTTCCATTCTGGCACCTTGAAAATGGTTGTGTTATCCAAATGTTTGCCAGCCTGTAAAGAAGAAATTGTAAACTGGTAACAGTCCCTGGAAGGAACTGCCACCCCTCACCCCCTCGAGACACTTACAATTTTTTAAAAAACATTAGTTCTTACAATTAGTAGACTCTGCTCCTGTCTCAGGGGCTGCAAAAGTTGCCTGGGAACCAAGGATCATATTATAGTTGCATTCCTGGAGTATTGAAAAGTATCAATATTGTGGTCTTCCATAGCAAAATTATATTATATAGAGAAATTTCTCAGCTTCTTTCAAAGGAAAAGAATATAATGATACTGTTGTCTTTGAATGGACAGGGCCTTCAGTTTCTAAGTGGGAAACCATTCCATTAGGAGGGCAGGAGCAGCACCCCAGAGACACCAGGAGAAAGATCCAGGGTAAGGATCTATAGGTCTTGAACCCAGGTCAACAGGAAATCTTTGCATCCCACCCACTATCCAATGGCTTGCTATTAACTAGTGGGCTGAGTGGTGAATGGAACCCTCACCCTACCAGAGGCACTGCCTGTATGTTTCCTGGCTGGAGGAGTTCCTGGCCCCACTGGTTTGTCCAACTGCACTATTTAAGCAAGAAGGAGGAACAGGCAGTTGTCTGTGCAACTAGATAAGTTCCTGGCTGGCTGCTACTTCGGATCCTGCCTTCTTGCTTGAATCCTGCTTTCCTGATTTGTTCCTGGTTCTTGCCTTGTTCCTGATCCCTGTCTGTGGTCTCTAACTCCAACTCTGGCTCTGACCCTTGGTTTGACTCCCAACTATGGTGCTGGTTCTGTCCTTTGGCTTGACTCCTGCTCTGTCTATTAGGTCTGACTGCCCAGACTCTGTTCATGGCACCATGGAAGACCTGCTTGGGAATAGTTTGAACAATATACTCAGGGTTTAAGGAGAATGCTGATGTTGCCATGCTCCAGGAGACACATCTGACAGAAACTGAAGCTTGTAAACTGAATAGAGATTGGATAGGTTTCTCAATTTCTAGTTGCTTTAACTCTAAAATGAGAGGTGTTGCTATATTAATATATAAAAAGTTGAATGTTAGTATTCTGAGCACAAGGTCTGCCAGTGAGGGCAGATTTACTGTCCTCAAAGCTGAATTTGGCAATTCATGTATAATCATCTTTGCCAATTTTACTGGCCAAACCAGGATGAACCCAACTTTTAAGTAAATGTTTTATGAGTATAAATGACATGGGCCATCATCCTATTATTATAGCTGGAAACTTTAACGAAACTCTAGACACAATCCTTGATAAATCTTCTCCATATAAAAACACGAATACTCATCAGGTACATACATACATACATGGTTGATTTAGGCTTACCATATATATGGAGATTGGGTAATCCTATGACCAGAGACTATAATGTTTTTCCCCCCTACAGCTCATTCAACATACTCAGGATTGGAGTATTTCTTAGTGTCACAAGAATTGATAAATTCTGTCACTGACTGTGGCATTGGTAGTATTGTTATATCGGACATGCTCCTAGAGCTCCCAGGATATGCATCCCCAACTAAAATGTGGCAATTAAGTACCTCTCTGCTGTGTGATATCTCATTTGTTAAATCTATCTAGCAGGAGTTAGAACTTTTTAAAAAACAAATGCCATACTTTGGAACACTTATAAAGCTTCATCAGAGGCTGTATCATCTGTTATATCACCTTTAAAAAGAAATGGAGAGAACATATAATTGATACCCTTGCAAAGGAAATTAAGGTCTTGGATGTAGACTATGCTTCTGCCTCCTCCTCAGAGAAACTCGGAACCATCATCAATCTAAGATATGAAATCAACAAACTTCTGTCCCAAAAGGCTGAATTTGCTTTATTCTGTTTGAAGTAAAACTACTGGGAATCTGGTGAGAGAGCTGGCAAGCTGTTGGCGTACAGACTAAACAAAAGGCTAACAGAAATAATATAGCTGCTATTCACAGAAGAAGAAATAAATTAAATACAACAGTCAGATATTAATAAACAATTTCAACAGTTTTATTCAAAACTATATTTAACTGAAGAGAGACTCAGTAAAGATGCCCTAGATCACTTTTTTAGTGGATTGGCTCTGCCATAAATCAGATGCTCCTTTAGAAATCGCGGTACTGACTCAGGCTATAAAATAAATGAAAGTTGGAAAGACTACTGATGTAGACAGGTTCCCAATTGAAATTAGCACCTAGATTACTGAATATGTTCAAAGAGGCCACGAATGAGCAAACTCTCCCACCTACTCTAAGAGAAGCTGTAATTTCAGTTATTACTAAACCATAGAAAGACCTCTGACTATGTAGTAATTGCAGGCCAATTTCTTTAATCAATTGTGATATTAAAATTTTAGCTAAAGCTCTTGCAATGTGACTGGACAAAGTTCACTCTCACTTTATATACATATATGAGGTAGGTTTCCTTTGAAATAGACATGGCTCAGATAACACTGCTTTACAGCCAAAATGCTTCTGAAATAAATGTAGTCCAACTTTACTAATTCTGGGTCACTGAGAACGAAAATGATGCTTAAAATTGTTGATTGGCTCTAGTTTTCAAGATATGCTATTGGGTCAGTATATACGACCCTTGACTTGGGAATAGTGGAGGATAAGTGAGTTATAAAGGGAAGGGATCTCAATTTAAACCAGAAATGACTAAAATACATCTTTGACTGGATCTATGAATAAATCTATGACTGGGTTTGGACAGTACTTGCTTTTTAGGCAAAACAATGAATGATGCAATCTGAAGCTGGTATTGCGTCATACATGATATGAATTGCATCATGTTATTCCTAGAAGTCATGGATGATGCAATCATAAGGAAGCTTACATCACTCTGCTGAACAAATTGCCCTATATCAGCTGTAGAAATCATACAGTGTCGTGCTCTCTTATTTGTCAGTGTTTGATTTTGCAAAGGGACACATTTCTGTTTAGCCAAAGTGAGCAGAGATGCCTCGTACTTGTGTGAACAGTGCAGATAACATCTGCTATGTTTGTGGTGAAGTGACTTTTGCATCACAAAAGCGCAGTATAACCACTATGGTTAAGAAAGCCTATCACCTTTATTTTGGCTGCAAAATTGGAGATCAGGACAAGAGGTGGGCCCCACACATATGCTGCAACACTTGTGCAACAAATCTTCGCCAGTGGTTGAACAGGAAAAGGAAATCTATGCCTTTTGCAGTGCCAATGATTTGGAGAGAGCCAACAGATCATACCAGCAATTGTTACTTCTGCATGGTGCCCCCAGTTGGGAAAGGTACGTCAAAGAAGAAAAAGTGGACTGTGCATTATCCAAACATTCCATCAGCTATACGCCCAGTACCCCACGGAGAAGAACTGCCGGTTCCTGATGCACCAGAATCATTCTCACTTGAGTCAGACGAGGAAGAGGAAGAGGATGAAACTTCTGGTCCTGAACCATCAATGTCACAGGACCCACATTTTTTCCCATCCTTCTCCTCTGAACCACACCTCATAACACAAGGCGAACTGAATGACCTTGTCAGGGATTTGGAACTACCCAAGAGTAAGGCAGAGCTGTTGGGCTCCAGACTACAGCAGTGGAATCTCCTGGCAGGTGATGTTAGGGTTTCCATGTTCCATGACCGTCAAAAGGATCTTGTCCCATTCTTCTTCATGGAAGGTGATCTTGTAGCCTGCAACACCATCGATGGTGTGATGGCAGCCCTCAACATCGTTCACGATCCAGATGAGTGCAGACTGTTCATTGATTCATTGAAGACGAGTCTTAAAGCTGTTTTACTGCATAATGGCAATGTTTTGCCATCAATTCCAGTTGGTCATGCAGTCCATATGAAGGAAACCTATGACAACATGAAACAACTTTTGAGGTGCATAAACTATGACCAACATCAGTGGCAGTTTTGTGGCAATTTGAAGGTTGTTGCTCTCTTGCTTGGTCTGCAGACTGGATACACAAAGTAGTGCTGTTTTCTCTGCGAATGGGATAGTCGTGCAAGAGAGTCCCACTACATCAAGAAAGATTGGCCACTCCGACAGTCATTGGAGCCTGGGAGGAAAAGTGTTCAGCATCCACCACTTGTTGAATCAAGGAAGATTTTGTTACCACCCTTACACATCAAGCTGGGTCTGATGAAGAACTTTGTCAAGGCCATTGACAAAACACAAGCAGCTTTCAAGTACCTCCGTGGAAAATTTCCAAGGTTAAGTGAATCTAAGCTAAAGGAAGGTGTCTTTGTTGGTCCTCAGATTCGTGAACTTCTTCGAGATGATGCATTTGACCATGCACTGCGTGGCAAGGAAAAGACGGCATGGAAAGCCTTCCAGTTAGTGGCAATAAATTTTCTTGGAAACAACAAGGCAGACAACTACAGGTTGTTGGTGGAAAACCTCCTCAAGGCATACAGAGGCCTTGGTTGCAACATGTCACTAAAGATACATTTTTTGCACTCTCATCTAGATTTTTTTCCACCGAACTGCGGAGCAGTGAGTGATGAGCACGGCGAGCAATTTCACCAGGACATTGCAACAATGGAGAAACGCTATGAGGGCAAATGGAGCCCATCAATGCTTGCAGACTATTGCTGGACAGTGACAAGAGATGCTCCATTTAATGAATAAAAGAGAAAAGCCAAGAAGCGCCGAGTAGACACTGAATAGGACTAAACTATGTACAAAATAGTTTTTTGCCTTTTGTTTCATAATAAATTTTATTTCTATAACCCTTTTGCTGATTTTTAAAGTGTTACATAAACAGGACAGGTGAAATATTATCATGTAAAGCAACCATAAACACATGAAAAGACCTAGGTTTACAATTTATGATTTAAACTCTACTATCTACACAATATACATAGACATAAAATGTAAAAACTTAAATATCTTAGAAACAGTAGCCAATCAGTTGTTTTAATTGTCATATTTGAATTCAGCACATCAAAATACATAATAAATAGTACATTTTATCTCTGAAGCAGACGACTTCTCAAAAATTGTAGACCAGTGTAATGTGTTTCAACTGACTGCTGCTTTGAGAGATTCTAAAGAACCCATAGCTGTCATTACTTTAAATACCAAAAAGACCTTTGACCGCATACCCTGGGACTATCTTTTTCATGTGTTAGCAAAATTTAGATTTGGTAAACAATTTATTGCTTGGATTAAGTTTTTATACTCTAATATGACTTCCAGGGTAGTTACCAGTACAGTTATTTCGGCCCCATTTCTATTATAGAGAGGTACTAGGCAGGACTGCCCCCATTCTCTTTGATTTAGTTCTAGAACCTTTAGTCATTGCCATCTGAGTAAATCAACATATTCATGGTATCAGGGTGGACCAAACAGAGCACCAAATTAGCTCTATACAGATGATGCACTTGTATTTGTTTCTAAACTCAAGATTACCACTTCTAACCTTCTAATTATTAATGAGTTTGGACTTCTCTCAAGATATAAAATTAATTGGAGTAAATCAGAAATCTTAGACATTAATAAATGCCAACAAAGGCCTTTTCTCACATTGGGGCTTTCAATGGCAATCCTCATGTATGAAATATTTAGGAATATTGATTCCCAAAAATATTCAGGACATTGCTAAGAAAAATATAGAACTAATTATTGCACAAGTGGCTAACAATTTGTGAGGTAAAATTAATATACTGGAAGTGAATGTTCTTCCCAGAATGGTTTTCTATTTATT
Source organism: Mauremys reevesii (assembly GCF_016161935.1). Classification (NCBI taxonomy): domain Eukaryota; kingdom Metazoa; phylum Chordata; order Testudines; family Geoemydidae; genus Mauremys; species Mauremys reevesii. The sequence goes on along the minus strand of NC_052624.1, from coordinate 122,168,520 downwards.
ATTCTTATTCTCATTTATTTTTCAGGAATTTCCTTTTTATTGCAAGTAAAAACCTAGAGACACCTAGACTGACTCTACACAAACCCCCTATTTGGAGGATTTCATTTTTTTTTTTCTTTCATTTTCTCTCTCTTTTTCTTTCTTTTTTTATCTCTTGGCATCTTTGTGGCTGTTACATATGACCCCTAGACCCCACCTTGGGTTCAAATGGAATCAGAATTGGCATACCCTCTCCCCTTTCAGGCATTGTATATTAGGATATGATTATTGGGCTCAGCTCTCCCTCCACAACAGCTTTGAGGCAAGCAGCTCCTAACTTGCTGGAAAGAAAGTTCTGCTACCATCCATTCTTCTATGTAGGGGCAGGCCTATGGAGCAATCCTATCATTAAAATTGGTGGCAAAAATTGGATGTGGAAGGAGTGGATGGACAGAGGAATTAGACTGCTTCACTACTAATTGGTGATAAATTTAAACCATTTGTAGATCTTCAGCAATAATTTATCTTACCCTGCCCCAGAGCATGGAAATATCTTCTGTTAAAGAATTTACTCATTTGGACCAGATGCATTTGGAGCTCCCGAATCTCCAGAACTTTTGTTATTTTGGAGGAAACTTCCTGGATTTACTCAACCAGAGGTATCCTTTTATGATTTTGTGGCCCAAAACAACTCTGCCAAAGATTGATATTTTGAGAGTTGCTTGGAATAGAGATTTGGATACACAATTATCTTTGACCCAATGGAATGCAATTGTATCTAATGTTAAAAAGCAACTATACATCTGAGACCATGTCTTAGTCACCAAAAGACACTTCTTCAAATATACTGGTGTGGCACTGACAAACCAACTAACCTCTGTATGACCTATAACCACTTAATGAGAGGCATTGCAATTGTAATCAAGACAATCCACTTATATATGGGTATCAAAAATGTTAATTAAGCTAGCAATCCCCATTTCATTCACTTTGTATTGGTAAGAATGAAAGAATAATTGCTAAGTGTATTTGACTGTCTTTACCTATATCCTGTTAGAAGTTTACCAAAGTAACCAAATTAGCTTTTAGATGCTAAATCCTTTTAATGTCTTAATGGTTATGGGCCTCATAAATGCTGATCACAGATGGAAATGTAACCCCATTGGTGCTACAATAGCTCATATGATTTGGGAGTGCCTGTATCAAAAATTTCTAGTATGAGGTGGATCAAAGGACGAATTTTATATTGGATGACCTGTGGAGAAATAAGTGGTTCAGGAATATTTAGAAAAGGTGGACGAGCACAAGTCCATGGGGCCGGATGAATCCAAGCGTGCTAAAGGAGTTGGCAGATGTGATTGCAGAGCCATTGGCCATTATCTTTGAAAAATCATGGCTTTTGGGGGAGGTCCCAGATGACTGGAAAAAGGCTAATGTACTGTACATGTTTAAAAAAAGGGAAGAAGAAGGATCCGGGGAACTACAGGCCAGTCAGCCTCACCTCAGTCCCTGGAAAAATCATGGAGCAGATCCTCAATGAAGCACTTAAAGGAGAGGAAAGTCAGCATGGATTCACCAAGGGCAAGTCATGCCTGACTAACCTAATTGCCTTCTATGATGAGATAACTGGGTCTGTGGATGAGGGAAAAGCAGTGAACGTGTTATTCCTTGACTTTAGCAAAGCTTTTGATACGGTATCCCACAGTATTCTTGCTGGCAAGTTAAAGAAGAATGAGCTGGATGAATGGGCTATAAGGTGGATAGAAAGCTGGCTAGATCATCTGGCTCAACAGGTAGTGATCAATGGCTCCATGTCTAGTTGGCAGCCAGTATCAAGCAGAGTGCCCCAAGGGTCGGTCCTGGGGTCGGTTTTGTTCAACATATTCATTAATGATCTGGAGGATGGCGTGGACTGCACTCTCAGCAAGTTTGCAGATGACACTAAACTGGGAGGAGTGGTAGATATGATGGAGGGTAGGGATAGGATACAGGGGGATCTAGACAAATTAGAGGATTGGGTCAAAAGAAATCTGATGAGGTTCAACAAGGACAAGTGCAGATTCGTGCATTTAGGACGGAAGAATCCCATGCACTGCTACAGACTAGGGACCGAGTGGCTAGGCAGCAGTTCTGCAGAAAAGGACTTAGGTGTTACAGTGGACAAGAAGCTGGATATGAATCAACAGTGTGCCCCTGTTAACAAGAAAGTTAACAGCATTCTGGGCTGTATAAGTAGGAGCACTGCCAACAGATCGAGGGACGTGATCATACCCCTCTATTCGGTATTGGTGAGGCCTCATCTGTAGTACTTTGTCCAGTTTTGGGCCCCACACTACAAGAAGGATGTGGAAAAATTGGAAAAAGTCCAGCGGAGGGCAACAAATATGATTAGGAGCCTGGAGCACATGATTTACGAGGAGGGGCTGCGGGAAGTAGGATTATTTAGTCTGCAGAAGAGAAGAATGAAGGGGATTTGATAGCTGCTTTCAACTACCTGAAGGGGGGTTCCAAAGAGGATGGATTTAGACTGTTCTTAGTGGTATCAGAGGACAGAATGAGGAGCAATGGTCTCAAGCTGCAGTGTGGGAGGTTTAGGTTGGATATTAGGAAAAACTTTTTCACTGGGAGGATGGTGAAGCACTGGAATGGGTTACCTAGGGAAGTGGTGGAATCTTCTTCCTTAGAGGTTTTTAAGGTCAGGATTGACAAAACCCTGGGTGGGATGATTTAGTTGGGGGCTGGTCCTGCTTTGAGCAGGGGGTTGGACTAGATGACCTCCTGAGGTCCCTTCCAACCCTGATATTCTATGATTCTATGATTGAAGCCCTCCCCCTTAATTTTCATTCTTGGATATATTTCTGATACCTGGAGATTACCTGGTGACAAAGCAGTGTGGTTCCAATGTGCACCTTCAGTCATTAAAAAATAAAATAAAAAAAATATCAGTACTGAAAAAATGGAAAATTCAATCCCCATCAAATATTGATACTTAGTGATATGGCTTCTCTCACAGAGAACAAATGACTGGCATTCCCCAGAATGGGAATGCCCAACAAATTCAAATTCAAAGCAATGGAATGACTTTTTAGAGGTCTATTGCTAACATAGACCCTGAAGATAGATATGTTTCTTCCCCTACCTTTATCCTAACCCACTTTATTTACTTTGTGTATCATGGGGAATCTGTTATTTTGGTGTATTTGGAAATATTGATGAAAATATTAATTAAAATAAAAAAATGAGAATTCACAGTTAAATTTTCAAATTGATCTCTCCAGTGAACATCTGAAAGAGACTTAAGAAACAGAAAAACCTTCCATATGTTTTGAGTATGCTGCCTCACTTTGTACCAGGGGAAAACACATGGACAGAGACTAAGTATTACCCCACACTCCTTAAGCATTAAGCCTAGCTGGAGTAACATCTCAGACACTTTAATATCCTTCTAAACATACTTTAATATACACAAAATTGTAATTAAAAAAAACACTGCTGCAAGTCCAGAGTGACCTAGACAAATTAGAGGATTGGGCGAAAAGAAATCTGATGTGGTTCAACAAGGACAAGTGCAGAGTCCTGCACTTAGGAAGGAAGAATCCCATGCACTGCTACAGGCTGGGGACTGACTGGGTAAGCAGCAGTTCTACAGAAAAGGACCTGGGGATTACAGTGGATGAGAAGCTGAATATGAGTCAGCAGCTTGCCCTTGTTGCCAAGAAAGCTAATGGCATATTGGGCTGGATTAGTAGGAGCGTTGCCAGCAGATCAAGGGAAGTTATTATTCCCCTCTATTCGGCACTGCTGAGGCCACATCTGGAGTATTGCGTCCAGTTTAGGGCCTCCCACTATAGAAAGGATGTGGACAAATTGGATAGAGTCCAGCGGAGGGCTACAAAAATGATTAGGGGGCTGGGGCATATGACTTATGAGGAGAGGCTGAGGTAACTGGGCTTGTTTAGTCTGCAGAAGAGAAGAGTGAGGGGGGATTTGATAGCAGTCTTCAACTACCTGAAGGGGGGTTCCAAAGAGGATGAAGCTAGGCTGTTCTCAGTGGTGGCAAATAACAGAACAAGGAGCAATGGTCTCAAATTGCAGTGGGGGAGGTCTAGGTTGGATATTAGGAAACACTATTTCACTAGGAGGGTGGTGAAGCACTGGAATGGGTTACCTAGGGAGGTGGTAGAATCTCCATCCTTAGAGGTTTTTAAGGCCCGGCTTGGCAAAGCTCTGGCTGGGATGATTTAGTTGGTGTTGGTCCTGCTTTGAGCAGGGGGTTGGACTAGATGACCTCCTGAGGTCTCTTACAGTCCTAATCTTCTATGATTCTAAATCATTTTAAGTTTTACTTGAGTAATGCAGCTCTGTCTAAGTTGAGCATGTTGTCTTAGTAACTGACAATGAAAGCTGTTAAGTGAATGAAATATGAAAAACTTCATAATCTGCATCTTGGTTGGTTTTGCACTGAAATATATAAATTGCAAAATTGCACTATGTTGAAATATGCTTTTTATTCTTTGCTTTGAATAAGTAATAATAATACAAATATAGTTTAGTTTATTACATGGGTTGAACCATGAGACCTCAGTCTACAGCTGTAAGAACATTATTTGAGTTTTGAGCTTTACTTGGTGGATTCATAGATTTTAAGACCAAAAGGAGCTGTTGTAATCTTCTACTCTGACCTCTTTTATATAAAATAGGGACTTCACTGAACTAATTCCTGCTTCAAGCCCAATAGCTCTGGTTGAACTACTAAGCATATATTTTAGAAAAAAAAATGTACTCTTAATTGTAAAATGTCCAATGATGGAAACTTAGCCTTTTAATAGAACTTTTCAAAAGTTATTAGGACTTTGTTTAACTTGAATTCCAAGTGACTTAAGAGCCCCTACAATATCATCGCTGCTAAATGGATAGGGTTGCTCTTGGCACACCTAGTTTCAGTAACTTTGCAATGGTGAGACTCTCTTGTATCAACAGACGGAAACATCTAACTGTCTATTCATTTGGAAAATTATTCTGCTTCCACAAAATAATATGATGTCATAATGAAAGCTTTTGTGATAGAGTAAGTTGGATGAAGCTGGGGGCATATATTGTTTTCAGAATGCGTTGGAGACAGAAGAGAATGCCTTATAGAATGTCATTTAGGGTTGCCAACTCTCCAGTGTTGTCCTGGAGTCTCCAGGAATTAAAGATTATGTCATGTGAAGAGACCTCCAGGAATACATTAAACCAAAATTGGCAACCCTAGTGTCAATGTGTTATAAATAGCATTGAAGATTACATGAACGTGGCAAGAAATACTGGAGACTTTTCTTGTAAATTGTTATTTCCATGTTTCCAAGAGTGTTTTTTTGCGGGGGGAGTGGGATGAATCATACTGCAATCTTAATGGTCACTAACATAGTTTGTGTTTATGTTAATTTATAAAATGCATCTTTGTAGAGCAGGTTGGGAATATTTCAGCGAAACATTTTTTGTTGCACAACAGCAATTAATCAAAACCAATTTTTTCTGTGAAAATGTATCAGTTTTGACCTAATTTTCCTCAGGTGTAGGATGAAATTTCTGCAGAGAGAGAGAGAGAGATGAATAGCCAATAGTTATGCTCATAGGGAGCTCAACTAAAATATCAGAGACTCAGGTGTGAGTCCCTATTCACACTATATAAGTTCACACTCTGCCTCCAGGAAAAAGTTCTGATTGAGCAGTGTTGCCAGCAGTAGGCAGCATATTGTACTTGGGAGTAGTTTTACTAGTTCACTGATCCACAAGGCTGACTTTCTGCTCTTTATCAGATTAAGGGACCCATGTGTTAACTTTTGCTATAACACATTTGACTTTTATTTTTCTTAGGAATTTAAAATGTCATGGACATTAAATGTCATGGACATGACTGTGTGGATTTCAATCTGAAATGGAAGATTTCACAAAATGTGATACAGCCATTATTGACTAGAATGCTAATTTATTAAATATCTAGAAGTTGGTGTGCATCATTATGATAAGAGGAAAAATGTAAAGTTCCCAAAAACACAGTTGTCAACAATATCAGTAATTGTTAAATTATCCAGTGCTCAAACTAATTGTTCTAATCCGTAGTATACATAATGGTAGCAGCAAATTTGTGTTGTCTATTAACATAGTTTAGCCAATGGTTTTTTTTTGCTAATATTGATGATTTTGAAATATAATGAGAACGTAGAATAGAAAATCTAGATTTCTTTTCTAGGCGAATGACAAGTATGATAATGGAATAGATAAAATCAAGGAAGTAAATTTACTAATGTTTGTGAGGTGTTCAGGCATCAAAGAAATGCCTGTAAATAAATAAAAAAACATCTGAGATGCTGTATAAGGTGATGTAAGCTATACAGCAGTAAGTGAAGGTAAGAAAGCCTGATTCCAAGAAATTCTAAGTGAGAATAAGGGGAAATCCAAGCCATTGTAAATTAAACAACTAGGAAGAGGAGAATGTATGTTAAAATGGGTGGTTGGCTTACTCTAATTTATACATCCCTGACCCACTGTTGTTTTTCTTCTGAGGCCTGGTCTACACTAAGAAGGGGGGGTCGAACTAGGGTATGCAAATTCAGCTACGTGAATAGCGTAGCTGAATTCGAAGTACCCTAGTTCGACCTACTCACCCGTCCAGACGCGGCGGGGTCGAACTCCGCGGCTCCCCCGTCGACTCCGCCACCGCCCTTTGCAGTGGTGGAGTACCGGAGTCGACCACAGCGCTTCCGGAGTTCGAACTATCGCGTCTAGATCAGACGCGATAGTTCGAACTCCGAGAAGTCAAACTCACCGCGTCGACCTGGAAGGTAAGTGTAAACCTACCCTTACACTTCTTTTTTCTAATCCTCAACAGTAGTCATAAGAGGGGTCCAAAGCAATTCCTGTATCATCACACTGTTGGGGCCACACATTTTTTATGTTTACTGCAATATTTTCCATTAAGTAGACAACTTTTGCTGTTTTAACTTCTTGTGTATCTATCCTTCCAGCTCCCTGGTCATTTTTGTTGCTCCCCTCTGAAATCTCTTCAGATTGTTTGTATCTTTCTAATAAAGTGCTGCTCAGAAGTGAACACAATATTCCTGCTGCATTGGCACAGAAGACATAAAAAGCAGGGACTGTTCCTTTTCTTCTGTGGGGTATGATGCATTTGTGCATGCATCGCAGAGGTAAACTGGACTATTTTGCAGCTGTATCATATTGTATTATACCTCTTTTTTTGTGCACTGTTTCCCTGAAATTGTTTTCAGAAATTTTACTTCCCAGCTTTCTCCCTCCCATTGAGTCTCTATGTCTTGGATTATTTTACACCAGATATATTTCCCGCCATTTGCTAAAATGAATCTCATTTTATTATTTTCTGTTCATGGTTGTAATGGCTGAAGTTCTCTTTGTATTTTTCATGTGTGTTCACTTGTGTTTGCAGCTCCACCCAATTTAGTGTTGTCTACAAATTTAATTCATTTTCTGTTTAGTCCCTCTTCCAGATCAGTTAGGAAAATATTAAACGAGATTGATACTAATATTTATCCCCCAAGAAACCCAGAAAACACCTCTTTAACTCAGAAAACTGATATTTTTCATTACATTTCTTTTTTAGTCTTATAGCTAGTTTTCAGGCAACACATCAGAATATTTATCTAAACCAATTTGCATTATTTTTCCGTTAAAACACAATCTGCGAGAAACTTTAGCATAGTTTACTGGAATCCAAATATATGATATCTGCCACATTCCCCTCAGTCATTAAGGGTAATAGTATTGCTTATATGGGGAAGTATTACATAAGTAGACTCAAATTTTATAATTCCAACAAGAATCATTCTTTCCATTTCCCTCAAGTTGTTTAGTGATTTGCCTCTTTCAATGTTTCATCCATTATTTTACTGATAAAAGTCAGATGATCATTGTTAAAACTATAAGAAAAAGGGAATCTGGCAATCTAGACTTAGACTTCAGGTACTTAAAGGGTTGTCCAGGACTTTTTCAGAAGCAATTGTCACTGATTCAGTAACGTTAACTAATTCCTCTTATCAAGACCAATCAATTTATGCATGTTACATTTTCCACATAGTCAATTTTATGATCCTTACTAAAAGGTATTTTTTCAGGTTCTTCTTTCCTCATTAAGAATTCAAGATTATTAAATATGACATTCTGAAATTGCAAAACTACTAATTGTGGTATAAAAGCTATCACTTAAATTAGCCTCTGTATCAGATGACTGGAAGAAGGCTAATGTGACACTGATTTTTTTTTAAATGTTCCAGAGGTGATCCTGGCAATTACAGGCCGGTAAGCCTAAGAACCAGGTAAATTAACTGAAACTGTAGTAAAGAAAAGAATTATCAGACACATTGATGAATATGATATCTTGGGGAAAAGTCAACACAACTTTTGTAAAGGGAAATCATGCCTCACCAAACTATTAAAATTCATTGAGGGTGTCAGTAAACATGTGTACCAGGGTGATTGAGTGGATAGAGTGTACTTGGACTTCCAAAGGAAGCTGTGGAATTCCCATCAATGGAGGGTTTTAAGAACAGGTTAAACAAACACCTGTCAGGGATAGTCTAGATTTACTTGGTCCTCCATACTGCAGTGGTCTGCACTTGATGATCTCTTGGGGGCCCTTCCAGTCCTACATTTCTATGTTTCTCTGAAATGCAAGCTCATACACCTTGAACAAAAAAGCAGTTACTCAAAAGGATCCAAGGGGTCTTAGCAGACACATGAGCTCCCAGTGCTATGCAGTGGAAAAAAAGAATAATAGAACATCAGGGATAGAAGAGAACTCTGGAGGGTCCAACCCGCTGCTCAGAGCAGGACCATTCTCCAACTAAATCATCCCACCCAGGGCTTTGTCAAGCCTGACCTTAAAAACCTCTAAGGAAGGAGATTCCACTACCTCCCTAGGTAACCCATTCCAGTTCTTCACCACCCTAGTAGTGAAAAAGTTTTTCCTGATGTCCAACCTAAACCTCCCCCTCTGCAACTTGAGACCATTACTCCTTGTTCTGTTATCTGCCTCCACTGAGAACAGTCTAGATCCATCCTCTTTGGAACCCCCTTTCAGGTAGTTGAAAGCAGCTATCAAATCCCGCCCTCACTCTTCTCTTCTGCAGACTAAACAATCCCAGTTCCCTCAGCCTCTCCTCATAAGTCATGTACTCCAGCCCTCTAATCATTTTTGTTGCCCTCCGCTGGACTCTTTCCAATTTTTTCACATCCTGCTTGTAGTGTGAGGCCCAAAACTGGACACAGTACTCCAGATGAGGCCTCACCAAGACCGAATAGAGGGGAATGATCACATCCCTCGATCTGCTGGCAGTGCTCTTACTTATACAGCCCAAAATGCTGTTAGCTTTCTTGGCAACAAGGGCACACTGTTGACTCATATCCAGCTTCTCATCCACTGTAATGCCCTTTTCTGCAGAACTGCTGCCTAGCTACTTGGTCCCTAGTCTGTAGCAGTGCATGGGATTCTTCCGTTCTAAGTTCAGGATTCTGCACTTGTCCTTGTTGAACCTCAGATTTCTTTTGGCCCAATCCTCTAATTTGTCTAGGTCCCTCTGTATCCTATCCCTACCCTCCAGCATATCTACCACTCCTCCCAGTTTAGTGTCATCTGTGAACTTGTAAGGGTGCAGTCCACGCAATCCTCCAGATCATTAATGAAGTTATTGAACAAAATGGGCCCCAGGACTGACCCTTGGGGCACTCTGCTTTATACCGGATGCCAACTAGACACGGAGCCATTGATCACTACCCATTGAGCCTGACGATCCAACTTATAGTCCATTCATCCAGGCCATACTTCTTTAACTTGCCAGCAAGAATACTGTGGGAGACCATATCAAAAGATTTGCTAAAGTCAAGAAATAAGACATCCACAGCTTTCCCCTCATCCACAGACCCAGTTATCTCATCATAGAAGGCAATTAGTTTAGTCAGGCATGACTTGCCCTTGGTGAATCCATACTGACTGTTCCTGATCACTTTCCTCTCCTCTAAGTGCTTCAGAATTGATTCCTTGAGGACCTGCTCCATGATTTTTCCAGGGACTGAGGTGAGGCTGACTGGCCTGTAGTTCCCCGGATCTTCTTTCTTTCCTTTTTTAAAGATGGGCACTACATTAGCCTTTTCCGAATCATCCCGGACCTTCCCTGATCGCCATGAGTTTTCAAAGATACTGGCCAACGGCTCTGCAATCATATCCACCATCTCCTTTAGCACCCTCGGATGCAGTTCATCCTGTCCCATGGACTTGTGCTCGTCCAGCTTTTCTAGATAGTCCTGAACCACATCTTTCTCCACAGAGAGCTGGTCACCTCCTCCCCATACTGTGATACCCAGTGCAGTTGTCTGGGAGCTGACCTTGTTCGTGAAGACAGAGGCAAAAAAAAGCATTGAGTACATTACCTTTTTCACATCCTCTGTCACTAGGTTGCCTCCCTCATTCAGTAAGGGGCCCACACTTTCCTTGACTTTCTTCTTGTTGCTAATATACCTGAAGAAACCCTTCTTGTTACTCTTAACATCTCTTGCTACCTGAACTCCAAGTGTGATTTGGCCTTCCTGATTTCCCTCCTGCATGCCTGAGCAATATTTTTATACTCCTTCCTGGCCATTTGTCCAATCTTCCACTTCTTGTAAGCTTCTGTTTTGTGTTTAAGATCAGCAAGTATTTCACTGTTAAACCAAGCTGGTCGCCTGCCATATTTACTATTCTTTCTACACATTGGGATGTTTTGTTCCTGCAACTGAAATAAGGATTTTTTAAAATACAGCCAGCTCTCCTGGACGCCTCATGCTATTCTCCCAGGAGATCCTGCCCATCAGTTCCCTGAAGGAGTCAAACTCTGCTTTTCTGAAGTCCATGGTCTGTATTCTGCTGCTCTTCTTTCTTCCTTGTGTCAGGATCCTGAACTTTACATCTCATGGCCACTGCCTCCCAGGTTCCCATCCACTTTTCCTTTCCCTACTAATTCTTCTGTCTGTGAGCAGCAGATCAAGAAGAGCTCTGTCCCTAGTTGGTTCCTCCAACACTTGCACCAGAAAATTGTCCCCTACACTTTCCAAAAACGTCCTGGATTGTCTGTGCACTGCTGTATTGCTCTCCCAGTAGATATTGGGGTGACTGAAGTCCCCCATGAGAACCAAGGCATGTGATCTAATAACTTCTGTTAGTTGCCTGAAGAAAGCCTCATCCACCTCATCCCCCTGGTCTGATGGTCTATAGGAGACTCCCACCACAACATCACCCTTGTTGCTCACACTTCTAAACTTAATCCAGAGATGCTGAGGTTTTTCTGCAGTTTCATACTGGAGCTCTGAGCAGTCATACTGCTCTCTTACATACAATGCAACTCCCCAAACTTTTCTGCCCTGTCTGCCCTTCCTGAATAATTTATATCCATCCATGACAGTACTCCAGTCATGTATCAGAGGGGTAGCCGTGTTAGTCTGGATCTGTAAAAGCAGCAAAGAGTCCTGTGGCACCTTATAGACTAACAGAAGTTTTGGAGCATGAGCTTTCGTGGGTGAATATCCACTTTGTCGGATGCATGTAGTGGAAATTTCCAGGGGCATGTATATATATGCAACCAAGAAGCAGGCTGGAGATAACGAGGCTAGTTCAATCAGGAAGCATGAGGCCCTCTTCTAGCAGTTGAGGTGTGAAAACCAAGGGAGGAGAAATGGGTTTTGTAATTGGCAAGCCATTCACAAAAGGAGGCCGCCTGACAACTCTCCAATACCAAATTTTACAGGCCACTTCCCTCAGATCCAACTGAGGAATACACTAAGAAACTGCACCATCTACTCAGGACACTCCCTACACTAACACCGGAACAAATCAATATACCCTTAGAGTCCCGACAAGGGTTATTCTATCTACTACCTAAGAGCCAGAAACCCAGAAATGCTGGACGCCCCATCATAGAATCATAGAATCATAGAATTCAAGATGAGAAGGGACCATTATGATCATCTAGTCTGACCTCCTGCAAGATGCAGGCCACATAAGCTGATCCACCCACTCCTGAACTAATTCTCTCCCTTGACTCTGCTGTTGAATGCTCCAAATCATGATTTAAAGACTTCAAGTAGCAGATAATCACCAGCAAGCGACCCCTGCCCCATGCTTCGGAGGAAGGCAAAAAACCTCCAGGGCCACTGCCAATCTACCCTGGAGGAAAATTCCTTCCCGACCCCAAATATGGCGATCAGCTGAACCCCGAGCATGTGGGCAAGACTCTCCAGCCAGACCCTCTGGAAAAGGCTAACAATATCCCAACATTGACCCTTTGTACTAATTACCAGTGTGGCACGTTATTGACCTATTGACTAAACCCGTTATCCTATCATACCATCCCCTCCATAAACTTATCCAGCTTAATCTTAAAGTCATGGAGGTCCTTCGCCCCCACTGTTTCCCTCGGTAGGCTGTTCCAGAATTGCACTCCTCTGATGGTTAGAAACCTTCATCTAATTTCAAGCCTAAATTTCCTGACTGACAATTTATATCCATTTGTCCTTGTGTCCACATTAGCACTGAGCTGAAATAATTCCTCTCCTTCCCTGGTATTTATCCGTCTGATATATTTAAAGAGTGCAATCATATCTCCACTTATCCTTCTTTTGGTTAAGGAAAACAAACCGAGCTCCTCAAGTCTCCTTTCATCTCGGGCATTGGCACTCTCACTGAAGGACTGTCTGGATATGTGGACTCTCTACTCAGACCCTATGCCACAAGTACTCCCAGCTATCTCTGTGACACCACTGATTTCCTGAGGAAACTACAATGCATTGGTGACCTTCCAGAAAACACCATCCTAGCCACCATGGATGTAGAGGCTCTCTACACAAACATCCCACACACAGATGGAATACAAGCTGTCAGGAACAGTATCCCTGATGATACCACAGCACAACTGGTTGCTGAGCTCTGTGCCTTTATCCTCACACACAACTATTTCAAATTTGATGACAATATATATCTCCAGATCAGTGGCACCACTATGGCCCCACAATATGCCAACATTTTTACGGCTGACCTGGAGCAACGCTTCCTCAGCTCTCGTCCACTCACGCCCCTTCTCTACCTACGCTACATTGATGACATCTTCATCATCTCGACCCATGGGAAGGAGACTCTGGAAAAATTCCACCACGATTTCAACAGCATCCACCCCACCATCAACCTCAGCCTAGACCAATCTACACAGGAGGTCCACTTCCTTGACACCACAGTGCAAATAAGTGATGGTCACATTAACACCATCCTATACCGAAAACCTACAGACCACTATGCCTACCTTCATGCCTCCAGCTTCCATCCCGGGCACACCACACAATCCATTGTCTACAGCCAAGCACTGAGGTACAACCGCATCTGCTCTAACCCCTCAGACAGAGACCAACACCTACAAAATCTCCATCAAGCATTCTCAAAACTACAATACCCGCACGAGGAAATAAGGAAACAGATCAACAGAGCCAGACGTGTGCCCAGAAGCCTCCTACTGCAAGACAAACCCAAGAAAGAAGCCAACAGGACTCCACTGGCCATCACATACAGTCCCCAGCTAAAACCCCTCCAACGCCTCATCAGGGATCTACAACCCATCCTGGACAATGATCCCACACTTTCACAGGCCTTGGGTGGCAGGCCAGTCCTCGCCCACAGACAACCTGCCAACCTGAAGCATATTCTCACCAGTAACTGCACACTGCACCATAGTAACTCTAGCTCAGGAACCAATCCATGCAACAAACCTCGATGCCAACTCTGCCCACATATCTACACCAGCAACACCTCACAGGACCTAACCAGATCTGCCACACCATCACCGATTCATTCACCTGCACGTCCACCAATGTAATATACGCCATCATATGCCAGCAATGCCCCTCTGCTATGTACATCGGCCAAACTGGACAGTCTTTAAGGAAAAGGATAAATGGACACAAATCAGACATTAGGAATGGCAATATACAAAAACCTGTAGGAGAACACTTCAACCTCCCTGGCCACACAATAGCATATCTTAAGGTGGCCATCCTGCAGCAAAAAAACTTCAGGATCAGACAAAGAGAAACTGCTGAGCTTCAGTTCATCTGCAAATTTGACACCATCAGTTTAGGATTAAACAAAGATTGTGAATGGCTTGCCAACTACAAAACCAGTTTCTCCTCCCTTGGTTTTCACACCTCAACTGCTAGAAGAGGGCCTCATCCTCCCTGATTGAACTAACCTCGTTATCTCCAGCCTGCTTCTTGCTTGCATATATATACCTGCCCCTGGAAATTTCCACTACATGCATCCGATGAAGTAGGTATTCACCCATGAAAGCTCATGCTCCAAAACTTCTGTTAGTCTATAAGGTGCCACAGACTCTTTGCTGCTACTCCAGTCATGTGAGTTATCCCAACAAGTCTCTGTTATTCTAATCACATCATAATTCCTTGACTGTTCCAGGACTTCCAGTTCTCCCTGCTTGTTTCCCAGGCTTCTTGCATTTGTGTGTAGGCACTTAAGATAACTCGCTGATTGTCCTGCTTTCTCAGTATGAGGCACGAGTCCTCCCCTCTTGCACTCTCCTGCTCAGTGCTTCTTCCTGGTATCTCACTTCCACACTTACCTCAGGGCTTTAGTCTCCTTTCCCCAGTGAGCCAAGGTAATCCTTGTATGTATAAACAAGGGAGTAGTATGGTGATTTAACTTCTGTTTACCACAATGGTGAGACTGATACTAGAATACTGCATTAAGTTCTAGCGTCCTCCTTTTAAGAAGGAAGTTGAAACACTGGAAGTGTGCAGAAAAGAGCCATAAAAATTATTCAAGGACCAGAGAAAATTTGTTACAATAAGAGACTAAAGGAGCTCAATGTTTTTAGCTTATCAAAATCATAAAGAGGTGACTTGACTCCAGTATATAACTATCTTCACAGGAAGGAAATACTAGGTACTTCAGGGCTCTACAATCTAGTAGGGAAAGGTATAACAAGAATCAGTGATTGAAACTTAAAGTTAGACACACTGTCCTGCTCCCTGGACATTCAGTGTCTGCTGAGGCAGGTTCCCCTTCTTCCTAGTAATGTGTTACTGAAAGCACTTGTGTAAATAGATTTTTTTGGGTCTCTTCTGTCTACAGTGGTTCTTCACACTCTAAAATCATTTTTTTCAATCTTCTGGATGGAAAATATATTCCATATTATGCAATAAAATAAAATATTGTACCCTACACTACTTTATGGTATTCCCCCTATTGAAGACTGAGGTATCCAGTGTATGAACTTCATGGCTTTTTTGAACTTTCTAATCAAACCTGTAAATATTAAAATCTCATGCCTGCCCTGATATATGGCCATGAATTTCAAATTTCTGCAGAGCAGAATGCAGCTTGAATGAGTAGGCAGCTGCCTATGATAGATATATTTAAATATAAAAATATGACAACTTTCATAGGCTCCCACTTCTTGTAAGTGTTTAAGATCAGATTTTGTGTTCTGTACTGCCAGCTATTTCTGTTCTAATAGTTGGTATCACCTACAACTCCCTCTACTCATAATGCTGAATGGGAAGGGCAATATCTATTATAGTATGGTACCTAAATTGGTTGTATAATTTTAACATTAGGTACTGATTCTTTTTATTGGAACAGAATTTACTCATTTAAATTTCTCTCTTCTCCAATCTTGTTTTATCTGTTCTACACCTGTATATTCTGGATTTTCTGTGACAGCCATGTGACTATTTTGGTAAAAAAGGTCCTTTGACTCAATGAAGAGAAACAAGTTACTCTGACTACCATCTAGGGAGGTAACTGCATGGTCACTGATGATGACCAGTGAGTCACCTCCCTCAGGTGGGGATTGAAACATTTCCTTTCTGTTCACTGGGCCAGAGGAGCTTTCTTTCCACAGTGAACTCTGACTCTCCCCATAGCTGATCCCACTGATTTGTTTCCAATGTAAAATCAGTGTGAGGGACAACACACTTGCATGTTTAATAAAGATGATATAAATATTCACTTTATATATTTTGTGTTTGATGAAATGCTGCTCCTGCTGAAAAACATAACTATGCATATATTGTGGCACTCTGTAGGTGCTAGAATTGGTTTGTGTTTTGTTTTTGGTCTTTATATTAGTGTGTTTGATTCTGTGGGGTTTGACATCTCTATTCTTTTGTCTGACAAATCTGTGCACTGACTTGTAAAAAAATCAATATTGTTTTCCCTGGCACTTTCTGTGCAGTTGTGCTGATTTATTATCACAGTTCCCTGTCCCCTCTCTTTATCAGACGGTTGCTATTGCTTTAGGGTTGAGTAGCTGATAACATCACAGCGTAGAAGACACTCAGAGAGTTTCCATGACCTTATCCCCTATGTGATCTTGTCCAGTGTGACGGTGAACCATAGCTATAAAAGTGAACAGTGATATTATCCAGACGTTGTGATCAGATTTATGTTCTATTATGCTTGAAATAAGGACAAACTGGAGCAAATGGGAGAAAAATCTAGATTTTTTAAAATGTACTTGTTGAAATACTCTATGACTAAAGCGGGGAGAGAAGCCAATGAGTGAAACTTAATTTACTTGGACTGGTATAGCAAAGTATTATGGAAAGCAAGAATCATAGAATATCAGGGTTGGAAGGGACCTCAGGAGATCATCTAGTCCAACTCCCTGCTCAAAGCAGGGCCAATCCCCAACTAAATCAACCCAGACAGGGCTTTGTCAAGCCTGACCTTAAAAACCTCTAAGGAAGGAAATTCCACCACCTCCCTAGGTAACCCATTCCAGTGCTTCACCACCCTTCTAGTGAAAAAGTTTTTCCTAATATTCAACCTAAACCTCCCCAACTTGAGACCATTCTTCCTTGTTCTGTCATCTGCTACCACTGAGAACAATCTACATCCATCCTCTTTGGAACCCCCTTTCAGGTAGTTGAAAGCAATTATCAAATCCCTCCTCATTCTTCTCTTCCGCAGAATAAACAATCCCGATTCCCTCAGTCTCTCATAAGTCATGTGCTACAGCCCCCAAATCATCTTCATTGCCCTCTGCTGGACTCTTTCTAATTTTTTCACATCCTTCTTGTAGTATGGGGCCCAAAACTGGACACAGTACTCCAGATGAGACCTCACCAATACCGAACAGAAGGGAATGAGCACATCCCTCGATGTGCTGGCAGTGCTCCTACTTATACAGCCCAAAATGCTGTTAGCCTTCTTGGCAAAAAGAGCACACTCTTGATTCATATCCAGCTTCTCATCCACGGTTCTTTTCTGCAGAACTGCTGCCTAGCAACTTGGTCCCTAGTCTGTAGCAGTGCATGGGATTCTTCCATCCTAAGTGCAGGACTCTGCACTTGTCTTGTTGAAATTCATCAGGTTTCTTTTCACCCAATCCTCTAATTTGTCTAGGTCCCTCTGTATTCTATCCCTACTCTTCAGCATATATGCCGTTCCTCCCAGTTTACTGTCATCTGCAAACTTGCTGAAGGTGCAGACCACACCATCCTCCAGATCATTAATGAAGATATTGAACAAAACCAGCCCCAGGACCGACCCTTGGGGCACTCTGCTTGATACCGGCTGCCAACTAGACATGGAGCCATTGATCCACATTGAGCCCGACGATCTAGCCAGCTTTCTATCCACCTTATAGTCCATTCATCGAGCCCATAGTTCTTTAACTTGCCGGCAAGAATACTGTGGGAGATCATATCAAAAGCTTTGCTAAAGTCAAGAAATAACACGTTCACTGCTTTTCCCTCATCCACAGACCCAGTTATCTCATCATAGAAGGCAATTAGGTTAGTCAGGCATGACTCGCCCTTGGCGAATCCATGCTGACTGTTCCTGATCACTTTCTTCTCCTCTAAGTGTTTCAGAATTGATTCCTTAAGGACCTGCTCCATGATTTCTCTAGGGACTAAGGTGAGGCTGAGTGGCCTGTAGTTCCCTGGATCCTCCTTCTTCCTTTTTTAAAGATGGGCACTACATTAGCCTTTTTCCAGTCATCCGAGACCTCGCCCAATCACCATGAGTTTTCAAAGATATTGGCTAATGGCTGTGCAATCACATCTGCCAACTCCTTTAGCACCCTCAGATTCAGTGCATCCATCCCTATGGACTTGTGCTCATCCAGCTTTTCTAAATATTCCTGAACCACTTCTTTCTCCAAAGAGGGCTGGTCACCTCCTCCGCATACTGTGCTGCAGTTGTTTGGGAGCTGAACTTGTTTGTGAAGACAGAGGCAAAAAAATCATTGAGTACATTTCTTTTTCCACATCCTCTATCACTAGGTTGCCTCCCTCATTCAGTAAGGGCTCACACTTTCCCTTACTTTGTTCTTGTTGCTAACTTACCTGAAGAAACCCTTCTTGTTACTCTTAACATCTCTTGCTATCTGAACTCCAAGTGTGATTTGGCCTTCCTGATTTCCCTCCTGCATGCCTGAGCAATATTTTTTTATACTCCTCTCTGGTCATTTGTCCAATCTTCCACTTCTTCCACTTGAATGGTGCAGATAAAATGCATTGCATGATTAAGGCTGAGCAGAAGGGTGAATAAATTAGAAATGCAATTTTATCTATTAATATTATTATTAATCGTTATGAGAGTGCTCAATGATTGAGACACCACTGTGCTGGCTAATATAGACAAATAACAAAGAAAATGTTTATGGCTGAAAGTTTACAGTCTACATTTCAAATGATATATCTACACTGCAATTAAACACCCCTGTCTGGCCCGTGTTAGGTGGTTCAGGCTCACAGGACATGGGCTATGAGGCTGTTTAATTGCAGTGTAGATGTCTTGGCTCAGGCTGAAGCCCAGGGTCTGAGATCCTCTCCCTCGCGGGGTCCAAATTTTCAGGCTCCATCCTAGGCCTGAACATCTACACAGTAATTTTACAGCCCCACATCCCAAACCCCACAATCCCAAGTCAGCTGACCTGGGCCAGCTACAGGTGTTTAATTGCTGTGTTGATGTACCCAAAAAAGACACAACAGTTAACTGAAACAGACAAAAGTAGTGGGGGATGTTTTGGGAAGATTAGATAACATACTTTAATAGAACAGCATCACAACTCACCATTTGCCTAACCCTTTGAACTACACAGAGCTTTTATTCAGTTCTGTGTAGCTTTAAAGTTTGTACTTTCCACCAAAGAAGTTGGTCCATTAAAAGATATTACGTCACCTACCTTGTCTCTCTCATATCCTGGGAAGGAGCCTGAAGAGAATCAGAAACTGAGAAGGAGGAGGCAGGCTAGGGTAGTCACTGAGTCAGATGGGAGAGTTAGCAGAGAGGAGGAGATGAGAAAACTCATTGTTGATGACAGGATAGAGGAGAGAGGGTGGCGGAAAGAAGGTACAGAGGATTTTATGAATTTTCACTTTGAAAGAGTCAATGAGATTCTGAGTGCAGAGGGAATTGGAGGCAAAAGGGGGCAAGGGTTTAAGGAGAGTTGAAGTGAATAGATGGCTGAGATTACAGGCATGAGATTCAAGAATGTTGGAGAAGTACAGTTGCTTATTTAGGAAAAATGACACAATTTTATACTCCTCATAGTTGTGGGATTTAGGCCACCAGCTGCTTGAGATGATTGGAGGAAGTAGAAGTTAGGGGTGTACTAGACCTTGGGGCCAGTAGGGCAGACCTGTGGAGGGAGCCAGGTATCAGGAGTGGTGTAAAGTGGAAGGTATCAGTGATCATGTCAATGGGAGAGAGAGAGAGAAGAGAGCACACGGAGAAGAAGTCTGAGGGCCAAAGAGAGACAGAGAGTCAGGATTCAAAGTCAGTGAGTAAGGTAGATGGGGAGAACTGGGTGGGTAGTGAGTTACAGAAACATGGGGAAAAGGAGTTAAGTGTATTGCTGCTCAAAGGATGAAAATGAATGGGAAGAAGGAGGACGGAGTGGTTGGAAGCAGCAGGATCAGGAGAAAAGTTATCCACTATCCTGGCTGTATTGCTTTAGGAAAGAGTCATGCCAGGAAGGGTGAGAAAAGGAGAAACTGTCATGAGAGAGAACAGCTCCAGAGACAATGTCAGAAGGAGGGTCCAGGTTTCTATGAGAGCTAGATCTAAAGAGAGCAGCAGAGCAAAAGGTCATGAATATCTGTGACCTTTTTAGAGGAGATATGGCATTTGAGAGACAGCAAGGGAAGGAGTGGAAGGAGGGAAGATGGATAGGGATGGGCAGAATGATAGGCATGAGAATAGAGAGGGCAATAGATGTAGTGGTGTGGGGGGGGAAAGGTTGGTCATATAAGCATGGATGGGTAAAATCCAGATTGGGATAGATGTCATGGGAGGCAGAGAAGAGGAGACAAAGAAGGTTGAAAATTTAGGGTCTGGGATTCTGAAGGGCTTGTGAAGAGTGATTGAGAAGATGTGCAGGTAAGAAGCTGCAAGAGGAGCTCACAAAAGTCTTGTGGAGACAGGCAGATGTTGGGGTGGGAAGGGTACAATTAATTGTTGGGCTAGGTGATGGAAGGATGTGGGGCTCAGGGAGGCACAGAATTAATGAATTAGAATGCTGGGGCTTGGAGAAAAGCTGGAAGCTCCGCGATGTCAGGCAGAAGCAGGAGTCCTTGCAGCAGAGCCAGAATCACCTGAACCTGCACATCTGGGGAGAACGGGCAACATTAATTGTCACACACACACACACACGCACACGCACACACACACACACACACACACACAGAGGGGATGGTGAGGGAATTTCAAAAATTGGAAAAGAGACCAATAAACACAATATATTAGTAACATGGGCTAATGGGTCTGACAAAAAAGGGAGCCAAACCTATTACAGGGTATATGAGAGATGGGGAAGACTATAGTGTGCTCACCTTACCAAGGCTGTTGAGCCTTGTGACTGGGCAAACCCTGGGTGGTGGAAAACTAACTAATCCAACTGGAGGGGGAATGAAAGGAGGACAGCTCTGCCTAATGGAAAGGGAGTGATCTCCTGCCTATCTCCCTTAAGAGACGTGCGGGTGATCTCCTAACAGTCTCTCTCTGCCCGAGACATAATGCATAAGCATCCAAATTCACATGAACTGGCCAATACTGTATTTGGAAATCATTGGTGGCCTATGCAGCTAACCACCTATGCCTCATGGCATCCAAACAGGCTGACTTCAGGATATAAATTAAGGAACTGTTATCAGTACGTACTGTGAATTTTGCTCCCTAGATATAATCATGAAATTCCTTGGTCACAGCCCACTTTAATGCTTAGAACTCTAGTTTGTGAACTGGATAGTTCTACTCTGATCATGCTAGAGTCCTACTAGTATAGGCAACTGGTCTCCATCCATCTGGATATTCTTGGTAAAGGACCCCTCTAAGTCCTTCCATACTTGCATCAATGTAGACATGGTATTTTAGTATCCATGAAAGCTAATAATAGATGCACTGACATGCTCCTGTAACAAAAGAAAATTCTCACAATCTGGAGCTCACCAGTCTCCAAAGGTTTCTTTCTCTGCAGTAGTTGGCATTTGGACGCCACGCAAGAATACTCTAGGTGAATTCTTTTAAGGGTAATCAAAAAGCAGAAAATCCATCTACAAATTGCCTATAATAATTGCAGGACTCAATGAAAATCTTCAATTCTTTCAGGGTTTTGGGTCTTGGCCATGTCACAGGGGTTCCAGCTTGACTGGGTCAGTGGCAACTCCATCTTGAAAGACAATGTGCTCTACATACTTTACTTTTTCCTAGCAGAACTGGCATTTGTCTAGAGATAGTTTCAACCCTTGTTCCTGCAGATGGTCCAACATTTTCAACATGTGTTCTTCACACTCTTCCAAAGGGTGACTGAACACTATCAAGTCATCCAGATACACCAGGACTTACAGAAGGTTCATATTGTCAAACGTACAATCAATTCATCTGGGGCTCCAGCCACATTCCAGAGATATTATCTGGGACAGTCTCAGAAATTCGTAGAATCTGAGTGGACAGATGAAAGCTGTCTTTTCTATATCAACTGGTCCCAGGGATATCTGATAGTATCTGCTTCTCAGATCCAAATCAGAAAACCAACAGCTTCCTGTTAGGCAGTCTTCATCCAGACATATTCCACTCTTGGGGTGGTATATTGGTCAGAGATTGTATAATCTATTTAAAGTGTGATCATTTATGCACATGCATACATCATCATTCTTTTTTTCTGGCCACAACAACTGGAGAGGCATTAGGACTTTTAGAGCTCCTGAGGTCTCCTGCAGTCTTCAGCTACTGGATTGGTTTTCAGACATCTTCAACATCTGCAGGTGCTAGCCTACTCGACCTTTCATGGAAAGGCCTACCATCATTCAGCCGAATGTGATGTTCAACTCCTCTGGCACAACCCACATCTCAGTCGCAAGTGAAGAACACTTTGGCTCTTTGTTCTAATTCCATTTCAAACTCACTTTCCACACCAGAGGAGTTCAGTTTACTGGCACTTCTGTGCAAGATGAGGTACTGACTACACCTCTCTTCACAACCAATCCACCCAGCAGTGCATCTGTATCTGGGACTTCTATCAGGATTAACTGATCGGTGGCCTTCTGATCCACCTGAGCAATACCATTCACTAGATGGGATGTCCTAGCAGAATACTAACTGGAGGCCCATATCTTAATCTGACCATTCTCACTAGTCATCCACATCCACGTTGGTCTTGCTCTCCTTCTTTAGCTTGATAGGCACACACACTGCATGGATCTTCAGGAGGTCCAGCAAACTCCTTGCATAGCTGAGCCAAAGCTCCAAATATGGCTGGTGTCTGGTTTGAATATCTCATGGATGAACAGATAGAGATAAAAGCAAGAGTGTCTTTCTCAAATACAACCACATCTTTTGAAAATTTTAATTTCATTAGTACATATCCCAGGTGTGGGTATTGGTCATTTCCTAACTCTCATACAGCCAACCCAGTTAGGAGTTGCAGGGACAAATGGGTCAGATGTTGCCAATAAAAGGTTTGAAGATGATAGTGACCTGAGAGCCATTATCTAGAACTCTATTTCCTCAATGGTCACTCCACCTCAGACTTTGGTCTACACAGTTCTACAGGAAAGCCTGGTGTAATTGGAGGCAAAGACTGAACCTTCACATCTTTGAGTTGGTGGGAGCAAAGGTGGTTCTGGTATTACCAGAGAAAATTCTCCAGTCTCTACTTTGTATTTATGATCTCTATTCTACTCAGTGAGAATTTAGGATTTCTAAAATGGTGCCCTGGAAAAGAGCCAAGTATGTTTGGACTGGCAGAGTCCCAGCTCTGAGGTAAATGACAACACTGAGCATGTGCAATATTGGTGGCTACTGAGCATGTGCAGTAAGGGGTGACAGCAAAGTCATTTAGCTAAGCATCTAGGTGGTCAGAGCCCATTCAAAACTGGAACGGGTACTACTAGAAATACCTCGCCTAATGCAGCCCAAGACCGCATTAGCTTTTTTAACGGCCACATCACATTGCCTACTCATAGTCATCCTACGATCAACCAGGACTCCTAGGTCCTTCTCCTCCTCCGTTACTTCCAACTGGTGCGTCCCCAGCTTATAACTAAAGTTCTTGTTAGTCATCCCTAAATGCATAACCTTACACTTCTCACTATTGAATTTCATCCTGTTACTAATACTCCAGTTTACAAGGTCATCCAAATCTCCCTGGAGAATATCCCGATCCTCTTCCGAATTGGCAATACCTCCCAACTTGGTGTCATCCGCAAACTTTATCAGCCCACTCCTACTCTTGGTTCCCAGGTCAGCAATAAATAGATTGAATAAAATCGGACCCAAAACCGAGCCCTGAGGAACTCCACTGGTAACCCCCCTCCAACCGGACAGTTCCCCCTTCAATACTACCCTCTGCAGTCTCCCCTTTAACCAGCTCCTTTTCCACCTCTGGATTTTCATTTCAATCCCCATCTTTTCCAATTTAACCAGTAATTCTTCATGCGGTACCGTATCAAACGCCTTACTAAAATCCAGATATATTAGATCCACCGCATTTCCCTTGTCTAAAAAATCTGTTACTTTCTCAAAGAAGGAGATCAGGTTGGTTTGGCACGATCTACCTTTCGTAAATCCATGCTGTAATCTATCCCAGTTGCCATCAGCCTCATGCTCCGGAACCACTCTCTCTTTTAAGATTTTTTCCATGACTTTGCATACTACAGATGTTAAACTAACAGGCCTGTAGTTACCCGGGTCACTTTTTTTCCCCTTCTTGAATATAGGAACTACATTAGCTAATCTCCAGTCAGATGGTACAATCCCCAAATTTAGAGATTTATTAAAGATTATCGCTAACGGGCTAGCAATATCCCTCGCCAATTCCCTTAATATTCTAGGATGAAGATTATCCGGGCCCCCCGATTTACTTCCGTTAAGCTGTTCAAGTTTGTCTTCTACCTCAGATACCGTAATGTCTACCCCCATATCTTCATTCCCATCGGTCCCTCTATCACTATTCCTTAGCCCTTCATTAGCCTCATTAAAGACCGAGGCAAAATATTCGTTCAGATATTGTGCCATTCCAAGATTATCCCTAATCTCCACTCCGTTTAAAGTTTTAAGCGGTCCCACTTCTTCCTTCTTGGTTTTCTTCCTATTTATATGGCTAAAAAACCGTTTGCTATTGGTTTTAATCCCCTTCGCTAGGTCCATCTCCACCCGTCGCTTTGCCTTTCTCAGAGCTTCCCTACACCCTCTGACCTCAATAAGGTAGGTTTCTTTGCTGATCCCTCCCATTTTCCACTCCTGGTACGCTTTCTGTTTTTTCTTAATGACCCCTCTAAGATGCTTGCTCATCCAGCTCGGTCTAAAACTGCTACCTACGAGCCGTTTCCCCCTTCTCGGGATACATGCCTCTGACAACTCCTGCAACTTCAACCTGAAGTAACCCCAGGCGTCATCTGCCTTTAGATCCCTAAATATGTTAGCCCAGTCCACTTCCCTAACTAGTCGCCTTAATTTAGTAAAGTTAGCCCTTTTGAAATCGTACACCCTAGTCTCAGATGCACTATTGATTATCCTCCCATTTATTTGGAAACGAATTAGCTCATGATCACTCGAGCTAACGTTGTCCCCTACAACAATTTCCTCAACAAGGTCCTCGTTACTCACCAAAATCAAATCTAAAATGGCATCCCCCCTCGTCGGTTCAGCAACCACTTGATGAAGGAATTCATTAGCTATCACGTCTAGGAAAAGCTGAGCCCTATTATTATTACTAGCATTTGTTTCCCAATCTATATCCGGGAAGTTAAAGTCCCCCATGATCAAGCAGTTCCTATTAGTATTTACCTCCTTAAAAACATTAAAGAGCTCTCTATCCGTCTCCAAGCTAGATCCCGGTGGTCTATAGCACACCCCAATCACTATCCCGGGTGAGGCTCTGGTAGTTTTCTTCCCCAGTGTGACCATTGCCCAGACAGACTCCGTATTATCCATTGCATTGCTAGTTATCTCATTACATTTCACCTCATTATTGATATACAATGCTACTCCCCCACCTTTACCTTTGCATCGGTCTTTCCTAAACAGCACATACCCTTCCATACCTGTACTCCAGTCATGGCTACCGTTCCACCATGTTTCGGTTATTCCTATGATATCCGGTTTCAATTCCCGGACCAGGAGCTCCAGTTCCTCCATTTTGTTACCTAAGCTTCTCACATTGGTGAACAAACATCCTAATTTTTCCTGTTGGGCTCCTCTCACTCTTTTCACCCAACTCGGTAGGGACACAGTACTTCCAGTATGACTTGTAGATCTAGTATCCGTCCCCTCAGCACATTCATGGATGACACTAAGCTGGGGGAGCGGTAGATATGCTGGAGGGTAGAGAGAGGTTAGACAAATTAGAGGACTGGACCAAAAGAAATCTGATGAAGTTCAGCAAGGACAAGTGCAGAATCCTGCACTTAGGTTGGAAGAATCCCATGCACTGCTACAGACTAGGGACCGAGCAGCTAGGCAGCAATTCTGCAGAAAAGGACCTAGGGGTTACAGTGGATGAGAAGCTGGATCAACAGTATGCCCTTGTTGCCAAGAAAGCTAATGGCATATTGGGCTGCATTAGTAGGAGCACTGCTAGCAAATCGAGGGAAGTGATTATTCCCCTCTATTTGGCACTTGTGAGGCCACATCTGGAGTATTGCATCCAGTTTTGGGTCCCACATTACAGAAAATTTGTGGACAAATTGGAGATAGTCCAGGGGAGGGCAACAAAAAATGATTAGGGGGCTGGAGCACATGATTTATGAGGAGAGGCTGAAGATACTGGAATTATTTAGTCTGCAGAAGAGAAGAATGAGGGGGGATTTGATAGCTGCTCTCAACTACCTGAAAGGGGGGTCCAAAGAGAATGGCTCTAGACTGTTCTCAGTGGCAGAAGATGACAGAACAAGGAGTAATGGTCTCAAGTTGCAGAGGGGGAGGTCTATGTTGGCTATTAGGAAACACTATTTCACTAGGAGGGTGGTGAAGCACTGGAATGGGTTAACTAGGGAGGTGGTGGAATCTCCATCCTTAGAGATTTAAGGCTTATCTTGACAAAGCCCTGGCTGAGATGATTTAGTTGGTGTTGGTCCTGCTTTGAGCAGGGGGTTGGACTAGATGACCTCCTGAGGTCTCTTACAACCCTAATCTTCTATGATTCTATGATTCCTCAACTATCCCAGAGTTTACAGGATTCAGATATCCTCGTAGGTAGGGCCCGTCTTATGCAAACTGATAACAGAAAGATGTAGACTTCAAGAGGTGGAGGTTCTTCCTGGACTTATCATATTCTTATTCATGTGCACAGGTGGGATTTATTCCTGAAAATGTTCTTAGTCTCTGATAACTGCCGGTAGCGGGGAGGTTACAGGGCTTGAAACAGCTCAGGAGAGGGCTGTGGCTGGGGCAAGAAGCCTGGGCTGTTTCAAGCCCCGCAGGGCAGGAGTGGGTAACCACCCCGCTACAGGTAGTTATCAGAGATAAGAACATTTTCAGGAATAAATCCCACCCCTGCACGTGAAGAGGAATATAAATCCAGGTAGAACCTCCTCCTGTTCTGCTGAGCTTGCCATTCTGACCAAACAGGAAGTGAAATTCAAAAGTTTCTGGTGCTTTTCCTGTGTACCTGGCTAGTGCATCGGAGTTGAAAGTGCTGTCCAGAATGGTCATATTGGAGCACTCTGGGATAGCTCCCAGAGGCCAATACTATCGAATTGCACAGCGCTGCATCTACACTACCCCAAACTAGACCCAGGAAGTTCGATTTTAACACTACTCCCCTCCTTGGGGAGGAGTACAGCAGTCAATTTTAAGAGCCCTTTAGGTCAGTGGTGTGACATTGCAGTCTATATGGTTTTATAAAAATATGCTAATGATTGAATATAATGTAACTGGAATATGCTTCATGCAAAATGTCTCTTGTAAGGTATCATTACAAAGCTTATAATCTACTGAGTGTGATCAGCCTATTTGTATAAATGTACCACTCTTGTATCTGAAACTAGAAATATGAAATATAACTCTGAGGGCCTATTGTAATTATTCAAAATGTGGGCCACCATTATTGATCATGGGCTGATGATATTAGAGTGTTAGTAGCAACTTTTTCAAGATGTGAGATATTTGGTGTTTTACTTAAAGTCTCAGTTCCTGGAGGCAAGTGATTATATAAGAATCTCAGCTGTCATTTAAAAAAAAAACCTAGAAAGTTTCCATTCTTCATGCTTGTGTAGGAAGGTTGAAAACATAATGTGAGTGAATCTTGAAGGCTCAAAAACAAGGAAAATAAAAAGAATCCAAAGTTTATTATTTTTAAAAAACATTATTTTTAAGTCAATCTCATGTTGTTCAGGGGCTTGATTTATAATTCTTGAACATTTGAGCTTGGCAATACTGCACTATTCACAAATAAATGGTAGACATATATTTGATTAATATCAAATTCATGATTTTTTCTGATCATTGAAGAAATAAATCACACTTACTCTGCATCCAACAGCAAACTGTAGCCACTGATTGCTGTCAGATAATGCTCTGTTTTCAAAGTAGCAGCCGTGTTAGTCTGTATCCGCAAAAAAAAAAAAACAGGAGTACTTGTGGCACCTTAAAGACTAACAAATTTATTTTACCATGAGCTTTCGTGAGCTGCAGCTCACTTCTTCGGATGCATAGAATGGAACACACAGACAGGGGATATTTATACATACAGAGAATATGAAAAGGTGGAAGTATGCATACCAACAGGCAGAGTCTAATCAATTGAGATGAGCTATCGTTAGCAGGAGGAAAAAAACTTTTTGAAGTGATAATTAAGATAATGCTCTGTGATCCTAAGATAAAATCACAGGTTAGATAAGTGAGTCTAGTAAATACTGCATATCGTTCCCTGCCTTAACAAAATATATGCAAAAATAGATGATATGATCCATTACATTAATTTTACATACTGTGGTTATGTGGTATCATATAGTGACACATTTGTGTTCCTCTGTAGCAAAGCGATGACTCACCGGTGCGGCGCCTCCTGCTGGTTGTCTTGGGTATTAGCTCTTGTCCAGCCCAGAACACCCTTTGCTGGCCGGTGTCATGCCTGCCCTAGGCCCTGTGTCCCTCCTGGACCCCGGTGTCCCGTACCTTGAGGTGCTGCCCCACCACAGTACCCCTACATGCTGGGTCTCCCCTAAAAGGTAATAAAGGTAATAATTGGAGAAACCTTTTGTCTCCCCTCCCAGGGGAACCCCCAACCCTCTACCCCCACCTTGCCTCATTGGCTACTGCCAGTCATCATCTAGCCCCCTCTCACTGGGGCAAACTGCAGTCTGTAAAGGCCACTCATCATTGGCAAAGGAGTCAGACTATTTGCCTCTGCCTGCACCTCTGCAACTCCAGTACCTGCTTTGTCCTTTAGCAAGGCCCACAGCCTGGGGATTTGCCAGGCTGGAGCTCCCCAGCTCCTCTTGCCTTTCCCCAGCACTGCTCTACTCCCAGTCTTTGAGCTCCCAGGCAGCCAGGTCCTTCTCTCTCCACAGCTAGAGAGACTCCCTGCCTTCTGGCCCTGCAGCCCTTTTATAGGCTCCAGCCTGGCCCTGACTGGCTGCCTCTCAGCCTTTTCCGATTGGCTCTCAGCCCCAGCCCTCTTTAAGGACTGGCTTTTAACCCTCACTGAGCCGGAGCGGGGTGACTGCCCCACTACATCCTCAATCATTGGGGTGATTGGCAAAGGAGATACAATGACAGAAAAATTATTAAAGCTGTTTAAAAAGAAAAAATAAAATGAAATATTTTAAATTGTGAACCATCCAACTATTCATCTGCTTTGGGTGAAATGATAGGCTGCCCCTATGGTGCATCTGTCTAGTCAGCTGCACAAAGCAATGGTGTCAGGGCCCAGGATTGTGCCTAATGAGCTTTTAGCCATAATGGTTGGTTGTAATAATAGCATTACTTATGTATATGAACTGTCAGAACATGATCATTTGTAGATATTAGTCCATATTCCCGGGGCACTCAAAAACTGCACAGAATGCAAGTCGGGGGTGGACTAGGATTTCAGGTTTCTAATACAACAAAACCAAGATCCATTCACTTCACAATTTCATTATTTTCCCTACAAAATAAAGAGCAAGGCAAATCAGGTGCTTCTGTAATCCACACTAATGCAGTGTGGCTCTGTGACATGCTTTAGCAACTACACTGCATATAGAGATTTATGACTTTTAGCTACTACTTCCATTCTAAGAGATTTGGTTCTTTATCTCAAGTGGCAGAGGCTCATGCTTTTACATTCAGCGGTCCAATATTCAGTCCCCACAAAAGACTCAAACAGAGGCATTGTTACATTTGGCTATGCTGTCTGTGACCACTAAAGAACATTCTGTTCCCAGAGCTAGGAAGAGGAATCAAGAATCCTGAGGCCCAGTGTCTGTTACTTTCTCTCAGATTCCTTTGTAATCCGTTGACAATGTGTGTGTCACATCTTCTTGTATGGACTGGTCATACATAGGGTAACAGCATGGCTTTTCCTCAACCAGTTTTTCTAATAGCTGAAGTGCAAGATGTCTGTGCTGTGAATCTGGAGGTGGAGGATTCAAATGCTACTGATAAATCAAAATAAAAAGCATATATATAGTTAGTGTAAGGACCCTGCTAGCTATTGGAATGACTTTATATTGTAAAATAATGTCTTTAGAAATGAATTTGGATGCTGTGCTAATATTTGTTTTATTGTTGCATTTTTAGTGCCTGTGTTTTGAAGTTTTCCCTAAAAGAGTGTGTGGAAGAAAGTCTGTTGGAGACTGACTAAAGTGTGGGAGATTTTGCCTGTGAGCCCAGACAGTAGAAGACCTTGCCTCTATACTACTAAAGGTCAGAACTTGATTTAATAAACATATATCTTTCCAGAAAGCAATCCTGCTTTTCCAAAGTGTCACATTAGTATTTAGGGGCACTGCATGTCTCAGAGCATTGCTAATAAGCCTCTTAGCTGTAGGTCACCAGTTTGAATCCCAACCATCTGATGAATGTTTGGCAGCCCATATATAAGATAAATTTGGGGACCCTGAGTTCCAATTTCATATCACAAATTCACCACCATGCTTTACACTAGGTTGTAAGCTCCTTGGGGGAGAAGCAGTCTTTTACTATCCAGTGCCTAATATACTGGCGTCCCTACCTTAGTTTATCCCTCTAATGAGACCTCCTGCTACAAGGGTCAAGAATGCCTTACTATAAATGTAAAAGAGCTGGCAACAGTAATTGTCATGGGGCATTGGTCAAAAATCAGAAGACAGACCAAAAAACATGATTTACTCTTTTCAAAGAAATCTCATAATTTTTTTGGAGTCTGACTTACGCGTTTTGAACTTTTAAAGTGGTCAATTCTGTATCTACACTCTCTTTTTAGTAATTGCACCACTTTTCCTCCCTCTACACTGGGAGCAAGGAGAATGAGTATTGTACAATCACCTGTGTAGGCTCATTACAGTATCTTAAACTGAATGATCTTCCCTGGGTCACTTTTCAGGTTTGGTGGTCAAAAAACCTGTGGTGTGGCACAAAGCAGTTGCAATGCACTTGAGGATATGGACCATTATGTTGTTTTACCAAAAAAGTTTAATAAGGTCCAGACTTCTTCTCGTGAAAGATCACAAACAGTGAGGGATTTTTTGTTTTGTGATTCAGAACAGGGAATCAACCCTAGATTCAGCAGTTAAGGAGGTCTGTGCTGACCACCAAGATAAATACTTAAAAATTAGTGGAATGTGTTACTTAATTGAACTCTGAAAGAATGCTGCATTTTACACCAAAAAGAAATAAAGAGTCTTGGGGGTGTGGAATGGGAAGAGAAGGGAAGAGCAAATATATTGCATGGACTAATAAAAAAAATAGGAAAGAAGAGGAAATCATGATTCATAAAAGAGATAAGGAAATTGCTGGGGGGTGATTTAAGGTCAGATTAACAAATCACTGCAGTACAATTTATGGCTTTAGATAATGGGAAGTCAAACAATATTACCATCTGACTTAAAATTGATTTGAGTGAAAGATAAAATTCAGTTATATGAATCATATTAACTGAAAGCCTCTGCTTTACATTTCTCACTGATGGCGCCCTGGGGAGGAAACTTTCTTGGCATTTCACATCCAATTTAAATCCATCATTGATGAAAAGATGGCTAAATTGGCGCATCATTTTGTAATAAAATAGCTCACATATTGTTTATCTGATCAGTGGAGAATGCAGTCTCAACTGTTCAGGGTTAATGGGCTCATTGCACTAGAATAGTAAGTTATTGATTGTCAGAGAGACTGGGAATTAGTACAAACAGCTCATTTAAGGGATTTATTCTACTAACCCAACTCTCATTGAAATTAATGGGGATAGAAGGCTTAGCTAGAGGTGCTCATCATCCCATATGATCAGGCTGTGAGTCCATGGGCTTGATATTCTTCTTACTTATATCACCTTTACACCAGTGCAATTCCTTTTACTTGATAGTGGTAACTCCTGAATCAACCATGTCAGAGGAAAATCAGGCTGCCTGCATATTACATATCAAACATCATCATTATTTCCCCCACAAAATAAAGTGTTCTGTGATCAGGAATGTTTCAATTTCATACTCGTGAAAACTCATAAATAAAAAATCAGTATAATAAAAAGGCAGCATGTACTATTGTATATGGTGGCCTGTGTACATCTTCCACTTTTAAAAGACAGAGAAACAAAATTCTTTGAAGCTCTGTTGTGATTTCTGGTCTGGTGCTTTATTCCCCTTAGGGGTCATCCTGAGGGTATGTCTACACTATAGGGGCACAGATAAAGTGCTGGAGGTGTGCAAATGTGGCATGGATATTTCCTTCAGTAACTGAAGGGTTTTTTTTTTATCTTTGTAGTAAATATACCCCTGTGAGAAGTGGTAGCTAGGTCAATGGAAGAATTCTTCTGTTGACCAAGCTGCGTCTAAAATGGGGGTTAGGTAAGGTTGACCTATGTTGCACAAGGCATGAGATTTTTCACAGTCCTGAGTGATGAAGCTAATTTGACTTGAGTTTTAGGTGTAGACCAGGTCTCAGGTGAAATGGAAGAAATGTCTTACCAATTGTAAAACATTATTTGTTTAGGGACAAAACTTGCTGAATTCTTGGCATGGTATGGCATTACCACCTGTACTTTTGCGCTGCTGCTGGCTGGCTAACCAGCTCTGAAGGCAGAGTGGAAAGTGCAGCGGCTGCTGGCCAGGTGCCCAGTTCTGAAGGCCATGGCTGTTGCCCCCATCCCCTTGAGAATCCCAGTTCCATTCATACCCATCCACCTCTCAGCATTCCTCAGGAGAACTCCAGTCCCCGCACACCACATGTGCTTCTGCCAAACCATCCACTCCTTGTCTTCTTCTGCCCCCCACACACCCTGGACACACATCTGCAGCAGAACCCTAGGTCCCCATAGGCACACAGCCTACAGCTACTACACATGCACCTGTTCATATCCTGACTGCCCCCCACCCCCTGACTCACAGAGCTTTTACAACCCTTTGACCCTCCATAACCTTCCCTCCCACCAGCACCTGTCAGGGCAGGTGCCTTTAGCCAGTGTAACTAGAGGCTTGGACTTGACATGACATACAGCCATCTTGTGTATGGACTTAGCATATCCTGAAGCCATTTGGTATGCTCAGTCACCTGAAGTTGGAATCAAAATCTAAAGAGTCAGAAGGATTTGACCTTGCCTTAGACAGATAGAGACATTTCAGTTGCAGCTGCAGCATCACTAACAGGGATAGATATAGTAATATTACTGATTCATGGGAATGGAAGGGAATGTGGACAAGCTAACGTTGAGTTTCTGCAAGTTTCTTACTGGATGTCTGTGTGAGTTTCTTGTTAAAAGTTGCTTTTGATGATAAATAGAAATTATGATGTTTTGCTGTTGCTAGGAAAATTGTTTTAGTCCAACAAGGATTATGATTGATTAGAATAATTGTATAGTTATGCTTTGAGTAAAATAATTGGTTAAGGTATAGATAAGAGTGTATATGAGTGTTAGACGAGAGACCCTTTGGAACCTAACTCTAGGACACTGCTCAAGATCAAAGCTGCCAGAACTCTTAACCCCAGAATGGTCATAATGTGCAGAACCCAAAGCTCCAGACAAGATATGACCCTGACTGGCCATCTGGAGATGTCTGTCTACTGTATTGGAAATGGTGAGCATTAGATGCTTGGCAAGTGTATTCTGCAGATTAATTGTTAATGTACATGTTTAAGGCCACTCACTGGGTGAAGGCTCTTTCATAGAATCATAGAATCTCAGGGTTGGAAGGGACCTCAGGAGGTCATCTAGTACAACCCCCTGCTCAAAACAGGACCAAACCCAACTAAATCATCCCAGCCAGGGCTTTGTCAAGCCTGACCTTAAAAACCTCTAAGGAAGGAGATTCCACCACCTCCCTAGGTAACCCATTCCAGTGCTTCACCACCCTACTAGTGAAAAAGTTTTTCCTATTAGGTTTTTCCAACATAAACCTCCCCCTCTGCAACTTGAGACCATTACTCCTTGTTCTGTCATCTTCTACCACTGAGAACAGTCTAGATCCATCGTCTTTCAGGTAGTTGAAAGCAGCTATCAAATCCCCCCTCATTCTTCTCTTCTGCAGGCTAAACAATCCCAGTTCCCTCAGCCTCTCCTGTTAAGTCATGTGCTCCAGTCCCCTAATCATTTTTGTTGCCCTCCGCTGGACTCTCTCCAATTTATCCACATCCTTCTTGTAGTGTGGGGCCCAAAACTGGACACAATACTCCAAATGAGGCCTCACCAGTGCTGAATAGAGGGGAATGATCACGTCCCTCGATCTGCTGGAAATGCCCCTACTTATACAACCCAAAATGCCATTAGCCTTCTTGGCAACAAGGGCACACTGTTGACTCATATTCAGCTTTTCGTCCACCGTAACCCCTAGGTCCTTTTCTGCAGAACTGCTGCCCAGCCATTCGGTCCCTAGTCTGTAGCAGTGCATGGAATACTTCCGTCCTAAGTGCAGGACTCTGCACTTGTCCTTGTTGAACCTCATCATATTTCTTTTGGCCCAATCCTTTAATTTGTCTAGGTCCCTCTGTATCCTATCCCTACCCTCCAGCGTATCAACCACTCCTCCCAGTTTAGTGTCATCTGCAAACTTGCTAAGGGTGCAGTACACACCATCCTCCAGATCGTTAATGAAGATATTGAACGAAACCCGCCCCAGCACTGACCCTTGGGGCACTCCACTTGATACCGGCTGCCAACTAGACATGGAACCATTGATCACTACCCATTGAGCCCGACCATCTAGCCAGTTTTCTATCCACCTTACCGTCCATTCATCCAGCCCAGACTTCTTTAACTTGCTGGCAAGAATACTGTGGGAGACTGTATCAAAAACTTTGCTAAAGTCCAGAAATAGCACATCCACTGCTTTCCCCTCATCCACAGAACCGGTTATCTCATCATAGAAGGCAATTAGGTTAGTCAGGCATGACTTGCCCTTGGTGAATCCATGCTGACTGTTCCGGATCACCTTCCCCTCCTTTAAGTGGTTCAGAATTGATTCCTTGAGGACCTGTTCCATGATTTTTCCAGGGACTGAGGTGAGACTGACTGGCCTGTAGTTCCCTGGATCTTCCTTCTTCCCTTTTTTAAAGATGGGCACTACATTAGCTTTTTTCCAGTCATCCGGGACCTCCCCCGATCGCCATGATTTTTCAAAGATAATGGCCAATGGCTCTGCAATCTCATCGGCCAACTCCTTTAGCACCCTCGGATGCAGTGCATCCAGCCCCATGGACTTGTGCTCGTCCAGCTTTTCTAAATAGTCCCGAACTACTTCTTTCTCCACAGAGAGCTGGTCACCTCCTCCCCATACCGTGTTGCAGAATGCAGCTGTCTGGGAGCTGACCTTGTCTGTGAAGACAGAGGCAAAAAAAGCATTGAGTACACTAGTTTTCTCCACATCCTCTGTCACTAGGTTCCCTCCCTCATTCAGCAAGGGGCCCACACTTTCCTTGACTTTCTTCTTGTTGCTAACATACCTGAAGAAACCCTACTTGTTACTCCTAACATCTCCGGCTAGCTGCAACTCCAAGCGTGATTTAGCCTTCCTAATTTCACTCCTGCATGCCTGAGCAATACTTTTATATTCCTCCCTGGTTATTTATCCAATCTTCCACTTCTTGTAAGCTGTTTTTTTGTGTTTAAGACGAGCAAGGATTTCACTGTTAAGCCAAGCTGGTCGCCTGCCATATTTACTTTTCTTCCTACACATCGGGATGGTTTGTTCCTGCAACCTCAATAAGGATTCTTTAAAATACAGCCAGCTTTCGTCGACTCCTTTCCCCATCATGTTATTCTCCCAGGAGACCTTGCCCATCAGTTCCCTGAGGGAGCCGAAGTCTGCTTTTCTGAAGTCCAGGGTCTCTGTTCTACTGCTCTCCTTTCTTCTTTGTGTCAGGATCCTGAACTCGACCATCTCATGGTCACTACCTCCCAGGTTCCCATCCACTATTGCTTCCTCTACTATTTCTTCCCTGTTTGTGAGCAGCAGGTCAAGAAGAGCTTTTCCCCTAGTTGGTTCCTCCAGCACTTGCACCAGGAAATTGTCCCCTACACTTTCCAGAAACTTCCTGGATTGTCTGTGCACTGCTGTATTGCTCTCCCAGCAGATATCAGGGTGATTAAAGTCACCCATGAGAACCAGGGCCTGTGATCTAGCAACTTCTGTTAGTTGCTGGAAGAAAGCCTCGTCCACCTCATCCCCCTGGTCTGGTGGTCTGTAGCAGACTCCCACCACAACATCACCCTTGTTGTTCATACTTCTACATTTAATCCAGAGAGTCTCAGGTTTTTCTGCAGTTTCATACCGGAGCTCTGAGCAGTCATACTGCTCTCTTACATACAACGCAACTCCCCCACCTTTTCTGCCCTGCCTATCCTTCCTGAACAGTTTATATTCAGTGGGAAAAGGCCCTGCTAACCCATAGAGGGCCATTGGAATACTGTGTCCAGGGAGGGGAGGGGTCCTAAATTGTGTGGGTAACACCATGGCCTTGACAGTGGAGCCAAACCTGGCTCAAAGATATCCTGGCAGGAGGCGGGGAATCCCTCTGACAACCTTCATGGAGACTCAGTGTAGCCAACTGCTCCAAAGAGATACACTGAGTCTCTCTTTGCAATCTGATAGGGAATCCCACTTGCCTATCATACCTTACTGGTTTCATCTACTCAGGACACTCCCTACACTAACACCGGAACAAATCAACATACCCTTAGAGCCCCGACCAGGGTTATTCTATCTACTACCCAAGATCCACAAACCCGGAAATCCTGGACGCCCCATCATCTCGGGCATTGGCACTCTCACTGAAGGACTGTCTGGATATGTGGACTCTCTACTCAGACCCTATGCCACCAGCACTCCCAGTTATCTCCGTGACACCACTGATTTCCTGAGGAAACTACAATGCATTGGTGACCTTCCAGAAAACACCGTCCTAGCCACCATGGATGTAGAGTCTCTCTACACAAACATCCCACACACAGATTGAATACAAGCTGTCAGGAACAGTATCCCTGATGATGCCACAGCACAACTGGTTGCTGAGCTCTGTGCCTCTATCCTCACACACAACTATTTCAAATTTGATGACAATATATCTCTCCAGATCAGTGGCACCGCTATGGGAACCCGCATGGCCCCACAACGCTTCCTCAGCTCTCGTCCACTCACGCCCCTTCTCTACCTACGCTACATTGATGACATCTTCATCATCTGGACCCATGGGAAGGAGACTCTGGAAAAAATCTACCACGATTTCAACAGCTTCCACCCCACCATCAACCTCAGCCTAGATCAATCTACACGGGAGGTCCACTTCCTAGACACCACGGTGCAAATAAGTGATGGTTACATTAACACCACCCTATACCGAAAACCTACTGACCACTATGCCTACCTTCATGCCTCCAGCTTCCATCCCGGGTTCACCACAAGATCCATTGTCTACAGCCAAGCACTAGGTACAACCGCATCTGCTCTAACCCCTCAGACAGAGACCAACACCTACAAAATCTCCACCAAGTAGTCTCAAAACTACAATACCCGCACAATAAAATAAGGAAACAGATCAACAGAGCCAGACGTGTACCCAGAAGCCTCCTACTGCAAGACAAACCCTAGAAAGAAACCAACAGGACTCCACTGGCCATCACATACAGTCCCCAGCTAAAACCCCTCCAACGCATCATCAGGGATCTACAACCCATCCTGGACAATGATCCCACACTTTCACAGGCCTTGGGTGGCAGGTCAGTCCTCGCTCACAGACAACCTGCTAACCTGAAGCATATTCTCACCAGTAACTGCACACCACACCATAGTAACTCTAGCTCAGGAACCAATCCATGCAACAAACCTCGATGCCAACTCTGCCCACATATCTACACCAGCAACACCATCACAGGACCTAACCAGATCAGCCACACCATCACCGGTTCATTCACCTGCACATCCACCAATGTAATATATGCCATCATATGCCAGCAATGCCCCTCTGCTATGTACATCGGCCAAACTGGACAGTCTCTACAGAATAAGATAAATGGACACAAATCAGATATTAGGAATGGCAATATACAAAAGCCTGTAGGAGAACACTTCAACCTCCCTGGCCACACAATAGCAGATCTTAAGGTGACCATCCTTCAGCAACAAAACTTCAGGACCAGACTTCAAAGACAAACTGCTGAGCTTCAGTTCATCTGCAAATTTGACACCATCAGCTCAGGATTAAACAAAGACTGTGAATGGCTTGCCCACTACAGGACCAGTTTCTCCTCCCTTGTTTTTCACACCTCAACTGCTAGAACAGGGCCTCATCCTCCCTGATTGAACTAACCTCGTTACCTCTAGCTTGCTTCTTGCTTGCATATATATACCTGCCCCTGGAAATTTCCACTACTTGCATCCGACGAAGTGGGTATTCACCCACGAAAGTTCATGCTGCAAAACGTCTGTTAGTCTATAAGGTGCCACAGGATTCTTTGCTGCTTTTACAGATCCAGACTAACATGGCTACCCCTCTGATACTTGGTTTCTGATTGGTGCGCAAGAGAATGTCCTGCCTCCCACTATTGCATTTGAGCCATTCAAGTCAATGTGGATTCCTCCCATGAAGAGTGTTTAAATGTGTGTCCCCTGGTCACTGATCGGCCCGTGCGAAAATCAGCTGGGGCTGTGATTGGAGGCCAGACCAGGAGCTCTCCTCCTTTGCTAAGCTATGTCCCATGGCTGAGAGTCCATGATTCCTTGTCATATCCTCAGGTACTCCCCAGCCATTGTGTGTGTGGTTCAAATAGATTGTACTGTACATACCAGCCCCTACAGGCACTGCCAGCAGCAGAGGAGAAGTAAGGATAGTAATGCCATACCATGCTACCCTGACTTCTGCACTGCTGCTGGCACTGCCTTCAGAGCTGGGTGCCTGGCCATCAACCATCCAGCTCTGAAGGCAGCACCACTGCCAGCAGCAGCAGAGAAGTAAGGGTGGTAATGCCATACCATGCCACCCTTATTTCTCTGTAAAGTTTTATCTTTGTGCTGGGAAAATTTTGGGAGTGGCTATAGCTGTTGCAAGCCCCCTCTCTCCAGTGCTGCCTCTATTTATCCCCACCCAGTGTCACAGAGTTCCCATGTGATGCTGAGCAAGTCATTTAATCCAAATTTTTGGCACATAGGAAGTAAGTGCGTATGTATGTGTGTGTGTGGGGGGGGTTGTTTTGTGTTTTTTTCCTACCATTTTCTGAATATCCCTCTTAAGATAGTCTAATTTTCAAGTTTCAGAGTAGCAGCCGTGCTCATCTCAATTGATTAGACTCTGCCTGTTGGTATGCATACTTCCACCTTTTCATGTTCTCTGTATGTATAAATATCTCCTGTCTGTGTGTTCCATTCTATGCATCCGAAGAAGTGAGCTTTAGCTCACGAAAGCTCATGCTAAAATAAATTTGTTAGTCTCTAATTTTCAAAAGTCCTGAATATTCACAGCTGTACCTGAAATCAGTAGTAGCTGCAGATGATCAGTAGAGCTGGGGACAGGGGAATGGTTTTTCCACCCATGAACATTTTTGAGGTTTAAAAAAAATGTCTAGTTTTACATTGGAACAAAATGGAGTCCTGCTGAAGTTTTGGGTGAGAGAGACAGTTCCCCCACCAAAGAGCCCAGTGGTCAGAACACTCACCTGGTCTGTGGGAGTCACAGCTTTAAGTCCCCTCTCTGTCTCTTTCGGAGGAACTTAAATCAAGATTTCCCACATTCTATGAAAGTACCCTACCCACAAGGTACATGCTATTCTGGTGTGGGTGTGGATGGGTCTCAATATCTCCTATTGCTGCTTGTAAGCCGGGGCACTGGTCTCACCTCCGGCTGGGCAGAGCATTGAACCTGAGTCCACACAATCTGGTGGGGCTGTCAGTCAATTCCTGGTGCCCAGAGGTCTGAAACCCACCTCTGTTCTTAAGTCCCTGAGGGTATTGGTAGGGGAACCTAGGCCTGCCCGCTCCACTGGGTTCCAGCTCAGGAATCTTAAGCTACACAAGCTGAATCAGGATTTGATGACTCCAGCCATGCCCTAAGCACCTTCCAACTCCCCTTATTTTCTGTAGGCTTTTCAGCCCACTGGTCTCATCATCACCTCTTATGGTGCTGTCTCTGAGTGGCTTTTCAGGAGCTTGCTGGCAGGAGTACCCTTCTCAGGCCTGCTCGCTACTCTGCTAGCCATCCAATCCCTCCGCTTCCCAGTCCTTTTATCCTCCCAGCTGCTGTGAGGCTGCCAATCAGCACTGGCCCAGAGTGTCTGCATTAACCCCTTGGTTATTGGGACAGCATTGGGTCCAATCATCTTATGACAGAGCTGTTGAATTTGCATAAATAATCAAACACTTATTGGGCCAGAGAAAGAGAAAGCAATTAACTCTATAGTGCAGTGGTTAGGACACTCACTGGGATAGTGGAAACCCAAGTTCAAATCTTTCTAGAGCAGCAACTTAAACCTGGGTCTTCTATAACTCTGATGAAAACCCTTAGCTGTGGGGGAAGGTGGGGTTCTTGTTCTCACCAGAAATTCCATCTTAGACCTCAGAAATCTTTCCTGATGACAGAGTAGTTGAAACTGGTACATTCCCGTGCAAAGTCTTAGTTTCAACAAATTGACATTTTCTATTAAAACAGTTTTGTCAGAAAATTCCCATTCAGCTCTAATGATGAGTCCTTCCACTGGTAAAATTGTGTGGCCTGAAGGAGTGAAGTTCTAGTCTTTGCTCTTTCCCTGAGTCAGTATGTAACTTCAGGCAAATTGCCTGATTTTTATTTCCAACTCTGCCATGGCCTATCTGTGTTACTCTGAGCAAGGGATTTCACATTTCTGTGCCTCAGTTACCCCGAATTCATTACTGTTTGCGAGACTTAGATATTAAGGTTATCAGTTCCATGGAAAAGGTCATGAGGAAATTCTATTCTCATTGCAGAATTACAGTGGTGCTCAATAAAGAAGGCATAGCTCATTGGGTGATGAAGATAAACATATTCACTTATTCACTAAGAGCTGCCTATCGTGTACTAAATGATGCAGAAAGTAACACTTTCTTTTAACATATTTTTGTATTTTTTTTAAAGTAAAAACTAAATTATGTTATTTGCAACTGAGATCTATCTCAAAACCTTGACTTAGAAGACTAACGATGGTAGCTGGTACTAATTATGGAACTAAGGAATACTTTCTGTATTACCTGCAAAAGCCTTGCAAGTCAATCTGGCTTGTCAGTGACTCACACCAGAAGAAAAGGAATGGCAACCTCAATGCTACCTATGCTTCTGTTGTGGTGAACCAAGCCATGCCATCTTGGCCTGGGGGGTATGAATGCCAAAGAGCTTGGGAAGCAAGCAAACCCAGGCCCAGTGGGGGAAACCAGCCTGAACCCTGAGAGAAGAGAAATTCCCTATACCTTAGTTTTCACTGAGACATACCCTGAGCGTCTCATTTGAAGGTGACTATCCAACTGCACATCCTGGAGGATCCATGACAGATTCCCCTTTAATAAGCCCTGATCAATCCAAGAAAAGCAAACAATTTCATGGATGCAGCTACAGCTCGGGCCCTACAGATTCCCCTGCTATGCAAGACCATACCCAACACAATAAAAACTATTGACAACTCCCCATTGTCTTCAGATTCAGTTGTTGAGGAGACTGTCCCCCTGAAGGCCATTAACACTAAGTGTGATCAGTTCCCTGCATTTTCCCCTGATCCTTGGCATCTCCTGGCTGACCCTTCATGACCCCCTCATTGAGAACAGAAAGTCACCTTCCCATTGGAAAGCTGCTGACAGCATGACCAGGAACTAGCAGGCTCTCACAGATCTTGGGAGACAGGCCAGTCCTCGCTTATAGACAGCCTCCCAACCTGAAGCAAATACTTACCAGCAACCGCACACCATACAACATAAACACTAACCCAGGAACCTATCCTTGCAACAAAGCCCGATGCCAGCTCTGTCCACATATCCATTCAAGTGACACCATCATAGGACCTAATCACATCAGACACGCCATCAGGGGCTCGTACACCTGCACATCTACCAATGTGATATATGCCATCATGTGCCAGCAATGCCCCTCTGCCATGTACATTGGCCAAACCGGACAGTCTCTACGCAAAAGAATAAATGGACAGAAATCTGAAATCAGGAATCATAACATTCAAAAACCAGTGGGAGAACACTTCAACCTCTCTAATCACTCAGTGACAGACTTGAAGGTGGCAATTTTGCAACAAAAAAACTTCAAAAACAGACTCCAAAGAGAAACTGCTGAACTCGAATTAATATGCAAATTAGATACAATTAACTCTGGCCTAAACAGAGAATGGGAATGGTTGGGTCATTACACTAATTGAATCTATTTCCCTATGTTAAGTTTTCCTCACACCTTCTATGGGCCATCTTAATTATCACTTCAAAAAGTTTTTTTTTCCTCCTGCTGATGATAGCTCATCTCAATTGATTAGACTTTTCCTGTTGTTATGCATACTTCCACCTTTTCATGTTCTCTGTATGTATAAATATCTCCTGTCTGTGTGTTCCATTCTATGCATCCGAAGAAGTGAGCTGTAGCTCATGAAAGCTCATGCTAAAATAAATTTGTTAGTCTTTAAGGTGCCACAAGTACTCCTGTTCTTTTTGCGGATACAGACTAACACGGCTGCTACTCTGAAACCTATGATATCTTGGAAAAGGAGCTCTTGGCAATTAAGAACACCTTTGAAGAGTGGTGGCAGTAGTTGGAAGAGGCCCATCATTAGGTCCAACTGTTTATGGACCACAAGAACCTGGAGTACTTCTTACTCCTCAGGGAATTCTGTGCCAAAAAAATTAAAATTCTGTGCCAAAACCTAAAAATTCTGTGCAAAATATTAAAAAATTCTGCAAATGTTATTTGTCAATAAATAAATGTGGCTCCAGCATGGCAGTGGGGAACACAGGTCACTGGATGCATTGAGGTGGGAGATCACCCTGAAGTCCCTACCTCCTCTGGTACAGGGACTCGGCAGTGAGGCTTCACCTGACCCTGACACAGTGCAAGAGCTGGGCCTGCCTCAGAAACACCCTGGGGCTCTTCCCCTCTGTGCCAGGTGCACCAGATATGGGTGGGCAGGCTCAGCCCAGCAGGATCCAAGTGTGGAGGGGCTTAGTGCGCGGGGAACCAGGTGTGGGGCAATCTGGGTGTGGGCAGCTCAGTCAGAGATCTGGATGCACAGGGGCTTGTTGTGGGGTTCTGGGTGCAGGGGCAATGGGACTCTGCCGGGGATCCAGGTGAAGGTGTTTGGAGTTCAGCGGGGGAGGGTCTGGGTGAGCGGGGTTCCATGGGGGGGTCTGAGTGTGGGTGGCTCAGTGTGGGGTGTCCAGGTGCCACGGAAGTGGGGCTTGATGTGGTGGGGGTCCAGGTGCAGCTGGTTGGGGATCAGTGGGGTGGGGGTCTGGGTGTGAGGGGCTCATTGGAGGGGTCCAGGTGTAGGGGGTAAGGCTTGTCAGGGTGAGGGTTTGATGGGTTTGCTTAACAGGGGAGCCCTAACTGCTGCTGAGAGGACACTGTATGCCAGGCTCCCACTTCCCCCCGCGATTCCCCTATCTCCTTTTCTTCTCCATCCCCATCCCCTCACTCCCACATTCCCCTCCCCCTGCCCTATTCTACCCCCTTCCTTCCATACTGCCTCTTCCCCCCACCCCCTCACTCCCCTTACCCAGCCCCACCATGGGCACTTACTATTGCACAGAAAACAGGAAGGCTCCAGCACACAAAAGGGGAGCACGACTGGCACTAGGACCCAAGAGGCAGCATTCAGCTGCAGAGTCAGCAGAGCTTCCCTCAGCTTGACTTCTCTGTTCTTGCAGAAGTGTGCCCCCCATACATCACCTCTGTTTGGGGGAGAGCAATCCCCCACAAAAAACTGCACCCATGGTTGTCCCCCCCCCACGCAGCTTCCCTTTGCTTCCCTGCTGTTTTCTGAAGGGAAGCACAGGAATTCGGGGGTGGGAGGGTATTTTCTGCAGGTGCGCAGTCATGCAGAATCCCCCCAGGAGTAACCTGTGCAGGGCCAAGGCCCTGAATCAATGACAGGACAGCTCTGATTGGCCCTATTCTTCTCACAGTTCAACTTTACCTTGACTGACTGCCCTGGAAACAGGAATGACAAGATCAATGCCTTGTCCCAAAGATATGGCTCTGACCCACAAGGCCTTATTCTGGAGCAAGCCCAAATTCTCTAGTCCCATAACTTTCTTAATGCAATTTGCCTCCAGGACCTGCTTGTGTTCATCTGCTCTACCTCTCCAGCATTCCACCCAACAAGTTGACCATTGTCACCTAAGAAACACACAACACCTGTGAGGGGATCACATTTGTGAGGGACCACCTATATGTTCCCCCGACCTGTGAGGATGGCAGTTCTAATACTGTGCCACAACTCTACCTTGGCAGGACACTTAGGATGATGTAAAACCTAGTGCTTAATATCCTGTTTCTTCTGGTGGTCTCGAATATACCCCATGATAAAGACCTTGTCACTTCCTGCCAGATTTGTACCTGCACCAGAAACCTTGTGGCATCGTCCAACATCTGGATGCCCCATCTTGGCCCTGGGAAGCCTTGGGCTTTGTGTTGGGACTACCAGAGTCCAGTGGTTTCACAACAATTCTGCTAACAGTAGATCACTAAGTTGGCTCACTTTGTTCC
This sequence comes from Mauremys reevesii, assembly GCF_016161935.1. Classification (NCBI taxonomy): domain Eukaryota; kingdom Metazoa; phylum Chordata; order Testudines; family Geoemydidae; genus Mauremys; species Mauremys reevesii. Next base: position 122,123,681 of record NC_052624.1, on the reverse strand, counting down.
CTGCACAGGTTTACCTTCTGTGGAGGAAACCACCTGTGTCTGGATAAACCACATAGTCTGTCTTCAGATCATATCACCTCCAATCGAGGACCACAGTTTATTGGCCATTTATGGTACAAGACACTATGTTTATTTGTAGTCCATGTGCACCTGTCCTTTGCCTATCATCCACAGTCAAATGGCCAAATAGAAAGAATCAACCAGATCTTTGATCAATACTCAACCATCACCAGGATGACTGGTCTTCACTGTTACCATATACAGAGTTGATATACAATAATTTGGACCATGAATCCACAGACCACAGACCCTTTTTATCAGCTATAGGTACCATCCCCAATTTCACCCACAACTAACCACATCCTCCTCCAACCCATTTGCCTTGGAAGTAGTACAGCACATCCATCACATCCAAGAAGAGGTGAATCAACACCTTGAGAAGGCAAAGGAGGACTACAAAAGGCATGCAGACAAACATAGACAACTGGGGCCCATCTACTCCACAGGAGAAAAGGTCTGGTTTTCAAAAGAACACCTCTGAACAGACAGACCCACCAAGAAAATAGACTATTGGTTCCTAGCCTCATAATATATTCGTCAGCAAATCAACTTAGTCACCTTCAAGCTCCAGCTCTCCTGATCCCTTAGAGTCCACCCTGTGTTCCAGGTCTCACTTCTAAAACCATACACTGAGAACCCATTTCCCTATAGAGTCCAATTCCTGCCCCCACAGTACAAGAACAGGGTCGGGAGGAATACATTGTTCATGAAATCCTTGACTCTAGGGTTGAATTGGGCAAATTATGGTATCTGATCAATTGGCCCAAAGGAACACACTTGGGAGCCAGCAGAAAATGTTTATGCTCCTGCCCTATTCAAGCCTTCTAGGGGACCCACCCTGAGAAACCTCAACCCATAGCACCTGGAGGTCACCCCTGGTGGGGATGATGTCATGATCCACAGTTTCAAGCCTGAGTCTGCAGGGTTTATAGGAGAAGACACACACCACCCTTCCATCTGGCAGACTGCGAATGCTTGCTTACCTGGGACCACAAAGCCCAGTCTCAGTTTGAGGATCCACTCCTGCAGTTCTATTGGTAGGGACCTAGAGCAGCTGATTGGCCCACTGGCCCTACTTAAGGCAGCCTCAAGAACAGAAAGCTAGACAACTGGGCTCCACCGTATTCTGCACTGTGTGTCTCCTGCTCAGGGTAATTGTGGTCTTAACAAGCTGCCATGGCTGGGTTGTGGACAGCCAGACCTACTAGTCAGAGCCAGACTATGCAGTCAGGAGTCAGGAGGGACAGGATACTAGAAGGTCAGAACAAGGAGACAAACTGGAGGTCAGAACCATTAATCAGATGCCAGGAGTCACACCAGGTCAGGAAATCAAGCAGCCGGAGAAGGAAGCCCAAGGCACAGAGTCCTGAATAGGGTGAAACCCATTTATTCAGATAACTTCCTGTTCCTGCTACTCTCTTAAGTAGTGCCAGTTGGACTCCAGGACTCTACCAGTAGGACTCCAAGGATTGAGCCTCAAGCTGGGGCTAGGCTTTGTGGGTCCCAGGTAAGCAAGCATCAAGGTGGAGTATGGCTGCTCCTATAAACCCTGAGGATCTAGGTTTGTGGGTAACAAGAAGTTTATTCAGCTCTCAGAAGATGCTAGGATCAGTGTGTTGCCTGCAGGTATATTCAGCCAATGAAAGAGTGTTGATGATGTGGTGTTTCACCTTGTATTTCTTTGCTTGAGTGTATTGTGACTCAGTATCCTGCTGTGTGAGCTGCATGGGTGAAATAAACTAAAATAATAGCTCTCTTGTTCATGTAGGTCAATTCAGATCTCAATAAAGAACAACTGTTACTTTTCTAATTGACTTCCACACACCTAAAAATTCTTTGCTGAATACAACAAGCATCTCTATATTTGAGATTGTCTTTACCTCTTCATTCTGTTTGCTGAGATTGTCAAAAAGGTGCCTGCTGTGACATTTTTGTGGTGCAAACAGCCATTCTATGGGAACATTATTTTCCTTTCTCTCTCATGTAGGGCATCAGCTGGGGGCCATATTTAAACGGGCAACATAGTGCTCAAGAGATCTAGAATTATGTCTGTGCCGCAAAAAGGGTGCATTTTTACACTGACAGTTAACGATGTAAAATCTTAGTGGAAATAAAGCACAAATAGTTTTTAACTTCAGTGTAGCTAGTTGAAGTAAACCCCAGGGAGTATAAGATTGTCCTCAGATAGTTACCGAGAGTTTAAAAGTACCAGTGCTTTGGATTTTATATCAAGATAGCTAGCTTGAGTTAACTATATAAATATAAAAACATACCTTTTTTGCAGTGAAGACATAGCCTAGATCTCATTACCAAATCCTTGCGTCATCCAACCTCCTTTCCACCTTTTTTCAACCTAGAACTGTATCCTGTTACATTGTGTCATGTAAAACATCACTTGTTCTTCCATTCATATATAATACCAATATAACTCTATCATTAGTCTTCATAACAACATGTAATACATCCCTAAAATGGTATATAGCATTATCCATTAGGGAGATCTCTGCTTGGTATTCTGAGTTCCTAACAACTAATCTTCAATATTACAGTAGTATATATTCATTTCAATGATATGAAAGCAAGGACACAAGATGGGTGAGGTAATACCTTTTATTGGACCAACTTCTGTTGGTGAGAGACACAAATTTTCGAGCTTACACAGAGCTCTTTCAGAACAAGAAGTTCCAGCCCCTACTCAATAATCAGAGTTGCCTCCTTTTTCAATTGGAATCTTTCCACTGATGGCAATTGGTTTTCTATCAGACTCATAGATGTACAGTTATCATGGGTGGAGCTGGTCAAAATATGGGAAATCTTTTCAAGAAAACTTTTAATGAAACATTTGTCCTTGTGGGTTTGTTTTTTTTTTAATTTTAAAATTACAACTTTTGCTAATAGCTCTAATTATAGAACAGATTGTGACCCAACTGATGTGTCCATGTAAATGATTAAAGGAGCCTCCCTTCCTCTTTTGCAGGGGTTGGTACAGGAAGGAGAGGTGCCTCTGCAGGATGCTATACCCACACCCAGTCAGAAGTGGGTGGGAGTGGATGGGACAGGGAGTGGGCAGAGCCTTGCCACCACTCACCCAAAACATCAGCTAGTACAGCTATGCCATTACACCTGGGGAATAGTACCATGTTACCCCTTCCTGGCTTGGGGCAAAGACCTGACTGAGGTCTATATTTGAAAAGTAATTAAGTTACATGTTTCATATTTGAGATGTTGCAAGTCTTAATGGATGCAGATGGATTATTCTCAAAAGAGAAGTGTTGTTTGTTTAAAATGAAATTGGACCCAATTCTGTCCCCACTGAAATAAATTCAAATTTATAATCAGAAAAAAAAAGGCTTTTCAACATTAGGCATGCATCCTTTCTACTGGTATGCTTGAGGGCGATCTAGTACTATATTGAGATTTTGTAAGTAAAAATAACTAAATGAGGTAGAGACACCACTAAACATACTGTGTAATGAGATCAGAGCAGACCTCCAGGATGTGGCGAACTACCAGAGGTGTGGTGTAATTGCGTTGCAATGCACTCCCTAGAGTGTCTTACTAAAGAATAGCACACTCCAGGGTGTGCAATTGTACTGCAAGATACAGATGCCCCAGGCATTTTGTGAGGTACAAGGCCAAAGGACAAATTTGAGAAGAATGCACATCTGAGTAAAACTGCACACACTGGGGTGTGCTGTTTGTTATATATTCCACACAAAACATTCCGTGGTTGTATTGGGTATGCTAATTTGAAGCAATAAAATACATGTAAAATATACTTGTGAATAGTTTTGCATTTCCATATTTTTGTTTTTTACTTAATTTTACATAAATATTTTAGAAATGAAACCATACAACAATCAATTAAATTCCAGTGAAAGCAGTAGTCTGCATCTATTTTCTTCTAAAGCTGCTGGTAGAATTAAAGCACTACAAGATGTTTATCCAGTCAGACCAGTGACTAAATGTTACCACCTTTCTAATTTCGACAAGAAGATTCACAACTGCCCATCCCAATGTGTCTACAATGAAGCAAAAGGTGAGGCACAGGAATACCATCATCTAAAAATTAACATTTTAAATACACAAGTCTGATATTTTTCTTCTATAGAGTTCTATACATCAAGAGTAACTCCAATGAAGAAAATGGAATTAAACTCGTAAAACAAAGTGCTGTGAGAGGAGAATCAGATTCCGACCAGGTGAAATCCTGGTCCCAAAGAAGCAAAGTCAATGGAATTCATGCTATTAACTTTAATGGGTCTAGGATTTCATCCACAATATTTGAATTAGAACTTACTACAACATTCAAATGGAGGTTAATATCAAAGTCAGTGAGCAAGGGCTCATGAAAGTGGAGTTCCTGCATATGACTTTAAAAAACCAACCAAACAGGGATAAATGGCTCACCTCTGTCTTCACAAACGTTGTGAAGAGCACTGCAAAGCCACAGTAATGCAAACATTGTTTATGACACTGGCATCCAAACAGGTTTGTGGCCCCCTCCAATGTGATTTTAATCTCCCAAAAGCACATTCAACAACCATTCCACATCTGCTTTGTAATTAAACCTTTTTTTACCATGGCCCCTTTCATAAGCCCAGGCAAAAAGGTGGTACATGGGGATCCCCCAGAATAATAGTGGGGACAGGAACACCACTTATGTCAATAAGAACAGGAGTACTTGTGGCACCTTAGAGACTAACAAATTTATCTGAGCATAAGCTTTCATGGGCTACAGCCCACTTCATCAGATGCATGCAGTGGAAAATACAGTAGGAAGATATATATACGGTATATACATAGCGAACATGAAACAATGGGTGTTACCATACACACTCTAATGAGAGTGATCAGTTAAGGTGAGCTATTACCAGCAGGAGAGAAAAAAATGTCTGTAGTGGTAATCAAACGGTCCATTTGCAGCAGTTGACAAGAAGTTGAGAGGAACAATGGGGGGAGGGGAAAATAAACATGGGGAAATAGTTTTACTTTGTGTAATGACCCATCCACTCCCAGTCTTTATTCAAGCCTAATTTAATGGTGTCCCTTTTGGAAATTAATTCCAATTCAGCAGTCTCTCATTGGAGTCTGTTTTTGAAGTTTTTTTGTTGTAATATTGCTTTTAAAAAGTCACCCCTTTGGGCTGGGGCTGGGGCTGGGGCTGGGGCGGGCTGGGGGAGGAGCACCTCTCCCCTGGCCGTGGCAGGTCCAGCAGTAGGCTGAGCTGGGACTGGCAGGGCACCTCTCCCTGCCACGGCAGTTCCGGGACTGGGGGAGAAGCATCTCTCCCCACTGCAGCCCTGAACGCCTGTGCAGCACTCAATAGGCTTCAGTGCAGCTGTGCAGCTTAGAGGGAACTTAGGTCACAGCAGGGCTTCCTTGGCTATAGAATAGGTAATGTATTTTGTTGCTTTGAAGCTAATCTGTTTCCTAGGCATACACCAGTAATTTATTTGCATTCAGTAGCATAAGGCAGTTAACCATCAAACAGCTCACAGGTAGTTTACTACAAATTTCAAAGTGAAATGAAGACAATTATATTATTACACCACAAGTCCCATCTAAACGATAATATCCCCTTTTGATGTCTCAATCAATAGAATAAAGTAATGAAACATTACTGACAGAAACAGAAGTTTAGCATCTACAAGCTAATTAGATCACATTGTTTAACTTCTAAAAAGATATAGGTAAACACATAGACATACAATTAGCATCTATTCTTAATTCTCCAACTATAAAGACCTATATTTCAAGGACTCTAACCTGTTTAACATGGTTTTGCTAACCATCTACAAGGAAAAAGCACAGCGAACAGCAGAGAGGCAAACAGAAGGAGTTTGCCTGGGATCCCTCTGAGCAGAGGTACGCTAAGTGCTGCAGTAGGGGGACTGCGCTGTGTGACCTGGGAGTGCTTTGTTCCAGCTGGGCCTGACTGTTATAAAAAGGCAGTCAGCTGCGAACCAGCTGAGCAGCGAACAGCAGAGAGGCAAACAGAAGGAGTTTGCCTGGGATCTCTCTGAGCATCGGTACGCTAAGTGCTGCAGTAGGGGGACTGCGCTGCTGGGCCTGACTGTTATAAAAAGGCAGTCAGCTGCGAACCAGCTGAGCAGCGAACCGCAGAGAGGCAAACAGAAGGAGTTTGCCTGGAGAGGGCCTACTGAGGCCCCCCTCTCGCAGGTTTCTCTGAGTCGCGTCTGCCACAAGTAAGGAAGCTCATAGAAGGAAGAGACTATGGATGCTGAGCGATCCGCTGTTGTGACCTGCACAGGATGCGCCATGTTTGTCTTCCTTCCACAGGATAGAAGCGACTTTGTCTGTACAAAGTGCAAGCTGATCTCCATATTGGAAGAGAAGATTCAAGGTCTGGAGAAATGAATATCAACCCTGCGTTCCATAAAAGAAAATGAGGATTTCCTGGATAGACGTCAGGATCAGCTTCAGCAGGCACAATGTTCCGAAGATTCAGAGAAGGCTACGCAGCGGGGACAAAAGGCCAGCGAGGATAATTGGCGGCATGTGACTTCCAGAAGAGGAAAGAGTACCAGAAACACAGATGCAGGTGAGCAACCGTTTTCATGTTCTCTCCGCAGGTACTAGTGCAGAGAGTGGAGTGGATGATACATCTGAGGGAACAGAGCAGAAGGAGACTCCATTGATTGGAAGGCATGAGATGCACCGTCCTAGGGATGGGGGTTCCACGACCACCACTCCCAAGAGGAGGAGGAGGAGGGTGGTGGTGATCAGGGACTCTCTCCTCAGGGGGACTGAGTCATCTATCTGCTGCCCTGACCGGGAAAACCGAGAGGTGTGCTGCTTGCCAGGGGCTAGGATTCATGATGTGACGGAGAGACTGCCGAGACTCATCAAGCCCTCGGATCGCTACCCCTTCCTGCTTCTCCACATGGGCACCAATGATATTGCCAAGAATGACCTTGAGCGTATCACTGCAGACTACGTGGCTCTGGGAAGAAGGATAAAGGAGTTTGAGGCGCAAGTGGTGTTCTCGTCTATCCTCCCTGTGGCAGGAAAAGGCCAGGGTAGAGACCGTCGAATCGTGGAAATCAACGAATGGCTACGCAGATGGTGTCGGAGAGAAGGGTTTGGATTCTTTGACCATGGGATGGTCTTCCAAGAAGAAGGATTGCTAGGCAGAGACGGGCTCCACCTCAGGAAGAGAGGGAAGAGCATCTTTGCAAGCAGGCTGGCTAGTGAGGAGGGCTTTAAACTAGGTTCACCGGGGGAAGGAGACCAAAGCCCCGAGGTAAGTGGGGAAGTGGGATATCGGAAGAAAGCACAAGTAGGTGAGTGCAAGAGGGGAGGGCTCCTGCCCCATACTGGGACAGCAGGACGATCAGGGAGTTATCTTACATGCCTATACACAAATGCAAGAAGCCTGGGGAACAAGCAGGGAGAACTTGAAGTCCTGGCACAGTCAAGGAATTATGATGTAATTGGAATAACAGAGACTTGGTGGGATGACTCACATGATTGGAGTACTGTCATGGATGGATATAAACTGTTCAGGAAGAATAGGCAGGGCAGAAAAGGTGGGGGAGTTGCGTTGTATGTAAGAGAGCAGTATGACTGCTTAGAGCTCCACTATGAAACTGCAGAAAAACCTGAGAGTCTCTGGATTAAATTTAGAAGTATGAACAACAAGGGTAATGTCGCGGTGGGAGTCTGCTACAGACCACCAGACCAGGGGGATGAGGTGGACGAGGCTTTCTTCAGGGAACTAACAGAAGTTGCTAGATCACAGGCCCTGGTTATAAATAATAGAGGAAGCAATAGTGGATGGGAACCTGGGAGGCAGTGACCATGAGAGGGTCGAGTTCAGGATCCTGACACAAGGAAGAAAGAAGAACAGAAGAACAGAGACCCTGGACTTCAGAAAAGCAGACTTCGACTCCCTCAGGGAACTGATGGGCAAGGTCCCCTGGGAGAATAACATGACGGGGAAAGGAGTCGAGGAAAGCTGGCTGTATTTTAAAGAATCCTTATTGAGGTTGCAGGAACAAACCATCCCGATGTGTAGGAAGAAAAGTAAATATGGCAGGCGACCAGCTTGGCTTAACAGTGAAATCCTTGCTCGTCTTAAACACAAAAAAACAGCTTACAAGAAGTGGAAGATTGGACAAATAACCAGGGAGGAGTATAAAAGTATTGTTCAGGCATGCAGGAGTGAAATTAGGAAGGCCAAATCACACTTGGAGTTGCAGCTAGCCAGAGATGTTAGGAGTAACAAGAAGGATTTCTTCAGGTATGTTAGCAACAAGAAGAAAGTCAAGGAAAGTGTGGGCCCCTTGCTGAATGAGGGAGGGAACCTAGTGACAGAGGATGTGGAGAAAGCTAGTGTACTCAATGCTTTTTTTGCCTCTGTCTTCACAGACAAGGTCAGCTCCCAGACAGCTGCACTCTGCAGCACGGTATGGGGAGGAGGTGACCAGCTCTCTGTGGAGAAAGAAGTAGTTCGGGACTATTTAGAAAAGCTGGACGAGCACAAGTCCATGGGGCTGGATGCACTGCATCCAAGGGTGCTAAAGGAGTTGGCCAATGAGATTGCAGAGCCATTGGCCATTATCTTTGAAAAATCATGGCGATCGGGGGAGGTCCCGGATGACTGGAAAAAGGCTAATGTAGTGCCCATCTTTAAAAAAGGGAAGAAGGAAGATCCAGGGAACTACAGGCCAGTCAGTCTCACCTCAGTCCCTGGAAAAATCATGGAACAGATCCTCAAGGAATCAATTCTGAACCACTTAAAGGAGGGGAAAGTGATCAGGAACAGTCAGCATGGATTCACCAAGGGCAAATCATGCCTGACTAACCTAATTGCCTTCTATGATGAGATAACCGGCTCTGTGGATGAGGGGAAAGCAGTGGATGTGCTATTTCTGGACTTTAGCAAAGCTTTTGATACAGTCTCCCACAGTATTCTTGCCAGCAAGTTAAAGAAGTCTGGGCTGGATGAATGGACGGTAAGGTGGATAGAAAACTGGCTAGATGGTCGGGCTCAATGGGTAGTGATCAATGGTTCCATGTCTAGTTGGCAGCCTGTATTAAGTGGAGTGCCCCAAGGGTCGGTGCTGGGGCCGGTTATGTTCAATATCTTCATTAACGATCTGGAGGATGGTGTGGACTGCACCCTTAGCAAGTTTGCAGATGACACTAAACTGGGAGGAGTGGTTGATACGCTGGAGGGTAGGGATAGGATATAGAGACACCTAGACAAATTAGAGGATTGGGCCAAAAGAAATATGATGAGGTTCAACAAGGACAAGTGCAGAGTCCTGCACTTAGGATGGAAGAATCCCATGCACTGCTACAGACTAGGGACCGAATGGCTGGGCAGCAGTTCTGCAGAAAAGGACCTAGGGGTTACGGTGGACGAAAAGCTGAATATGAGTCAACAGTGTGCCCTTGTTGCCAAGAAGGCTAATGGCATTTTGGGTTGTATAAGTAGGGGCATTTCCAGCAGATCGAGGGATGTGATCATTCCCCTCTATTCAGCACTGGTGAGGCCTCATTTGGAGTATTGTGTCCAGTTTTGGGCCCCACACTACAAGAAGGATGTGGGTAAATTGTAGAGTGTCCAGCGGAGGGCAACAAAAATGATTAGGGGTCTGGAGAACATGACTTATGCGGAGAGGCTGAGGGAACTGGGATTGTTTAGCCTGCAGAAGAGAAGAATGAGGGGGGATTTGATAGCTTCTTTCAACTACCTGAAAGGGGGTTCCAAAGAGGATGGATCTAGACTGTTCTCAGTGGTAGAAGATGACAGAACAAGGAGTAATGGTCTCAAGTTGCAGAGGGGGAGGTTTAGGTTGGACATTAGGAAAAACTTTTTCATTAGTAAGGTGGTGAAGAACTGGAATGGGTTACCTAGGGAGGTGGTGGAATCTCCTTCCTTAGAGGTTTTTAAGGTCAGGCTTGACAAAGCCCTGGCTGGGATGATTTAGTTGGGTTTGGTCCTGCTTTGAGCAGGGGGTTGTACTAGATGACCTCCTGAGGTCCCTTCCAACCCTGAGATTCTATGATTCTATGAATGGCCCTATTTACCATTTCAATGCTCTTCTAATATGTCCTTAAGGGTTGCTTTTCTGGTCAAGCAACCTCCTGGTTGCTTAACCCTCAGTGGTTCACTGTTACATATGCTCTGTCAGTTTCCTAAGGCAGGAGTGAAAGTGCTAGCAAGAGAAGTTCGTCAAAAGGTGCCTCCTCCATGTTGCTGTCTCCAGTAGCTGGGAGTGCAAGGTCCAAAATGACCACTCAGCAGGCTGTGTTGGTGGGCTGTTCAAGCTTCCTGGTGTTTGCAGGGCAGGCAGTAAAGTTTTCCTACAGTGCACAATGGTCCTACGGTTAAAGCAGCCACATTTTGGGTGGGGTGCTAGGGACTGTGGGATATGGTTACTTTGACTCGGGTTTGTGCATTGCAGTGTGGATGCCAGATCCCTAGGTTCAAGCATGGGTTAGAAAAGTTTTAACATAGAGTTAAAATACAATGTAAACACTCAAGCCCAGGGGTAAATAACACTTTCCTATTCATGATTTTATAGACGTCTCTCATATCTCCCCTAAGGCTGTGTCTACAATAGCACGTACTGAGGTATAACTTATGTCACTCAGGGATGTGAAAAAGCCACCCCCTTGACCGATGTAATGTACACCAACCTAAGCACCAGTGTAGACAGTGCTATGTCAGCGTGAGAGCTTCTTCCGCTAACATAGCTACTGCCACTCACAGGGCTGGAGTAAAGCTGATGGGAGATCTCTCATTGGATTAGAGCAGTTACATTAGAGAGCTTACAGAGATGCAAAGGCATTTCTGTAGCTTTACCGCTATAAACTCTCTAGTGTGGCCACAGTCTTAGGGTACGTCCATACTACCCGCCCGGGTCGGCGGGTAGCGATCGACTTCTCGGAATTCGATATATTGCGTCTCATCTAGACGCGATATATCAAACTCCGAACGCGCTCCCATCGACTCCGGAACTCCACCACCGTGAACAGCGGTGGCGGAGTCGTCGGGGGAGCCGCGGACTTCGATCCCACGCCGTGAGGATGGGTAAGTACTTCGAACTAAGGTACTTCGAGTTCAGCTACACTATTCACATAGCTGAACTTCCGTACCTTAGTTTGAACCTCCCCCCCCCCAGTGTAGACCAGGCCTTAGTCTCTTTTGTAAACTGAACAGTCCCAGTCTTTTTTATCTCTCCTCATCTGTGCAAACACCATGATTTGTCAGGGAAAGTAGTCATATTACTGGCAGTGTTCCCTCTAATTTTTCCCACACATGTGCGGAATGAATTTTGTTATGTGCACCAATATGGAGGTGATGTATCACTGGCGCACATAACAAAATGCATGTGGTGGGGGTGGGACCGAGGAGTTTGGAGTGTGGGAGGGGGCTCAGGGCTGGGGCAAAGGGTTGGGATGCAGGAATGTGAGGACTCCGGCTGGGGGTGTGGGCTCTGGAGTGGGGCCAGGGATGAGGAGCTCAGGACTGGGACAGACGATTGGGTGCAGGGGCTGAGGGTTTTGGGGTGCAGGAGGGTACTCAGAGGCTATGGAGGGGAGAGAGGACTCCCCCCCAGCTCTCTCTCCCCACAGCAGCACCAGGGCTAGGAGGGAGAGGCACCTTTCCCCGCCACGGCAGCTCTGGGGCTGTGGCTGCAGGATAGGAGGAAGGGCAGGGAGGGCTGCCCTGGCCGTACCTGGACTGGGCTGGGTCCAGGCTGGGTCCGGGCTGCTCTGGCCATGACGCCTTGGCTGGGTCTAGGAGCCACTCCAGCCACGCTGCCCCAGCAGGTCTGGGCCATTTCAGCCATGCTTGGGGCCGGGCCGGGCTGCACCGCAGCGGAGTTGGGGCTCGGCGGGGGAGGGGCGCCCTGGCCATGGCAGGTTGGGGGCCAGGTTAGGTTGGGGACCCTCGCCCAGCCATGGCCAGTCCCTGGGTGGGTTCCCTGAGTGCGTGTGGTGCTATATAGTCTGCTGCACAGCCGCATGGCCACACAGCTTACAGGGAACTTAGATTAAGGGGTAAGAAGCTGGGGAACTCTCAGCAGCATCATGTCTTGCCACTCACATGGAATTTCTCTACAGCATTTCTATGTTTGTTGCTCCAATACAATTCTAACCTTTCTCCTTGCATGTTTTCCCACTTGAAGGAATGATTTTAGCCATAATAATTTAAAATCCAATTTAAAATTAAATTAAACTTCTATAGAAAATCCATGCTTAAAACCACGCTTGCATCTGGCATCATGTCTGTGTCATCTATGAGCCTGACAGGCATGACGAGCATGACATAAATGAAGTCATAAAGCATATTTGAAAAGGCTAAGCAAATACAATAACTGTGCTTTGTGTCTGAGGCTGCTGTTATTAAATAAATTGTTAGCACAAGGTTTAAAAGTAAATAGCTATGTTTCGTCTCTTCTCCTTCCTATAGGGTGACCAGACATCAAATGTGAAAAATCATGATTGGGGTGGGGGGTTATAGGAGCCTATACAAGAAAAAAACCCAAAAATCAGGACTGTCCCTATAAAATCGGGACATCTGGTCATCCTACCCTCCTAGCCTTTGCCATCATGCCACAGGTTGATTTACCCCTGGAAGGAATGAAATAGAGTCACTGGGTCCTTAAAAAGAACAGGAGTACTTGTGGCACCTTAGAGACTAACAAATTTATTTGAGCATAAGCTTTTGTGGGCTACAGCCCACTTCTTCAGATGCTGTAGCCCATGAAATTTTATACTCAAATAAATGTGTTAGTTTCTAAGGTGCCACAAGTACTCCTGTTCTTTTTGTGGATACATACTAACACGGTTACAACTCTGAAACCTGTCATTGGAGCCTTAGTATCCCACCTCCTACATGTGTGTTGTAACTACCAGGCTATAGAGTCATCCCCTCTTTTATTTTGTCACTCTCACTGGTCCAATGACTCTTTAAATATTTAGTCACAATGGAACAACTTCAGCAGGCGAGACTGAGGGAGCGCCACATCAGACTATCCCATAGCTCAGGAGTTAGAGCACTCTCCTGAGGGGCTTGAGACCCCTTTTCAGATCCTTTTTTCCCGCTCTGACTGAAGGGGCAATTGATTCTGTCTCTCCTACATCCCAAGTGATTGCCCTAATTACTGCACTAATTTTTACGTGGCTGAAATGTAGGTGCTGAGTTAGTTTAGGGGCCCACAGGTTTCACAGGCAGCTGAGCGGGAGTTTTGTGGATTGCAGCAGAGTCTAAAACTGGGGCATAGGCACCTATGTCTGTGTTTTAGGTACCTAGGTACCTTTGTGGATCTGGGCCTATAAGTCTATGCTGATTGCCTCTGAATTCCCCTTTCTGCTGTGGGGAAAGTTCTATCTGCTTTCTAACCTCTTTCCTAGAGTATTTTCTGCTGGTGAATTTAGCTGAAGGGCGCTATTAAGAAGACATTTTGTGTACTAGGTTTGTTCCTCTTGTGAAACACCCTTATTTTGGTCTAAACATTTTTAATATTGATTTACTTTAAACTGATTCCTTACAGCTACTCTGAAATTGAAATCAGAGTGTCTATATCAGGAGCTTGTACTGGCTTAACTAAACCAGTACAGTTTTCTTGTGTAGGCAAACCCAGAGAAAAGGAGAAAATAACAGGTTGTGTGTTGTGGTGAGGTTAAGGGGAGGAGGCAGAGAAGACTAATTATGGCTCTGAAATCATGTATTATTATATCTAGGAAACCATGACCAAAAAATGCTAATTTGTCTCAACTTACTCTCTGTGAGTGTTCTCTTTGATCCTCCAGCCTTTCTTAGAGTGCAAATGTTCTCACATTTTAATGCAGTATCATTTGACATTGAGATGCAGAGGAAAAACTGTCCAGAAAACAGCTTTCTTGCACTGATTCTAAGCTTGTGGGAAAGATTATAGCATGAGCTGGAGACTGCCACAAGAGAAATGGAGTATTACTCTAGGAACGCTTATATCAATGAGGGCCTTTTTAGAGCCAAGAAAGGCAACCTCTTACAAATAACTGAGTTCTACAAACTTCTTGTAAGTGCTGAAAGTGCTAATTCACTTATAGGATACAAGTCATTCTTCTCTAGAAAAACAGGAGAAGAGTTTTAGCATATGTGACTCCCCCCCCCCCCAGATGTAAAGATGTTTCCTACAAATGACACCCCATACATTTTTTAAAAAATGAAAAGTCAGTTTTAAAGAGACAGATTGCTTAGGGAGGTGGGAGGAAAGGGCTGGCTAAAAAGTACACATTATGCTCACAAGAGCATATTCTTATATATTCACCATAATTCAAACTTTCAACAAGCCAGCCTGTGTTGTTAGACTCAAATGGGAGAACTTAGCTTTTACTGATATAATCTGGCTCTCCTGAAAGAAACCCACAGTTGAGTAACAATATATTCCAATTCTCTCCATCCTTCAACCTTACTCCACTCCCTAAATTTCACAGTTTTGCTAAAGCTAGAAAGCCTAACAAGAGAACACTTAATTTTTTAAAAGATTTTTTTAAGTCTAAGTAATATGGAATAAATTATCACAAGGACATTAAAAGGATTTCATTTCCTTGAGCATACATATGCATTCTACTACAACATGCCCTCTGCCTCCCAGTGCAGCCATTGATCCACAGCTTTTATAATGAACTCTAATAACAACTCTATTACTGCAAGCCTCCTGATTGGCTCAAGCGCCCAAAAAATTAGCTACAAAGAAGCCAGCTTGTCAATATTAATTCTGCCACAGAGATTACTTGTTATGGTGGAACAAAGGTGTTTTGGCTCAAGCTGAACAACTTAACTCCTTGTCTCATAAAATTTAAGCTGCTATTGATCGCCTTCTTCTATTGTGCTGAAGGATTAAACACACACACACACACACACACACACACACATACAGACACAAGTACGCTGAATCACTCTGATGCATTCTCCTAAACCACCAGCTGCCCCCCTTCTCCTCTCCCGTCCCTGCCTACTAAGAATCATTCAGTAACATGAAGCAAATTAAATCAATGAATTCATCCTAGCAGATGGGTGCTTTAACAGTCAGTTAGCCTTTAGATAATTGAGGCGTTGACTCCGGAATCATAAAATGGATGGCTCGTTTGTACATTTTACTGAAATAGATCACCGAGGTTAAATAAATGAAATCCCATTTGTCAGGCAGTAATAAATGGCCTCCCCTTCTGCAAACAGCTCTGTTTGGCCTAATAAATACAGGGATGTTACAGTGCTCCTCCCTTGATAGGGTTATGGCTTAATGAAATGGTCTTTCCTCTGCTTGTTTTTGCCTCCTCCTGCACCGTGTGATAAGTAGCAAACCAACGAAGCTTGTAATTACAATCTTACAGAGAACCCAGCCAATCTGTATATAAATCTCACCATCCAATTACAAGATGTAATAATTTTGCAGTCAAGCTGGTAATGAGGTCTAATACTCATGCATGTGATAATCCCCCCTGGATGCTGACTCTATCAGATGTTAGCTTTGTAATTATACTGGCAGAAAATCATTATTTCATGTTCAGCAGAAAAATGAGGTTGGTGGGAAGTTAATTTTCTCTATGCTCTGTGAAGCATAGACAAAATTTTAATGATTTAATCATTATGGTTATCCCTTTTGCAATTGACCCACGTTACTTCTGTAAAAAACATTGGCACATTTAAAAGTCCCTGTTACCCGATAAAGCTTGCAAGGTATGCATCTTTTAATGTAAGAATAACCATATACAATTAAACTATTAACCTACTTGATGGAAGAAAAATCCATAGTTCTTATGTTTTCATTATTTACGTGTAGGATACACAGGAATGTATATGCCCAGTCTACATTGCAATAAATGACTACTTTAAAAAAAGAAGAATAATGTAATAATTATAATGTAAACCCTCAGAACACAGCAGCAGGTTCACTATATTCACAATGACATTTGAGCAACTCAGTAATCTTTTGTTATGTTCTTGTGTAGGAGACACGGGTGGGATCATATAACTTTACATAAAGATCCCAATATGCATTGTGATGGTACCACCATAAGGCTTTATGAAAATATGCTTATGTATGTATCTATATAACAACATGTGTTTTATGCTCCATATGCCATGTAACATATCTCTGTAAAGGTTATGATCTACTGAATCTATTAATCATATTTGTATGCATGTATCATTTTTGTATTCAAAGTTATGAATATTGGCTGCACACTTGTTTGATTCTAAGTAGGCTGTAGTGAAGCAGTTGGTCATCAGCTTCCTGAGGAAAGACTATTCTCAATAAGTGCCCAATCAAGAAACACTTAAGCTAACAATGAACTTGGAGACACCAATCCACATCTGGGCTTTCCCAGGAATGTGGCTTGGCTGGTAAAGAACTCAGTCATGCATGGACCTGTAACTTGCCCAGGTGACTCCAAAACTCCATTTTGTAGCTGGACTTTGCATAGGAGAGAGGAGGGGGTCTCCAACCACAAGAGACAGTCTATTTAAGCCCAGGGGAGACCCCTCAATTTTGTCTTCATTTGGCCAAAGAGAGAGCCTCTTGACCCCCAAAGATACCTGAAAGAAACTGGAACAAAGAGACGGTGTTTGCAAGGGGTGTGAGTCATTGCTGGACCCAAACTAAAAGGAGATTAGTCTGTAAAAGGAAGCATTCTGGAACTGGTGAAGATCTTATCTATATTCCGTTTCTTACTATATTAGACATAGACTGGTGTGTTTTGTTTTATTTTGTGTGGTAATTCACTTTGTTCTGTCTGCTACTTCTTGGGACCACTTAAATCCTACTTTCTGTATTTAATAAAATCACTTTCTACTTATTAATTAACTCAAAGTATATGTTAATACCTGGGTAGGCAAACAGCTGTGCATATTTCTCTATCAGTGTTATGGAGGGCGGACAATTTATAAGTTAAAACGGATTTATTGGGGTTTAGACCCCATTGGGAGTTGGGCATCTGAGTGTTAAAGACAAGAACACTTCTGTTATCTGCTTTCAGGTAAACCTGTAGCTGTTAGGGGACATGATTCAGACCTAGGTCTGGGTTTGCATCAGGCTAGCGAGTCTGGCTCGCACCAGGCAGGGGACTGAAGTTCTAAGCTGACAGGGCAGGAAGGCAGGGGCAGAAGTAGTCTTGGCACATCTGGTGGCAGCTCCCAAGAGGGTTTCTGTGATCCAACCCGTCACATGCATAATTAGCATTTTTCACAAGAAACAGTTTAAAAGAATCACCTCTGATATATTTGTTTAAAGGTTGTTTTCACACCTCAAGATTTTCTTATTATTCTTGTTTTATCTGCCTTACCATTAACAAACACTATGATTAAAAGGCAGAATAAGGCAGTACCAGTCATAGTGCAGGTAATTAACCACTGAATAGTTTACCAAAGTTTGTGATAGATTCTCCATCACTGGCAAGTTTTAAGTCATGATTGGATTTTTTAAAGATATGCTCTTGTCCAAAAAGTATTATGTTGGGGAAGTTCTATGGCCTTTATTATACAAGCAGTCAGACTAGATGGCCATAAGGCCTCTTCATGCCTTGGAATCTATGAATAGCATAGAGAAGGGATTGTGAGAACACAAAGAAAACAAACAACTTCAAAAAAAAAAAAAAAACCAACCAACCAAACAAGCAAAAAAAATCATATGAAAATAGATATCCTGGAAACCACCAAAAGAAAAGAAAAGCTAGTATGGTGAGAATTGATTGACATTTTTTTAAAGAAAAATGAATACAACATTCTTCAGGAAGAAAACAAACTGCTCCAGTACAAATGGTAAGAAATACAATTTCCCTTAATCAGTGTCCTTTTGTTTTAGGGGTGAAATCCTGGCCCTATTTAAACCAATGAGAATTTTGCCACTTCTGTGATTTCACCCTCAGGGTTTCTATGGCACCCATCAGCATACTATTTAAGCACTCCCAAAGAAAGTTAGATCTGCAGCCTTAGTCCTGGCATTACCTCGCATTTGAGTGTTCATAACCATAATGTTCTTTCAATGTGTTTCTCTGTTTCTTTGTTTTTGTGTGTGTGTAATCTAGTTTTTTAAAAAGCAAGGTGAAATAAAAAACAGAAATTCCATGTGGGATCATATTGACCCTCCCATCAGGATAGTTGGGACCTTTAGATGCACAGCATACACTGCTACCACTTCAACTAAGGGAACAAATGTTAGCAATAGCAGGTTGTTACCCTCTATATGTACCAGGTACTAGATGGGGGTCAGACACACTGCCAATGAGTTACACACCTATTTGCTAACAGCAGAGGAATACAGAGATCAGGAATCTTTGATTTACTTCCAGTTATAGAATAGAATGTGATTTAGTGGTTAAAGACCCTTGTGCACCTATGTCACCTCTGCTCCTAACTCCTCTCCTCCCATCTCCTGTCACCACCTCTGCTCCTTTCTCTTCCACATTCCAGTCAAACTACTTTCTCCTTCTCCTCCAATATTCCATGAGCACCAGCAGGGGAACCACTGAGATCAAAGGACAGATAGTATTGCTTTTGTCAGTGACAATGACTGGAGCCATTGTGGCCCCATCAATTTGGAGGAATAATTGCAGTTAACGTCCTGCTTAGCCTCTGCAGCCCAGAAATCACACACACTCAGTCCTGTCAGCTCATAGGAACTGTGCGGAGATGAACCATGCTCAGTGCAGACAAAATCTTTGGATATTTTAGCTGCCAGCCTCTAACAAATGTCTGCTGAGTAAATGTGAATTGTGATTTTTCAGAGTCTTATAGCTGGCCAATTTTGGGCAGATTTTCACAGGGAAGGGAAAAGGCATGCTCCTGACATGACGGAGATGTTCTTGCCAAATTTCAAGTCATTGCTGAAATGCATGGAGTCTCTATGAAATAGTTTTAAGAATTTTTTAACACGGGGAGGAAAAAACGTATTTCCCACTAACAACTGAACTATGTTGCTAAAACATAAAAATTCAGCTTGAGGCAGACACCCGGAAGGGAAATTTTCACTCAAAATGTAAAATTTTATTAAAATTTGATAAAGGCATAAGCAACTGAAAACAGAGTCTTTATAATGCAAATTGCATAAGACAAACTTAACTGTAGGTGCAACTACCAGCTTCACCCATAATATATATATGGGTCTTTAAAATGACCAATTTCCAAAATGAAAACAATTATGAATAAAATTGTTTGGGAGGGAAACATTAAATAGAATAACATGAATAATAATTGTGAGATGTTTAAGACAATTTAATTAGATGTTCAAAAAGTCACAATTTTTCAATTATAAAACACTGCTTCTTCAGTAAAACAAAGAACAATAAAAACAACACCCTGGCTGGAGGCCAGTGAAAGCAGCAATTTTATATCTATCTATCTATCTATCTATCTATCTATCTATCTATCTATCTATCTATCTAATCACACAATTAGAAAAAGCAGGAAGTTGATAGCAATGACTATATATTAGAAGTTATGAAATGCAGACAATAGATAAGGGAAGCTAAGCTATCAGTGAAAAATGTGTGGTCAATAGGTTTGAGGAGAATAAGAAAGAATTTTAAAAATATGTCCAGAGTAAAATGAATCCTAGCAATGCATGTTATTAGATGGAAAGGGTAAAATTGTTAATAATGTTGCAGAAATAGTAGACGTATTCAGAAAAAAAATTCTGTATTTGGAAAGGAGCTAGGTGTATTCATATCTTACTGCGATAACAAAAAAAATTCTGTTCTAATTCTTTCTAGTCCAGCGGTAACTAGTGAGGTTATTAATCAGCATCTATTAAAGTTAAACAGATAATCCTGCTGATTTAAAATAACCTGAGGTTTTTAAAGACTAGAAAGAGCAGTTCTTTGAGTCATTTATGTTGATTTTTAATAAACCATGGAACACTAGGGAAACTCCTGAGATCTGATGAAAGCCTAGTGTTATATCAATATTAATGTGTAAAAAGATAAATGGGATGACCTGGGTAACTATTGGACAGTTAGCCTGACATCAATCCCAGAAAAATCATGGAAAGCAGATGTAGGATTCAGTCAGTAAAGAACTAAAGGATAGGAGCATAATGAAAGCTAATCAGCATAATTTTATGGAAAATAGGTCTTGTCAAATACAACTTGATATTGTTTTTTGATGAGATTACTAGTTTGACTGATAGAGATAATGGATGATGTGAGAGATTTCTGATAGATGTTTGACTTAGTATCCTGTGGCATTCTGATCTAAAAAAATAGCATGTTATCAGATCAATATAGGACATAATAAATGCATTTAACAACTGATTCATAGACTTTAAGATCAGATGGGACCATCATAGTCATCTAGTCTGACCTCCTGAACATTGCAGGCCATAGAACCACAACCACCCACTCCTGTTATAGACCCCTAACCTCTGGCTGAGGTACTTAAGTCCTCAAATTATCATTGAGAGACTTCAAATTACACCATGTACACTAGTTTAAACCTGCAAGTAACTTGTGCCAGTGCTGCAGTGAAAGGTGAACTCTCCCCTCCCCTAAGGTCTCTGCCAGTCTGACCCAGAGGAAAATTCCTTCGCAGCCTCATATATGGCAATCAGTTAGCCCCTGCACATGTGGGCAAGAAGTTGAATTTTTTTTTTTACAAACATTGGTCCAAACTATGCACACTGGAGATTTACATCCATTAATTTCCTTCCTGTTTCTGCTTTATTACCTTTTAAAAAGGGATCTAAAGAAACAATAAGACAGTGGAAGAATTTAGGTCATATGGCCCTTTTTGAAATAGTTGTAACTAAGCTCAGATTGCTTTTGAAGTAATCCTGTAACTCAAAACATATAGTTTTTAGTAGGGCTGTCCATTAATCACAGTTAACTCACACGATTAAGTAAAAAAATTAATATAGATTAAAAAAATTAATTGTGATTAATAGTAGTTTTAATCACACTGTTAAACAACAGAATACCAATTGAATTTTATTACATTTTTGGATGTTTTTCTATATTTTCAGATATATTGATTTCACCTACAACACAGAATGCAAAGTGTACAGTGCTCACTTTATATTATTATTTTTATTACAAATATTTGTACTGTAAAAATGATAAACAAAAAAATATTTTTCAGTTCATCTTATGCAAGTATTATAGTGCAATCTCTTTATTGTGAAAGTGCAACTTACAAAGGTAGATTTTTTTTGGTTATATAACTGCACTCAAAACCCCCCAAAACAATGTAAAACTTTAGAGCCTACAAGTCCACGCAGTCCTACTTCTTGTTCAGCTGAGCCAAACAAGTGTGTTTACATTTGCCAGAGATAATGCTGCCCATTTCTTATTTACAGTGTCACCTGAAAGTGAGAACAGCCATTTGCATGACACATTTGTAGCTGGCATTGCAAGGTATCTATGTTCCAGATATGCTAAACATTTGTATGGTCCTTCATGCTTCGGCCACCATTCCAGAGGAGATACTTCCATGATGATGATGCTAGTTAAAAAAATAGGGTGTTAACTAAATTTGTGACTGAACTTGTTGGACGAGAATTGTATGTCTCTTGTTCTATTTTTACTCACATTCTGCCATATATTTCATGTTTTAGCAGTCTCGGATGATGACGCAACACATGTTGTTCATTTTAAGAACACTTTCACTGAAGATTTCACAAAACACAAAGAAGTTACCAATGTGAGATTTCTAAAGATAGCTACAGCACTTGACCCAACATTTAAGAATATGAAGTGCCTTCCAAAATCTGAGAGGGATGAGGTGTGAAGCATGCTTTCAGAAGTCTTAAAAGAGCAACACTCTGATGCAGAAACTACAGACCCTGATGCTGGTGGCATTTGACTCAGATGATGAAAATTAACATGCTTTGGTACACACTGCTTTGGATTGTTATTGAGCATGTCTTCTGGAATGTCTTCTGGAATGGTGGTTGAAGCATGAAGGGACATATGAATCTTTAGTGCATCTGGCACATAAATATATTGCGACACCAGCTACAACAGTGCAATGCGAATGCCTATTCTCACTTTCAGGTGACATTGTAAACAAGAAGCAGGAGCGTTATCTCCTGCAAATGTAAACAAACTTGTTTGTCTGAATGATTGGCTGAACAAGGATGACTCGGTGGACTTGTAGGCTTTAAAGTTTTACATTGTTTTATTTTTGAATGCAGGTTTTTTTTGTACATAATTATACGTTTGTAAGTTCAACTTTCATGGTAAAGAGATTGCACTACAGTACTTGTATTAGGTGAAATGAAAAATACTATTTCTTTTGTTTATACAGTGCAAATATTTATAATAAAAATAGTACGAGTAATCACAATTAACTTGGGGGGAGGGATAGCTCAGTGGTTTGAGCATTGGCCTACTAAATCCAGGGTTGTGAGTTCAACCCATGAGGGGGCCACTTAGGAAACTGGGGTAAAAATCTGGGGATTGGTCCTGCTTTGAGCAGGGGGCTGGACTAAATGATCTCCTGAGGTCCCATCCAACCCTGATATTCTATGATCCTAATTTTTTTAGTTGCTTGACAGCCCTAGTTTTTAGATATATTTAATAATCCTGTTATTATAATCTTGTTGATAATCCTGTTGATGTGAAAATCCTGGCACAACCCTATCTATGGTTGTTTTACAAATCCTCAATAACTGATGATCTGGAAATGGAAACAGTGATAAAATTTGTAGATGACACAACAATAATTAAATTAGTCAAGTACACAGAAGACTGTGAGGAAGTTCAAAAGCATTGAACCAAGCTAGGTGCAGGGGCAGGAAAGTAGTAAATAAAATTCTATGTTGACATATGTGTGACAAGTTGAACCCACCTATCTGGGATGCCACCTGATGTGCTGGGGTCCCACTTGTTCTGCCTGGGTTTCCAGGCACTCAAGCCTTCTCCAGCACATGCACAGGTAGGGATACACCCAGCTGTAAATGGACACAGAGACAATGAGATCAGCTCTGTGTGGGAGGAATCAGCCTGGGAATTGCCCAGAACTCACATGAACACCTCCTTTGGCATATAAACCCAAAATAATATTATCTTGTGCTGTATAGAAAGATAGCTAGCTCATAAAAATTCACCCTCTCCCTCAATGTGGAGAGAGAGATGCACAGTTTTTTGCCCCTCCCTCTCCGATATGAATTGCACAAACTGGGTTTTGAAATGAACAAGCCACAATTTCATTAACTACAAAAGGTAAACTTTACATCATTATAAGGGATAGCAAACAGAACAAAGCAGATTACTGAGCACATAAAACAAAACACGCAAACTAACCTTTATACACTCAAGAAACAAAATGTACAAAATGTAATTTCTCACCCTAAATGTTGTTTTAGGCAAGTTGCAGAGTTTCTGTTTCTTAGAGTTCCAGTTATTTCTCTTTACAGATTGGACCCCTGTCTCAGCCTGGACTCAACCCTGCCTTCCTCTTTGGGTGTTTTTAGCAGTCTTCCTTCCTGGGCAGGCAATGGAGGAGAGTCCTGATTGATTTACTCGCCAGCCTTAAATAAAATTTACATAAGGTGGGAACCCTTTGTTTCCAGTGGAAAAATACCAGCAGTGTACAAGGTGGTACTCTGTACCAGGTGATATCATCAGATGACCCTGAGGTGTCAAAGCAACGTCCCAGGAAGCTCCTCAGGAAGGAGGGAGATTAGTATCTCCAAAGTTCTATTGTTCTTCTTAAATGGCTCATTTAGGCTGATTACCTACTGTCTGGTGGGTGTTCCCCAAATTCACACAGAGTTGTAATTGTTACAAATTCAATACTCCTAACCAGAGATACAGAAATGATACATGCATACAAATTAGATAAACATATTCAGTGGATCATAACCTTTTCAATGATACCTCACATGTCCCATATTGCATAAAACATATCTTAGTTATTCCATATTCATATCATAACAATATTTCTATTAAGAATATGGGGTGTAACGTCACAATATAAATGAGGTAATGCACATTGGAAGGATTACTGGATTCTAAATTAACTGTGTAAAACTCAGGAAAAATACCTCAATGTCATGGACAGCTCAGTGAAGATTTCTGCTCAGTGTGTAGTGGTGGACAAAAACACAAGCAGGATGCACAAGAATGGGGCAGAAAATAATACAGGAAATATCATAAGCCCATTGTATGAGCCAGTGGTGAACCTTTACCTGGAATACTGTGTTCAGTACTGTTCAACCACCCTATATCAGAAAGATTGTAGCTGGATTCAGTGTTAGCAACTCTTGCAATTTTATCATGAGTTTCACAATATTGGTGTTTTATTTAAAGATGCATTTGTTGGAATGATGTTTATGGATGAGAATTCCAGCTTTCATGACAAAATAAAGTTACTAGTTCTCATGGTTGTGGGAAACAATCTTGTAAGTATGAACACTAATAGTTAAAAAGCAAATACAAAGGGCCCCAGATTTAAAATTTTAAAATATTTTAAAAATCTCATGAACTTTTGAGGCCTGACTCATGCTTATTTAATACTTGGGGTTGGAAATACTGTGCAATAATGGGGACAAAGATCAGAGATGGATGAAGAAAATTATTAGATTTCTGCTCAGTGTTTAGTGGTGGACATGATAAACCCAAACAAAATAATGGATACCATAGAGCAAATTGAGGCTGGGGAACTTATTGATTCACATTATTTTTGAGAGAAGGAGTTTAGCAGGCTTCAAGAAAAGATTGTACAATTACATTGATAATGATGCTTGGAAAGGATATAAACCCTCATGCCACAGGCCATAATCCAGTTTCTAAATGATGGGATTAGGACAAAACTGTTCCTATAAAAAGGTTATTTCACAGATGCCTGCTGCAGGATTTCTTGCACCTTTTTCTGAAGCATGTAGTACTAAAATATATTGACCAGTAGCCTAATCCAGTCTGGCATTTCCAAAGGTCCTGATCCAGAGAAGGATTTATTCAGATTTACTTCCACTTTAGACCTCTAAATCCAATATTTAGACACCACTGAGATCCTCAGAGTTCTTGCTCAGCTGCTGCCTAACCTTGCTGTCACCTAAATTTTCACCATAAAAGTCCCCTATTGGCTATGTTTTGGTGGCTGGCATGCAGACAGCTATCTCAGTGCTGACCCTGCCCATCAGTTTGGTGCCTAACTCACACCTAAATCCCAGTGGGATCCTCAAACTAGGCATTGCCTTGTCTGTCTTGCCAGAGGGGCTCGATTCGATAGTCATGAGCAGAACACACCAAATTTCACACAAAACAGCTGAAGGGAGGGCGAAAGAGGCCTCCCCTCTAATTTTAATTTAATTGGAAGCTAGTGCAGATCTCAGAGCACAGGTGTAACATGCAGTAAGTGAGAAACACTGCCAAGTAAATAAAAAGTGTATTCTGCACTACCTGAAGTTTCAGCATGACCTCCAGCGGTAGCCCCTCTGAGAGCACTTTAGAAAGGCAGACCTGGCCACTGCTGCTACCTGGCATCCAACAGCAACTGAGAGTCCAAAAATATCTCCAGGTTGTAAACTTGTGCAATCAGCTTCAGAACATAAATGTAACATTCATCATCTCCATTTCTTTCAGTTATTTCACCCGGTCAATAATGGGTTGAGTCTTGGCCAAGTCACCCTCACTCAAGCCTAAATCTCTATAAGGCACTGGATAACTCATTTCAGTTGGAATTTTTAAAATTATGCCATATTTTTAAAGTAATGGAGAGAGGGCAGGAAGGGGAGGGATGTAAGAGGAGTAGAGGAGAAAACAAGGGGGAGAGCAGGGAAAGAAGGAAGGAGAGGAGTATGAAAGGCAGGTGAAGTGAGGCTGAAGTGAAGTGATTGTGAACGAGGAAGCTGGAACAAGCACTGAGTCAGTACAATGGGGGAATGAATATTTAGAGTGGAAACTGTGGAAAGTATAGTCTGACAACATCCTCAGAGCCTGATGCTGAAACTGCTATGTGTTTGCTTCTGATGACTTGGACCTTTAGCTGGCTCCATCTTGAAGCTTGTTTATTTCCAGAGCCCACATGTCTTGAGGGAATGGTGGGGTCTCCTCTGCACAATTTAGGGTCCAGAGGGTGCAATATGGTGAGCCATAACCTGTCTGGGCTCCATCTTTCCCCATCTCCATCCCTGGTGTAGGGTATGTAGTTGCACATGCTGTCTTGAGACTAAAAGAGAATATGCTTGATGATGCTATCTGCAGAATGCAGCTACTCCTGCATACCTACTTGCATAAAACACTGTTGACAACTCTGCTAAGTAGCTTCAGTGCAATCTTGCCTCAGAAAGGACCTACCAATTGAAACACAAAAGAACTAGAAATTTCATTTTTCATGGTCATTAGTTTCAGTTATCAAAAGCTGCCTGACCAAAATCTAAACTGAATGTGCAAATATTTTAGAGGATTTTATTTGTTCACTAAAATACATAATCCAAACTATTCTCAATTTGAACTGAGGCTGCCTCAGAAAGCGTGTGCAGAGCTTCACTTGCTCTCCCCTCTTGCTTCTCTGTATAGCTCTTATGGGCTGAGATGTGGGGGTGCATGTACAAGAGAGAAGGCTGATCTGGCAGGCAGGTCCCCAGACAAGCAATGTTTCCTGAGGTACACTCAGGGTCTTACAAATGCTTCATGAGTCTGCAGAGAGAAGGCTTTGCTCTAATGAAACAAGAGAAGCTTTTTGGCTCAGGGAATCCAACACGACAACATTTTGAGATCTGCAATGGTCATGGTTACTCAGGGTGGGGAGGGCTATGCAGGGCTATGGGGGTGGGGAGAAGGGAGACTGCACTGAGGAGTGTAGGTGGAGATTATAGTTAGGGGCAACTCAGGAAGACCATCTCTGCCCCTGATCTAATTTCTTCACTTTCCAGGGATTCACTAATGGCCCCTGGTACCTGTCTATCTCTTCCAGGGCCGCCCAGAGGATTCCGGGGGCCCGGGGTCTTCTGCGGCGGGGGGCCCTTCTGTTCCGGGACCCGCCGCCGAAGTGCCCCGAAGACCCGTGGCGGGAGCCCCCCCGCCGCCGAATTACCGCCGAAACAGGACCCCGCCCGGTCTTCGGCGGTAATTCGTTGGCAGGGGGGTCCCCGCCGCGGGCCTTCAGGGCACTTCGGCGGCGGGTCCCGGAACAGAAGGGCCCCCCCGCCAACGAAGACCGGGCTGCGCTTCAACGACGGCGGCGGGTCCCGCTTCTCCCCCCCGGCCCCGGCCCCGGCCTCTTACCGAGCGCGTCGCCGGCAGGGCCTGAGCGCCGTCCCGCTCAGAGCCGCGGGGTGCGGGGGCGGGGCTGGGAGCTCCGGGCCGAGCGGAGGCAGCTGCCCCGCCCCCTCCCCACGGCGCTCTGAACGGGACGGGGCTCAGGCCCCGTTGGAGCTCCCAGCCCCGCCTCCTCACCACGCGGATCGGGGCGGGGCTCAGGGGCTCGGCCGGAGACTCGGCGCTTGATACGCTGAGGCTCCAGGAGAGGGGCGGAGGCGGGACCCTCCGCTCTTCTCTTGGGGGCCCCTGCGGAGCCCGGGGCCCCGGGGCAAATTGCCCCCTTTGCCCCCCCCTCAGGGCGGCCCTGATCTCTTCAGGCTCCTTCTTGCCAGTAAGCATGTTGACACTCATGAAATGGTTAATTTATAAAAAGTCAACAGCTCTCAGTAGTTGCTAGGTAACATTGACCTTTTCCCAAAGGCTATGTTCAACCAATGAGAATTGTTCTGGGAGGTTAAGCTTCTCCTCTGTGATTTACTCAATGAGTTTGTTGTTGCCTCCAAGGAAGTTAAGTGAATAGAATTCTGGAATCAACCAAAATGTCTCTGTCCCATCTTGCTCTTGCTCTGAATTTACCCCTTAAAATATTTTTCTAATTGTCCTCTGAAATGTTAGTACTACTATTCCAATCACAACTCTGGCTTCTCTGGAGACACTGGTACTAGAAAAGACAAACAGCAGTTCTGATCTTGTATAGTGTCTTACATTCCACTGATAAAGTTATATCATTGGAAGAGCTAAAGAGATGAAAATTGGCTATCTGTGTGATGATTATAGCAAAAACTGTAATATTTTGTTTAAGAACGATTCCAAACTTTATTATTTATAAGTTCTTTCTTCATCAAAAAAGAACATTTACTTTTGATCTTTGACTAAATATTACCACTCCATCCCCCGTCATCTTTTGTTTTTAAAGGAATTATTTCCTTACTAATACGGTTGGCGGGGTTTTCACCAAAGAAAAGAAATGGATCACAGTAAAAATGTATGTGTTCAAAACAAGAGGACAGTGTTAATGATCAGTGGTGGGTTTAACTCCATGAATAAAAATGTTACAATCAGTATTTTTTAAATAAATGGTTTTATAAAGGAAAAGGTGCATAGGTTTCATCCTTATAGGCCAGAGTAACTTACATGACAACTTGTTAAATCGATGTTATGCTTCTTTCAGATCTGCTATTCAGTTTTTTTAAAGTGGAGATACCATAGCAACCCCCTCTTTCATATGGAATGTATGCTGCCTTAGAGATAAACAGCAACTATATACAAAGATATATAAACAGTATAACATGTAAACTTTTTTATATTCAGATTTCTTTGCAAGAAAAATGTGCTACACAAACCTCTTTTTTCTAGCTGCAATGATTTTTTGTTTAATAATAACATTTTGTACTTTCCAATTAATTCTTATTTGATTTATTTTTACAATAAAATAAATTAAAAAAGAAAAATGGCACCTTGTACTTGTTCTCATATGTTCTAATACAAATCCTTCTGCATATCTCCCATACCCTCCTGTGAAGCTAAAGGACAGTGTCAATGTATTATTCATATATCAGCATTTGTTATAGTCTATAATAATTCATTAGAAGATTCACTATATCTTCACTGATTTTTCCCTGCATCCCACTCACACACTAGGTTTTGAATATGTGGTTGTTCTGGAGTGCCTAGTTGTAGGAATTGATTTATTTTTAGGGGTGGGGTGGAGAGGAGAGATAACTGAATCATTAGTTCTGAAAAAGAATTATGCAGTATGTACCCAGTACTGGTTTACAATGGTGTTAGTGACGGGGCCCCTAATCTCTCCCTGGGGTTAGGAAGTAGGAGGTGAAGTCAGGTTGAGTGTGTGGTGAGGGCAGCAGAGGAGAGGCTCGGGGGCAGCTAGGGGATGTCTGTCTGTTTCTCCCTCCCTCAGCTGAAGTTAGAGCATATCAACGCCTCGCATTGGCTGAAGGGCTCAGGGGAGCGCAGCGGCCCCACCACTCCAGGCAGGTTTGGTCCAATTCCAGGGGGGTTGATCTGGGAGGGATGCGGGTCTGGGAAAGAGTGTGAGTCTGGTCTGATTTGGAGGGTTGGCCCAGTATTTTGGGGCCACAGCTGGTCCTGATCTTAGTCTCTCTGCCTGACTAGCAAGACACTGTAAATAAAATGTATTAAAGTTTTTCATATATTTATATGTTTTAAATCCACCCAATTTCATAGAAAAATGTAAATCAAACCCTGGTAGTTTGTATGAGAAACTTAAAGGATGAGATAGTGTGACGATTCCCTTGTAGTGGGAGCAGCACAATGCTGGTGTTTTGGCCAGCTTTAGCTTTTGTTAACTGTTTTTACCCAGTTTTTTATTTTGTATTTTTTTCATTTATAATTTATTTTATGTAAACGTGTATATATTCTTTTTGCCCTAGGGCAGCGGTTCTCAAACTGTGGGTTGAGACCCCAAAGTGGGTCACAAACCCTTTTGAATGGGGTCCCCAGGGATGGCTTAGACTTGCTGGGACCCAGGGCTGAAGCCTGAGCCCCACTGCCCAGGGCTGAACCCAAAGCCCAAGCTCAAGGGCTTCAGCCCTGGTCAGCAGAGCTCAGGTTCCAGACCCTTTCCTGGGGCTGAAGTCCTTGAACTTCAGCTTTGTCCCCCGGGAGGACTCAGGCTTCAGTCCCCCCTCATGGGGTCATGAAGAAATTTTTGTTACCAGAAGGGGGTAGTAGTGCAATGAAGTTTGAGAACCCCTGCCCTAGGGCTATCATTGCTGGTACCCTAGTGGCAGCCCCTCCATCTGCAACTTAAACTTGTAAATATTGTAAACAAAACCTGTGTAGCTGTGTGCTGTGTCAAAGACAACTTCTGTGTTGATCTCCTGTTTTTTACAAATTGTTCCCTACAAGGGCCAACAAATATGTTTGGTGTTGGGCCCACAGAAAGTTAATATGGCCCTGCATGTACCTATTTACTTTCACATTTATCATTTAAATTACCTGGACCAAGATTTTCAAAAACAGGAGTGTAAAGCTCCTAAGTCCATACTTAGACTAATAATTGACTTCAGTGGAAACTGCAGGCTACTCAATGCTTCTGAAAATCTGCTTACTTATTTACAAGACTCCATATGGATTTGGATTTGTTCCTGATATATTACTTGGCCAAGGTAATTGAAATTTTCTCATAATCAAAGTACAATCTCCTATGCAATTCCATATCTTTATTAAAATAATTCAGGCTTTTGACATTTCTACTATTATTATTATTGTCATTATCATTGCTAATAATAATAATAAAAAAATTGGAGATATACTGATCTCCTAGAACTGGAAGGGACCTTGAATGGTCATTGAGTCCAGCCCCCTGCCTTCACTAGCAGGACCAAGTACTGATTTTTTTGCCCCAGATCCTTAAGTGGCCCCTTTAAGGATTGACCTCACAATCCTGGGTTTAGCAGGCCAATGCTCAAACCACTGAGCTATCCCTCCCCCCCATATAATAATAATAATAATAATAATAATAATAATTATTATTATTATTATTATTATTATTATATGGGGGAAGGGATAGCTCAGTGGTTTATTATTATTATTAATAATATTAATAATATTAATTATTATTATTATTAATAATAAAGTTATTATTTTTTTATACAAACATGATACTCTGATGAAATACCTCCAGGCCTAAAATATCAATGCTGTATCTACCAAGAAAAATTAAAGAGTTCATTACATGTGTCTGAATAAACGATTTTTAAAAAGTAATGAAAACACTTTGACTAAAATAAAAACTACCACTTAATATGAAACCCTCTCTTTTCTGAACTTCAGTTATGTCATTTGCAATGTATAATATGCATATAACATCTACACCAACTATCAGAGGGGTAGCCGTGTTAGTCTGGATCTGTAAAAGCAGCAAAGAGTCTTGTGGCACCTTATAGACTAACAGACGTTTTGGAGCATGAGCTTTCGTGGGTTAATACCCACTTCGTCGGATACATCAACTATGTAATCATCCCTCCCGTTTATTCAGATGTTTCTAAAATATTGTGGTCTTGCATTTTAATTACATTTGAAAAGAGGATTCTTCTTATCCAGATAAAGTTTGTGCTCCATCCTTCTCATGCTTGATGGTTAGTGGTTGCTTTGTGTTTGACACACACATGGCCTTTGTCTGTAGCTGCCACTCCCAACCTCCATCTTTTCATGTTCTCACTCCAATTCTCTGTTGTTGACAGTCTTATGTACTTTTTATATGGGCAAACCTCAAAAGGTATGAAAGTTTACCTTGGTTTTGATAAGGTCTTAGAAATCTGGAATTGGATGCATATCTGGGTCTTATCAAAATTATCTGTGTCTGCAAAACTAGGTTTGCAAAATTGGGCAGCAAATCTCACTTGAACAGGCGTCCATGTGAGATTTGCAGCATTTACTGTTTCTAGTGTGGCTGTAAGTACATTCCTTCCCATGTTCAAACCATGTCCCATTGAAGTCAAAGGAAAAAATCCTGTTACCATCAACGGGAGATGGATCAAACACCTGGTCTTCACAAAAACTCACTGTGCAGAGTCAAAAAATGGAAATTATGGGGAAATAAATGAATTACACTTTCTTTTTGTATTTTAAATGGGATTCTAGCATGTTCAAGAGAGTTCTTATTTATTCAAACCAATTAGCCCATCCCTACTATTTATTCTTTAATGAGAAAGTATGTGATGGTCAGAGAATGCATAGCATTCTGGGATGTTGCTCTGTCAGCTATGGGACAGAACTGAAGGCACCATACTCAATATTGCCTCTCCTTTTTTTCCAGAGACTACACGAGTCACCTCTGTGATGTGAATGGTATTTACCAGCTCTGGGAACTAGAATGATTTGGTGGCTGGTGAACTGGCAATAGAACAGTTTGCCTCTGTGCAATCAAGCCAACCATATACTATAAATATATAATACATTTCTAACTAATGCATTTTTAACAAAAAAAAAAAAGAAATCTCATTCACATTTTTGTTAATTTCAGTTTAGTTTTTCCTAAAACCTGCTTTCAAAACCTGTCAGTGTGTAACGGTTTTTACAGGACTGAGCACAAAGTCAACTAAAATGTGATGTCAGCTCACTTTAATAATCTCATTTTTACATTTTAAATGAAATCAAAATGTATCAAATACAATACAATTGAAACAGATATATCTGTAAATCTATTCAGTTCACATTCCATCTGCAAAGCAGTGGATTGATAATAGGCTAGAACTATCCAAAAAGTATGTTTTACAAGGATTTTAAAATAATGATACCTTTAAGGACAAGATATTAATTATAAATATCTTGCAGGTCCAAAAGGTCAATTTGTCAGGTGTTCATAATTATTCTAAGTGAATTTTTTAATATGACTGCTATAGGAACTCTAAAAAGACAAAGGGTGTGTTGCTATTGTTCAAACATTCGAGTCCAGATTCACCATAAATAAACAGAGAGAATCATGTTTATTTATGTTTAGAGATTCTTGGTTTTGTTTTCTGTTTTAATTCATTTTAAAATGTTATTTCTAGCAATTTCAATACCCTGTAATTTCCTTTTTTTGTATTTGTTTATTTGAATTGTTACATCATAAATTTTAACATAATTAAGTTGCTCCCATTTGCAACAGATTTTTAAAAAAAGTTTAAAAGTCTACTCCTAAAAGCTTTTAATTTTTGAGTATATACGTGAACAAATATGATTAGTGTTTTATTAATGTTTTTTGTTTAAAAGTGAAGTTTCTTGGTTATTTTTGTTTATGTAACTCATTCATAAATTAAATGAATACTTTTAAAATATAAACATTCTAGGTTTAGCAAGGAAAGAGGTGTTTCTGAATCAGAAAACAATTTTAAATTTAGGTTTCATGCAAAAATTATTTTGTAGATCCCACAGTTTCTATCTCAATACCACTACTAAACCTAGTATGATGGGCAGTTCCTTTTCAGGAAAGATCCAGCACTAAAATAACAGAGATGTTGAAGTTGAAGACTACAATGCACTGTTCAAAAAGCCTTGATAAAGCCTGTCCTCATTATCCTTCAAAATAGTGGTATTAGTTCCTCATTTTAATGGGCCAGACAGGAAATAAAAGAGTAAGAAACAGAAAATGGATATGTATGTCCCCAGTATCAAAAAGAGAGACCCTCTCTTAGGGCTAGTCTACACTTACCTGCCGGGTCGATGCGGTGAGTTCGACTTCTCGGAGTTCGAACTATCGCGTCTAATCTGGACGCAATAGTTCGAACTCCCCGCGCGCTCTGGTCGACTCCGGTACTCCACCACTGCAAACGGCGGTGGCGGAGTCGACCTTGGAGCCTCGAACTTCGATCCCGCGGCGTCTGGACGGGTAAGTAGTTCGAACTAGGGTACTTCGAGTTCAGCTACGCTATTCACGTAGCTGTGTACCCTAGTTCGACCCCCGCCCTTAGTGTAGACCTGCCCTTAGAAATAAATACATCTGGAAGCCGACTTTGTCTGTATAGCCAATGTATAAGGTCTCTGTAATTCACTGTGTGTAATTCAGTGTGTAAATTCTGATTCTCACTAGTACCAAATAACAACTAACTTTAATATTGTTTCTATTAAATATAAAATGTTTCAACTGAAAAATAAAGCATGTCACAATAATGATTTAATTATCAAATATATATTTTCTAACAACAATAATAAAAAAAAGATCGGTTTGAAGCAATGTTTTCCCTCAAAGATAAGTATTCTTCTTAAAAAAAAACATGAATGCCATTTGATTTAGGAAGTGTGCATGAAAAACCTATCCAAAATATACAAGTTCCCATTAACCATCATTTAAATGTTGTCGATCAAATCTTTGCATCTGGTACTGATGCCATGTGAAATTTATTTATTGAAACTTTCAGTCACACATGGAAAATTTTGCAGATGGTGTCTCTTCTCTTTTTATTTTTTCCCCCAATGTTACCAGGTTCTCAGTCCTCTGACCCCCCATTTTGATTCTTTTCTCTTATTTTTAAATAGATCTAATCAGTGGCATGTTAAACAAGAGGGGATCTTTTATGTATTCTGTGGTAGGACAAGCAAAGCATTGCTGTAGATCACTAGAATAAACAACTCAGGCTGATTCAATTACAATGCCTGGGCCAGGCTTTTATCTGCTGGTGACATCATTTCAATCAAAATGTAAAATAATACAATCCAATAGATGCAAGAGGGAGAGATAGGACACAGACTGCTGCACTTAGTCATTTAATAAAAAAAAGTGGAAGAAAGCTCCTTCTGACAGGCTGTAGGACTTCTATTTCCAAAACTCTATTACTTTGTATAATAGTATTCAAAAGAATTGAATGCAGGAAATTGTCTATTACTTTTTATTAGTGGAAGCTGTTATGTAGGATATAGCCTACTGCACTTTTTTTTTTGTTCGTTTAATTAACAAAAGCATGAAATCCTTCTATTGGCAGGCATTCACTCCAAAGGCTCTGTTGCCTTCTGTTTTTACTGAGAAGGGATTTTTCTCTTTTATTTTTCCTCTGAACATTTTTACACTTAAAAAAATTGTTAAGAAAAAATATTCAAGAGTACTGTAATCCAGAATCTATCAATCACGTTAAGGACTTCATTAAAAGAAAAGTTTCACTCTTTTGGCCAAATTCAGGCCTGGTGTAATTCCACTGAATTTAAGTTAATGGCATTTCACACACAAGTCTAAATTTGGCCCTCTGATTTACTTCATTATGATTATCAAAACAAAGTGATTTATAACAAACTGACAGAATTATAGGACACAGTAGATCAAATTCTGCCCTCAGTTATACCCAGAAAACTCTAATTCAAGTTACAAGAATGTAAATCCAGTGCCCCACATTCCAGTCTAACTATACACCAATGTAATACTTTTGACTTCAGTGAAATTATTCTGGATCTACACTGATATAATTTACTGTAGATTAGAGTCCCTTTTTGAAATAGTTGAAAGTCACAGTTATTAGGTGTGTAAGGGTCTGGATAACTTTGTTTAATAATAGCTTTTATAGATATGCATGTGGAAATGGGCTAATAAAGTCTAATATTTCAATGTAAAAATTGACCATGGCAGAGGTCACTAGAGGATTTTTACTTCATGCTTTATAAAGGTATAAACTGAGCACCATTGTGGTCACTAAATTATTTTCACCCCATGTTCAGCATTCCACAACTACGCTTTGTACTATGGAATTTTTTACCTTTCTCAGAAATCTGTTTTAGGACTTTTATAGTGCTCATCAGCATTTAGATACTGCAGTGATGGACTTAGCACATAGAAAACCTTAAGATAGATAGGAACCATATATACAACTTAGTAAGGGTTGGGGTAGTTCCTACATCGCCTGAAATCTTTAAATTAAAACTGGCTTTTTTCTATAATATATGCACTAGTTCATTCAGAAGTTATTAGGTTTAAGACAGGAATTGCTATGAGGAATTCCTGCCCTGCGTTATGCAGATAGACAAGATGGTGATAATGGTTCCTTTTGGCCTTACATTTATTAATCTATGAATTAATAAGCACACTGTTTTATTCCCAAACACCCACAAAATTCATGACACTTCACACTGGTAAATCATGATTTGTTTATAAGAAGTTTTTATAGGATTAACAAACAAAAGGGTTCAAGAGTCCCATCAAACTGAAAACTGTGGTGCATATATCACTTATGTACATCAAACCTCACTTGAAATCTTTAAATTCAAATTTGATGGTTTTTCCTTAAAAAATATGCTTTAGTTAAACCTTAAGTGCCTGAGCTTAATACAGGAATTACTGAGTGAAATTCTATGGTCTTTATTATGCACAAGTCCAAGTTAACTGATCACAATGGTCCCTTCTGGCCTACAAATATATGAATCTATGAAATATGAGTTCTGATTATCTTTTCACATGCATATCAGTATTGCCAACATTTGTGATTTCTTTTAGGAGTGACAGGATATTGCCTGGGGCTGCTGCCCATCAGGCAATAGCAAAGGCTCCAGCCCTCTAGTGAATTTCAGCTCTGCCTGGGCAAAATGCCCCTCTGAACACATACCCACCTCCTGGGGCATAGTAGACAACCAGAGCTGCTGCAGAAGACTGTCAGAACTCCCTCGCCCTTTCAGGATCCTACACCATTCTCACAGGATGAGTTGGAGAACATGAGCAGAAAGAACCCAGTTGCCCAGGGCAGCTCCTCTCTCCTGTGAGCAATGTGTATGGCTCCCCCCATCCTCTCCCTCCTGGAAACACCCATCCTGGGAAGGGTCAGAGGGTTGTTAAGTACTCCTAGACCTGCCCCCAACCTGCAGGGGGAGAAAGGGACCCTGCTGTAGCCATCCTGCCCACAGGCATGGGAGAGGGGAATGAAGAACTCCTGGAAGAGCAGAGATAAGGCTGGGGAGCAGAACTCATGGGTGTGGTTGAGGAGGTAGGCAGATGTGAGGGTAAGGGGACAGGCAGAATTGATGTGGGGTTGGGGTAACAGGATTGATTTGGAAGTTAGGGGACAAAATTAATTGCTGGGCAGGGGATGGGCAGATTTGGAGTGAAAGCTCCTGCAGTAGGGGGCCAAAATAATCTTACCAAGGAAATCTGGGAAAGTGCATAACATTAATTGTCACACACTGTGGATGGGCGGGGGGAGTTAAAAAATCATAACATTATCCAGCCCCTTACAGGCCTCGTAAAGTAAGGATACCTAATAACATGAACATTTTACGAACATCCCATGTTTCCTTATCAGGATGTTTCTTGAAAATCTTATCCCTTCAAAAATAAATAGTGTAATCTGTATTGAGGTTATTTTATATTGCAAGTAGCCAGTGCTTAATTTGTAATGAAAGAGGTGCCAAGGCTCAAGAAACTTTTTTACATTCATAACTGATGCAGCAAGCCCAGACATGTTGAGGCTATGAACTGCCAAACCTAGATGTGTCAGGGCTCAGCCCTGGCAAGCCCTGGAACAAATTAAGCACTGCAAGGAGCCAAGAGGCACTGCAAAACAACCATAATCTATCAACCAAATATTGCAACTGAGCAACTGCTGTGTTTCTGTGAGTGCAAGGGTCCAGCCCCCTTTAGATGACTGGAAGCATGCTCTCTAGCATTAAATCAGAGTTAAGTGCTGTAGGCACTCCATGTCTAGGCTCTTGTCTTCAATGGGTTCCCATAAACACGTTTTTGTAAGAGGAATTATTTTCCTTGGGCTTCCAGAAAGTAAGGGTATGTCTACACTATGAAATTAGGTCAATTTAATAGAAGTTGATTTTTTAGAAATCGATTTGATACAGTCAATTGTGTGTGTCTCCACTAAGCACGTTAAGTCAGCAGTGTGCATCCACAGTACCGAGGCTAGCATCAACTTTCGGAGTGTTGCACTGTGGGTAGCTATCCCACAGTTCCAGCAGTTTCCGCTGCCCATTGGAATTCTGGGTTGAGCTCCCAATGCCTGATGGGGCAAAAACATTGTCGCAGGTGGTTCTGGGTACATGTCGTCAGACCCCCCCCCTCTGTGAAAAAATCGTTTCTCACCTTTTTTCCTGGGTTACCCATGCAGACGACATACCATGGGAAGCATGGAGCCCGTTCAGCTCACTGTCACCGTATGTCTCCTGGGTGCTGCTGGCAGATGCGGTACTGCAGTACTACACAGCAGCATCCCTTTGCCTTGCCTTGCGGATGGCAGACGGTGCAATACGACTGCTAACCATCGTCGTCGTCCCATGGGTGCTCCTGGCTGACCTTGGTTAGGTTGGTCGGGGGCACCTGGGCAGACATGGGTGCCCCTGGCCAGCGTCAGTGAGGTTGGTCGAGAGCACTTGGACAAAAATGGGAATGACTCCAGGTCATTCTCTTCTTTAAGTTTTGTCTAATGGAGATTCAGTCCTGCCTGGAATATCATGCCACCTGGAGGCTTCTGCCTCAGGATGCTCTCCCAGTCGGCAGCACCACGCGGTCACACCTACCCCAGCCTACCACTTGCTCCCATGGCTCATGAAGCCTGGACAGTAGTTAGAAGCAGTTCAACTATAGGCTGAGCAAGTGCATAATGGTGGTAGAATGTGCCTTTGGACGTTTAAAAGCTCACTGGCGCAGTTTACTGACTCGGTTAAACCAATATTCCCATCATTATTACTGCTTGCTGTGTGCTCCACAATATCTGTGAGAGTAAGGGGGAGACGTTTATGGTGGGGTGGGAGGTTGAGGCAAATCGCCTGTCCGCTGATTACGCGCAGCCAGACACCAGGGCAGTTAGAAGAGTACAGGAGGGCGCCCTGTGCATCAGAGAAGCTTTGAAAACCAGTTTTATGACTGTCCAGGCTACGGTGTGAAAGTTCTGTTTGTTTCTCCTTGATGAAAACCTGCCCCCTTGGTTCACTCTACTTCCCTGTAAGCCAACCGCCTTCCCTCCCCACTTTGATCTCCACTTGCAGAGGCAATAAAGTCATTGTTGTTTCAAATCCATGCATTCTTTATTAATTCATCACACAAATGGGAGGATAACTGCCAAGGTAGCCCGGGAAGGGTGGGGGAGGAGGGAAATACAGGGGTGGTGTAGTTGTAGGGGCACCCCCTAGAATGGCATGCAACTCATCATAGAAGTGGCATGTCTGGGGCTCTGACCTGAAGCGGCCATTTGCCTCTCTGGTTCTTTGGTAGGCTTGCCTGAGCTCCTTAAGTTTCATGCAGCACTGCTGCAGGTCCCTGTTATAACCTCTGTCCTTCATGCCCTTGGAGATTTTTTCAAATATTCTGGCATTTCGTCTTTTTGAACGGAATTCCTATAGCATAGATTCGTTTCCCCATACAGCGATCAGATGCAGTACCTCCTGTTCGGTCCATGCTGGAGCTCTTTTGCAATTCTGGGACTCCATGGTCACCTGTGTTGATATGTACTGCCTGGTCTCCTGTGCTGATCAGCTTGCCACGCTGGCCAAAGAGAAAATGAAATTCAAAAGTTTGCAAGGCTTTTCCTGTCTACCTGGTGGGTGCATCTGAGTTGAGAGTGCTGTCCAGAGAACTCTGGGATAGCTCCCGGAGGCCAATTCCATCGAATTGCATCCACACTACCCCAAATTCTACCCATCAGGGTCAATTTCATAGCTAATCCCCTTGTCAGGGAGGAGTACAGAAAGCGATTTTAAGAGCCCTTTAAGTCGACAAAAATGGCTTCGTCATGTGGACAGGTGCAGGGTTAAATCGATCTAACGCTGCTAAATTTGACCTAAACTCGTAGTGTAGACCAAGGCTAAGAGACTCAAATACCCTAGGCATAGTGAGTTTTAAATTACAAAGCAAAAGATCCGATCAGCAGTTCCTCATCCTGCTCCTAAAGGCCCATTACAACAAGTAAATGCATAAAGATAAGGGTTTCATAATCTCTTCACACTGTCTTACTGGAAAGCTACTACTTTGTATCCTTCTACTGTGGCTACTGCTGCCCCCCACCCAGCAACAGCGTATGTCTCTGCTGAGCTCTCAGACTTTCAGTCCCAAGCCTCAAGTCACCTACTCTCCAGCCTTCTTTCTGCAGCCAACCTGCTCCTCTTGGTTTCCCACATCTTCTTGTTCTGTATTTATCCCTGTCACTTCTGATTTAAGGTAGTACTTCCCTTTCCTGAATTCTGGGGATTATAGCGCACCCTACTGGCTGTATGCTGAAGTGGTGGGTAACACAGTACCTTGTAAGGAGCCCTCTGGTTCATTACACTTAGGGTGACCAGACAGCAAGTGTGAAAAATCAGGACGAGGGATGGGGGATAATAGGTGCCTACACAAGAGCCCCAAATATCGTGACTGTCCCTATAAATTCAGGAAATCTGGACACCCTAATTACACTTGTGGGATCTTCTAGCTAGTTGGTTTGATTCTCTCATGCCTTGCTATCATTGTTTTGGAAGTGTTCAGACCCACTTTGTACTCACTGTGTATAGATATAAACGACTACACAAGGTGCAAGTGGATAAATGAAAATTTAATTATCTAAGATAACTTTATTTTAATTTATGGATCTAAACAGGCTTTTCCTAGTGTTCTGGTTTAGTAATTCAGATTTAGCAAAGGATTTAGCAATTCAGGTAATTTAAATGAGTTTGCTTTGCACCTTTTACTACTAGAATAGGACACAGCAAAATAACATAATGCTCATTGTTGCCAAAAGCAATTTGTAACACACATCTAATGACCTGATGATCCATTTTAGGAGTTTGGGTTTTCATACAAAATTACTATGATCTGTGATATACAGTCATTAACGTCTGAATAGTATAGATTAACAGAGCAAATCAGGATTTTTTTGTCCTACATAACGTCCTCCCTGAATATGATTTGTATAAATGTAACCCTTCTGCCGATTGGAGTTGGCAGCAACAAGGGCTGGGTTCAATATCTAAGTGTTCCTTTTCAACAATACAACACAAAACCGGCTCAAGCCTTCACCCTGTAGCCTGGGACAATTACACACCACCTCTTAGGTGCCTTTAGAGGCAATACTTCCCCTCTCACAAGCAAAGAGTTTGAGTGTAGAAAATAAACTTTTAATAAAGGGGGAAAGTAACCCAGCATTAACTTGGGAAAATACTGCAAGCAGGATTCATAAGCATAAAACCATGAACAAAACACTCACCCCAGAGTACATTCAGCAGTGTCCTTTTGCCTCAAGTTCTTAAGTCTAGCAACCAGAAGTTCTTTTAACATGCCTCTCCCTTCACTGCACCCCACTCACAGTTGTGTTGTTCTTGGTCAGTGAAGACCCAGAGTTCAGAGGTGCATCTGTGGAGTTTTCCTCCCACTCAGCTGGAGCAGGGGCACCTTGCTCACTCCACTGTCAGGGTGCTCACTTTGGCGTCAGCTGCCCAACCAGCTGCTTCATCAGCCACCCTGCAGGCTGTTCCACTCCGCAGGCCACCCTGATGGCCATTCTGCTCTGCCAGCTGCCCTGCTGGCTGCTCCGCTTTGCCAGCCACCCTGTCTGCTGCATGCTTCTCCACTCCGCCAGCCACCCTACCAACCGCTGGCTGCTCATCGCTCTGCTTCAATGACCTCTCGCTGCTCTGCCAGCTACTCACCACTCCACCCTGTTCAGCCCTGCTCTGCACCCTCTGGGATGTCTTGAGCGCCCATCACTTAACACAGCTCTCAGTGATTTCAGCTCTGTGATTTCAGCTGTTAGTGGGGGAGCCTCTTGCATCAGAGACACTGTCCCAAAGCACGTCTAATGCTTAGACCTGGTTCTCAGTGGGTCCCTTAGTCAGGGTTTGCCAAGCACAGTTCTTCTGCCCTTGATTCACACAACAAGGATAGAAACCCTTTAGTACTCTTGCCCCCAATAAGAAACTGACAACAGCCAAAAGTGATCATCTGAGCAAATCAGCACCATCACACTGAGCACCAAGGTAGTGTGGGTGTGCTCATGCAAACAAGTTTGGCTCCTGAAGTCCTCTTCCCCAGCTCATCACTAGATGTCAGGGGATTGCTCATTCAAACCCTGCTTACATTAACAAGTTCAAAAATAGTGTTAATCTTTTATTTAATGAGGGAGTGAGCTACACTTTCCAGGTCCCATATAATACATTCAATCTGCATGTAAATCAAGGTGGGTTACATTGTGCTCTTTTAAAGTTATATATAGATCCAGTTGGCCCTCCATATCACCCTTAGCCTAATATGCAGCATATTGCGCAAACTGTTTGGCAAACTAGCTGAGTAGTCAAAAGATTTATTGAAAAAAGAGTCTATAGGACTCTACCTCATTATCTGAACATCTTGTATCAAGTCATGCCTTGCTGGAGCCCTAGGAATGGTTAATAGTATGAACCAAAGTAGGCCTGGCCTTGGCAGAATCAAGTAAGCACATTCCAGACCTGAGAGAATGGTACAAGAACACCTAGAGTTCTCAACTAATTACATAAACAAACTCCCAAGAGATTGTACAGGAACACACTGACCCCTCATAAAATTAGGATGTGGTGACAGAATAATGGATGAGGATGTTTTGTTCAAACTAGCAGGTTCAAAATATATGGGTGGTAGCTAAGAACATCTGGAGTGTAATATGTAACTTGTTTGTATCAATGTATAAAAGGAGATGTTACAGGAAGGGCATCTTTGTGTTGGCCTTGGGGACAGCATCTAGTTATGTTGACTTTACCTATATGTTAGTGTAGGGCGCTGGTATTGCACTTTGCTGACAAATCTGGCCAAGTGAAAAGATATTTTCTGTTTTATTGTCTATCCCTTTCCTAATGGTTTCCTAATGGTTTCTAAGATTCTGTTAGCTTTTTTTGACATCTGTTGCACATTGAGCATATGTTTTTAGAGATTTATCCATGATAACTCCAAGATATCTTTTCTGAGGGGTAACAGCTAATTTAGACCCCATCATCTGGTATGTATAGTTGGGATCATATTTTCCAATGCGTATTACTTTGCACTTATCAACACTGAATTTCATCTTCCATTTTTTTTCCAAGTCACCCATTTTTGTGAGATTCTCTTTGTAACTCTTCATTGTCGGCTTTGGACTTAACTATCTTGAGTAATTTTGTATGATCTGCAAACTTTGCCACATCACTGTTTACCCCCTTTTCCAGATCATTTATGGATCTGTTGAACAGCACAGGTCCCAGTACAGATCCTTGAGGGACACTACTCTCTACCTCTTTCCGTTTTGAAAACTGACCATTTATTCCTACTCTTTGATTTCTGTTTTTTAACCAGTTATTTACCCATGAGAGGACTTGCCCTCTTATCCCATTACTGCTTACTTTGTTTAAGAGCCTTTAATATGGGATATTGTCAAAGGCTTTCTGAAAGTCCAACGGCACTATATCAACTGGGTCACCCTTGTCAACATGCTTGTTGATACCCTCAGATTATTCGAATAGAGTGGTTAGGCATGATTTCCTTTTACAAAAGCTGTGTTGACTCTTTCCCAACATACTATGTTCATCTGTGTGCCTGATAATTCTGTTCTTTACTACAGTTTCAAACAGGTTTCCTGTTACTGAAGTTAGGCTTACTGGCCTGTAATTGCCAAGACCTTGGACTTTTTAAAAATTAGATTTACTTTAGCTATCCTCCAGTCATCTGGTACAGATGCTGATTTAAGTGACAGATTACATACCACCATTAGTAGTTCTGCAATGATTAAGGAGTTCCTTCAGAACTCTTGGGTGAATATCATCTGGTCCTGGCAACTTAATACAGTTTAATTTACCAGTCAGTTTCTACAGATGGATTTGTCATGTAAAAAGAATGGCTCAGGTGTGTGAATCAACCTCACATTCTTTGCAGTGAAGACCAATACAAAGAATTCATTTAGCTTCTCTGCAATGGCCTTGTCTTCCATGAGTGCTCCTTTAGAAGCTTCTTTGTCCAGTGGTCCCATTGGGTGTTTGGCAGGCTTTCTGTTACAGATGCACTGATGTTAGCTTTTGCATCTTTTACTAGTCGGTCTTCAAATTCTTTTTTGGCCTGCTTAATTATACTTGTACACTAGATTTGCCTCAGTTTATGTTCCAGTATGATTTGACTATCAATTTTCAAAAGATGTCTTTTTGTCCCTAACTGCCTCTTTTACACTGCTATCTAGCCAGGGTGACATTTTTTTGTCCTCTTACTTTTTTTTTTTAATTTTGGGGTATACATTTACTTTGGGCCTCTATTATGATGTTTTTAAATAGTTTCCATGCACCTTTCAGGAATTTCACTCTTGTGACTGTTCTTTTAAATTTCCTTTTAACTAGCTTCCTCATTTTTGTGAAGCTCCCTTTTTTGTGGTTAAATGCTACGATGGTGGGTTTCTTGTGGTGTTTTCCCATTTAGAGGATGTTACATTTAATTACATAATGGTCACTATTACTGGGTGGTTCAGCCAGGTGTAGCTGCTCCAAGAAGCACTCATTAATGATGTCTAGAAATTTTATCTCTATACCCTTTCCTGAAATGACCTGTTTTCCTTCAATAATGGGATAGTTGAAATTCTCCATTTTAATTGGGTTTTCTGTTTTTGTAGCCTCTTTAATATCCCTGAGCACTTCACAGTCACCATCACCATCCTGGTCAAGTGGCCAGTGGTTCACCCCTACTGTTATACTGTTATTATTCATGGATTTCTATTAAT
Source organism: Mauremys reevesii (assembly GCF_016161935.1). Lineage (NCBI taxonomy): Eukaryota > Metazoa > Chordata > Testudines > Geoemydidae > Mauremys > Mauremys reevesii. Next base: position 122,079,273 of record NC_052624.1, on the reverse strand, counting down.
AGAGACTGCCTTAGTTCCATTCAAATCAATACTGATTTACACCAGATGAGAATCTAGTATTATTATTATATTTTTAAAAGTCTTTCCCCTTTTGCTGGCCCAAAGGATTTCACAAGGCTAAATGGGAATGAGCAGGAAGAGTTCTTAGGAAGAGTAAGGATACTTTTATTAGAATGACTGATTATGTATATTTATATTTTATATATGTAATTGTACATTCATTTGTATTTCCATCTAAATGGAGTCTAAAGTTCTTTATAATGCATACTAACTGAGTATACAGACTACATAGAGATGGATAACTTATTTCCAAGAGTTTTATAAGAGCTGATAAAGGAGCTTCTGGAACACCGGAAAAGTTCCAGAAGACTGGAAGAAAGCTAATATTGTGTCAATATTTAAAAAGGACAAATGGGATGATCCAAGTAATTACAGGCCTGTCAGTCTGATATCAATCCTAGGCAAGATAATGGAGTGGCTGATACAAGACTCTATTATTAAAGAATGTGAGGAGGGCAATATAATTAATGCCAGTCAGCACTGGTTCATGGCAAATAAATCCTCTCAAACGAACTTGATACTTTTTATTGATTAAATTGGAAGTTTGGTTGATAAAGGTAATAGTATTGAAATAATATTTTTAGACTAGTGTAAGGAGTTTCACTTGGTACTGCACAACATTTTGATTAAAAATCTAGAACAATATAAAATTAACATAGAACACATAAAATGGATTAAAAGCTGGCAAAATGATAGGTCTCAAAATGTAATTATAAATGGATACTTATCATGTTGGTGGCTGTTCTTGGCCCTATACTATTTAACATTTTTATCAGTGACCTGGAAGAAAACAAAATTATTACTAATAAAGTTTGCAGATGACATAACATTTGTGGGAGTGTAAATAATGAAGAAACAGGTCATTGACTCAGAGCACTCTGGATCACTTGGTAAATTGGAAACAAGCAAACAATATGCATTTTAGCACAGCTAAATGTAAATATATACATCTAGGAACAAAGAATGTAGGTCACATGAGGCTTGTATTTATGGTGGGCATGTACTTACAGGATGGGGGACTCTGGGAAGCAATGAATCTGAAAAAAGATTTGGCTGTCAGAATAGAACATGAGCTCCCAGTGTGACAATAAGGCCAAAACAGCTAATACCATCTTGGATGCAGAAACAGGGGAATCTCGAGTAGGTGTATCAAAGTTATTTTACCTCTTTATTTGGTACTGATATGATTGCTGCTTGAATACTGTGTCCCGTCCTGATTCAAGAAGGATGTTGAAAAATTGGAGAAGGTTGAGAGAAAAGCCACAAGAATGATTAAAGATTAGGAAACCTACTTTATAGTGTTAAACTCAAGGAACTCAAGGTTTGAGGTCTGGAGCAACAAGTATTGACCCTGCGTTGCAAAAGAGAAAATGAAGATTTCCTGGACAGATGTCAGGATATGCTTCTACGGGCACAACGTCCTGAAGAATCGGAGCAGGCTGTGCAGAGGGGAGAGAGGGATGGTGAAGAAATTTGGCAGCATGTGACCTCCAGAAGAAGAAAGAGGAGTGTCCATGTACCTGCAATGGAGATACAGATGAGCAACCATTTTCATGTTCTTTCCACAGGTACTAATGTGGAGAGTGGACTAGATGGTACATCTGAGAGAAGGGAGCAGAAGGAGACTCCACCGATTGGAAGGCATGAGATGCACTGTCCTAGGGATGGGGGTTCCACGGCCACCGCTCCCAAGAGAAGGAGGAGGGTGGTGGTGGTTGGGGACTCCCTCCTCAGGGGGACTGAGTCATCTATCTGCCACCCCAACCGAGAAAACTGAGAGGTCTGCTGCTTGCCAGGAGCTAGGATTCACAATGTGACGGAGATACTGCCGAGACTCATCAAGCCCTCGGATTGCTACCCCTTCCTGCTTCTTCACGTGGGCACCAATGATACTGCCAAGAATGACCTTGAGCGGATCACTGCAGACTACATGGCTCTGGGAAGAAAGATAAAGGCGCAAGTGGTGTTCTCGTCCATCCTCCCTGTGTAAGGAAAAGGCCTGGGTAGGGATCATAAAATTGTGGAAGTCAATGAATGGCTACGCAGGTGGTGTCAGAGAGAAGGCTTTGGATTCTTCAACCATGGGATGGTGTTCCAAGAAGGAGGAGTGTTAGGCAGAGACGGGCTTCACCTAACGAAGACAGGAAAGAGCATCTTTGCAAGCAGGCTGGCTAACCTAGTGAGGAGGGCTTTAAACTAGGTTCACTGGGGGAAGGAGACCAAAGCCCTGAGGTAAGTGGGAAAATGGGATACCGGGAGGAAGCACGAGCAGGAGAGTGCAAGAGGGGAGGACTCCTGTTTCAGACCGAGAAAGTGGGACAATCAGTGAGTTATCTTAAGTGCCTATACACAAATGCAAGAAGCATGGGAAACAAGCAGGGAGAACTGGAAGTCCTGGCACAGTCAAGGAACTATGATGTGATTGGAATAACAGAGACTTGTTGAGATAACTCACGACTGGAGTACTGTCATGGATGGATATAAACTGTTCAGGAAGGACAGGAAGGGCAGAAAAGGTGGGGGAGTTGCATTGTATGTCAGAGAGCAGTATGACTGCTCAGAGCTCCACTATGAAACTGCAGAAAAACCTCAGCATCTCTGGATTAAGTTTAGAAGTGTGAGCAACAAGGGTGATGTCGTGGTGGGAGTCTGCTATAGACCACCAGACCAGGGGATGAGGTGGACGAGGCTTTCTTCTGCCAACTAGCAGAAGTAACTAGATCACAGGCCCTGGTTCTCATGGGAGACTTTAATCACCCTGATATCTGCTGAGAGAGCAATAGAGTGGTGCACGGACAATCCAGGAAGTTTTTGGAAAGTGTAGGGGACAATTTCCTGGTCCAAGTGCTGGAGGAACCAGCTAGGGGCAGAGCTCTTCTTGACCTGCTGCTCACAAACAGAGAAGAGTTAGTAGGGGAAGCAAAAGTGGATGGGAACCTGGGAGGCAGTGACCATGAGATGGTCGAGTTCAGGATCCTGACACAAGAAAAGAGAGCAGCAGAATACGGACCCTGGACTTCAGAAAAGCAGACTTTGACTCCCTCAGGGAACTGATGGGCAGGATCCCCTGGGAAAATAACATGAGGGGGAAAGGAGTCCAGGAGAGCTGGCTGTATTTTAAAGAATCCTTATTGAGGTTGCAGGAAAAAAAACATCCCGATGTGTAGGAAGAATAGTAAATATGGCAGGCGACCAGCTTGGGGCTTAACAGTGAAATCCTTGCTGATCTTAAATGCAAAAAAGAACCTTACAAGATGTGGAAGATTGGACAAATGACCAGGGAGGAGTATAAAAATATTGCTTGGGGAGGGAAATCAGGAAGGAGGGAAATCAGGAAGGCCAAATCACACTTGGAGTTGCAGCTAGCATGCGATGTTAAAAGTAACAAGAAGGGTTTCTTCAGGTATGTTAGCAACAAGAAGAAAGTCAAGGAAAGTGTGGGAGGCACTGAATGAGGGAGGCAACCAAGTGACAGAGAATGTGGAAAAAGCTAATGTACTCAATGCTTTTTTTGCCTCTGTCTTCACAAACAAGGTCAGCTCCCAGTATGAGGAGAAGGTGACCAGCCCTCTGTGGAGAAAGAAGTGGTTTGGGACTATTTAGAAAAAATAGATGAGCACAAGTCCATGGGGCCGGATGCGCTGCATCCGAGGGTGCTAAAGGAGTTGGCAGATGTGATTGCAGAGCCATTGGCCATTATCTTTGAAAACTCATGGCTTTTGGGGGAGGTCCCAGATGACTGGAAAAAGGCTAATGTATCTTTTAAAAAAGGGAAGAAGGAAGATCCAGGGAACTACAGGCCAGTCAGCCTCACCTCAGTCCCTGGAAAATTCATGGAGAAGGTCCTCAAGGAATCAATTCTGAAGCACTTAGAGGAGAGGAAAGTGATCAGGAACAGTCAGCATGGATTCACCAAGGGCAAGTCATGCCTGACTAACCTAATTGCCTTCTATGAGGAGATAACTGGGTCTGTGGATAAAGGGAAAGCAGTGGATGTGCTATTTCTGGACTTTAGCAAAGCTTTTGATACGGTCTTCCACAGTGTTCTTGCCAGCAAGTTAAAGAAGTATGGGATGAATGAATGGACTATAAGGTGGATAGAAAGCTGGCTAGATTGTCGGGCTCAACGGTAGTGGTCAACAGCTCCATGTCTAGTTGGCAGCCGGTTTCAAGCGGAGTGCCCCAACGGTTGGTCCTGGGGCCGGTTTTGTTCAATATTTTCATTAATGATCCGGAGGATGGCATGGACTGCACTCTCAGCAAGTTTGCAGATGGCACTAAACTTGGAGGAGTGATAGATACGCTGGAGGGTAGGGATAGGATACAGAGGGACCTAGACAAATTAGAGGATTGGGCCAAAAGAAACCTGATGAGGTTCAACAAGGACAAGTGCAGAGTCCTGCACTTAGGACGGAAGAATCCCATTCACTGTTACAGATTAGGGACCGAATGACTCAGAAGCAGTTCTGCAGAAAAGGACCTAGGAGTTACAGTGGATGAGAAGCTGGTTATGAGTCAACAGTGTGCCCTTGTTGCCAAGAAAGCTAATGGCATTTTGGGGTGTATAAGTAAGGGCATTGCCAGCAGATCGAGGGATGTGATCATTCCCCTTTATTCGGCATTGGTGAGGCCTCATCTGGAGTACTGTGTCCAGTTTTGGGCCCCACACTACAGGAAGGATGTGGAAAAATTGGAAAGAGTCCAGCGGAGGGCAACAAAAATGATTAGGGGGCTGGAGCACATGACTTATGAGGAGAGGCTGGGGGAACTGGGATTGTTTAGTCTGCAGAAGAGAAGAATGAGGGGGGATTTGATAACTGCTTTCAACTACCTGTAAGGGGGTTCCAAAGAGGATGGATCTAGACTGTTCTCAGTGGTACCTGATGACAGAACAAGGAGTAATGGTCTCAAGTTGAAGTAGGGGAGGTTTAGGTTGGATATTAGGAAAACCTTTTTCACTCAGAGAGTGGCAAAGCACTGGAATGGGTTACCTAGGGAGGTGGTGGAATCTCCTTCCTTAGAGGTTGTTAAGGTCAGGCTTGACAAAGCCCTGGCTGAGATCATTTAGTTGGGAATTGGTCCTGCTTTGAGCAGGGGGTTGGACTAGATGACCTCCTGAGGTCCCTTCCAACCCTGATATTCTATGATTCTATTATTCTATTTATCTTAACAAAGAGAAGGTTAAGGGATGACTTGATTACAGTATATAAGTACTTACATAGGGAACAAAATATTTAATAATGAGCTCTTCAATCTAGCAAAGAAAGGTATAACAAACTCTAGGCTGGAAGTTCAAGCTAGATAAATGCAGACTGGAAATAAGGCAAACATTTTGAATGGTGAGAGTAATTAATCATTATAACTATTTAGTAAGGGTTGTGGTAGATTTTTCATTACTGACAATTTTTAAATCAAGATTGCATGTTTTTTTCCCCAAAAGTTATGCTCTAGGAATTATTTTGGGGCAGTTTTATCACCTGTGTTATACAGGAAGTCAGACTAAATGATCACAGTGGTCCCTTCTGTCATTGGAATCTATGAAAATCTATGAATCTATGAATAACACATTTTATAAGATTTCATAAAATAAAAGGAAAAATTGGAAAAAAGAGGCATTAAGAGAATGCAATATCTGACTGTATTGAGAAGACAGAAAATAGAAAAGAAAAGAGGAGGGAAGACTAGAAGGATGAAGGAAAATGAGTGCAATGTATAAAAAATGAAAATAAAATAAGATGTATAATGCACAAAGTAATTGGTTTTGAAAATCCTGTTGATTCATTACAGTTTTATAATTTTATAGAAACAGAACTTCTTAAGGATATTTTATCTCTGACTTTAGTTCCTGTTCTATTCACCTCTGCCATAAGCAAAAATTTCTTGTATGAAAAAACTGGTTTGAAATGTGTTTCTCTCCTTTGCTAATCACAATTTTCCTAGCTGGAAAATGTGTATTTGGTTGTGGTGGTAATAGAATCTTATGTTGTTATGGCAACTGAGTTAGACTATTAGGGGATAGCCCAACCAGTTTTGGCTGGTTTTCAGTTAGTTCAGTGTGTAGCAATAAATGGCTGCTTTCAAGGTTTACAGCCAGGGGCGGCTCTAGCTTTTTTGCCGCCCCAAGCATGGTAGTCAGGCAGCCTTCGGCAGCTTGCCTGTGGGAGGTCCCCGGTCCCGCAGATTCAGTGGCTTGCCTGCAGGAGGTCAGCCAGTCCTGCCGAATTGCTGTCAAATCCACGGGACTGGTGGACCTCCCACAGGAAAGCACCGAAGGCTGCCTGACTGATGCCCTCACAGGGACCAGCTGGCCGCCCCCCACGGCTTGCCGCCCCAGCTCTCTGTGTCTCCAGTGATTTCTTCCTAAAACTGTTGCCACCAAGGACATAACAATGTGGTGACGAGGATGGGATGTGTGTGCGGCCCCAACAACAGAAGGAAGTAGAAGTTAAGGTACAAAAAAAACCCCAACCTTTTTGCTGCTGGAAGGGGGTGAGAACTGGTTTGTTTGCACTGATTGTGCAAACTGAAACTGAAATCATGGCTACACTTACAGAGCCACTGGAACCTTTTGTGGAGACTATAGTGCAGTGGCATGTATATACTGAGCGTTTTGAGCTTTTTGTTATTGCAAATTACATTGCAGAAGAGAAGAAAGTGCCAATATTCTTAAGTGTTGTAGGAGCTAAGACCTACTCCCTGCTACACAGCTTACTACACCCTGTTAAGCCAGAGACTAAATCTTACAGTGACATTGTGGAAATCCTGGGGTCCCATTTTTCTCCAAAACCATTAGTAATTGCTGAAAGATATAGGTTCGACAAAAGAGACCAGAAAGAAGACGAAACAGTTGTACCATTTGTAGCAACTTTGAGAAAGCTTGCAGAACACTGTGAATGTAAGGAGATACTAAATGATACCCTACGTGCCCTAGTGTGTGGCCTGCACAGTGAAGCTATACGGAAGCGCCTATTGACAGAGGCTCAGCTTACTTTAGAAGGCTGTTGACATTGCAGTCTCCATAGAACTGGCTACAAAGGAGGTGCAATACATTGGTGCATCCCCTAGGGTGCATAAAGTGTCACAAGAACCTACCCACAAAACGGTGGGGAGTCAGGAATGTTACCGCTGTGGTAAGCCGGGTCACCATGCATCAGAATGCTGGTGTAAGGACCTGGTGTATCGACAATGTGGCAAAAAGGGACACATTGAGTGTGCCTGTAAACAAAAGAAAAAGAATCCTGTGGTCTGGCCAACCAAAAAGGGAAAATCTGCATACCCTAGAGCAGGCCCAGGATGACCAAGGAGAAACCTCATCACAAGAAGAAGAGCCACTCCATGTTTGGTCTTTGGCAGTAGGTTCACATGAATACTGAGTAACCCCATTGTTGGATGGCAAATCTATACGCATGGAACTGGACACTGGTGCAGCCGTCTCGCTGGTCTCTGAGACTGTGTATAAAGAAAAGCTACAGCATCTTCCACTTAAAGCAACAAAAACAGTGCTGAAGACATATACGGGAGAAGCTGTGCCCATGTTGGGCACTACTGATGTTAAGGTGGAACTCAACGGACAGGCTGCTAAATTGCCACTGTTTGTGGTGAGAGGTAATTACCCAGCCTTAATGGTAGGTCTTGGCTTAGGAAGATTTGAGCAGAAGTGCACTGAATGACTAAAGAAGAATCCAGTCTGCCCACTATACTAAGGAAACATGCTGCTGTTTTTGGAGAGGATCTGGGAAGTATGAAGGGAATCACTGTAACATTGGACATTAAATCTGACAGTCAACCAAAATATCTGAAAGACTGAACTGTGCCATATGACATCAGGCCAAAGGTTGAAGCAGACCTGGAGCGCCTGGTCACAAATGGAGTCCTAATACCAGTTACCCATAGCCCTTGGGCAACTCCTATTGTTCCAATAGTGAAAAAGGATGGCTCCTCCGGATTTGTGGTGATTTTAATGTCACCATCAACTCAGTGTTGTGTGCAGAGCAATACCCGCTTCCCCTCATCAATGACCTCTTCACGGGCCTGGCTGTGGGACAAAAGTTCAGTAAGATTGATCTGAGTCAAGCGTATTTACAGATGCACGTTGATTAAAAGTCCCAAGAGCTGTTGACTATTGTGACACATAAGGGGCATTATCGATACTGTTACCTACCCTTTGGAATAATGTCTGCTCCCACCCTATTCCAGAGGGCTATGGACCAGATCTTGTGTGACTTGCCAGGAGTCCAGTGCTATCTGGACGACATCCTGGTCACTGGAAGGAATGAGGAGGATTACCTAAAGAATTTAGAGGTTACCCTACAAAGACTGGAAGAGTATGGCCTACGAGTCCGCAAAGGCAAGTGTGAATTCTTTCAGACCTCTGTTGAATATTTGGGACACATCATTCATGCTACAGGTCTTTGTTAGGCCCCTGCAAAAGTTAAGCCTATTGTGGAGGCTCCTCCACCTCAAAATGTTACCCAGCTTTGCTCATTTCTAGGACAATTGAACTATTATGGAAAGTTAGCCACACTGCTAAAATCACTTCATGAACATCTTAGGCAGAACAAGGCCGGGAAGTGGACTGAAGCCTTTGATGTTGCATTTAACAAAGCTAAGGATGCATTGCTAAATTCTGAAGTTCTGATGCACTTTGATCCATCCTCACCCCTACAGTTGGCCTGCGATGCATCCCCTTATGGAGTGGGAGCAGTTGTGTCACACATTATGCCTTCGGAAGAAGAGAGACCTATTGCTTTTGCTTCATACACTCTAAGCAAAGCAGAAACTAACTATGCCAAAATTGAACGTGAGGCATTGGGAATCATTTTCAGAATTTGGAAGTTTCATCAGTACCTGTTCAGATGGATGTTTACTCTTCTCACAGACCATTGACCCCTGACTTCAATTTTTGGACCCCACACAGGCATTCCCCCATTAGCTGCTAGTCGTATGCAACGTTGGGCATTGTTGCTTTCCACTCACACATATGAAACCAAATATCGGAAATCCACTCTGCACGGCAATGCGGATGGTCTCTCAAGTCTGCCTTTGCCAGTCAGATGTCAAGATATTTCCCAGAAGGAAATCTTTTACTTTGAACAGGTAGAGAATACACCCATCACAGCTACTCAGGTACAGAAGGCAACTCGAGTTGACCCAGTATTGTCCCAAGTTATGGACCTGGTGATTCATCGAACATGTCAATGAACCTCTCCGGTCTCACCTGACCTTGTTACCTACCTGTCCAGGAGGACGGAGTTATCGATCCAATCGGGTTGTTTGTTGTGGGGGAGATGTGTCATTATCCCACCACCACTGAGATCACAAATGTTGGACCAGCTACATTCCGGTCACTATAGAATAGTGTACATGAAGGAAATTGCACAAAGCCATTTTTGGTGGCCTGGATTGGACAGTGCTATTGAAGAGAAGGCAAGAGCTTTCATGTCATGTCAGGGTGTGAGGAATGCACCCAAGTGGGCACTCCCACACCCATGGGATTGGCCTGAAAACCTGTGGCAACGTATTCACATTGACTTCACTGGCCCCCTTGAAGGAAGCATGTTCTTGGTGGTGGTAGATGCCCATTCTAAATGGCCAGATGTCTCTGTAATGCAGTCCAGTACTGCAGAGAGTAACAAAAACTACGAATCGTTTCGGTCTGCCAGAACAATTTGTGAGTGACAACGGACCACAGTTCATCTCTCAGGAGTTTCAAAATTTTATGAAGGCAAATGGGATACACCACATCACTTCAGCACCATATCATCCATCCACCAATGGATTAGCTGAAAGATTTTTGCAGACAATGAAACTAGCTTTGAAATCAGCCAGGGGACAATTATCCATTCAAAAGCATCTGGACACCGTCTTACAATCCTACAGAAACACACCTCATGCTACAAGCAAGTCATCCCCGGCCTTTCTAAAGATGGGGCAACAGCTGCGCACTTCCTTTGATCTGCTGAAATCTTCTGAACCCCGACAAATTGTGCAACATCAGCTGCAAGATCAAGTCATCAGGTGTGTCCCCAGAGCAAAAGACCGAACCTTTAGCCCGGGACAGACGGTTTTGGCTCGGAATTATACTTCTGGAACTAAATGAGTCCCTGCCACTGCCATTGCTCAAACAGGGCCTGTTTCCTACACAGTCTGGACTGCAGAGGATCTCACCTGGTGGTGACATGTAGATCAGCTGCTGCCAGGTCATACCAGTCCTCAGGACACATCTTCAGTTGAGTTGCCTGACTTCACCACTTCCGGCGAGACACCGAATCAAGAGTCACCTGTTCCTGACTTTTCCCTTCCATTACTGCTGGTGGCAGAAATACCCCTCTGCTCGGCACGAGCTGATACCACATCCTCACCCATTCACCCTATGAACCCATAGCCCATTGTCAGGCCCATGCCCCAGACACTTTTGGGTGCAACAACACCAGAAGTCCACTGTAATCCACCTAGAGACAGAAGGCCTCCTCAATGGCTGGATCTTTAGTTAAGGCGAACCCACGGTTATGGGGCAAAATAATCCCTGGAGTTTAGCCGGGAATGGAGGCAGTCTACTCTCCTTCTCTAGTTTAATGTTTGTTTTATTCAGGGGACGTTCTTGTTAAGGGAGGAGGAATATGTTGTGTATTTGGTTGTCCTGGTAATAGACTCTTGTGTTGCTATGGCAACTGGCTTAGATTATTAGGGGATAGCCCAGCCTGTTTTGGCTGGTTTTTGGTTAGTTATGTCTGTGGCAATAAATGGCTGCTTTCAAGGTTTACAGCTCTCTGTGCATCCAGTGATTTCTTCCTAAAACTGTTGCCCCCAAGGATATAACAGAAAATAGCACAGTTTGGAGCAGAACCGGTTGGTTTTGTCATTAAATGGAACACTGTGCCTATCAGATAACCACTCAGTGATGTGTAATACTGCTGGCTTTTCAGTGTATCATACAGATAGTGTGACCAGACAACAAATGTGAAAAATCGGGACAGGAGGTGGGGGGTAACAGGAGCCTATATAAGAAAGAGACCCAAAAATCATGACTGTCCCTATAAAATCGGGACATCTGGTTCTTCCTTCATAGTATTTCTAAGTCATCCATCCGCTCTGGCCAGGGAGCCAAATATTTCATCCAGCCCTCCAACATTCCCTTTCCTGACTTCTGTAACTTCCTCCTGTATGCCCCTCTGACACTGATTGCCGTTCAAAACACAGTTGCTAAAATCATTTTCCTTTCCTGTCACTCTGACCACATAACTCCCCTCTGTGAATCTCTCCACTGGTCCCCTGTTTCACCACAAGTTCAAACTTCTTGTCCTCTCTTCAAGGCCCTTCATAACTTTTCCTCTTGCTAACTGTCCACTCTTGTCTTTCATCCACCCCTTTGTCTTCTTTTCACATAAATCTCTCTGACCATCTTCAATGCTTCCCTTTACACATGAAACACTTTCCATGAACTAACCAACATGACCATTGCCTCTCCAAGTTCCCCTCAACACACACCTCTGCAGCCACACGTGAAGAAAATCAGCCAATTGATGACTATCTTAAGGAGAATAAGTAGATAATTTACACTGAAGTCTATCTATAACTATCTATAACAATTTAAATAAGAATTGTATATATTTTATTATATCCCTCCCCCACACCCTACTAGTGGCACTATTGTCTCAAGGCTGATCTAAAGCCCATGGAAGTTAAAAGTTCCCATTGACTTCCACGGGCTTTAGATTAGGCCCTTCGATTTTAAGGTTTTTGGGACAGGAACCATCTCTTAATTTGCATTTTTAGAGTACCTAGAACAGAAAGACTCTGATATTAATTGGAATTTAAATATTAAATAATACTAATAAATAATAACACCTTGGATGCACACTGATATCTGTCTAATGAAACGGAACAATTTCATTTCAACCATAATCATTTCAGAATATACACTGTACAGTAGAGCATAGCACTGAAATCTCAAAAATAATCAAGCTTTGTGTGGTGCTTCCTATGAGTTTAAGACTGACAACCTTTAACATGTAAGATTAGATTCAGAACCTTAGTAAAATGCCCAGATAAAAGTAAAACTAAAAAAAATAAATAGTCCCAGTGTTTTGGACTGTTATTCTCCAGGTATTAAAGCATGGTGATAGAATTGTATTCTACTGTTGTCTCTAAATTGCCTTAGATACTTCTGAAACACAATATTCAGATTAAGCAGTTATCTTGATTACTAAATATTCCCAGGCATATATTGTGTTGGAAGGCATTTTAATTTCATGAATTATTTTAAAAGCGAATTTGAAACAAAATATTTTTGTTAAAAATCTATAAATATACATTTTACTTGTTTAGAAGCCAAAATGACCAATGAAGGCAGGGAAAGGGAATAGATGGTCACAAAATAAACTGAAGTGTATAATACCTGTTCACACCTGTAAATGTTGTGAATAGGTCTTCAGGAAACACCAGGCTTGGCACATAAACAAACTATATGTGCCATTTATCTAGTGTTAAGGGCAACTGAAACACATTACACTGAATCTGTCCCTTGGCAGTTATCTCAATTAAGTAGGCATATCATTTATCAGAGTGCCAATAAAATAGATTTTACTGTATTTTCCCCACCAGAATTTTGCACTGATAAAAGAGCTCTCCTTCAACCAATCTACTTGCTTAATGTAACTCCATAGAGTATGATTACTTCCTATGCCCTTTTTACTTCTTGTTTTATGTATAAAGAAATGCTAAGTAATAGTGAGGTATTTTTCATTTTTAAATTATTTATTTTAATTACTTAATATTATTTAACATATTCTTTATATATATAGTATTATTTTTATTATATATATATATATATATATATATATGTAAATTAATGTAGCACCAACAGTACACAAAATGCTCTATAGACAAGTAGGAAGGTAGTGCCCTTCCTCAAAGAGCCTACACTCTAAAAATTTGTGGGTTTATTTGAAAAATAGGAAAATGCATACGTAAGTGGACACTACCAAAAAATTGTTAGCCAGATGTAGTTGCCATGGCAATTGCCTATATTGAGTTAACAACAGAGATGTGTCTGAGGTATGAAGTTCTGATCCACATCCAGATTCAAATTTCCTCAAAGAGCAATTGGGCTCATGGCCCATATTTCAGTTTAAACTCAAGTTTAAAAGTGAGTTTCATTGTGTTCAGATCCTGTGTTCTAGTTTAGGGCTTGTGCATAGTCAATATTTTCTACTGGATTAAAATCCATTGTAAAAGACAGTGCACATTAGACCCACATCTCTGCACATAAACACTGACATTTTTTTTACAAACCTAATTTTAAAAAAAGGCAATACATACATTTTACCCTTCTAATTTCACATTCCCCCCACCCCCCGTGCATTTTCCATAGGGGTATAACAAAGATTCTCTTTGTGATTATGCAAAGAAACGATTAATGAGTTTAATAGCTGCAGAATAAACTCATCACTTGTTTAAGTAATGATGATATAATCTATAAAGATTTGAATCTTGTGCTCAGTTTGTAAAAACATCAACAAATTATCCATCTCTTTTCAATCTGCAACACTGGAATTTTACAAGAACCTCTTTTAAGATTTTGGGTACTGCCTCTTTTAGTCCTGGAACAGTCTTTGTTGTGTGATATTTGGGGAAATATTTCAGAATCTTCAAAATTTTGGTTCTAGTTTAATTATAAAACTGAATGAAGTTCAGGGAGAAGAAGTACCTTATTACAGTATTTCTGAATTGGTTGGTACATCACTTGTGTTAAACATTTTGTTGAGTAAATTCCCAGGGACATCTTGTATAATTGGCAATACAGTTCTTTAATGCACTGGACTCTTCATAATGCTGACAGTTAGACATAGTTTATGTGCATAGACTTGTACATCATACAATTAGTGAACATACTGAACTGAATAATATCAGTGTCAGATGTTACATATGTCATCCCGTTACTTCCAGGGGCCCAACAGGCAATGTGAAGATGGAAGGTATTAATAATAATATTACAATCAAGGAATATATTATTTTGAGCTGGTCATATTATTAGTTATGAATAATATTTGAATTTAGCTCCTTTTTATTAGCAAATTGTTTATGAACTAATCTTGGTGTTCCTCAAATGTACTTGAAATTCAGATGTATTCACTGAAGAGATTGGATGGATAATTTTTATACCATGAGTTGCTAGTAAACTGTTCACGTTGACTATTCACTATTTGATATTCATTATTCATGATGTTTGTTTGTTCATTTAAGTAACAAGGTATTATTTCAATTTCCTGATAGGATGTATCAAAAATTTAAAATAAGAAATTTATTAATATCAATTAATTAATAATGTTAAGACATTCAGGTGAATTCTTGCTAGATATTATGAAACTTTTAAGATTTGCAAACATTTTTCTGACTACTTGTTGACTGCTTGAATATTTCCAAAAACCAAACAATAGGTCCCCATGAATCACAGTGAATTGAATTTGGCACTTTTATTTATGAAAATATTTGCAAATCAGTTTTTCCTCTGTTTGACCATCTTATTTGATAATTGTATATATATAATAAAATTTGTTATGAACGTTTATTAATCTCTGGTGGGAAAATTATGATTAGAAGGTATTATTTGTGTAAACTTGTGACCACTTTAAGAGGGTATATCTGTCTATCACCATTACCTTTTAATTGTCTCAGCAGTTTGCACGCTCAGATGTTTCACATTATATCTATTTTAGTGAGGTTAGTGTATATTTATGAGCCTACCTGCAAGGGTGGATGGGTAAAATGAAATAGAAAGGCGGGATTGTGTTTTCCTCCCCTCCCCCCCTTTTCTAAACAAGCTAAGAGTTTTTATAATTCATCACCTGGCTGACAGATGAGTTCTGCTGGAGAATATTAGAAAATGTCTCAAATCTCATATATATGCTAATGGTATGCTGAGGCTGGTTGGCGGTATGCCGGAGTTTTTAATCTGTCTCGACCAGTGTGAAAAGTGGAGGAGACAAGTCATTGCACTCGACAATTTATGATCAAACAACTGAATTGTAAAGGAAGAAGGACATGCAGAAAAGGAGAGTAATTTTCTGATTTAACAGCATTGTTACTACAAATAAAGAAATCTTGATTTTGACTGCACTCGACATTAAATGAGTTTCCTGTGCCCTGCTCTGAATTTTTCATTTTCAGATTTGTATAAAGCACCCTGCTTAGATACAAGTGACAGATAAAGAGACGATTGCATATGGAAATCAAATGTGTATAATAAAGCCATCTTCTGTTTATTAAATAAACACATGTAGATGACTTCTATGGAAAATGCATTGATAATTCTTCACTGTGTTCTAGTTTCTTTGCTAGTCACAAAGAATCTTATTTAACAACCACGAATGACTAGTCATAAGCTTTTCTGTTTATTACCTTATAACAAACCATTTTTATATATGGTCTAATATATGGCATTTAGAAACACTTTATTTTGATTCTTTAGCTCATGCTTTAGCTATAACATTACACTAAATCCATGTTTACTCCATTACAGTTTTGGAGGTTGCATCATTAATATTTTCTGAATGATATTGTGTTTTCATGATAGAAATGGTAAAGATTAGACAATGAATTAGTATAACATTACTCTAAAATATGGCTATGTTAGAAATGAAGTATAAACATGTCTAAACTTACTGGCCTACTGTTATATAATTATAACATTGTATAACTGAAAAAGAGAAAAGAACATACAAGTCTCTAGTCAGCTTAGCAGTGCTTTCTAATTCAACTGTTTAGAGTCCAGGTTTCAGATATGAAAGGCTTTTGAATGCACTGAGGGATGCATTTACTTATTCTGTTTTTATGAAGGATACCAGTTTTTGAATGCTGGTATCCTTCATTTTTTACTGGATTTCTCACCCCCTACCCCCTTGGCCATTTGGCTCTGCACTGACAGGTTTACCATGAAAAAAATGTCTTGTTCAGCAACAAGTGGGCTCAGTATTAGGGTAAGAGCAGAAAATGTTGGCAATTCCTTGGTGGGTTCTGGACTATTCACCCAATCTTCCAGAATACCATGATGATACAACAATATCTTGCAGGCTCTTCTACAAATTGCCTCTTAGGAAACCATGCTGGGAACTATGTAAAAGTACCTAAGAAGTGGCACTGTGCAAATAACTTATTTTTTGGTTCACTGGCAGTTCTGAATTTTTTAAAAAAATGGTTCCAGATAAACTGAATAAAAAATATTCCAAACAAATTTTACAAATCTGAAAAAAATCAGTTTTGGTTCAAATTATACATGTCATTTGACAAAGAAAAATTTTGCTTCTGAGCCTTTTTTTGGAGAAGCCCAGCTTGTAACTTGGCAGGCTTGGCAGACTAGGCCACTGTTCTATAAGATGGGAAGACCCATGTTCAAATCCCTGCTCCACATGATTTAGGGGGCGTAATTGAACCTAGGTCACTCATATCTCAGAGAGTGTCCTATTGACTGGGCTAAAAGTTATAAGGTGGGCTGCTGCTCTGCCTCCATCTAGCTTAATTTTGGGGGGAGTGGAGGGGACTGAAAACTACTCAGTGAATTCATGTCAAATTTGCATATATTTTTGGATCAACCAAAACTGCCTTTTTTGATGAATAAACTATTTGTTTAAAAATTTTCTCCCAGCTCTACTCAGGAGCCTCACAACGCTGTGTTACTACAATGGTTGGAAGGAGTCTAGTATGTGGAAATGCTGAAGCAATTTTAAAAATACAGGTGAGTTAACATGAGCCATTTCAGGAACAAAGAGTTCTATGAAGGTTTAACTTTTAACCTCTGACCCTTGAATCTTTAACCTTGAAATAAAGCATGTTTGAAGTTCAAATACACCTTAAATTGCTTTCTGTTAGATTAGTAAAACTGTTTTTTCTCCAAATGACAAAAAGAGACTGTTTAAAATGAAGGAGCATTCGTCTTAATAGGTCTGCCACTAAAAGTGGACAGTTTAAATTTTAAAGTCTCCACAAGTGAGTCCATGTGACAAAGATGAAGGCATCATAGAATGTTGGCTTACAAAAGTGCTATTGAGCATGGTATTGCCAGTCCATTAAGATTCTAACTTACAAAAGTAGCCTTTAATTTTTGATGTCTCAGTTTTTGGGTGTCAAGCTTTAGACAAGTAGGTAAAAATATTAAAACATGGGTGGCTAATGTTAGGCACCGAATTTCACATTTAGAAATCTAAATAATGGATAGATTATCAGAGGTGCCGAGCAACTGTAGCTCACATGGTTGCAGATGGAATTGCAAGTGCACTATAGACTCTAGGTTTCTAGAGGCACCAAGAGTTGACTTAGTTTTGAAAAACTGGGCTGATATGTCTTTGGATCAAATCCACGTATATATGCAGAGGAAAGAGATACTCCTGCAGCTGACACCCTCAGGTTTTTTGTGCATCCTCCAGATGTTGAGCCAGAAATGGGGAGCATACCAGAGCAGAATTCTGGGAGCCAGGCACTGTGGAGCCATGTATTTTTTGTGGAAAATTCACTGATACACCTCCAGTGTGACCACAAGAAACCCTCCCCAAATGTGATCTATATTACAGGTGGGATTTTCAAAAGCACTCAGCATTGATCTAATTTCAGTTGAGCAGAGATAGGTCAATTGTGGAGTGCTTTTGAAAATCCCACCCTTAATGTTTATATTTATCTGGTTGTCTTCTGGTTCTATACCTATTTTTTTTTCCAAACTGATTGCCGCAAAACTGAAGTAATGTAAGAAAATCAAAACAAGCCCGAAACAAAGAACAAACAAATTAAGAAAAGCTCTGAATATGGAAACCTCAAATAACAAATGCACTGCATTTTGCCTATATGCACACAACACAAGCTGCACTAGCACACTGTGCTTGACTGCTTTGTTATTCTATTCAGGTAATACAGTGAATAAACAAACCAGAAAATGCAAGACATTTTACTGGCTAAGTATGTTAAAAGCTGCAGACAAGGGCATAACAACTTTATTGAACCACCAGACTTATGAACACTACCACCTATTTTTTGTGCCTGTAGTTGGCATTCTTTACAACAATATATATATACACAGAAAACAACAACAAAAAACACAATACTGCCCTGCCACCCCCACAAACATGATACAGTTCTGCGGTGATCTGGAAGCCTACTTTCGCCGTCTCTGACTCAAAGAATACTTTCAGGATAACACTGAACAGCCCACTGATACACAGTTACACTCCCACCAACAGCACAAGAAGAAGAACTCCACATGGACTCCTCCTGAGGGTCGAAATGACAGTCTGGACCTATACATAGAATGCTTCTGCTGACGTGCACAGGCAGAAATTGTGGAAAAACAACACCACTTGCCTCATAACCTAAGTCGTGCAGAACGCAATGCCATCCACAGCCTCAGAAACCACCCTGACATTATAATCAAAGAGGCTGATAAAGGAGGTGCTGTTGTCATCATGAACAGGACTGACTACCAAAAGGAGGCCGCCAGACAACTCTCCAATACCAAATTCTACAGGCCACTTCCCTCAGATCCCACTGAGGAATACACTAAGAAACTGCACCATCTACTCAGGACACTCCCTACACTAACACCGGAACAAATCAACATACCCTTAGAGCCCTGACCAGGGTTATTCTATCTACTACCCAAGATCCACGAACCTGGAAATCCTGGACGCCCCATCATCTCGGGCACTGGCACTCTCACTGAAGGACTGTCTGGATATGTGGACTCTCTACTCAGACCCTATGCCACCAGCACTCCCAGCTATCTCCGTGACACCACTGATTTCCTGAGGAAACTACAATGCATTGGTGACCTTCCAGAAAACACCATCCTAGCCACCATGGATGTAGAGGCTCTCTACACAAACATCCCACACACAGATGGAATACAAGCTATCAGGAACAGTATCCCTGATGATGCCACAGCACAACTGGTTGCTGAGCTCTGTGCCTTTATCCTCACACACAACTATTTCAAATTTATCTCCAGATCAGTGGCACCGCTATGGACACCCGCATGGCCCCACAATATGCCAACATTTTTATGGGTGACCTGGAACAACGCTTCCTCAGCTCTCGTCCACTCATGCCCCTTCTCTACCTACGCTACATTGATGACATCTTCATCATCTGGACCCATGGGAAGGAGACTCTGGACAAATTCCACCACAATTTCAACAGCTTCCACCCCACCATCAACCTCAGCCTGGACCAATCTATACGGGAGGTCCACTTCCTAGACACCACGGTGCAAATAAGTGATGGCCACATTAACACCACCCTATACCGAAAACCTACCGACCGCTATGCCTACCTTCATGCCTCCAGCTTCCATCCTGGGTACACCACACGATCCATTGTCTACAGCCAAGCACTGAGGTACAACCGCATCTGCTCTAATCCCTCAGACAGAGACCAACACCTACAAAATCTCCACCAAGCATTCTCAAAACTACAGTACCCGCACGAGGAAATAAGGAAACAGATCAACATAGCCAGACGTTTACCCAGAAGCCTCCTACTGCAAGACAAACCCAAGAAAGAAACCAACAGGACTCCACTGGCCATCACATACAGTCCCCAGCTAAAACCCCTCCAATGCATCA
Source organism: Mauremys reevesii (assembly GCF_016161935.1). Taxonomy (NCBI): domain Eukaryota; kingdom Metazoa; phylum Chordata; order Testudines; family Geoemydidae; genus Mauremys; species Mauremys reevesii. Next base: position 122,059,609 of record NC_052624.1, on the reverse strand, counting down.
TCAGGGATCTACAACCCATCCTGGACAATGATCCCATACTTTCACAGGCCTTGTTTCTGCAAGATCCTCTACAGCAATTCCAGCTCTAGCATCCAACATCATTCATATTGCAAAGTACCTTGTTCTTTACTGCAAATCTCTCCTTGTAAAAGTAGTATATATTCATAATGTGAACCAAAATATAAAATAATGTGTTCCACAGCTGGAAGAGCAGAAAGAGTCTCCAATAACTGGAAAAATTACAGAAGACAACAATGTACTAAGCTACTGACAGATTGAATTAGACAGACACAGAGGCTTGGAGAAAATAAAATTTCATCTGGTTTTCTAGCTAGAGCAGAGAGCTCAACTAAAGTGCAGCCTCTCTCTCTGAAAATGTAAGTGAAAAAGGCATCTGCTGAGCTGAACTGATACTGAACTGATCACTTGCTGTGGATTCAGATATTCAGGGACACAGGAGAAATATTACACACCATGTTACTTGCTTTATGTGATTTATCCCAATGAACACATCTCAGCCTCAAAAAGTTCAGATAGAGAAAAACATTCTTACAAAAAACTTCATTGGTGTTCCCAATGGAACAATCTCTGGTTCTTGCATACTTTTACAACTTGAAACAAAGTTGATTTCAAGTAAATTTGTGGCTTGAATAGAACATTTTGCACAGCTCTAATTATTACCTGAAAAGGCATTTAAAATGTTTTCCCTATAAATCCCATTACATAATGCATTACTTTGATTTTTGGAAAAACAAAAAGGAGTCTGCTGGCACCTTAAAGACTAACAGATTTATTTGGGCATAAGCTTCCGTGGGTAAAAAACCTCACTTCTTCAGAGTTGCATATGAAGAAGTGAGGTTTTTTACCCACAAAAGCTTATGCCCAAATAAATCTGTTAGTCTTTAAGGTGCCACCAGACTCCCTGTTGTTTTTGTGAATACAAACTAACATGGCTACCTCCTGATATTTGATTTCTGGCTTCTCCTCCAAAATGGCATGACAGCATGCACTTTACTGGCAATATCACTTCTAGCTTTCTGTGTTGGCGTCCCCTTGAGATCCTCCATAATCCTCTTTTCTTTATCTCTAGATAACCTCATTCTTTGTAATTTACACAACTACCAGTTCAACACTAGTGACTTTCAGATCCTCAACTTACAAACGTCAATGACTCTTAGATCCTCCCCACCACTGACCTTCCCCCCCCCCCACTCCAGTAAGACTAAATTCTGACTATCATTTTTTTCTGGATGGCCCACCCCCGGTTCAAATTAAAAACTACTTCTCCTCTCTCCTTCTAAATACTTCCCCTTCATCTCCCTTCTTGGTCACCACTGACAACTCCAATATCATTCTATTCCAGTACTTGCCTCCAACAATGGCAATAGAGAATCTTGCCTTGATCCCTGAAACCCACAACCTCAGAGTAGGTTTCTGATGGGGTGTACTGGGCCCTATGAGGCCCCCTGCTGGAGGCCTCACAGTTCTACCACATCCCATCCCAGAAAAGGAGCAGTAAAGGTGGGTCCTCCAGGCCTGCCTAGAAAGGCTGCAGGGAAGTAGCCAATCAGAGCCCAGCAGTCTCATTTAAAAGGAACTGCAGGGCCTCAGAAGGTCAGTTCCTGGCTGAGACCAGAAGGGATAAGACAGAGAAACTCTCCAGGCAAGGAGGTCTGGAAGAGACTCTGCACAAACAGGAAACAGACAGAGAGAACCCAAGGACTGTATCCTAGGGTAACAGGTGAAGGTGATGGGACAGAGTGGGAAGTGGCCCAAGGAATGGAGCAGCAGCAGCAGCAGCAGCAGCAACTATTAAAGAAAGCAGTATGTGGCTGCTATTTGTAAGATCCCTGAGTTGGGACTTGGAGTAATGGGCAGGCCTGGGTCCCTCCACTGGCCACTGGAGAAATGGCCTAAGCCCTCAGAAGGGGATAAGACTTAGTACTAAAAGCCCGAGAAAGGGGCTAGCATTTAAACAGACACAGAGATGGGGCTTAAGACCCCAGAGAGAGCCAACCATTTGTTGGACTTTGTTACCCCAGAAGAGGTTCCTTCATTTGTTTGACAGTGTGTGACTTGGCCCGAGGGCTGATCCATGGCAGACCCACCTGATGCTAACAGGGGGCAGAAAAAAGAGTGTACAGGCTCACACCCAGCCAAGAGAGGCACTCATAAGAAATGAGTGCATGCTGTCACAGGGTTCAACACCTCTCTTTATCTCTATCCTCACATTGATCATCACAATAAATACTGCTGCTTCTTTCTACTTAACATGGGATCCACTCATTCTTCTTCATCTCCATCACCAAAACTCTGGTTCGGGCACTGATTATTTCTCAGCTCCAGTACTGTAGCTTCTTCCTCTCTGGCCTCCTCAACAACTACCTTAACGTCTTAAATCCATCCAAAGTGCTGGTCCCAAAAATAATCTACTTCACCAACCCCTCTGACTGTATATAGTCCTTCTTCAAATCCTTTTCAGGATGCACCACCGAGGGGCAGCTCTAGGGTTTTTGCCGCCCCAAGCACGGCAGGCAGGCTGCCCTCGGTGGCTTGCCTGCGGAGGGTCCGCTGGTCCCGCGGCTTCGGAGGACCTCCTGCAGGCATGCCTGCGGAGGGTCCACTGGTCCCACGGCTTCGGAGGACTGCCGAAGCTGCGAGACCAGCAGACCCTCCGCAGGCAAGCCGCCGAGGGCAGCCTTCCTGCCGCCCTTATAGTGCCGGCAAAGCGCCCCCTGCGGCTTGCCGCCCCAAGCACGCGCTTGCTTGGCGTGCTGGGGCCTGGAGCCGCCCCTGGCACCACCTCCTTACGAAATTTGAACTTCTTCCACACTATATCTCAACTGAATCCTACTTATTACTCTGTTTTTGTTCCTTTCCACTGCCCTATCTGCCCCTGTGTTCTAACCAAACCTCACAAGCAATCATTTGCTTTGTGTCTTTCATCTGTTGTTGATTCTGGGCTCTCTGCTGCTCCATACATCTAATGTCCCTTCCTGACCCACTCATTTGTCATGTCCATTCTGAAAATACACTTCCTCAAGAAAGTCCGTAACCTTAGACTGCTGACCCTCTTCCTGTAAAGAAAAGATGTGTATGAACATACATGCATGCACCCACACATGCAAATCATGGAATAAATAAGACATATGATTAATTTTACACAATTCAATTGCATAGCTTTGGGCATTCATTTCCTTCTGTGACCTGTTATTTCCATACTGTCTAAAGAGATGGGTGAATACTGCAAAAATTGATTCATTGATTTATATTAAAATTAAAACTGAATTTGTTTGATACTATTCATGATTCCTTTTACTTGTTTTCTGTTGATATTTATATGAAGAAAGTTTTGAGTGTAAAAATATTTGCACAAAGAAGAAATGTGAATACTTTTGTGAGAAGGTATTTGTATAAATACTCATATTAGAAGAGTTTTCACTGCCTTGGAAGTGGTTTGGATGTGGAAGTTATGCAGTCAGGGAGTAAAAACAATACCATGTGAAATATTCTAAATTTATTAGCCAAGCTATTCAGTGATTATTAGTGAATAATTAATATTTTTGAAGAAAATTGATTCAGTAACCAAAAAAGACTAAATTGATAATGTACATTATTCATACTGAACAGTTCAACAACTCTAAATTTAATGTTATTTAAATATGGGATTCATTTGTTCAGATTTCCTTTTTCAGCTTTAAAAAAAAATGAAATAGTGTTGACAGTCCAGTGAAGGTTAGTTGACCTTGTTTTAGGCTGATGATGAATTTGAGAAATTCTGCTGAAAAGACATTTCATTTTCATGGAAAACATGCTTGCACTGTATAAACTGGAACCACTCTCTAGGGCGATGAAAGTTTCCTGTTCTTTTGGCTAACATTGCCAATTCTGATGGTGGTTTCTGAAATGTAATATGGACACTTTTCCACCAGAAAGAAATCTAAGATAGGCTTGGCAAGATAGTCAATTGACCATCAAATAATGTCAATTGACCAGTTAATTGACCACTTATTGTTTCACTACTGTTAAATATAATCAAAATGTTTCATCAAGAATACCCAGATGTAAGCAGCCACCTACCTTTTTGATTACATTGTAGTGCCATCTGTTAGCAAGCCTGCTTAAATGTTTTGAGCACTTACTTTACAACATGCTAATGCTATCTGTTGGGAAAAAGGTGAACTAATTGAAAGCTGAACCAACATTGTGTGTGTGTGTGTGTGTGAGTGTATATATATATATATATATATATATATATATATATATATGTATACCACGCTATCAGTGTACACGGTGGTTTATAAAGCACAGTAAGCAAGTTTCAAGACGCGGTCCCTGCCCTGCAGAAGTTGCAATCTAAACTGACTAGACAAATATACATAAATTAATTAGAAGGGCGTGGGGGAGGGAGAGTCATTAGACTTCCTTCCCCAACACAGCGAGAAAAGATTCACAGTCATTAAGCTGCTTGAAGAGTTGGCCTGGTGCCATAAATGGTTTAAAATGTTTTTTTTTCTTTTATAGTTGCTATCTTTATTTTATTTCTGCTTAGTTTTATTTTTCGTTTCTAACTGTACAGTATTGAATAATGCTCACATTTAAGTGCTAACTTAATGTTGCTAAAATGTAATAATAATTATTCTTTCATTTTTTAGAACTTCATTGTGTTTCACATTTTTGAAAGTTAAAATAAGTCAGTGAAGTGACTTGGTTTTTATAATTAGGCAAATGTATCTATGGGCTTGTCTATATGGGGAGATCCAGAAAAATTAATCTGAATCAACTAAAGCTGTGAATTTGGAATTGATTTGTTAAACCGCATTAAAAACCTGTGTGGACACTGTTACTAAGAATTACAGTGCCTTTAATTTACTACTGCCCAGCAATCACCGAAGATCAGCTGCCTTTCTTGCAGGCCTCCAACCATCCTCCCACCTGCCACAGGACTGTGTCCTCCTGGCTCAGCTATCCCCTCCACTCAGAAGCCAGAAGAACAGCAACAGATTCATCCTTCGCAGATTCATCACCCTGCCCTCTGTTGCATATCTTGAGTTCAGAGGTGAGTGCTGTGAGAGCTCCAAGCACTAGGCTCTATCAGCTTCAGCCCTCAGTGGGTTCTCATAAGCACTCAAACATTTTGAGTAACAGGGAATGACTACCTACATCAGGCTGAAACTAAATGACATAGCTAAAGTACTAGTATCGGTGAGCTGATAATATATAATATGTGGCCTTTACCAGCCTAAATAAAATCACAGCACTCATTTGTGTACCTTCATGATTTTCAGAGCCACCATACATTATGGGGCTATTTAACGAACAATGTTGCAGGCAAACAGATTGTGGAGGGGGCATCAGCACAGGATGAGTACCTGCTGTTCCATGCAAACCAAAAAGGTACCTTCCAGTCAGCCTGACTGAGGAAAGACTACACACCCTACACCTGTTTTGTTACCACAGACTCCAGCAGATCACTGCTTGTTGCATCACAAACTGTCTTGGTCTACTTCCCATACAGACAATACAGGTTGGTGGTGGTACACATTGGCCTTGAATTCCTCATTACCAGCATACCAGTTCCATGCTGGAACCGAGACGGGCTGACTGGCTGAGTTTCTCCACCACCATTGAAAAAGCCATCAGTAGCATACTACCAAAGCTTGAAAACTTTGACTGCTTCAAGAAGCTTATTATTAAAATCATAAAGAAGAATGTTCCCCATAGTTACAGGAGCTCCTTTATGCCATGCTGGAGCCCAGAGAGCAAAATGCTCCTAAGGGGGCATGAAGCTACTGGTGACCCACATTTAGCCACTGCTCTCCTGGAATCAATGGAATCTACAAGATGACAACAATGAATGGAGATGGTGGAGTCCATAGACTTAATGCACTCAAGCTATAAAGCGTGGGCCCTTCTGTGGTGCCTGCTTAGAGTGCACTATCACACACACAAACAAGTCACTGCTAACAGTTTTACTAGACTCTTGCTAAGAAACTGAGAGATTATAAAGCCAATAAACAAAAAGAGAGGTGAAAACAGCTCCTAAGGAATCCTGTGCATAAATGCCCCTTGATCAAGTCTCTGTCAATCCTTTGCAAAATCTGAGGTTGATGCTGCCCTCTCTGCTACCAAAACAGAAAAAACCAGCTGGCATTGACAGGATCCTTTTGGACTTCCTTAGATATCTCAGACTGAGAGGGTGTGATTGGATGACAACAATATTCACAGAAGTCAACACCACCAGCAAACTCCATGCTGCTTGGAGTTGATCAAACATCATCACCATTTTAAAAACTGAAAAGCTGCCCAATAATCCTCAAAGCTACTGCTCTATATCTCTCCTCTGTACAACCTACAAGTTACTGGAGTGGGCAATCCTGCTGAGGCTGACCTCCATCCTGGAGATTGCAATCCCCTCAGATCAGGCAGGTTTCAGGGTGTAGCAGTAGGATCTTATGTTTGTATTTTTTATAATTTAGAATGAAAGATAAAGAATAATAATGTAGAATGTATTAAATGTGCTAGTATATGATTTGATTATATTCTGTCAACCACCCTTTTTGAAAGCAGAAAGGAATGGCCTAATGGGCATTGGTAAAGATGCATCAGTCAGAATTTGAGTCTGAGCTGATTTTAAGGCCGTAACAGACCTTTTAGGGTTCCACTTTGTTATAGGTTTAGCATTTTAAAATAAGTAAAAGAATGCAATGACTATGTTTTTTTGCATTGCAATTTGATGTTTTTATTTAAATGCTTTGTGTAAATTAATTGTGTTTTGTGTGTGAATGAGAAATGTGTGTGTTAGAAGATAAGTGTGAAGGCCATCACCAGACCACATGTTCTAGGGAGGAACTGAGGACAGAAGCAAGGGTGGCAGGACATTACAACACTCCTGTATTGAAACATTAGAAGAGGGCAGACTGACGGCTTTAAAGATGAGACAGGCACCTATCAATGGGGACAAGATAGCTGTGATTAAAACCAGCATGGGGTAACTCCCTGAGAGACTTGATGAAAAAACAAAATAAAGGATGAGAAGAACAATTTAAGAAAACAAGCACTTGTTAAACAACAATTGATTACAACATGACAGGGCAAAACTCATTGGTTTTAATGAAGAAAAATTACTATGTAAACTGGGTGCCTTGTCATGAAACTTTGAGTTTGTCCTGCCAAGACTTTCCTGGAGCATTGTGTTGCGATTGACAGAACCTGGCTTTTCCCTACCCGTGATCAACCTAGCTGACCACTAGATTGAGCCAGACTCTGGACTGGTAACTATAACATTAATTGGCAGGACAATGTGTGTGTGTGAGATTTAATGTTCATGCTAAAAAGAATATTCCATATTAAAAAAAAAATTACCAGTGGGTAACAAAAAATCCTAATCAGTTAAAGGTATGATATGTAAAGACACTCAGTAAAAAAATGGATATAAAGGCCACCTAAAAGAATCGAGTAACTACAATAGCCCGACAGCATAACATAGCAGTTTTAACCAAAGGTCAAAAAAAAAAAAATGTCTGTGCTAACACATCTAAACCAACAAATGGCACTACAAACTGCCCTAACCAGTTCAAAAAATAAAATAAAATAAAATAAAATTACTTAATGTAGCCCATCAGTTTATGCATAAAAAAGTTTTAAAAAATTTAAAAAAATAAAAACTTTAAAAGGCTAAAGCAAGTAGCAAAATGGAAGCGTATAAAAATAATATTAAAACATGGGTGCAAAATTGTGTGTGGTGCACTCAGAACAAGGCTCGTCCTCAGCACTGGCAACCCATAATGCACCAACAAAGGCTTTGGCCATGGCACAGGGTTCAAATAATTTTTTTTAATAAATAGCCAAGAAGTAACAAAAAAATCAAGTCCTTATTGGTAATAATTAATTTCTTTTCAGAATGGGTAAAGGCATTTCCCACTAAAAATAACATCAGCAGGGTGGTGGCCAAAAAGTTCTTCAATAAATTCTAACAATGGGGGAGCCTTTGGGAAAAAAATCTTTACAACAATAATACAAGCCTTAACAATTAAACAAAAGCTCCATATACCAGACCTGCCTCAGTCCTCAGGCCAAGTAGAGCGCATAAACCGCATTCTTAAGAAAGTGCTCCAAAAGGTAGTAAATCACGCACACAAAAAACTGGCCGAATAAACTGCCTCTATCTGCAGCAGTAATAAACTAAGAACAAAAATGCAACCCTTTCAAATTCTGTTTAAACATCCAATGCGCCTAATAATTAATCCTAGTTACCTGGTACAGGGTAAGAAAAAAAAAAAAGCTCTAATATAACCCAGCATAATTATTTTCAATGGCTCAAACAGTTACAAAAAAATAAACCCACCCTCCAGTATAGGGTTAATCAGGCCACCAACCACATAAACAACAAAATTAAAAAAACAAAGGCCCACAAAGGCAGCTCTGTAAAAATACAGGGAACTAAGTCATGTACTTTAAAAAAAAAAAGGGGGGCCACTCACTAACATCAAAATAAATAGGCCCTTACTCTGTAGTGAATTGCCTTAGCCCATTGGTATACCGTATTAAAAAAACTAAAAAACTAAAATGGGTACATGTTTCACAATTTAAACTGCTTACATTAATAATAATAATATTTGAATTCTTTGCAGAAAAGAACTTCCCGGAACCTGAGCACAAGACCCCAAAAATCCACAAAAAATAAAACTCCAGTGTAAGGTCTGGCTTTACCTGCTTCTGGGAACTTTCAGTGCCCAGATAATTAAAGCAATCTTAAAAAAAAAATGCAGCCCTTCTCATAAGCCAATATTTAAAAAATAATTCACTCCCTGCCAACCAATCATAAATTCCTACACGTGATCCGTTAATCCTCATAAAATGGTATAATAAAAACACAAGCTAAATCTTAAAACCCTTAAAAAATAGCAATGTGTATTCCTGAAAAGGGAAAGTGAAACTTAAAGTTCACATTATAAACACCATAGGAATACCAAACCACTAAAAAATAGGGGTTAAAATAAAGGGTCCCTATGGAAATACCACCTAAATTTCCAGATACCCACAATTACCATATCAGTGGAATAAGCCTGTTAAAACAAGAACAATACTGACAGTTATTGTGGGGTACTGTCCAATACCCCATGGTACATTGAGCCTATGGTTCCTGAACACATGCACCAAAACCTAAACCAAAGACTATGCATTCAACAGATTGACAGAACTTGGCTTTTCCCTACCTGTGATCAACCTAGCTGGCCACTAGATTGAGCTGGACTGGTAACTATAACATCGACTGGCAGGACAATGTGCGTGTGTGTGTGTGATTGAATGCATATGCTAATTGCTATATCTTCAATAAATGTGATGTATTGCCTTTTCCCCTGAAAAAGATCCCATGTGCTTCTTATAAGAATAACAAGGGCATGAAGCTGCCATGACCAAGTGCTTGCACTGACTACATATATTGAGGCCAGCTTCCAGCAGAAGCTTAAAATAGCCACAGCTTTCATTGACTTCTCATCAGCCTATGGCACCATCTGACAAAAGGGCCTACTGCTGAAGCTATCAACTTGATTCAATGCAACCAGACATTTTGACTCATTAAGTCAGTGTTTTTGGACAGAACATTCCATATCCATCTCACAAGTCAGGTTAATAAAAAGCTGAGTCTGAACAATGACTGTCCTAATTGTAGCCTAATGTCTATGCCTAATTACCCCAAAAAGCAACCAAAAAACCCCAAAAACAACAAAAAAAGACCTCAAGGATCAGTACTATCGTCACCCTTTTTAACTTATGTATAGGTGATGTGCCTGAAATGACATGCTGCAAGTTCATTTATGCTGACAAATTGGCACTAATGACACAGGCTGCAACACTGAATGAAGTGGAAGAGACCCTTAATGCTGATCTGAAGAGGATGGAAAACTTTAGTACTGGTGGCTCAAACACAATCAATCAAAAATGGTGTTGTCAGCTTTCCATCTCACCAATTCTGAAGCTAAAAAGATGCTGAACATAAACTGAGGTGGCAAGGCACCACCCATAATCTTAACCCCCAGCCTGCTAAACTCTGAGTTGTGAGTTCAATCCTTGAGGGGGCCATTTAGTGATCTGGGGCAAAAATCTGTCTGGGAATTGGTGCTGCTTTGAGCAGAGGGTTGGATTAGATAACCTCCTGAGGTCCCTTCCAATCCTGATATTCTATGATTCTACCTAAGAATCACTGTTGATCACAGCCTGACCTACCAACAACACCTGAAGCAGATAAGCCATAAAACAAAAAGTTGCATCAATATCATCCAAAAGCTAGCAGGGTCTAGCTGGTGTTGTGATGCTTAAATGCTATGAATAGTAATGGTGGCTTTAGTTTATTCCATAGCCCAGTACTGCACACCTGTTTGGGGAAGCTTGCATCCATATCCAGCTAAATGCAGGAATGAGATTTGTAACTGCCACTCTGAAGTCCACTGTGCTGCCTTCGCTTACAGTCTTCACAAACATCCTTCCTCCAACGATCCCATGAGAGATGGCTATGTTGCATGAATACAAGAAAGCTCATGCTAACCAAAAGCTCCCATTCGAAGACAATCTTGTTCACCCGTCTCTCACTCACCTTAAGTCCTGCTGACTATTCAGGGTAGCTGGAGAAGCTATGTTGTCATCCAACTTCAACCTGGTGGATGCAGTAGGCAGGCTCTGACTTAAACAAGAAGCACCTCATAGATGATGCCACCCTTGAACCTCTGCTTTCTTGCTCTGCCAAAGATAATGGACAACCCTCAACTGTGTTAGGACATTACATGGAAGATCTGCACACCTGACACACAAATGAAGGTTAAAGGATTCACCCCAGTGTGAATACAAAGACCTCCAAATCACCAAACACATTGTGAACAAGTGTCCCACCTTTTCCTTTCCAGGATGTAAAGCAAAGTTGCATGCTGCATCTCCTGAAGCCTTCAATAGATTTCAGACCTTTCTAATAAGTTGTAAATGTTACTACTTCTTCTTTCATAAGGAAATAGCAACAGAAACTAAAAGGTGAAAATTCTCTAGGAACAATTACTTTAAATTACAAGAAGGATCAAAGCAACAGTTCCTAACCCAGCCTCTAAAGGCACGCCTGTACAGGGATGTAAAGATAAGAGTCTTCCTGGGGCCTCTCCACACTGTTGTTCTGCCTGCAGGCTGATGCCCTGTAACTTTATACTGTGGCTACTGCTACCCCTGAACTGGATCCTTTCTTTTCAGCTCAACCAGGGTGGAGGAAAGATACCCAGTAGCAAGCAAGCTGGTTCATTACAATACTGGTGGGGAGTATGGGAAAATATGGGTGGTAAGTGAAGTAGTCTGGAAGTGAAAGGGATGTGTCTGACAGGTGAGAGGAAGACTGTGGGGGTAGGGATAATGGTGAGGAGAGGATATAGTGCATGAGAAGAGAGTCAAGAGAGTGAAAGAGGAGTGTGATAAAAAGAATAAATATGACAACTTTCTTATCTCAAGTGTTAAAAAAGTAGGGTGAGAATCTCCAGCCAAGAGAAGGTCTGCATTTTTGTCCATGCATTACAGATCAAATTTTTAAGCAGAACCAATCTCATATATATTGCAGTGCAGAGAAATTCCTCCTAAAAGTTCAAAAATCAGGACATGGACCAAAAAAGTGTCATGATTTTTATGTCCTATTTCTGACTTTTGAAGTCCGAGGAGTGGCAATACTGGAAGCAATTGCTCTATTTTCCCTTCAGTATAACTTCTAACACCATGAGTATCAACTGTACAAAGTTACAAAAACATGAGTCAGACTGTCTCAAAAATCATGAGATTGGCCCCAAAATCATGTGAGTGGCACAAAACTCATGAGATTGGGGTTGGGGAAAAGGGGCGAAAAGAAAAAAAAAGTTAAAATCACATTTTTGGTTGGTCTTCTAATTTTTGACTTATCACCATCCATCCCCAGTGTGTGTGTGTATGTGTGCATGTGCATAAACATTATAGTATTGCTAACTTTTTGTAAATGTCTGGTAAATAATGCAATTTTGGTACTCCCTGAAGGAGCTCTCCTTACAGAACCTAATAAAGTTTGGGGTTCCATTGTGTTAATCACCCTCCTAATATGTAGTAAGAGACAGTACCTGCTCCTGAAAATCTTAACATTTAGTGCAAATTGTGGTGGTTGGTTTGTGACATGGGAGCTTGATCTGGGAGTCATTAAACTCGTCTCACACAGGAGCTACAAAACATTCATTAGATGGGGACAACTTTTAATCCCTGCTACACAGGGCAGACTTCAAACTGGTGACCTACATATGACAGGCTACATAGCTCATTAAAATAATTAGTCAACATTTTAAATGAACACTGAATTATTTTTGCAGAAAATGTCAGTTCTGATGAAAACTTTTGATTTGTCCAGAGGGAATATGGAAGTGAAAATATTCATTCAAACGGACATTTTGAAATGAAATTGGGGTTGGGGAAAAGGGGCAAAAAGAAAAAAAAAGTTAAAATTATTTATAAAGTTATTTAAAATGTCATTTGTTTTAGCTTTTCGGTTTTTAAAAAAAAAACAATATTTATATCAAAATTTGGATTGGAAACAACGTTAGTTTCATTTTGACTTAAAATGTCATTTCATTTTATTCTTTTGAAACCAAAATACAAACAAACAAAAAACCAGAAATGAAATGACATGTTATGTTGAAACAAAAACTGATGTCTTGTTTTGAAATGTCGACTTTAAACAATAATTGAAATTTTGAATTGGTTCAAAGATTTCTGTGGGTACATTTTTGACCAAAATATTTCAGACAAAGACTTTTCATTCCAGATTTCTCACAAGAAATGTCTCATGGACTGTACTTATTAATAACGACCTTAGGCACCAGTTCTTCACAACTGCTGATATTACTATTTTGAGAATGAAGCTTTCTTTCTGGAAAGATAAATGTATTAAATCATGTTCTGACTTTTTAGGAGCTTACCCAGGCAGGATCTTCCACTCTCTGAACTCACAGGAAAAATCTCCCATACTTTGCTTTCAGTCTCAGACACACACTTTCTGCCATATCCTGTTCTTAAAGGGAAAGTTCCCACTAACAAATATACAAACACTAAAAATGCAACAGTAAAACAAATATTAACACAACATCCAAATTCAGTTATAAAACAATGTAATTCAATATAAAATCATTCCAACCATTATGGTAAAGTGTATGTATATATATGTAATATATATTTCCACACACACCCCACTTAAGATCCATAGCTTAGATCTCATCCTCTTCAGCTTGATGAGTGACTGGTAAGAGGGAAAGAATGCAATTATCCTCTGTGTGGACCAACCCATTCAGGGAGTCTCAACACTTACACTGCCAGTGAGTTATACAAATATTTGTATGAAAGTAGTGGAATTCTGGACATGAGGATTCTTGGTGTCTCTTCTTGGCTCTGGATCTGCTTGTGGACTAGTGGTTACAGACTTCGTAGTCAAATGTAACCAAAACCCATGTTTAGGTTGTCTGTGAGCAATGAACATTAGACCTTTGGAAGCATGAGCTTCTATGACTTAATATAAAGAACCAGATGTCTCAGTATAAAAGTAATAGTAGTGTCATAAACCTCTATATGTGACCAAGCTTATGAAGGATGACACAGAGACATACTGTGGTTTCCAGAAGCATCCATTTTCCTGTGTTCATTTTGAAAGACTCTGGGGAAAATGCATGAGCTTTGGTCCTGTTATATTAGAGGCCTGGGTTCTGTTCCCTATTCTGTCTGAAATGACCTTGCACAAGTTCTCTCAGTGAAAGGAGTGAATGATAGTTCACTTCAGCACTAATATTATTTATCTCATTTGCATTGTCTCTCCCAAAGTAGTAACTTGTCACTTAGTCCTGAAAATCTCCCAACCCCAATGTTCCTTCCTCTGTAGACTAATGGTGTTCATCCAAACTTTTCAGCTAGAAGGTCAACATATTATAGAAAGGTCAAGATTTACACAATCACTACTTTGGGACAGATTACCTATCCTGTACCTCTCCCTTTGCACTACTTTGCACAAGTGGTGCAAAAGGAGCAAGAAACCACTCAGAGGATTTTACACACAAGTGTAGAGCCGGCTATGCCTGCTCCTAGGTCTCTCTCCTCACATTCTGTGCTTCAGGAAGCATGGTGAATGGCTTGTTGGGGTGAGTTGGGCTACTCCTACTTGCACCAAGGCAGAGAATAGGAAGTCAAAACTGGTTCATGACTTTCCTCTTTTTTCTCTCTCCTGGGCTACCCTGGGTAGTTGTTTGGGGCTCTGTTGAACTACTTACCTGGTCTCGCTAGGGCTCTCAGTTCCTGGCAGGGAATCATGCAATGGAGGAGACAGAGGTGCTCTCCTCCCTCCTTTGCAATACAACAGGTGGTCAAAGGGATTGCTTCTGAAGAGCTGCATCATGGAAGGGACAGTTGCTGCTCAGAGATCCCCGCTCACATCAGATCTGCTTTTATCATAGTCATGTAAAGCCTTGGGGACAAGAGATCCATTGATCACAGATTTTACAGCACTGCTTTAAACCACACTAGAATATTAATGCAGTTTTATATAGAAAGAAATCCATGTTTTGGGTGATTCTCAAAGCGGGACAGTGCATCATTTACATACACATACATTCATGCAGAAAAACTCAGAAAGCTATACAGATCTTTATTCATATGCAGTAATTTATATTGTACATATTCACAGGTATGCAAATTGCAGCTTTGCATACAGAAATCCACAGGAAAGTCTCAGGCTTGTGCTAATTTCATAATTTAAATGAAGAATTTCCCATTATTATCGGGGGCTTGCAGTGCTTCTATGCTCCCTCTATTTAAATAGTGATTTTCTCAGTTATACCAAATGTCTAGTGATGCTGTGATAGTGAAACTCCCACCATTTATATATTGAATTATTCATTGTTACAGGAGATTTCAACCAACGGTGTGATTCACCATTTTTATTCTGAATAACTTTTTATTATATGGAGCTTATACTAGCTCTGTGTTCTCTTGCCATTATCTATTGGAGTCCTGTTTGTTATGGCAGCAGGATTGTTAATGCAGCATTTATAAAGAAATCCATCAGAACTTCATGAACTGGATTTAAAGAAAATAGAGACTTTGGAGAAGTGCTGTGCAAGTGCAGAGCAGTGTACATGGTTGTAAGGGGAAAAGAAAAACTCAGGTGAGTAATATAATTGTCTCTCTTTTCATCTCTACCGATGGTGGAGCACACCACCCAATTTTCTAGAATAAAAATAGCCAGTTCCCAAGCCTGAGTCCTCACAAAAAACAACTTTCAAAATTTGGGAATTGCAGAATATCACACTATGAGAATACAGGCAACAAAGACATTACCAGGAGCAAAACAGTGAAATATTTTAATACTGTTTCAGTGCCCACTTTTAGTGGCTTCTCAGCTTTTGGTAAGCATGCATCTCTTGTATCATTTGAGGCAGTTGTTCCAAGCTTTGATAGAAGAGCTGTTCTAGCACTGACCATGACTTGGAATACTTATCCAGGGAATCAGAAAGCAAGTGTGTCTCGGACTCTGAAATACAAAAGAGGAATGTGATCCCACTTTGTGACTACACTATACTACACTATACTATACACACTGCATGGCAGCACAAAACCCTCAATGTTTGTTTAGAATAGTTGCTCTTTGCACATAGTATGTCCTAATAATGCCGTATACAACAGTAAAAAGACTGATGAGAACCTGGGCCAAATGCTGGTTGCATTAGAAAGAAAGGAAGCTTTGAATGTCTGCTAGATTAATCAGCCTGACTCATGTTGTGCAAAAGTTTGTTGTCTGAAGTATGTGTAAAAACTGAGCCATTGGGAGAAGACAACGGAGTAAACTTTTGCTGTAATCCTTTTTATGTAACGAATCATAAACACATATGACTCATCACGTAAGGAGGATTAAACGAAAAGTATACTCCTTTGTCTTCTCCAGTGATTGAGTTTTACACAATCTAAATTAATGCTCAAAAAGACAAGGCCTGAGTTACAAGAAATTAATTATTGCTGGTAAAGCAGAGGCAAGAGATGATGTAGCAGGAAGGAGCATGACATGTTTTCATATGGTAACATCAGGACATTCATAGAATCATACAGTTTAAGGTCAGAAGGAACCATTAGATCATCTAGTCTGACCAGTTTCTCACAAGCCACTAAATTTCACCCAGTTATCTCTGTACTGAGTCTAATAACTTTTGTTTGGTAAAAACATATTTTCCAAAAAGGCATTCAGTCTTGGTATGAAGACATCAAGAGATGGTGAAACCATCACTTTCCTTAGTAGTTTGTTCCAGTGGGTAATCACCTTCATTGTTAAAAAATTGTGCCTACTTTCTAATTTGAATGTTTCTGTCTTCAGTTTCCAGCTACTAGTTTTTGTTATGACTTTCTTCACTAGATAAAAGAGCTCTGTTATTTTCTCCCCTTGAAAGTACTTATACTGTTAAATCAAGTCACTTCTCAGTTATCTCTTTGATAAACTAAACAGATGGAGCTCTTTAAATCTCTCACTGTTAGACATTTTCTCCAGTCCTCAAATCATTTTTGTGGCTGCTTTCTGCATCCTCTCCAATTATTCAACATCATTTTTAATGTGTAGACACCAGAACTGTATGCAGTATTTCAGTATCCGTCTCACCAATGCCATATATAGAGATAAAATCACCTCCCTGCTCCTACTGACTATTTTCCTGTTTATACATTCAAGGATTGCACTATCCCTTTTTGCACAGCATTGCCCCTGAAGCTCATGTTGAGTTGCTTGTCTAGAGTGATCTCTAAATTATTTTCAAATTTACTGCTTTCCAGGATATAGTCCCCTGTTCTGTAGATATGCCCTACATTCCTTGTTCCTAGAGTAATAACTTTGCATTTGGATGATTAAAATGCATTTTGTTTGAATGGGTTTATTTTACCATGACATCCAGATTACAGTGTAGACATACCTGTATAGAGCAATCAGAAGTGTGACTGCAGCATACGTAGATATATCTGAGCAAGCTTTGATCTAGCTAGCTCAAATAACATTTGCAGTAAAGCCAGGGCTGCATGGATGGCAGCGTGGCCGGTGCAAGCCCCACCAGGTCTCTAGGTATGTACTCAGGCGGCTAGCCTGAGTTGCTGCCCAAACTACTGCCCACAACTTCATTGCTGTTGTTACTCAGGCTAGCTATATAGCAGCTAGCTTGGGTAAATCTACATGTGCTGCAGTCATACCTCTGACTGCAGTGTAGACATACCATATCACTGCCCTGTCTTCATCATTATTTACTTCTTCACCAGTCTTTGTGTCATCTGCAAATTTTATCAGCAGTGATTTTATATTAACTTCTGGCTCATTGATGAAAATGTTGACTAGTGTCAGGCCTAATACCAATCCCTGCAGAACCCTTCTAGAAACATCCCCATTCAATGATGGTTCCACACTGATAACTATGTCAGTTAGCGAGTTCTTAATCCATCTTATGTGTGCTTTATTGATATTGTATAGTGTTAACTTTTTAATCAGAATGTCATGCCTTATAAAGTGAAATGTCTTATAAAATTCTAAATACATTGTCTGTTCAGTACCTTTATCAACCAAATTTTAATCTTATCAAAGAATTAGATGGCAATTGTTTGACAAGATCTATTTTCCATAAGACCATGTTCACTGGTAGTGAAATTATTCCCATTCTTTATTTATTGAATTCTTTATCATCTCTTTCATTACTTTGTCTGGGATTGATGTCAGGTTAACTGGCCTATACTTACCCAAATCATCCTGCTTGCATTTTTTGAATATCAGCACAATATTAGTACTTTATAACCTTCTGAAATTTCCCTGGTACTTGACGATTTATTAAAATTAATATTAGTGGGCCAGAGATCTTCTCAGCCAGCTCTTTTAGGACTCTTTGGTGCTAGTTGTCTGGGTTTTCTTTTTTAAAATTTTATCCCTACTAGAAATTATCTAAAATCCTGCGTGGTTACTTATGGAATGGAAGGTACTTCATCATCCCTATGTGATATAAGTACAGCATCTTGCTTCTTTCCATATACACAACAGAAATATTTATTGAACACTTCTTCCTTTTATTTATTATTAACAAATTTACCATCTCCATCTAGAAATGAGCCTATATCATTTTTAGGATTTCTTTTGTTCCTAATAGAATACTTAATATTCTTAATATTCTAGTAGTAAAAATACTTAAAAAAAATCCTCGTTGTCCTTAGCTCTGACAGCCAGGGATTTTTTTCTGATGATTTTAACTTCCCTTTGTCATGGGGTGCAGCCTTCAATGCCAGACTGGCACCTCCTCCTGGTCGTGCTGGGGATTAGCTCAAGGCCTACACCCATGTCCATGGTCTGCACACTGCTACAATTTCTCTGTTCCCACCTATGGCTCCTCTCTCAGCTCCCAGAAGGCAACGTCCTCTTTGCAACTCAGCCTTCCGGCCATGTCACCATCTGGATTTCCCCCTTCTGTGCGTGGGGGAGAACTGATTTATAGTCTCTCAATTGGTCCAACAAAGACAGCGCTCTGCTTCAAGGCCACACAAAAGCTCATTACGGAACGATTGTTATGAAGAAGAAGAAATACAACCCAAAACAAATGCCAATATTGAAGAGAAAAGGCCTATGGTCCTTTTTCTTAACAAGACAGACAGTGTATGAGTCTGTCTTAGTGAATGGTTCTTTGGTATGATTCTGAGAAAACTAAAATGGGAGAATCGAGGCTTTGGCAAACTAATAGGTCATCTCAGCCCATCTCTGGATCATCTATTGCTATTACTCAGATAAAGGTATGGGTCCAGCTGAAAAAATCTTAGTTTTAGTACTTTGTGTCCCTCCTTTTTTTCTGGGAGCAATGTATCTCTAGGAATACTACTGCTTTTTTGGATGATATGTAGAATAAGGGGCTTTGTAAAAATGTTTTGATGCCATTTCACCAGGATTATCAGGTGCTCATTTTCCTTGTTATATTTTTGATTTCTGAAGTACACATTGAAATTCAGTGCATACACATATATCACATATACGTATCTATGCATATTGCATCAGATTATCCCCTGCTTTACACATTGTGTAGTAATTTGCATCTACATGAATGTAAAAATGTTGCTAAATCCAAATGGTAGAGTTCTGCACCACATTCACTTTACACAGGTTTAAGTTGTGTTGTATTGAAAACAATATTAAACTTATAAGCTATCACTTTAAATATAAGTGGTCCTACTTCCACTTAGGAGGCGCTGGAAGGAAGCATGCAATCTGGATCTTGTGTAGTCAGTCTGCAAAGAGCCATTTTAGAGTAAGGTGTGTTGAGTTGTGTCCTTCTGCATTATGGATCAGCCTGTTGTGTGCCTCTGTTGTTTGTGTTAGAGTTCTGGATTCTAAGAAATAAAGGAATGTTACACTGCAACCTTAGATAAAAGATAAAAAGATAAAAATATGTTAACTTCTCTGTTTGTTTGCCATGAACATAAGTGGACACATATTGTGCAAGGCATTGTGCAATCAAGAATTGGTGTTTTCCCCCAAAGTTTTTCTTCCAACATTACTCAGAGCTAGAAATGCATGTTGGTATTGGTATCAAAACAGGGAAGGCAGGTAGGGGGAAGACCCCTTATGGAGAAAAGTAATTTAGATGCTAGTGACATTAAATGTTGGCACATAAGAATGGCCATACTGGGTCAGGCCAATGATTCTATCTAGCTCTGTATCCTGTCTTCTGACAATGTCAATGCAAGGTGCTTCAGAAGCAATGAATAGAATAGGGCCATATCAGTAAAAGCTGTGTTATCCGGCACTTTACCAAACAAGAAAGCTCTATTAACCAGTATTTCTGATATCTCACAATACAAATCTTCAATCTAGTAACCAGGACTAGTATACTGCCCAGGAGGTTATGCAATTGCACATTCTGTACTCTACTTTTATGCAAAAGAGGCAGAAGATAAATAAGCAAGCTGATATCAGGGATTTATTCAAAAAAAGCAGCTTCTAGGGTATGTCATAGGCTCATTACAGATTCAGCTCAGTCTCCTACACTTTCTACATCTACAATGATAATTGATATTGATAATGATGACCCTGAGGCACTGCAAGATCCTGAAGTGCCTTCTGAATGATCAAAGAAAGATTACATTTTATGTTCAGTATCCTTTTAGTGTTAAGTATATTTTTAATTATCTGGGTGTACGCCATGTGCTGCCCGTAGTAATATGTATCATCATAAAATAACCTACTGTATAGAAACCTTTACCTGTATACACCTAAGTGCTTCAAGAAACTAACCACTCTGCACTGCAGTACTACTACTACTGGACTGGTGAGTAGCTACATACTATTTTATACTTTATTCATTTTATTGTATTCTAATTCTTTTAAAATTGGTACTCCATTGATAAATATAACTCTTAGTTAACCGGAATTTTTGATTAACTGGCACAAAGGTTTTCCTGTATTGAATGATCCATCCCCTGTTGTCCAGTCCCAGCATCTGGCAGTCAGAGGATTAGGGACATCAGAGCATCCCTGATCATCTTGGTTAATAGCCATTGGTGGGCCTATCCTCAATGAATTTATTTAATTCTTTTCTGAACCCAGTTATAGTTTTGGCCTTCACAACATCCCCTGGCAATGAGTTCCACAGTTTGACTGTGCCTTGTGTCAAGAAGTTCTTCTGTTTGTTTTAAACCTCCAATCTATCAATTTCATTTGGTGACCCCCTGTTTTTGTGTTATATGAAAGGGTAGATAACGCTTCCCTATTCATCATCTCCACATCATTCCTGATTTTACAGACCTCTATCACATCTCCCCTCCCCTTAGTAGTCTTTCCTGAGTTTTTAATCTCTCCTCCCGTGGAAGCTGTTCCATACCCTTAATCATTTCTGCTGCCTTTCTCTGTCTCTCTTCCAATTCTAATATATCTTTTGGGGGTGGGTGTACTGTAGATTTATAGAGTGGCATTTGTAGTAGGAAGGGGGCCTGAAACATAAGCCCATGTATCAGAGGCCGGTATGAGGCCTGAGGCCTGATCTAAAGTAGTCAAAACTTAGCTGATATAAAGCAACGTTAAGTTGTGAGCAAGAAGCAGGCCCTGCTCACAGAATTTGGCAACCAGAGGGCTGATATTGCAAAAACATATATTTCTAGAGTTGCTAGGCACAAAGCACTCACGCAAGCACATTCCAGAAGGGTGGTACCAGAACATCCCGATACCAAACACATTCTCCAAAGATAATAGGAACATGCTGACCCATCTTAAGGATAAGGTCAGGATGACAGCATGATGAATAGAAATGTTTTGATCAAACCAACAGGTACAAGGCAATGGGTGGTGCCCTAATACATCAGAGAGTGGCTCCCTGATATGTCAAGGGTGATACATAACTCATTTGAATTGGTGTATAAAGATATATCTCAAAGGGAGTGTCTTTGTTCAGCCAAGGAGGAAGTGGAAAGTCCCACCACTGACTGAGTTGCATCCATTGTCACGAGCATACCTGTCTTAGTATCCCCGTAGAGTCTGCCAAGTGCTATTACCATGCTTTGTCGACAATAAACCTGGCCAGGCGCCTTCACTAATAAACCATTTCTTGTGGTCTTATTGGGAAGTTCACTCGAGATCTGCTGTGCCAGCTATCTGCACAGAGCTGGGACAACACACAGAGACAACACACTCTCGCAGCCAAACATCTGACAACATTGGTGACCCGACGCAAAGTTTTGACTACTTTAGCTCAGGCCTCAGGTTTCATAACAGGCCTCTGATACATGGGCTTATGTTTCAGGCCCTCTTCCTACTACAGCATTATGATATTTACTGTCTTATTATCTATCCTTTTCACAATGGTTCCTAACATTGTTAGCTTTTTTGACTGCCGCTGCATATTATGCTTTTAAGGACTGCAAGATCTCTTTCTTGAGTGAGAATAGCTATTCTAGACCCCATCTTTTTGTATGTTTAGTTGGAATTATGTTTTCCAATATTCATACTTGATGAATAACTGTTCTGTTCATTCCCTCTGGGACACCTGGCATTGGCCACTGTCGGAAGACAGGATACTGTGCTAGACGGACCTTTGGTCTCACACAGTATGGCTGTTCTTATGTTCTTAACGAATTTGCAAAAGTGCTTGCTGATTTCTGGATGCCCCAGTTTTGAAGCACTCAGTTCAGGATGCCCAAAGTCAGAGACCTCTTTTGAAAATGTTGGCCTTAATGAATGACAGGATTATTCCCTGTTTCATTCTATTGACTTTGGTGCAATTACAAAAGGCAAGAATGTGCACTAAAATGTGTTCTTCAGTTTTTCTTTATATACACTTTTTGAAGATTATGGTCCTACTAGGTTTTGCCAAAAGATGTAACTAGTGGTGCTTTTATTTAGGAATTTGTATTTATATCATACCAGTTATCCCTTGTGCTTGGAACATTCATTTTATATAACAGAGCTGGAGCATAAGACATATTCTGTTCTGAGTCTGGTCAATAAAGTTATCATGTAATTATCATAAACTAGTATTTAATTATTAATTGCTACCTCTAGGGCTGTCTGTCGACTAAGTACAATATCTCATCTGAAAGTGGTGGCTGGGTTGTCAGTGAGGAGAGGGGGCAGGTAATGTGTTGGCATGAATAATTGAGCTTTAATAATTTTAGCTGCATTTAGAAATCATTTCCCACACTTCTTACATGACCAAAGTGCCTTCAGCTCAGAAGTTGATCACATACTTCTCATACTCAGTGAAATGTTGCTGAGTAAAAACCTAACATTCCATGGATTCTCCAAGACCAGAGTGGCTAACGTGTTGGTCACTGGATCAAAGAGGTCTCAGATACTTCTAAAATATGTCCCATAGCTGCTTCCCTCCCTCCCCACCCCTCATATGGATGGGAAGCACATAGAGTCAATCTTGGGTTCTGCAGTATTGACAAACTATTCCTCAGTTGCTACTTCCTCCATTTAATATAAAAACAAATTTAATAGAAATTGTGCGTTGGCCACACACAGCCACACAAAGTTGTGGGAAGGAGTAATAATTCCCTTAACCTTGCACATCAGGTCCAGTGCTTGGATAAGAGTAGGGGCTGCACTTAACATATGCCTTACCCTAAGAAGCATAGTGTCAAGGTGTTGTGTCTTGCTTTGAGGTGGTGTGCCTACATACCATCCCTTACTCGGAGGCATGTTTTAAAAGAACTGTCTAGTCCTGTCTTTCAATGCACCTAATTTTGAAATTGGGTCTCTAGACAGCAAAGCACAATGGACTGATGTATAATAAATTAACCATTATGAAACAAGACTGGGAAATCCTATAAGACACTATGACTTTGATGCACAGGCTATCGTTACTTTGGGGGAAGGGAAAGCAAAGTTAGAAACAAAAAAAAAAGTTCCAACATGGCTTTTTGAAGGGCTGTTTAAAGGATAAAATAAAACATGTATTGGCAACTGAGAAGTAAGAGACAACATATCCAGAATATTCAGGTGCAGATAATGCTTTCAGGGAAAAGAAAAGAACAGTAGATGTCTGAATGAACTGATGCTAGCCAAAGTGCCAAGGGGAAGAAGAGCTTTTCCACACACACACACATTTTAAAAAGCTACAGAAAATAAGTTTGAACAATTAGGAGGGAAGGAAGGCCCTGAAAATACCTACTAATAAAGAGACCAAGTGGAAAATATAGAAATACAGAAATCATCTGGTACTGATGATTTGCATCCCAGGGCATTCAGTACATTAGCAAATGAATTAACTGACTGGCCCATGATTATTTTTGAATAGTCACGGCACACTTGAGAGGTAAAAAAAAAAGATCAGTGTGGTGAATTGTGGACACATCACAAATCCTGACGACACACACAGGCACCTGCACACATTGAAGCCAGGACAGCTGACTGATTCTATTGCATACAGAATGAAGACAAACATAGTATCCACTATTTAACAGCCGATTCAACATAAGTAACTGCTTAAGAAAATATAACTGCAATTTCACATAAACAGATTCAACACTGCTCAATACATTCAAATACATCACATCTATCCTCCCCCATACCCTGAAATCAAATGGGCACAACAACTTCAGAAGTATTTGTGGGGGAACAACCCAAGGTCCAGTAACAAGTCAAGTCTTTTGAGGTGACTTGTGTTCCTTTCTGAATAGTGACTGCCAACATTTTGAACAATCCGCCAAGGAAATAGTGTGTCCACAGCAATGTCTGACTCTGGCATACCCTCAAATGATGCTGGTTGTTCAGCACAGTTGCTTTCTGGTATAATATTACTGGTTGTTGCATCAACCTGGGGCACCAATATCTGAACAACACATGGCTCCCAGAAGTTTGCCTCTGTTGTCAGCTACGTAGTCACCTCTGAATCTTAATGTGGTGGAACCAAAACATAGTGCCACTTGTACTGGATAGGACAAAGGAACCATTTGTGCACAGTTTCTGGAAGCCATGCATTGAGTCCCTGATAATCATGCACCAGCACTGTTTGACCTACATGTAGCTGACGAGGTGCACTGGTCCCTCTTGCCGTAGCTTGACTTATTTGACAATTCCTGATTTGTAGATGTAGATTTGGCTTTATTAAGTGCAAGCGTGAGCTGAGATTCAGTCCATAAACAGCATTGCAGGAGTTTTTGTTTGATGTGGCAGGTACCACGATTTGATACACTAGCAAGAAGTGTGCTAGCCTCTGCTGTAATGACCCCTTCTCATTTGTCATGAATCACAGGGCTTGCTTAAAAGTTTTAACAAACTTTTCAACCAAGCCCTTTGTGGCTGAGTGATATACTGCTGAGGTAATATGTCCAATACCATTTTTCTTCACGAATCACTGAAATCCTTCTGAACTAACTTGAAGACCATTGTTACTCATAACTTATTCTGGAAGTCCAGTTCTTGCAAACAATCTTCAAAAATTTTCTAGTGCCAGTGCAGCTATGGTGATTTTCATGAAAAAAAATTCTGGCCATTTGGAATGGGCATCCACCACTACTAGATACATCATTCCTAAAAATGGTCCTGCAAAATAAATATGCAGACGTTTTCAGGAAGCTGATGGTCATTCCCAGAGGTGTAATGGTGATGGTTTAGGCATGTGTTGTACCTGTTGGCATCCTAAATATTCCATAACAAGCTGCTCTATTTGTGGGTCAATGTCTGGCCACCATACAAAACTTCTGGTGAGTGCCTTCATTTTATTACTCCTAGGCGACCTACATAGAGCAATTCTAATACTCTGGTGCACAGTTTACTGGGTATAATAACCT
Source organism: Mauremys reevesii (assembly GCF_016161935.1). Taxonomy (NCBI): domain Eukaryota; kingdom Metazoa; phylum Chordata; order Testudines; family Geoemydidae; genus Mauremys; species Mauremys reevesii. The sequence continues at coordinate 122,034,298 of NC_052624.1, read as the reverse complement.
GAATTCCCCACATGACACTGAGGTATGGCAAAGTCACCTGTGCATCCGTAAAAGGGTGCCAGATTAGGATTGTCAGTATATTTCCAGCCTTTCAGAGTGTTTTCATAAACCTGAGCTAGTGTGGGATCTCTCTTTGTTTCTTGCTTGATCAAACTGCAACTCGCTTTGGCACACTCAATCTGAAACAAATTGACAAATTTGATAGATTCTGTCTCTATTACTCCTTGTCCTTCAACTAGCATAAGCTTAGGGCCCATCTGCATTTGCATGTGCTTTTGTTCTTTTGAATTCGATGTCATAGACATAACCAGCTAAGAAGAGATCCCCGCATTGCATATGTGGTGCTGTTGTCACAGAAACTCCCTTCCTCAGAAGACAGATTGCTACTGGGGTGGTGGTCTGTGAAAAGGGTGAATCTTTTCTTCACACCCCCTACCATATTTAAAATGTCCTTATTTATTTGTGCATAGTTATGTTATGCCACTGTGAGAGATAGTAAGGCATTATGTGCTATATAACTGCCCCAATTCCATGTGAGAAAGCATGACTTACTAACTTGCTAAGCAAGGCTGGGTTAAAGTGTGTATGTTCGCTGTCTGATGTGACCAATTATTTTGCTTTCTGGAAAGCTCTTTGGTACTCACTTGACCAAACCCACTTTTGCCCAGTCTGTAGTAAACAATTCAGCAGATGCAATACAGTTGCTGCGATGGATACAAATTGGCAAATTAGCTGATAAATCCCAGAAATTATATAAATTGTGACACATCCTTTGGCACCAGAGCTTCCAGGACTGCTTTAATCTTCTCCTAAGATTTGTATGGGCCCTTTGCATCAAAAATGTGCCCACCCATAAGCTATCAAGTCCTTGAAAAAATTGACTTTTTATGTGATTAGCTCATAACTCTTCTAAACATTTTAATACCTTTTTTCAGCATTTTCAGATGTTCATCACACCCACCAGTCACAATAATAGCATCCAAATAACACTGTGTTCTCATGACATCTTGCAAAACTTGTTTCATTGCCTGTTGCCATACAGCAGGCGATGAAGCAATACCAAACACTAGCCTATTGTACTGGTACAGACCCTTTTGTGTGTTGGTTATGAGGTATGCCTTAGCCTCTTTCTCAACTTCCATCTGTAGGTAGGCCTGTGACAAATCATTTTGTGCTGCCACTGTTGCATAAATATCTTCAGTTTGAAGCAGGGGGTATTTTTCAAATTTCACTACAGAGTTTATGGTAACCTTAAAATCTCTACACACCCTTTCTGCACCACACTTTTTACAGTTGGAATAATAGGAGTTCCCCACTTGCTCCAAGCTACTTTTGAAAGTATGCCCTCTCTTTCCAGATGTTTCAATTCTGCATCTACCTTCACACAGGTCAGGTAAGGGACAGCCTTCTAATATAGGATTATTTTAGCTGTCATGGTTTTAGAGTTCCTATGCCCTCCTTGAATAATCCCGATGCCTGACTTAGTATCAGTATGCCAGCTGTTGTTCGACTGTTTTAGTGGAGTCTGCTGAAAGCAACTGCAGCATCTTTATTGATTTCCAATCCAGAGGACCCTTATGTAACCATTCATGGCACCACAGAGCCAGTCCCCCTTTGTCAACAGCATATAAATCTAATAAACACTGTTTATTGTTATATTCCACATTCTAATTGGCAATATTTTTTCTCCGTATAAATTTTTAGTAACATTGGGGTCTCCCTCAGTTTGGCATTTGCAAAAGTTTTCTCATATTCTGAATGTGAGATAACAGACACTGTGGCCCGTGTCCAATTCCTTTTTAAGAATTTTTTTCCTGCCACCCAGTGTGTCAACCAGATTGCTGATTGTCATTTTAGCTCACAAAATATCTAGGCTGGATACTCTACTCTCACAATCTGTGTCACTATTGCCTGTCTACTTCATTTGTCTATACTTTGATTTGAGGTCTCTTCCTTATTTCTCTTAGTGTGACAAACTGCTTGGATATGATCTTTTTTATTACAGCTTCTGCAATATGCATCTTTCAATTGGCAAGCAGAAGGAGTGTGGAACCTTCTTCCACACTGATAACATGTGTTTGTCTTCAGAGGGGACTGGGTCTTGCCTTGGTTAGAGATAGTTTATGCATTCCCACTAAACTTCTGTTTTAATGCTGGTATTCAATTCTATTGCGCCCCTTGTGACAGTTTCCATTGCTACTCCAATTTCTACTGCGCGGTTAAAGGTAAGATTTTTCTCAGTTAAGAGCCTCTTCTGTATGCTTCCTTAAACAGTCCACATAATCTGTTTCCTAGGGCCTCATTAAGCCCATCCTTAAAAGAACTGTGTTCTGATGGATATTTTTAACTCTGTTGCAAAGGCGGAAATAGAGTCACCTTTAAGCTGACTCCACTATTGAAACTTGAACCTTTCTGCTACAATCAGGGGCTTGGGTGGCAAGTGTTATTGAACAATTTGCATTATTTCTTTAAGGATTTTGCTGGTTGGCTTCTTTGGGGCAATCAGGCTATGTATTAAACTATACATTTTTCCTCCCTTCACACTCAGTAGTGCTGCTATTTTTTTTTCTGTGGGAATTTCATTTCCTTCAAAATACTGCTCTATATACTAAACTGGGAGGAGTGGTAGATATACTGGAGGGTAGGGATAGGATACAGAGTGACCTAGACAAATTAGAGGATTGGGCCAAAAGAAATCTGATGAGGTTCAACAAGGACAAGTGTAGAGTCCTGCACTTAGGACAGAAGAATCCCATGCACTGCTACAGACTAGGGACCGAATAGCTAGGCAGCAGTTCTGCAGAAAAGGACCCAGGAGTTACAGTGGACGAGAAGCTGGATATGAGTCAACAGTGTGCCCTTGTTGCCAAGAAGGCTAACGGCATTTTGGGCTGCATAAGTAGGGGTATTGCCAGTAGATCGAGGGATGTGATCATTCCCCTCTATTCGACATTGGTGAGGCCTCATCTGGAGTACTGTGTCCAGTTTTGGGCCCCACACTAGAAGAAGGATGTGGAAAAATTGGAAAGAGTCCACCGGAGGGCAACAAAAATGATTGGGGACTGGAGCACATGAGTTATGAGGAGAGGCTGAGGGAACTGGGATTGTTTAGTCTGCAGAAGAGAAGAATGAGGGGGGATTTGATAGCTGCTTTCAACTACCTGAAAGAGGGTTCCAAAGAAGATAGATGTAGATTGTTCTCAGTGGTAGCAGATGACAGAACAAGGAGTAATGGTCTCAAGTTGCAGTGGAGGAGGTTTAGGTTGGATATTAGAAAAAAACGTTTTCACTAGGAGGGTGGTGAAGCACTGGAATGGGTTTACCTAGGGAGGTGGTGGAATCTCCTTCCTTAGAGGTTTTAAAGGTCAGGCTTGACAAAGTCCTGGCTGGGATGATTTAGTTGGGGATTGGTCCTGCTTTGAGCAGGGGGTTGGACTAGATGACCTCCTGAGTTCCCTTCCAACCCTGATATTCTATGATAGGCATACTTTGTACAAAATTTATCATAGTCTAGTAAAAAGGGTGATCATAGGAATACAGATTGTCACAACAGGAATATGTAGCTCATGAGATCCTGGACTCTAATATAAATGTGGCAGACTCTGGTATCTTCTCAACTGGGAGAGACATGATCAACCTAAACCTCCCCCTGTAGGAACTTTACACTTCTTAAGCACTAAGGGGGTTGGAAAACCGCCCCCGAATTTAGAGCGGCGGAAGTGATTCCCCCCCTCAACATCTGATCAGGAGACACACAGATTAAGCGCCGACCAGGTGTTTACCACTGGAACACGCAATGCATAGAGCACCAATCAGGGGAGGGGGCGAGAAGTTGGATTAAGTTAGTACATGCGCATAATAGGATGATTTATGTAACCATTTACATGGTTACATGGTTACAAGGACGTGGAAAACTCCCACAGGGGCGCTCCACTGGAACAGACTGACGGACTTGGCTTCATTTATTGCTACATCTGGTGACCCCGACGTGATTCCCCCTGCTCACCGGCTGGAATAGCCCTCGGTGCACCGAATCTCGCTGGAAAAGCTTCATTCCATGAGTATGGGGGGGGGGAAACTGTCAGCTCAGCAGAAAGTTCATGCGAAAGAGCTGCAGGCTATCATGCAACAGGCTGGCAGGCCAGTCTCCCTGGGTCAGTTAGAACAGCTACTTGCTGAAATCAATCGCCAATGTCCTTGGTACCCGGATCATGGGTCACTGTCGGTAGATGATTGGATAACGATAGGGGCGACACTGCACGCGGAGCCTCGAGCCGCGGTGCAGTGGCTCCTGCTTTGGCAGCGATGTAAGGAGGCTCTGGAGACAACCGGGATTGGAGCGTCCTCCAGGGCTATCCTTCTCGCCCCCGCGCCTTCGGCCCCCCCTCCTTACCCTCGGATCTTGCCCCCCAAGCCGCCTGAGGCGGTACCCGAATGCCATCATGCATGTCCGGGTGCGGATGGCTCTTCACGGCCGAATTTTCGGCTGTCCCCTTTTCAGGCAATGATACAGAGGGAAAAGGACAAGGGAGAATTGAGCAGTGAGGAGATAAGAGAGCTATTGGCTGTGTTCCCAGTGACACATCGCCCTGGCAACACAGAGGGAGAGGTTGAAGTGGAGATCACAGCCCTCCCCTATTCCGTTCTCCGAGAGGCAAGACGAGCGGTTACTGAGTCTGGATTGAAATCCACCTTTACCCGAGGCCTGTTAGAAGGGATTGCAAACGGATATAGCATGCTCCCCCAAGATTGGAAGGATCTTTGTAGGATGCTTTTAAGCCCCGCGCAGTATGTTATTTGGGATAGTGAATTTCAACAGGAAGCATCGGGGGGGGGGCTATACTCCCGAACAGCTGTATGGAGCGGGACCGTTTGCCAGCATACGGGAGCAGGCTGCGAATATCCCTCTCATAACGCTCCAAGTTGTGGGGCGTTGTGTTTTAAGAGCCCTGTTTAAAGTACCGGTGAAGGGGAAACCCTCCCGGTCCTTTACCGTCACCCGCCAGAGCCCTCAAGAGTAGTATGTGGAATTTATTAATAGATTACAGGAGGCTATTCAGAGGCAGGTAAATAATCCTGAAGCCCAGTGGGAATTGATGAGGAAACTCGCTTATGAGAATGCTAATGCGGACTGCCGCAAGGTGTTACAGTCCATTGTGACCAAACCGGAGTACACTCTGGCAGAAATGCTAAAAGCGTGCACAGATGTGGGCACTCAAGTGCATCAGATGAATTTGCTGGCAGCAGCCATGCAGAAGGGGTCCAAACCCCAGGGAAAGTGTTTTAATTGTGGGAAACCAGGCCATTTTAGGAGGGAGTGTCGGGCCCCTGGGGGGGGGCAATACCGGGACGCAACAGCAGTCCAATAGACCAAGGTCTATTTGTCCCCGACGTAAGAAGGGTTACCACTGGGCAAACCAATGCCGCAGCAATCCCCCGCTCCATGCCCAACCTCCGGGAAAACTGGACAACGGGCGATCCCCCAGCCCCGGCCCAAAAGTGGGAGGAGGCACCGCCTATGATACCCCGGCGGCCACCCTAGGAAGTGCGGGAATTGATTTGTTGTTGCAGGAAGATAGGGAGCTCACTTTCCCCGGGGAGGTGGTGGCGATTCTTACCCAACTTTCTGGACCCCTGCCCCCGGGCACTATGGGGCTAATCCTCCCTCGTTCCCATGCCAGAAAACATGGCATTCAGATAGTCCCCGGGGTAATAGATAGTGATTATAAGGGAAGTATTTATGTCCAAATCTGGGCTCATATGCCAAAACAGCTGCATCGAGGGGATTCATGGGCCCAGATGGTGATCCTTCCCTTCTGTTTGCCCGCAGGGGGAACAAATGTGACCCGGGACGCTGGGGGTTTCGGGTCCACCTTAGCGAAGGCCCATCCTCAGGTGGCGGCGATCACTCAAGCAATAGGACGAGCAAAATTTAAGCGTACCTATTACTGCAACGGTATCCCCCTTGAAGGGCTGGTGGATACTGGAGCTGACGTTACAGTCATCTCCGCTCGGCAGTGGCCGTCCACCTGGGACAAATCCGAAGCGCCAGCCATTTGGGGAGTGGGCGGATTGCAGGCTGCTCAACAAAGCACCCGATGGATTGCTATAACTCCGCGACAAGGGGGAAAGGAGATTCTCCTTAAACCCTATATCATGGATATTGCTGTATCCCTATGGGGAAGAGATTTGTTAAGCAAATTTGGATCACATCTTACCATTCATGACTGAGTTTACTGCCCTTCCCTTTTTGGCTGACACATTCCGTTAGTGCCTGGCCGAGTTTTGCAGCTCTCATAGCTTTTGGGCCCAGTCAAGCCCCCCTCTTTCTTGGCTGTCCGCCAAGTTTTAGCTGTAAGCGGTGTCCTTGACTGTGGCCAGTGTTTTATCTTTAGCTTTTTTCAGTTAATTCATTCTGTTCTTTTCAGATCCCATTGATAGTCATGCATTTTTTTATCAAAATGCTAAATCCTTGGCGAAGCATTTTATGATCCCCCTGATTCAGGCCCAACGTATTGTTCAAACCTGTAATCATTGTGCAAGTCTTCATCATTACCCCGAACTGGGTGTTAATCCCCGCGGTCTTCAATCCAACCAAATTTGGCAAATGGATGTCACACTTTATCCCCCTTTTTCTCCTTGGAAATATTTACATGTTACCATTGATACCTACTCTCATTATATTTGGGCCACCCCCCAACGGGGCGAACAGGCCAAACATGTGGTTAATCATGTTCTTGCTGCGGTGGCTGTTATGGGCCGCCCCCGACAGATAAAAAACGATAATGGCCCCGCCTACATTTCTCACAGGTTTGCAGATTTTTGCACGCAGTGGCAAATTAACCACGTCTTTGGTATTCCATACAATTCCACTGGTCAAGCCATTGTGGAACGAACCAATCGTACACTTAAAGAGTACCTGAAGAAGCAAAACAAAACAGTGGGGGATGATGGGCCAACCCTGGGTGCCAAGCAAAATCAATTAGCGATAGTATTGTTTACCCTAAATACTTTAAATGTCTTTCAGAATTTTACAGCCACTGAACGACATTTTAAGACAGAAACCCCGCTCCCACGCCCATCTGTCAAATATAGGCAGAGCCCAGACCCTAATTGGTATGGCCCCGTTCCATTGATAACCTGGGGACGGGGGCATGCCGCTGTGCTTACTCCCACAGGTCCGTTGTGGGTCCCTGCCAAGAACGTGCGACCGTGGCACGATGACGTGGCATCAAAGCCCCACGAACCCGATACCCAACTTCAATCTGAACCTAACCGAGACCTTTCCAGTGTGCCGAGCCACAGAGATGGCACCAAAGGTTACCTGGGGGCAGGTGAAACGACTGGTGCAGCAGGCTCAGCAAACGCTGGAGAATAACAAGGCCAAGCCTACCCCCAAAAATTTTACTGCTGCTATTTTTGCCTGTTTGACCGCTAATTTTTTTACCATATTGTTGTGTTGTTTTTGTGTGTTACCGGTTGGGGCCGAACCCGAATTGCATAACCGCATGCGTTGTAAATTCGACTTGCGGTCCTTGCCAATCAATCTTCCTTTTGTTTACAGCAGGCCCCTGAGATGTATGGCCTGTTGGGCACCTGCCTGGTCCCAGTATGTAAGGCGCCGGGCAGTGCTGCACATGCAACGGGGATGTCTAATTTTATAAATGCCATACATGGGATGGGGCCGAATTGTTTTGCAATATGCTTTGATTGCTATCGCCTGCTTGATTGGTTTTTTTTGCTTTGCTCAGTGTATTCCTAATATAATTACGATGTGTTTTACACCCTGTCGGCGCAAACCCCTGCCTACACCCCAAGCCGTCATGTATGCATATAAAATCATGAAACATGCGGACCAGGCATGGGTCGACAAAACAGAAAAGGAGGGGATGTAGGAACTTTACACTTCTTAAGCACTAAGGGGGTTGGAAAACCGCCCCCGAATTTAGAGCGGCGGAAGTGGTTCCCCCCCTCAACATCCGATCAGGAGACACACAGATTAAGCGCCGACCAGGTGTTTACCACTGGAACACGCAATGCATAGAGCACCAATCAGGGGAGGGGGCGAGAAGTTGGATTAAGTTAGTACATGCGCATAATAGGATGATTTATGTAACCATTTACAATAAAAGGACGTGGAAAACTCCCACGGGGGCGCTCCACTGGAACAGACTGACGGACTTGGCTTCATTTATTGCTACATCCCCCACTGGAGCTATCACATCCCCCCTCATTCTTCTCTTCTGCAGACTAAATAATCCCAGTTCCCTCAGCCTCTCCTCATAAATCATGTTCTCCAGCCCCCTAGTCATTTTTGTTGCCCTCCACTGGATTCTTTCCAAATTTTCCACATCTTTCTTGTAGTGTGGGGCCCTCGATCTGCTGGCAATGCCCCTACTTATACAGCCCAAAATGCCGTTAGCCTTCTTGGCAACAGGGGCACACTGTTGATTCATATCCAGCTTCTCGTCCACTGTAACCCCCTAGGTCCTTTTCTGTAGAACGGCTGACTAGCCATTCGGACCCTTGTCTGTAGCAGTGCCTGGGATTCTTCCATCCTAAGTGCAGGACTCTGCACTTATCCTTGTTGAACCTCATCAGATTTCTTTTGGTCCAATCCTCTAATTTGTCTAGGTCCCTCTGTATCCTATTCCTACCCTCCAGCATATCTACCACTCCTCCATGTTTAGTGTCATCTGCAAACTTGCTGAGGGTGCAGTCCACACCATCCTCCAGATCATTAATGAAGATATTGAACAAAACCGGCCCCAGGACCAAACCTTGGTGCACTCCGCTTGATACCGACTGCCAACTAGACATCGAGCCATTGATCACTACCCATTGAGCCTGATGATCTAGCCAGCTTTCTATCCACCTTATAGTCCATTCATCCAGCCCATACTTCTTTAACTTGCTGGCAAAAATACTGTGGGAGACCATATCAAAAGCTTTGCTAAAGTCAAGGAATAATATGTCCACTGCTTTCCCCTTATCCACAGAGCAACAGGGTAATTCAAGAGTGACTGTCCGTAGCACTCATACAGTATAGTTGGGAGTAATTTACATGCTTTAGGCTGTGTGTGAGCAGACCAGGAGTGATTATTCTCACAGCGAAGCAGTATAAAAGGCACCCCAGGTTGGAGTTGACAGAGCTGTACTACTCTGCGGAATGTCCAGACCTGTACTTACAGCAGTTGAGGAGGTGTCTGGGTCCTCTGAGGGAAAGTGTTTTCTTTGTAGGGTTTCAAAAGTGATACATGAAAAATTGAGTGAAACTTTAGAGAGTGAGTTAGTTGGAGTTCAAAAGTGAATGAACTTCTTGTAGGATCTTAAAAGTGCCGAGGAACCAAAAGTCCAGCTTGCAAGCAGGTGTGTTGGTGTAGAGATGCTACATGGAGAGCCTTGTTTTTACCCTACTGTATAGGTGGAGCCTTGCTTTTGATGCTGATCCGTGTACTGCGTATAAGCTACTTTTGCCTTTTCCAGGTGTTTTTTCTCTTTTTCCTGGGCCTGATAAATCTGCTGAACCAGGTTGGAGGTGGCTGGGTTGGGAGAGGGTGCAGGTAATTGTGGGTGCGTACCCATAATTGGTTAAAAAGGGGTTCTGACCAGTGTATGCATGATCTGCATTGTAAGCAAACTCTGTGTAAGGGAGAAATGAGGACCAATCATCCTGTTGATGATTAATGTAGCATTGTGGGTACTGTTTGAGAACCTGGTTGGCCTTTTCTGTATGGCCACTGGACTAGGGATGGTAAGCAGAAAAAAGACATGTGCAGGCTTCTTATCAGTGGTAGCTTAGAATCATAGAATCATAGAATCATCATAGAATCATAGAATCTCAGGGTTGGAAGGGACCTCAGGAGGTCATCTAGTCCAACCCCCTGCTCAAAGCAGGACCAAACCCAACTAAATCATCCCAGCCAGGGCTTTGTCAAGCCTGACCTTAAAAACCTCTAAGGAAGGAGATTCCACTACCTCCCTAGGTAACCCATTCCAGTTCTTCACTGTTTGTTGAACAGCTTCTTCATTGGGTGGAATTTCTGAGCCAGAGGTGGAGCATATCAATCTGAGTATATCTGGTTACGAGCTGCACTGAGAAAGCTGGGAGACTTGAGAAGGAGGGTTGGCTACTGGCTGGAGTCTTGTGGGTAGGTAGGCCTTGCCATTTTTGGATCCAGGGTGGTAAGTAATACTGAAATCAAATCACAAGAAAAACAGGGCCCACTGAAGCTGCCATGGGTTTAAGGCTTTTGCTCTACATAGATATTCCAGGTTCCTATGGTTAGTGAACACCTGGACTTGGTGATGAGCTCCTTCCAGGTAGTACTGCCATTCTGCAAATGTGGTTTTTATTGCCAAGAGTTCCTTGTCACGTATTTAGTAGTTTAGCTCTCCAGCGTGAACTTCCTGGGTAAGCTTCTATAGTAAGCGCATGGGTGGAACACTTGTTTTCAGCGGTGGCTCCAGGCACCAGTGCTCCAAGCGTGTGCCTGGGGCAGCAAGCCGCGGGGGGAGGCCTACCGGTCCCTGCGAGGGCAGCAGTCAGGCAGCCTTTGGCGGCTTGCCTGCAGGAGGTCCGCCGGTCCCACGGATTCGGCGGCAATTCGGCGGCAGGTACACCGAAGCCGCGGGACCGGAGACCTCCCGCAGGCAAGCCGCCAAAGCCGCAGGATGGGGGGACCTCCTGCAGGCAAGCCGCTGAAGGCTGCCTGACTGCCGTGCTTGGGGCAGCAAAAAAGCTAGAGCCGCCCCTGCTTGTTTTGGTCCAGATTGCTGGGAAAGGACAGCCCCGATTGCCATGATGGAGGCATCAGCTTCTATGATGAAGGCTTGTGTGATGTTGGGGTGAACAAATATGGATGCTTAGCCAAAAGACTAGAAAATGTACTGAAGAGAAAAATCATGCATTGGCAGGCAGATGGACAGGATGATTTCATAGGCATTTCACTTCTCTAAAATCCTGGGCCCAAATTCTCCTCACACTTACATCTTTGTAAATCAGTAGTAAATCCAATGATGTCAATGGAGTTATCCTATATATACACACATATATAGTGGAGAATAGAATTTTGGTCCAAGCTTGGAAAGTTTAAAGTACATATTATCGTAATGACAGTTTGTCCAGCAACATAAAATAACAAAAATAATAAATAATAATACCAAGAGAATAGTTCCTTTAAGCTAAAGATGAGAAGGAGCGTAACAGCATGTGAAAATAACTGGCTCATTCATCTTAGGTTGATCTATTAGCTGTGGCATTTACTGATCTCCAGCACACTGTGCATTCTCAAAAACAAAAGTAGATAGTCAAATACATTCTAACTCTTTTTTTAAAGATTTTTTTGGCTTTTTTTCTAGCTCAAGGAGACATGTGAGTAAAAAAAAGTCTACATTATTATACAGATGGCTTTCATAAGACAAGAAAAAGACATTTTTCCTGATCATCCATTTTCTGATTTCTGAGCCATTTCCCATTCTACTAAATTGCTTAATACTCCCTGTAGCTAGACCTGTGACCTGGAATCTTTATGCAAGATTAATGGGAAAGCAAATGGGAATTAGTATCTGGGCAGGCTGCTGTACAGCTCTTGCTTTTATCTAGCACTCCACCTGTTTTTATACAATTATGCTTTCATTAGTTTCTGATGCCAGCGATCCTAAAAGACCTTCCCATTTCTTCTCTGTATCCTCTCTCCTCCCTTCCTCAATTCTTTCCATCTCCCCTCCCAAAATTATCAAACTCACTCTGCTTGTAACTGACATGCTGACAGGAAATTATTACACGTCATTACACTTCTTAAAACACAATTTACCCAGCCTTTGCAAAGCAAGTGTGAGGGGGTAATGGAAACTGTCTATTCCACTTACAGTTGTCACTCATGCTTTCTTCTGTACAATGAACAATTTATGTGTTCTCTCTCTTTCTTGCTTTCTTTCTCTCAAAAAAGGCTGTGCTTGAAAAACATAAAGCAACTTATCATGGAAAAGGAAAAGAAAACTCTTGTGCAATTTCCCTTATTCTGCGGTGTTGTGAAGAGGATCAGTTTTTTGTTGTAGATTCATTAGTCCTCACATATGCATAATGCAGGCTAATGTTTATTTAGCAGGGGCAAACCTTCTGACTTCAGGCCTGCCAATTGCACTAGACACCATTGTAAAAGAAAAGTGATCCTGTATGATTGTAGCATCCAAGCACAATAACGCAGAATCACCATCATCACACACCTGGTCTGGTGCTTTTATTCTTCTTCATAGATAGCTATAGATAAAGAATGTCTACAATATGTTTTCCCCTATTGCTACTATTTGTGTTTGTATAACTCTGAGATATGCTCATTTGTCTTTTAGTTTTGTCTGAAATAGTTTGAACTACTAAATCTTAAAACAAATAGGCTTTGTTTACATAAAAGACTAAGAAACTTAAAAATTAGGGAGAGCATTCTGCCCTCAATTTTCAAGTTAATCATATTGTTTAGCTCTCATACATTCTTCTGTCAGATTCATTCTGCCTCAATGGGAGAAGGATGATAAATTGTCTGACTACTAGAGGTAAAGAGAAAGAAATGCTAAGCTTGGGTCTGGGAATTGGTTAAGTACTTTTGCGGAGCTTCAACCTCTCAATTGCTCTCAGCAAGTTGGCCTCCTTGATTTATAAACTGACTTGGTGATTAATGATCTTTTAAGTGGACAAGGCAGGCCAAAGCTTCACAAATTGGACCACTCAAACATGACTACCACTTGTAGGAGAAGAATAACAGGTTTACATTGAGGTAATTGAGACTGCTTCAGAGTAGCAGACATAAATCAGCTATGCGGCTTATCTATTTTTGACATCAGTCCTTCAGATCAACACTCCTCAGGTCAGTTTGTCACTACAGGACTTTAGTGGAGTTATATATGTGGTAGGTTACTTCCTCTCCTTTATGCCAAGTACTGGGCAGCTGCAGAATGTGTTATGAAGAGCAGCATACCTGGGTATCCCACTGTAGCATCTCAATGTAAAACCTAAGTGTATTTCAGATTTGTATGAGTATTTGTGTCAGACAAATGGGCCTGCCTGCTAGATTAGATTCTTAATTCCTCTCCCGTACTTATTTATCACAGATTCTTCTCACCCTAACCATTACCTGGCCTGCCTGCTATTGACTACCTGTTTGTGTAGGTTTCATTCAATTGTCTCTGGCCATATTCACCCTACTTCAAAGCTAAATCAGGCTTTTCACTTCCTAGGCTATGTGGCGCTCACATTGTTTTCATGAAGGCTTGAAAATAGAAAGATTCAACTCCTCCTTTTTGCCCACTGGTGATCAATTCAAACAGAGAGAAACATTGACACTAAGTGTTCAGTACACAGCAAATTCTGTGATCCTTCAAAATTTGGCTGCTCAGGTGACTACTTAGTTTGCTCGTCTTTAAGGCCAGCCCTGCAGACAAGTGATCTCCCTTAAAGGGGCTAGTGAATTTCCAAGTGACTGTAGTAAGTTGTTGCATCCTGAGAAAAGTCTTTCATATTGTGCTTATAAGACTGAGGATAAAAATTGTTGTAATTTCATGATGAATATTTATCAAACTCATGATGATAACTGAATTCAGTGATGTTGACAAGCAATAAATAAAAAAAGAGGGTTAGAACACATTAGAGATATGCAGTAAAAGAATCAATAGTATAAAACTAACTTCTCTTAAGAACAGAGCTAACAGTCCTCCCTAGAGTAAAATTCCAAAATAGTTTCAATCTGGTCTCCCCTCCAGGGAAAACTCCTGTGTATCTGAAAGGGGGAAATCACAAACCTATTTTCTGAAATTCAGTTATAGCAAACTTTGCTGTAAAATTGGTAATATCTTTTCCAGTAGCTTTTCTAAAACAGAGGGGATGCAGCAATAGCAATGTATTATCCCTTGACTCTTGCTTTCTATGGATAACATAATTATTTTATTTTAGAGAGTACTGTGGCTATGGGCTTTTATAAAACCTAACACCAAAGTGCAGTTTTTCCTGGGAGGACTGGAGAAATTATTAAAAAACAACACCACTTTGCAGAGAAGCTATCTGGGCTGCTTCCCAGTTCCAAAGAGAGGAAGGACTGCTGGCTGATAGCTAGACTAGGAGTCTAGATGTCAAGATACCTAGGTTCTACCCATAGCTCTGCATCCTCTTACACATATCCAACTCACAGAGGTATTATTAAATGTTTTTAAATATTTTGAAATCCTCACATGCAATATGCAAGATCAAAGATTCATGTGAAAATATAGGCACACATTCTCAGATGACCTGGGAATGTTATTATCCCTGATGAAGTACATGAGTTCATGTTCTAGATGACAAGCCTGGATTTACGGACACTATTTTAATATCTACTTTTTAAGAGTTTCCTGATTTTAGGAAACGTTGAGGGGAAAAAAAGATTTCATGCAGTCAAAGAAACACAACCCTGCTGGCCTTTTTAATGCTGTGTGTTATGCTGGGCAGGCTCTCTGGGAGTGGAAATAGCGGTTTTCATATAGAAAATAAGAATTCTTTTAAATTAGCAAATGAGGATGGAGATACTTAGGTTTATGCATAGTCTGTAATTTACCCAAACATGTTTCAGAGTAGCAGCCATGTTAGTCTGCATCCACCAAAAAAACAGGAGTACTTGTGGCACCTTAGAGACTAACACATTTATTTGAGCATAAGCTTTCGTGGGCTACAGCCCACTTCATTGGATGCATAAAATGGAACATAATGCCACCTTTTCATGTTCTTTGTATGTGTATATATATCTCCTCACAATATGTTCCATTCTATGCATCCGATGAAATGGGCTGTAGCCCAGGAAAGCTTATGCTCAAATAAATTTGTTAGTCTCTAAGGTGCCACAAGTACTCCTGTTCTTTTTACCCAAACATGTTTTCTCCCAGTCACATACTTTCTTATTCATACTGTGATGCTGTATGATTGAAATATGACCATTTATATCAATGATATTGCCACTGTTAGACAACTGCAACAAAATTTGTACAAGTGTATCATATAAGGTGTCATTGGAAAAGTTATGATTTGCTAAGTATGTTTATCCTGTTTAAATCAATGTATCATTACTGTATCTGAAATTATGAATATTGGCTATGTATCTATATCATAAATGTGGTGTTTCTCGAGTAACACCCACAAAGTAATTTACATCCAGTCTGACCAGCACATTGTGAATGGACTATTCAAGTTTGATGGCCCATTTAAGGAGACTTCATTCTAACAATGGGCCACAGAGGAAACTTGTCTTGTGCGGTGAGCTTTCCTGTGGACGTGTATGTGTCGCTATGCCTCAGTGGATCACAGCTGAGAATACCAGATATAGGACAAACTACTGAGAAATAGGGCAGATTCACCCCAAACTGTATTAGGTGGTGCCATGTGTAACCTATCTGAGTATATAACTGCTAGTGATGGCAGTGCATTACAGGATCATATGGAGGACACATCTCTGGTATCTATCTCTATAATGTACTTGAGAGACAACATGTTGAAGTGTTGTCGAGAAACAAAGTGTACTTTTGCTTATTTTGGTATTTCAGAGCAACTAATGACATACAACAGATCACAATTCACAGTGTAAGTAATTCCAAACAAATTATGATTTTGATCATATTACTAGCAAGCCATATTACCCAGAAGTGAACGGAGAGACTGAAGGAACTGTACAGACAGCCAAGAAAATCCTACAATAGAAAGATCCATTCCTTGCTCTTCTAAGCTACAGATCAACACTGATAATAGCTACTGGATATAGTCCAGCAGGACTCCTGATGGAAAGTCAACTCAGAACTACAATTCCAACTTTGGAAAAGAACCTATCTCCAAAGTGGCCCAACATGAAGAAAGTAGCCAAATTGGATAAAAAGACAAAAAGAGCTTTATGAATACTTTTGTAAGAGACGTCACTCAGAACTGCTGGGTCTAGAACCTGGTGGCCATGACTGGGTCAAACTGGATGGACAAAAAGGGATGGAGAACACCTCTTGTAAAGAAAAAAAAAAAACATTGGCCAGATCATATGTGAACGAGACTTATAGTGGACAGCTCAACAGAAAACATTGACATCTTCAGTTTGTTCTCAGAATGAACAACTAACAGAGCAAACTCTGAAGATGACTCAACGATTCCAAACTGACCAGAAATGATCATTGCAACTAATATACAGCCTGATGACCAAGTTGTTACATGTTCATGTGATTAGAAAACCAGTATGACTCAGACTACTTAACAGACTATGTACTGAACTTTAAATATAGCATAATAGTGTACATTTTGTAAAATTTTGTAAATAGTAAATTATATATAATTTTCTAACACAAATGGTTGCATGTCTAACTATTTTTGACCTCATTATGATGGAACCAGATGAATTAATCATTGGACTGGAAGTTGGTGGTCTGGAGACTAAGGATCATGATCTAATCATTCAATATGGGGAAATAGAAGACAGTGATATATATACTTGGTGCTTCAAAGGGGCTAATTTCCAAAAGATGAGGAAAATTATGAGTGAATTTGAGAGAAAAAAGTTAGATTGAAACTGTAAATGAAAATTGGGATTTCTTTAAGGAGAGTTTAATAGGAGGCCAAAAAGCCACAATTCCACAACCAAGAAAGAGGACGACTTTGCAGAAAAGTCCATCCTGGTTCATTAGTGAAGTGGAGGCAGCAATTAAAGATGAAAGAGCATTATATAACAGATAGAAAAAAGGAAAGAACATAGTAATCAATATAAATTAGAATGTATGAAGTGTAGAAAATTGATAAAAGAAACCAAAAATAAAAGAGAAAAATCTATGGTTGGCAGGACTAAGGACAATAAGGAGTTCTTTAGCTATAATATGAACAAAAGAAATCCTAGAAATGGTATATGTGCATTAGTAGATGGTGATAGTAAAACAGTTGAAAACGATACAGAAAAGGCAGAAGTGTTCAATAAATATTTCTGCTCTGTATTTGAAAGAAGCAGGATTATGTGCTTGTTTCACACGAGGATGATGAAGTACTTTCTAGTCCATTAGTAACCAAGAAGGATTTTAGACACCATCTACTAGGGATAAATCTTTTAAAAACATGTCAGGACAACTTCCACCCAGGAGTCCATGAAGATCTGTCTGAGGAGATCTGTGGCCTGCTTATGTTATTTTTTAATAAGTTTTGAAATACTGGGGAAATTCCAGAACACTGGAAGAGTGCCAACATTATGCCAATATTCAAAAAGGGAAGTGGGATGGCCGAGGTAACCTGACATCAGTTCCAGACAAAATAATGGTAAAATTGATCTGTGATTTAAAAAACAAAAATAAAAAGAAGGAAAAAAAAAGATGTGATTAGAGTTGATGTCATTTGTCATGGTTTTATGGGAAATAGATATTGTCAAACAAACCTGATTTTATTTTTTGATGAGATCACAAGTTTGGTTGATAAGAGTAACTGCATAAATGTAATATACCCTTGCACAGTATTTGACTTATTTCCTCATGACATACTGATTAAAAAATTAGCACTATAAAATATGAAAAAAGCAAATTTTAAATAGATTGTGAAGTGGGTAACTGACAGATCTGAAAATGTCAGTCTGGAACCATTATTGAATAGGGGTTCTGCAAGGATTGGATAGGCCTGACATTATTCAACATTTTCATCAGTGATCTGGAAATAAATATAAAATCACTGATGATAAAATTTGTGGATGTCACAAAGATTGGGGAAGTGGTAAACAATGGTGAGAACAGCGTCTCTATAACAGACATCTGGATCGCTTAGTAAGATGGGCATAGCCAAACAAAATGTGTTTAAATACAACTAAATGCACAGATATACATCTAGGAACAAGGAACACAGGCCAGACTTACAGAACAGAAGATGATATTTTGGAAAGAAGTGACTCTAAGAAGGATCTAGAAGTCATAGTAGACAAGCAATTCAACATGAGCTCCCAGGACAATGTTGTGGCAAAATGTGCTAATTCAATCTTTGGATATGTAAACAGGGGACTAGAAGTAGGAAGGTGATTTTACCTATGTATATGGCAGGGGTGAGACTGATACTGGAATACTGCATTCAGTCCTGGTGTCCAAATTATTTTTTTTTAAGATTTTTTAAAAAATGCAGAGGATACAGAAAAGAATAACAAAAATGATTCAAGGACTGGAGAAAATGCCTTATAGTGGAAGAGCTCAATCTGTATATTTTATCAAAAAGATGATTTAGGTAAATTAATTACAGTACATAAGTACTTTCATTGGGAGAAAAGTTGTTTCACTCCAAACAGGGATAACTAGGTGAAATTTAATGGCCTGTGTTATATAAGAGGTCAGGTCCCTTCTGGCCTTAAACTCTGTGAATGTATTAACCATATACTGTAGAATACACAGTATATCTCACTGGTGATTTTGCTCATTAATGGTTGCAGACATTTTCCACTCACTTTCACAAATGAAGAGGGGCACAGGTTCAATTTGCATGTACTGGGATAGGGACCCTCACTGCTTTCAGATATTGAGACATTTTACTTATGATAGTGGTCTAAACTGAATTAGGGAGTTACAGTAAAACAGGTCACTATTCTGCATTTTTATGTGAAATCCAAATCTGCCTTTCTTTCTACAGTAAATGTTTTACTCTTCAGCTGGGAATTAAAATGAATGTTTCTCTTTAAAAATTGGCCTTGTCATTAGGAATCCTGAATGTAAAGCTAGAATCTAGCTTCCTGCATTATAGTGTAATGCCAGGAAAGCCCTTCTTTATAAATAATATACAGTACAACACTGAATTTTTTGTTTATCAGAATGGCCTCCAGAAGCTATTTGCAAACCTTTCTCTTTCCATTCTATTTCTTTCAGATCATTTCCAGTCTTCATAAATACATAGCCCAATACTATATAATGAAAAGCAAGTCAGCATATGCAAGAACAATAGTTATATTTTATTGCATAAAAATCCAACTGTTTGGTGCAACTGACTTCTAGGTTTTTTTACAACCATTTATTAGGATTGCACAGCTGCAGCAGACAGAATATGCTCAGAAAAGCTGCTTCAATTTCATGGCAAAAGTTTATTTTGCTATGGGTTGTTTCATCTCCAACCAGTTGCAATATTGATTTCTCTCAGTGGATTAATTATCAGTGGCAGTTTTGGTCTTCCTTGCAATGGTAGGAAGGAAAAATGATGTTTTCATTTCAAGGAGGCCTATTGACAATTGTGCTTGGGCTTCCCTTGGGTCCTAGAGTCAATGAAGTTAGAAGATCCATGTCATGGAAGTATTGTGCATGAAATTATTTATCTTATCTGTAAATGTAAAATTTTGTGCAGGCCATGGTGGCTGTTCAATTTGTAAAATTGTCTTCATATGGTTTTCTGATGATACTATAATTGCAAAAGCAGCATTGAAGTCAGAAGAAATGTAAAAGGATTGGATCATATACAAATAGAAATATGAGTTATTTATAGTAATAACCCTTTATTTGTACAGCAAGGTTTAGTTTGAACAGAGAGGCTCCCAATTAAGGTCACTAGATAGAACTTGCAAATTATATATACCTATTGCTTAAGCCAGATATATAATAGTTTTGTAAAACCAAAATTTCCTTGTTTTAATCTTAAATGAGGGGGAGGAGGAGGAAAGATTCTTTGCTTTTCCAGCAAAAAATGAACAGATTACATGAAATGTTCATGCTGCAACTGTCCAGATTTTGACAGAATTTTCACAAAAGACAAGCTCTTATGGAATATCAAATTTATGTATTGCACCTTTGAAAAAATGATTGCTAAATGTATTTTATAATGAATAATGGCTTTCTACAATTTTGTTTCAAGTTTCTTCCTACCCCAAGAAAGTATCGTGCAAAAACAAGGATACAGGATACTATGGTTAAGATTTTTTAGTGGGTTATTTAGATGTCTAAATATGGATTTGAGAGGTATCTGTATCTGAAAATCTTGGTTTCAGAGTCCAAGGTTGATGAGGCATGTTTTGAAAAAATATTATAAGATTAGCATACACTATCCTCAATTTGAAATAAGGGATACAAGTAATTTGAATATTTGAGTCTTTTAAATCTAGGCTAATAAATTTCCCTAGATTACATTGAAAGTTAATTGGATTGCACAGGTGTTACACAGGCCATCTTTCTTACTGGTGATGATGCATGAGGAGAGACTGCAACCTGACTTTCAGAGCACAGGCTAACACTGTAGAGCTGTTAGTAAGAAAAAAATAATGTAAAAAGAGCTAATTTCATAAGGCAATGAATAATAGCTATGAAAACCCCACAGTGACATTATCAGAATCACTCCAGTTTATTCTGTAAGTGTAAAGAGTTCGCTAATGTCTACATCAACTGTTTGGTTGACTTCTTTAGGGCTAACAAGGAAGCAAGAAATCAGCTGCATATAGAAAGATCATATCTTCTGCCTCCAGTCTTAATGAGCTTTGTAAGATGACTTTTTTCTAATCCCCACAGTGAGAGGCATTGCTAGAGCCAAAATAGACATCAGAGGTTACAAAGGACAAGGTAGCCTAAGATGACTTATTTTAAATAAAATGAAAATTGATCAGGTGGGCAACGGGTATAAAGACAGCCTTTCATCATTGACTTCATTGGAGCTAGACCAATTTACACCCGCTGAGAATCTAACCCAATATGTGCATAACTAGCATAGCATTTAGAGTCCCTGCCTTTTAGGGGGGCAATTAGAGATTTTGGATACAATAACTAGAGTGTAGTCTATAGTATAATTACAGTTAGTTACATTGTTGTACTATTTTTTAACTACATAGAATTGCCACTAATTCTCAACAGCTGAATAAACTGTTCTACAATTTTACATGCATTCAACACAAACATAATTAACTAAGCTGTTGAGAGCCAGGATGTGGTGAAAGCTCCCAGCAAATGGGATTTATAAAAAATGCAAATGAACTATAACTACAGCTCCCAGAAGTCTCCATTACTTGTCTGGGCACATGCACTGTGCTGTTTGAAGAAGGTCTAAAACACCAAAGAGGGAAGGAGCTTCACTTTTGAAAATGCTTTGTGGAAGGAAATTCCTCACCACTGCTGGGCATGCTCCAACTGGAACCACAGTATAAAAGGGAGAAGCCCAGCCCAGTCTACCATGACTGATGAGGAGAGAGGATGTGCATTGCAGGCTCCTGTCTAGGAGCTATTGGAACCCCAGTCTGCAGAGGCTAGGCATGACAAGATTTGGATGAATATTCGGCTGGCCATGGAAGCCCGTGAGGAGGAGGAGTTGTCAGGAGCTTTGCCTGCTGACTGTCTTGGAAAACCGAGGGCCTGCAGACTACAGAGCAGGTAGACAGGGTAGGAAGTGGCCCGGGGGAGCCAGACATTGGCCTGGTTGTGGAACTGGGAACTGAGTCAGCATGTTTCAGACAGATCCCCGTTGACCCACTGGTGACAGGGCACTGGGCTGGGACCTGGTGGAGTAGGCTGGGCCTGGGTTCCCCTATCCTGGCTGCCAACCCACCCCTGGGTGGTGGCTCACCCTGCTTTGCCAGTAAGCTACACTGTCTGGTCCAGAAGGACAGCCCTACTGACTCTGGCTGCTAGGTCATATTGCCTAAGGCAGAAGAGCAGTCCCATTGACTCTGGCCATTAGGCCACACTGCCCTGCATGAAGGGCAGCCCTATTTGACTCTGGCT
The DNA here is from genome assembly GCF_016161935.1 of Mauremys reevesii. Classification (NCBI taxonomy): domain Eukaryota; kingdom Metazoa; phylum Chordata; order Testudines; family Geoemydidae; genus Mauremys; species Mauremys reevesii. Next base: position 122,012,608 of record NC_052624.1, on the reverse strand, counting down.
GCTAGGCCATGCTACCCTTCACAGAAAGGCAGCCTATTGACTTTGCTGCAAGGCCACAATGCCCCCACCCCAAAGGGGTGATGAGATATACCTCTCCCACAACAGCCTGCATTAGTTTCCCTTTCATTTGCCTATAGAAAGGAAAAGTCTCTAAATCCAATTCAAAGACCCTCCTCCCTGCATAATTTATTCATGTACACATACAATAACCTGCTGAACCCTCGTAATAAAATCGCAATGTGCAACAGTACTATCACAGCAATTTTCCAGGCACCCTCCAGGAACATAATTTCCAGGTTGTACCCTACCCCTGTGAATCAATCTTCATTCTGTTCACAGTTCCATTTGCCCCTGTTCTAGGGTTCCACTTTCTAGGTCATACACTGACCAGTTACCAGAGTTGCTTCTCTCCAGACTCTGCCCTCAAGCCAGGTCTCCCACAAGAGAGCTCCCCACAGTGTTCAACTCCCAACTGAGTCCTACAGAGACTCCCCTCCCCTGACCACAACCCACCCCAGCCCCAGACTTGCCGTGGCCTGGGGAGAGGCGCCCCGGCCTCAACCGAGCCTGGCCCTGTCACAGACAAGGGGAGAAGTGCCCCTTCCTCATCCCCAACCTAGCCTGGCCTGGACCTGCCATGGATGGGGAAGAGGTGCCTTTCCCCCAGCCCCAAACTAGCCCCGACCCAGACCTGCCTCGGTGGGGAGAGACACCTCTCCCTTGCAGTCCAGGTGCCGCTGTGAGGAGAGAGCTGGGCAGAGTCCTCTCTCCCTGCCGTAGGCCTGGGCAGCCTGCACCATAAACTCCTCATCTCTGGCCCCACCCCAGATTCGGCACTCCCAGCTGGATCCCTCACCCCTGTCCCCAACCCTCTGGCCCAGCCCTGTGTCCCCTCTCACACTCCGAACCCCTCAGCCACCCCCCCACCACATGGATTTTGTTATGTGCACCACTATGGAGGTGATGTGTTGCACGTCATCTCCATATTAATGCACATAACAAAATTCATTCTGCACATGTGTGGGAAAAATTAGAGGTAACACTGCTCCAGAGTCACCAGAGTCAACGTTCTTATTTCTGGACTCAGCTTTGCACAGACCCTCCACTCAGGCCTACTGCAAGAGGGTTTCCCACAGCATTCCACCCACCCAGACCTCCCTGCCTGTGAGTCCTACCTCTGCTAACACCTTTATTCAACTTCTGTTCTTTCCAACAGCTCTTGGTACCAGCTTCCACCTCTCTCTCTCTCTCTCTCTCTCTCTCTCAGGTCTCTTGTAGCTCTCTCTTGCCAACTCTTTCTCATGGCTTCATGTCCCTCTCTTTATATGGAACAGGTGCCTTCTCTTAAAGCCCAAATGAGAGGCAACTGAATAGTCCCAAGTGCACTGGCCTCCTCCCTATTAAAGGGGCTAGTCACTCTGTGACAGGTTCACTTCAAAATACAGTACACTTTCAAGGGACCCCATATAATGGGTTACATATGGAGGTCCAGACAAGTACACATTATACTTGAAATTGAAGTATCTACCTGACAATTCCATGCAACTACAGGAGATTGCAGTGAAAGGCAACTGGAAGGTATGCCATAAAGCAAGATCAGCCAAATAGTTAAATTTCTGACTGTGGGATTTTGTAATGTATCAAATACTGTAATGTCACTGTAATTGGAATACGGTTTACACACAGTTATTGTACCGGGATTCTAAAAAATACCCAGATAAGGTTAAAGGGATAATACTAAGTAATGAAGGCACTGAGTACAACTTCTGGTTATATGAATTAATGGAATTACTTGTACCAAAAATTAGAACCATATTGTAATTATACTGTAATTATAATGTAACTACACTATAATTAATATACCTGTATTATGAATTATATCTGAGATTTTAATGCCTAACTGAGGTTGTACAGAAAAGATTGTCAATATTCCCCTGCTTTGCACAGGGGGTTTAACTAGATGACTTCCTCAGGTCTCTTCCAACCCTAATCTTCTATGATTCTTTGATTCTCTACTTTAAAAATTGAGACCCAGTTTGGAAATATTTGTTTTTTGATGTATCTGTAAAAATTAAAGACAAAGCATCTGAAGATTTTCTGATATTCAGTGAGATTGAAACTCACCCCAGTGCAGAGGACACACTGAAGGTCTTCTTTATCTTTTAAGCTCTATGATGGGGTGCTGCACTCTGCATGAAGTAGCTGCACACGACTTATAATGGCAGGAAACAGAAGCAGGCCAGAGGAAACACTATGGGAAACCTAATTACATGGAACCAGTGATCCTACCATCCAATGAAAATAGTGTGGAGGAGCTGTGGTTGATATTTCAACACATAAACTAGAATAGCGGTTGCAAGAGGACTGGTGCTGCACCCATGCATTCTGGCCCAGGTTGGAGAGGTGGATTTCACATTCGCAACCCCTGTTCTGGACACCATGTATATAAAGTCCAGTAATAGTCTGGCTTTATGCACGTGAAGTAAATGTCACCCAAAATTATTTGCACACTCCATCTGACTGAGGGTAACAGTTCTTCTAGTCCTATTCTGTCCTCATGTGTAACTGAAGGGTGCTTTAAAATATTAATAAATATATTCATAGTCATTATTGCCTTAACCCTTTGATGTGAAGAGATTGCTATAAAATGTATAGAATTAATCTAAAATGGCTTCTGAGTCTCCAGTCACTTTGTTCTCTGCATTAATAATACTAGGAATAATCTTGCATGACTTGCAAGATTTAATATGAGTAGCTAATAGCTTTTGAATCAAGGCTGCTTCCAAGTAGCCTCCAAAACTATGTGTGTGTGCAATTTGTCTTACCCAAATTGGTGCATATTCAGAAACCCATATACTTGTACAAGCAGCATTTTCACTCACAATCCATGTAGATTGCTAACTACCTATCCAAATATACAAAAGTAGTTTGAACATTGATGAATCATAGAATATCAGGGTTGGAAGGGACCTCAGGAGGTCATCTAGTCCAACTCTCTGCTCAAAGCAGGACCAATTCTTCTTCCACATGAAAAAAATTGTACACAAAGAAATTGCATAGGCAATTTTGCAAGCTACTTTTGCAAATTTGGCTCTTATTGTCTAAATTGCACCTGCGTGAGTTTTTTTGGCTCTTCTTTTGTTTTTGGCTTCCTGCTATTTTCTATACTGCTCCTTCTGGCTCCAATGTTTCTTCAGAATAGTATTAGGTTAAAGATCACACACTGGGACACTCACTTTGCCTCCCTTGGTCCCTGTCACATCGCTGGGGAGAAAAACTGCACAGAGGAACCAGCCAGACACTCCAGCTGGTAGGAGGACTAGCAGTCAAAGCAAGCACTGCTGCATGGAGGGAGTAAGATGGGGCCCAGCTTGGGCCACGCTTCTGCCCAAAACCCCTCCCCCTCAACCCAGAACTGTTCAGGAGAGGTCCATACAAACCCTGGAGACACCATGAGCAGCTGCAGAATCAGCCCTTTCAAGAACCTTCAGAAAAATTCATGAAGTTTTCACTGGATTTTCTCTGCCCTTGCCTGTTTGCGCAAACTCGCTGCCTGCCTCACAGTCTCTTCTCCTCAGATTCACTCCACATCTGCCACTGATACCTTTTTCTCCCCTTCACTTTCCTTTCCATTTAGCTGATCCTCTCCTAACTAAATCCACTCCCCACAAACGCCACACAATTGTGGAACGAACATACCATTTGCCACCATCACATTTTTCACTGCGCTTGTGTAGTTGTTCCCCTTCCCCCACCCTGTATCTGTCCTGTCTATTTAGATTTTAAGCTCTTCAGGGTAGTGATCATCTACTACTGAGTGTTTCTACAGCTCCTCGCACAATGAGTCCCAGTTCTTGGTTGGTTCTTAGGCACTACTATAATAAACATGATTAATAACAACAAATAGTAATAAGGTTGTGCTGGACTGTACACATTTCCATTGCATATTGTTTCTGTTGATGTTGTTTCATAACCTAGTATTTTAAAATATTCACTACAGCATGCATGTACTGCTTCCTATTTTTAGTTCAATTGTCCCTCCTCTGAGGCTGAGCCAAGCAGGCCAACAGAGTTGTAATAACCAAGTTAGGGTTAGGAGAGGCATTGTGCCTTTGAAAAAGTTTAATACCTCTTGGGTGCTTGTGGGGAGAGTGAGGAAGGCAAGGGGAAGAGAGAAAGGGGCCTTGCTACAATACAACATTCCCCTAGTGTACTCCTTTTGGCATAGCCCTGCCACCCCATCTAAGAATTGCTAGTGTAGCCAACAGTGTTAGCAGCCCTCTCCCTTGCATTCCCTAAGGGTATGTTTACACTGGAGCTGGAATGTTGTAATTTCCAGCTCAAGGAAACATACTAGTCTAGCTCAGATCAAGCTAACGTGCTAAAAATAGAAATGTAGCCACAGTGGCCTAAGCAGGGCTAGCCTAACGAGTACATATTTATGGTCCCTGATTAGATAGTACTGAAGGTGGTTAGCCCGTCCCACTGCTCACGCCACTGAAACTGCACTGCTGTTATTATTATTATGTTAGCTCACTCTGAACTAGCACAGATATTTCTCCTCAAGCTGGAAATTATATACCTCCCAGCTCCAGTGCAGGCATATTCTAAGTGCCTACACCCAAACTATGACTGCCCTTGATTGTGTGCACTGTAAGTGGGGTGAGGAGACGGGTTCCCTGCCCCTCTTCGCATCCATCCCCCCCCAGCACAAAACATATCTGTGAAGCAAGGCACAAAATTTAGCTCTTTGTCCCATTTTCCCCTCCACATTTACTGACTGCACAGTCTGCAAAGAGACTGCTCCCTTGAAGAGCCAATATATTGTTATGCTGCACACTCAGTACACTGTTCCCAAGTGTGCTAAATGGAAGTGTGTGAAATACAGACAATAGTTTTTCAGAAGCACCAAATCTGATGATTTTCAGAATTAATCACAAATCAGAATTGCTATCATTCTGACTACACTACAAGTGCTATAGTGGCAGCACTGCAGCTATGCTGCTGTACTACTGTAGAGTAGACACTTACTACAGCAACAGAAGCGGTGTTTCCATCACTGTAGTAAGTCCACCCCCTTGAGAGGTGATAGCTAGGTCAACAGAAGAATCTTCGATCAGTCTAGCTGAGTCTACACTGGGGGTTAGGTTGACCTAACTACGTCACACAGGGTTTGAAATTTTTTGCAGTTCTGAGCAGTGTAGCTAGGTCAACCTACATTTTAGGTCTAGACCAGGCCTAACACAAAAAAGGCCATTTTAATGAAAAAAAACCCATCTTTATAAACACAAAACAAAGAAAAGCGAACTCACAGTATTGTTGGGATGCCGCAGAATCCTATGTTTATATTTGGGTTTATAAACCCTGCTAGGGAAGGTTGGCAGCATAGGCAGTTAGCCCTACTAGTGCCTGACTAATTTAACCAGTTAAAGTTGGGTGAGGTAATATCTTTTATTGGTGATTAGTCCTGCTTTGAGCAAGTGATTGGACTAGATGACCTCCTGAGGTCCCTTCCAACACTGATATTCTATGATCTGTTGGTGAGAGAGACAAGCTTTCGAGCCACACAGAGCTCCTCTTGATCTCATAAAAAAATATTACCTCACCCACCTTATCTCTCTAACCCATTGATATGATTGGCTGTATTTGGGACAGGGTCTGTCATTTAATATACGTTTATACAGCACCTTGCACAATGGGACCCGAGCCTGCTTGAGATGTGTAGATGCTTCTGCAATATCAATGTTAAATATTAATAATAATTTTCTTTTCAGGAAGGGATGTAACCCCACAACAAAGTCCATGGCTAGCTACAGGGTGCTTATAATCATAATATGAGATATTAAACTGATAATGTCTTTCTCCTACTCCACCTTCATCATCTATATCCCTCACACTGTCACCACCATTTCTTTCAGTGTCCTGCTCTACTTACCTGTGTTTGTATTTGTTGCAGAACAGAGAGTTTAAAAAGCCAAATACAAAGGAGGCACTGGGGAACAACATTGAAAGAGAGTGGACTGGGGTGACAGTACACATTGGTGGGTACAGACAACGGTGGGGAAGAGAACTGAAGACAAAGAGAAGGGGAGATCCTCACCAGAAATAAGGTTTCTGATCACACACAATCCTTTTCCTCAATTTTCCAGCATTTAGATAGCAAACCATGTTATATGTACCTACTCAACATCATTTGAAATTTTTTAAGTGTTAACTTTCTAGAGAAGATGAGTTTCTCTGGGTTTTGTTAGGCCCCATCTGTTGGAGAGAAGTGTGAATTCTGGTGAATTTAGGACTTTTTTCTCCAATTCTTGTACCTTAGAATCCAACAAGAGTCATATAAACCTTCTTTTTATCTATATTATTGTAGGGTGCCGAACACACTAATACCTCTAGAGTGAATATAGTAATTTATATTCTAATTAAATTGTCCATAGCAAACTCTTCTTTTTATTCTTCAGTTCAGCAGCTTTCCTATGTGTTTCACAGAAAACATTTAAAGACATTATTTTCTCAGAAAGCTTACAATCCAAATGATAGTAGACCAGGCCTAAGCCAAAAAAGGCCATTTTCATGAAAAAAAAATCCTTGTTTAAAAACACAAAACAAAGAAAAGAAAACTGATCTCACCATTTTGTTGGGATGCCACAGAACCCTACACCTATATTTGGGTTTATAACCCCTGTTATACTTGAGGATATAGCATATCCTTAGCAAGAAGAGGGGGCAGGGAAAACATGGACTATGGAGATATGCTGATACTATTACTTAATTTAGGCATACAAATGCCTTGGAGGTTCAAAACACATTTTTGAAAATATTAATATACACACATTTATTGTAGATAATGCTGCAGAAGTGGATTTTTAGGAGTGATATGAATGGGAAAAGATAGATTCTTGACAGATTGACTTTGGAAGGATGTTCCAAATGTAAGAGCCACCTGCTTTCTCTTCCCTCTCCCCCATCTTCATTTTTTCTCCCTCTTTTCTTGCTGTTATATGTTTAGGTATTTAGTTATAGTGGGAAAGCATTTTTAAAATCCAGATCTTGCAATGTGCTCCGAAAATGATTAAGCTTGGGCTCAACCTTATGTTTTCTGGCAATTTCACAGTTTAGCAAGGTCCCTAATTCTGAACACTAATTTTGGCTCTCACCTATTTTGTTCTGGAATTTTTTAGTAGCATTGCCTGAGGGGAATGCAGCTGTTTTGATGGGTAAATAATTAAGTATGTATGTCCATTGGCAAGATTTCCTCTAAACTTACTCTTGTCTGTCTCTCTGTCTGTCCTACAACATACTTAATTTTATGCATACACACTTGAATGTATTGTATGTGTGTTTTATTAATCTATTATATTTGTGCCAAAAAGAACTATTGTTATTCTAATATAAATACCCCCCAAAATAAAGTAACATTAAAATAACAAATGATGAAGCTGACAGATAACAAGAGAAAAATTAGTTTTCAAGAATCACTTTTTTGCTATCAAATAATGATTTTTAATGGAAATTGTTGTTTGATTCTATGAGTTTTTGTCTCTGCTCCCTTTCCTAGTTGTTTATTAACACACTACTTGGTTTATAATTGTTTTTGATGGGTAGAAATCCTTCACATTAGCCCTTTGAAATTGTTTGCTCTTGTTCAGTCCCAAAGACTCCTAGCCTATTGTGCACTGAGAGAAAATAGATAATGATAAATTTTAATTAATGTGAATATTATAAAGTTTTAACCCGGGTTGATAGATTCCAGTTAGAAATCAATCACTGTCTCTTAATTATCTGATGAATCTAAGAATATATGAAATGAAACATCACTAAAGGCACTTACATATGAAATCCAAACTGATGGGAAGCCCTTTGATTTATTATACAACAGATAAGATCTGCATGATACAGCATCCTGATGGTTTATGAGCCTATGAAATCCTTTTAATGAAGGTTATTCTTGAACTCATAAAATTTCATATTCCAGCCTGTACTCTATCATCAGCCTGTAATGCAAGACTTGGATTGATAAACATATTAATTATAAAAAGAATCCTTCTGTTGATCTGTGATGAGATGCTTTGCAGATGGGAGACATAATACTGGAGATGAACCTCTGTCACCAACAGACACAGCAGGGAGAAGCAGAATTTACTGCCTTTTTTATTATCTTTCAGCTGAAAATATAGGATGTTTCAGAGGAGAAATTCATAGAGATTTGTATACATTACTATTTCCCTGGAGAAACTAGCATAATGTAGAGTAATGTGTGGATTTTGAGTCTGGAGTCCATTCTATTCTAACCAAACAGCTATGAATGTAACAGGAAATCCCAGTGACAAGATGTCATGTAAGTGTATTAATATTACCACTATGGGTTTTCAGAATACTCAGTCCATAAGAAACCTACATTTTTCTTGAATTTCTGGAATAATCTGAGCAAATAAACCTTTCTTCATATTCTTGTTTTCACACCACAGCTCAGGGCAGGAGGTAGGATACTTGAAACACATCCAACAGAACTTAACTGGTGTAATTTGTTTTTTAAAGAAAAGACAAATAATGTAGGCTACATAAATGGAAAGCTGAGAATCATCTCCAATGCCTGCAAGTTAAAAACATCAGATTTTAGGGAAATACAGTAGAACCTCAGAGTTATGAACTGAACACCTTGAGAATGGAAGTAGTTCATAAGTCTGAAATGTTTGCAACTCTGAACAAAATGTTATTGTTGTTCTTTCAAAAGTTTACAACTGAATATTGACATTATATAGCCTTGAAACTTTACTATGCAGATGAAAAATGCTGCTTTTAACCATCTTAATTTAAATGAAACAAGCACAGAAACATTTTTCTTACCTTGTCAAATCTTTTTAATTAAACGTTTCCTTTATTTTTAGTAGTTTACATTAATACAGTACTGGGGGTTTTTTTTTGTTTTTTTTGGTTTTTTTTTTTTTGCTGCTGCCTGATTGCATACTTCGGTTCCAAATGAAGTGTGTGGTTGACCAGTGAATTTGTAACTCTGGTGTTCGTAACACTGAGGTTCTACTGGAGTGAAAATATTCTAGTAAGGGCAGAGGGGGAAAAATGAGAATAGAGATGAGACACAGTCATTTTTATTTGTTCCTGGAAAAAATGATGGTAAGGGTGTGAATATTAGCATATGAAGCAGATCATGTAAAACTAGCTCGTGAGAAGAAAATGATAATGGATTCCTCAAATTATGAAAAGACGGATAGAGATGTAAAAAATGGGATTATAATCAAATGATCAAAAATTGGATGAAAGTGGCATAAGTGACTTATTTTTACAAAAATATTATTCAGAATTTTAGAATAATAAAGTAATGAATAATGTAACTTACTATGTATCAATCATATCTGGTAATCTTTACTCAGTTTGTCAGGGGGGAGTTTTGCCTGAATAATGATGGAATCAAAAACCCAGACCAGAGCATCACTTCGCATGGAAATATTTGGAGGCGGAAGTTTCTAGGAGTTGCTTGTAACATTTTTAGAGAGAAAGTAACGCTTTCATTTTTAGTGTTAACATTTAACTTGGAAGTGTTATTTTTAAATATGTAAAGTGGGGTTTTCCTTACTTTCTCATATTTCCTGACTGTTTCTCAACTGGAAAAAGTTGGGAAACAGTAAGACAGTATGGGAAAGTGGGTAAAAAAATACTTTTTTGAAGTTTCCCATTGAAACAATGGAATTTCAAAAACTAGCTCTAAGGTTTTTTCATGAAATCCCCTGTGTAGGACATTTGTGGAGGAAAAAACCTTTGACTCCTCCCCCCATCCCCATGATATGGTTTTACTGGTTTGGAGTGTTCCAAGACATTGCAGACTATTGCACTTCCTATCTGGACTGCCAGGTTTCTGTGGCTAAGGGGGTCAAGTAGGAACCACTGACCCTAGTGAAAACCCCTTTTAAGAGGATAGGATTAGACCTAATTAGCCCCTTAAAAAAGAGTTCAGCGGGCCATCAATATAGCTTAGTGATAGTGAATTATTCAGCACATTATCTGGAAGCCATTCCCATGCGATCAACCAATGCAAACAAGATAGCAAGTGAACTGATGAAGATCTTTGCCAGGGTGGGCCTGCCATGATAAATCTTGATGGACCAAGGGCCCAACCTTATCTCCCCAATTGATGTGAGAGTTGTGTGAGCTCTTGAAGATAGAGAAATTGCATACATCAGTCTACCATCCCCAGATTGACAGCTTGACAGAACGTTTCAACAAAACCCTCAAAGAGATGTTGATGAAGTTTGTCATCACAGATCCCAAGAGTTTGGACCAACTGTTGCCCTACTACTCTTTGCCATCCAGGAGCCTCTGTGGCTTTTCTCCTTTCGATTTACTTTACAGTCAGCAACCCAGAGGCATCCTCAATTTGTTATGGGAGACCTGGGAAAGCCAAGAACCATGGGCAGAAAACCTGGTCCAATATGTCCTCTAAATGATCTTAAGATCTTAAGATCACAGACCTATGCCTGCGAAAGCCTACAGAAAGCCCAACAACACTAGGGGTATGTCTACACTACAAGAGTAGTTCAATTTAACTTAGGTCGAATTTGTGGATTCGACCTTATGAAGTCGAATTTGTGTATCCACACTAAGGACACTAATTCGACTTTGTGAGTCCACACTAACGGGGCCAGTGTCGACTTTGGAAGCAGTGCACTGTGGGAAGCTATCCCACAGTTCCCGCACTCCCCGCTGCCCATTTGAATTCTGGGATTTCCCCCCAATGCATGCTGGGGGGAAAAATGTGTCGAGGGTGGTTTTGGGTAACTGTCATCATTGAACCGTCAATCACTCCCTCCCTCCCTCCCTGAAAGCACCTGCGGGCAATCTGTTCGTGCACTTTTCTGCTCAGTGACAGTGCAGGCGCCACAGCACTTTGAGCACGTATCCCGCTGCAGTTTTGGCCGTTGTCAACTCCTCGCACCTTATCGTCCACCTCTTCCACAGTCAGCTGCTGAGAAATCGGACTACTTTTCAATGGTGCTGCGAGCACTGGTGGACCATGGGGGACGTTTTACCAACATCAACGTCGGGTGGCCAGGCAAAGTTCATGACGCGCGTGTTTTCAGGAACTCTGCTCTGTTTAGACGCCTGCAGGAAGGTAGTTTCTTCCCGGACCACAAAATAACTCTTGGGGATGTGCAGATGCCTATAGTGATCGTCGGGGACCCAGCCTACCCGCTAATGCCCTGGCTCGTGAAGCTCTGTGCAGGCGCCTTGCACAGCGACAAGGAACTCTTAAAGTACCAGCGAGCAGTGAGCAGCGTGACCTGTGACTGTTCAGTTTCTTTACAGAGAAGCTGAACCTGCCCCTGTTTCTTTACCAAGTGACTGTTGACTAGCATCTGCAGTTACATACCCCCCCCCCCCCCCGTACCCAACATCCAACACACCTTTAAAAATAAAAGACATGTTCCAGTGTAACTTTACAAAGGTTTCTTCATTGATGACTTTGCGTTACAGGGTTGAAACTGGGACACGGACTGTGCTGGGTAGGGTGTGCAGTGATGTAAAGACCGCCTGTAAACTTGAGGAATGACAGACTCCTGCTCCCAGAGCGGTCTGCAGTGCCGGACTGGATGTTTCAACGGAGCCTGCCATCCCTCCTTTTTGGGACTCTGTGTGCGGGGGCTATGTGGCCTTTTGGCGGGGGAGGACGGATACAGCTTCCTCTGCTGCGTGGCTGTGTGGTCCAGGACAGGGACCGTTGCATGAGATCTGTAACCTCCCTCCCCCGCTACAAAGTCACGTACCCCCCCCACCCACACAGAACCTGCAAAGCACCTCCCATACTGACCAGGGTGCCTAATGACTGCAGTGTGTGTGTGACCTGCTGCTGATCCTGCCCCCATGTCTGTACCTTGGTAAAGGTGATTGTCCTGTCAAATTACCAACCCCCTTCCCCCCCTTCAAACACAGTCTCCTCTAAAAGAACATGACGGAAACAGTAATTAACAGAAAAGTATTTTTTATTATCAACTAGACAGTTAGGGGATGAAACTGGGATGGGGGCTTGGGTGAGGCGGGAAGGAAAGGACTTCTCAAAATTTAGGGTATGAGAGCTTTTGGGTACTTGAGCACTCTGCTTGGGTGCAGTGACAGTTTACACGGCCTCTGGCGCCCCTCCTTCTGGTTATTTTGGGTGAGGGGGGTATGGGACTTTGTGGCGGGGGAGGGCGGTTGCAGATACACTGCAGGGGGGCTCTGTCCTCCTGCCTGAGGTCCTGCAGAACATGCACAAGGCGCAGGAGCATGTCCGTTTGCTCCCTCATTAGTCCAAGCAGCGTTTGAGTCGCCTGCTTGTCTTCCTCACGCCACCTCTCCTCCCGTTCGCTGTGTGAGCGCTGGTACAGAGACAGGGTCTCCCTCCACTGGCTCTGCTGGTCCGCGTCGTCTCGGGAGCACCCCATAAGTTCAGCGAACATCTCGTCCCGTGTCTTTTTCTTTCGCCGCCTAATCTTTGCCAGCCTCTGTGAGGGGGATGCTGTGGCGGGTCTGGAGACAGTCCAAGCTGTGTGATAGGAAAAAGGGAGTGAATTCCTTGCAAAGATAAATTTTTGCGAACAATGAACACAGTGTAGTCTGTCTCTGTGAATTCTGGGTTGAGATCCCAGTGCCTGATGGGGCAAAAACCATTTTCGCGGTGGTTCTGGGTAAATGTCGTCAGACATCCCTTCCTCCGGGAAAGCTACAGCAGACAATCATTTCAAGCCCATTTTCCCTGGATTGCCCTGGCAGACGCCACAGCGTGGAAACCATGGAGCCTGTTTTGCCTTTTGTGCCTGTCACTGTATGTGTACTAGATGCCGCTGACAGAGGCGGTCCAGCAGCGCTACACAGCTGCATGCTTTTGCTTTTGCATGACAGCAGAGATGGTTACCAGCCATATTGTACCATCTACCACACCATAAATTGGTAATAAGATGGGCATGGTTACCAGTCCTTTGCACTGCACCATTTGCTGCTGTCCTAAGTGCCCTGGCTGCTCTTAGCCAGGGGCGCAAAGCTAAAATTGGGAATGACTCCTGAGTCAATCCCTCCTTTTTGGTATCTAAAAATAGAATCAGTCCTGCCTAGAATATGGGCAAGTGTACTAGAGAACCACTGTATCAGAGAACCAGAGAGCACAGCTGCTCTGTGTCAGATCCTGCATAGATTATGAGCTGTATGCTATTCACAGGGGGTGCTCCTGCAACAACCCCACCTGTTCATTCCATTCTTCCCCGGCCTTCCTGGGCTACCATAGCATTGTCCCCCCACTTGTGTGATGAAGTACTAAAGAATGCAGGAATAAGACACAGTGACTTGTTAGTGAGAAATGAGTGGAAGGCAGCCTCCAGTTTCTATGATAGTCCAGATAGGACATTAAGGAGTGTGGAGGAGAGGAGCCCAGCATCCTGCTGCTAGTCCAGGGGCAATTGAATCTTTTCTTTACACATGAAGGGTGGGGGCTGATGAAGCTCACCCCCTTGTTGCTATGATGACGATGGTTATCAGCCATACTGCACCATCTACCATGAAAAATTAGGTTCACCTGACACTGGGGGACCTGACAGATGGTAGTCGGCATGGTTACCAGTCCTTTTGCACTGCCCCATGTGCCAATAGGCTGATGATGAGGACGGATACCAGCCATATTGTACCATCAGCCATCCATAGCGTGGGGGGAGCAAGGATGTTGGTGTTGAGTGCTGCACCATCGCGTCTATCTGCAGCATTCAGTAAAGATACGGTGACATGTAAAAGAGTCAAGAGAGGATTGTTTTCCCTTTCACTTCTGGGGGTGGGTGGGGGGCTGCGTAAATTTCCTAGCTATGCCCTGACCCACTGCGGACACTGTTTTTGACCCTAGAAGCATTTGGAGCTCAGCCAAGAAAGCAAATGCTTTTCGGAGACAGCAGGAACTGTGGGATACCTTGCATCCTCAGTCCTCCCTCCCTCCATGAGCGTCCATTTGATTCTTTGGCTTTCCGTTACGCTCGTCACGCAGCAGCGTGCTGAGTCTCTGCTATGCCGTCTGTCCGGAGATTTTTTAAAAATACTTTGGACGTAAGATTACAGTAATTCCCCTAATTAGATGCAGGAGTCTCCGAGCGAGATCACCCTGAGGACGGTCACTGAAGGAGATAGAGAGCGCATGCTGCGTGAAAGCCAGCACAAACCAGGGCCCTATGCAGCCGTGCTCGGGGAGGCAATGCTCCCTGAGTACCTCATGAAAGCCTCGCGCGGAAAAGTGTGCTGCCACGGAGCACCCAATAAGGCAGCTCTCCTCAGGAACCTCCTGCAGAGTCTTTTAGATTACCTCCAGGAGAGCTTCGTGGAGATCTCCCAGGAGGATTTCTGTTTATATAGAGAGACCTCCTTTTCACATTCCTGTTATATTAAGAATAAAAGTTTACATGGTTAAAGCACTTACCGACTGCTCCTTCCCCTGATTCAGGATCCGGGTTAATGGCCGGGGACGGTTGGTAGGGGATCTCCGTGAGGGTGATGAAGAGATCCTGGCTGTCTGGGAAACCACCGTTGTAAGCGCTGTCGCCTGCCTCGTCCTCCACAAACCCTTCCTCATCTTCCCAGTCCGCGAACATCGCCGAGGAACTGGCCGTCGACACGGTCCCATCGTCAGAGTCCATGGTCACTGGTGGGGTAGTGGTGGCAGGCTCCGTAGCGTCCGTTTGCCGCTTGGATTTTTTGGTAGCCTTGTCTGGGGTCCTTGATTTTCATGCGGCGCTGTGTTGCATCACGGCTGTATCCTCTGTCTCTCACGGCTTTGGAGACCTTCTCGAAGGTCTTCTCATTCCCTGTTTTGGAGCGCAGCTCCGAAAGCACAGACTCCTCGCCCCACACACCGATCAGATCGAAGAGTTCCCAGTCAGTCTATGCTGGGTCCCTCTTTCTATTCAGAGATTACATGAACTCCTCTGCTGGAGAGCTCTGCATTGCTGCCGGTGCTGCTGAGCTTGCCCCGATGTCCAACCACGAAATGAGATTCTAACTGTCCAGACAGGAAAAGGAATTCAAATTTTCCCAGGACTAAGGATAGATGAGCTACTGGAACATGTCAAGGAAGTGAGATATATTTCTACACTTGATCTTAGCAAAGGATATTGGCAGATTCCCTTGACTCTGGAGTCCATAGAGAAGACAGCATTTGCCACACCACATGGACTGTACTACTTTTGAATGATGCCTTTTGGGCTGCATGAAGTTGTGGTGATCTTTCAAAGACTAATGGATCAGGTCCTTCTTCCTCATGAGCAAGACACTGCTTCTTATTTAGATGATATAGTTATATATAGCCAAGATTGGGACAGTCATTTCTGCCATGTTACTGCAATATTGCAGTCAATCACCAGCACTGGCCCAACAGCCAACTCATCTAAATGCAAGATTCACTAAGTGTAAAAAGTCACATACCTGGGATGTCTGGTGGGAGGTGGGCATATACATCCATTTGTGGACAAGGTGCAGACTTCGGCCAACCACTCATTGCCCACGACCAAGAAGCAAGTTAGATATTTTTTAGGTTTGGCCAGGTATTACAGGCACTTCATGCCAAACTTTGCAGCCACCCTCAGAGACCTGACAAGGCATGGGAAACCACAGAGAGTGCAGTGGTCTAATACTTGCAATAAGGCCTTTAGAACACTAAAAGAGACCCTAGGTCATGAATCGGTGTTCTTCAACCCAGACTTTTCAGAGGAGTTCATACTTCAGGGGGATGCATTGGATGTGGGCCTGGGGGCTGTGCTCTCACAGGTCTTTGAGGGAGATGAACACCCCATATAGTACCTGAGAGGAACATTATTTCTGTGTGAAAAGACATACACAGTAATAAAAAAAGAAGCTTTGACTGTCAAGTGGGCCATGGATGCCTGACACTATGACCTACTAGGAACCTACTTTTCACTGATTATGGACCACGTACCCCTCCAATGGCTGCACATGATGAAAGATAAGAACATGAGGCTCCTGCGCTGGTACCTAACCTCAGAACCATACAGATTCCAGGTGTCCCACAGAGCAGAAAACCCTCAACCAATGCTGATTTCTTTTCTAGGAGTGCAACACTACACCTGACAGGGACAGCACACCCACCATAGGACATGTTATCCTTGTGTCATTTTTAAGTGGAGGGTATGTGCCAGGGAGTATAAACGATGAACTGACAGGGAAGGGGCTAGAGAAGCTCTGTGTGCTAAGGTAGGTCTGCCCCTCCAACCCCGCCAATTAGGGTGACCAGATGTCCTGATTTTATAGGGACAGTCCCAATATTTGGGGCTTTGTCTTATAGAGGTGCCAATTACCCCCACCCCCTTTCCTGATTTTTCAGCCTTGCTATCTGGTTACCCTACTTCCAATCATGCCAGGTAGGGAGGAGGGCTTTAAAAGGAAGAAGCTGCAGTCAGCAAGGGGGAAGTTCTGAGAAGGGAGTGAGTGGAGTGGCTTCTGAAGCAGGACAAGGAACCCCCTTGCCAGAGACTCCCCAAGCTCTGCAAGGAGTCCGGTGAACCCTAGGGCAAACCCAGTAAGGAGAGATTGATTCAGCTACCTGGCCATAAAGACTCCAGTAAAGCTGTTACTCAGGCACCCCTGAAGTAAGCTGGTGCCACTGACCTTTTCGCTTTTTGTTGGCTCCCGGAGGCGCAGGTTCTCTGTTGAGCCTGAACTTTTGCTCTTCCCCTTTCCTATAAACAAAGTAAGCAGGCCTACAAGGACAGGACCCACTGGAAGGACTAAAATGGCTGGGGCCTAAACTGGGCTATGCTTGTGGTAACAACTGGGCATGGCAAGGGGCCGCATCCCAGATAGAGAGGTACCACATAGAGACTCTGTTACAAATACATTTATATCAACATGCCTATGAACTTAGAGATATTTTATGTATTATTTTACTTGCATATGAAAATCTTCAAAGTAACACTGTTGATACTGTAGATATAAATATAGCTTAGTCAATAATTTAAAATGATAATTCAAAAGCATTCATTAATTAACAGATGTTCTCCAGAACAACAAAATCTCTCTCAGTACTGAGAGGTTAGAGAGAAGCATAGATGTATCTCTCTCAGTAATAATGCATCTTTGCTATTTGCTTACTCTATAGTTAGTGGGAACTTCCTTTGGTAATGTCAAATGAAATTGGCCTAAATCAAAAAGCACCCCGATATATTTGCCTAATGATCAGTTTAGGCAAATAAATTCAAGTTTTAGGCTCCACTGTGATTCACAAAACTCTGACTGAACACTGTAGGTGCCTAAACATATTCAACACCTATGCTTTTCAGTTAGAAGTTCCCTCAGCACTTGGGTTTCTGTCTCTGGGCCCGTACACTGCTCCCACCAGCCAGCTCCCTGTCAGTCATCTGACCCAGCAATGAAGATCTACCTTGACAGAGAAGAACTGGAAAATGTAGAATACTTTGCCTAACTTGGCTGCCATCTCTCACAGAGGGCAGACATAGACATCAAGTTTCAGCACAGAATCCACTGTGCCAGCCTTGCCTTTGGCAGACTGTCTCACCAGGTGTTTAACAATCACAACATTAAAACACACTCTAGACTTTTAGTTTATATAGTGGTGGTAATCCCAACTCTCCTCTATGGCTGCGAGATTTGGGTGACCTATAGAAAGCACCTAAAAACCTAGAATGCCAGCACTTTCTTTCAAAGATCCTCAACATAAAGTGGGAGGATTGCTGCACTAATGTCAGTGTCCCCACAGAGGCCATCTTCAGTATTGAGGCCCTGATTATGCAGCAGCAGCTGAGGTGGAGCAGGCACAGTGTGCATATGCCTAATGTATGCTTACCAGAACAATTGCCCAACTTATCAAAGGAGAAAGGACACAGATGTCTGTTACAGCTATCCCCCTATTCCATTTTGTTTCTTACAGCTGTCCCCCTACTCCATTTGTGTTTTTGTTCTCCTCCTGTGGCTGCCCCTCCCTGGCTGTTAAGTTGTTTACCAGTGCCACTGCCCTTCTCAAAGGGAGGGCCCCTTAAGTTGTTTAACAAGAGCCATTGCCCTTCTCAAAGGGAGGGCCACTTGTGCTGCATGCTAAGTGGGACCACTGCCCTGTTCAAAGGGTTAGTCCTGTTATCACCTTGTTAAACCTGGGCTTGGTGTAGGGTAGGCAATGTCCAGAGCTGCAAGACCTAAAGGCCAAATAGCTGAGCATATGAGTCATACCTGGGGGCTCAGAACTTGCCCAGACATGTTCTATGCCTACCTGAAGTTTTTTCCCTGCCTTCTCTCCTCCCTGTAAGAAGGGGAAACAATCAGAGTTACTGGTGGGAAACTGCCTAAGTTTGCCTTTATAACCAGACATTTTCTGATCAGACTTTAGAAAGGTTCCTGCATTGCTTCCTGGTCTGATCAGCTAGGGGTTCTGGGGGGTCCTTTCTCCGCTCTTGTTTTATTTTTGAGTGTACCCCCATTTTTAACCCCCCCACGAAGAACGAATTGCTGCCTGAGAGACCTCCTGATTATCGAGACCGTACCAAGTCCTCCTTGCTTCTTCTGATGTTGTTGCTGCTTCTGCCTTTGCTGCTGCCTTGGGAACTGGTAAGAATCCCCCTGTGAAACTTTCTATACTTTTATTTTATTATTTTAGCTGCTGGCTCTGACTGCAAGCTAAACCTTGGTCTGTATCTTAAAACCTCTCTTAAACTCTGCGGCGCTTTGCCACTAAAAATAAGTTTGTGCCACCGCTAAGCTCTGCTCCAGTGGGCTTTGCTTCGGGGCTCACTGCTTTCAGCTGTATCCACTGCTGCAGCCACCATCCCTTGGCTTCCTTGGGGGCTGCCTTGGGAGCTGTATCCTGGGCACATACCACTCTGCCCTCTGTAACTTTCCCATAGCATAAGGTGCACCATAGGTTTTGTTTTTTAGTCTAATAAGTCATAGTTTGCTAAGATTGTAGCGCTTGTAAGTTTCACCTGCCTTGCTATAGTTTGCTGTTTTGTTGCTCCGTATAGTTGCTTGTTATAGTTTTGCTTAGAATTGTGATATTTGTTGTTTTGCCTAGTCATTGGTTAAGATAGATTTTAAAAAGCCATTGCCTGGTTGTATTCTGTACCTGTTTTGTTACTTTGTATAAGCTGCTTGTCATTTTATATAAGTTTAATTAGGTTAGACAATAGATAAGATTTTTTGCTGTTTGAATTCATCTTCCCGCTGTCCCGATCTCTCCTTGAACTTTCCCGTGTCTGTTTTTCCCCTGCTCCAATCTCCCCCTCTGTGTACTTCTCCATGTCTCCCTGTTGCAACCCTTTGCTGCTCCCCCCCCCGCATCTGCATCACCCTCCGAACTTCCCAAACCCTTTGCTGCTTTTTCCCCCGCGCCTGCATCACTCTCTGAACTTCTCAAACCCCTTGCTGCTTCCCCCCCCAACACTGCTCCGTCGTCCTTACCCCGCAGGGCTTCAGAGTCTCTCGCTGCTTGCAGCTGCACCTCTCATCAGTTGCCAATATCATTCACGCCCCCCTCCTGTTTCTTGACCCAGCCTTTGGGTACACTCTTGCTATCACAGCCTCACAAATTAAGTCAGTAATTTTCTACATTGCATAATTTCACTTATCATCCATATTGTATTATTGCACTGTGATTCACATTTTACTTGTAATTATAACACCCCATTGGTTACCTCCACCTTTCTGATATACTTTGTATTTGCATTGATACTATTGTGTTACATTGTGTATAAGGCCCCTAACCACTTAATACATTCTATCTAAGATTGTTGACCATTCTATATAGAAGCTACCAGTTTGTCTTGCATCTCCTTTTGGTATGTTTTACATTCCACACTGTATCTAGAGTTGTTCTGATATAAAGTGGAGTTGCTTATTAACTGTACTGTATCCCATTGTTCTAAACCCCACTTACTGTACCCCACTGTTAGAACTCCCTACACTGTTCAATAAGAACCCCCCCACCATCATTGTCTATTGTAAACACCCTATACACCCCATCCCATCGTATTTCATTGTTAAATTCCCACCACTTCCTTTTTCCTTTAATAAAGAAATTAATTGGCATCCCACCTGTGCGGTAATTGCTCCCCAAGAACCCATATACCTGCAGGCAGGGACAACAGAGAGGCCCAAAGAATTGCTCTAAAAACATCCTCAAGATAAAGCAAGAGATGTGGCATGACACCACACACTGTCAGATAGTAGCTCAGGATAGGGATAACTGGTGAAGGCTTCAGAGAGAACAAATGTCCACTTTTGAGGAAAATTACCTTGCCCTAATTGCAGAAAAACACCAGAAAAGAAAGGACAGACAACTGCCACACAGCAATCGTGGCCCAACCCTGATTTCCAACACCACCTGCAACATCTGCCAACGAGCCTGCAGCTCAAGGATTGGACTCCTCAGTCACCAAAGGACCTATACAAAATAAAATCTGTGAAAGAGATCATTCTCAACCTTGGGGGATCACTGACAACAGCACTGCTGCCTCACTCTAGGTGTCCAGACACCTATTTCCCTCAGTCTCTCACGTTGAAGCTGTTCCACTGAGGATAAATAAAGAGTCATTGCAGTGGGGCACTGGACCCTGGGTTGCAAACATCCTGGATGAGTGCTCTAACCACCATATATATTTCCCTGACCGGGAAAACCAAGAGGTAAGCTGCTTGCCAGGGGCTAGGATTCACGATGTGACGGAGAGACTGTCGAGACTCATCAAGCCCTCGGATCGCTACCCCTTCCTGCTTCTCCACGTGGGCACCAATGATACTGCCAAGAATGACCTTGAGCGTATCACTGCAGACTACGTGGCTCTGGGAAGAAGGATAAAGGAGTTTGAGGCACAAGTGGTGTTCTCGTCTGTCCTCCCTGTGGCAGGAAAAGGCCAGGGTAAAGACCGTCGAATCGTGGAAATCAACGAATGGCTATGCAGATGGTGTCGGAGAGAAGGGTTTGGATTCTTTGACAATGGGATGGTCTTCCAAGAAGAAGGATTGCTAGGCAGAGACGGGCTCCACCTCACGAAGAGAGGGAAGAGCATCTTTGCAAAAAGGCTGGCTAACCTAGTGAGGAAGGCTTTAAATTAGGTTCACCGGGGGAAGGAGACCAAAGCCCCGAGGTAAGTGGGGAAGTGGGATACCGGGAGGAAGCACAAGCAGGAGACTGCAAGAGGGGAGGACTCCTGTCTCAGACCGAGAAAGCAGGACAATCAGCGAGTTATCTTAAGTGCCTATACACAAATGCAAGAAGCCTGGGGAACAAGCAGGGAGAACTAGAAGTCCTGGCACAGTCAGGGAATTATGATGTAATTGGAATAACAGAGACTTGGTGGGATAACTCACATGACTGGAGTACTGTCATGGATGGATATAAACTCTTCAGGAAGGACAGGCAGGGCAGAAAAGGTGGGGGAGTTGCATTGTATGTAAGAGAGCAGTATGACTGCTCAGAGCTCCAGTATGAAACTGCAGAAAAACCTGAGAGTCTCTGGATTAAATTTAGAAGTATGAACAACAAGGGTAATGTCGTGGTGGGAGTCTGCTACAGACCGCCAGACCAGGGGGATGAGGTGGACGAGGCTTTCTTCCAGCAACTAACAGAAGTTGCTAGATCACAGGCCCTGGTTCTCATGGGTGACTTTAAACACCCTGATATCTGCTGGGAGAGCAATACAGCGGTGCACAGACAATCCAGGAAGTTTCTGGAAAGTGTAGGGGACAATTTCCTGGTGCAAGTGCTGGAGGAACCAACTAGGGGAAAAGCTCTTCTTGACCTGCTGCTCACAAACAGGGAAGAAATAGAAGAGGAAGCAATAGTGGATGGGAACCTGGGAGGCAGTGACCATGAGATGGTCAAGTTCAGGATCCTGACACAAGGAAAAAAGGAAAGCAGTAGAACAGAGACCCTGGACTTCAGAAAAGCAGACTTTGACTCCCTCAGGGAACTGATGGGCAAGGTCCCCTGGGAGAATAACATGATGGGGAAAGGAGTCGAGAAAAGCTGGCTGTATTTTAAAGAAACCTTATTGAGGCTGCAGGAACAAACCATCCCGATGTGTAGGAAGAAAAGTAAATATGGCAGGTGACCAACTTGGCTTAACAGTGAAATCCTTGCTCGTCTTAAACAGAAAAAAACAGCTTACAAGAAGTGGAAGTTTGGACAAATAACCAGGGAGGAGTATAAAAGTATTGCTCAGGCATGCAGGTGTGAAATTAGGAAGGCCAAATCACACTTGGAGTTGCAGCTAGCCGGAGATGTTAGGAGTAACAAGAAGGGTTTCTTTAGGTATGTTAGCAACAGGAAGAAAGTCAAGGAAAGTGTGGCCCCTTGCTGAATGAGGGAGGGAACCTAGTGACGGAGGATGTGGAGAAAGCTAGTGTACTCAATGCTTTTTTTGCCTCTGTCTTCACAGACAAGGTCAGCTCCCAGACAGCTGCACTCTGCAGCATGGTCTGGGGAGGAGGTGACCAGCTCTCTGTGGAGAAAGAAGTAGTTCAGGACTATTTAGGAAAGCTGGACGAGCACAAGTCCATGGGGCCGGATGCGCTGCATCTGAGGGTGCTAAAGGAGTTGGCCGATGAGATAGCAGAGCCATTGGCCATTATCTTTGAAAAATCATGGCGATTGGGGGAGGTCCCGGATGACTGGAAAAAAGCTAATGTAGTGCCCATCTTTAAAAAAGGGAAGAAGGAAGATCCAGGCCAGTCAGTCTCACCTCAGTCCCTGGAAAAATCATGAAACAGGTCCTCAAGGAATCAATCCTGAACCACTTAAAGGAGGGGAAAGTTATCAGAAACAGTCAGCATGGATTCACCAAGGGCAAGTCATGCCTGACTAACCTAATTGCCTTCTATGATGAGATAACTGGCTCTGCGGATGAGGGGAAAGCAGTGGATGTGCTATTTCTGGACTTTAGCAAAGCTTTTGATACAGTCTCCCACAGTATTCTTGCCAGCAAGTTAAAGAAGTATGGGCTGGATGAATGGACGGTAAGGTGGATAGAAAACTGGCTAGATGGTTGGGCTCAACGGGTAGTGATCAATGGTTCCATGTCTAGTTGGCAGCCGGTATCAAGTGGAGTGCCCCAAGGGTCGGTGCTGGGGCCGGTTTTATTCAATATCTTCATTAACGATCTGGAGGATGGTGTGGACTGCACCCTTAGCAAGTTTGCAGATGACACTAAATTGGGAGGAGTGGTTGATACGCTGGAGGGTAGGGATAGGATACAGAGGGACCTAGACAAATTAGAGGATTGGGCCAAAAGAAATCTGATGAGGTTCAACAAGGACAAGTGCAGAGTCCTGCACTTAGGACGGAAGAATCCCATGCACTGTTACAGACTAGGGACCGAATGGCTGGGCAGCAGTTCTGCAGAAAAGGACCTAGGGGTTACGGTGGACGAAAAGCTGAATATGAGTCAACAGTGTGCCCTTGTTGCCAAGAAGGCTAATGGCATTTTGGGTTGTATAAGTAGATTTCCAGCAGATCGAGGGATGTGATCATTCCCCTCTACTCAGCACTGGTGAGGCCTCATTTGGAGTACTGTGTCCAGTTTTGGGCCCCACACTACAAGAAGGATGTGAATAAATTGGAGAGAGTCCAGCGGAGGGCAACATAAATGATTAGGGGGCTGGAGCACATGAGTTATGAGGAGAGGCTGAGGGAACTGGGATTGTTTAGTCTGCAGAAGAGAAGAATGAGGGGGGATTTGATAGCTGTTTTCAACTACCTGAAAGGGGGTTCCAAAGAGGATGGATCTAGACTGTTCTCAGTGGTAGAAGATGACAGAACAAGGAGTAATGGTCTCAAGTTGCAGAGGGGGAGGTTTAGGTTGGACATTAGGAAAAACTTTTTCACTAGTAGGGTGGTGAAGCACTGGAATGGGTTACCTAGGGAGGTGGTGGAATCTCCTTCCTTAGAGGTTTTTAAGGTCAGGCTTGAGAAAGCCCTGGCTGGGATGATTTAGTTGGGTTTGGTCCTGCTTTGAGCAGGGGGTTGGACTAGATGACCTCCTGAGGTCCCTTCCAACCCTGAGATTCTATGATTCTATGATTCTATGATAGTCATTAAGAACATAAGAACAGCCATACTAGGACAGATCAATGGTCCATCTAGCCTAGTATCCACTCTTCTGACAGTGGCTGGTGCCAGAGGCTTCAGAGTAGATTAACAGAATAGGACAATTATTGAGTGATCCATCCTTGGTCATCCAGTCCCAGCTTCTGGCTAACAGAGTTTTAGGGACACCTGGAGCATGGGGTTGCTAATAGCTATTGATGGACCTGTCCTCCATGAGCTTATATAATTCTTTTTTGAACCTTGTTATACATTTGGCCTTCACAACATTCCCCCGCAATGAATTCCACCGATTGACTGTTGTATGAAGTACTCCCTTATGTTTGTTTTAAGCCTACTGCCTATTAATTTCACTGGGTGACCCATCGTTCTTGTGTTATGTGGAGGGGTAAATGACACTTCCCTATTCACTTGCTCCATGCCATTTATGATGGTATAGACCCCTGTGATATCCCCCTTCAATTGTCTCTTTTCCAAGATGAACAGTCTCAGTCTTTTTAATCTCTCTCGATATGAAAGTCGTTCCATACTCCTGATCATTTTTGTTGCCCTTCGCTGTACCTTTTCAAATTCTAATATATCTTTTTTGAGAAGGGGTTAAAAGAACTGTATGCAGTACTCAAGGTTTGGCC
Organism: Mauremys reevesii; assembly: GCF_016161935.1. Taxonomy (NCBI): domain Eukaryota; kingdom Metazoa; phylum Chordata; order Testudines; family Geoemydidae; genus Mauremys; species Mauremys reevesii. The sequence continues at coordinate 121,987,897 of NC_052624.1, read as the reverse complement.
ATAGCATGGATTTGAAGAGTGGCATGGTATTTCCTGTCTTGTTATCTATCCCTTTCCTAATGGTTCCTAACATTCTATTAGCTTTTTTTGACTGCTGCTTCATTTTGAGAAGATGTTTTCAAAGAACTATCTACAATGATTCCAAGATATTTCTTGAATGATTACAGCTAATTTAGAACCCATCTGTAGTGATGTGAAGACTAACCAGCACGGCGCCTCCTGCTGGTTGTCCTGGGAATTAGCTCTTCCAGCCCTGAGTGCCCTCTTTGCAGGCCGGTGTCTCACCTGCCGCTGGCCCCCATGTCCCTCCTGGACGCCGGTGCCCCTCTACATCAGGGTTCTGCCCCCAGCAGCAATCTGGGTCTCCCCACCCAGAGGAACTTCCAACCCTCTATCCCCACCTTGCCTCAGTGGCTACTGCCAGTCACCATCTAGTCCCAACTCCCTGGGGCAGACTGCATCCGCAACGGTGGGGGGGGGGGAGGTCGAACCAGCTGCTTCTGCCTATTCCCAGGCTATACTTCTGTATCCCTAGTACCTTTCCTGGCCTTTAGCAAGGCCTGCAGCCTAGAGGTATTCCATGCTGGAGCTCCCCAGCTCCTCTGGACTTCCCTCAGCCCTGCTCCACTCAAGGTGCCCTGCTCAGCTCCCAGGCAGCCAGGTCCTTCTCTCTCTACAGCTAGAGAGAGACTCTCCTAGCTTCTGCCTCACAGCCCTTTTATAGGGCCTGCTGTGGCCTGATTGGGGCGTGGCCCCATCTGTGGCTGCTTCCCCAATCAGCCTAGACTTTTCTCTCAGCCCCGGCCCTCTCCAGGGCTGCTTTTAGCCCCTGTTCTTCAAGAGTGGGGCAGCTGCCCTACTACACCATAATTTTATATGTATTATTGGGATTGCGTTTTCCATTGTGCATTACTTTGCACTTATCAACACTGAGGCCTGGTCTACATTATGAGTTTATATAGAATTTAGCAGCATTAAACCGCATTAACACTTTACCCGTCCACACAACGAAGCCCTTTATATCGACATAAAGGGCTCTTACTACCGGTATCTGTAATCCTCCCCGACGAGGGGAGTAGCGCTGAAATTGGTATTGCCATTTCGGATTAGGGTTAGTGTGGCTGCAATTCAACAGTATTGGCCTCCAGGCACTATCCCTCAGTGCACCATTGTGACCGCTCTGGACAGCAATCTGAACTTGGATGCAATGGCCAGGTAGACAGGAAAAGCCTCGCAAACTTTTGAATTTCATTTCCTGTTTGCCCAGGGTGGAACACTGATCAGCACAGGTGACCATGCAGTCCCAGAATCAAAAAAGAGCTCCAGCATGGACTGTACGGGAGATACTGAATCTGATTTCTGTATGGGGAGATGAATCTGTTCTATCAGAACTCTGTTCCAATAGACGAAATGCCAAAACATTTGAAAAAATCTCCAAGGCTATGATAGACAGAGGCCACAATAAGGACTCAACACAGTGCTGCGTGACAAGCGTAACGGAAAGCCAAATAATCAAATGGACGCTCATGCAGGGAGGGAGGGGGGACTGAGGACTCAAGCGATCCCACAGTCCCCGCAGTCTCCGAAAACCATTTGCATTCTTGGCTGAGCTCCCAATGCCTGAAGGGTCAAAAACATTGTCGCGGGTGGTTCAGGGTATATGTCAGCAATCTCCCCCTTCCCCCCCCCCCCATGAAAGAAAAGGGAAAAATATCGTTTCTCGCCTTTTTTCAATGTCACCGTATGTCTACTGGATGCTGCTGATAGACGCGGTGCTGCAGCGCTGAACAGCAGCATCCCCTCCCCTTCCTTTCCTGAAGGCAGATGGTGCAATAGGCTTGAAAACCGTCCTCATCATCCCGTGAATGCTCCTGGCTGGCCTCAGTGAGGTTGGCCGGGGGCGCTTGGGCAAAAATGGGAATGACTCCCGGTCATTCCCTTCTTTAAGCTTAGTCTCCTGGAGATTCAGTCCTGGCTGGAATATCATAGCAGCTGGAGGCTGCGCTCCTCTCCCACCCCCTCTTTAATGTCTAATGGAGATTCAGTCCTGCCTGGAATATCTTAGCAGCTGGAGGCTGTCTCCTCCCCGTTTTATCTCAATAAAGTCAGTGTTTCTTATTCATGCATTCTATATTACTTCATCACACAAATGGGGGGATAACTGCCACGGTAGCCCAGGAGGGGTGTGGGAGGAGGGAAGCAACGGGTGGGGTTGTTGCAGGGTCACCCCCTAGAATGGCATGCAGCTCATCATTTCTGCGGGATGTCTGGGGCTCTGACCCGGAACGGCTGTGCTCTCTGGTTCTTTAGTAGGCTTGCCCGATATTCTAGGCAGGACTGACTCTACCTTTAGACAAAACACCGAGGCCAGCCAGGAGCACCCATGACAGCAGCAGACAGTACAATAGGACTGGTAACTGTCATCACCAATTTCCAAAGCAGCAGACAGTACAATAGGACTGGTAACCATCATCGCCAATTTCCAAAACAGCAGATGGTACAATAGGACTGGTAACAGTCTCTGCTAACTTGCAAAGGCAAGTGAATGCTGCTGTGTAGCACTGCAGTACTGCATCTGTTAGCAACATCCAGTATACATACGGTGACAGTGAAAAAAGGCTAAACGGGCTCCATGGTTGCTGTGCTATGGCGTCTGCCAGGGCAATCCCGGGAAAAGAGTGTGAAATGATTGTCTGCCGTTGCTTTCACAGAGGGAGGATTGACTGACAACATTTACCCAGAATCACCCGCGACACTCTTTTTGCCCCATCATGCATTGTGATCTCAACCCAGAATTCCAATGGGCGGGGGAGACCGTGGGAACTATGGGATAGCTATTGGATAGCTACCCACAGTGCAACGCTCCGGAAATTGATGCTAGCCTCGGTACATGGACGCACACCGCCGAATTAATGTGCTTAGTGTGGCCGCGTGCACTCGACTTTATACAATCTGTTTCCAAATACAGGTTTCTGTAAAATTGGAATAATCCCGTAGTGTAGACATACCCTGAATTTTATCTGCCATTTTGTTGCTCATTCACCCTGTTTTGTGAGATAACCTTGAGCTTTTTGCATTCAGCTTTGGACTTAACTACCTTGAGTAATTTTGTATCTGCAAACTTTGTCACCTCACTGTTCAACCATTTTTCCAGATCATCTGTGAACACCTGTAATAGCACTGGTCCCAATACATATAATTGGGGGATTCTCATGCTTATGCACTCTCTCTCTCTCTCTCTTGCACTCTCTTTCCAGCCCAATGACTCTTTAATTGTTTATCCACAGTGACTGAAGGAGCCTCATAGCTCAGTGATTAGGGCACTCACCTGAGAGGTGGCAGACACCTGTTCAAATCCTTTCATATCAGCAGACTTGAGATGGGGTCTCTCACATGCCAGATGAGTACCCTAACCATGTGGTTAAAAGTTATGAGGGGGGTGCTCCTCCCTCTCCCCAACCCCCTGGCTTCCTGAAAAAAAAACATATTAGGTGCCAAACTCCAAGAAAAGGTTTACCTGTTTGGGAGAGGGATGGGAATTATCACACACCCCTCTCATCAGCATCTCCCATTAACTAGCATAGGGGTCCTTACATTTAATAATTTTATATTTTTAATATTAAAACAGAGTAATTTGCTTTATGCTTACATTTCCTAGCAAGGCCCTGATGCAGGTGAACACATTATTAAATGTATGCATCCATCCCTATTCAGGACAGCACTTGAGCACATGTTCTACGTAAACCTAAATGTGTGCTGAAATGCTGTCTCAAATAGGAATGATTTCCTGAATCTATACCAAATGTTTATATTTTTTTAACTTCCAGGGAAATTCCCCTTTGGTGCACAGAGGAGAACGAGTGCCCAATTAAAGGGGCTAAGCAGCCTCGGTAAAGACCAAGACCCTGTGAAAAGTCACCTGTTTTGCTTCATTATTCAATCAATATTTTCAGGTATCCATTCACATGTGTTTCCTAACCCTTTTATCCTTTCTGTGGGAAAATGGAAAAGTTTCTGTAAGACACAAGGCTTTGTTAATTAAGTATCACTTTCAATTTCCTTGTTTATGATCCTGTGGCTACTAAGTGTCAATAATTTCTGCCCTCCTACATTGTCACCAGGAAGATTGATTGTGCATGTCACTCTTGATATGAAGACATTTAAATGAAAATCATTCATTTCTGTCTATGCCAAATTGGCTTCTACAGAAGAGCAACAACTCAATTAAATTTTAAAAAATGCAGCTTCTAAAATGACTCACAACTGTGTTCAACTGAGAACCTGAATTTCCTTTTAGCATATTTTCTGTTTATATACTACACACACACACACACACACACACATATATATTTCACACAGAAAAACTCCTATGTTTAAGGAACCTTATTAAAGTTGCAAATTCAGGTGCTCAAAATTTAGGAAATGCCAAAATTAAGTTTGCCTTTGCAGCCTTAATTTGGCCTTCATGGGCACATGCATTATGCAACATTCTTTAATTACATGATCACATACTAACCATCAGCCTATAGAGTCATACTTGCACTCTCTTTCTGACCCAATGACTATTTCTTTATACCACGGATCGGCAGCCTTTGGCATGCGGCTCGCCAGGGTAAGCACCCTGGCGGGCCAGGCCAGTTTGTTTACCTGCAGCGTCCGCAAGTTCAGCCAATTGCGGCTCCCACTGGCCGTGGTTCGCTGTCGCAGGACAATGGGGGCTGCGGGAAGCAGTGCGGGCTGAGGGATGTGCTGGCCGCTGCTTCCTGCCACCCCATTGGCCTGGGACGGCGAACCACGGCCAGTGGGAGCCGCGATTGGCTGAACCCGCGGACGTGACAGGTAAACAAACCAGCCTGACCCACCAGGGTGCTTACCCTGGTGAGCCTCATGCCAAAGGCTGCTGATCCCTGCTTTATACAAATCAGGAAAGCTTCAACAGGAGAGCCTGAGACAGATGTATATAAGAATACTGTATATCTCAATGGTTACGGTACTTACCTACAATGTAGTAGATCCAGCTTCAAATCCCTGCTTTACATAAGGCAGAATGGTATTTGAACCTGCGTCTCTCACCTCCTGGATGAGTATTCTAAATAGTGAGTTGTAGGGTAAAAGAACCTCCACTGGTGGCCTAAGTGCTTTGTGAATTTTGACCCCCTCCCAATATTTTGGCCAAAACTATTCAGCACATTTGAATTTGAGAATAGTATTGGCAAACCTGAAACTGCATTTTTGACAAATAAACTAGTTGTCTGTGAGACACTTGCCACTTGTCTATCTTAGGAACACACACATCACACTTGACCTTAGAAGAGATAGATGAGATCACCATTAGAAATGAAACATAACATTTTTAAAGAACTGTGTTTTAAAAACTTCAAAAGGGCAAGCTAAGAGCAGGGACCCCTCTGAGACCTCAGTTGCCCAATGGATGTTGCACACACCCTGAACATACTTTCTAGGTATGTTCAGAACAGTTTTCAACATGCTCCATAGTAACCACAACAAACTCATCCATATCCTTGTTTCTTACCCCAATGAGAGTGTTGCCAGATTTGTCAAGAAACTGCTTAAAAATGGCTGCAAAATAGGAGGCATTAATTGAACTTTTGCTCCAGTCAATAACTCCAACCAGTAATAAGTGTTGTTAGATTAAATTACCACAGTCTTTGGCTGCCAGAGCTTAGAGCTTGTCCTGCAGATTTGTGTTCTTACTTCAAAAGTGCAAATAATGTTTTTTACTGTCACTTTTTATTTGTTTGGTGGTGTATCAATTGAGTCTATCACACCTTCTGACACCCTGCTTAGAACATTTACTAAAGGGCACAAGAACCTTTTAGACTTGGCATCTCAGTGAAAATGAAATACTGAAACTCAAAATGCTCTATAGATTTAATAGGGACAAAATTCCATGGTACAGGAAATAGAGGATTAAAGAAGAACCCTTGGAGACTGAGGATCCAAGCCCAAGACTGGAAGAGACCCCAATGAATCAATGAGCAGCAGCCAAGATGGCATAATGGCTGCTAGTCGGTCACCTGGTGCTCACTCAGGACCCTGGGAAAAGTAGGTGCTCCTCTCAACTTTTACTCATGCCATGGTGTGACCTGGTACAAGGACAAAGCTGTCAGCAGGTGATACTCTGACTTGACTGATACATGTAGTACACTCTGCCATCCTGAGCTACACCTAGGACATTTTAGTGTCCAGGGTGAACAAGCATATTTGCATCCCCTAGAGGTTTTTTTCCCTTTGTTTCTCCACCCAATTTTCCCACTCCTGTGACTTTGTACCCTGGGTGGCTGCCCTGCTCTTCTCACCCTGGTTATGGCCCTGCTGCCATCTGTAATAGATGTTGGTGGAAAGAAAAGGGCTGAAGATTTTTTGTGAACAGGAGAAAAGTTTGGATGAATCAGTGTCCAGCACAGTCTTAATCCACCTTTAAAAATAAATGTTGGAGCTGAGCTCATGTGTACTTTGTTTTATTACAGAGTGGGTTTCTATTGTCAAGTAGTCATAACAAACTTTACTGTTGCACAGTGGTATAGGCTACATTAATCCTTAACTCAGGAATACATCAGCACAATATCACATAGCTCACCTACAGGTAGGGCTGCCAACCCTCCACAATTGTCCTAGAATCTCCAGGAATTAAAGATTAATCCTTAATTAAAGTTTGTGACACATGATGAAACCTCCAGGGATTCATCCACCAGAATTGACAACCTACCTATACGTGTCTGTTATTTGTAAGTCATGGAATATATTGTTTATTTTCATTGTTTATTGTAGTTTAAACAAAAGCCCTCTACTCATGTTATGATCTCTCTCATTCGCTCGCTCTCTCCCCCGCCCCCTTTCTCTCTCTCTCCTTTCTGACCCATATGTATATATCTAAAGGTCAGAATGTTTTTTTATTGCAAAATGAATGAATCTCAGTACAATGTAATCCTGAATCTAGAATCCTGACCCTGTTGTTTTATTAGAGCTGGGGCCTCCTTTCAGGCCTGGTTTCCACTGACTTCTTTGACACGCTTCACTAGACCTAATAGCTCCCTATTACCAGTTACAATTTAGCATCTGAGCCAGGAGCTGGAGGAAAAAGAGAAAAAAGAGTATAAATTATACGGAGTTGTGGTGAACAAAGGTTTTATTTCTCCTGAGCACAGTCCTTTGATAGGAAAACGGGGGAGACAAATGTGTTGCTAATTTAATTAAGTAGTATGAGATTGCAGGGTCTGCAGATGCCATTTAGGACTGGATTAATCAAGAGCAGGTGATGAAAATGAATAGTCACACATAATGTTAGCATTTTTAACAATCCAACGCAGTCTAATGGAATCAAGTGCTATTTAACAACAGGACTGTTTTACTTGCATATCCAAATTTATCTAAACTTTCTCTGTTCACCCTGTACATGCATATGACTCAAGAGCCCTGTTTCCCCTTTTCCCATTATTTTTCTGGGGCATCTATAGATATTTTATATTTTACACAATATGATTTTATCCTCTTGTACCACACTCTGAAAAAGGGATCTCAAGGACTATTGAAGTATTGGATTCTTGTCACTGAATGAATTTAGAAGATAAGAGTTTGTTGGGAGGCCAAGAGGTCAGACTCACAGATACTTTCTTTTCCTCCTCACATATCTTTGTAATTAAAGTTAAAAAAAATGTGTAGGTTGTTTTTCTTTGAAGCCAAAAGCTGAAATTCCTTTGGTAACAAATGTTGGAAGTACTACAAGGTTATTTCACAGAATTCTCCTAGAATAAGCCTTTTGTTCCTAATAATAGGATGGGGGATGGATATTAGTAAAATGTTCTATGTTGCCTACAAGTAAAAATGATCTTGGTAGCACATGGCACTTGCGTCTATTGGGAAGTAAATGTCTTTGCCCAAGAAGTCAAATCTATACAATAAACAGTTTGGAACTATAGTATTTTTTTTTGCCTATCATTTAACTGATCATAAAAGAGCTAGATTATAACTTTAGAAATCTGTGCTCCCTCAGGAGCAGACCAGGGAATGGATGGTATCTCTGAGCACTCCATGCAGGAGGCCCCTGCAGTAATAAAGCTAGCTCCTGTGTATCCTGCAGCCTCTGCAATGGGGAGGGGAAGTGTTAAGAGCAGAGAACTCTGGATAAGTGGTGTAGGACCCATTCCCCACCACTGCCTACCCAGTCCCCACCCACTTATGTACAGGGAGAGCTGAAGCCCCACAGAGACCGGTCTCTCCTGTGTGCTGTGACACCCCCTTACTTCCTTACACAGCTTCATAAGAACAGGTCACAATCCTGTCACCAATGAGAATGCATTGATATTTGTGAGAGTTCTGAGGTATTCCCCATTTCCAAAACATGAGTTCCTCTGTCTCTGTTCACATAAGTTAATTGCAAAAGTGAATGGGAAGTGCATGAGACCTCATAGGCCATCACTTCTAATCCTCTACTTTAATTTAGAGAACAGCGCTTTTGCCAAAAATGGCCTCAGTGAGAGCAGGATTAACCCCTAATCTCAAACATTAAACTTGTGATCTGGAGTTTTGATATACCAGGCTAATCTTTATAGATTCCAAGGCCAGAAGGGACCATTGTGACGATCCAATGTGACCTCCAGTATAGCACAGACCATATATCTTCCTCAAAATATTTCCTAGGGCATAGCTTTTAGAAAAAAAAAAAACATCTAATCTTGATTTTAAAATTATCAGTGAGAGACAGTCCACCACAACCCATAGTAAATTGTTCCCATGGTTAACTACTTTCACCTAAAAAAATGTATACCTTATTTCCATTCTGAATTTGTCTAGGTTCAGCTTCCAGCTATTGGATCATGTTATACCTTTCCCTGCTAGAATGAAGAGCCCATTATTAAATATTTATTCCCTATGTAGGTACTTACTGACTATAATCAAGTCACCCTTAACTTTCTTTTTGTTAAGCTAAGTAGATTGAGCTACTTGAGTCTATCACTATAAGGAATGTTCTGTAATCCTTTAATCATTCTCATGGCTCTTCTCTGAACCTTCTCCAATTTCTCAACATCCTTCTTGAATTATAGGCATCAGAACTGGACACAGTATTACACCAGCTGTCACAACAGTGCAAATATAGAGGTAAAATAACCTTTGAACTACTACTTTAGATTCCTTTGTTTATGGCTTCGAAGATTGCTTCAGCTCTTTTGGCCACAGCGTCACACTGGGAGCTCACATTCAGCTGATTATCCACCAAGACCACCAAATGTTTTTCAGAGTCATTTCCTCCCAAGACAGAGTGACCCATTCTGTAAGTATGGCCTAAACCAGGGGTAGGCAACCTATGGCACAGGTGCTGAAGGCGGCACGCGAGCTGATTATTAGTGGCACTCACACTGCCCGGGTCCTGGCCACCAGTCCGGGGGACTCTGCATTTTAATTTAATTTTAAATGAAGCATCTTAAATGTTTTAAAAGCTTTATTTACTTTACATACAACAATAGTTTAGTTATATATTATAGACTTATAGAAAGAGACCTTCTAAAAACCTTAAAATGTATTACCAGCACGCAAAACCTTAAATTAGAGTGAATAAATAAAGACTCGGCACACCACTTCTGAAAGGTTGCCGACCCTTGGCCTAAACATTTTGTTCCCAGATGTGGACATTTACACTTAGCTGTATTAAAAGCACATATTGTTTGGCTATGGCCATTTTACCATGTGATCCAAATGACTGTGAATAATTGACCTGTCCTTTTCATTATTTATCACTCCCAATTTTTTTGGGTCATCTGCAAATTAGTGTTTTTATGTTTTCTTCCAGATCATTGATAAAAATGTTAAACAGTGGAGGGCCTTGAACCGATCCCCGTGAGATCTCAATGGAAATACATCCACTCAGTGATGATTCCATGATTATAATTACATTTTGAGACCTATTGTTTAGCCAGTTTTTAATCCATTTAATATGTTCAGTATTAAATCAAATGCCTTATGTCTAAGTATATTATATCAGCACTATTACCTTTATCAACCAAACTCATAATCTCATTAAAAATATATCAAGTTTGTCTGACAAGATCTATTTTCTATAAACACATGTTTATTGGCATTATTTACACTACCTTCCTTTAATTCTTTATTAATTGAGTCCCATGTCAGCTTCTCTTTTTTCTTGCCCAGCATCAAAGACAGACTAACAGGCCTATAATTACCCAGGTCATCTTGTTTACCCTTTTAAAAAATTGGCACATTAGCTTTCTTCCAGTCTTCTGGCACTTCCTCAGTGCTTCAAGACTTACTGAAAATCAATATTAACAGATCAATGAGCTCCGGCCCCTGCTCTTTTAAAACTCTTGGATACAAGTTATCTGGTCTTGCAGATTTAAAAATGTATAACTGTAATAGCTTCTCTTTAACATCCTACAGATATACTAGTAGAGTATCTCATCTGTTTTTATTCCCCAAATACTGAACAGAAATATTTATTGAAGACGTCTTCCTTTCAACACCATTGCCAGGATTCTTTTTGTTCTTATATTATATTTTTAAAAAATCCTTATTGTCCTTATTGTCCATGTTGGCTCCATCACTTTTTCAGTCAGGAAATCGTTGTCTATAAAGTTTAGAAATTCCATAGATGTTTTATTACTGGAGCATGAGACCTCCAGCATATGTCACTCAAACTGAAGTCCCCAATGGTCACACAGCTGTTTTCCCTACACATTTCAGATAGGTGCTCAAAGCTTGATTATCCTGCTCCCTAGTGTGATTTGGTGCTCTGTAGTAGACACCAACTAATATACATCTTGTGCTTTATCTGTTAGGACATTGATCCATAAGAACATAAGAACATAAGAACGCAAGACGGGTCAGAAAGGTCCAAGGTATCCATCTATCTCTCTCTGTCAGTGGCCTGTGCCAGGTGCCCCTGAGGAGGAGAGGGAAGGAGGGCAATGATCAAATGATCTCTCTCCTCTCTCATCATCTCCATCCTCATCTCTACACAGAGAGGACACACCCATTACACCCATCTCCATAATAGCCATTTTACCATTTTATTAGCATGATTACCCCAGTCCTTTATCAGTCTTGTTATTATATATAGTCCCCCCAGCCTCCTCTCAGGAGTTCCAGAGTTGACTGTTGACACTTGTGATGAAGAAGAAGACTTTACTTTCTTTTGTTTTAAACCTGCTGCCTATTAATTTCATTTGGTGTAGTAGTTGTTGTGTTAATAAGTAAATAACTTTTCTTCTTCCACTTTCTTCAACATCTCACTGATTTTATATACCTCCTCTATCATGTCCCCTTCTCTCTCTCTTTTCCAAACTGAAGAGTCTAGCCTCTTTAATCTTTCCTCATTCCCTAATCTAAACCTCTTTTTTTTTTCTTTTCTTTTTTCTTTTCTTCTTTTTTTTTTTGATTTTGAGAGACCAGAGACACCACACACACACTATTGTGGATGGATGTATGGATTTTATATTATATATATAATATATATTCAGTCTTATTCTCTATCTCCCCTTTTGATGATTCCCTAACCTGTTTGCTTTTTTTTTTCTCTGCCTGCACACTGCGTGGACATCTTCAGAGATATATACACGATAAAGATTTTTTTCTTTTCCGTTGTAGCTAAATTAGCCCCCATCATGTTGTATGTATAATTGGGGTTATTTTTTTCAATGTGCATTACTTTACATTTATCCACATTAAATTTCATTTGCCATTTTGTTGCCCAATCACTTAGTTAGTATTCAAGATCATTTTATTTTGAGTTATTAGTAACTTGCAAATAGGTAATGTCATTTTTGACATAGAGGGCCACTCCCCTTTCTCATTTGCCCACTTGATCCTTATGAAAATCAAGGATAAATTGGTAATAACTGACAGATAAAATATGAGGCTAGCTCTTTATCTGAGTCAGAGCTGCTGTATTTCAACTTGGCCTTTCTCTGATCCCTGGGGCTATGAAGATAATTGCCAACTGTCCATTAGGGCAGCTGGATGACCCCTTTGTGCTGCAAGATTGCCACAAAAGGGGCATCGTTCTGGGCAGATTCAGGCCCAATAAAATCTTCCAATAATTTGCATTGTAAGCAATTCAAAACTGTATCCTTTTTTAAAAAAAACCCAGAATCTTCAACCTAACTTGCTTGATTATTCATGCTATTCATGTTAGCAGACACCTCTAAGTGAAAGTATGGCTGAGAGAATATCTGATAACACAAGTAAGAGGAGTGGGAGATTTGCTGATCATAAATATTCTACATAACTTTGATAATTTTGCTGTTGGAACTTTCAAATGTATAGTATTTTCTTCCTTTTAGTTTTACCCTGCCATTTTCTAACATTTATCTAGGTTCTTACACTGCAACCATCACTACAGCATCTCAAGTTCTAATCCAAAACACATTAAAGTCAATGAAAAGACTTCCATTCCTATATATATGCATTTAGGAACAAATAAGAATTTTTGTTATATGCCAAGGATGTATGAGTTGGAAGTGACAGAGGAGGAGAAAGACCTGGGTTTATCGGTTGATCACAGAATGGCTATGAGCTGCCAATGTGATGGGGTTGTGAAAAAAGCTAATGCAGTCCTAGGATGCATCAAGCAAAGTATTTCCAGTAGAGACAGATCTGCAGGGTCTAACAGATTCCCATATTTCAGGCTGGCAAAGAAGTTTCCCCTGGATCAGACTGGCAGAAACCCTGGGGGGTTTTGCCTTCCTCTTCAGCATGGGGCACAGGTCACTTGTAGGTTTAAACTAGAGTAAATGGTGGATTCTCTGTAACTTCAATTCTTTAAATCATGATTTGAAAACTTCAGGACTCAGCCAGAGGTTATGGGTCTATTACGGGAGTGACTGGATGAGGTTCTGTGGCCTGAAATGTGCAAGAGGTCAGATTAGATCATCGTGATGGTCCCTTCTGACCTTAAAGTCTATGAATCTGTGAGAACTTCATGAAGTTTTCCTCTCCACCTGCCCCTTACCATTCATTTTCCTGAGGAAGGTCATGATCTAACACACTAATATTTAGGCCCATTTTTGCTTGACTCCTGAGTAAGCCTTGCTTTTCAGTTAATTAAGACAGTGAACCTCAGTTGTTTATACCAAAAATATGATACCATAAGTAACAATGAACTTCAGTATTGCTCACAAAATATTTTCCAGGATAACATGGGGGGGACTGGTTAGTTTACCGATTCTCTTGATTCCAGGAATAATAGAGATTTGGAGAGCGCAGAGGCAGATGCTCTAATGGATTAGGGGTGATGTAGCGACTTCAGATCAGTTGGCAGGTTCTGAACATCTTACTCAGCCCAAAGCTGGCAACCTCAGTATTGGAATTTGTGAGCTGAGAGTGATAAAAGTGGGAAAAAATTGGTTGTGGATCTTGAAGATTGTTTTGGAGACATACTGGAAGGAGGAGAGAATATGCTCTATATTTGGAACAGAAAGGATTCTAGCAAGCCCTTGGTGGCTCCTACTGTAGTTAAAATTGTAGCATAGTTCTATGAAACAACCCATCTTCATTGCTCATAACCTTCTCAATGACATTCACCTTTTGAGCTGAAATTGTCCATGCTTTGTCTTTCTCTAATTATGAATTTAGATTTTGGGATTTTTTTTCTTTTTTTTTTTAACGTTAATTATCAAGCAAAATACTTTGAGTTCTTTTTGAATAGTTAGAAAATTTTTAGATTTATATTTCCCCATTTACACAAAAAAATCCAATCAAGTTTTATACTAAAAGAAATAACTGCTACATTTTAATACATTAGAAACAAGCACAACCCCCTACAAATTTGAAAGTTACATATGCATGAAAAGATTAATACCCCTGCTTAGCTTGGGAGGAAATATTGCTATATTAATATACTAATGCTAATATTAATATACTATTAATACATATATATACATACACATACATTCATTAAGCTATTAAAATATTTTTGAACATGCTCACTAGGCAACTGCAAATATTTTTAGCATTTTTAACTAAATCCTATCCAATTTTTTTTATCACTGCACATTCTCTTTGCATAATCTGACAGACCCAGAGCTGCTGCTGTAAGGCTGATTCTAGGACAATATACAAGAGAAAGATTGCCATAGCCTCACTGAAATACAAGCAGAAAATTCATCTAAATCAAAATGGTGCCAGAGAAAGAAAAAAGAAAGAAAGAAATAATAACCATGAGAAAATATAGGGCTTCCACAATTTTAGGGTCTGTCTCTGATTGTTTATGTTTGTTACAATAACCTGCAAATTCTTCACTTTCATTGTTTTAAGGGTTAAATTGATCTCAAATACAACTATCACAATATTAGATACAAGTAGCACAAAATAAACGGTTTGATATCTGTCTCTAGATCAGGGGTGGGCAAACTTTTTGGCCTGAGGGTTTTGTAAATTGTATGGAGGGCCAGTTAGGGGAAGGGGTCATGGCCTGGCCCCCACCTCTTATTTGCCCCCCCCCCCGGGACTCCTGCCCCATTCAACCCCTCCATTCCCTGACCGCTCCTGGGACCCCTGCCCCATCCACACACCCCGGCTCCCAGACCGTAGCCGCCCCATCCAACCCCTCCTCTCATTCCTGATGGCCCCCCGAGGGGGTCCTGCCCCATCCAACCACACTTCTCTCTGCCCCTGACAGCCCCCTGTTGCCCCATCCAACCCCCCCTCCTTACTGACTGCCCCCTGGAACCCCTGATCCCATTCAACCCCTTGTTCCCCCCTGACTGCCCCACCCCCTATCCACACCCCCGCCCCCTGACCACCACCCTGAACTCCCCTGCCCTCTATCCAACCCCCACCACCAGCTCCATTCCCCCTTACTGCGCTGCCTGGTGCTACGGCCTCACCGCCTGGCTGGAGCCGGGCCACACCGCTATCACCATGCAGCACAGAGACTGGGTCAGGCAGGGCTCTGCAGCTGTGCTGCACCAGGAGTTCACAGCCCTGCCGCCCAGGGCATCGCGCCAGCGGCAGAGCGAGCGAGCTGAGGCTGCGGGGAAGGAGGAACAGCAAGGGAGGGCCGGAGCTAGGCTCCCAGGCCAGGAGCTCGGGGGCTGAGCAGGATGATCCTGAGGGCTGGATGTGGCCCGCGGGCCATAGTTTGCCCAACTCTTCTCTAGATTAACAATAGTAGCGAAAATCTCATCCATTCTTCACACCTTTCATCAGAGTGATCTGATACCTCTGAAGTCCAGCTACAGTCATTTACATGCAAATATTATAAAGCAAAGGCAAATTTGTTCTCTTTTTATTTAAAAAATAATTAAAATACATTTATGTTTCACAGTTCAAATCAGGTAAATCTGATAATGCTTATTTACGGTCCTAATGGCACGATTTACTCACCACTATTACAGATGTTGAGCCTGTTTGTTACAGGTCTTTCCACACATGCACATGCTGGGAATGCACTAAAAGACTCTTCTTCTTGCTGTCTGTACAAGGAGACCATCAGAGTTACAGTCCATCTACTCAAGGGAACTCCTCCACGGCCAGATTTTGCCAGTACTACTCACGATGAACTGTACCTACCCTGAGAGTAATTGCACTGTTTCCAATAGGACTATCATAGAATCATAGAAGATTAGGGTTGCAAGAGACCTCAGAAGGTCATCTAGTCCAACCCCCTGCTCAAAGCAGGACCAACACCAACTAAGTCATCCCAGCCAGGGCTTTGTCAAGCCGGGCCTTAAAAACCTCTAAGGATGGAGATTCCACCACCTCCCTAGGTAACCCAATCCAGTGCTTTGCCACCCTCCTAGTGAAATAGTGTTTACTAATGTCCAACCTAGACCTCCTCCATTGCAACTTGAGACCATTGCTCTTTGTTCGGTCATCTGCCATCACTGAGAACAGCCAAGGTCCATCCTCACTGGAACCGCCCTTCAGGTAGTTGAAGGCTGCTATCAAACCCCTCTCAATCTTCTCTTCTGCAGACTAAACAAGCCCAGTTCCCTCAGCCTCTCCTTGTAAGTCATGTGCCCCAGCCCCCTGATCATTTTTGTTGCCCTCTGCTGGACTCTCTAATTTGTCCACATCTTTTCTGTAGTGTGGGGCCCAAAAATGGATGCAGTACTCCAGATGTGGCGTCCCAGTGCTAAATAGAGGGGAATAATCACTTCCCTCGATCTGCTGGCAATGCTCCTACTAACACAGCCCAATATGTCGTTAGCCTTCTTAGCAACAAGGGCACACTGCTGACTCATATCCAGCTTCTCGTCCACTGTAATCCCCAGGTCCTTTTCTTCAGAACTGCTGCTTAGCCAGTTGGTCCCTAGCATGTAGCAGTGCATGGGATTCTTCCGTCCAGTAAAATCTGACACTCAGTGTTCTGCTGGAGACTTCATGAATCCCATGACTTGGTCCACTATAGCCACCAACTTGTGGAGTGAGGTAGCCTCACCAAAAGGAGCAGCCTGCTGTATTCTAAAGGGTTGTGCAGCCTGCCCAGCCATCAGAGGATGTGGGAGGTCAGGGATGGTCACAATGCACAGAGTTCCACATGTGGAGTGGTAGCTCCACCACTAGAGATGAGTGAATATCTAATATATCAGTTGTCTGGCAGTTCCAAAAAAAAAATGATTTGGGTTGAACCAAACTTGGAATTCTCAGCAAATCAAAGAAGTCCATTTTGGGTCAAACAAAATGGTCTCATTTCACCTAAACCATTTTGTTTCTGGGCATTTCTAAAGGGCTAGATTCACAAAATAGCTGAAAGAGAAGGAGATGGATTTCTCTCTCCTCTCCTCCCAGCTTTAAATTTTTAGTCCAGTGGGTACAGCACTCACCTGGGATGTGGGCAACACATATTCAATTCCCCACCCACTTTCTGCCTGATGTGGAGAAGGGATTTGAAAAGATGTTCCCCATCTCCCCAGAGAGTGCTCTAATCACTGGCTATGGGACAGGTATCTCTCAATCCCTTCTATTGAAACTGTTCCACTTTCTATAAAACACTTGAAGAGTCACTGGGCCAGGAAAAAAAGAACAAGAATAACTCTATAGCCTGGTGGGTAGGGCAGTCACCTGTCAGGGGAGAACCAAGTTCCAGCTGCTGCTTCATTGAATATTTAATAATTTGTACAAATAAACTATTATAAAAAATTGCCCAGCTATATCAATTTTTCCTCATGGGCCAGTAGGCTAAATGCCATAATTTGGCCTATATTGTTTGCAGTGTTGTTGTAGCTGTGTTGGTCCCAGGATGAGAGATAGACAAAGTGAGTGAGGTAATATCTTCAGACTAACTTCTATTGGTGGAAGAGACAACCTTTCAAGGTACAAAGAGCTCTTCTTCAGGTGTGGAAAAAGTAATCAGAGCATCACAGCTAAATACAAGGTGGGATACACTGTTTCGCATAAGCAGTTAACACATGATGCAGGAGATCAGTTAAAGTGAAGTGGGCAATTAACATCTCTGAAGTCATAGGATAAAGGAGAGTTAGTAGGTTACAAATTGTTGTAATGAGCCATAAAACCACTGTCTCTGTAGACCCCATGATTTTTGGTGTCTAGCAGATTTATAAATGTAAGTTCTTGTCTTTTGAAGCTGTTGTGCAGGTTTCCTTCCAGGGCAAGGAATGAGAGATCCAATATGGAATGATCACTTTGTGTTTGCAGGTTTTGACATCTGTTGTTATGGCAGGGTCTGATGCCATTTTGAGTTGGTGTGTCCTGGTCTGTGAGGAGCTTGGTGAGAGTAGGGTGGGGTTGTTTGAAGGCCAGAAGAGGAGGTTCAGGAAAAAATTATTTCAGGTTATGGTCCCCATTAAGTATGGATTGCAATTGTTTGATAATATCCCATATGGGTTCCAGTGTGGTATGGTAGGTGACAACTATGGGCATACGCTCAGTTTTTTTCTCCTGTATTGAGGCATGTTGTCTCAGGGTATTTGGTTGGCCTTTACATGTTATGATCTATTTCTCTGATAGAGTGTCCTTGTTTGGTGAAGGCAGTTTTAAGTGTGTTGTGTATTCTGGACATTCTCCTCGCATATTCTGTGGTATCTGAGTGCCTCGCTGTAGATAACAGATCTATGGGGTAGTTGCTGGATCTGTGGAGGTAAGTGTGGTGATCTGTGGGTTTCTTCCATATAGTTGTCTGTAGGGTTCCATTGTTCAAGCTGATTGTGATGTGCAAGTGTTCTAGAGAGAGGTTGATGCATGGTGGTGGTTGTTGAAGTTGCAGTGAAAATTTACGAGGCAGTTCAGGTGTCTGTTCAGAGAATGAAAATATCATTGATGTATCTCAGGTGTATAGTTGGTTTCATGGTGCATTTTTCAGAAATTCTTCCTCAAGGTGACCTATGAAGAGGTTGTCAGATTGGGGAGCCGTCCCAGTACCCATGTTTATTTCCATGGTTTGGAAAACTGTTTGCTGTTAAATGTAAAGTTGTTATGTGTGAGGTTGAAATGGATGAGTTTGGCAATGTGTTTGAGGTGTTTATCTGAGTGTTGTCCATTGTTTTGCAGATATTTGCAACAGGCAGTGATGCCATCATAGTGAGGGATGCTGGCGTATAAGACAGCTTCAACACCTTGTGTCTCTAATTTGGCCTAGTGTATTTTCTTTTCTGTTTTCCTCTGGTTATTTTCAGTTTAATCTAACATTGTGTAACATACAATATAGAGAATGTCTACTATAAAATATATAGCATGCACATATATATGGGAATATATGGGAGCTGTAACCCATCAAAATTAAAGTTGCCTTTGGAACCCTAAGTTTTATATGTCTTGACTTTTTGTGATTTTACTTGTGCAGATTTATTATTGCAGGCAGAATAAGCATGGAATAATGGATGAAGGGCCATGCTGAGAGAGCACTCACAAGAGCTCAGAGATTGGATCCATGGATCCAAAAAGCTCATCTGTCACAATCCCATATACAAATATGGTGAGTTATTACCCTACAACTGATTGCTAACTGCCTCCAGCTCCCTCTGCCTCACAGGTGATTGCTGTGAGGCCAGCTGGAAACAGCACAGATGGGAGGGGAGGAGTGACTAAATGGTCCTATAGACATATCATGACCTAATAACTGAGGAAAGAGTTAGGACCAAGCAGAAGTAGAGGGAGAGTGATATGCGAATGGGAGTAGGGAGGGAAAAGCAGAAAATAAACCTAGGGAGAGAGATTAGAGAGGAGGGTTTGGGGATGTAGGAAATGACTCATAAATACATGAATTTTTCAACTGAAGATATTTTCATAAATCAGATCAATCTGCTAGAGTTGGGCATAAAAACTCCGTCAATAGATAATTGTTCAATGTGCAGAATATTATTTCAAAACCATTTCAGGACAGTATAACTTTTATCAATTTAATGTCTAGTAAAGGCAGTGTGACAAAGTTTCTCCTCTACCTTGGTGGGTCCTGCGCTTATTGGCAGATTTGCTCGCCTCAGTGATCTTCCCCACAGTCTGGATCAACTCCTCCTGTGTCTGATCAGGAGTTGGGAGGTTTGGGGGGAACCTGGGCCTGCCCTATACTCCGGGTTCCAGCCCAGGGCCCTGTGGATTGCAGCTGTCTATAGTGCCTCCTGTACCAGCTGCAAGACAGCTACAACTCCCTGGGATACTTCCTCATGGCCTCCTCCAAACACCTTCTTTATCCTCACCACAGGACCTACCTCCTGATGTCTGTTAATGCTTGTACTCCTCAGTCCTCCAGCAGCACACCCTCTCCCTCTCCCTCTCCTTCTCAGCTCCTTGCGCCTCTTGCTCCCAGCTCCTCACACGCACACCACAAACTGAAGTGAGCTCCTTTTTAAACCCAGGTGCCCTGATTAGTCTGCCTTAATTGATTCTAGCCGCTTCTTGATTGGCTGCAGGTGTTCTAATCAGCCTGTCTGCCTTAATTGTTTCCAGAAAGTGCCTGATTGTTCTGGAACCTTCCCTGTTACCTTACCCAGGGAAAGGGGACCTACTTAACCTGGGGCTAATATATCTGCCTTTGATCACTCTCCTGTAGCCCTCTGGCCTGGAGGCTGCAGGAAGGCAGAGCTGCTGCTGCTGAGCACTGGCCTTCCAGCTGCTCCCTTGGCGGGGCCAGACACCATCACCACCACCTTCCCCCTTCTCTGCTACCCTCTAGTTGGCTGGCTGCTGAACCCCCCACCCCCAACTGCTGCTGTTGTTACACCTACGGCCCCGGGGGAAGGGGGAGGCTGCTGGCCGCTGGCCTGCTTCCCAGAGACGGAGGGATGTGAGGGACCCTAGCTCTTGTTGCTGAGGACACCATCTGAGCGAGGTCCCCCCTGCCTGGACACCAGACCACCACCACCTGGAGCTGCTGGGGCTACTGTGGCTGTTGCTGGGGAGCTGTTGGAGCCCTGAGAAGAAGGAGACGGAGTAGAAGAGGACCACCCGCTGCTCGCAGATCGCGTGTAGACCTCTGTGGAGGGGGCTATCTGGACTGAGTATTTTTCGGACTGTGCTCTTGTGGTTGGGGTTTGGACTGTGTCTGTTGGGACGCCAGGGGTGTGGCGTGGAGCTTGCCCCCGGTCCGTCTGTGCCCCCTTCGCCCCCACCACCATTGTTGCCCCCTCCACCACCCCTGCTGGCTGTTTTCCTTCTGCTTCTGCCTCCTGCCTCCGGGACTGAGCTGCTCGCCTGGCTCACCACGCTCACTTCCATCATTTGGGCCTGCAGCAGCAGCCAGCCATATGCTGACTTTTTGCACAAGTGCTCATGGGCGCCCAACCCCCCCGCACCCTGGACTGACCCCCTTTCCTTTGCCACATTTGTCTGCCCCACCCATTTCCCTCTGCGACCCTGATTGTCCTGCCCCAGCCCTGCAGCTAGCCCTGTGGTCCCTCTGCCCCGTTCCTAGCTTGACCTTTTCCCCCCCACCACCCTGTGATCCCCCAGCCCTGATTGGCCCCTCCCCTCGTGCGCCCATGCCCCCCATCCTGGGGGCGGCCATCTATAGCGGCCAGGGCCCCTTCCCCACCTTGACCATGTAGCACGGTGTCCGTTGCCTCCTGGTGCCCGCCTCACCCCACGTGGAGACCTACGTGCGGGCGTTGGCGAGGGTGGTGGCCTCCAAAATGTACAGAATGGTGGTCTTCTTCCTGGCGTCAGAGGCCGCCGCCCAGGAGGCGGTAGAGATGGGCCTGGCTGTGGGGGGGCGTGTTCATCCCCCTGGAGCCATTGGAAGACCTGGGGGTCCGCTTGATCCTGACCTCCGTCCCTCCCTTCCTGCCCAATGCCGCCCTGCTGCCCGCCCTTTCTGCCCTGGGGCGCCCTATCGCCGTCATCAGCCCTCTCCCGTTGGGCTGCAAGGACCCCGCCCTCCGTCACGTCCTCTCGTTCCACCGGCAAGTGCAGCTTCAACTGCCGCGGTGCGTGTTGGAAAGGCGCTTGAGGGGTCCTTTCTGGTCCCCTACCAGGGAGCCCGCTACTGGGTGCATTACTCGACGGGGGAGGCCCGGTGCTACCTCTGCTGGGCGATGGGGCACGTTCGGAGGGACTGCCCCTTGGCCCGGCACGGAGGAGCGTCCGGGACCCCCGAGCCCCGGCAAAACGCCGGCCCTGTCACCGCCAGTGCACCTGGCTGCCCGGCACCTGAAGCTGCCCCTCCTCCTTCTCAGTCCACCGCTGTGGAGGAGGGTGCGGCAGAGATACCGCTGGGCGTGGGAGAGGGCCCTTCCCAGGGAGACTCGTCCCTCCTTAATGCTGTCCCTCCATTGCCTCCCCGAGTCCCTGAGCCATCGCCCTTGCCCCCCGACCCGACCACTGTTAGCCAGCCCCCGGATGATGCCATGGAGGGCTGGTCCTTAGTGCAGGGGAAGCGGGGCAAGCGGAAAGCTCGGGCCCCGTTACATTCTTCGGATTCAGAGACCCCCCCGGAAGAGCAGGAAGGGGGGCACCGATTATGAGCCTTCCGCCTTGTCCCCTAACAATGCCCATTTTGTGGTGGCGGCTGGTGACAGCACCGGACGGTGACACTGCCCCTCCTCCGGGGTCCCTTCCCGTGGAAGCCCCGGAGGGAGCCCCTCTCGCCCCCTTGCCATCCGGAGCCCCTGCGATCGCCGAGGTAGGCGTCGCTTCGGGTGCTGGTGGGGAGGGCCCCGGGGTGGCGGACGGCGATCTCCCTTCCATTTACGAGGAGATTGAGGCCCTGGGTCTGACCCCAGTCATGCAGGGGGAGGACGACCTTCTGCCGGCAGGCCTCGATCTGAGCGACCTCACCTCGGTCCCCCTGTCCCTGTGTTCCCTTCCCCTTACTGCTGCTTCTGCTCCCGCCTCTGAGAGTCCCCTGGAGTCTTCCATCGGCTCAGCTGCAGATGGCACCCTGCTGATGGCCGCCGAGCCCATTGAGGCGACGACCAGTGCCCCGCTGCCCAGACCCGATTCCCATGGGATGTCCCTCTTGGGTGTGAGGCTACTGATCTCCTTCCCAGATGGGGACTCCATTGATGACCATCCATCTCCGGATGCTGTGGCTGCAGCACCTGCCATAGTGGCTGAGCCCGGCATCGTTGAGGGTCCCCTTCCCACTCCCAAGATCCCTGAAACTGACCAGGAGGGGCCACCTTCCTGCAGCCCGATTACTGAGGCTCAGGATCCTGCTTCTGCCCCTCTCCCCGATTCTCTTCCTGATACCGCCCCTACTCCTGACCCCTGCCCTATCCCTGATGCCGGCTCCGTCCTTGTCCCCTCCGCCTCCTGTGATGCCATTGCCGCCCCTGGGGATACCCCCCAGGGAGCAGCCTTAGTAGTTTTTCCCTGTCCCGACCCACCAGGGGCTGCTGTTCTCCTTCCGCCGCCCCCTATTGAACCGGGGAGCGGGGCAGGCCCCATGGCGTCGGCCCATCGGATGCCACGTCGGGGTCTGCCCCCTGCCTGCCCGCCTCGGTGGGCAACGGGGCTGTGATGGGGGCCCCGCTGGGGGATGGTCATCGATCCGTTACCCCGCCCCCTCCATGTGCTGAGGAAGGAGCTGCGGGAGTTCCTTGAGGACGTCCGTGGCTCCCGTAACAAGGTCCAGCTTGCGCTCCAGCGGTGGGGAGATTTCTATCAGATCCTCCGGGACACGGGGGCCCTCATGGGGGAGGGTAAGAGGACCGGGAAGCAGGCCGCCGTGGCCTACCAGCAGGTCTGCCTCTTCCGTGACTCTTTACTCACTTACGGGGTTGGTCACAGATTGCTGCGTGGCCCAATGGAGGCCGTGGGCGTGTCTGCCAGCGAGGATCCCCCCCAGCCCTACTCATGGCACCGATCATCTTTGCCACGTTAAACGCCTGAGGCTGTAGGATGGGTCTCTGCAGGAGCCAGGTGCTCTCCTTCCTTTGGGAGGGGGGGTGCTCTGTGGTTTTCTTGCAGGAGACCCATACGGATCCGGCCGCTGAAGCTAGCTGGCGGCTGGAGTGGGGGGACGGGGCCTACTTTAGCCACCTTTCGGTTCGCACGGCTGGAGTGGCGACCCTGTTCTCCCCCCACTTATGGCCCGAGGTGCTGGGGGTCACCGAGGCTGTGGCGGGCCGCCTACTGCACCTCCGGGTCCGCATGGAGGGGCTTGTGGTTAATCTCATCAACGTTTACGCCCCGACATCTGGCCCAGAGAGGTTGCATTTTTATCAGCAGGCGTCCACCTTCCTCGGCTCCCTGGATCCTCGTGAGTGCCTGCTCCTGGGCGGGGACTTTAACACCACCCTCGAGGAACAGGACCGCTTGGGGACCGAGCAGTGCCCGGCCGCCGCGGACGTCCTCCGGGAGATCGTCAAACGCCACTCCCTGGTGGACGTCTGGCACGACCACCACCCGGACGATGTCTCGACGTTCACCTTCGTCCAGGTGGAGGCCCATCGGTCGCGCCGCTCCCAGCTGGACCGCATTTACCTGTCACGTTTCCATCTTTCATGAGCCCACTTCTCTAGCATTCGGCTGACCCCCTTTTCAGATCATCACCTTGCCACCGTGACGGCCTCTCTCTGTGCAGCGAGGCCAGGGCCGGCCTACTGGCACTTTAATAATAGTTTGCTGGAGGACGCAGGCTTCGTGGCGTCCTTCCGGGAGTTCTGGCTGGCCTGGCCAGGGCAGAGGCGTGCCTTTCCCTCTGTGCGGCGGTGGTGGGACCTGGGGAAGGTGCGCGCCCGGCTCTTCTGCCGCGACTACACCCGGGGCGCCAGCCGACGGAGGGATGAGGCGATAGAGCAGTCGGAACGGGAGGTCTTGGAGCTGGAGAGGCATCTCACCGCCAGCCCCGAAGATCCATCCCTCTGCAAAGCATGCCAGGAGAAGCGGGAGGAGCTCCGGGCCCTCGAGGATCATTGAGCCTGGGGTGCCTTTGTTCGATCCCGCATCCTCCTCCTTCGGGAGATGGATCGCGGCTCCCGCTTCTTCTATGCCCTGGAGAAAAGGAGGGGGCCCAAGAAGCACGTCACCTGCCTCCTGGTGGAGGACGGCACCCCCCTCATGGATCCGGCGGAGATGTGCGGGAGGGCCAGGGCCTTCTACGCAACTCTTTTCTCCCCGGATCTGACCGATCCTAACGCTTGCAGAGTGCTCTGGGATGGACTCCCGATGGTCAGCGCGGGTGACTGGGACCGGCTAGAGCTGCCTCTCACTCTGACCGAGTTCTCGGAAGCCTTCGGTCGCATGCCCACCAATAAATCTCTGGGCATGTATGTGCTGACCGTGGAGTTCTACCGCATGTTCTGGGACATCCTCGGCCCGGACCTAGTCACCGTCTGGGCCGAGTCTTTGCAGGGTGGGGTCCTCCCTCTCTCATGCAGGCGAGCCGTGCTCGCCTTATTGCTGAAGAGGGGGGACCTCCGCGTCTTACAGAATTGGCGTCCCATCTCGCTCCTCAGCACGGACTACAAAATCGTTGCGAAGGCCATCTCGATGCGGCTAGGGTCCGTGCTGGCGGACGTGGTCCACCCAGACCAGACCTACACCATCCCAGGCCACACGATATTTGATAACCTGTATCTGGTCCGGGACCTTCTGGAATTAGGGTGTAGGGATGGTCTGTCGTTCGCCCTCTTGTCCCTGGATCAGGAGAAGGCATTCGACAGGATGGACCACGGAGCACTCTGCGAGCGTTTACCTTTGGACCCTGGTTTGTGGTTTTTCTCCAGATGCTGTACGCTTCCGCGGAGTGTCTGGTCAGGCTCAACTGGACCCTGACCGAGCCGGTCAGCTTTGGGCGAGGAGTACGGCAGGGGTGTCCCCTCTCGGGTCAGCTGTATGCTCTGGCGATCGAGCACTTCCTCTGTCTCCTCCGTCGGAAGCTGATGGGGTTGGTGCTTCGAGAGCTGGAGCTGCGGCTGGTCCTGTCGGCGTATGCCGACGATGTGCTCCTCGTGGTCCAGGACCCAGGTGACTTGGTGCAGATGGAGGCTTGCCAGGCCATCTACTTGGCGGCCTCCTCTGCCCAGGTCAACTGGGTCAAGAGTTCTGGCCTGGTGGTCAGGGAGGGGTGGCAGGCGAGCTCCCTCCCACCCACGCTTCAGGCCATCTGGTGGAGCGTGAGTCCGCTGCTCTATCTCAGCGTTTACCTTTCTGCACGCATCCGTCTCCGCTGGAGAACTGGCACGGTTTAGAGGGCAGGGTGACGGAGCGGCTCCAGACATGGACGGGACTACTCCGGTCCCTCTCCCTCTGAGGGAGGGCGCTGGTGCTCAATCAACTAGTCCTCTCCATGCTCTGGTACCGGCTCAACTCCCTGGTCCCAGCCCCGGGTTTCCTGGCCAACCTCCGGACGGCGATTCTGGAGTTCTTTTGGCCAGGAACGCACTGGGTCTCTACAGGGGTCCTCCACCTGCCCCTGGAGGAGGGGGGGCAGGGCCTGAAGGGCCTACACACTCAGGTCCTTGTCTTCCACCTCCAGGCCCTGCAGAGGCTCCTGTATAGTGCAGGTAGTCCGGCGTGGAGCATTTTGGAGCACGCCTTCTGTCACGGAGTGTGGGGGAGTCAGGGTCCTGCACTCCCGGCTTCCTGCGATTCACCAGGACTCTCAGCCAGCCAGTAAAGCTGAAGGTTTTTTTAGATGCCAGGAACACAGTCCAACACAGGTCTTGCAGGCACAGACAACAGGATCACCCCTGTTAGGTCCATCTTGGGGTCCCAGGAGCCCCACAGCCCCCATTGGGGAATCAGAACCCTGTCTGTCCTTCCCTTCCTCCCCCAGCCAGCTCCAGACTCCCCAACCCCCTCCAGCCCCTCCTCTCTGCTCAGCCCCTTTCCCGGGCCAGGAGGTCACCTGACCCCTTTGTCTCCAACACCTTCAGCCGGCACCTTTGCAGAGGAGGGGCCCAGGCCATCAGTTGCTAGGAGACAGAGTGTCAGGCATTCAGGTGCACTGTCCTTTTGCTTTGCTAGACACTTAAGAACTGCATAGGAGACACTGAGGCACCAACACAGCATTCACAGACCCTAGTAAGAACAGTCCCACTGCGTCACACCTTCCTCCGCTGCTTCCGAGGTCTCCGATACGACCAGCAGCTCTTTTACCTCCATCCGAGAGGTCTTCCGCGAGACCTCTGCGGGCTGCTGGTCTTCTACCAAGACCTCCTCCGGAACTGGAAGCTCTTTTCTATGACCAAGACCGTGGCGGCTACTGTGGGGGCTGATCTCCTCGCGGAGCCCCTGCTAAACAACCCCCAGCTTCGTGTGCAGGTGGCGGAGTCCCCCGCGGTGCGCCAGAGGCTGGTCTTGGCGGGAGTCACCAGGGTCGGAGACCTCCTGGACTAAGACCAGGGAGACTGGCTGGATCCCCTGACGCTCGCTCAGCGCATGGGGGTCTCCAGACCTCGTACTCCCTGGCGCGTACTTCAGGAGGTGAAGGCCGTTTTACTGCCCGCTGCTCGGGCCTACCTCTACTGGGTCCTGCGAGGGCACACCCTGCCCACCCTCCACCCCAGGCCCTGTGGACCTTTTTATCGGGCCCCTGCCCCGTGGACACAATCGGCCCCCTCGCCCTTTCGCTGTGAGCTGGCTGCCCAATCTGCAGCCGGTTCTGTTCCAGACCGCACCAAGGAAACATCTGTACACGCTCATGCTCCACACTCTTTACTACCTCACACTTGCATCCCACCCTGATACAAAATGGCAGGACCTCCTGCCACCTCTCTAGGGTGAGAAGCCCCAGTGGGCCAGCTTATACTCTGCCCTGGTCCTGAGGCCCACCGGGGATGTCAGCTGGCAGCTCCTTCACGGGGCCGTGAGCACGGGCGTGTACTTGGCGCGATTTACCCCTGTCCCCAACACCTGCCCCTTTTGTGGCATGAAGGAGACCCTGGCGCACGTTTATTTAGAGTGCACTAGATTGCAGCCCCTGTTCCGGCTCCTCTTGGATCTCTTATTGCGTTTTTGGTTGCACTTTTCCCCTCACCTGTTTATCTATTCACTCCCCATCCGTGGCCCCACAAAGTCGCGGGATCTCCTTCTCAACCTCCTCTTGGCCCTGGCCAAACTAGCCATCTACAAAACCAGGGAGAGGAGGTTGGCCGACGGGATTTCTTGCGACTGTGGGTCCTATTTCCGCTCCTCTGTCCATTCACGCATTCGGGCAGAGTTCCTCTGGGCGTCCACTGGCTCCCTTGATGCCTTCGAGGAGCAGTGGGCGTTGTCTGGGGTTCTCTGCTCGGTGTCCCCATCAGGTTCCCTTCGTTTAGCCCTACGACCTCACTCCCGATCCTGTTTTTTTCATTTGTTGTCCCACATAATTACTTGGTATCACAGACCTGTGGATCCTCCCCTTAGGCTGGGGGGAGGTCCTTTAGCAGTGGCGGGCTTTGCCCGCCAGCTTCCTGGATACCAATAGGATCACTCTCCTGTAGCCATCTGGCCTGATCCTGTCACAGCAGCTATTATATATATAAACAAATGGAAGAAAGGGGAAATTGGGGAAATCTATGACCAGCAGATATATGGACAATAAGGTATAAATATATATAACAATAAGAACCATGCCAATGACATTAGTTCATTACTAGATTGAAATGGTAAAATTATCAACAATAATTCAGAAGTGTTCAAAATATTTCTGTTCTGTAGTTGGGTAAAAAAAAGATG
This sequence comes from Mauremys reevesii, assembly GCF_016161935.1. Classification (NCBI taxonomy): domain Eukaryota; kingdom Metazoa; phylum Chordata; order Testudines; family Geoemydidae; genus Mauremys; species Mauremys reevesii. Next base: position 121,959,862 of record NC_052624.1, on the reverse strand, counting down.
ATATAGTGCACTAGTATTTCTGGAAGAAGTTAAAGGGGTGGAGGGATCACTCAGTGGTTTGAGCATTGGCCTGCTAAACCCAGTGGTGTGAGTTCAATCCTTGAGGGGGCCACTTAGGGATCTGGGGCAAAAATTGGTCCTGCTAGTGAAGGCAGGGGGCTGGACTCAATGACCTTTCAAGGTCCCTTCCAGTTCTAGATTGGTATATCTCCAATTATTAAAGAGAAGCAACTAAAGTTAGATATTTTTAAATCAGCAGATCCAGATAACTTGCATTCAAGATTTTTAAAAGAGCTGGTTGAGGAGCTCACTGGACTATTAATGTTGATTATCAATAATCTCGGTGCACTGGGGACATTCGAGAAGAGTGGAAGAAAGCTAATGTAGTACCAATTTTTAAAAACTATAAATAAGATCATCTGGGTAATGACAGGCCTGTCAGACTGTCATTGATGCTGGGCAAGATAATGGAGCAGCTGATATGGGACTCAATTAATAAAGAATTAAAGAAGGCTAATGTAATTAATGCCAATCAACATGGGTTTATGGAAATAGATCTTATCAAACTATCTTGATTTCTTTCTTTGATGAGATCACACACTTGGTTGATAAAGATAACAGTGCTGATATTATAAATGTAGACCTGTAAGACATTTACATGTCTTTTGATTAAAACATGACATTTTGATTAAAAAACTGGGACAATTTAAAATGAATACAGCACATATTAAATGGATTGAAAACTGGCTGGCATCAAAATGTAATTGTAAACTGGGAATGATCATTGAGTGGATGTGTTTCCGGTGGTGACATGAGGCGGGGCACAGGACAGCCCCCACTGGTAGCACCACTCAGTCCCTATCTGCCCCCAGCCCAGCTCTGGCCCCAGCCAAAGGTGCATTCAGCCCCCTGCTCCACGCCCAGCCCAGCTCTACCCTTTTTCTCTCTCTTCCCCCAGAACAGCTCTGCCTCTAGCACCAGCTCCTCCCCCATCCCCAATTCCACCCTCAGCTCCACCTTGAGCCCAAGCACTGTCACTGAGGGTGCCGTGTTCCCAGCTTAGTGATTTTTTCACTAGATTCAGCAATTTTTCAGTTAGAGAGGACACTGGTGCCAAAGTGACCAGGAACAAACCTAGAGACTGTCTCAGCCGATCACAAGGACATTCAGAGAAAAAAGTCACCAACTTGTTGCCAGTGGCTTTCAGCCCTGAGCTGGGGGGACTGGAAACAGCAAACCCTCCGAGCCAGGAGGTCTGAGCAGCGGCATCCAGAGGTGTCAATCTGCAGGCACGGCCTGGCCCAGAGTCACCGGACACTCTGGCAGATGAACAGCTCGGTGCTCCCCCTGACAGGCCTAGCAAAGCTGCGGTCAGGTGGGGAGGGGGGAGGCTGGTCTGGGCTGGGGCAGCTTGGCCAGATGCATGCACAGCAGAGCCAGAGCAGACCAGTGAGTGCGGCCTCCTCCCCTTCCCGAGGATACTCTCTCAGAAACCCTGCCCCACCTCCCCTCGTTGGTGTGGAGATTCCCCCCCATACCCTGCCCTGGCTTCCCTCCACACATGGGGGAAAGACTCCTTCACATGGACCCTGACCCCTCCCCCTGCCCTGGCTCCCCTCCCCGTCTCGTCCACCCCAGGAGAGAGACTGCATCACTCAGATGTTGCCCTGGGAGGCCCTCACTCATTGAGGGGAGAGATATTCCCCTTGTGTGAGACAGGAACTTCTTGTTAAATCTATCTGAAATTCTCCCTCATGTAGGTAACATAGCAACATCTAACAACTTCTCAGGGTTTCTCTGATTACTTCCTGCTATGTGGAGTGGGCAACAACCTGAGGAAGCCTTGGCTGTGCAGTAATGGAGGGGAGGTATGAACAGGTAAAGGGGGCATCACTGATGTACTGGTAAGGGGGTGTGTGACAGGAAGAGTTTGGGCACCACTGATGTAGGCCATACTTGCAGAAGAGGGGACTCTATCTTGGGAAGCAGTGACTCTGAAAAAAGATTTGGGGGTTGTGGTAGATAATCAGCTGAACATGTGCTCGCAGTGTGATGCTGTGGCCAAAGGAACTGATGCAATCCTGGAACCTTTAAACAGAGGAATCTCAAGTAGTAGATGAGAGGTTATTTTACCTCTATATTTGGCACTGTTACAACAACTGCTGGAATACTTTGTCCAGTTCCAGATGCCCACAATTCAAGAAGGATGTTGAGTAATTGGAGAAGGTTCAGAGGAGAGCCATGAGAATGATTAAAGGATTAGAAAACTTGTCTTATAATGATAGACTCAAATAGCTCAATCTATTTATCTTAACAAGAAGAAGGCTAAGGGTGACTCGATTACAATCTATAAGTATCTACATTGGGAACAACTATTCAATAATGGACTCTTCAATCTAGCAGAGAAAGGAATGACATGATCCAATGGCTGGAAGCTGAAGCTTGACAAATTCAAACTGAAATAAGGCATAATTTTTAACAGTGAGGGTAATTAATCATTGGAATAATTTACCAAAGGTTGTAGTGTATTCTCTATCATTCAAAATTTTAAATCAAGACTGGATGTTTTTTTCTAAACAACTATTTCGCTGTACTGCATTCATCTAAGAGCTAGTTTTAATGATGTGGGTTTTAAACATATTTCCTGAGTTTATATCCAGTCATGAATATTACTGGTCTTGTTGCCTTCTAAAGAAAATATTTTCTAATGCTACAAGCATCGGGGTACAATTTGGTATAAATTAAAGAAATATAAGATGTTAGGAAAGACATTCGTTTAAATTATATCCAGCCAGTCCACTTTAAGGACCTAGCTAGAGATAGATCCTGGTGGCACGCAATCTGAAAAGAGGCTATGTCCCTTTGGGATTTGTTAGGTGATGATGATTGATGATGATGAACTAGGATGATAAGATTGGGGCATTGTTCAACAGCTTCTGTTGACAGAACAAGGAGTAATGGTCTCAAGTTGCAGAGGGGGAGGTTTACGTTGGATATTAGGAAAAACTTTTTCACTAGTAGGGTGGTGAAGAACTGGAATGGGTTACCTAGGGAGGTAGTGGAATCTCCTTCCTTAGAGGTTTTTAAGGTCAGGCTTGACAAAGCCCTGGCTGGAATGATTTAGTTGGGTTTGGTCCTGCTTTGAGCAGGGGGTTGGACTAGATGACCTCCTGAGGTCCCTTCCAACCCTGAGATTCTATGATACTATGATTCTATGATTCTGACCTGTTATCTAAGAAGGGGTTCTCAAAATGTGGAACCCTATCTGTGATTGAACCCTATCTGTGACTGAACCCTGGGCTCAATTTAGTGCATCTGTGGAGCCCATAAATATAATTGCTTGTTGTCTGTGCTGCATGGAGTTAGAGTGATCCCTAACTCAAGCCCTTCCTGAGACTCCTTGGAAGAGGATGAGGCAGGAAGGGGGTTGCTAGGAGTTGTCCTGATCTCCTTCCTGCCGTTTATCCTCTTGCCATTCTGTTTTGCTTTCAGTAATGAATCTCAGGGTTTGTAGCTAGGGGCCAACCTTTCTCTGCACAGCACAGGCAGCCATGTGTAGATGCTCCCATGATTGCACTGATCTGATCCAAGGAATGTTGTTCATGCTATGAGAGAGGGGCAGAACTGTTGTTGATGTGCACCAGTAAGGGAAAGAACTATTACTGGTGAAAGAGAAAAGATAGAACTGGGTCTATTCCTTCATGAGCCACAGTACCAAGTGATTCTTAGGACACTGCAGGGGGTGAACAGGAAGGTCACCTGCTTTGTTTAGACCTATCAAGTTGGAACAGACATGACTTCCGCTAATGATGCAGGAGCCTGATGGGTGGCACCATATGTGGTGCTGCTGTGCTCTGCAAAGCAACGCTGCTATCTGGTGTAACGCGTCGGACTCACCCCTGCGGCGCCTCCTGCTGGTAACTCCGGGAATTAGCTCAGTTCCAGTCCAGAGCGCCCTCTGCAGGCCGGTGATCCGCCTGTCTTCAGGCCCCCGTGTCCCGCCTTGGACCCAGTGCCCTTTCACATGGGGTGCTGCCCCTGGCAGTAACCCCTTTCTCTCTGGGTCTCCCCTCCTTGGGGAACCCTCACCCTCTATCCCCACCTTGCCTCAGTATTGGCTACTGCCAGTCATTGTCTAGCCCCACACTCTGGGGCAGACTGCAGTATCAGCCTACTCATCACAGGCAAAGGGGTTTGGACCTGCTGCCTTGGCCTACCCCTGGGCTGCCCTCTGAAACCCCCAGTACCTGTTGGCCCACTGCTAGGCCGCAGCCTGGGGCTTTCTAGGCTGGAGCTCCCCAGCTCCTCAGCCTTCCCCAGCCCTGCTTCACCCTAGGTACCTTATCTCAGTTCCCTGCAGCCAGGCCTTTCTCCCTCTTCATGCAGAGAGAGACTATCTTGGCCTCTGGCCTCCCTGGCCTTCTTATAAGGCCCTGTTCAGTTTGGGGCGTGGCCTCACCTGCAGCCACTCCCCCAATCAGCCCAGCTTTTAGAGCAGCAGCTCTCAAGCCCTTCCAAGCTGTTAAACCCCTCAGGGCAGGAGCAGAGGTTCACCCTGCTACACTGGACACATGCTCCAGAACGTAGAGGAGGCAGGCCTGGATAGCTCTTAAAAGGCAGGTGAATTATCCCTGAATATTGAACCCCAACAAAACATAAAATATACATGAGCCTATGGGCAGCCACCTATTGCACTTATCCTAAATATTACTGAGATTTAGTATTTCCAGAGCAACTTACCAGTTTATAATCAATAATGTACAGCTACATGTGATTCATAGATTTTACGGCTAGAAGGGACCATTAGATCATCCTGTCTGACCTTCTGTATATCACAGGCTATTAAATAAAAGGAGTACTTGTGGCACCTTAGAGACTAACAAATTTATTTGAGCATAAGCTTTCGTGGGCTACAGCCCACTTCATCAGATGCATGTAGTGGAATGATTATGATATCAGACTTGTTTCTGAGGCTCTGGACCGCATTGTGTTCTGCATGGCTGGGGTTATGGGGCAGGTGATGCTGTTTTTACAAAATTTCAGCCTCTGCATGTTGGCGGAAGCACTCTATGTAGAAGTCCAGTTCCTTACATCTCCTTGTCAATTGCTGGAAATGGGCCATTTTCATTACCATTACAAAGAGTTCTTTTTCTTTCCTGCTGCTAATAGCTCATCTTAACTGATCACTCTCCTTATAGTGTGTATGGTAACACCCATTGTTTCATGTTCTCTGTGTATATATATATCTTCCTACTGCATTTTCCACAACATACATCCAAACAAGTGAGCTGTAGCCCACGAAAGCTTATGCTCAAATAAATTTCTTAGTCTCTAAGGTGCCACAAGTACTCCTGTTCTTTTTGCGGATACAGACTAACACGGCTGCTACTCTGAAACCAGGCTATTAAATGTTATCTGTGTATTGAGATGAATGACTTGTGTTTGACTCAACCATATCTTCTAGAATGGCATCCAGTCTTGATGTGAAGACATCAAGAAATGGAGAATTCATCACTTCTCTCGGTAGTTTGTACCAATGGTTAATATCACCCTCACTGTTCAAAAATTGTGCTTTATTTCTAATTTGAATTTGTCTAGCATCATATTCCAACTATTGGTTCTTGTGATGTCTTTCTCCTCTAGATTATAGAGCCCACTTGCATCCGAAGAAGTGGGTATTCACCCACGAAAGCTCATGCTGCAAAACGTCTGTTAGTCTATAAGGTCCTACTTGTGAAGGTACTCATAAGAACATAGGAACATAAGAACGGCCGTACTGGATCAGACCAAAGGTCCATCTAGCCCAGTATCTGTCTACCGACAGTGGCCAATGCCAGGTGCCCCAGAGGGAGTGAACCCAACAGGCAATGATCAAGTGATCTCTTTCCTGCCATCCATCTCCATCCTCTGACGAACAGAGGCTAGGGACACCATTCTTACCCATCCTGGCTAATAGCCATTTATGGACTTAACCACCGTGAATTTATCCAGTTCTCTTTTAAACACTGTTATAGTCCGAGCCTTCACAACCTCCTCAGGTAAGGAGTTCCACAAGTTGACTGTGCGCTGTGTGAAGAAGAACTTCCTTTTATTTGTTTTAAACCTGCTGCCTATTAATTTCATTTGGTGACCCCTAGTTCTTGTATTATGGGAATAAGTAAATAACTTTTCCTTATCCACTTTCTCAACATCACTCGTGATTTTATATACCTCTATCATATCTCCCCTTAGTCTCTTCTTTTCCAAGCTGAAGAGTCCTAGCCTCTTTAATCTTTCCTCATATGGGACCCTCTCCAAACCCCTAATCATTTTAGTTGCCCTTTTCTGAACCTTTTCTAGTGCTAGAATATCTTTTTTGAGGTGAGGAGACCACATCTGTATATGATATTCAAAATGTGGGCGTACCATGGATTTATATAAGGGCAATAATATACTCTCAGTCTTATTCTCTATCCCCTTTTTAATGAATCCTAACATCCTGTTTGCTTTTTTGACTGCCTCTTCACACTGTGTGGACATCATCAGAGAACTATCCACGATGACTCCAAGATCTTTTTCCTGACTCATTGTAGCTAAATTAGCCCCCATCATATTGTATGTATAGTTGGGGTTATTTTTTCCAATGTGCATTACTTTACATTTATCCACATTAAATTTCATTTGCCATTTTGTTGCCCAATCACTTAGTTTTATGAGATCTTTTTGAAGTTCTTCACAATCTGCTTTGGTCTTAACTATCTTGAGTAGTTTAGTATCATCTGCAAACTTTGCCACCTCACTGTTTACCCCTTTCTCCAGATCATTTATGACTAAATTGAATAGGATTGGTCCTAGGACTGACCCTTCGGGCACACCATTAGTTACCCCTATCCATTCTGAGAATTTACTATTAATTCCTCCCTTTGTTCCCTGTCTTTTAACCAGTTCTCAATCCATGAAAGGACCTTCCCTTTTATCTCATGACAGCTTAATTTACGTAAGAGCCTTTGGTGAGGGACCTTGTCAAAGGCTTTCTGGAAATCTAAGTACACTATGTCCACTGGATCCCCCTTGTCCACATGTTTGTTGACCCCTTCAAAGAACTCTAATAGATTAGTAAGACACGATTTCCCTTTACAGAAACCATGTTGACTATTGCTCAACAGTTTATGTTTTTCTATGTGTCTGACAATTTTATTCTTAATTATTGTTTCAACTAATTTGCCCAGTACCGACATTAGACTTACTCATACAATGTAATCAAGTCACTTTTTAATTTTCTTTTTCATAAACTAAGTGGATTGAACTCCTTAATTTCCCCACTGTTAAGGCATTTTCTCCAGCCGTTGAATCATTTTTTGGCTCTTTGCTGTACCTTCTCCCATTTTTCAATATCTTTTTTAAAAGTGGATGCCAGAACTGTACACAGTATTCCACCAATGTGATATACAGAAGTAAAATCACCTCCCTACTCCCTACTCCTACTCACTGCTCCCTGTAATCCATCCAAGGATTACATTAGCTCTTATCCTTCAATGATCTGTCCCTGGCATGGTGGCTGCTCTTGTGTGCCATGCAGCAGATGTTTTCTGTCCCATGTCAGGCTGCACTGACCTGAAAATTCATACCCCATAGGCCAGTAGAGATCTGGCATAACAAAGTAAGAGTACTCTTGAAGTCTAGAAACTAAGGTACTTGCTTTTTTAATATTTGGAGCACTTCTTGTTGGTCAAAGCTTAAAGTGACATAGACAAAAGTTTCTAAGAAGCCTGTCTACCTTGCTCTTCTTGTCACAGATAAAGTACCAGCAGCTAAAAAATTAACTCTAGGAGGATTAGAGTTTGTAAAAATAAAAATTATAAGGTGCGCAAGAATATAAAAAAAGTAAAGAATGGCTTGGGAGTCACCTAACTGGAATTGATATGAGCAATCATGAGAAGAAGAAACCTTTCTGTAACAGTTGTTCTTCGAGATGTGTTGCTCATATCTATTCCAGCTCATATCTATACCAGTGCATGGAAATCGGAAACTTTTCCTCTAGCAGCTACCAGTCGGGCTGGCTGGGGAGCCCCCTGGATTGGCGCCGATATGGCGTTCTATATAAGACCCTGCCGGCCTGACCCCCCCCTTCAGTTCCAACCTGCCGGCTACTCCGACAGAGAGGAAGGTGGGGGGGAATGGAATAGATATGAGCAACACATCTCAAAGAACAACAGTTACAGAAAGGTAAGTAATCATTTTTTCTTCTTCAAGTGATTGCTCATATCAATTCCATTTAGATGTCTCCCCAGCCTTACTTTGAGTTGGGGTCGGAGTTAAGGAAACGCAGATTGAAGAATTGCTTTGCCAAATGCCACATCATCCTGAGAGTGCTGAACAATGGCATAATGAGAAGTGAAGGTATGAACCGAGGCCCACGTGGCAGCCCTGCAGATTTCCTGGAGGGGGATGTGTGCCAGAAAGGCAGCTGATGATGCCTGAGCTCTCGTGGAGTGAGCCATGACAGCAGGCAGAGAGACATTCGCCAAGTTGTAGCAGGCACAAATACACCCCGTGATCCACAAAGATATTCGCTGAGAGGAAACCAGAGCACTCCACGATGGTGACAAATAAGTGGGTTGTTTTATGGAAGGGCTTTGTTTGGTCTATGTAGAAGGTGAGTGCCCTTCTAACGTCCAGAGAACGGAGATGCTGTTCCTGAGAGTCAGCATGCAGTTTTGGGTAGAAAACCGGCAAGAAGATATCCTGGCTTACATGGAAGCGGGACACAACTTTTGGCAGAAAGGCCAGGTGGGGTATTAGTTGAACTTTATCTTTATGAAAAACAGGATAGGGCGGTTCATACGTGAGAGCCCGTAGTTCAGACACCTGATGTGCGGAAGAGATGGCCACTAGGAAGGCAAAACTTCCAGGAGAGAGAGAGAAGTAAGCAGGAAGCCAGCAGCTCGAAAGGAGGGCCCTTAAGGCAGGAGAGGGCCAAGTTAAGGTCCCATGCAGGGAGGGGTGGCTTTGTTGGAGGATGGACTTTCTCCAGACCTTTGAGGAAACGCCACACGACTGGGTGTGTGAATTCTGAGCGACCGGCCGCACCTCGGTGAAACGGAGAGAGGGCCGCGAGGTGGACCTTAAGGGATCCAAAGGCTAGATGCTGATCCCTTAAGAACATCAGGTAGTCCAAGATGCACAGGATCAAAGCCTGGAGCGGTGACACCTGCCATTGTGCGCACCAGCAGGAAAACCTCTTCCACTTAGCCTCGTAGGTAAGCCTAGTCGACGGCTTGCAACTTTTGAGGAGCATCCGCCTTACCAAGTCCGAACAGGCACATTCAGCCTGGTTCAGCCAAGGATCCTTCAGGCCATGAGGTGGAGTGATGGAAGGTCCGGGTGCAGGAGGCGACTGTGGTTCTGAGAGATGAGGTCGGGGCTGAGAGGGAAATGTAAGGGAGCCTGAATTGACAGGTCCAGCAGGATCAGGTACCAACATTGGCGCAGCCAGGCAGGGGCTACCAGTATGACATCCGTCTTATCCCAGTGGACCTTGAGGAGCATCTTGCGGACCAGCGAGAATGGTGGAAAGGCATAAAGCAACTGGCCCGACCACGTAATCTGAAAAGCATCTGCTATTGAGCCCGGGCTGTGACCCCGTAAGGAACAGAAGGCTGGGCACTGCCTGTTGGTCTGCAAAGTGAACAAGTCGACTTGGGGAAACCCCCAGATGCGGAAGATGGAGTGAATGATGTCCAGACGCAACGACCATTCGTGTGTAACAAAATGCCTGCTCACACTGTCCACCAGTCTGTTCTGGACACCTGGGAGGTACGAGGCTGAAGGGAGATGGAGTGGGCTAAGTAGAAGTCCCACAGAAGAAGGGCTTCTTCGCAGAGCGGTGATGAGCGGGATCCACCTTGCTTGTTCAGGTAGAACGTGGCCGTGGTGTTGGTCATTAGGGCTGCTTCACAGTGGCCCTGCAAGTGGGGAAGGAAGGCTTGGCATGCAAGGCGAATTGCTCTGAGCTCTTTGATATTGATGTGCAACAAACAACTCGCTTTCATGCCATAGGGCCTGCGTCGTCAGGTTCCCGAGGTGGGCCCCCCCATCCCAGGGCAGATGCATCTGTAACCAGGGTCAAGATGGGTTGAGGGGGATGAAACGGGACTCCAGCACCCACCATCAGAGGATCCACTCACCAGTGCAGGGAGTCGAGTGTGCACTTTGGGACCTTGAGGACCATTTCTAGGCTGTTGCGTCCCGGTTGATAGGCTGACGCCAACCACACCTGCTGAGGCCTGAGTCTTAGCCTGGCATATTGCACCACGTAGGTACAGGACACCATGTGACCCAGCAACCTGAGACACTGCCTTGCTGTGGTAGTGGGAAACTTGCAGAGGCTGGTAATTATACTTGCTATAGCCAGGCATCGGGCTTCTGGGAGGAAAGCCCTCACTTGATTTGCGTCCAGGACTGCCCCAATGAACTCTATTGTTTGAGTAGGGGAAAGGATAGACTTGCTGATGTTGAGCATGATGCCCAAGTGACTGAATGTGTTTGTACTTGAGACTGGACTTGTTGGTGAGACCGGCCCCGTATGAGCCAGTCGTTGAGGTACAGGAAGATTTGCCTGGGTCTAGGTGGGAAGGGCGTTGTTGGGTGGTTTGTGGTTTGAATGGCTTTCTTTGATTAGCCAGGGTATGCATACCAAAGGATTTAATGGTGTTTCTCGTGTCCTTTAAGGTATGAAGTTGGGAATCAGTTTGCTCCGCAAACAGGCCCTGACCATCAAAGGGGAGATCTTGGATGGGGTGCTGAACTTCCAGCGGGAGTCCAGAAGATTGGAGACAGGCATTCCGCCGCATGGCGATGCCTGATGCCAGAGTGCGTGCAGCCACATCCATAGCATCGAGGGAACCCTGAGGGGAGGTCCGAGCAACCAATTTACCCTCTTCAGCATTGGCCCCCAGTTCTGTATGCAACTCTGCTGGGAGAAGGTCTTGGAATTTGAGGACCGCAGACCAAGAGTTAAAATTGTATCTACTGAGGATCACTAGCTGGTTAGCGATCCGTAGTGAGTGACCCCACAGTAGAATAAACCTTTCTCCCGAAATAGTCCAGCCATTTAGCGTCCTTTGACGTGGGAGCAGGTCCTTGTTGGCCTTGCCTTTCTCTGGCGTTCACCCCGTCCACCACAAGGGAGCACGGAGCGGGGTGAGTGAAAAGATATTCATAGCCCCTGGTGGGGACAAAGTATTTTCTTTCTACCCCTTTGTCTGTGGGAGGGATGGAGGCCAGGGTTTGCCAGAGAGTCTTGGCATTAGTTTGAATGGTCTTATTCATGGGAAGGGCCACCCTGGAAGGCCCTTCTGGGCCTAAAATGTCCACCATAGGATCCTTGTCCTCCACAACCTCCTCAAGTTGGAGGTTCATATTAAGGGTCACGCGCCTAAGCAATTCTTGTAGGACCCTATATTCCACTGGAGGTGGGCCAGACATGGACGTGCCAGCCACAGCCTCATCAGGGGAGGATGAAGATGACTCCACCGGAAGAGCTGGGGTGGAGATAGTGTCCTGGTCAGCCATGGGTAGCTCTTCTTGGGCGACTGGGGTAGCCCCTACCACGGGTGCTGACTCAGTGGGTTGGTCTGAGTCCGGAGGGGGACGGCTGAGGGTCACCTTGGGAGGTCGGGTGTCTGAGTGTGACAATGGTCAGGCCACCAGGGGGGCGCCCTGGGCCTGGTGATATACCCAGGGAGTCCAAAATTGCCACTGGGGCTGCCAGTTGGGTGCTGGCGGGTCTTGACCAAGATTTCCCGGGCCCGATTGGGGACTGTCTGAAACCCCTGAAGAACTCCTTGACCGGAAGGGGATTGAGAATGCGACGGCCAAGGTGGAGCAGTGCAAGAATGGAGCGAGTTCCTTGGCAGCCATGGGTCATGTGGAGATTGGCGACACAAGGCGATGAGGAATGGTGCCAAGACAGAGAGCGGTGCTGCAAAGAGGAGTGGTGCCACGAAGGAGATCGGTGCTGAGAAGGGGAGTGGTGCCATGAAGAAGAGTGATACCGTGAAGCGGATTGGCGTCGGGCCACAGGTCGGTGCCATGGCGACAGTCGACACGGGGCTCGGGGCTCTGAATGGCGTTGGTCTGAACGGTGCCACGAGGTCACTGAGCGTGACCTAGACCTCAAGCGTGACCATGTTCCAGCAGTTGACAGCGACCTCGAGCAGGAATGGCTTCGAGAGTTGAGACTGTGGGACCAGCACCGTGAATTTAACCGGTGTCGTGAGTCAGACCTGTACCTGGGATGGTGCCGGGACTTGGAATGACACCGTGACTCCGAGCGGCATGGAGATGCTGGTCTGGGGTCTGACAGTCCAGACATCGCCGGTTTGCCTTTGGATGGTACCGGAGCTCGGGCCGGGGCCGGTGCTGGGGCCGGGGGTACCGGAGCTGTCATTTCGATGAGCCCTCTGGCAGCCTCGAAGCTATCCAGGGTGGAAGGCAATGTAATCTCATCCTTTTGCACAGTCCCTTGTGTTGGGCTGGCTTGTTGCTCGGTCAGGGCTGGAACAACTGCTTCAGCCTTAACGAGGGGTCCTCCCAAGGCTTGCTTCTTTCCAGCAACTGGGGAATGGGAACGGTGCTGAGGCGGGCGTTTTTGGGGTCCCAGAGATCGTCGGTCCCAAGGTGGGCACGGAATCTTCTGCGATGCCGTAATTCGTACCGCTGGGGGAGCACTGCGCACCGAGGCGCTCGGGCCTGAGTCTTGAGAGGGCCTTAGTGCAGACTCCATGAGGAGTTGCTTGAGTTGAATTTCCCTCTCTTTTCTTGTCCGGGGCTTGAACGCCTTACAGATTTTACACTTGTCAGCCTGATGGCCCTCCCCCAGACACCTAAGGCAGGAGTTGCAGGGATTGCCCTTAGGCATGGGCTTGTTGCAAGACATGCAAGGCTTGAAGCCCTAGGACGGCATTCCCCAGAGCCCCGCAGGGCAGTAGTTTAGTACGAAACTGCCCTCTACTACTAAACTACACTTAACACTACAGAGAAAACACTTAAAACTAACTATTAACAATTAACTAACAATGGTAACTATCAAGATAAGATAAACTAGGGATTAGTGGAGCACTTAAGAAACAAGAGACTATTGTTCCAACAACCATCGCGGGCGGTAAGAAGGAATTGAAGGGAGGTCGGGCCGGCAGGGTCTTATATAGAAAGCCGTATCGGTGCCACTCCACGGGGCACCCCAGCCAGCCCGACGGGTAGGTGCTAGGAGAAAAGTTTCTGACTTCTGTGCATGCGGTGCATGCACACACCTAAGTGGAATTGATATAAGCAATCACTCGAAGAAGAACATCTATACCAGGGGGGCAACCTTTCAGAAGTGGTGTGCCGAGTCTTCATTTAATCACTTTAAGGTTTCGCATGCCAGTAATACATTTTAACATTTTTAGAAGGCCTCTCTCTATAAGTCTATATATTATATAATTAAACTACTATTGTATGTAAAGTAAACAAGGTTTTCAAAATGTTTAAGAAGCTTAATTTAAAATTAAATTAAAATGCTGATCTTACACAGTTGGCTTGCTCAGCCCGCTGCTGGCCTGGGGTTCCGTTCACCTAGGCCGGCAGCGGGCTGAGCGGGTCCTGCAGCCAGAACCCCATGCTGACAGCAGGCTGAGCGGGGCTGGCAGCCAGGACCCCAGCTGGCAAGGGGCCAGCAGCCAGAACCCCAGACTGGCAGCGGGCTGAGCAGCTCAGCCTGCTGCCGGTCTGGAGTTCCATCCGCTGGTTCTTGCCAGCCAGGGTCCCGGCTGCCGGCCCCGCTCAGCCCGTTGCTGGTCTGAGACCTTGGCCGTGCCCACATAGAGTGGGCATCTACCTTCTCCCTGGTTCTGGCCCATTCTCTTCCTCTCTCTCTGCACTGAGCTGGGGGTGGGGGTGCACTGAGCACAGGGCTGGGGGTGAAGGAACAGGCTGGGGGTTGGGGTGCAGGGTCTGGCCAGGAGCTAGAATGAGGGAGGGGGCTCAGGGTTGGGGCAGGAGGTTTGGGTGTGGAGCACTTACCTGGGCAGCTCCCATTTGGTGAGAGGGGTGCAGGTGGGAAGGGGTGTGAGGGGGGTGCAGGAGTCACGGCATGGGGTATGGGGGGCTGGGTATGTGTGGACGGTGCAGGAGTCAGGGCAGAGGGATGGAGGCATGTGAAGGGGTGCAAGAGTCAGGGCATGGAGTGGGGGGGGGCTGGGTATGTGTGGGGGGTGCCAGCGTCAGGGCGGGGTCTGGGTGTGTGTGCAGGGGCTGGGGTGTGAGGGGGTGCAGGGGTCAGGGCAGAGGGCTGGGGGGTGGGCTGCTATTGGGGGGGGTGCTCCAAGCCCCCTGCCCTGACCGACTCAGGGCAGGGGGCTGTAGGGATACACCCTGATTCCACCCCCCTTCCTCAAGGCACCGCTCCTGCCTCTTCTCCGCCTCCTTCCCGGTCTGAGCAGCGAGAGTGCTGGGGCTCCTCTTCTCCCCTCCCTTACAAGGGCCATCAGCAGCAGGGAGGGAGAGGAGGCGGGGCACGACGCAGCATGCTGGGGGAAGAGGCGCGGGAGCAGGTAGCTTGGCTGCCAGTGGAGGCTGCTGGTTGAGGCTGCCCTGCCCTGCCAGAGAGAGTGGAAGGCAGAGGGCAGAGAAGAGTGGGCTGGGCCAGGCAGGATTTTTAATAGCTCACTGCTGCCTGCCTGGGTCCCGCCCGTCAACCCTGCTCGAGCAGGGCCAGCGGTGGCCAGCAGCGGGACATTAAAAATTGGCATAGATTTCCAACCCCTGATCTATACTATATAGGTGCCAAAACAGTTCTGCATATATTTAGGGAAAATCTACTATTGAATATATGAATGTTTTGTTATATATTTTTTCAGTTCATTAGAGGAAAAATAATATATAACTGTATTTGGGGCCTATTAGAAGGCAGAGGAGATGTAGAAAATCTAATTTAGGAGTTTCCACTTGTAGCTGTGAAAGTCACATAATTGTGTTATTGTCCTGTTTCTTTGTTTAGCATGTACACTGTGGTCTCATTAATCTGTACAACAGTCCCAAAATGGCCATGATTTCTACAAGTGTAATAAGACATTTTAGTTGTTACATTCATAAAGATAAATTGGTAATTTTACATTGTCTCAAAGGGTAAATTCATGGGTTTTAGTTTAAAGTTGGTCACATGATCTCACTGCTTGACATCGCAAATCTCCCATCTCTCCTTTGTTGGTCTATATGCATGAATAATTTTCCCAGTGCTTGTTTGTAGCAGAGCAGGAGAAAGAGAGAATTACCACAGCACAATCTCTTGTTGTCCCCTATCAGCATTCCGTTGGTCTGAGCTGGCTTACAACAGTGTAAAGACATCAGTGGCATGTGTTATAATATATTGAGCATTGTACTCCTGAAGAACGCACGAAAGAAAGAACATTGTTCTACTAGGGAGCAATTCATCGGGTTTTTCCCAGAGACTCTTGGGTCAAGTTTTTATAGGCCTATTTGATTTTCAAATTCTTCTTTCCCTCTTTTTCCTCTCAGTGAGCCATAGTGTCCAAACTTGTCTACATTTACTTCCCATGTTTTGTGCATGGTAGATGTCCTTTAAAAAGAGTATCTCAAATAAGTCTTTATTCTTGTTTTGTTGGCTCTTATTCTGCGTTTTCATGAACTCTGGCCCTGGCCATGGCAACTGCAAGAAAAATGTTAACATTGATTGACAGGATTAAAAAAGCCTCCATCCCTATCCGCATTTCAAACACTTTGGGAACAATGGTGTTTGGTGTGATTGAATTAATGAGATATCGCAGACTGTCAAAAGAGCACACATACTTTACATAAACCCGATTATCTTTGCATGGCAGAAATGAAAAAAAAAGAAGCAACAGAGGTTTGGCTTTCACTCATACCTCCAAAGGAGCCATCAAAGTGTATGCCCTGGCTCAGAGAGTGATGTGCCCGCTCAGCTGGCCTGCCCTCCCTTTCTCTACACATACTGCCTGGCCCTGCTTAGCATACATCAGCCATGGACTTTAACAAGGCTATTCAGGAAACTAGGCCCAAAACAACACTCTTTTCACAACTCAGCACCTTTTTTTCCAGAGATCTATTGTTTAACTTGAACTAACCATACATTTCAACAATTAGACCCGAACTGGCTCCTGCTGCCCTAGCTTAACCCCAAAGAGTGACATCAGTCATGACTATAACATATATTTAAAGAGGTGAACTACAGCTGGTGCTCACTTTACAAAACAGAATGACTATGGATAGATGAAGGTTTGGTAGAGAATGTCTTCCTGCTTATGGTTTTAAATGATATTTTGCTCCTCTGGAAAATGATGTAGCAGTCACAATGTTATGGTGGAGAAATCTAAATCATCATCATATCACTATATTTTAACTGATGTCAGGAATATCAACTATTTTTTTTCCATTCGAGGTTATCATGAATTAAGAGGCTCTGAAATTAAACATAATCCTAGGAAATAAAAGAGATCTGTTTATCGATCTATTTACCTGCCTACCTGTTTACATGACCCTCATCACCATAGGGGCAAATGAGCTTCCACTGATGCATGGAAGAGACCTGGTTACGGGAAGTCAGAATCCAGTTTAAGGACAAATAACTATTTGGAATTCAAATACCTCACATTTGGTATCTTTGCAGATTGGATCAAGGCTTTCAAACTTTCTGAAGCAGACAACTGTTTTCCTAATTCTTTTAAATTCATTTTAAATTAAATTCAGTGAAAGTAAGAACTAACCTGAACCTTCATCAAAAACATAATCCATATGATCACCAAATCTTGTTTTAAATCTGAAAATGTTCAGTTAGAATTTTCTTAAAATTGTTTAATTTTTTTTGCAAATCTCTCCTGGAACAAAACAGAAAAATGACTTTTCTCCCAATATTAGGAAGAATTATCTTCCAGTATTTCTGGACTGACTGGAGTAGGGAGATATTGAAAAACACATACAAAATTATTCTCATGAGAATTCCAGCCCATTTTTGCGGCTACAAAACACATGGATAATCTGGGTAAATTTTAGATAAGCAATCACGCTTGTTGTTGTTTATCTGAATACATTTAAACCTTCAGATCTCATGAGCTTCTCCTATAATTACTTTACCTCCATGTCATGAAAAAATAAAAACACTTTGTGAACACCAAAAGCAGTGTTTACAGCTTCCTTTGGGGGCCTTGCACCATTGTTTGAGGAATTCTGCCTTCATTCATAATTTAGGATTTAGAGAATAAACAAACCAATTTTCTCCTCAGCATAACTCCATTGAAGACAGTGCTGACCACGATATAGGTTCTCCCAATATTCTATGATCCTGGGTTACAATAAATGTTTAATCTTCACCATGTATTTTGGAAAACACTGAAAAATAAGAAAGTTTAAAATCGCAAGATTGAACATATTAAGAATATTGCTCTGTAAATTAATAATTCATGGGAAATATCAGATTTGACATGTGCATAAGTTATATGAGGCCATACAGCAGCCTCTCAACAAATAGAGAAGGCTAATAATAATAATATTCAGCAAAAACCAGGCCAGAACTCTGCATTGTGAAGTTACAAAAACCAAAATAAAACATTGCCCCCAAAAACTTAACCAGTAGATGTCTCTGTTTCATAAACCCTGTCATGATTTCAGCTGCCATCTCCTCTCAGTTACAATTTTTGGTTTCCTCTTCTTCGTATAAATTCACCTAGATGTAAGGACTGCAAACTGACATTAAAGAGGTAGTATTGGGGAACTGATGTAAAAGGAGTTCAGTATGTTGGCTCCACACAATCAAGAGGTTTGAAATTCAGACACATGCAGAGTAAGCACTAAAACTGCAATGAAAGCAGCTCATAAGCCTGAATCCAAGTCTCAGCCTGAGTGTAAGCAAGCTGCCTTCCATTGTATTACATGACAACTGGCATTATCAGTCTTTGCCTCTGCCAGTGAGCAGAGTGCAACCAGAATTTTTGGGTTTATAACAAGAGGTAGAGGCGCCCCCTCAATGCTTGCAGGTTTATGCTTTCTCTTTCCTCTTTTCTTGTAGTCTCAACACTCCCATGAATGCCCCTCCCCCCTCACACTTGTAACATAATCATCCTCCACATCTACTCCTTCTACAGTCTTTCCCACCCTATGGAATAAGGCAGGAGTCAGAATCCCTAATCAGATCCACCAACAGGGCCAAGGAAAGGGTTGCACAGGAGCTGGACCACTAAAGAAACTTTATTCCTCCTCCCCAAGGAACTTCTGTATCCAAAGAGAGGGGTCCAGGGATTGAGACTTGGAAAGCAGGCAGAACCTTGGAGAAGCAACAAGAGGGAAGGAAGCTTGTGCAGTGCGCTTTGCCCTTAAGGAGGCAGTCTCTGAGTCTGGTACTAAGTTGCACTGCCCCCTGCCAGACCCCTTCTCTCCATGGCAGTGAGTGGCTAGCTGCTCAATAGAAACACTCTAAAAACCTTCTCCCATTAATGCCTCTGGGCTGGTTCCCTTACTGAGGCTGAGTAAGGTACAACAGTATCACTTGTTTCCCCTGGTGACAGCCCTGCAACCGAGTCCATAAATGTTTTCATACAGTCCTTTATAATTATCGGAGTGCATGAGAGCAGCTATACAAAAGGGCATAACACCAGTGTGAACCAAGGGAAACAAGACTGGTGTTTGTTTCTAATGTATCTATTATTGATCCTTATGCAAACTTCTTAAAATGTTATGTTCAGTCTGCTCACCTAAGACTAAATGAATGATATACTCGTCCCACCATTCAATTATCTTTTAATTTTAAAAAAAATATATTACATTTTCTCTTTATTACAGAATAACTGAACCAGCTTACAGTGACATAAACAAAGTTCAGCTCTTTTCACAATTAAATATCCATTTAAATCCAGATAAAATCTGTTTTTTTTGTCTAATACTCTTGAGTATTTTATGTAATTTCCAATGTGCCTCTGAGTGCTGCCAATGTGCTGAATTAAGCAGATGTAATTAATCAGATGTAACAAGCATCCTTTCCAGGACATATATAAATATTCTCATATTTCTATAATCTTTTTCAATTTACCATAAGAAAAACAACAAACATTTCCACTGTGCGATGAGACGTCTCAGGTAGCAGAGAATTGGCCACCTCCAATACAGGATATGTTACTATGTGCTTTGTGAGTTTTTCCAGTCTATGGACTAAAATTAAGAAGCAATACAAATGGGGGTATAAGTTAAATGGCCTTCAGTAGTCGGAAAAACAAGTAACAGAAAGGTGCAAAAAGTAAGAGAAATAATTGAGATAAACTTTCCCTTACATTCTCCTGTTATTTGCTTTTCTTGATACTTCACCCCAATTTCACAGCTTGTAGAGCAAGTTACATTCATTTATATTGACTAAGAGCTTGTCTACGCTGCCCTGCTATTCCGACTACAGCGTTATATAGCAGTGCACACCAAAGTGCTGCTTTGTAACTCCCCCATGTGGATGCTGTGGGCACGAACTAAAAGATTCCTAGTTCACATTAATGTAGTACTCTTTAAACAGGATTACACTAATGCAAGCTAGGAACATTTAGTTTGTGCCTGAAGCATCTACATGGGGGATTTTCAGTGTAGTACTTTCGTGCACACTGTTATTCACACCCCCATAGTCTAGGCTTCGAGGCAGTATAGACATGCCTTATACTGTCATATACACATATCATTTACTAATGAGTAACTTGTACCCATTGATGTCACCCCTGAATCTGTGCCTACCAGTGGCCAAAACATGCCTTCAGATTGCATGTGGCTCATATTGATTTTAGGGCCATGCAATCTCATCCAAAAGGAGAATCTGGTCCTTAACCACTTACCACTGCCTACTCATACTGCTTTTCAAGTCTTGATCTCCCCTCCCCCTTCTGTCCTCTTCTCATGACTCACTGTAGTTGGGGAATCATTCTTTCACTTGTGCTGACCCATGTTTCTGGAACAGTCTCTCTCACCTTCACTTTGAGCTTAGTCAGGGCTTATCTAGTTTAGGAAAAAAGGATGAGGTTAGGTCAGGTTTAGCTAACACATGTTAACTAACTCCAACCTAACCACAATCTTTACCTACTGTACACAAGTTAAGGTATTTTATTCCACTGAGTAGTGTTTTAAAATATGTTAATTGAAATGTGATAGCTAACGTTTTAAAACACCACCAACTTTCTGAGTCCCCACAGTGCCTTTATATCTCATCTCCAAGAATGCTTAAAGCAAACATTTGGGGTGAAATCCTGACCCAAGTAAAGGACAAAATTCCCATTTATTTCAATGGGCCAAGGATTTCACCCATCTTCTCTAGAAAAGGACATGGAAGTGCTTCCACCAGAACAAACTCCTTCTTCCTCCCAATTTCCATTTTACTAGCTCATGTAACTGAAGCTCAGGTGATATTTTATAACTAAAAAGCATTTATTACATTTCAAATAATTTTGCATCAGCATTATATAAACACCAGTACTAAAACCGCAATGCATGTTCTGTACTGTCTCCATTTTTATACTTTAAAATGTGAAAACTGATTTCTCCAGTGTTCTGCCTCCTCATGTTAAAACAAAATAATTCATATCACAACAATAAAATAAAAAAGGCAAACTATTACTTGAGGGGGCCTAAATAAACAGGTATACTTCTTATTGCATGCATTTATTAATCTGTAGTTGCTATTTTCTGGTGAGATTTCAAATTAAGATTTTTGAACATGCATTTCAATTATATTTAATAAGAAAGGTATTGTATGTTAAATATAAATGTATTTATGAAAATACATTGTAAATATAATTTCAACACATGTTTGTAACTAATTGCAATGCATTTAACAAATGTTTTATTAAATGCATTACACAATAACAATTTGAATTTGAATACTGATTTGGATTATGCATGTGTGACCATACTCCTCTCCAGTTTGCACATAACAGTCTTCCTTTTAAATTTGGCAACATTTGGGTTTTAGGGATTTTCTTTACGGGGATGGTGAAGTTTTCCTTTTCAGCTTTGTTTTGAGAAGAGCATTCTTTGCACTACAGATTCAGTATCCTTGAGTAACCGGAAATCATTAATAAATGTAATTATCACTAGCAGTGCTGGAACAGGAGAAGCTTTGAGGTTAGTACAATGCCCTGGCAAAACATGTTTGACTGGATGAAAAAGTTTACGGAGATTAACACCCACTGAGCTGGCCCACTGGCAGGTTGTTGCAGGTTAATGGAAATGTGTGGCAACAGTCAGCAACATTAGCAAGGTCTTTATCTTTGGATCTCATAAATATTCTTTTTAACCCCCGCTAACACCAATGTTTCAGGCTTTTCTAGAAGAAGTAGGACAGCTAACTCCATGCTTATGTTAAGGATTAGGCACATTCTGTCCAGGTTTTTTTTTTCCATTAACTGTTCAGAATTGTCCAGTTTTTTAGATGCTTATTTTGAGGTTGTAGCAGATGTTATGATTGCCACCTCACCAACTTGGTATCAAAGCAGGGGAAATTAACAACAAGTTTCAGATTGTGCTGGGTTGACTTGGGAAGATTTTGTTAGCAATGTAGGGCTCTATCAAATAAAGATTCACAATGTTGAAGTATCCTTAAGAGCCAGTTCTAATCATTAAGATGAGTTTAAAAGGAGTATAAAGCTTCTTGTAATCATATAAAGTTTATTGCTGTTTTCAGCTCTTTATCTGTTTCCTTGTATATTAAACCACAAAGACTTTATTCTTTAGCAGATTGAAAATAGAGCAGGGAAGGGGTTAAGGATCTGCGTTGACTGCAATTTCTCAATCAGCCTCGGGAAGCCTCAGGTCAACTTTGCTCATAAAACTCTGCACAAATATTTCTTTTTCTATCAGAGAAATTCTAATTCTGCACACAGACCAGTGCCACTCAGATTATTACACATTATTAAAAATTAATTTTAAAAAATGGTTTGGTCCCTGTAATCTCTTGTAGAGATGTGAGTGCCCAAGCCGTGGAAAAAATAACTACTGTCATGATAAAATAAATACTAAAAATATGGTTTTTATTCCTGCTTTTCTTATTCACGATTTCTCTTGTTCCTCGGTTTTAAAATCTTTTCTCTTTTTCTTTCTTTCACGGTACAATTACAGCATTTTACCTCTAGGTACAAGCCCATCCTTATTAAAAAGTCATATAGAGCTTTAGCAGAGATAAAACCAAAAGGTACTTGTGACACTGGCAGGCCAGATGCCAGCTCTTGCCTAGGCTGCAAGCATAAGCAAAGAACTAAGAAACTCATAGCTGAAGGTCAGGCCAGTTTACCTGTATATTTGTTTTGCCTAAAATAGGTATTAGTCTTATAAGAATGTATTTAGTGTTTAGATTCTATTAAATGCTTGCAAGTTGTTGCATGCATTAATCTCACTTGCAATGTCTGTATTCCATGGTATTACAAAAATGTAAGTTTTGCTTTATAACTTTAAAAAAGTTTTCTCTGAACTTGTAACAGGCACAGGAATAGTCTGCTCCCACCCATCCAGAAGGACTATCAAAATCAGATGGGCCACCAAGGAACGTTGCAATACAAAGAATTGGTTAAGGGCCATATCACACCTTGGAAATGGTACGTGAAAAGGAGCTTGTCCTGTGGAATTGGAAGCAGAATGAAGGAAATAGATCAAAGAAAGAAGATTTTCCTTCTCTTGGCACTGCGAGCAACCTGACCATGGTGTGATTTTTGGTGTAAATGACCATTTATCACTAAGTCAGATTGTCTGGCTGGCAAGATAGACTGGAGAGTCTAAAGGACTGTCTGTGACTCCATGGCGAGACTGGTATAATGATCCAGGAGTTCACACTTGTTACTGGTTTGGCAGAATCTAATTATAAAACACACCACCAGTTTGGAATGTCTTCCCTGTTTTTGACATTCTGCCCTGAGGCAGGCAATCACAGTCATGAGCTACTATAGAAATCAATAGTATCCAATAGAAATTACTCTAACATGTATAGAATTTAGTAGAAACTAAAAACAGGCTGAATTGCTCCCTCCCATAGTAAAACCTAGAACGGGGGTCAGAAACAGAAAATGTCGACGAGGAGCCCCTTTTGAAGATTCCCTCATATTGCTCTGTCAGGGAGCTGGATCTGCCTGCTCTCTCTCCCAAGTTAAATAGGCTGTAAACCTACCTGAAATTCTGCACCTCAGGCCAGAGTCATCTGCTCATAGGTCCAATGCTTCTGCTGCAGCTTTGACCCCCTGAACACTTCTGGTCCTTGGCAACCTGGCTGCACAAGAGCCATGTTATCAGGGACCCTTGTGGTGGCAGCTACCTCCAAGGGTCATTTTTAACAGGGACTCCTCTCCATCACATTGGCTGTATGGAAAAAATAGTACTTCCCCAGGCAGTGCCCTAAGTCTGTCTACTGCTACTTCCAACCTAATAACTGTCCTCCTACTCTCCTCCTACCTTTCTATGGACCATAACCTCCAATAAATGTTTTAAAACAATCTGTGGCATTTATTGAAGAATGGTATTTTTGGTACAGAATTCTATAGGTTAATTTAAAATTTTTATAGAAAGTTTATTGTTCTCTGCCAAACTCTACAGGCAGGAAAAAGGAGTTAAGGCTTAGACTAATGGACAGGTTCTTCATAAGAATACAACATATGTCACTATACAGACCTATCTAAAAAGTGTGCTTAGTTGTCTAGTTGTATGTTTTAAAAAATAAGCTTATTATAGGTGCATTGATAGCACTATCTATTGTTAAGGTTGCCCAACACTTTCCATTATAAAATCCTGTTTCCTGTGGCTTACAATTTTGCTAAACTAACAATTCAGGCTAAAATTTTCAATATAAAGTGTTTGGCTCAGGATTTTTTAAAAAAATATTATTATTACAGACAAAACAGTTCAGCCACTTCTTAGTCTCAAGCCAGGGGAAAATACATTATTTTTTCCCATGCTAAAATATTCTGGTTATGCTTTCTTTGCAAAGCTTAGCACCACCATCCTTTGGATCAAGGCTTGATATTTGGCATGGGGTGGCCTGTGTGTGAGGGATGTGCCTTTTAGCATAACTGAAAATCTGCCCAAATATGGCTAAGTTCTAGGTCTTTGAAATATAGAAGTTTACACATGCTCTGTGAAGGCAACAGATTATAGCAACTAAATTCCACAAAGATTTTGTCCTCACTGAGCATGCTCTCACCTGGGCCTGAGCAGAACTTTCAGTGAAATTGCAGCTCTGGGCTGCTACAGACCATGCTGGGCAACTTAATTGAGGAGTAGGGGGAAATAGTTTGGGACAAAGAGTCTGGGTGGGGGAGATTGCAACTGAGACTGGTTGCTGGGGAGAGGTAAACTGGAAGTGGAAGTGAGGCTGGGGTGGGTATAAAGGGACTAGCTGTGCAAGAAGACCGAGGCTGGGAGTCAGAGGGGCACATAAAGACTGGGAGCTGGGGAGGGAAATGGGGGTAGGAGGACTGGGAGCCAGTAAGTGGGGGAAGACTGGATGAGGAGGAGGGGGTGAAATTAGAACTGACTGGGCAATGAAACTGAAAGAGAGAACCAGTGGAGCAGGGGAGAAAGAAAGAAAAGGGAACAGATTTGATGAGGAATAAGTATAAGGATGGAACTGGGAGTGGTTGGGTCAAAGAACCTAGGGAGGGAGATTGGGAGTGGGAGCCAGTGAAGACAAGGAACGTGGACTTGGAGGTTGGAAAGATGGTGCAACTGGTGGCCAGTGGGAGGGATGGAGAAAGAGAGATTGAACAAAAAGCTGTGGTGGAGGGAAATTGGGAATGGTTGGGCAACAAGATTGGGACTGGGCACTGGGGGTGTTGCTAGGCAAGTTTTCTGCAAGATTGATATAAATTTGTTATAATATTTTTGTCTCCTAATTGACCAGAAGCTACCACTTCTATTAAAGTAAGCTTTCTTTATAAAATAGCTTTTCTAGAAAGCTGAGAAACAAAATATCTCTAGGGTTCATGATTTGTTTTAATATCTGGATTTTTGCAATGGGTGCATTGGCAAGAGAAAATAACTTATTTTATCTCCAATTCTATCCCAAACTCATAGAGTAGTCTTTGCTAAAGGATGTGTATAAATTTCTGGACAATGTGATTTTTTTTTATTAATCCATGATAATCTGGCAATGTTTATACTGCCACTTTTTTCTTGTTCAATAAATATTCAATGGTTGGCTAGCACACCAATCCACTACTGCTTTGAGCTGGCTGGCTTGATAGTACCATAGCATTTTTGGAACAGCTAATTCACTCTGTTTAATGGGTCTGTACAAAGTATCTGTTCTTATTCTTGGTCTTTTTCTTATTCCGTATTTCTGGTGGGTTTCATCTGGGATGATAATAGGAAGATTTTGAAACAATAAAGATATACTTAGAAAAATGTTCATTTTGACTGTAGCTATTTTTCTCTACCAAGAAACTGCATACTTCCCTCAGCATTCTAGATCTTTTTTTCATTTGCTGAAGTAGTGGCTTGACATTTAAATCATAGACCTTTTCTATGATTCCCAGGTATATTGTAGAATTTGTTGCCCATTTGTATCCACATTTTTTTCTGGCGGGATGATTTCTCAGAATCTGGCACCTTTTTATCTAGTTTTTCAGATTTGGCATAGTTTACTTTAAAGCCAGATGCTTTCCCAAATTCATCAATTTCTTTAGATACCAACTTTAGGGAAATATTTGGGTTAGATGAAAATAATATTACATCATCTATATATAAAGCTAATTTTTTTCATTTGTACCTGTTTTATTCCTGTAACAGATTCCTTGTTCCTTATCCTCCATGCAGAAGGCCCCATGGCCAACACAAAAACGTAAAGAAGACAATGAACATACCTTGCAAGTCCCTCTGTGTAATTCAAGCAGGGGAGATTTAACCCTATTAACTCACACAGCTGCTTTTGGGCTTGTGCAAAGAGCACTTATCCGTTTAAGGAACTTGACATCAATGTCCATGTGTAACGGGACTTGAAAGTTCCATTCTATTCTATCACAAGCTTTCTCTTTCATCTAGTGATAACAAAATAAATGGATTTTTTTTGATCTGACATTATGGATGATTTCAAGTACTCAGAATATTGTTTGACATTTGTCTATCCTTAATGAATCCAGTATGAGTTGGGTTTATATCAACTGAGAGCATGACTTGCTATTGACTAGCTAATATTTTTGGTAAAATCTTTATTTCATGATTCAGCTATGGTAGGGACCTGTAGCAGATGCATAACTTTAGGGAGAACAACAACAGGAGCTTCTTCCATAGGTTGTGGAAGCTCCTCCTCTAGCATTCAAGGTACTTTTCAAGGGACCCACTAATACCTCCTTAAATACTTTGTAAAATTAATCTGGAAAGCCGTCAGGTCTTGGAGTTTTATCATTTTTCATACTTGTTATTTCCTCTAAGATTCCTTATTCTGTTATTTCTTTATCTGAAGTTTCTTTACCAATTTTGTTTATAATTTGATACTCTGCTTCTTCCAGAAATTCTTGAACAGCTTCAGAGCTTGGAATATCTGAGATATAGAGATTTTTTATAATAAGCGGGAAAAGTAGCACATATTTCATTAGGGTGTGTAACTATCCTTTGCTGATTGTTTCTAATTGGTGAAATAATATGTTGCACTTAAATCTCTTTAAGCTTTTGAGCCATGAGCTTATCACATTTATTTCCTTTTTCATAAAACATCTCCTTTGTATACCAAAAAGCTTTTTAGAGGCATCTGTCATCAACATATTCAATTTCCCTCCTAATATTAGTTAGTTGTCAATGTACTTTATTTGTACCTGTGTTTTTATGATTGTCTTGTAACCTTTTTATATCCTATTCATTTTATCTTTTCTTGAGCTTTTTTTTCCAGATGAGAGGCTTGGATTATCAACTGGCTCTTAAATACTAAATATTTGAAAATATTGAATGTCCTTTTTAATTACTGTACCTGATCTTTCTCTTGGAGAAGTAAGCAGTTCCTTTTCCAAAAAAGTGATTTGGGGGATTGTTACGGGATGGACTAGGCCCAGAGGCTCCCTGCTGGAGGCCTCAGAGTCGGGCTACAATCTGTCCCACAGAGGAGCAGAAGAGATGTCCTCCAAGTGGCCTAGAGTGGCTGCAGAGGAAACAGCCAATCAGGAGGGCTACAGGAGCAACCAGCTGGGGCCTGGAGGGAGAAGCAGCAGAGACAGAATCAGTCGGTTGCTGCCTGGAGCTGGAAGAGAGAGGATGGTGTTCCTGGCTGGCTGCAAGGACTGAACAAGGACTGAGCCCAGGGTGGGATCCAGGGAAGAAGCCTGGGGGCATAATCCCATGCCAGGGATGAGAGAAGGTAAAGACTGTATTCCCCAGAAGGCATATCTTCTGTTGCAGCCTATAGACAGAGTGTGTGACTCAGCCAGAGTCATTGGAGACCCACTGAAGAAACTCTTGAGCAGGAGAGAGCTTGCAACAGGCAGGTGACACCCCATTACAGGAACCTAGCCCAACGATCAAATATTACTTCCAATGGTGAATGATCTCACCATATAATGGTACTAATTTCTTCAGATCTTGTCCACCTCATTAAGGACTTAGAGTTTAATATGAAATCTGTTTGATTGTAAACTGATGACAGTATAAATAAAATGTATAATCCTGTTCCCTTAGAAATTGGACCTTGAGAGATCATTAGTCCAGTCCCCTTCACTAATGGAAGGACTAAGTATTATCTAAAGCATTCCTGAAAAGTGTTTGCCTAACTTGAACTTAAAGATCTCCAGTGATGGAGAATCCACAACCTCCCTGGGCAATTTATTCCAATGCTTAACCATCCTGACAGTTGGGAAGTTTTTTCTAATGTCCACCCTAAACTGCCCTTGCTTCAATTTAAGCCCATTACTTTTTGTCCTATCCTCAGAGGTTAGAGTAATTTTCCTCCCTCCTCCCTATAACAATCTTTCATGTACTTGAAAACTGTTATCATGTCCCCTCTCAGTCTTCTCTTCTCCAGACTAAACAAACTTAATCATGTTTTCTATACCTTTAATCATTGTTGTTACTCTTCTCTGGACTTTCTCCAATTTGTCCACATCTTTCCTGAAAGGTGGCGGACAGAACTGGACACAATACTCCTAATCAACGCAGAGTAGAGTGGAAGAATTACTTCTTGTGTCTTGCTTACAACACCCCTGCTAATACATCCCAGAATGAGGTTTGCTTTTTTTGCAACAGTGTTACGCTGTTGACTTATATTTAGCTTGTGATCCACTATGACTCCCAGATCCCTTTCTGCAGTACTCCTTCCTAGGCAGTCATTTCCCATTTTGTATGTGTACAACTGATTGTTCCTTCCTAAGTGGAGTACTTTGCATTTGTCCTTATTGAATTTCAACCTACTGACTTCAGACCACTTCTGCAGCTTTTCCAGATCATTTTGAATTTTAATCCTTTCCACCAAAGTACTGACAATGCCTCCCAGCTTGGTATCGTCTGCAAATTTTGTTAGTGTACCCTCTTTCATTACCAAAATAATTGATGAAGCTATTGAACAGAACTGGACCCAGAACTGATCCGCGTGGGACCCCACTCGATATGCCCTTCCCTCTTGACTGTGAACCATTGATAACTATGATCTGGTAATGGTTTTCCAATCAATTATGCACCCATCTTGTAGTAGCTCCATCTAGGTTGTATTTTCCTAGTTTGATTAATAGAAGGTCATGTGAGACAATATCAAAGGCTTACTAAAGTCAAGAAATATCACATCTACCACTTCCCCTCTTCCACAGGGCATGTTACCCTGTGAAAAAAGCTATTAGGTTGATCTGACATGATTTGTTCTTGTCAAATGCATGCTGACTATTACTTATCACATTGTTATTTTCTTGGTGTTTGAAAATGGATTTCTTAATTATTTGCTACATTATCTTTCCAGGTACTGAAGTTAAGATGACTGATCTGTAATTTCATTCCCCTTTTTATAGATTGGCACTATATTTGCCCCTTTTCCAGTCCTCTGGAATCTCTCCCATCTTTAATGACTTTTTGAAGATAATCTCTAATAGCTCAGATATAGCCTCAGTCAGCTCCTTGATTATTCTAGGATGTATTTCATCAGGCCCTGGTGACTTGCTCTGTTATAGTTTCTCCTTTAACCAGTTCCTTATCCACCTTTCAATTCTCATATTAATCCCCATCTTTTCCATGTGTAGGTGCCTAGACACAGTGATCAACACACCTCTCAACCTTCTCTTTGATAAACTGAATAAGTTGACCTTCTTAAGTCTCAGATGGTAAAACTCTTTTTCCAACCCCTGGATCATTTTTGTGGCCCTCCTTTTGAAATTTCTCCAGAATTTCCACACCCTCCTTGAAGTATGCACTGGACTCATTATTCTAGTAATGGTCTTACTGAGATTATGTACAGAGGCAAATCTCTTCCCTACTTCTACTTGATATTCCCATTTTTATACATTAAGTATCATATTAGCCCTTTTTGCCACAGCGCTTTTTCATCAATGGCTATATATATATATATATATATATATATATATATATATATATATATATATATATAATGATCGAGGGACGTGATCATTCCCCTCTATTCAGCATTGGTGAGGCCTCATCTGGAGTACTGTGCCCAGTTTTGGGCCTCACACTACAAGAAGGATGTGGAAAAATTGGAAAGAGTCCAGCGGAGGGCAACTAAAATGATTAGAAGGCTGGAGCACATGACTTATGAGGAGAGGCTGAGGGAACTGGGATTATTTAGTCTTCAGAAGAGAAGAATGAGGGGGGATTTGATAGGAGCTTTCAACTACCTGAAAGGGGGTTCCAAAGAGGCTGGAGCTAGGCTGTTCTCAGTGGTAGAAGATGACAGAACAAGGAGTAGTGGTCTCAAGTTGCAGTAGGGGAAGTTTAGATTGGATATTAGGAAAAACTTTTTCACTAGAAGGGTGGTGAAGCACTGGAATGGGTTACCTAGGGAGATGGTGGAATCTCCTTCCTTAGAGGTTTTTAAGGCCCAGTTTGACAAAGCCCTGGCTGGGATGATTTAGTTGGTGTTTGTCCTGCTTTGAGCAGGGGGTTGGACTAGACGACATCCTGAGGTCCCTTCCAACCCTGATATTCTATGATTCTATGATATACTGTACATCTTACTCTTGGCAGAAAGACTAGGTTGCTTTATTTTACTATCCAATGCCTTTAGGACACAGAAAAAGCCACTAAAATATTAATAGCCCTAACAACAGGATTAGAGACTGTGGAAAGTTGTAGGTTGCAGCTTTGTGAAAGTATTTTCAAATACTGACAAATCGGGGACTCTAACAGTAGTATATGTTGACCAGAGAAACTCAGTCTCTCTTTACATGCATCCTAATTCCTTAATGCATCCTTCCTCTAAAGGGAGCATTCACATGTAGCAACTCCTCTCTGAGTTTTAGCAGTTACATTTCTTAACCTGAACAGGACTGGAACAAATTGCAATCTTTGTATCTATACAGCAGTATCTACTTTGGTATTTGCAGTGGAAGTTTCAGGGTTAATTCTCAATGGACACTGAAGGACAGCAAACAGTCTCGGTGCTAGTTTGTAAAATGAATTTTCAGTGTGTAGCCCACAGACTGTCATTGATTGTGATAAATAAATAAAACCACTCCTGACTTTTATTGTTGTAGGGAGTAATTATAATTCACAGGGCCAGACCCTTTGTGCCACAGAATACTTCATTTGTGGTTTGCATGAGCAGATACATTAACTTCTCTGAGCGCTTTTCATTAGAACACTATTACTCATTGAGGACTGATCAATATATCATCTATACAACATCTTGAATGTGGATGTCTGGACCCATTGTGGACTTGCTGATAATGACTTCTTTATTCAAACCAGCTTGTAGGAACAAGGAGATAAAGAAAAGGGAAGAGAATTATAGCATATGCTCATGAAAGTATTGTAAAGGTTATAAACAGAAAGCAAGAATAAAGCTACAGGTTAGGGGAAATGATTGTAGAAAAAAGAATGCAAAGTAACTAAAAGTTAAGAAAGAAAAAATGGTTAGAGTGTCACAGCATTTTTTTCCTAAACATTATGTAAAGCAAGCTAAGTTTTAATAAACCTTTTGAAACTAGTCTTCTCCTTTGGGATTATATTGCCCTTTAGGTTTCATATCCTAATGTTTTGCTCATCTTGTGATGCATTTAAGTACTCCCAATGCAAACAAAGCACCAGTCTTCTTCTCCTTCACAATCTTTTATTTGTTTTTTTTTTCTTCTCATTCCCCACTACTCCAAATAAAAACTCAGGGGCTCAAAGATTTTTTTCTTCCATTAACTTTTAGATTCCATATTATACTCATCCCCTGATTTTCATGTTTCTAGCCTTACCCTATTTGTCTCTAAGTTAGTGTAATTTAAAAATAAATTAATGCACAGTGTGGCACATTCCAATTTCATTGCCCTGTCCATATTTGAGATACACTACTCTGTTTCCTAAAAAGTATGTCCACAAAACACTGTAATCATTTAATATAGAAGTTCTCCCTGATAGTCTACAATGGCTTCTGTTTTGATGGTGATAGAAAAGGTGGAGGTGAGTCTTACAGTTTGGTGGGGATGCAGTCCCAGTGAGGGAACAGTAGAAATATTTTGGGTTATTTGATAAGAAGAAAGAAGAGTATTCAAAAAAGGGAACAAGTGACAGAAAAGCCATATCAACATGGCGTAGCTATAAATCAATTGAGCATGTGATTAGACACTACTCATGTGCTTAAAGTCAAGCACAAGTTTAAATGTTTTGAAGGGCTGAGGCCTCAGCCTATAAAGGAAAATAGAAAAACATGGAATTTGTTTAGATCCAATTGCCGGGGACTGAGCAACTGAGTGAGACAATGTTGTTTACTGTTTAATGCTGAACTCCCAAACAAAGGGCCAAAGCCTAGCAGTTAATGGGACTTGTCAGGGATTGGTAGTCACTCACCATCTGAGGATTTGGCCCAAAATAAAGAATTAGAGAATTAAAGATCGTTACTTATATTTATAGCAGGAACTCAGAATAATTGTCTGTAAATGTGTCTTGGCTTCAGTCCAAGCTAAAGGTGCTGAACAAGAGAAGTCATAGAAATTTGTAACTGGATATCATCCTGCCTCATAGTACAGGATGTACAACTTTATAATGCTAGTAACAGAGTAAAAGAGGTCATACACCCCACACAGGTTGACACATCAAGTAATAACAGAACTAGCAAGTAAATGTGGAGAGGAGGGTGGCAGTGAAAAATTTAAATGAAAATGAAAAACAAAGTTGTTTTCATCTAAAACATTTCAAAAGATCATTTTAACTGTTGAAAACTCAAAACTTTTGAAAGAAAACAAAACTTTTGGCTGAAAAATGAAAATGTCTGTCAGGAAAATCAAATATTAAATATTCTGATTAATCAAGCCAAATCAAAATGTTTAGGTTTAATGCTGATAGACTTTAATCTGTGTCCACCTAAGATACCGTGATGCCTCATGGGAGCTGTGGTTCAGGTGCCTCATGTCTACCCCTATTGCTGACCTGTTGTTATGCTTCAGGAGAGTCACATGGCTGTGATGCATCATGGGAGATGTAATCCAACCAGTGCACTCAGCCCAAAGAGGAGAATAGGACATAAGGGATCCAAACTACAACTCCCATAAGTCATTGTGGCAGTTTAGGAGGCCATGGTTTAATGTTGACCTGAGCCAAAACAAAACATTTTGGTTTGAAAATATTTGTCAGGAATCAGGGCATACAGTAGAGCCAGTCTCCAGCCAATCTAATGTGTGCAGTTGGCCTGTAGTAGGTAATGTGTGTAGTAGGCTGCTTGGTTGGCTACACCATTTATTTGGCTGGAAGAGTCAGCAGAGAGAAGCAGCTAACAGGGGAATTTTGGAGGGAGTAGCTCCAGCTCCAGACTTTGTGCTTGGAGGTGGCAGGACTTGGTGAGTTGTGCATTTGGTCTGTCTGAGTTTTTTGCTTGATTCTTTGTTTGTTTGTTCTCTGTGTACAAGCTGCATAGCTTGGCTGAGGGCCTCTTAATAATCCCTTGAAGCTTTGATCAGTATCTTGCTAAAGGCTGCAAGACTCTAGGCTTTGAACCTTTGATCATCCCAGCTATTTGAAATCTTTGAGTTGTTAATTTCTCTCTGGTGGTGAGGTTCTGAACTGAGCTAAGCAGGGAAGACTTGATATAAAAAAGTCACTTGCTGAGTAAACTCAAGAGCCGAGAACAGAGGTAACTAACAGGTGAGTTTTGGAGGAAGTTTGGAAAGGGAATGTGAGAGGCTTTCCTTTCAAATTCTGCATTACATGTGATATTAGGATGACCAGCAATGGAACAGTGGCAGTGAGTGCAACAGATGTGCTGTGTTCTGTTTCCTGCATAAAGGCAGATTTCCTGTGCATAAAGTGCAAGTTAGTGGCTGTGCTGGAGGAAAAGATTCTTGGCTTAGAGGGGCAAGTTGTGATGCTACTTAGAATCCAAGAAACTAAGGAGTTCCAAACCAACCAGATTCAGGAAACACCAGGGAGGAGGCCTGCCAGTTCATTACCATCAGAGGCAAGATGACCCTGCAAGAGTTTACATGGTGAGAAACAGATGAGGATAGGTGGACTATGGCCACCAGAGAGAAGACAAGCAGGAGGAATTCCACACAGAAGTTTAAATTCAATACCAAATACTCATGATGGAAACTATGGAAAATACCTCTCAAGATCCAGACGGTCCAAGGGAATAGAGAGATATATGAGACACATGTGTAGATGGCAGCTTGGTCAAACCTGTAAGAAAATCAGACTTACCTGCAAAGAGTTCTCCAACCATTCAAAGAACAGATAGTCCTTGCTGGAGATTCAATACTCAGAAGAACTGAAAGAACATTCTGAAAGGGACAAGTGTACATCAGGTTGGTGTACTGCCTTCCCAGAGCCAAGAGATGAGACAGCACTCTAAAATTGGTTAGGCTTCTGAAGTCAACTGGCAAGGATCCATTGGTAATGATTCATATTGGCACCAATGACATGGCATCATGGATATCATACAGATAGCACACAACTTCAAGGAACCTGGAAGCATGCTGATGAAGAACATGCAAGCAGTGTTCTCTGAGAACCTTTCTTTCTCATGAGCAAAGGAAGAGAGAAGGTAGAAGATTCTAGAAGTGAATCACTGACTGGGTAAATGGTGTAAGGTGAAGGGGGATGGTGTTGAATATTGGTCCATCTTCTACCGTGGGAGGGGACCATATAGTTTGGATGGCCTCCTCCTCCTCAGTAGACAGCCCAATCTCCTTGGGGACAGGCAGCCTAGAGAAGTAAGGAGAGGGTTACACTAATAGCAAAAGGGAAGAGTAAAAAAAGCACTCAGCACAAAATCAAGATGTTGAGAACAAAGGCTACAAAGAGAAGAAATTCTTAAATTGTCTACACACTCATGCAAGAAGACTGGGTAACAAAGAATTAGAACTAATGATTTATGAGCATAAATTTGATATAGT
Organism: Mauremys reevesii; assembly: GCF_016161935.1. Lineage (NCBI taxonomy): Eukaryota > Metazoa > Chordata > Testudines > Geoemydidae > Mauremys > Mauremys reevesii. The sequence continues at coordinate 121,925,351 of NC_052624.1, read as the reverse complement.
AGTTTTTTACTGAAGCCTAGTGGGATGGTTCACATAACTGGAGCATTAAAATCAATAGTTGCAACCTATATAGGAAGGGTTGAATGGGCAAAGGGGGATGGGGAATAGCATTCTATAGCCTGGTCTACACAAGGCGTTTAAACCGGTTTTAGGAGCGTAAAACCGATTTAACGCCACACCCGTCCACACTAAGAGGCCCTTTATATCGGTATAAAGGGCTCTTTAAACCGGTTTCTGTACTCCTCCCTAACGAGAGGAGTAGCGCTAATATCGGTATTACCATATCGGATTGGGGTTAGTGTGGCCGCAGATCGACGGTATTGGCCTCCGGGCGGTATCCCACAGTGCACCACTGACCGCTCTGGACAGCAATCTGAACTCGGATGCAGTGGCCAGGTAGACAGGAAAAGCCCCGCGAACTTTTGAATATTTCCTGTTTGCCTAGCGTGGAGCTCAGATCAGCACGTGTGGCGATGCAGTTAAAAATCAAAATAAAGAAAGAGCTTCCGCATCGACCATGCGGATGTGATCACTGTAAGGGCAGGCAAATCTGTTCTATCAGCGCTCCGTTACAGAAGACGAAATTCAAAATCATTTTTAAAAAATCTCCAGACAGACGCCATAGCAGGGGCTCAGTGCACTGCTGCGTGACAAACGTAACGGAAAGCCCAAGAATCAAATGGACGCTCATGGACTGGAGGACTCAAGCTATCCCACAGTTCCTGCAGTCTCCGAAAAGTATTTGCATTCTTGGCTGAGCTCCAAATGCTTCTAGGGTCAAACACAGTGTCCGCGGTGGGTCAGGGCATAGCTCGGCAATTTACGCACCCCCCCACCCACCCCCAGAAGTGAAAGGGAAAACAATCCTCTCTTGACTCTTTAACATGTCACCCTATCTTTACTGAATGCTGCAGATAGACCCGATGCTGCAGCACTCAACACCAACATCCTTGCTCCCCCCCACCATGGGTGGCTGATGGTGCAATACGACTGGTATCCGTCCTCGTCATCAGCCTATTGGCACATGGGGCAGTGCAAAAGGACTGGTAACCATGCAGACTAGCATCCGTTAGGTCGATCAAGGGTGCCTGGCCCTAATTTTTCATGGTAGATGGTACAGTATGGCTGATAACCATCATCGTCATAGCAACAGGGGGCTGAGCTCTGTCAGCCCCCACCCTTCATGTGTAAAAAAAAGATTCAATTGCCCCTGGACTAGCAGAGGGATGCTGGGCTCCTCTGCTCCACACTCCTTACTGTCCTGTCTGGACTATCATAGCAGTTGGAGGCTGCCTTCCACTCATTTCTCACTAACAAGTCAGTGTGTCTTATTCCTGCATTCTTTATTACTTCATCACACAAGTGGGGGGACAATGCTACGGTAGCCCAGGAAGGCTGGGGGAAGAACGGAATCAACAGGTGGGATTGTTGCAGGAGCACCTCCTGTGAATAGCATACAGCTCATAATTTCTGCAGTATCTGACACAGAGCAGCTGTGCTCTCTGATACAGTAGTTCTCTAGTACACTTGCCCATATTCTAGGCAGGACTGATTCTATTTTTAGATACCAAAAAGGAGGAATTGACTCTGGGAGTCATTCCCAATTTTGGCTTTTGCGCCCCTGGCTAAGAGCAGCCAGGGGCACTTATGACAGCAGCAAATGGTGCAAAACGACTGGTAGCCATGCTCATCTTTTTACCAATTTATGGATTGGTAGATGGTACAGTATGGCTGATAACCATCTCTGCTGTCATGCAAAAGCAAAAGCATGCTGCTGTGTAGCGCTGCTGAATCGCCTCTGTCAGTGGCATCTAGTACACATACGGTGAAAGTCACAAAAGGCAAAACAGGCTCCATGATTGCCATGCTATGGCATCTGCCAGGGCAATCCAGGGAAAAAAGGCGTGAAATGCTTGTCTGCCGTTGCTTTCCCAGAGGAAGGAGTGACTGACGACATTTACCCAGAACCACCCGCGACAATGATTTTTGCCCCATCAGGCACAGGGATCTCAACCCGGAAATTCCAAGGGGCGGGGGAGGCTGCGGGAACTATGGGATAGCTACGGAATAGCTACCCACAGTGCAACGCTCCAGAAGTCGATGCTAGCCTCGGACCGTGGACGCACACCACCGATTTAATGTGTTTAGTGTGACCGCGCGCACTTGATTTTATACAATCTGTTTTACAAAACCGGTTTATGCAAATTCGGAATAGTCCCGTAGTGTAGACGTACCCTATGTCAAAAATGGCATTACCTGTTTCCGAGTCACTGATACCTTATAGAAGAAAATTATCTCAATGCTTATGGATTGAAGTCCAAGCATATAAAGCAGGAGATGGGATATTAATTTGTCTGGTACACACCACCAAATCACACTAGGAACAGAATTACCTTCTCCTTATGTACCTATTTATAATATGTGAGAAAAAATCCTGTGTGATCATGGGAGACTTCAGTTTGAGTGACATATGCTGGAGGTCTCATGCTTCATGGAATTTCTAAATATTGTAGATGGCAATTTCCTGACTCAAAGAAATACTGGAGCCAACATGGGGGGAATTCTTTACTGGACCTCATCTTAACAGATGAAGAGGAACTGAACACAGAACTAAAAAGTAATGGTAGCTTAGATACAAGTTGTCATGATGATTACATTTATAAAGTGCAAGCAAAAAAATATCCAGATCAGTAATATATATAATATGTAATATGTGTGTGTGTGTGACCCTATTAAAATTGACCCTATTGTATATATATATATATATACACACAGACGTACATACTTGGTGCTTTAATAGGGTCAATTTCACCCAAGTTGAAAACAATTATAAGCCAGACCAGATGGGAGTAAGAATTTAGTCAAAAAAAAGAGCGATAATTGGCAATCAACTTTGTAGATTGCCAAAGAGGCCCAATCCCACAACTAAGGAAGAAGGAGGTATTGGTTTAGAGAGGAAATGCAGGGAGCTGTAAAAAAGAGAGAGTTGATAGTAATGAATATAAATAATAAGTTAGGAATTGTAGAAAAGTGATAAGGGAAGCCATAGGGCACAAGTAGAACTCTATGGCCAGAAGAACTAAGGACAATAAGATAAGTTTTTAAAATATTAAGAACAAAAAGAATCCTGAAAATTATATTAATCCATTATTGGAAGCAAATGGTAAAATTATTAATAATAATTCAAAAAAGGCAGAAGTGTTCAATAAGTATTTCTCTTATGTATTTAAGGGAAAAACAGATGTTTGTGGGAGAAAAATAGTTTCATCAGATAGTGATGAGAATACTATTTCCATTCCACTAGTTGGAGGATGTTAAAGATAATCTACTAGTGTTACACATTTTAAAATCACAGATCCAAATAACTTATATCCAAGAGTTTTAAAAGAGTTGCCTGAGGAGCTAGTTAATCCTGATTTTCAATAAGTCTTGGAGCACTGGGGATGGAAGAATGCTAATGATATGGCAATTTTTAAAAGGGTAAACAGGATGATCTGGGTAATTATAGGCCTATCAGCCTGACATCAGTCCCGGACAAGATAATGGAGCAGCTGTTATAGGATTTGATTTATAAAGAAGAAGAGGAAGGTAGTCCACCTAACAAAGAAAGGGAAGAGCATCTTTGCAGGCAGGCTTGCTAACCTAGTGAGGAGGGCTTTAAACTAGTTTCGCCAGGAGATGGAGACCTAAGCCTTTAGGTAAGTGGGGAAGTGGGATACCAAGAGGAAACACAAGGAAGAGGGTGCAACAGGGGAGGTCTCCTGATTCATAGTGAGAAAGCAGGGCAATTGGCTAGTTATCTTAGGTGCCTGTACACAAATGCAAAAAGCCTGGGAAACAAGAAGGAAGAATTGGATGTCCTGGAACAGTCAAGGAACTATGATGTGACTGGAATAACAGAGACTTGGTGGGGTAACTCAGATGACTGGAGCACTGTCATGGATGGGTATAAACTGTTCAGGAAGTACAGGCGGGGAAGAAAAGGTGGAGGAGTTGCATAGTATGTAAGAGAGCAGTATGATTGCTCAGAACTCCAGGATGAAACTGGAGAAAAGACGATGGGATGGATTGCACCCTCAGCAAGTCCACAGATGACACTAGACTGGGGGGAGAGGTAGATATGCTGGAGGGTAGAGAGAGGGTCCACAATGACCTAGAGATATTGGAGGACTGAGCCAAAAGAAATCTGATGAGGTTCAACGAGGACAAGTGCAGAGTCCTGCACTTAGGACAGAAGAATCCTATGCACTGCTACATGCTGGGGACCGACTGGCTAAGCAGCATTTCTGCAGAAAAGAACCTGGGGATTAAAGTGGATGAGAAGCTGGATACGAGTCAAGAGTGTGCCCTTGTTGCCAAGCAGGCTAACAGCATATAGGGCTGCATTAGTAGGAGCATTGCCAGCAGATCGAGAAAGTGATTATTCCCTTCTATTTGGCACTGCTGAGGCCACATCTGGAGTATTGCATCCAGTTTTGGGGCCCCCACTACAGAAAAAATGTGGACAAATTGGAGAGAGTCCAGTAGAGGGCAACGAAAATGATTAGGGGACTGGAGGAACTAGGCTTATTTAGTCTGCCAAAGAGAAGAATGAGGGGGGATTTGATAGCAGCCTTCAACTACCTGAAGGGGGTTTCCAAAGAGGATGGAGCTAGGCTGTTATCAGTGGTGGCAGATGATAGAACAAGGAACAGTGGTCTCAGTTGGGGAGGTCTAGGTAGGATATTAGGAAAAACAATTTCACTAGGAGAGTGGTGAAGCACTAGAATGGGTTACCTAGGGAGATGGTGGAATTTCCATCCTTAGAGTTTTTAAGGCCCAGCTTGTCGAAGCCCTGGCTGGGATGATTTAGTTGGTGCTGTTCCTGCTTTGAGCAGTGGGTTGGAAGAGATGACCTCCTGAGGTCTCTTCCAGCCCTAATCTTCTATGATTCTATAATTAATACAAAACAAAAACTTCTGTAAGGTGTTAGACTTGGCACTGCATGACATTTTGATTAAAAAACTAGAATGACATAAAATTAAAATGGCACACATAAAATGGTGGCTAAATGATAGGTCTCAAAATGTAACTGTAAACGGCGAATTGCATTGAGTGGGTGTGTTTCCAGTGAGCCCTGCAGGGATCAGTTTTTGGCCCTATTCTATTTAACATTTTATCAATGACCTGGAAGAAAACATAAAATCAACACTGATAAAGTTTGTAGATGACACAAAAATTGGAGGTGTCGTGAATGAAGATGATAGGTCACTGATTCAGAGCAATCTGGCTTGATTAGTAAATTGGATGCAAGCAAACAATGAGTTTTACTATGTCTAACTGTAAATGTATACCTCTGGCACCAAAAAATGTAGGCCATATTTACAGAATGGGGCACCCTGTCCTGTGAAGCAGTGATTCTGAAAAAAGATTTTGGGATCATGGTGTATAATCAGCTCAACACGAGCTCCTACTGTGACACTGTGGAGAAAAGAGCTTATGCTATCCTGGGATGCATAAAGAGAGGAATCTCTGTATTTGGCCATGGTGCGACTTCTCTAGGAATAATGTGTCCAGTTCCTTTACCCACAATTCAGGATGGATGTCAAAAATTGGAGAGGGTACAGAGAAGAGTCACAGGAATTGTTAAAGGATTAGAAAACATGCCTTATTGTGATAGACTCAAGGAGCTCAATATATTTAATGTAACAATGAGAAGGTTAAAGGGGGACTTGATTACAGTCTATAAATGCCTATACAGAGAATAATTATTTGATAATAGGCTGTTCATTGCAGAGAAAAGTATAGCATGATCCAATGACTGGAAGTTGAAGCTAGACAAATTCAGTGCTTCTATATCATGATGCCAACTTTTCCCAACCTAGTGCTAAAAATTTCCCAAATCTGGTGAAAAATTCCCAGATAAAGTTTTTTACAGTACTTCTGTATCCTGGGAAATTTCCCAAAACCTGGGAATTTGTGAGTAAAATGTTTCAACTCGGGAAATTGGGAATTTTCATTCAAAACATTTTACTCAAAAATTCTCAGATTGTGGGAAATTTCCCAGGATATAGAAGCACTGAACAAATTGTGACTGGAAATAAGACACACATTTTTAAAGGTGAGATTAATTTACCTTTGGAACAATTTACCAAACCTAGTGGTGGATTCTCCATCACTGATACTTTTAAAATCCAGATTGGATGTTTCTCTAAAAGCTCTGCTCTAGGAATTATTTTGGGGAAATTCTATGGCCTATGGTGCTTTGGAGGTCAGATGAGATGATCACAATGGTCTTTTCTGCCCTTAGAATCTATGAATCTATTACTAGTTTTTAAGCCCAGCATCAGTAGCAGTCCAGCGACTGCTCAAAATATTTATCTACGGCTGCAATAGATCCTGTGGCTGCTTGTTCTTAGTTCTGCTCCCATTTTGTTTCAGCCCTGCTCCTTCCTTTTCCCAGCCTTGTTCCAGTCCTGCTTCTGCCTTGGCTCCAGCCTTGCCCCTACTTTGCTTCACTTCAGGTAATCTGGTTCTGACTCTTGGCTCCAATTTCTGATTTCTGATTACAGCCTTGACCCTTGTCTCTGGCATCTGGCCTCTGACCTCTGACCCTGGGCTCTGACTTGTAGCACTTGACTCTGGTTCTGATCCCTTGGCTCAGGCATCTAACCTCTGACCCGATTCTCATCCTGAGCTCCAATTTCCAACTACTGACTCTGGCTCTGACCACTAGACACAACGGCTCAATGTTCAATGTTGGAATGTTCAGTTTTGATTGAATATGTCAAAATGAAGTGTTTGGATGTTTCCATATTGAAAGATTTTGGCTTTCAGCTGCAATTTAAAGTTTCTCTGGAAAGCAGACACTTTCAGTAAAAAATGTTGTTTAGTCAAAAAAACAATTTCAAATCGAAAAGCAGTATAAATGTAAAATTTTCAACCAGTACTAACCAATTGATTAGTCCTATAAATTGATACATTCATAAAAATTGACTCCAAAAACAGATTTTGGATCTGATTCTGAAACAAAGTCTTCAGCCATGCAAAGCACTCATTAACTTTCAATAGAATTTGAGAATCTGACTCCTTTAGACTCTTTTGAAATTCTCAAGTTCATCCCGACAGTGAAGTACATTTTCTAGAAAAGTTGAGGTAGGAGTAGATATAGTCATCTAAGCAGTTTCTGCACTTTCACCCATTCCTTGCTCAATAAGGTTCCCACACCTCAAGTTCCTTACTTCTCACCTTCATGTAGAAAATAAATAACCTTCGGCATTGACTTTCACAGAATCATAGGACTAGAAGGGACCTCAAGAGGTCATCTAGTCCATTCCCCTACACTCATGGCAGGACTAAGTATTATCTAGGCCATACCTGACAGGTGTTTGCCTAACCTGCTCTTAAAAATATCCAATAATAGAGATTCCTCCCTTGGTAATTTATTCTACTGCTTAACCACCCTGGCAATAAGAAGTTTTTCCTAATGTGCAACCTAAACCTCGCTTGCTGCAATTTAAGCCCATTTCTTCTTGTCCTCTCCTCAGCAGTTAAGGAGAACAATTTTTCTTCCTCCTCCTTGTAACAACATTTTATGTACTTGAAAATTGTTATCATGTCCCCTCTACGTCTTCTCTCTTCCAGACTAAACGAACTCAATTTTTTCACTTTTCCCTCATAGGTCATGTTTTCTAGACATTTAATAATTTTTGTTGCTCTTCCCTGGACTTTCTCCAATTTGTCCACATCTTTCCTGAAATGTGACACCAGAACTGGACACAATACTCCAGTTGAGGCCTAATCAGTGTGGAGCAGAGCAGGAAAATTACGTCTCGTGTCTTGCTTACAACACTCCTGCTAATACATCCCAGAATGAGGTTTGCTTTTTTTGCAACAGTGTTACACTGTTGACTCATATTTAGCTTGTGGTCCACTACGACCCCCAGATCCCTTTCTGTAGTACTCCTTCATAAGCAGTCATTTCCCATTTTGTATGTGTGCAACTGATTGTTCCTTCCTAAGTGGAGTACTTTGCATTTGTCCTTATTAAATCTCAACCTATTGACTTCAGACCATTTCTCCAGTTTCTCCAGATCATTTTGAATTTTAATCCTATCCTCCAAAGCACTTGCAACCCCTCCCATCTTGGTATCATCAGCAGACTTTGTAAGTGTACTCTCTGTGCCATTATCTAAATCATTGACGAAGATATTGAACAGAACTGGACCCAGAACTGATCCCTACAGGACCCCACTCATTATGCCCTTCCAGCATGACTGTGAACCACTGACAACTATTCTCTGGGAATGGTTTTCCAACAAGTTATGCACCCACCTTATAGTACCTCTGTCAAGGCTGATTCCCCACTCTGGCACTTCGAGTGCAGAAGGTGGGGGCCCGCAAGGATTCTAAAAATTAATACTGGCCACTCCAGGCTGGTATTAAACTCCCAAGGTCACAGTTTCTCTCTGACCTTGGATGGGTAGATGCTGCCACCACCCAAGTGCCTTGGGATCCAGGGAGATACACTTGGCAATTTCTCCCTGTGAGGTATCCTCAAGTCCTTTCACACACACCTCCTCCTGGGAAGAGCTGAGAAAGAAAACAAAGGAAATTAGCTGTTGCCACCAGCTAATCAAACAACATATGCAAAAACCTCTTAGGACACCAATCATACAATTATTTTCTTTAAAAAGGTAAATTTTATTAAAAACAAAAAGAAAGAAAATCATCTGGAATTTAGGCTTTTGCTAGATTTAAAAAAAACATTTACAAAAATTAAACGTCAAGAATAACCTTCTTAAGGTCCAGCTTAATGGGTACAAGCAAAACAAAAAGCATTTGGAGTTCGCACGGACAGGGCCATTTTGGTGCATCCCCCCTGGGGGGGCTGTGTGGGGCCCCAGACCTCTGCGGGGAGAGAGGGGGGGCTACAGGCCTCTGGGGGGTCAGGGATGCAACTGCCCCCCCAGCCTGCTCCGCTCTGCTCCCCTGGCTCCCAGCCTTGGGGGGAAGGGGGTACCGCCCCCCAACACTCACCAGCGGCACAGCTGAGAGCCAGGGGAGATGAGCAGGCTGGGGCTGGGTCATTCCACTTACCATGGGAGTTGGGGTGTGACTGGGGTGGAGCAGGGGCAGGGGCTTGGGGAAGAGGTGGACTGGGGGTAGGGCTGCGGTGAAGCGGGCAGGAAGAAGTGGGACTGGGGCAGAGCAGGGGTGGGGGCCATGGAGAAGAGGCGGAGCAGGAGTTGGAGCAGCACGCAGGTGCACAGGGCACCAGGCAATGTGGTGCCCCAAATTTCCTGGTGCCCTATGCAGCTGCGTACTTTGTGTATGGGTAAGGACAGCCCTGTGCACAGAGCCAATAAGAAATAAACAGAAATAAACCTAATCGCATCTTCCTAGACATTCCCTAATTTACTTATATATGTCGGGTTTCAGATAAGCAATCTCTAGGTATGAGCTGATGGTTTTTCATACCTGGCTTAAAGCTTTTCATAGCATAACCTCTGACCTGTTCCACTCCTAGTCTCTGGTAGCCCTTCCAAGCATGACAGAACCACAGCAAATGGTTTTTTCTTCCGGTCTTTTGACCTGGAAGAGTCCTTAGCTCCTGTCTAGGGTAGGGTTTCTCCACAATACTTGTGGGGTTCTTCCCTGGTCCTTGTCAGCTTATGCAATGCTCAATTCTCCAACAGCTCACCTCCACTCTCACAATGCCTATCACCCTCCCAACTAGCTGGGGGGAAGGCTTTTAACCTGTACTGGCAGGTTCTTAATTGGCTCCAGGTGTCCTAATTAACCTGGAGTAAACCCTGCTCAGTTACCAGGGGAAAAGGGACCTGCTTATCCTCAGGCTAATATACCTTCCTTCCTGCACTATCCTGTAGCCATCTGGCCTGACTCTGTCATATATCCCTCTTGCCGGCTGAACTCCATGGGCAACTTCGGTCGTCAGTGTACTCGTGACAGGTCATCTGCATTGCCATGGTAGCTTCCAGCCCTGTGTTGTGTGCGGAATTCGAATGGTTGGAGGGACAGGAACCACCTGGTTACCTGTGTGTTCTTCTCTTTGTTCCACTGCGTCCACTGGAGAGGGGCATGGTCAGTTACTCGGATAAATTTCCAGTCTAGCAGGTAATATCTCAGAGTTTCCATGGCCCACTTGACGGCGGAGGCATTCCTTCTCTACCACTGCCTATTTCTGTTCTCTTGGAAGGCGTTTTCTGCTAATGTAAAGGATTGGGTGTTCGTCCTCTCCCACCATCTGTGACAGGACATATCCCAACCCTACTTTGGATGCATCAGTTTGTAAAATGAAATCTTTAGTAAAGTCTGGGGCTATGAGCATGGGCTTACTGCAGAGGGCTGTCCGTAGGTCCGTGAAGGCCTCGTCCACCGCGTTGGTCCATTTCACCATGTCGGGACCCTGAGGACTTGTTCTGGTGGAGAAGTGGGGGATAAATCACTGGTAGTACCCCACTATGCCTAGGAATGCTCAGAATTGTTTCTTTTGGTTCAGCCGGGGCCAATTTTGGATAGCCTCCAGCTTATTTAGTTGGGGTTTTACTATGCCTCTCCCCACGATGTACCCAAGGTATTTAGCCTCTACTAGTCCTATTGCGCACTTGGTAGGGTTGGCCGTGAGGCCCGCCCTCCTCATTCTGGGATAATGGATAATCATGTCATCCAGGTATCCGAATTGAATGATTGGCCCCAATTCCGGGAGTTCGGATGATTGAGAACCCAGGAAGGACTAGGTGGAAGAAGAGACGAGACGAGGGTCACCCAGAGTCCACAAAGGGATGGAGCGAACTGAGCAGAGAGGACTGCGGGGTCAGGCCCCATAACCCAAAAGACAGGGGAGCAACTAGGGCAATGTATAGGTGTAATGCATGTGGGGAATTGGGGCACATAGCGGCCCAATGTCCAAATGCTGAGGAGCCCATGCAATGTAACTTGGGCAGACTCCTGAACCCTAATCTACCTCATGGGGGTCACAGTGACTCCACATAAGTATACAATGCCAGTAAGGCTGAATGGGGTAGAGACCATGGCACCTGTGGACTCCAGGAGCGCCATTATGCTCATCTCAGGGAAGCTAGTGAAATGTAGCCAGCTGATGCAGGCCGAGTGCACGGCGATAACATGCATCCATGGGGAGGTTAGTTATTACCCTATCATCCCAGTGAAGATCAAGATTCAGGGGAACACCACCGGGATAACTGCAGGAGTGGTCTCTAAGCTCCCGCACCCTGTACTCATAGGGAGAGATTTCCCGGGGTTTGGAAGTTTACTCTGCCAGAGCGGTTGGAGGGAAAAAATAATCCCAAGATTAAGGAGTCATCCCCAGAAGAATGCCATCCCCTGATGTTCTCTGAGATAGCTTAGGATCTGTTTCTCACTCCAGGGAGTGTCAGGAAGACCAAGCAGGAAAGGAGGATAGCTAAGGCCTTAGGGACCCGGATTCTGACCCAGGCCCAGAAGGCTGCCTTGTAGGCAGGCAGACACGGGCAGCAGATAGGGAGGCCACTCTAACAGACGAGACGCCAGAGCCTGGGCCCAGCCGCAGTGCCACTGACCTGGGGACAAAGACAGAGACAGGCACCCTTGAGCTCAGACAGCTCAGTCCTGCGAGGGAAAATTTTGGGCAGGATCAGGTGGAAGATCTGAGGTATGAGAACACCAGGAAGAAGGTTGCTGAAATAGATGGGGTGCCTATGGAGCGAAAAGCTCAGGGACCAGGACCCTACTTCATAATCAAGAAGAACACAGGGACAGGAGGTGCAGCAGCTCCTGGTGCCTCGGAAGCATCAGAAGGCTGTGCTGAGCCTAGCCCACAATCACCTTTTTGGGGGGCACCTAGGGGCGGAGAAGACCCTGGAATGGATCCTACAGAGATTTTTTTGGCCAGGAGTACACGAAAAAATCCAGCACTATTGCGCCTCCTGCCCTGAGTGCCAACTACATAGCCCCCATCCCCACGTAAGAACACCTTTAGTGCCTCTTCCAATCATAGCGGTCCCATTTTAGCGAATAGCCATGGACCTGGTAGGTCCCCTGGAGAAGACGGCCTGAGGCCACCAGCATGTGCTTGTTGTCCTGGACTATGCCACTTGGTACCCAGAAGCCGTCCCCCTGCGGAACACAGCCTCCAAGACAATAGCCAAAGAACTAGTGGAGATCTTTGCCCAAGAAGGGCTGCCGAAGGAGATACTGACAGATCAAGGAACTCCTTTCATGTCAAAACTAATGAAGGACCTATGCACTTTACTCAATGTACAGGCCCTGCAGACTTCGGTCTATCACCCACAGACAGATGACCTCGTGGAAAGGTTCAACAGGATCCTCAAGGCCATGATAAGGAAAGCGGTAAGTTGGGACCGGAAAGACAGGGATACCTTACTGGCCGACCTCGTGTTCACCATTTGGGAGGTTCATCTGGCCTCCACCGGGTTTACCCCCTTTGAGCTACTATATGGACGTCACTCCACGGCATATTAGACATAGCCAGGGAGATCTGGGAGGAAGAACCAAACCCAGGGAGAAACATAATCGAACATGTGCTACAGATGAGAGACTGGATAGCCCGAGTCACCCCCATCATACAGAAGCACTTGGAGAAAGCACAAGAGGCCCAACAAACCCAGTACAACCGCCGAGCAAAAGTTTGACAGTTCCAACCTGGAGACTAGGTGGTGATACTAGTGCCTATGGCAGAGAGTAAGCTATTGTCCCAGTGGCAGGAACCCTCCAAAGTGGTCGGGCCCGTGGGAGAAGTAGACTACAAAGTGCGACAGCTGGGTCACCGAAAACAAGACTAGATCTACCACATCAACCTCCTGAAGCCTTGGCAGGCCCAGAGGCATGTGTGGTCATTCTAGAGGCTCTGCCTCAAGAGAGCAACCCGCCCGAGCAGGTGAAGATATCCCCTGACTTAACACCTTATCAAAAGACTGAGGCATCTGAGATGATCAACCAGTACCAAGATGCCCTGTCACAGTATGCAGTGTAGCTGTAGCTGCAAGGATATTAGAGAGACAAAGTGAGTGAGGTAAAAGTGTTAATTGCCCCCACAGACCTGCACAATCATGAGTGTGACAGTGAACCTTCCAGACCATAGTGCTTTGCAATGGATTTATAACTTTCTGGTGTAACCAGCTTCCACAGCCACCTGCTTCTGAACTAGTATGGCCTTCCTGAATGGAATGTTCTGCTGCTGGAGGATTGATGCAAGCCCCTCATTCAGCTTCATTAGTTCTGTTTCCTCATTCTGAAGTAACTGCTGGTCATCCCAGGTTTCCAAAATGATGTGATCTCACCACACTATGATTGTTCTTCTGCACCAGAAGTGATGGTCCACCCCTGGGCATACTGTGGCAATACTGGTATTCACCATATCTGTACCATGTGAGCTGAATGAATTGCCAGTGATCCTCAAGATAAGCTATTTTCAACATGTCAGAAAGTTCTGCCCAAATTCTATCCAGCAGTTCACTGATAGTATTCTCCACAGCATAACCATTTGTCCTGCTATAAGGGGCAGAAACAGAACCAAATCATCATCTCATTGCTACATGTCTTCTATAAAGTTTGGCAGGGGATGACCATGAGGAATTGCCATTAGCAAATGGGTGAAGGTGAGGGACAGTACCAACAAAATATAGCAAAGAGGTTTCTAGCATGTCTCCTGTGATGCACAGAATCCTATGATACCACCCCTGAAATGGTAGCGCTAACTTCACATATCTAGAGCAGCAGTATGGAGCAAGTATGTGTTACGCCTATATTCAGTACAGCATATGTGGACTCCTGGGTACAGGTATGGGGAGCGTGTGGGTGCATTTACACAATCCATTACATGTGTGTGTGCCAGTGTAAAAACAGCCTAATTCTTTCATTTACAAAATGTACACACAGCCTGATTGCATAAATAGGGTAAGAAGAAAACTGCCTGCAGGCAGCTTTCTTTTGGCAGAAAGCTCAGGCCAGGCCAGGAACCTCTGCCATATCCCAAGAAACAGTTCTCTTGCCTCTGTTTCTCTCCAGGCACTCACACAGAATAGCACCAAAATGCAGACTCTCTCTCTGGCTAACACAGAACAGTTTTGTTCCAGTACCTGAATTTGAAACACAGGAAACCCCATTAGCTCCAAACTCCCCTCTGAGCTGCAAGGTCTTGTCAAGTGCTTGTGAGCCCCAGCTCCCTACTTTATCTACAGCTGTTTTTATTGCACAAAGGAGCTTCAGCTGAGTGCTTAAGATGAGATTTAGTTTGTGGTCTGTGAACACTTTTGCTTCCAGGATCCTTTATGGTGCGCCATTAACAACTCATTCAATAACAATATAAATTCTTGTGTTTGCTTACAAATATGTACAACATATCATACCAGCCAGACCACTTTTTTTGTTTCCATTTTCACCAAAAAGGTTAGTGTTCAGACACTTATATCAATGTGATGGGGTAAGATCTGAGGCTAAAATAGATAAAGAACACATTAAGATTTACTTAAACAAGATAGATGGCTTCAACTCAGCAGGGCCTGACAAAATGCAACCTAGAATACTTAAGGAACTGGCTGAAGAGATCTCTGAGCCATTAGTGATTATCTCTGAGAACTCCTGGAGTATGGGAGAGATCGCAGAGGACTGGAAAAGGTAACAAGCCTTGAGGATAGGGGGAAGAAATGATATATCTCAACTTTATTAAGGCTTTTAATAATGTCTCACATTACTTTCTCATAAGCAAACTAGGGAAATACAACTTAGATGACAAGGTGGGTGCACAACTGGTTGGAAAACCATAGTCAGAGAGTAGTTATCAATGGTTCCCAGTCAAGCTGGAAGGGCATATCAAGCGGGGTCCCATAGATCCCGTGGGTCCAGTTCTATTCAATATTTTCATAAGTGATTTGAATAGTGGCATAAAGAGTACACTTATCACGTTTGCAGATTATAACAAGCCGGGAGGGATTGCAAGCACTTTGGAGGACAGAATTAGAATTCAAAATGATTTTACCAAAGTGAAGAAATGGTCTGAAATAAATAGGATGAAATTGAATAAGGACAAATGCAAAGTTCTACACTTAAGAAGGAATAATCAACTGCACAAATACAAAATGAGGAATGACTGCCTAGAAAGGAGCACTTCAGAGAAGTATTTGGAGGTTATAGTGGATCACAAATTAAATATGAGTCAACAATGTAATAGTGTTGCAAAAAAAAAAAACAGAACGTCATTCTGGAGCAGGAGTGTTGTACGCAAGACACAAGAAATAATTTTTCCATTCTACTCATCACCGATAAGACCTCAACTGGAGTACTGTGTCCAGTCCTGGGCACCATACTTTGGGGAAGATGTAGAGATTGGAAAAAGTCCAGAGGAGAGAAACAACAATTATTAAAGGTCTAGAAAGCATGACATACAAGAACAGATTGGGAAAAAAGGGGGTTGTTTAGTCTTGAGAAGATAAAACTGGGTGGGGGAGGGGCATAAGAACAATCTTCAGGTATGTAAAAGGTTGTTATAAAGATGAGAGTAATAAATTATTCTCCTTATCCTCTTAGGGCAGACCAAGAAGTAATGGGCTTAGATTGCAGTAAGGGAGATTTAGGATATTAGGGAAAACTAGTTAAACACTGGAACAAATTACCTAAGGAGATTGCAGAATCTCCATCTGTCAGGTGCTACAGGTCTCAAACTCAGGCCTATAGGGTCACTCAGCAGAACCCTTCTCATCTGGGTCATCCAGTTGCAAGGGCTCATAAGTGAACTGCTGCTAATACACCACCACCAGAAGCTACGCCTGTTGACTCAGAATAGTCAGATGACAGACTGCTGACTGGACACCACTAGGTATAAAGCTTCCTGTTTCTGTCTCATCCCTTGTCTGATCAACTAGATGCTAGGCCTGTTGCTGCTCAGACCTCTGAGACCAAGTCCTTGCTTTCTTGTCCATATTCCTGTTACTATGCCTTGTTCCTGTTTCCTCTCCCTAACCACAGTTGTTAAATCTGGCTTGACCCTGGACAATCACAACCATGCCTGTACTCCTGGCTCCACCCACTAGATCAGACAGCCCATATTATGGCCTTAAGACTGTCTTTGGAGAAAAGGTTGGGCAAACATATGTAGGATGTGTGATGTTGCACCCCATAATACTTTATAGAAATATGCTTATTATTGTAAATATGACATAACTGGAATATGTTTTATGCTAGATATGCCATGTAACATATCTTTGCAAAGGTTATGTTCTACTGAATGTATTCATCCTATTCATATGCATGTATCATTTTTATATCTGAAGTTATGAGCGTTGGCTCTATGATTGTATTTAAAGTGTTTGCTTTAGAAAGCACCTAAGGCAAATTTGGTCAACAAACTGTGAAGGGGTTTTTCAAGTAAATGGAAGTACTTGGCTAACAATGGACCTTGATAGATGCCAATGCACATCTGAGTTTCCTGGGAACGTTCGGGCTAACATGTGTGCAATGGCTCAGCCTGCAGAGAACTGAGTCATGCATGGACATTTGACTTGCCCATGTGACTCCAAAGCTCCATCTTGTAGCTGTGATTCTACACAGGAGGAGAGAGGGGTTTCCACCCACAAGAAAGAGACCATAAGCCTCTGGAGATCCCTCCATTTTTTGTCTTCAGCTGGCTCAGAAGATAGCCTCTACACCCCAAAGTATGCCGGAAAGAAACTGGAACAAAGAACAGTAACTACAGGGGTGTGAGTGATTACTAGGAGGAAGTCTAGTCTGTCAAAGAAGCTTATTGGAGCTTCTCTGAGGGTGAGATTTACCTGCATTTAGTTTCTTAGTGTATTTAGCTTAGACTTGTGTGTTTTATTTTATTTTGCTTGGTAATTCACTTTGTTCTGTCTGTTATTACTTGGAACCACTCAAATCCTACTTTTTATATTTAATAAAATTATTTTTTACTTATTAATTAACCCAGAGCAAGTTTTAATTCCTGGGGGAGCAAACATCTGTGCATATCTCTCTATCAGTGTTATAGATGGTGAACAATTTATGAGTTTACCCTGTATAAGCTTTATACAGAGTAAAATGGATTGATTTGGGGTTTGGATCCCATTGGGAACTGGGTATCTGGGTGTTGGAGACAGGAGCACTTCTTAAAATGCTTTCAATTAAGCCTGCAGCTTTTTGGGGGCCTTGGTTCAGACCTGGGCCTCTGTTTGTAGCAGGCTAGCATGTCTGGCACAACCAGGCAGGGCACTGAAGTCCCAAGCTGCCAGGGAAAACAGGTTCAGAGGTAATCCCAGCACATCAGGTGGCAGTTTCCAAGGGAGTTCTGTTACCCAACCCGTCACAGGATGGTTTAGATAATACTAAATCTTGTCGCAGTGAAGGGAACTGGACTAGAGATGCCCTATCAAGGTTCCTTCCAATCCTATGTTTCTATGTTTTTTATGATTTGCAGGAGGCTAGTGATTTTGGGTGCCTCAATGTTTGAGTGACAAACATGAGACATCTTAAAGATCAGAATGCCAACCCTTTGAAAGTCAGGCCCCACAAGGTGTTTTACCTTTGGCTAACATAAATTAAAGCACCCAAGATCACTAGTTACTCTTGAAAATTCAGGACCTCATTTCCACTCCAATAAAATCCTAATAAAAATGTTAAACAAAAAATAAAACAAGAAGCTGCAATCAACCCATATGTGATGTGTCAATTTGAGATGAGATTGTGCTGCATATCTTGGAGTGTCTATTTAAGCCACCTGTGTGCCCTCCCAATGTTAGGATGCTCTAGGGGCTGGTCAGGCCCCTAACCCAATGGAGGCAGCCTTGGGGAGGCACGGGGCGGGGTGCCTATCACCAGGTGCCTATGGCCAATAGCATTGCACAGAATCTGTGAAGTGCAATGCACTGAGGTTCTCCTACCCTGCGTCCTGCCACACCCTTCCTGCTCAAGTCCTTGTCTTGGGATATGTGAGAGGGTCCTGCACAATGCCACTGCATAATGCCACTACAGCAGCCTCTCTTAGTGTCTACCTGCAAGGAAGTCTCCCTCAGACAGCTAATGAGCTATTCCAGTCCTCAAGCAACATTTTGGCACTGAGCTGGACTGTGATAATCTCTTCCTTTATGTCTACTTTTAATATGCCCCCATTAGGGACAGAAACAATTGAACTGACTGCTGACCTGGAATGGGATGTTTCCAAAACTTTCCATGGAGTTGTTTCAGCTTATCTCATAAACTGTGAACAAGATTCTCATTTCTTCTCCCTGCTTGTCAGTGGTACAAAGGGGCCAGATGGCAGCCAGCACAGGGAGTGTGCTTGCCCCAGCTAGTGCAGCCAACTCCTACACCATATCCCCAGCAGTGGAAAGTGGGGTGGCCAGAACACTTTTGCTCTCTGGCATTGTCCAGCTGAAACATAGCCCTTTGGAGACCACAGCTAGTCAGCATAGTTTTGAGCAGCCTCCAGGCTGCTCTTAACTACGATAGAGCTAAAGTCCCTTGCCTTTTTTTATCCGATTCTACTCTTTTGGAATACAACCTGTATTGAGGACACTATACAAAATAAAATGCTACTGCATTTAATTTTGCATTTTTTCTTGTTTCCTGGCAGTTGGATAGACATAGCTCCTTCTGACTGTTGCTGACACTAAGTTTAACCTGCTTCCAAGGCAACCTTAGCATCAAGATATTGTACATAGAAGAGCTATCTTGACTGGTTTGCCTTCTTAATCTGTTCTCCTTTGATGCAACTTTCACTATGAGGAATTCACTCCCTGGGAAATACTAAAGAATTAGATCATGTAGGAATTTCACATAAATCACATTCCCTGGTGTGATTTAAAAAATAGAAAATAATAGTTTTACATGGGCTAAAATTCCTTTTGAATGCCCCTGTGAGTCCCCGGGCCATGATTTTTAAAGGAATTACATTATTTTAAATGATCAGTCAGTATGCTCCTTGGACCATATGAGTGATCCTTCACTAGACACAGATAAAGTGTGCATCCATGCATTAAGGGTGGACCCTTATGACTACATGAGAACAGGTCCATAAAGATCTTATAAATGTGAAGGGAATGTGAATGTTGTACCTGTATCAACCGTACCAAAGTCACCTGTAATTTGAGAACATGTTTTCTTTGTGGTTAACCCATAGTGTTTGAAAATACTTTGTTTCCAAGACTGCAAACTCTCATACATGCTAACTTTATGCACTGTATACACTGAACTGGCTGGGATGTGTAATATTCTGTAAGTGCATAAGTGTTTGCAGTATCAGGGCCATAGTTATTATTGTTCCTTGAAAAATGAAACAGGGCCACAAAGAAGTCAAGTCCAAATTAAAAATGAAGCAAAATGAAAAAGTAAATAAATCAGGAAAAATAATTAGCTGACATAGGTTAATTTTTTTAAACTGTTTGTGGAACAAAATGTAATTAATGTAAATGAACATATAGTATGCAAATACTAATGCAGTTTATTAATATGTGTTCAGCAGACTATTCCAGAAGATCATCTACAATCTAAAAACTGGTATGTCAAGGCAAGGGAGGTTCAGTGATGATAAATATTTTTTTCTGTGATTTATTTATTTATTTATTCTTATTTTGGAGGAACCCACCAAAATATTGCCAATTTAAAAGATATAAAATACTAAAAATAATCATTATAATATTTATTTATTGATTGATTTAATACATGAGATAAGGCTTTCAGCTGTTGCAGAATATCAGTACTGGTGCTATGCCCAACTCTTCAGTGTCTGCACTCAAATACCCCAGACATAATAACTGCAAGTAGGAGCAAATGCACATAGAAGCATATCATCATTTGGAAAACAAAGAACTTCCACAGATGATTGACATGGATACTATAACTTTTCCCTTAGTCCTTTAAAATGACCATTACATGAAGATAAAAATTGAAATGTAATGTGCTGGCTTATGCATTTTTATATTGAGTGCATTATGTTTCCTTTTGGTGTCTGGCCAACAAAGAGATGATAATGTACCTGTTTCTAGTAATAGCTAAAATAGTTCTTATTTTTCTATAGTGCTAGGTACCTGTGTTTTCAGAACTGAAGTGCCAGGATTCTAGTCCCAGCTCCCCGATTGTATGTGTGTAAGAGAAATTTATCTAGTAATTGTATCTGCTGTCTGCTGCATGTGGATTCATTACAGAACTCTTATTACCAACCTACTGTGCTTGTACTTAAAGGTCACTTGTAATAGTTAGATGCTTCCTTCATGATAACAAAGATTCTGTAACAATAAAATAAGGAAAACTAAGTACACCACCACAGAAAGCAGTATCTGCATTGTACCAAATGGTGAGTACAAATGAGTTCACCCCCACTCTACAAACATCTTGATTAAAAAACAAAACAAAATGATCTTTTATCATTAACAGTTTCTAGTAAGGCCACTGTGGACAATATGACCATCTATCTTACTCATACAGTTTAAATGTAACTTTTCATAGCAGTGTCCCAAGGGACTATCCCACAAAATAGAAAAAAAAAGATGATTAAAAAATAAGGAGAAACTAGAAACATTTTTCATAACTGGCATAGTCTATAGCTTCTGCTGTGTGTATAATGAGTGGAAGGTCAGGTTTCAGGAATGACCTAGCTTGGTGTTACATCTGGGGCTCAGGAATGCAAGCTGGTGGCCAGGCTGCTTCTGGATATAAACAAAAACCTCTCAGCATATTCAGTAAAGATCTATTTCCTACATCTGTGCCTGCCTGCCACATCACTTATGAAACATGGTGAAATAAATTTGTATGTGAAAATGTCCAGAGTGCAGCAAGCAGATTGTCCAAGTTTCACAGTATGTCAGAGAGACTCTAATTTGCAACCAAAAAGCTCCCAACTCCCATTTCAATAATGTAATCTCCTGTATAAAAGTACATTATCCAGAATCATATGCATCAGCCACACATGCACATCACCCCACCCCCCTCCGAGTCAGTGAGAAAGACTGATGTGCATGTGTGGCTGATGCACAATATTCTGGGTAATGTAGTTGACCTGTGCTCTGATTCTGCCAATGAGGTGCAGGAGGAGCGGGGTCAGCTGGGCTCAGTAGCCAATGGCAGGGTGGTGGTGGGGGATAGATTTGAAGTGTGGAGCTGCAGTGGTGGTGTGGAGCCCTGGCAGTGTGAGGTGGAGTCAGGTATGGGGGCAGTGGCAGTATGTCAGGGTGGGGGGGTCATGTCACATTCTCCCATATGCCTGGTCTGCAGCAGGGAGGGAGTTAATGGGGGGTTCAGGGAATGGGGAACAGCCTTACTCATCCTGGGACTCAGCACAGCAGGAGGGGTTTGGGGATCAGGCCCCATTCTCCCCAGGCGTTTGGGTGCAGCAAGAGGAGCATTGGGAAGGAGTAATGCCATCTCCACTCCCAGGATGTGGCGTGGCAGGGAGCTGGTGGGCCTGTGTGGTTCTGTTCTGCTGCACACACTCCTCCAAGGACAAAGATCTTGTCCCTGCTTCCCCAGCTGCAGTTGTGGACTTGTCTCCCCAAACACTGCCTACAACTGAGCTTTTTATTGCCAGGCCAGGCCAGGGCCCACATTGCTCTGTGTGTGTGTGTGTGTGTGTGTGTGTGTGTGTGTTCGTTCTGTGGAGTACAGGGCAGGGAGTCAGAATGGGAGTCTTTGTGGGGGACCCGGGGATGGCAATGGGGGTGTTAATAGGGCTAGTAGTGGGGCAGTGAGTATGTTGGTGGGGCTGTAAGGGGGCAGTGGGGTTTGTGGAGGGGGTGTTGGTGGCGCTAGGGGCAGTGGGGTTAGCAGTAGAGTGCTAGAGGGGCCAGCGGGGTAAGCAGTGTGGGTACTGGAGGCAGCTGTAATAGGGTCTATGAACCCCATACTGAGCATAGACAGGAGGAGGAGAACCTTTTCTGTTTGCAGGCAAGCAGCTTTAGCACTTGCATACACAGTTGCCAGAGCTGCCAATCATGGAGGCAGGCACTCAAAGATGTGACCAATAGAGGAAACAAAGCTTCTCATAAAGAAGAGAATGCGGAGGAGGAGGCAGAAAGGCCTGGGACAGCAAAGTGGCAACACCCGTAGACCAGGTTGCCTCCCTGAGCACAGCTAAGAGACTGAGGCATGTTTCTAGACTTAGTTAAAAGTGAAAGTCAGCTGCCCTGACCAGGGGCAAATTAAGGGGGTCCAGGTGAGGGCAGCAGTGATCCTCCAAAGGACAAACCAGGAGCCTCTGATATGAGGGCAGTGACCAGGGTTAGCAATAGGGAGTATTAGTAGGGGTAAATAGATGCCTCCTGATGCTCTTTCTGCCATGATTCACAAGATCTTGTATTTTATGATTAAATATTTTAGGGCTTTATCCTAGAAGCACATGCTCTTGGGCATAGAGCCACTTCACAGCAGTCAAACTCTTTGGAGTTGGCATCCAATGTGGAGACATGACCTTCTATTTCTATTAGTTCCCATTAAGCGTGATATCTTCGTTTGCTTTTTTTTTCAAGTTTGTTGCTCATTTTGCTGTCCATTTGAGTAAATTTTGAGGTTTAGTATAGTAGTGATGTTAACAGTCATTTATTTAATGAATGTTCAGTTTGTCTGGGAAGATTCCTTTTCTGTGCCCTCCATGTTCTGTAATTGCTTTCTTTCTCTTTGTTCAGTCATTTTGAGATGTTTTCTACTAGATGTACTAACACTAGTCCAAAACTAGGACAAAGGCACACTGTTCTAACTGGTAAATCCATACATAGATTTCTTTAAAAATTAATAACTATAGACTAAAAAGTGTTTTTCATGAAGGAAAGAGCAGTAGGTCTTCTGAGAAGCAGCATATTCTGTCGTGCATCCCAAATGAACCCCTATGTGTTAGGAGACACTCATGTCTAGGGATAGTAATCCCTGTTATGTGACAGGAGTATTAAACTTTTGTAACCCTTACCAATGTCAGATGAGTATGAACAGGAAATGAAGTTCAGGTTCTGTTATCAGCACTCCTGTGTGTCATACATTTATAACCTAAGCTTAGAAGTAAACTGTGTTTTTTGCAAAAATGAAGGAAATGAAACTGATTCCTTTAGCCTTGATGGGAACCCAGCAAAGAACTGGAGGAGATAGTTGCAGCACTTCCAAATTCTTTTGGAAATAGGTGCTATTGCAGAGAAAATGGAGAAGGAGAAATACTTTATACTGGTTCATGTGTCAGGCCTGTAGACCCTGGCAATCTATTATACATTCCAGTGCATTCATGAAGGGGATTGCAAACTGCAAGATAAAGACATTCAAAAATGTCAAGAATAGTGGGATCTATATAATTTGGGAAAAGCAAATTTTCTTTATAAGACACCAGCTTCACATGTGAGACAATTGAACATTTTCCAACTGAACTACATAATAAAACTAAGTCTCATGAATTTGAACAGTTAACAGATAGGTTAATTAGAGACTAAATTATTTGTGGTATAACTGATAACCAAATCAATACAAAATTATTACAGATAATGAACTTGACTTTGGAAAGAACATTAGCACTAGTAAAATTATGCTTCCTTATGAGATCCTTAGCCAGCAGTAAAATAAGGAATAGCATCTACTTAACAGTATGCACCAAGGAATAAAGAAAGAATGTAATAATAAACAAACATGGAGATCAGATTTCTTGGCAATGACATTTTGCAAAATGGTGTCCATGCCAGCACAAACTGTAAAGAAATAAAAATGCAAAATGTGCTGCTAAACTTAAAAATGGAGGAAACAGCTCTGCTAATGTAGAATCACTGATGCCACTCAACAGAGCTTGAAATGGTCAGGAAATGTGATGCATGTTTGTGTTGAAGAGCAGTCTACAAATGCAGATGATCAAGTGGTTTGTAACTTTATCTGTTGAACAAGATGCAAAAGATAATTTAAATTATTTGATGGGGGTGTTTAATAGATGCAGATGTATGAAGTATGCAATACATTCTTGAATGTAGATCTCAGTGTGTGACCAGAAACACATGCACTGAACAAATTCTAAGTGACAAATCATGACCCGGGCTAAAATTAGATGTTATTAAGCAAATTCAGACGTCAGCTGGCTGGGTTAACATGATGGTCACTGCAATAAACCCAAACAAGTTATGGATTTGTATAAAATATTCTAATGAGGCCACAAAACATGAGCCCTGTCCTATGAAAACAACTGAAGTCATGTCTAGACTTCAAACTATATGAGTATTTTGATTTTTGTAGGGATTAAGAAGTTTAAGAACAGATTCCAAGATGTCCTATTTTGGTCAGATATAAATGCTGCCACTGCAGATAAGTTGTCCAAGTCTAAAATCAGCAGTAATACAGGAAGCAGAATTCAAAAGAACCACTTAAACCATGAAATTCCTGATTGTTCTAGGATTAAGGTTCATTCAGCTCTCTTTGAATTAAAAGGGAAACCTAATTAGTGGAATACTCCTTTTAAAAAAATACAGCTGTTGCACAACACATTGAATAGTAATGGAATAATACACTGTAAATAAGTTTGCTTCCTCATCACAGGATTCCACAGGACTAATAATTTTCTGTTACCTCATCTTCCCCTTCCCATCCCTGTTTGTGTGTCTCATATACATGGCCTTTGCATCTGCGTCTCTCTTTTTACTGTTTTATATTGCATACTGCATTGCACAATGCGGCCCTAATACTTCATTGCAATCCCAAGGCACTACTATGATAATAGTAATAATAATAATAGTATAATGTAATGTTAAGACCCTGACAAAATATTTATAATTAAAACAAATTCACCAGAATGAATACCTAAACCCTCCAGTAACCCTGAGAACACTAACTCATTTGGAAAATTGTCCCTGGCAAAACACAATTGTTCAAATGTTGGCAACTATGCTTTTGAGAGACAGAGTGTAGAAGTATACAACAGGGAGACAAAAACAGTGAAAGAATGAAATGAAAGGGAATGCTACTTTTGAAAAAAGAAAAAGAATAGACTAAGGAAAATAGAAAAAAGGAAAATAATAATAAAAAGACAAGAGGAAACAAATAAGACTATGGCAAACCTATAGATAAGAATGTAAGAATGGCCATACTGGGTCAGACCAAAGATCCATCTAGCCCAGTATCCTGTCTTCCAACAGTGGCCAATGCCAGGTGCTTCAGAGGGAATGAACAGAACAGGTAATCATCAAGTGATCCATCCCCTGTCGCCCATTCCCAGCTTCTGGCAAAACCAAGGCTAGGAACACCATAGAATCATAGAATATCAGGGTTGGAAGGGACCTCAGGAGGTCATCTAGTCCAACCCCCTGCTCAAAGCAGAATCAATCCCCAACTAAATCATCCCTGACCCTTGAAAACCTCTAAGGAAGGAGATTTCACCACCCATTCCAGTGATTCACCACTCGCCTAGTGAATTTTTTTCCCTAATATCCGACCTAAACCTCCCCCAGTGCAACTTGAGACCATTACTCCTTGTTCTATTGTCTACTACCACTGAGAACAGTCTAGATCCATCTTCTTTAGAACCCCCTTTCAAGTAGTTGAAGGCAGCTATCAAATCCCCCCTCATTCTTCCCTTCTGCAGACTAAACAATCCTAGTTCCCTGAGCTCTCCTCATCAGTCATGTGCTCCAGCCCCCTAATCATTTTTGTTGCCCTCCGCTGGACTCTTTCCAATTTTTCCACATCCTTCTTGTAGTGTGGGGCCCAAAATTGGGCACAGTACTCCAGATGAGGCCTCACCAATGTCGAATAGAGGGGAACAATCACGTCCCTTGAACTGCTAGCAATGCCCCTACTTGTACAGCCCAATATGCCGTTAGCCTTCTTGGCAACAAGGGCACACTGTTGACTCATAATCAGCTTCTCGTCCACTGTAACCGCTAGGTCCTTTTCTGCAGAACGGCTGCCTAGCCATTCGGTCCCTAGTCTGTAGCAGTGCATGGGATTCTTCCATCCTAAGTGCAGGACTCTGTACTTGTCCTTGATGAACTCATCAGATGTCTTTTGGCCCAATCCTCTAATATGTCTAGGTCCCTCTGTATCCTATCCCTACCCTCCAGCATATCTACCACTCCTCCAAGTTTAGTGACATCTACAAACTTGCTGAGGGTGCAGTCCACAATATCCTCTAGATCATTAATGAAGATATTGAACAAAACTGGCCCCAGGACTGACCCTTGGGGCACTCTGCTTGATACCAGCTGCAAACTAAACATGGAGCCATTGATCACTACCCACTAAGCCCGATGATCTAGCCAGCTTTCTATCCACCTTATAGTCCAAGCCATTGATGGACCTAACCACCATGAATTTATCTAGTTCTTTTTTTAACCCAGTTATAGTCTTGGCCTTCATAACATCCTCTGGCAAGGAGTTCCACAGGTTGTGTGTTATGTGAAAAAATACTTCCTTTTGTTTGTTTTAAACCTGCTGCCTATGAATTTTGTTTGTTGACCCCTAGTTCTTGTGTTATGGAAGGGAATAAATAACACTTCCTCATTTACTTTCTCCACACCAGCCATGATTTTATAGACCTCTATCATATCCCCCTTAGTTGTCTCTTTTCCAAGCTGAAAAGGTCCCCTCTTTTTAATCTTTTCCCATATGGAAGCTATTCCATACCCCCAATCATTTTTGTTGCCCTTTTCCAATTCCAATATATCTTTTTGAGATGGGGTGACCACATCTGCACACAGTATTCAGGATGTGGGCGTACCTGGATTTATATAAAGGCAATACGATATTCTCTGTCTTATTATCAATCCCTTTCTTGATGATTTCCAACATTGGTCGCTTTTTTGACTGCCACTGCACATTGAGTGAATGTTTTCAGAGAACTATCCACAATGACGCCAAGATCTCTTTCCTGAGTATTAACTGCTAATTTAGACCCCATAATTTTATATGTATAGTTGAAATTATGTTTTCCAATGTGCATTACTTTGCATTTATCAACATTGAATTTCATCTGCCATTTTGTTGCCCAGTCACCCAGTTTTGTGACATCCCCTTGTAACTCTTTGCGGTTTGCTTTGGACTTAACTATCTTGAGTAATTTTGTATCATCTGCTAATTTTGCCACCTCACTGTTTATCTCCTTTCCCAGGTCGTTTACGAATATGTTGAATAGTACTGGTCTATTTACCTCTCTCCATTCTGAAAACTGATCATTTATTCCTACCCTTTGATTTCTGTCTTTTAACCAGTTACTGAACCATGAGAGGATCTTCCCTCTTATCCCATGACAGCTTACTTTGCTTAAGAGCCTTTGATAAGGGATTTTAGCAAAGGCTTTCCAAAAATTTAAGTACACTATATCCACTGGGTCCCCTTGTTCACATGCTTGTTGACCCCCTCAAAGAATTTTAGTAGATTGGTGCAGCATGATTTCCTTTTACAAAAAATGTGTTGACTCTTCTACAACAAATATTGTTCATCTATGTGTCTGATAATTCAGTTCTTTACTATTGTTTCAACCAATTTGCTTGGTACTGAAGTTAGGCTTACCAGCCTGTAATTGCCAGGATCACCTCTGTAACCTTTTTTAAGAATTGGCATCACATTAGCTATCCTCCTGTTGCCCGATCTTTAGAGTATGTATTAATTATATTGATTACTGAAGAATCCCCAGTTATCAGTTTGAGGCCTGACAAGTTCTTACTCCAAGATCAGGCCTGGTATTATTCAAATGATTATATAATTGCGAACACCAATGTGCACATTTGCAACACTCACACTGTGGGAACTCTTTTATATTTACAAATATAGTTTATTAATACATTTAGCACAGTCACAAACACCCCAGCTCAGTAAGGTAGATAGAGATACTACCGAATGTACATCTGAACATCCATATACTCACACCATCCCTTGTAGAATAACCTGAAGTGTTAGCCATCACCTTCCTCATCACCATCACCTTCTCCATCATCACCAGTGGCCATCATTCTGGCATCTCCCAAGGACTACATCTCCATCTCCCCTAGGCTGCGATGCCCCTTTTATAATACATTTGGTGCATATTCAGTAGGAGATTTCCCCACCTTTTCCTTATTTGTATTTCCTCACCTAATGTTGGAGTGTCTTTTTTCTATAGGTTAGTATATCAGTGATCTCAACTTATTATCATATATGTCAAATCATTACCATGGCTCTTTTGTGGTTAGGTATCACATTTGTTATTTCTGTCCTAACTAGTTATTTTGGTTCTTTCCAAGTTCCAAGTTGTGGTGTACCTGTTAGTTTAAAAGGGTATGAACTTAGGAAGCCCTCTGTGCCAACCTACTTCAATGCATCCTCTATGTTAAGGGTCGCAGCCATATATGGACCTTATACTTCAGCTTGTCACCATCTGTCTAGGTGAAAGGTCCCAAACATATGTATGCTAACTTTTCCTGAGCTCAACATACAGGATGTGTCATGTAAGTCCCTTGTGTTACAGCCAAAATATACTCTAATATAAACTTATAAACCTATTGTAATTAAACAAATAATCAAACCCATAAAAAATAAGAAATTGATAAGAAAAGATATATAGGCAAGCAAGCAGGCTAGCCTTAGATTTATCTCATGTACCTGTTGTGTACGTCAATTCATTGCCAGGACACTTTTGTGATTGACTCACGTACCTGTGGTCAGAACTTCCCCTTACACTCTATCTTCAGCGCCTCAAATACTTGGGGTTTTCTGTTGGGCCATTTATCTGTGTAAAGTTTATCTGTTCAAGGTTCATAGGCCTCAAGCCTTATGCTAACTTGTTGAAGCTATCTTACAGGATAAAGACCTGTAGGTTTCTTACATTATTGCTGAATATAATGCAAAGCAGAATATAATGAAAAGCAGTGAATATAATAAAATCAAGCTAGCCCACTGGGCTACAGTAGCAGTGAATATAGCAAAGGCAAACTAGCTGACTGGGCTACAGTCATTTTGTACAGAAGATGATTTAAATGAAGGTTTATATACTACAGTTAGTAGTTCTGCAATTTCCCATTTGAGTTCCTTCAGAACTCTTTGGTGAATACCATCTGGTCCTAGTGACTTATTACTGTTTTTTTTATCAGTTTGTTCCAAAATCTCCTCTAATGTCACCTTAATCTGGCACAGTTCCTCAGATTTGTCACCTAAAATGAATGGCTCAGGTTTGGGAATCTCCCTCATATCCTCAGCCATGAAGACCAATGCAAAGAATTCATTTAGTTTCTCCGTAATGGCCTTATTGTCCTTCAGTGCTCCTTTAACAACCCAATCACCTAGAGTCATCTATAGAAGGAGGAAAAAAGAAAGAGTTAAAAAAAAATGAAAAAAAAATCAATAAAAGGTACATACAACATTGTATAATGAATTAATTTATTTATTGATCCTCTACTTTATTGTATTTCTGTGGCAGCCATTCTGTATTTTGAACACTTATATTTTTACCTCTGTAGGCTCTGGATTCTATAGTTAAGTAAACGGAAACAAAGAGTTACTAACCTTAAAATGTACCCAAATACTCTCTTAAACTTTTTGTGGACAAGGGGCTATCAGGTCCCCATTCTCTCTGTTATTTCACCTGTTGTCACTTGATATCCTTTTCAAATGCTGGTATACTCCACAGTTGCCACCCTCTTTGGCAATCTTGTCTGAGAAGCCAAGAAGCACAGAAACTGTGTGAAACCTGCTATTTTCTAGTTCATATTCATTTCACTAAACAAAACTGGGGAAGTCACCAAGGAGTGGGGTCAGTTTTGTGAGTTCATTTGACATTTGGATTCAGATGAACACAAATTGTCAAAGAGTAACTCGGTTTAAACCTGTCAAAAACATGTGAGTTATAACAAACCTAGGAAGTTTCAACATTCCTACAAGGATTGTAGACCACTGCTTCCTCCCTCCCCACTCCTCCCTCTTTTTCCAATAAGTTCCACTACCCTCATTTATCTTTATGTATTTTCCCTGATGCCCATAGTGATATTGCAATCCACAATGTTGCCAACTTATGTGCCATTTCATGTGATTCTAGTACTTTGCAGCTGTGTTTGAAAAGCATAATAGTTTTTTTTTCTTGCTCATGTACAGATGACCTTCAACTATCACACAAACAGAAAAATGAATTTTTAATGTCTAGAAACTCACAAATAAAAGGTCTTCCCTTAGTATTCTTTTTCATAGGGCCCTATAACAAACAGCCAAGGTACAGTCCTACCCCTTGCTGCTGTTTCTCTGGGCTTTTTCCTACCTATCTGGCTTCCCCCTCTTTCTGTGTTTGCCAGCCCAAGCTCTCTCCTCCCAGGGAGTGACTGTAGATTACTTCCTTACAGCTTCTTGCTGCTCACAGCTCCTGGGCTTTATACAGGCCCCTCCTTTTCCTGCCCCGCTGAGCCCATTTTAAGTTTGCCACCTTTCTAATTCATAGTAACTGGACCCATGAGGCCCTGCCCTGCCCTGGCCTGCATCTCCTCCCAAGGCCATGCCCCTACTCCTTCTCTTCCTTCAAGGCCCCATGCCCTTCTCCGCCTCTTCTTCCAGGCCCCGCCTCCTGCTCCACCTCTTCCCTTAAAACCCGGCCCCCATCGATTGCTCCTATTCCCATCACTTGCTGGATCATCTCAAGGAGCCTGCCTGCAGGTAGGAAGTGGCCCCAGCTGAGCAGCGGCTGGCGGAAGTTAATCACCCAGTACCCCGCCCCCCTTGCCCTGTGGTAACTAGGCTTTTGGTTCGGGTGCCATTTAAGGCTTCCAGGTCCCAAAATCTGGACACCTGGGATTCCTAAATGGCACCTGGACACAGAAGCCAAAAAACTGAACTGTCTGGGTAAAAGGTGGAAATCCTAGCCCATTTCCAATTAGTGGCCTGTTCCCTTCTTCTTCAGGTGCAGCCTGGGCAGTTAATTGGCCTGCCTAACCACTTCAACCCTTCTGGGCCTTGTGTGGGGAGAACACCCATCACATATAAACCTTAAATTCCAAGTGATAATATAGAAGAGTGCTCCCAGAGAACAGCTTACTTTTCTATTTTTACACAGTAAAATGAAAACAATGGTTGTGTCGATGTTCTTTAATATATACAGAGAGAAGTTTGAGGAGGACTGGATGTTTTAGAAGATTAATTATGGGCTATGGAGCATATTTCACTTCTGGGCCTAAAGTTGAAATCTGGCCTATGTCAGTAGCAAATAACATTTATTACCATAAAAGCAGCAAAGAGTCCTGTGGCACCTTATAGACTAACAGACGTTTTGGAGCATGAGCTTTCGTGGGTGAATAGCCACTTTGTCGGATGCATCCGACAAAGTGGCTATTCACCCACGAAAGCTCATGCTCCAAAACGTCTATCAGTATATAAGGTGCCACAGGACTCTTTGCTGCTTTTACAGATCCAGACTAACATGGCTACCCCTCTGATATTTATTACCATGTGGTGGACGTCAGTTGAGTTTGTTGGTCTCAATCCAGTTCCAAACACGTAAATATCCAAATAAGATGATGATGTTTTAACTGAAGAGTCATACGAATTCTGAAATTTTAAGTGTCAAACAGTTAGACATATTTTATTTGTTTGTGAGACATGATTTGCTAATACTGGCTTAAAAGAATTTGCAAATCAGCAATCTGATATAGTGCACGTAGAGCCAAAAATAACATCTACCTTCTTATGCCCTTTGCAGCAATAAAATGATCTAATAAAACTGTGAGTATATTTAGCATGTAAACTGGTGCATATTATTTTAGAAAGAAGACTGTTATTTAGAACCCTTCATGAAAGCAATAAAGAACCGGTGTAATTCCATCCATATTTAGGACAGCACTTAAGCACTTGCACCTACTAAGCAGGTACTTAAGTGCTTTCCTGAATTAGAGATGCTTTCCTGAATCAAGTTTTAGCTCTGTAATTATTTGCTCGGATTAGAGACCATTATCACTCTAAGGGGCATATGCATAGTATGCAAATACTATTGATATTATATTAAATAAATAATCCTATTTCAGAGAGGAAAAAATTATCTGCAGTGGTTACTTGCAAAGAAAAAAATGGGTTTATAGACTTTTTTAATAGATCATGAGGCATAAAGCAGAAATGAACATTTTAAAGTTTTGTTTTGTTTTTCCTAAGAATGCAAGAACATAGAAATTGTCATATCTGATCAGACACATAGTCCATCATTCCATTATTCTGTCTCCAAAAGTGACCAGTACTACTTCAGATTAAAGTACAAGATACCAAATTAATTAGGATGGGGAAGTGATTTTTATTCAAAATGTTTTTAATTCTTGTTTCCTTTAATATCTGTTTATCACAAATGCTTAAAGAATGGCCAGAAGAAAGCACTGTATGTTACAGATTCACACCTCAGTTCTTTCTTCGAAGAGCTGAGAAAGCTCTCTAACTACTTCCCTGGATTTATCCAAGATCTCCACTATAAAAACAGGAAGATAAAACTTCATATTTGTAATGTTGGAAGATAGAAAAAGGCAGAAGAAACACTAAAACAAAACATTTATATCTCCTTTTGCATTTTAAAAGCAAAAAGGAAGACAAATACAATTTTTCTATCCTTTTCAGATCCCCTTTAATAAATCTTAATACTATTTTTATATGTTAGCATTTTACTCAAAAAAGTTAGATTATTAATGAAAAAGTTATCTGATTCTCTCTTGGATTTGCATAATCTGGTTGGAAATAATAATGGAATATAGTCAGAAATGAACAAACAAGCTGTTTGGACTTTTACTCATAACTAATAAAAACTCAATAATTAATTAAATTATTAAAACTCTTATGATATTAGAAGTGGTACTCTGATTTTATTCTATATATAAAATGTAAACTGATAAATTTTCAGACCAGGGAGCAGATTGTCCCCTATATGAAAAAAAAACACCTGTGCAACGGACAGATAACTCCAAGCATGGGTACTTGTTGAATTTTGTCAGAATACTTCTGTTAAAGATCCAAGCAGCTGTTCCTGACCAGCCACTCACTAGGACTGCTGAGAGGACAATCCAAGCCTCTTCGGCTCTGGATCTCTGGTGCATATTAAACTTCTGAAGTCTCAGTAGGCTAGTTCCTCCCTTGGACTCTTTAGCACATTTCTTGGGCACTGATTCTCAGCTTGTTACCACTTCTTGGAAATAGCCCCTATATGTTAGGCCCTCAGGAAATAGCTCATATATGTTAGGCCCAGATACCGCAGTTACTTAAATACATCCTTCACCCAGAACTACACCCAAAAAGCATGAAACTTCTGGCTCACAATTTAAATCTCTAAGGGTACGTCTTCACTACCCACCATATCGGCGGGTAGCAATCGATTTCTCGGAGTTCGATATATCGCGTCTCATCTAGACGCAATATATCAAACTCCGAACGCGCTTCCGTCGACTCCGGAACTCCACCACCGTGGAGTCGACGGGGGAGCCGCGGACGTCGATCCCGCGTCGTGAGGACGGGTGAGTAGCTGAAGTTGCGTATCTTAGTTCGACCACGCCCCCCCCAGTGTAGACCAGGCCTTAGAGACGTGCACTAGTTTTGAAGCATATACACTTTATGCTGTTTTATACTTAATCATGTAACGAACAGGAGAATACAGATAATACAAAATACTAAATGTATTTCCTTGCCTCAGTTTCCTCCCTGCTCCATGGCATTTTTTGCATTGTCCTTAGGACCATCTGGCTCAGGAAAGCGGGCAGATTCCCCTTGTCCGGTGAGGCTGCTACATGCTGGGTGACCTCACTGTCATGGAGCTACTTACACCTGGCTTTCTCCTGCCCTATCCTTCCTCTCCCTATCCATGCCCCTGTTCCTTTGTGTTTCTTTAGTTAAAGCCCTCCTGGTTAATTTTCACTGCTTCTTCAGAGGATAAGCTATACTGGATTTCCCAGGTTTAAGCTGCTTTTTAGCATAACCTTTGTGAGATCTAAATACCATCATTAAGTGTAAGTATTTCCCATTGTCTCTATGTGAGATAAGGCATGTCAGCAATGGTGGATCTACACACATATAGGCACTCATAATACAGCAGTTTTTCCTAATGCAACTTCACAACATCAACCAGAATTCATAATTTGTACAGACATAGCCCAAAGTTAATCACAACTTCCATGCAGGAGGAAGTGGTCAGGGTTTAGCTGAACTTTCCCATTTTTCACTTCATTCCATTACTCCAACTGGTAATTATACCTCTGTGAATCACTATAAATAATTTCTTACCCTTGTGGATGATTAGATCTTCACATATCTGTAGACTGATTTAATTTTCATTATTCTCCCTTAGCTCCATTCTCATTTATCTGTATTCTACATATTCATCCCTTCTGATCTTTCTTAGTAAGGTAGTCCTTCCAGTCTGAAGCTTAGGTTTGTTGCACTTCTCTGAACTCACTCCAGTTTGTCAATAATTTCCAGTAATGAAATGTCCAGAACTGAACACAATATTCCAGTGGTAGTTACCGCCACACTCTCAGTAGTGGTGCATCTGAGTAAGCAGACCAAAATTACTCTGTCCTTTTTTGGTTCCAAATCACATAGCACTGAATATCTTTTGGTATTGCCATACACCAAATTTCTTCTTCCTATTGAACATCTGTTTCACTTTGCCTTTTTGCAAGTTAAATTTCAGTATGTTATTTTTTGCCTATAAATTAGCCTGTGTAGATCTCTGCATTATTGTTACTGTCCTCATTGGTGTTCATCACTTCTTCCAATTTAGGGTTGGATTGTACAGCTGCAGATGGTGGCGCAGGGGGTACAAGGAGCAGCCATTCTGCCCACTTGTATCTCCATGTAGGTTATATGAATGGCATTGGTTCCTTTGTTTTTGCTATGCAAAGATTGGAGGTGTAATGCCAATAGTGGCAGTAGAAATCCTGGTGGGGAGAAGGTGAATGTGATGCCATAGTCCGGTGTGCACTGGCCTGTAGAACAGGGTCATAGTCATACAGTTTAAGGCCAGAAGGGACCACCAGAGCATCTAGTCCAGGGGTGGGCAAACTACAGCCCACAGTACAAATCTGGCTCCCGCTGGGGAACAGAGTCTGGGGCTTGCCCCACTCCGGAGCTCCAGCGGGGAGCAGGGTTGGGGGCCACTTCACATAACTCCCAGAAGCAGTGGCATGGCCCCCCTCTGGCTCCTACGTGTAGGGACAGCCAGGGGGCTCCACTCTTCACGCTGCCCCCGCCCCAAGTGCCACCCCCACAGCTCCCATTGGCCAGGAACTGCAGCCAATAGGAGCTGCAGAGGCGGTGCCAGCAGACAGGGAAGCTTGCAAAGCTGCCTGGCTGCACCTCCACGTAGGAGCTGGAGAAGGGACCTGTCACTGCTTCTTGGAGCCACTTGAGGTAATGGCTACTCGGAGCCTGCACCCCTGAGCCTCTCCTCGCACCTCAACCCCCTGTTCCATCCCTGATCCCCCCCCAAATCCCTTGATCCCAGCCCAAAGCACCCTCCTACACCCCGAACTCCTCATCCCCAGTCCCACCCAAGAACCCGCACACACAGCCAAAGCCTTCACACTCCCTTCTTGCATCCCACTGCCCCGCCCTAGCCCAGAGCCCCCTCTCACACCCTGAACTCCTCATTTCTGGCCCCACTCCAGAGCCTGCACCCCCAACCAGAACTCTCACTCCAACCCCAATTTTGTGAGCATTCATGGCCCACCATACAATTTATAGTCCCAAATATGGCCTTGAGCCAAAATATTTGCACACACTGAGCTAATCTGACTTCCTCTGCAGCATGGGGCACAGGTCACTTGCTGGAGCATTCTCTGCACCTTGAAGTCTTTAAACCACAAGCTGAGGACTTCAATAGCTCATACATAGATCAGGGGTTTGTTACGGGAGTGGGTGGGTGAGATTCTGTGGCCTGCGTTGTGCAGGAGGTCAGACTAGATCATAATGGTCCCTTCTAACCTTAAAGTCCATGAATCTGAGTCTGTATTAGATGCCACCCAGACCACTAAGCCCCTACACACTGAACCCAACAACCAACATTAGACAGAAGTATTACAGCCCACAGGAGGCTAGACTAGTATATCAGTGAGGTGAGAGGAGGCTACACTGTACCTAGTAAAAGAGTGAGGAAGTTGCCAGCTGTTCCTATCCCCTCTACACTCCTCTTCAAGGTGAGCAGTAGTTTAAAGGCACAGTATAGCTACCAGGATCACCTGCAAAGGTAGATAACATGTTGTTTGCTCTCTTCCAGAGCATGAATGAATTGTCCAATAACACTGGTCCTAACTCCAGTGTCCACTGGTTTACCATATAGAGCCCCTTCACATTTGATCAATGGCCATTTTTCATTACCTATAGTTCATAGTCATTCATCCATTTTTCCATCAAGGAGAATGTTCATATCCAAGCACTGTGAACTATTTCTGAGAGTAATTTTTTGTAGCAATGCTTTCCTAAAATACAAATATAACATCTCCAATTTCCTTCCATTCACTAATGTTACAGTTTTATTAATAAAAAGTGGTCATTTTTCTCTGTAAATATTTGTTGCTGATGTTTCATGATT